>NC_141687.1:1054386848-1055883098 GCF_964263255.1 Lissotriton vulgaris
TGTCCACAGCTTTTGACCTAGTTAATAGGTCGAAGCTGTGGACAATGCTCCTGGAGCTGGGACTTGACCGGCCCCTTGTGTATTTCTTGGCCGAATTGCATAAAGACTTGAACGCCTCAATCAGGATGACGAACGAGGGGAAATGCACGTCCAGCTTTAAGTCCAGCAGAGGAGTGCGCCAGGGATGCATCCTGGCCCCTATGCTGTTCACGATATATATAAACTCACTGGAGGTAAACCTGCTAGCAGCAACGCCGGACATTCCGCGTATGGGAGACACACCGGTTCCGGTGCTCCTATACGCGGATGACGCTGTCCTATTGGCAAGGACCCCTCTGGCCTTGCAAAGATTGCTGGATTCGTTTGGGGATTTTACGAAAAGCCTGGATCTGGTAGTAAATAACGGTAAATCGCATGATATGTCATTGGGGCCCACAAAAAATAAACCTAAGACCTTCTTTTGTGGTAGTGAAGAAATCACTAGAGTAAAGGTATTTACCTACTTGGGAGTAGTCTTTGATGACAAGAGTTTATGGTCCCCTCAGCTACTATTAAAGGTAAACTCGGCGAGAAATTCCTCAGCCGCAGTGCTAGGCTTTGCCAAAAGATTGGGGGGGAAACCTTTTGAGGCAATTCTAACAATCTATAAAGCAAAGACTATCTCCATTGTAAGGTACAGGGCAGCAATATGGGGATTCATCAAACCTGATGCTATCCAAACGGAAGAAAACAAATTACTACGCTCCCTCCTAGGCCTCCCGCAATCTACTGCTTCCCACTCGGTCCATCTTGAACTAGGGATTGGTTACATAGCAGACATAATTACATTAGCTCCAATGTTGCTATGGATTAAAATCTGGTTAAATCTGAACCTCTCCCTAAACCATAAGATCCTAAAGGACTGTATCAGGTTAGACAATATGAATAAAATCCAGTGGTTGTCTAATATAAAAATGTTAGCTATGTATATGGGGAGACCAGAGATCTTTTCTAACCCTGAATCTCTCTGTAAGGCTGACATTGAGTGGGTAAAAACTAATTTCACCAAGCTGAAGGAGGCAGAGCGGGAAGGAGTAGAACTATGTAAACCATCAGTTAGGGGCCATGTTCTGGTCACCCAGCCACTTGTAATGTCACCGTATCTGACTATAGTGACAAATTCTTTCCACAGGTGGCTACTGACTAAATTACGGTTTAATCAAATACATACAGTTCTTTGGGATTTGGAGGGTTGGAGTAGACCTGAAGACGCTGCTCCATGCAAATGCGATGATTTTTCATCGCAAGACACTATGCACTTTATCGTTTTTTGCCCATTGTACCAAGAGGCCAGGAAAAGGTTTATTTTCCCATTATTAAAAAAAAAGAATTTTGTTCAGTGTAAACCTGCTCTACTGTTTTTACGATTGTTAGAATCCCATGTAACTATGTTTTGTGTTGCCAGCTTTTTCGCCGCATCTGTTAGAATCAAGAGGGATAGACTGAAAGCTGTAAATGAAATTGAATCCTCTCAGTAATAGAAATTGCATCCCTATCGACTGCTTAAATGTGGGCATGATTGATTACGTTTTTTTTAAATTGTATATGAATAGCGTTTTTTTTAACATGTATAACAGATTTTATCAGATTTTTAATGTTTCTGTATATGTATAGCATACTTTTATGATTTTAAATAATCGAATAAAGTGGTTTTTGACTTTTTGAGATAGATAGATAGATAGATAGATAGATAGATAGATAGATAGATAGATAGATAGATAGATAGATAGATAGATAGATAGATAGATAGATAGATAGATAAGGTTGTTGGCAAGGGCTTCATAATCATTCTTTGATGTGTGAAAGCTTATAATTTCTGGGACATAAAAATGGAAAGAATGCTGCCATACTTGAATCAATGATCGTAATGACAGAGCTCGGCATTTTCCGAGTACACGTCTTCTGCTTCTCATCAACAATTACGAACGTCCACTATTCTGGCTGAGGTTTCCTATGAAATGTCAGAGTGATCCTAGATTGTTACTCTAAACTATTAAATTTTTTTCGGCATTAAAACCACATCCAGACTCAAAGAAAATTCTGAAACTGCGCACGAGTGTGCACGTTAAGCTGTGCCTAAACTAAACAATGTGTGTGTGCCTGGATCCTTATATATACAGTACAATACATGTAATCCCAAACTAGCCCAAGGTTGGAATTCACTCTTCTACAAAGTACATGCCACATAGTGCAAAGTCTGCTATGGAGGGGCAAAGACCTTAGCTGGACTGTTTCTATATGAGCAAGACCAAGACTGATTTTCATAAGGTTGCTCTGTCCTGAGTGACACAGTGGGCGAAAAACCTTGGAATGGAATGCAGCCCGAACGAAAGCAAGTGGATTTTCCTTTTAACAAGTCAATGTCTGCTTGGCAGGGAGGAGTTGGACTAGAAGAAGCACATCACCACCAGGAGAATTAATAACTCCATAGCCTCAACCACCAAAACATCTGCTAGGAAATTTAGTACTTCTCAAAAGAATACATTTCAGAAAATTCTCAGGTGTTGCAGTCTTTCTTTGCAAATAAGTAATAACATTTTGAGCATGTTTGTTTTTGTACTAATGAGACTTTGACATGACATAAAATGTCACCTTTTCTGTGAAACCATTGTGCCAAGTAACGATGCAGGCAAGAAGCATTTGCAATTCAATTGGTCTCGCCGTTAGGACCTTATATGTATTTGGCGATGCAGCACATTAGCCTGGGTGCTGAAACATCTACTGTTCTTCAACATGGAGGGAAAGTAAGCACCAAACTGCGTGACACACCAGGAATGGGAACACATGGATAGAAATATTGCCTTTCAGCAGGAAATGGTGTAGTCCAAAGCTCTGTTTTTAATATAAAAGCAAGGCCTTCAGTGATCATATTACTGAAAATACAAGATTTGAAAAAAATATTATTGTCTAAGGGTGCTCCTGGAAGACAATTTGCTGGTCGTTTTTTATCAAGAAAGTTAAATAGAGCCAGTTGCCAGAAAAATGTAAAAAAGAAAGTCCCAAAGCAGAAAGCAATTCTGGTATTTTACTGACCTCTGCTGGTCGTTTTCTATCAAGACAGTTAAATAGGGGCAGTTGAACAGAAAAAAAGTCCCTAAGCGGAAGCAGACAAGTCCTAGGGCTAATCTCAAGAGCCCACAAAGTACATACACTTATAAGTTTATACTAAAGTATATATTAAAGTATATATACTAAAGTATATACAAGAGGTCTCGAAAGCTCAACCTAATAAAAATGGCCGCATCACAATTTAACATTTGTTTTATCAAAGCATAATGCAAATCTGCAATCTAATCGCGTTTAAGAGCTCAAAACAGACCTGTACATGAGAGTTAGCTTCAGCTGTGAAACCGAGAAGGACTTGTGTTATAAAATAACTTAATAGTTTTTCCTTTAATCCTCCAAATGAACACATCTAAATAATTTTGACCCTTCCAAACCTCCTGTCATAAACGATAGTGGGTCTATGCTCGAGTTAATGGTATGCTTGGTTTTCAAAAGCACTGTGCACGTAACAGACGGTTCTGTTTTCAGCTGAGAGAGGAGGAGGAGTGACAGGAAAAAGCTCCACGAATCACAGCACCACCCAGCACCCACCAGATTCAGAAAGTGAGGAGGAGCCTGTGGAGATTACCAATTAGGACGAGTGATACATTTAAACTAACCCCAGACAGCAAGAACATAACACTGATGTGATCTGCGGAACGTATTCCTGTTTTTTTTTCATGTGTCACAAATTTAAATATTTGGGATATGCAGCTAGAAACACCGAATCATGTCGGCCTGATATTCCCACCTATTCTGAACAATTTGATTAATTTTAGAAAGACTCATCGTGGATCATTGAGTGGGCTTTAGATCTGGGCAAATCTGTGGCTGATGCAAAATAATACTTATGTGTTCACAATCTTCCTTGGAGGAGCAACACAGTCCTCAAAAGGCATAACAGTTGCAATCAAGGCAAGGCAGCTTATCCCACAAATCACCTCTAATGGAATATTACAGATCAATTCAAGATCATCAGCCTAGCTATACCACACCCAACACCAATGGAGAAGTGTCTTATATCACCCTGGAAAACGCGTTGCCTTTTAGTTGAGTTTTGGGCTAGAAGTCCTGAGGGTGAGTAGACTCAATTAGTCCAGGTCCTGGATCACGAGGAGAGAACACCCATTCAGTGTCCGGAATTTCTATGGCAGCCAGCTACCTCTACACATTGAGCAGAAATCGTCTTCAATGCAAAAAGGGTGCGACTTGCCAGGTGATTGCTGTTTTGATACTCATAATTGAGGGCCCAGAATTTGGTAGAAACAAGGAAAAATATTCTTTGAATCATTGCAAGTGTTAGTGTGAGATAAGAGAAACATGAAGAAGGGCGAGAAACCAAATTGCATTCCATTCTCACTGAGATGAATTCTGAGGAGAAATCAACCTTATGCATCAATCAGTTTGAAGCAAATGTTCACCACGAGAACCATGAATTATATTCCCTTCACTGTCCTCATCCCTTTAGTCAAATATAATTTACTCTCCTGCTACCCACAACTGACCAGGTCCACCTGCACAGCCTTGTCCAGCTCAAGTGTCACTAAGACATTTGAGCTGTAATTGGCTGTAATTGCTTAGGTGCAGTACTCAACATAGGCTATAAAGCCCACTGGTCCAATGCACGGGCCCATAGGTCCATTCAGTCCACTATTTCGCCAACGGTTCCTGCGGCTCATTAGCTATATTGAAATATGGCATATCAGAGCAAGGTACTGTCTCTCAGTCCTGCGGGCCTGGCCCTGTGTTGTCTGTTAGGGTAAAATGATGTTCAGTGTGTGGTGGTCATCTCTGCTTTTCTCAGTCAAATGGAAAGGTCATCATGCAGCAAGAAGAGGGTAGAAGACATGGTCCTGCCTCTCAGGTCATGTTGGAATTGGGGATCAGCAGGCTGGAGATACTCAATTGTCTTTTCCTGGCAGTTTCAACCTCCAGGCTGTTGAGGAAGGTTTTAGCTGCCATGGGGACAGTTTCAGGTGATCAGTCATTGACATTGATTGCACACCCCTCAGGTCATGGTGGAGATGCTAGATGGTTTACTGATGTTGACGATGGTTGTTGCTTCACATTGTTTGCCATGTAAACCACGCAGGGAGGCCAGGAGGACCCTCTCTCAACTCAGACCGGTACAGGGTTTACTCCCACACACCTGTTTGCTTCTTCTGTGTGCTCCCTGCATTCAGAATGCAGATGGGTTTCTCCTCCTGAACAGTCTTTCCTCCTGAAAGACGAGGCAATCTCCTTCCCTCCTTCAGGAGGCAGGGAGACCCATAGCTTCTCCAACAATTTGCACACACGTCAGGTGATATCCTCCTATCTGTGGGAGACTGGCTATCAAACAGATACCAGCCCTCGTTGCACAGTAGCTCTTTGTGTACTCTGCAGAGCACTCATTACATTGGCTGGAAGAAATTCCAACTGGAACAAACAAGTAAAGGTAGCCCTGCACCATCCTTCCACTGGCGGTGTTTTCATCTCCATCCTCCAGTCGCAGGAACGCGGGCAACACACTCACACTGTCAAGGGGAGCTGCATTCACCCTTAATCTCATTCTGTTGTCAAACCAGGGACCATCCAAAATGGTTCCCACTGGTCATAGCAATAATGCTCAGAATATGAAAGGAGTTTCACCATGAAACATATGCCATATGACTTCTATGCACATGCGCACTCCACAGACAAGATATCTCATTGCAAGGGCTGGGTTGTCACATCACAGCAAACCTTTAGATGAGTGAGCTGGTACACCTTCCCAATAGAAGCCTGGGTTCTCCTCGCATACATACAGAAGCAAATGCCCTTGTTTTAAGGGGAGTGATGCATCCGGGCAATACTTCTCAAAGTCTGTGATTCTAATCATCTAAAGCAAACTTCATTTTAGATATCTCTACCATCATAATAGTAACAATTGTATATTCTAGAATGTGCTTAATTGCTATTAATTTTTGTGTTCTAGAAGGTAAAATTCATTGATAGGACATTTGGTTGTGCCAAAGGAATCTGGTTACCTAAAATCATAATATAATTTAAAAATCTGCCTTCTCAGAGAAAACGTTACATGAAATAACTGACTTTAACCTTTCTTTAGACTATCATCCTAGTACAGACAGTAATATTGGGGCATGCACATCTCCAGCAGTGCCACTTCATAGTTTCAATCAATATGTTCTTACCGCTACCCAAATTCAATCTGCACTCTAAATCCCAAGGCTAAAAGCTGAAACATCGATTGATCGAGTAATCTTTCATCTCTTATTTCAAAACAAGACACCTCCCCTATTTGTCTCCTGGCATGGGAGAATCATAGAAGACTCAGGTGGACAGCGGAATGCACATATCTGTGAGCTACGGCACTCCACAGACATACACACAGCCTGCTATCCACAAATGCTATCTCATCTATGAAGTTGCAATATGACAACTTTACATAACCTTCCACCACACCTGAAATCTACTTAATCAATCAGTCAAGTAGTATTTGTATAATGCGGCTGATCATCCCCTGGGGGTTATCCAAGTGCTGTGCAGCAGGTATCAGTTAAAGAGACAGGTCTTTAGTCCTTTCCTGAAGTGGTTCAGCAAAGAAGAAGTGCGGAGGTGGAGGGGGGTGCCAGGCTTTGACTGCAAAGTGGGAGAAGGAGTGCCATCCGGAGCAGCTGTGGAAGATACATGGTGTCTGCGCAAGGATGAGGTATGCAAAGCAGAGGTTTCTGGAGGGTTGGTGGAAGACCCGGCAGTGGTTCATGTAGTCTGGTGCTTGGTTGTTGAGGGCTTTGCATGCGTAGGTCAGGAGCTTGAACTAGCATCTCTTCTGGAAAGGGAGCCAGTGGATGTCTTTGAGGTCGGGGTGATGTGTGTTCTCTTGAGCAGGTTAATGGTCAGTCTGGCTGCTGCATTTTAGATTGACTGGAGTCTTTGCAAGAGTTTGATGGAGATGCGGGTATACAGTAAGTTGGTGTAGTTGAGTCGAGTGGATAGAGTTCATCAGGGTGGTAGTTGTTGGTGAGCTGAGTTGTTCCTATGTGGTGAGTGGGTGGTTGGTGGTACTGGTTGAAGGGTTGCGAAGAGGTCAGAGGGTTGGGGACCAAAGTTCCTGTAGATTGTTGCTATCTTGTTGTGGAAGTGGTCGGTGAGGGATTCGCATAGTTCCTGTAAGGGAGTGATGGAGTTTTTTGTGGGTGATGGGTGACGGGTAGGTGAACTCTCTGATGATAGTGAAGATTTCCTTGGCTTAGTTAGCATTGGCTTTGATCTGGCATGTCAGGGTCTCCTTGTATTCGGCATTGAGCTGGCCATGGTGGGGATCGAGTGTTGATTTGTAGACAGCTCCATTTGTGTTGTTCTTGCTGGTTAGCCATATTTCTTTTGAGTTATTTGCACCTATGTTTTGCTGAGCTGAATTCTGACATGGACCAGCTGGTTCATTTGGTGAGTTTGAGCATTTTGGCTGTTTTGGTTAGGGCTGCTTGATTGGCAGTGCGGATGATCCAAGCGTTGAAATTCTCTACTGTCTGGTCCAAGTTGGTTAAGATGTTGGGCTGCTCTGTTCTGAAGGCGTTGGTCTATTGCTGCTGACTTACCTTGCTCCAGCAGCGATAGGGAGCATTGTTTTGGTTGAGGGTGGTGTGTGGGGACTGGTGAGGGTGAAGTGTAGAATGGAGTGATCCATCCAGATGAGTTCTGATGTGTGACTGTTTTTGATACTGTTGCTGGATGTGATGATGGGGTCTACCATGTGTCCTGCTCTGTGTGGTGGGTCCATGTAAACTGTTTGAGGCTGATGTTGTCTAGTTTTTCCAGGAGGTCTGTGGTGTTGGTCTCAGTAGGAACTTCCAGGTGAAAGTTAAGGTCTCCAGGAAGACGTAGTGTTCGCATTCGAAGGGAAGCGTGTGATGGATTTGGCGATGGCGTTGCTGAGGACGATTCATAGTCCTGGTGGTCTGTCTGTGAGAGTTCCTTTGATGGTGGTTTTGGGGTCAGTGTGGACCTGGAAATTCCATGGTTGGCATGGTGTGGTCATTGCCGATGGTGCAGGTGATTGATTCCTTGTGTATGATGGCAATGCCTCCCATGTCTGTTGGTGTGATCTTAGTGTTTCATCTTGTAGCTGCTGGAAGTTACCATGTCAATGTCTGTGGAAGATGCAGGCTTGAGCCAGGTCTCTGTGATGAAGGTCACATCGGGGGCGATGGTGGAGATAGTGTCCCAGGTTCCTGTGGCATTTGCGGCGCATGGTGACCATCTTGAAATAGTTTTTTTTTTTAGTTTACAAACACTTCTCAATTTTTCACAAGATAGGAGGAAAGGAAGATGGTGGATTAAAGCCGCCTCTGTGAAGCTCACACGCAGAGTTGCTCCCATGCCATAGCACTATGCATTGGAAAGGGTTTTTGAATAGCGGGAAATAGGGAAGAACTAACGCACAGATAGAGGAGACCAAGGAGTGATCGATTTAAAAAGGAGAATACATTTTGAAAAGGAAAGGAAATACCGGGAGCCTCCCTGTATGATTCTGACAATTACCCGGACGCCGCAGCAGGTTTGGCTTTCTGCCCGAGAAGGCTTGACTGACTCGCGGCGCTCATTGCTTCGCTGGTTTTCCTGGGGGCCGTTTGTTCACTGACACACTTGATGTGGCACAGCTGCATGCGACGGCCCACCGAAAGTGAATACTCAGAGAGGTGGACGTGCTGTTTGCGCTTCGCAGTAATGACTGCAGCAACGTCTGGTATATGTAGAGCGAGGGAGATGCATACTCTTCTCTGATGAAAGGTAATCTGACTCCGTCTACTTCTAGAGTTGGCCGACCGATAATGAAAATATTGAAATCGGCTAAAGCCTAGGAAGTTATTCATCCGGGGGGTCTGCTGCTTGGTTGTAATAGTTGATGCACTGATGGGTGCGCATTGCCAGATGCTGGGGATAATGAACTTGTGAACGTCTAAATGAAAACTGCTATGGGAGTACCATTACCACTCTCCCAGTGTGAGGTTGGTAACGTTGAGGATATACCGCTACTAAACACAGTACCCTTGCTTGGGGATATGGCTGCTGGAGGTAACAAACTGACTGGAGGCCCAAAAGCACAACTTACTAGCCTGATAATAGAGCAGCTGAATACCAGCCAAACTTTGTATGACCAACAGGAAGAAGTGCAGCTTCACAGTTATACTATCACTAAGAGCCTAGCAGGTTTGCGTATGGATACAGATACCAAGCCTGTACAAGTTGGCAAGGTTGAAGAAGTAATTTCTGCACAACAGCTAGAACACTCAATCACTTCCTCTCCTCCTATTAACGCTGGCCTATTAGAGAGCATTTCTGGGGATGAGGGGGACTTACACATTGCTAACAGTAGTGGAGTTACTGTACCTCCAAGCAAGGAGGGGCTGCATGTTGAACCTGCTAAACTTGCTGACTTATCATCATAATATAATAAAGGCAGTGATAAACCTAAAACTCAGAGATTACTTAAAAAGGGAGCCAATAAGCAAGACAGCATCAGCTCTGGCAAACTAGCTTCAGCTAGCAGCCCTGTTTGGAAGTTGATTACAAAGAAGGGAGAAGTAAAAACATTTATATTGTGGATTTCTGGCTCAGGCTCAGCAACGGGATTTCAATTAAAACAAGGACATCAAGGATTTCAGCCTACTGGGCAAGGAAAAGTAGCACCTGAATTGATGGATTCTAATACTAGTGGCAATCTAGCACATTCTATAGACCATTCTCCCATGGCCTCTTCAGTCACCTCAATGGTTACAAAGGTACACAATTTAACTGGTTTATGGACAGCACCTAATGAGGCTTTGCTTACAGTGATTCTCCAAGCGCTGCAAGCACAGAGAGAAGAGGCCCAAGATTACTATGCCCAAGCTAGGGCTGACAGCTCAATAATTGAACAGTTTCTCTCCAAGGTAAAAAGTCAAGTGGTCTCTCTTACATCGGATATTAAAGAGTTACAGCAAAGGGTAGCTGATACAGAGGACCATGTGACTAAAGCAGCCAAAATTTCAGAGGCACAAGACACCCAGCTCAGAATTGTGTGGGGGAAAATTGAGTGTCTGGAGAATCGCCAACAGCAAAATAATCTTTGACTTTTTGGGGTTCCAGGAGGAGCAGAGGGTATGGACTCCCAACATTATATTGTTCACCTCTTTCAACAAATCTTCCCAGATTTGGCTGATTGAGATTGGGAAAGCCAAATCCAACGGGCACATAAATTGCCACTGGTTTCTAACAAACCTGCAGGATGCTTTCCCAGGCCTTTCCCCATTTAGTTTGGTAATTTTTTACTAATGCAAGCGGTCTCAATCAAGGCTCAACCTACTTCTCCTATTCGGCTGGATTCCTTCTCTGTGTTTGTTAGATGGGATTTCTGCAAAACAACAATGGACAGGTGATGGCAACTGCGCCAGTTTATTGACCTTTTGAAAGCTGAGGGGGCACAGGTTTTCCTGCAGGAATCTGGATGCTTAAAGATTATTAGAGATGGCCAAATGCAACTGGTGTACACGTAACAGGAGACTTAGGAAGTTCCGAATAGATGGCAGCAGGGGACTTCTAAATAAGTAGTGTTGATAACATCTCTTGTTTTCCCTTGTGCCTAGGCTTGTTTCCTGTAATGGTGGTCTCCTTCTTTCTTTTTTTGGTCTGCAGTGATCATCTCATTGTTGTATACTATAAAACATTTCTTTTTAATTAGGGTAGATGAACGGCTGGGTTGCACTCTGTGTGCGACCTCCCTCCAGGGCTGTCCATTTCAACAGCAATAAGAGGGGGTAAATTATTTTTGTAGCCGTGGGGTGGATGTTGGGAGGGGGGTGTAGGGGTGGGTGTGCTTGTACAGGGTAAAAGCAAGGGGCATTGAATTGATATTTCTAGATTTCAAGAAGAGATCCTGATTGGTACTATTGTAGGAGAATTAATGGATTATGAGGTATTCTTAGCTATAACATGAGGATAATCAAATGCTTCTGTTGGAATGCCTCTGGGCTCAATGCCGGATGTAAACATCAACTTGTGCGTGAGGAGTTAAAAATGTATCGACCTCATATGACATTTCTGACAGAAACTAATTTAGTATATAAATACCGGGCATTGCTTAAACAGCTTGGATATAATATAGTTGTGTGTTCATCTCAGGGAGTATCGATCAGGGGCGTTGCTATTCTAGCTAGTAAGACACTTGTATATAAAACTTATCAAGTCTTAGCAGACCCTAGGGAGAGGAGGCTATTGCTCAACTTGAGATTTCTTGAATCAAATATGTTCTAGTCGCTGTCTATGGGCCTAATGTGGATGACCCTCAGATGTTTCATTCACTTATGGTAACTTTATTGGAATTGCAAGGGGTTTTGAAAGTCATGGGTGATTTTAATTGCATTATGAACCAAACTTTTGACCCTACTACCCGACGGTCAACTCTAAGAATTCCGAAAGTTCAGGCATCAATTTTGGAGTTAGCACGTTTACTTAATGCCCGGAATGCATGGAGGGTTTTACATCCAAATCTCTTGGGGTTTACATGTTATTCGCAGACAGACAGTACTCAAGGATATGCCTGGGTTAATGATACCGCTTTGCGTACAGCTAAGATGGAGGTATGTCCTAAAATCACGTCAGATTACAACCCTATCTTGCTATCTACTCAGCTGCTACCGATTACTAATTTAAGACGTTCTTTTTCTTTTCCACGCCACTTGCTGGTGGATGACTATTACATTATGCATATGGGGAAATTGATGGCAGAATTTATACATTTTAATATTAATACCACTTCATCTTGCATAGTTGGGATTCTATGAAAGCATTCTTAAGGGGTATTACACAACAATTCATATTAGTAAAAAACGAAACAAGAGAGGCTTCTATCAAAGCGGCTTGCATAGCGCTAACTAATTTAAAACAATCCCATGCAATGGTTATCAGGCAACAGGACGGTGATCAGTCTCAGGCTTATATTAAGCTGATAGAAGCAAGAGAGTCAGCAGCAGGGATACATAAGGAAAGAGATGTTGCTTATAATACATTTCGATCTACTCAATATAAATACAGTGAACAGGTGGGCAGGAAATTAGCTTATAAGTTAGCCAACAATAAGGCTAAAAGTCTAATTACTGCAATTAAAGGAGCTGATAATCTTCGTCATACAGAAACTCATAAGATACTTGTACAATTTGTATCCTTTTATGAATATCTCTATGCTCCATCAGATTCAGTAATAACAGAGGAGGTTTCTAGTTATTTAGCTAGATCAGAACTTCCTTCATTATTAGACGAGGATGCTGCCCAAATCTGTTCAGAGATTTCTCCAGAAGGCATTTTGATGGCCTTGTCTTCACTTCCTGCTGGCAAAGCCTCGGGCGAAGATCAGATACCTGTTTGAATTCTATAAAATATTTAGGAACTCCACTTTTCGCTAAGGTTATTTTAGAGATATTGTACCATCAACTTGGAAAACAACTTTTTTTTTAAAGAAGGGAAAACCACCTGAAGACTGTGGATCCTATCGCCCAAAATCACTTATCAATGCTGACTCTAAAATATACGCAAAAATTTTGGCTAATCGCCTTGCTCCCTTTTTGTCTAAACTGATTTCTAGCCAACAGCCCAGCTTTATGCAGGGGGTCGAGATACTTCGGCACATACCAATACTGCTATAATGGCATGCGATCTAGCTAAACAATCTGGTGCTAATCTGGGTATGATACTATTAGATGCGGAGAAAGCCTTTGACTGTGTGGCATGGGGCTGTCTCTGGCTTACTCTTACTTCATTAGGAATGACTGGCCGATTTTTAGCGGGGGTAAAAGTGCTTTATTGTACACCACAGGCAAAACTAAGCTGCTGGCTCACTGTCTAGGCTTTTCTGTATAAATAGGGGTACGCGCCAGGGATGCCCTCTTTCCCCATTACTGTTTGCTTTATACCCCAAACCTTTCATTCAGGTTCTACTTGCCAACAAAAATATTTTACCACTATCTCCAAGACCCAATGAATTAAAAGTTAATGCTTACGCAGATGATATTGCTGTTTTCATGATGGACCCGGGCCAATCTTTAAAACTAATTATTCAAGAAGCATGAAAATGTGGGTCTTTTTCTGGATATAAACTGAATACCAACAAAACTCAAGTGCTATTGAATTTTATACCAGATAATCTTGTCATGGGAACATGCCCTGAAGTTACTTATTTAGGCATTCGTATTAAGTCATGGATTGAAAGTATAATCAAATTAAAATATGACGCTTTACTCTATAACTTCATTACAAAACTTAAGAAGTTGCACAAATTACCCATAAGTGTAATAGGTATGTGTAATATTATAAAGATGACGATTCTCCCGAAATTTGAATACTTATTTCACTCAATCCCTTAAGAGTTTCTAATTTATTTGTTGAGAAACTAGATGGGGCAGTGAGCAGCTTTATATCGGAGTATAAATGTGCTCATCAAGCAATCAAATTTCTACAGTTTCCATTTAACTAAGGCGACCTTTTGCTCCCTGATTTCAAATTATACTATTGGGCTTCTTTTACGACTAGGCTATGTAGCGTTCTTTCCAATAGGAGCCAGGATTTCAATCATAAACCTTTGCTAGACTAGGTAGGATAGCTGTAGATTGCTTTACCGGATCCATGACCCAAATTATTTTAAGAGAGTATTTTATCTGGCGAGAAATTTCAGTATGGGGTAGCGAAATAGTGGGCTAGATATTGTGTGGGGAAGTTGGAAGATCTTTACGACTGTGATGGCTTTCGTAAATTTCAAAATTTACAAGATACTTTTCTGATACCATGACAACACTATTATAAATACTTACAACTCAGAGATTTCTTTCTGAGATCACAGTGTCTTAAATTGGTAGAGACTCAGGATCCGTTGATATTCTTACACAAACTTCCTCAGAAGAAGGCAATATGTGCGCCATATAAGCTTATTGGCCAGGACAGACTTGACCCTTGTTTACAGTTAGCTTCAAAATGGAGTTCAACCTTCGCAACTGAAATTACTCCTACAATGTTGGTGAAGAGGTGGCATTGAAGTGGTTGGAGGTGAAAGGTGCCGCTGTGGAGCAAGGTGATGCGAGGCCACAGTTGTTGTTGTGTGCGGTGTCCAGGGCATGGAGGTCTGCGGTGGAGTATCTGTGGGGGTGCATTGGGGCAGGGTTTTCTGGTCCTGGGGTCGGTCCAGGCGTGGATGGACACAGATGGCATGCCTTTGGCTTGCCAGTTGCGCAGCTGCGCATCGGCCTCCAATAAGTAACCTTGGGAGGTGGAAGGGGCCTCCGGGAGGCGGGAGGGCTTGAGGCTTGGCCGACGGAGGAAGATGGGCAAGGAGTGGGAAAACAGAGTGAACCCGAATGAGTGGGAAGAACAATTGATATAGAACACAGCAAAGGAAAAAGACAAATAAACAATACTATTACAGAAACCACAATACTATCCTGGCATTTTAAATATAGTAGAAACAGAAAAACAGTGATATCTCAGTGTGTTTAAAGTGATGGCTGTCAGTGAAAAAAGCGAACTAGTAATGTACAAAATACTTAGCAGGGCACACCAGGGATCAAACTGTGGGACAGGTAGCTGAGGGCCCAGGAAGGTGCCTCTAAGCTACAAGCAGGGAAGCAGCGAGCAAGACCAAGGTGGTCGAGGGATGCTCACTGGAACCATGCAGGTGGAAGTGACTGTCCAGGAGCCAGGAGGGCAGGGGGGGCTTGAGCGGTGGGGGAAGAATGCAAAGGAGTGGGACACCAGAAAGAACCAGAGCTAGAGATAAGAAAAAATCAGAAAGAACACAGCAAAGGAAAATAACAAGGGCAACAATAATAATACAGAAACCACAATACTATCCAAGCGTTTTAAGTATGGTATAAACATAAAAAAATGTGATATCGCAGTGTGTTTAAAGTGGTGGCTGACAGTGAAAAAGACAAATATATGGGTACACGTGTATATGTTCTCCTATACACTGCACCCCACAGAGCTCTCCTCACTGAGGCACTGGCGAATCTTATGGAGACTATGCATGAGCAAACACAGATGCAAACCTATGCTATTTTCTAGAGCTCTATACGGACACTACCCAACTTAACTGATACTGTAAGTGCCCCCACTTTGCCTCAGAGTTACACAGGGAGATTCCGGCTCTTTTCGGCAGCGCCCGGCTCCGGGTGAAATACAACAGTGGCGTTCTATTGGATCTCGTCATTCTAATGGGGTGGTCCAAAATGACTCATAATAACATTCTGAGTTATTATCAACTCATTAGCTGACGTTTAAATCCTAGAACTCCATGCAAGGGCGAACATTTACCTTTTTATATCATACAATGAATACACCCATCATTCTGCAGGTTGACCCCTCAGATCATGTCCAGTACCCTCAAGCCCCCTGTGGGCTTATAAATGTACATATTGAAGGTTTCTTTGTGCCACCCATTCGCTTCAATATGAATTAACGTACGCTTTTGTTCTTGGATAGGACCCTTTCTTATGTTATCACTATCATATATTACCTTTTACTTGTTTACCAGTATCGTCTACCCTTATAAAAACATCCCTCGCTCTCTCCACAGTCCAGGCATGATATTTGTTCCCACACACGTTTCTGTTTGCCATGGAAGCCATCAATTTCGTTACAAGATAGCGTGCATTTGCAATTATAATAATATGAGAGCACTTGAGGTTAATGGTATTTTGACAGTATATCAGAAACTGACTCGTGTAATTGAATAAATTGGCTTTTCATTTAAACCTTTTGAATTGCAGTCAAGCTTCTGTGCCACAGAAAACAAAATTAATGTGTTACTAGCGGGCAGAGCTCACCACTTCGTGTTGCTAAAGGTCATAATTGTATGTTTACGAAATAATACAACGCGAGCTCTGCATTTAAGAATTTTTTTTTGCAATTTAAGAGACGCTTTTTTTTTAAAAACCGCAACAGTATGTTTTCCAGGAAATACCTGGTTATTGAGCAGCTCCTTGTTTTGGTCGGATGTATTTAAAGAACACAGTGTACACCACTGATTATAAATATATTACTTCCCGAAAAAAATACACGATAAATTGAGTCTATGAAGACAGGATTTAAAACATAGTGCGTTGTTCTGATACAGTGCGTTACACCTCACTTCTAAGTGATGTAAATAACAAACAGCTCTTTTATTTAATTTATAATCCTAAAAACTAACAGACCCTAGATGGATTGAAAATTGTGTTTGCATTGCCTAAATTCAAACTCACGACCTTCAGCTGAATCCATCAACCAATAAATCAGTCAACTTGTAGATGGCAAACTTGTTACTTATGAAGCAGTCTCGGATCTCAGTTGAATAGCCAGGTTTTCAGCCACCTTCAGAACTTCTGAAGAGTGGGGCGGGGTGGGGGTGGGTCCTGAGGTGCAGAAGGAGGTTGTTTGAGGTTCTGGCTGTGAGTTATGGTTAAGAAACGTCCTCCTGATCTGCTGCATCGTATGTGGGGGTGTGAGCCAGCACCAGGGAGGCAGAGCAGAGGTGTCTGGAGGGTGGGTGAAATCTTCGGCTGTGGCTAATGTAGGCAGGTCCAGAGTCGTGCAGGGTTTTCAATGTGTGGGTGAGGAGCTTGAACTGCCATCTTTTCTGGACCGGGAGCTAGTGGAGTTTCCTGAGGTGCGGGGAGGTGTGGGAGCGACAAAGGTGATCCACAACAATTCTAGCTGAGGCATTCCTGATGGTCTGCAGTCTTTGAACAAGTTGGGTGTTTATTCCCATGCCAACTGAGCCATCCTTGTAAATGGCTTAGTGTGTTAACACTGAAGTTGCAGATTGTCAGACTCCCTTTGAGGGGGCACAGGGCAGACAGAGGCTCCTGAGTCACGACCTTGGTGGTTGAGGTCGGTTGCCACCGATGTTCTGGTATGCATCCTGCTATGGCTTTCCAAAGTGGGCTAAGTGCATGATTTTTGCACTTGACACTCAGGGTAGCGAGGACAGGCAATCAAAGTCTGCTCAAGGAGGCAGTGTGGTGGGCAAAAGTACAGAATTCAAAAGTTAAACAATAGACATTGTAACATATTACTAAGCCTAGTACATATCTGTAGTTAAAAGTACTTTAATCGCATATGAAATCAGAATACTACACACTCCAAGAGCGATTCAATTACAGGGATGCAACCTCACCTTTGAGTGCTAGCAAAGCTCTACATCGTTTATGGTACCTCTTGACCTTTCTTGGGAAAGTTGCCAATGTCTATGGTAAATTAGGTACCAATATGGATAGGGTCATTAATTAAGCAAAGGAGCAGATCACTATTGTTTCTCCAATGAAGGGTTTGGAGGTCCGCTCAATAGTCTTTATGTCGAAAGAAATCATACTGACAAAGATTAGCATTAGCTAGTTCATGTGAGCCCAGACCCATGATACATATTCGACAGAGCTGGAGATCAGTGGCGCTCAGAAGCATGGTAAGCAACCTTGCACCTTTGGTGTCAGCATAGGTGATGGGGGACCAGGGCAATGGTCTCAATCTTCTCTGGTGTGGAACAGTGCATTGAGCCAGTTTGGCAGGCCTTTACCATCGGCAGATATGCCCTCCAGACTGATGCAGACATGTTGTTGTCTTTGGCAGTGGCAGCCTCTAGCCGATGTAGCCAGTTGCTCGTACATACCAAAAACACAGTCAGTTCTTAATTTGAGCCGAAAATTGTCAGTGGGACCCCAGCACACTCAGTTTTGGACACCAGCACTTATTTTTCCTCATCAGATATTGACAGAGCATAGGAGATGGAAAAAACACACAAATGGCAAAGGAGCGGAAAGAGAGATACTAAAACAATTGTCACAAAGGGAGAGTTCTTAGACTGGCAACAGTGAGATAAACCGGCAACCCGTGTCTGGAAGTGGATTAAAGAGGTCTGAGTTGAATTCCTGGCTAAGCAGCCTTAGTTTTCAGCATTAAGATATTTAAGAATACCGACCGCGATCTTCCGAGCAAAGCTTTGGGCACAGGCGCACATTGTTTTACAAATTAATCACTGCACACAGCAATCACACCAGTCTTTTAGGGGCTGCAACGGTACTTCCAAGCATCACAATGACTGCCTGATGCTTAGCTTTGTCATGCAGCTCACTACAGATTCTGCACCAGGGAAGTGGGGAGCCCCTCTCAAATTGGGTTGACACAACCTTCACTCCCTGAAAGTAGTCGCCTACTTATGGTTGTTCCACATGCCAGGAACATACTGAGCTTCTCCTCCTGGACAAACACCCCTCCTACAAGGCCTTGTCTTCTCCCTCCCTCTCTGGGCAGGCAGAGAACCCAAAATAAGGATACCATGAGATCTCTGCACCTGACTCTCATAAGCCTTCCTGCAGCAGTAATCATTGACAGCCAAAAGGGCAGGCCCTGCTTAGAAATGTTAGTATACAAAAAAGTAATGGATGGTGTTGGGATGGAAACTTTTCATCCATGGTAATGGTTGTGCACCTCTGCCATAAGTGCTCAACTGTACTGATGTTTGGATCCCCAATGCTGATTTATGTGGCATAGGCAAGCACAGATTATGTGTGTGCACCATGACATAGGCCTGTCTCATAGATTGCGGTCTTGTTAGACTGGAAGGGGTGCCTAAAGTGTTATCCTCATGGTGATGGAAAGCTACAGCCTTCACCAGGAGTTTGGTAGCACAAACGCTGTGGTGGCAGCATACAGTGTAGTGATCAGTAGGAGTGAACAGGCACTTTTCAACCTGTGTCACCAGAGTGAGGCCCACAGGATCACTCACTTTTAAAGTTCTGCTGCTGTGTGCTGAACTTACCCTTTTCTGCATTAGATTGATGGGAAGTGCAGTGGTAGACGTGGTGTATCTATGCTGGGTGTATACAAGCATGGGAAGGGCACAACACAAGGAGAGTGCAGTACTGAGCAGTACATGCATGTGCTGGAGATGCATGTGCCTGTGAGTGGTACCTTGCATGAACGATGTAGTGTTGTAAACTGCGTGCAGTATAAATGCATGTGCTGGGCATATGTGGTACAAGAGCACGCACTTCAAAAGAAGCAAAACCCCAATATCAAACTTCAATTATTCATACCCTAAATCAAAGTTGTTGTCTGGAAATGGACTATAAGAAGGGTAGGTTGAGACACCAAAACTTCTCATCTGCCAAGTAGGCAAAAAAGCTATGTGTGATGGGGAGCTCTGCTAGACTTCTGCCTGTGACCAGGACTGGGAGCCATGGCCTGCTAGCCTCCCTACTGGGTGAGGGGGCCTCACCCAGGGAATGCAAGGCCACCTTCTGTGAATCCTGGAGCACCATCGCCTATGTACCCGCTACAGCCTGACCTGTGACAATGTTGTTTTGGGCATAGTCACTGGGAGAACATTTAGTTTCTGATGCCACACAAGTTCCACTCTTTAAATATTATGCATACTACCATGTGGGCAGCAAGGTTTTCTTAAGGGGGACTTACTTAATGTTCAAAATCCGTTTATTGGTGCAGTGGGGTTCAACCAAATGCTGTCAGGACACAAATGGTAGGCTCAAAGCTATATTTTCCATGCCCTCTCTGTGAGTGGCATCCCTCCAGGGCAACACTGGGATCTCCTCTAGATAAAATGTTTGGACACAAAGACTATGTTCAAGCAAGCCAACCGAGCTCAATGATCAAATGGAGCTGTCATGTTATCTGTAATTAGCGACCTTTGAGTCACAGGTTCCTTGATACCGTTGTGGTATAAAATGTCTGTGCTTTTTACAACACCCTGTAACTATGGTGCATTTTAATTTTAATTTTATTTTTATTATTTTTTCATGACATACACCGTTACCCACCCTGACATTTTTCAACATACATCGGCTTTTTGATAGGCACGTTTTTGACAGACTCGTTTTGTTTGGTGTTGAGTATTTCGTTGGGATGTGGATTTGAACGCTTTAGGTTCGCTCGTTGTAGACAGTACGAGAGTCTTTTTTCTATGGTATTTAGCTCAAAGGACAGGTTACCGTCACGTGATTAAGCGTCTGTCCAATTAGGACACACTTTGGTTTTAAACACGGAAGCGCGTAAGAGCACTCCAGGTTCCTGAAAGTTTCGGAAGGCACCGAGAGTATTGAGTAACGGCTAAGCCATAGCCGATCCCGTTTAAGGTCAGTCCTGTTTTTACACGATAATCTAGATATTATAACGTTAGAGATTCTGGTAGGTGGGTGGTTTTAACCCACAAACTTGTTTTTGTTGTAACTGCAGGTTCATTACGATATCACAAAGAGGACAATCATGTGAGTATTTTTTCGCACGGGTAGCACTTCGCATTTTTCACTTTCACCCGAACACACAACATTTACACCTGCTTGCATGCAGCACGATATGCCATGTTATTTATTGTTATTTTTGATGATGCACGACAATCTGATCGTTTATTCATATGCTTTTGAATTCTTAGTGCCACTCCCTGGGGAAGGGCTTTTCAGGCCCGAAATGCATAGGAGGATTAGATAGCAATGATGTTAAGTGGAAACACAAGTTGACTTATGAATTAAGAGAAGTCGAATCAAGATGAACTCATGAAATGAATAATAAAAACAATTGAACATTTAAATGAAAAATTGAGTGGAATCCTTTTTATCTAGAGGAGACCCCAGTGTTGCCCTGGAGGGATGCCAACAATGGCCTATTTAAACAACAACAAAACTGCCAGTACTGGATATTAGTTGGCTATTTTGAGATGACCACTATGAACAAAACATAACGGTCCGATTTTTAATTTGCGTCACTAGTTTATTCATTTATTTTTGCACTAGTAAATCAAAGATTATTTTCATGAGCAAACAAACAATTTTTATGTGTATGTACAAAAATACAATAAAACCTTATAGACTGGATCATAATATACAACACAATTTAAAATATTTACAACACATCCAAACTTTCACTCTGGCCAAACCTTTCATCCATCTACACTCATACCACAACGCAAAAGTACTTAGGGCCTGCTGTCAAGAAATATATATAGGTTCTTTATACATATAAACAATTTCACATCCTAGAGATGATAATTAATGTGATGAATGCAATTTCAAGGGCACCTAAAGTATTAGCAACAATTGTTCGCAATACACAAGAAAAAAACGTTTGTTTGAAATAAGGCTGTGCACCTAGAGTGCAATTCTGCTCTTTGTGAGTGACACATTAGGTGTTGCAGTCCACAGGTGGCATTTAAGTTCCAAGCTCTGGGTAACTTTTCTCTACCACATATTAAGGTCTTGTAGGCAAGTTAAACTAGTCGATTAGTGAGAAGCCAATTTAACCATGTTTAAAGAGGGAGCACAGGTGCTGTACTCCTGTTTAGCAGCAGGAACAGTGCACAGAATTATAAGTCCAGCATAACTGGGTCTAGAAAATGGTGAAAAATCTGGGGTGATCATGCAGAAAAGGCGAATTTCCAACAGTCTCATTGTTCCTGATCTTGGGGTCAGGATGGGCAGTGGCAACATGTTTCTGATGTTTCCTGATCTTGGGGTCAGGATGGGCAGTGGCAACACGTTTCTGATGTTTTGCAACTCCACCTGGGAATAGATTCTCACATCATCATATGACAGCTAGAACTGTATCTCCGCTGAGTCAGGCCAGTTCATAAAGAGTTAGGCAATCTAATTCTTTCTTTGTTTCAGGTTTCAATAACAACTTTTCTTTTCCTCTGTCCTGGACTATTCTGCTTACTCCTCCATGGAAGACACTCGGCATGGTCTCCGTGATTCACCCCGTTCCTCTGTACAAGTGTACAGAGGTACTTGAAGTAGAAGGATATACTTGAATACTTGTCTCACTCAGTGGCGGCTGCTTCCCAGAAGCAGCAGTGGGGCGGGGAGAGGGGGGCGAGTGGGAGGGGGGGTTTACAAAAAAATAATTAACTTACCTGCCAACCAGCTGGCTGGCTGGCAACTGCAGTTTCTCCTCCATCTTCTTCTGGGCTTCTGTGCAAGCAGGAAGCAACCAGGCTCCCAAGCTCCACATAGCCAAGCAGCATTGTGATTGATGTGAACGCCATGGTTCAGCCAAGGAACGGGGGTCTGGGCATGTTCTCCACCCAGGCTGTAATGCATCCTGGATGGAGAATATGCAAAGTGCACATGACTGTTTGGCCGGACCTTAAGGGCCAGCCAAACAGTCATAGCGCACCTTACAGAGTGTCCACCACTCCTCCTCCTGCTCCTCCATTACCAGAGCAGCCGCTCCAACTGCAAAGCTGACAAGCAGCAGGATTGGAACAAATACATATAATAATGTCAAGTTATTATCATTTCATTTGTCCTTTGCACTGCTAAAAGCAGCGAAGCGACGATCCTCCACCTTAGCGGTGGAGCCGCCACTGGTCTCACTACTCATAGTGAACGTGGGCCCCAAACTAAGTAACCACACCAACTGAAAGTTGAGTAGTCACTATCTACTACTATTAGGTATTGTTCAGTCAATACACTTTGTACTAATTGCTTCTCAGTTTTGAATACTGCTTACAAGCTGTGACGGGATTTTTGAATGAAATAAGGCATTTTGATTGTGACTGGCTGTCAGAACAATAAAAATATGTAATCCTGTTTGGAAAGCGCAATAAATATAAATATTCAGTCTTTTCAGTAGAAAAAAGGGATATAGTCAAGGCAGATTAAAAGCTGCACACATTCAAAATCCATCTGCTCATTCATTCATGTATTTTTTCATAGCTTTTGACACTTATTTATGGGATTGTATAGAGATTCGAAATAGGTTCATCACGTCAAGCGCTGTCACAATCAGTGTATCATCGAGTGATTAGAAATCTCTCATCTGATGACATCGTTTTCAGACTGGTCTACGTTGCGAACCAATTAACAGCAAAGCTAAATATAAACTTCAGTTCCACAAAGACCTGCTCAGAAATAAAAAATGGCATTTGAGATTTAAAAAAAAAACACATGGCTGCTGCTGCACACGCTTAAAGCAATTACTTTCTCTTTAATATGTTCTCTCCTTCGGCCTGAACAATTTGTCCTGCTCACATTTTCCATCGTCTGCTTTTCACACTGGAAAGCCATTTCCTTCAGAAGGAGAGCGAATTGAAGCTTAAATAAATATGGTTGATATAATCCAGAAGGACACGGTGTTCACCTTCCTTGAGAAGCATTGCAAAGGATGAGTTATACGCCAGCTTGAGAGGAGTGTATTGAAAGAAGATTTGCCAAAAATATGAATCAACTTGGTCAAGCCAAGAATGATTCCCTTTAATGAAGGTCACTAGAGCTCAGTGTGGTTCTGTCTGCTTGCAAGGCCTCCACGTGGTTCAGATTTGCAAGGGGCGATTAAGAAGGACTGGTTTTGAAGTAAACAGGGAATGCATTATTAGGTTTCTCTCAGCAATGCTTAACGTTTTGTTAATATTTAATCTCGTTTTGTCCTCGCTTCAAACAGAACCACAGTATTTGAAGTAGGAGTAATGTTCTGTTGGTGCATGTTTTCGTGGGACATTATAGGCCCAATTAATGTAATAATTTAATAGTGCAGGACTCTGTATTTCAAGTTTCACGTGAACCTGCTGTTCCTTTTTTATTTTCATTAGCTCTTTCTTCTTTCTTTCTTCTTTTATTTCCTGACTTTTCCTTCCTGTCTTTCTTTCCTTCTTTTTGTCTTTCTTCATTTAATTCTTACTTCGTTTATCTCATTCTTTATTTCTTTCTTTTCTTATTTTTCCTCCTGCCCTTCTTTGTTCACTTTTTCCTTCCTTTTATCTTTCTGTTTTATCATGATTTTATTTAATGCTTACAACCTTAGCAAAACATTCACACGTTGACAAATTTGAATAAAAATAATCCTCGATAACAAACAACATTAAAAAAAAGTAAAAGTAAATTAAATTGGTTATTATTTTCACGTACAGAGCATGTTTTTTTTAAAAAAACTGAACATTATTCAGCAACTCGTATAACACGCCACTCTTATTTTTTAGAACACATTCCCAGAAGGTAAAATAGCTGCTCAAGTCAAGTCATAGAATTATCTACAAATGAAAAGATTCACAGAGTGTCATTGACTATCGCCTTTTTTGGCTCATTACTTTCTAAAAGTACACCATAAAAACCTTTTTATCAATATCATGAATACTGGTTTTGAGCAATGATCTTTGCGGTTACATGTCCCTAGAATTTGGCCTAAATTAGACATTCTATTGTGCGCTGTACAATATGTACTACCATTTATTTGGTAACAGTAATTAAAAGGATCCTAGGAATTTGAAAGATTTGAATAATTTATTGTTCCTTTGCCCTCTGGGACAGCGGCCAAAAACAGTGCAGAGGTGATTGGAAAAGCTTATCTCACTTAGGATTTCTTTAGAGGAAATATAGACAGGTAAGGCTTTTGCCCTACTTTCAGCTTCAAGCATCACAATTCTTTTCAGGTAAGGCTTTATTTAAATGTTTCTGAAAGATAACATTTGTACGATTACAGTTGGATTATTGATAATGTACAAACGATTTCTCTCTAACAGTCTTTCTTCGTTCTTTCGTTTTCAGGCTAGGCTAGCCCCATAAGTGTACATTATTTCACGGTCTTTGCAGTTCATAGTTTATTTTTCTATTCTAGCCTAATATTTTTCTCTTTCATTTTTTCAAATACTTGCTTTTTTCTTAGTTGTGTTAGTTATTAACTGTCATTAGTTTACCTTTCTTTTTTAGGTCGAGGACTTTTTATTCATAGAAATGCTATCACGTACAGAGGGGTGAATGACAAAAGTTATTGTGTCACTTTTTCTTCGCAGGTTTCCTTTCTGTTACATCCTGTCTTTTGATTGTTTTCCTCTTTATTGTTAGACAATAAAGTCTATAAACGGTTCCCGAGACTGAGTGGACGTTGTTCCAGAACAACCTTTTGACACTATATCGCGACCTAAGAGTCACGGATGTAATTTTTCCAGTTGTCCCCTGAGGAAGGGCTTGTCATCTGCCCGAAATGCATTGGGGAGGATTTATAACTGGATGATTTTTTCGTTGGAATGAAGTTTATGCTTTATGGAACTACATTGAACTTTTGATCAACCATTAAATACTTAAGGAACCTCAACATTGAGTGGAATCAACTTTGATGAACTGTTTATAGACTTTATTGTCTAACTTTTGAGCTGTGCGACTGGGTGCCTCCTTCCAAATGGGGGGAGCTTTGCATTAGTTTCTACATTTACGCTGTGAGGTACAGACAGCGTAATTCCCCGTGAGCACGCCATAGACCATTACTTTGATTTAACTTTTGAACTATCTTGCTGTGCAAGTCCCTCTCTCATTCCTCTTTATTGTGTCATAATATTTCTTGTTAACTTTTTTACTTTTCTGCTCTTTCTCCCTTCCCTATATAATTATGCTAATTTATTAGCATTTCTTTCTTATTTCAGCATTTCCTGTCTCTTTTCCTAATACGTCTTCCTTTTTTCTTTCTCTGTTTTTTATACATTTCTTGCCCTCACACTCACCTAATTTTCTTTCTATTTTTTTACACTACTCTTTCCAGGATCTTCAAGGGTGAGTAAACATTCGTTTGATAATTGGTACTCGGAGGTCCTATTCCAGAAGATAATGCATTTTGCAACACTGGCGATTTCTCCAAGAGAAGAACAAACCTCTGTCAAAAGGACATCAGTAAACGTAACATACGTGCATCAACAACCACGAACATTGGCGAAATTAAGATCACAGCACGGCTCTTAACCCAACAGAAAAAAGTATACTACACTGTTCCTAAACGTGACACCTTGGGAGAAAGGCTAGACCTTTTTGTCAATAGTGCCAACACTCTAGGCAACCCAAGAGTTACAAACGCACAGTAGTCCCTGAAAGCAGAAAATGGACCTGTCCAACAGCAGCATGGCATTGAAACACTGACAACAGGATTAGCATTTCACAGTTGGAGGATGTAGACAATTGCAATATATTAACACCTCCAGGAACCTTGGAATCTCCCAAAAGGAAGATTCCAAGAGCATCTAAACACTGGCAAGCATCCTGAAATCATAGGAACTCACGTTTACCCAAAAAGATATGTACAATGATGAGGAATTACTGTATAACCTGCGCCGCACGTCATCTATGAGTCAGTTTCAACAGGCATCAATGAAGGAATGTAGACAATCTGCATTTAACCTGCAATATATGAGGGTTCTGAGAATACTTAACCTCATCTCAATCAAGCTCCCTCCATGTTCCTTTCCATCCTTTCCATTGTGTATAGCTGCTGTTTCTGCATCACTCCCTTCTATACAGAAGTATGCGATCCTGCTGATGGCGTCAACTTATTGACAATATGACTGCACCAAGAAAACCAGAGCAGAAAATAATCCAGCTAAAACATGAAGCAAATTAACATCTCAGCCTCACACTACTCATCCCCTTCTTTTCTGTACCCCTCACTTGATATCCTTATAAAAAAATGTTGCCCTCTCCAAACGTCAGAAAGAACTTACAAACACCTCAGGCATATGCTTACCTCCACGAAACTGCCCCAATATAGAAAAGTACAGCTTTATGGAAAAATGTCTGGATGATCCATTGCGGGCATGGTCGGATAAGGGAATAGTTACGACAGATTAAAAGATTGACAACATGAAAATAAAACCCTTTGGAACCTTGGAGGAAGAATTCCAGCTTGAAGAAAAACACTGCTAGAGTTACTATCAGCTGAGACACAGCCTACTTGGTGCCCTACAACCCCTGTCCAACTCCCTCTCGCAGTTGACAGTCTGCGATTACCTACATCAATGGAGCTCTCACTCTGGGGTCATTTCCAGCCTCTACAGTGCCCAGTTGGAAGAACACCGTTCCGGTCCGCACCAGACTTACTTAAGGGAGAAATGTAGGAGGAGATTGGGAAATGCCAACTTGGAGACTAATTAGGATGAGCTACTTGAATCACAGGATAGAGGCATAAGAGAAGAAAGGCTGAAGTTCAGCTTTTTCCAACTCCTCCACAACTGGCATTGGTTGCCACAACAACCACAGAGGGCCAACATGACACAACCGTCCGCCTGTTGGGGATGTGACCATCCAGAACGAGATATCATCCTCCTGCTCCACTCATGCTCAGCACTCCAAACTGATTAACACCAGGTCTTGGTCTCTATGAACAATGTCTCCGGCTTGACTTTACGCCCTTCAGTCCAAATGGTTTATCTTCATGACACCCTTAACGATGGATTGATACAGCTCTGGCATTGACCTCAATTGCAGCCTTGAGGCGATGGAAACGAAGTAACTCCCCCCAGAATAAAAAGACTGAAGGCGGGACACGTTGATGGCTACATCTCACAAGCAAATTATATACCATTTCCTTGCCAAATACGACCTGTTTGATAACATTTTCCTTTCCCAATCGGCAAGTAATTATTGAATCTTTTTAGACTCTAAACAGCTTCTCTATGGAGCCTCTCTGAAGCCTTCACCAGTTGCCCTAATCGCTATATCACGTTGAGAATCCAATGCCTTTTGCATGACTAGTCTCATATATAAGTATCAATTCTCTCCTGACTATGTAGACTAAAGTACTATGGTTATAAATAGCTCTGTTTAACGTTATGAAGTAACAGAAAGACTTGCTTAGCTTCGATCAACCTCTACCCTCCCTTCCCTCTTTTCTCCCTATCTTTAGTACATTAGATATTTTCCATGTAACACCAAGAAATGTCTATTATTGTATGTGAGTCATTAATTATTCTATTTTTTATTGGTACTTAAGGAAAACCAAATAAAGTTATATATATTTTTTAAAGTTGTACTTGTGGCAAATGAAATTACCTACATACATTAAAAATAGAAGTAAGAAAATCAAACCAAATGCCCATCTTTTAAATAAGGAACTACTGATCAATGGTACCTTTTGCTTCCTTATAACGTATAAAATACATCCTGATTTTGTATCTCTTGCATTGTACATCCCCTTCACATCAGCTTATTTGATCATCCCTCTCAGAACTATTCAAGGAGGTACTAAGTAACCGTCCCTTAAATTTACCCCAAGCACACCTTTCTTACCGTTAACATTTACAATAATATGGACAGAATGCAGCAAACCAACCACCTCCAGACATTTGAATGCAAATTCAGCAATCTCAGCTCTAAGCTGTGTGCTTATTGTAAGTTCCATGCACGCTTCCCATGGACCTATGTCATCACAATCGATGCCTAGTTCATCCCTGTTCAACCTATTCTGCTCACCAAAATGGACCAGATTCCACCCCAATTGGTAGTTGACTATTATGCCATCAATCAGGGCACTAACCAGAGCGTAGAAGAGTGCCAACAAAACTCTTTCCTTCATTCCTGCTGCTCATAAGGGGCCCGACTTCCCACATTTCAGCCTAAGTCTATTCTTCATCAGCCTGTACAATGTGAGTTGAAAGCAAGAGTGTCGATACCTCCTACAATATCTCTTTCTTTTGAGCCCTAGTCAACATACTTCAAACATACATGACTTTATTCATAGATTAATCACTCTGACGTATGCCAATGACATAAAATTGGTGTGGCAAGACCTTACGGCACAGACTATTGTGCTGAAAATTACAAAATCGTGCTCAGAAATAGAGCATTAGTGGCAAAGTAAACAATATCAAACACAACTCATTATCTTCTACCAAACCTGACAATGGATGTTCTACTGCCTTCATGTGTGCTTTAGGTCACCACCATCAAACAAGCCACATCAGCATCCCAATGGTTTCCTCCGTTTAGCAAAAATCCTTCCAACTATCTCTAAATCTGCCTTTATATTGGGGGGCTCATTAAGAGCAAAGCCTATTTTAACAACAATGTTCAAAGAACACTAGAAGACATGGATAGGCTGGCTTTCATCCAGCTTTCCTGGTAGACAAAGCATTTGCATGGTCGCACAAGTGATCTGATATTCCCTTTCTCCTAGATCTGCAGATCCCAGACTGCCTTCCCCTCTTTAGATCCAGAAACAAGCTAGTCAAATTACTTATTGAATATGGGTTCGGCACCAATTTGTGTCATCATTTTGGTTTTGAAGATATTAAACTGAGATTCAAATTTTTTCATGCTTTTTCAAGTCTTCCCGATTTCTGATCATTCTATTTAAAAAGTCACAATAGATTTAGAAAAACAAACCATGGATGCTTTGAGCAGTTGAACCCCTAACACATTATATCTGTTAGAATTTGGGTTGTTGGTTGACTGGGGTATGAACCTAGGTCAAACACCTGGTTCATCACTATAAGTAGCTAGGCATGCCACTAGCATGAAGGCACATTGGATAATAAAACGTGGGGCTGACCACTGTTAGGAACAGGATTAACTTCCTTGCAAGGAGTGCAGCTTGATTACGGACAAACAAGAATCCATGAAACAGAAACATTACCCAGGGAAAATCTACAAATAATGGGAGTCCATAAATGCTTCTTTTTTGTTATTTAGGAACAAAGTGGAAGAACACGAAGGCCCTCAAAGTGCAATTAAAGATAGTGTTTGCACATTCCCAGTAACCACCATTTTCTGTATGTTATTATGTGCTAGAGAAACTCAGCATCCCCCAAATTATATCTGCACTGTGAAAACTCTTCAGCAGGATTTATCTTCCTTAACTCCAACCAACGTCACTGTTATCAGTTCATCACTAATAATGCGTGTTGTCTTCCAAACACTGAAGTATGCCATCATTATCACTCTCATCTAAATGACAGGCACCAGCCCTCAAGTCTTAATGACAGACCCGACTCAGGTCTGCTGTTAATTGGGAATGCGGGGTAAACCTCAGTCACTTCTCAACTATTCACATAATATGAGAAGATCTGACTGTTGCATGATTAGCACCACAGCAGTGCATCTCACCCTCTACAAACCATCAGGGAATAGCTATTTGATAAGTCAAACGCCCTACTTGCACGCCATTTAACATACATTTATACTTAGTTACCTGCCACAATATGATGGAATAATCTGAACAGCTCTTCTCCAGAGAATCTTCCTGGTCAACCACATTTGCCAGTTAATATGAGTTTTGGAATTTAAGTGACCACTGCAATCACAGTTTGATATGCCCAAGGTTAATTCATCTCACAACGCCTCTTCAATCTCTTAATGGCTTCAATGACTTACATGCTAGTTGGCCAAAATGTTGAACATCACATGTACATGGATTATGGGCAGATCTACTTGAAAACGTGGGAGCATGTTGTCAGTCATGTTGCTGGTTACTTGAACAATGCCCCAAACTATTAAGCTATCCTTGTGGGAACAGTAAACCCATCACCTCTCTTTTTTACCTGATTAGACTTGAAGTGCTCATCACATAACTATTTGGGCATTTGTGCTCAACAAAGAACTATTTTTCACCCATCAGTTGAATGTTGTTATTAATCTGTTTTCCACCACTTGACCCTCCTATTAGGTGTAATCTTCTCCACACTTCCCCAAGAATGATCGTGTCACTTGGAGTGCTGTCAACCTTTATGAAATGCTTCAACAGTCTGTACGCTGATCTTGAAGCGATGACATTAAGCCATAACACTTAGGGCCTCATTATGAGTCTAGCGGTCTAAGGAATGCCAGACTCTTGGGGGCACGGTTGTGGAGGACCAGCCACTCCCGCACTGGTGGTTCTACTGCCCGATTACAAGTGGGGTCGTTGGATCGCCGTTGCACTGCTGCAGCTGCCAGGGAACCACCGTTCCCTGGCAGTGGCACAGCGTTAAGAGCCTCAGTAATATGTTGGTGGTGCCGCAGCGGCACTGCAATGTATATTACACGTTTCAGGACTGCCAGCGGTGTCATGGAGGTCTTTCCTCTATGAAAATACTGGTGGTCCTAAAACAAAGGGTGCCCTACAGGGCTCCCTGTTGCCCACGTCCATGGAGATGGATGAAGGGGCACAACATGCGGCCCGTGTGCATACACCCCTGTTCCTGCACAGCATGGACTTTGCAGTCCATGCCGTGCAGGAACTGTTTTGGGTGTTCCGATTGCAGTGCCCATTTTTAGAGCCCTATTGTGGGGCCTCCAAAAAAGCCTGCCAGGCAGAAGGAAACTTGAAAACTGGTGGGCAGTGGTCACATGGGATTGGCGGTGCTCGAGTGGGCCATTGGTGTGGCGGTCCGTTGCCGCACTGCCAAACTCATAATCAGGCCCTACGTTTATATATTTGCTAAAATAGAACAATATTATCCAGGGCATTCAAATGAATTGCAATTATGGAGACAACATAATTCAAGGTATTTCACATAGCTTACAGATCTTACCATGGCAAGCCTGATGCTTCCCCCTAAAAATCTTCTAACCGCACCAATCTCCTAGATGCTTAAAAGCAGGCTTTGACCGTACCACCCATATAACTACCATGGATTAACATATTTGGCGAATGATCTTTCAAATAGAAGGATCTCCCATCAGGCCACTTTTAATCTGCAAGAGTTTCCCTTTTCTATTTCAGCTCAAAAGTTCTTAAGCTCAGGTATTCGTTGAATAATTGTGTTTAATTACTCCATGTAGGAAAGTAGCATCTGCTTCTCATGGTTGCCACATATTTTGCTTGATGTAATGCTGTTTTTGACTAGTCTGACAGGGATCCAGCTAATTAGGACTTCAGCCTATCGGCTTTTTCCTTAAACTATTGTGTTATGGACTTAGGTACATCCCAGATTGGATACTGGGGTACCCTTGTCGATCCCTAGTATATGGTACCCATGTACCCAGGGCATAAGTACCCCAGAGGTCTCACATGGGCTGAAGCATGTATTAAGTCACCCATGAGAGACTGTTCAAAATGGAACTACAGGCCTGCCATTTCAGCCTTTGTAAATTCGTGCATGCATCACTTTCAAGAGATATAGGTTTACTATAACTGAGGGTCACTGCACTTAAAACCTATGTCACCCCTATAGCAAGTCTTTACAATCCTGAGGGCAGGGTGCCTGGTTATAAGTGAGAGGGTGCCCCTGCATGAGCAGGTTGCCCCTGCAGCCTATGGAGTCCATTCTCCTGGGTTGTCAGTGAAGCAGCCACATACTATATAGAAGGGCACCCGGTATTCACGCAATGATCATCTTAAAAATGGCTGCAACTAATCATATCATGTTTAGTTTCAAAGTTTCAAACATGTTGGAATCATGCCCCCACACCCTAAATGGTGTGGGAGATATGATTCTAAGCACTAGAATAGCCCTCCATTAGGCTCTCAGTGTTCCCGGTACCAGCCTTCTAGTCCCAGACAGCACAAAAGGGTTGATGCCAACCAGAGACATATTTCTGCCCTCCTGCTGCTGAGCCAAGCACAAGCAGAGGAAGGTGGAACAATAAGCATCCTGTCACAGGGGGGTGTGACCACCTGCCAGACAGGATTTAGTGTATTAGGGCTGGGTGGGTGGGTGTGCTTGCCAGCGCCTGAAAGTCTGCATGAGGGGCAAATTTGGTGTCCCTGTGCATAGTCCAGTTCAAACCAGTCCTGTGAGCCATTGGCTCCCGCTCTGGTATGAAACTGGACAAAGAAAATGAGAGTAACCCCCCTGTCCAGAACCTCCCCCTGGGAGGGTCCCCTGAATCTTCCCAACCCTTTCTCCGGGGTACCTAAGGGTTTAACTGGTTGTAGGTTAAGTGTGGGCTGACAATCCGTTCCGCTTGCGGAATTTGCGCATTTTTGGCAATTTCACGATCCGCGAATTGCGCGACCTTGTAAAATTCGCAATTCGCAAGCTGGCAGATTTTTTTGCTTGGTCGCGCTTCAAAAATACAATCTCGCGTGCGCGGCATTGACTTACCGTGATTCTGAGTTTGCTGAGTTATTTTTCCTCCCGGTTTGCGTGCGTGGTGCCATTTTGGATCTGGCTGCGTGGTCGCGCAAGACTTTTCGACCGCGAGTACTTCATAGCGGCCCGCCATCTTGCACTGCAAGAGTTTCAGAACGCGACTACGTCATAAGGGCCCGCGATCACGAATCGCGGGAGTAAACTATTGCGAACACGTAGATGTGCCGCGCAGCTGACATCTGGCGGGAGATTTGTACAGCTCGCTTTCCTGAACTTGCAAAAATTGCAATTCTGCACAAGAAATCTACCGCAGGCAGCATAAACCTTCTGCAAATGATGATTTGAATCAAAATAACTCCTCAGATTGACATTTGGCTGCACTTTTTTGTGCAAGGAGTCATTTTTGGGGGGTGGGAGGAAGGAAGTGCCCCAGAGTCTCCAACTTCCTGTTCCTGTCCAGCAGGCTCCTCCCAGTGCTTTTTCCATATCCTGGTCACTTTTCATTTGGCCCTGGAGCTGGAAGGATTACTTTTTGTGGCTGCTGCTGGATATTTGTATTTGAGGACTTTTTGTTTGGATCACTTTTGGATTACTTTTAGATTTGAGATTTTACAAGTAAGTTGGTGTTGTTTGTTTGGGGCATTGCAGTTGCTGCAACTACAGTTTTAAAACTTTTCACAACTTTAAAAAAAATATATTGTGGGTAGGCACAGCATCCAGTAGGCCCAGGGTTAGTCATGGGTGCATGATACTACTGTTTCTGTGAGTTTTGTTGAACTTAAATATCATTTATATCATGGAATTGAATAGCTCACTGTTATATGTCGAATTCGTTTTTTAATTTTGTGGTTGCGTGTAAAGCCACACTAACCAGTAGGCCCAGGGGGTAGTCAGTGGTGCATGAACCAAGTCTTTCTGTGTGTTTTCTTGAATTTAACATCATTTAGGGCATGGATGGCATTGGATTGTGGGGATTTTTGTGTGTGTTTTTTTTTTTTGGGATGTTGTTGGGGCCTGGCTATGTGGGTGGGGGCCATTTTGAGGAATGGTCCAGGCAGGGTCTGGCGATGTGGGTGGGGGTCAAGGGGCCATTTTAAAGACAGGCAGTGTGCTTTGTGCCATAGGCCTGCACCCGGTCTGCCTTGCTTTCATCCATTATGCCCAGGGGTACTCAGTGGTGCATGGACCAAGTCTTTCTGTGGCGTCTCTTGAACTTAAACATCATTTAGGGCATGGATGGCATTGGATTGGGGTGATTTTTGTGTGTTTGTTGCTTTTTTGGGCTGTTGTTGAGACCTGGCCATGTGGGTGGGGGCCATTTTGAGGCCTGGACCAGGCAGGGCCTGGCCATGTGGCTGGGGGTCAAGGGGCCATTTTGAAACCAGGCATTGTGCTTTGTGCCATAGGCCTGGACCCAGTCTGCCAGGGGTACTCAGTGGTACATGAAACAACTCTCTCTGTGTGGTCTCTCTTCTATTAATGTAAACATCCATTTTTGATTAGCAATAATTGCAATTTTAATTTTTGGTCTTTCCGTTTTTGGGTGTGTTGCTTGTAATAATAATAAATGCCTAGTTGCAAATATTAATTGAAGCACGACATATGCAACATTTATTTAACTGATGTTCCTCTGGCTTCCTTTGCTTTTAGGTGCACAATGAGAACCACAAATTATCCTCATCGTTCATCATCAGTGCAAGGAAGAAGTTGTGCTGCGGTGTGTAGCACAACGTCACGTGACGTCACGTGTTGCCACAAACAACTCTGCAACTCGTGCAACTGCAGCCTGCTGTTCTGACAACTGAAGAAGATGGGTCCAAAGAAAGGTGGCCATATTTCCTCTACAAAGAAAGTTTCCAGTAAGAAGGAGCAGAAGAAGCAAGTGGTGCCACTTACCAAGGAGACTGGTGTGCCCACAGACACTTTTTTGGGGGAAAACAAACTACGCCTGCAGCAGCAGTGTCTGCCGGGGACCAAGCTGGGAGCAGCACCTCAGCTTCATTGGTCTCAGTGCCACTACGCCAAGTTAGGCCCAAGTCCATGAGTGCCGCAGAGGCAGCCACTTTAATTGCTCAATCACCATCGACCAGTGATGTTGGCGATGACTCATCGCAAGAAAGTAGCATCCAATCAACGCAGGGTGTAACTCATCTGACGAGTGTTCAACCACAGCCAAAACGACAACCACAGGAACAACAAGGAGAGGCGCAAGGAGAGGCGCAAGGAGAGGCGGAAGGAGAGGCGCAAGGAGAGGCGCAAGGAAAGGCGCAAGGAGAGGCTCAAGGAGTGGCACAAGGAGTGGCGCAAGTTGAGGCGCAAGGAGTGGCGCAAGGAGTGGCGCAAGTAGAGGCGCAAGTAGAGGTGCATGGAGAGGCACATGGAGAGGCGCAAATAGAGGCGCATGGAGAGGCGCATGGAGAAGCACAACTGCAGACAAAGCTTGTTCCTCCAGAAGTAGGGGCACATCAGGAAATCGAGATTCAAGCGAAGGTATCATCCGAGCAAGCCACTCCTCCTGATGATCCATTGTCTTCCAGATCCCCAGCAATAAAAGGGTCAATGAGGGCTAGTACAAGTTCTTCTTCAAGCCCCCTACCGTCTGATGATCTAGATCTTGATTGGAACCCACCAATGCATTCTAAGAGGGAGGCACGCCATGAGCCGACAAAGGTAGCTAAGCCTAAAAGGACGGTTCCCGCAAAGCTTTCACTTATGGGTGATGACGACGAACAAGAAGTGGAAGAAGTGGTGTAATCTGCTGCTGATGAACAGTCTGACGATGACGACCCAGTCATCACAGTCGTCACTCCAGCCCCAGCGGGCATGCAGCAGACAGACATTTTTACCCTATCCCGAATTGCTGCTGAGGGGGATGTGGGCGGCGTGGCACTGGTAACACCACCAACACAGGTAACTACTACACCAACATGACCTACAGCTGCCATATTTTCTCTTCAGAAGGGCCGACAGGGACCTCCATCCAGCTCGACCTCTGTTATCTCAAGTAGTGGTGCTGTAACTGTAAGTGCACAACAGAGACAAATTCGGCCATGCCCATCCTCCAGGCATTGAAAGTAGCACCTTCATTACCACCACCAGAAATCGCAACTCCCCAGTTTGGAACTTCTTTAGTATTAGCAAAAAGGTGGAAAACCTAGTTGTTTGTTCGATTTGTAAACTGTAGTTAGTCGGGGTAAGCTTGGTACCAACTATGGTACCGGAGGCCAGAGAGGTCATCTCCAAAAACACCACACTATCCAGTGGGAGGCGCACCTAAGTAAGATGCGGGAAGCCAAAAGTACGACAAATCCAAATGTATCCATTGATATTGCATCTGATGATGACGAGGGGCTGATGATGGTGCAGGCGGGAGGTGAAGAAGCGACAGACATTTTTTCTGGTACACACAGTACCCCTGGCAGCAGCACTGCAGTGGTAACGCCCACACGCTCTACCCCAGCAACATCTATGAGGCACACTAAGAGTCTGGGAGAGACACCAATGTGAACGCAACCACCCAACCGCAAGTCTTTATAATGCAATGCTGGCTAAAATGTTAGCACTGGACCTTCTCCCTTTTTCTTTCGTGGAAGGGGTGAATTTTTGATAATTTGTGGCAACAGTCTGCCCTAAAAGGAAAGTTCCTAGCCGGTCCTATTTTTCCAGAGTTGCGGTTCCAGCACTACATCAAGATTTGCTGGAGGTGATTGGGGCAGCTTTGCAAAAGAGTGCTATTCACACTATCTACCTGACAACAGACATGTGGACCAGTTGCCAAGCCCATGATTACATGTGCATCACTGCACAATGGGTCTCTTTTGCAGGGGTTAGAGACAAGATGTCTGCAGGTGTTGACACTGCCACCATTTTTCAAGCTAGTCGGAAACATGCAACAGTAGCCATGTTTGCCATGGAGAAATTTCATACTGCAGTAAACATTTTGTAGGAGTTTAACAGTAAGGCCTTTGAATGGCTGCATCCAAGAAATCGCATGATTGGTTATGTTTCCAAGGATAATGGCAGTAATATAGTAAGGGCCATGAATGATGGTGGCTATTTCAGAGTGCTGTGTTTGGCGCACAGTATTAACATTGTTGTTCAAGATTTCTTGAAAAAAGAAAACAAAGTCAGCAAGTTACTGACCACCTGCGGAAGAATCTGCACACATTTTAGCCATTCTTTTAAGGCCCGGAAGCATCTGAGGATCATTCAACGTGGCCGTAGAGTGCCAGTCAGAGGACTCATCCAGGAGGTGGTAACACGTTGGAACTCAAACTTCTAAATGCTTGAGCGTCTGTCTGAGCAGTGCTTGGTAATCAATGAGTATGTCTTTGCAGGGGGTTCTTCTATGAAAGACATGAGGCTAGAGTTGGAGGAATGGGACCTAGTTAAAAGCCTGACAGACATGCTTCGTCCTTTTGAGGTCTTCACGCGTGAAGTCAACAGGGAGGACTATACTTTGGGCAAAGCTATCCCATTGTTGTGCATGCTAGAGCACCAACTGAAGGCAGTGCCTTCAACGTTCAAAGATGATACTGACAAGCAAGACGCATATCAGTTGGCGGAGAGCTTATTGACCCGCCTAGTTGACAATGAAAGGCTTAAAAAATACATACAGAACAACATTACATTTGTGCCACTATTCTGGATTCACTGTACAAAAAGGCACTGGCCAACAACGCATTCATTCCTTTTAATGAAGCAGATGTTTCAAAGTACAAACATTGGCTAGCTCTGTCAGCCACTCGGTTAGAAAAAGAGCGGCAGGAAATTGAAGGAACCGGCAGAAGTACTACTGAATCAGCAGGCCATCCGGCGTCAAGGTCCACTTCTGTGACCGAAGGCAGTCACTTTCCCTCACAGCCGTTACCGACACCAGCGCCCGTTTCATCATCCTCACCTGCACCAGGCCCAACCATAATATTGTCGGAAGCGGATAGGATAACTCATCAAGGGTTTGCTCGTTCCAGTGTTGTTGCAAAGGCCTCAGATGGTACGCAAAGTTCAGCACCCCTGGATAACCTTGAGTGGATGGTGCAGGCCTATCTGGATGAACCAACAGAGGTCTACATTGATCACAACCCATTGCTGTATTGGTATGGGAAAAGGGGTCAATGGCCACTGATCACCAAGCTGGCTCTAAATTATTTGTCTTGCCCACTCGCAAGTGTGTCTTCTGAACGTGTTTTCAGTGCTGCTGGTGCCATTGTAACTTCAAAAAGGACCCGCCTCTCGCCCAAAAATGTGGAGAGGTTAACAATGATCAAGATGACTCAGCGCTTCATACCACCAGATTACAAAATATGTGAATCTACGCAGGAAGAAGAGGACACCGACTTAGGTGACGGAAGTTCTTCTCTGTTAGCTGACCTACTCCTGTCTCAATTCACAGAGTTTGAGGACGAGCTCTACTTCCCTGATACCTAGGCCTGAAAATGACTTCCCTTTTTCGTCCTGACTCCTTATTCACTTTTACTCCTGTGTGTCTTTCTTTGTTTTGCAACTTTTACCACAACAAAACTCTAATCACAACAAATCCATCAGCATCACTGTCTTCGTCTTATTTCCTTATTGAAGGTGCCGCTCTCTGCAATCCTGAAGTTCACAAGTTCACAACTCAGTCATGCCCCTCTATCCTCCTCCTCCAGACTCCCCCTATCCATTTCCCTAAAGGCAGATGGCTGGATTACGCAGAATGAAGAAACTGTTGCTTCGTAGACGAGTCCCCTCAAAAGAAGTGGGACTGGAATTACTGACTATATGCTGATTGCTGACAGTTACTTCTAAAATTGACACAAGAGGCTGCCCTGTGGGCCTTCACTTTAAGAACAACATGCGGACAAAAAGTGGAACAGGTAATGAATAATGAGATGGCATGCATTGGACAGCACTGGCTGTCTGGCTCTGATGAAAGCAATTGCTGTTTGTTTGTTGTGCATGAAATGAATCATATGTCTTCTGTTATTATTTAATCTTTTACACACTAAATGTAACTCAAATCTGCTCTGTTTTTTTACCTTGATTAATTCATATTGTACTTCTACTGCAGGGGCAACTAGGTTTCATTTTTTAATATGCAAAATGTCCTTGGACTCACTGTGTGTGTATAGACTGTAACTGCATGAACAACATTGAGTTTGCCAATATACCATGATGTTGATGAGTCTTGATGATCAAAGTTACATAATTTATTTTTTCTTTACAGTCACTCACTGGGATGGTTGGATCATCATCGTTGTTTACGGAAGAACTATGGCCATTTCGTGAGTGGCAAACAGGTAAATCAGTCAATAACAACTGCAGTAGAACTACATGTCTGTCTAGTAGTGGTATGGAGTGGTCGAGCCAGTGTAGTGTTGTTATGCCAGAGTCCAGACAGCAGTTAATGTAAAATTGCAGCTATGTGGCTTGCTGCATACAATTAGATATGCTTTGTCTGTCTGTGTCAAAGAGGTGGGCTACATCAGGTTGCTTCACTCAGTGGTGCCTGCCTTGACCGTCTGCAGGGCCTGGCCTGCTGTGTGCTAATTACTTTCCTTGAAAAGGAGACTCAGAGTACGCACTTTAGAAATGATGCTTGTATGCAATACTGTCGCCTCTGAAACTGAAAGAGTTATTTTTGCACTACACACCGTACCTTATAGTTTTTTTCTCTGTGGTGGTTTTTGATATCACTTCCTGTTTTTCCATCAACAACTACAGGCCGGCTTTTACCCTGTGCGATGGAAAAAATGATTAACTCAGGCTTACCATTAGAGATCCGCAATTCTGCATCCGCAAGGCAGGCATTGGACAGTGTGTCTGTCTGGTCACCAAGATTGATCAACGGAGCGTCAGATGGAATGGAGGAGCACCCCGAATAAGAGGAATGGCTGGATGCATGCAACTTCCCAAATTGAACAGGACAACTACAACATACTGTTATCTTTTAAATAATGTTATTGTTGTGAACTTCTATGAGTGTGACTCCGTGCGTTTGTTTACTCTCTGCTTCAAATTCATCCCTCCAGCTATTTGATAAGTTTCTTTGCTATTTTAAAACTAATTTAATGTACTAATAAGTGTTTATTCTCTCTGAGGGCAGATAGGCAAGTGAAATTGCATAATTACTGCAGCCCTGTACTTTCAAATTGTTTCTTAATAGTTTGTAAGTTGTAGTAAGTACTACTTTTCAGTAACATAACCATCCATTTAGCAAACAACTTACTGCATGCAGTAGTGCACTTCCTTTATGTCCCTTAAAAGATTTATGGATATCTTCGTATCGAAAGATTTGTCCATGCTGTGTTTATTTTACTCTCTCCATGAAACTTTCCCAAAAACTCCCATTCCCATCCAATTTTCAAACCCTAACCCTCTTCCCCCGTGCTGTGTGGTTTTCATTGAGGTGTGACTAAATGGCAACAATTATTCCACATACTTGCTGGGAAGGATAAGGTCAAAGCAACAGAAAATCAATGTCAAGGTTGGTGAAGGAATCCGAGGATATATTATTATTATTATTCTGCTTGAAACACACACACCAAAGTATTTGCAAATCAAATCAGAATTTTATGTGCGCCATCAAGTGGATTCATCATCAACAACATCCTCCTCCTACACGTGACAAATCGAATGCTTACACTGCTGTGTCCTTCACCTTCAGTACTATTTCTTGTGGTAGCCATACTCCACGCAACTAGTACTTATATTTTGAATACTTTAGCATAGCTTAGGCTACAATTTATGGCACTGTTCTTGTGTACTGTACTATCTATCGTACTGTTCTAATGCTACGCTCAGGTCACTCAATGTTTCATTTCCTTTTTTTTCATATGCTGCTACTGCCAGTGTGTACCACTACCACTACTACTACCACCACAACAATGACATTTCATCTGTCCAGGATTCCATAGCCAACCTTAATCGCCATTTGCCATGCAACCAGCCATGTGCCTAGCCCTATTCGCATACACAAATCACAGGTAAGATAAGCATTTTGGGGTAGAAGAATAATGGAGTAGGAGGAGAGGAGAGACTGACGGTAGTACTAGTAAAGTGGTAGGACAATTGAATTCACTAACTCTGTCAGTGGCACTTTTGTACAAATTTGGGCGATAAGACAATTTGAATCAACCAGCCAGTTAAGTTTCAGGAAAACAAACGTACAGTTAACCCCTGCCTCCCCCACAAAACAGTAAAACAAACGCGTATGCTATGTTTAAGTAGAGAAATAAATAATTATTGTAGCCCTAACAAAAATAAACTATCCCACAGGAAGACCCGACCCACCCCCCTCCCTAACCCCAACCAATGTCCATAATTCAAATCAGTCCTCAAAAGTCCAAAAACTCCAACGCCCAATTCCCACCCCCCCAAAAGTCTCTCTACTTCCGCCGATGGTGTCCTTTGGCCAGGTGTCACGCAGCTCTCTCCGGAGGTCCTTGAGCAGGGCTTTCTGCCTCACCACCTCCTGCTCAAGGTGGGACACTCTCAGGTTCAAGAGGTGCACACAACCCTTGCACTTGCAGGTACTGTGGGGGGCAGCTGTTGTTTTTGCTGCTCGGCGGTGGCGGGTGGATGCCGGACCGCAGCTCCGTACCGCTGGAGGTTTGCACTGACCGTATGACCCAGGGGCAGCGGAGGAGGATGCAGCTGTAGTGGATGTTGTGGTTGACTGAGACTGCGTGTCCTCCTCCTCCTGGGCAATCAACTGCCGATATTCGGCGACAATTGCCTCCAGCTTCCGTTGCCGGGCCCGTCTAGCCAACTCCTTTCTAGTTAGTTTAGAAGGAGCATCTATATGAAGAAAGAAAAACATACTGTAACCAATGCTCTTTAAGATTAACACAAAATAATTCAGCATAAAGTTGTGTCACAGTAGCACTAGCAACTTGCAAGCACAGTACATAACTAACCTCCCACTTCGTCGGCCTCTGCTATAACATTAGTGGGAGTTTCAGGAATTCTACTAGCACTATATGGACTCACTACATTAGACACAGACAGTACACCAGTCTTATTCTTCTCTCTTGTTTAGCGAAATTGGTAGGTAAACTTGTGGAAACCGGCATAATGCCAGTGCAGTCAACTTGCCCCCAAGAAAAACAGACGTAAGCCATGATGACACAGACTTGTGCTACTGTTACCAGTCCAGTACATGCAGGTGGTGAAGCTCTTACTTTCCTATTACGGGTGGAATTGGCCATACTCTGTTACAAGGGCTACTGCTCAATTAATTTAGGTTTCACCGTAGCCTGCCCCTGACTACTACAAAAGGAAAATGAAGAAGATAATATGATAATCTATCCCTTCACAAGATATTTGCTTACATATGAGATGACTTTAGGTACTTTGTTTAGATTGACTGAACACCGATAGGCCACACATCAATGTCAATGACAGAGTTGTAAAACATTTTTTAACAGAGGTAGTGAGTGGATCCCGGAATCGCCGGATATATGCTGTGCTTGCAAACTGCTGTTACTAGTCATGTTAGTATTCTGAAAAATTACAACTTCTTTCCTCGGCTTTGCTACTCTGGCACAGAGGTGCAGTGTTACATGCTCTTCAAAGTAACACTCTTCATCCAGTGACCATCTACTCTGTCTACATACACCTATGCTATCTATGAGGAAGATACCATCCTGGCATCCATCCATTCAAAGTAAATGTCAATCCCTCTTCATAATGTCTCAACTGGACACACCTTACTTTTTCTCACCAAAAAACAACCTTTTTATTTTATTTTGTAAACCGCCATCCATGAATCCGTGCTTGCCTTGCATTTGAATTTGAACCAAAGGATATATTGCGCACACATACCGTTTCTGTTTCACCCACCCAGGCAGTTCTCTTTTCTTTCTCCTTCCACCCATCCTTGCTTCAGCAGTCAACCAGCCATGCATCAGATTCCCAGCCACCTCGGGCAGCATTCAAAAACACGTATCATTCTTTGCCAGTCATTAATTTTAACTCACTTGTCCTTCCTTACACCCTTCTTTCCCTTTTTGTTCATCCCATCCATCAAGTTCATCTCTGATCTGACTTGGCTTTTGGATAAAACTTTCACAGCTGAGTTGAAGTCAAATTTAGAGGAGGCCATTGGTTACTGGTCAACTCCGCCGCTAATGCTATTGCTAATGAGAAGTCAAGGGTGACTGTCTTCTACCTGGTTGACAAAAACTTAGTTCTAAATTTGTAAGTCTTCTTAACAGTAAAGTGTACCTGTACTGTACAACATATACACCCCTGCAGAGAGCCCACTCTGCAATCTCAATAAGTAAGGAATATAATAGCTTACCACTGCCCGCCACTACCGTGGCATCCCCCACAGCAGTTCCTGATGGCTGTGGCACCGCATCCGCCCCTGGATTGCCCACCTCCGCGCTGGCCCCGGCACTGGTGGATGGCTGTGCCGATGGTGTTATGCCTAGAAAATACATTTAATATTTTTAGATGCCATAGACACCACTCCCTATTTTGTCTAGGAATACAAAAATGTTACTAGTACTACATATACAAATTTAATAACTTGTGACTCTCTAGTCTAAACTAAAAATGTTGCTTTCTTCAGGGAAGGGTGTTTTTTATTTATGCTTAGCCATAACATGTGATGTTACACTTTTTGGCACAATTGATGGATGCTTGCTTTTAACACGCACCATTTTTCTCCTAACAGACAGAAGCTTCCCTTCTACGAACAAGAGCAAGATCATGATTAGTCGGAGTCGTCAACGTTACATCCCCACCAAGACTTTAAGTTCCAAACAGGTGAGGACTCTCCCACAATTAATGTGTGAAATCAGCCACTTTTCAGTCGTTCACCATTTATCTTATATAAGTTGATTTTCATAAATGTTTTTATATAATGCACAATTAAAATATTTACAGAATAAACACAGAGCTAGTTGTTTTACTTTTAATAAAGCTTTAAAACTTACATAGACTCTGTGGTTTTTGGTCATGAGTGAGTGAGCGAAAGGGTTTGCAATTTGCAAGCATGAGTCCGTGAGTCTGAGAGGTCAGGACTCTGACTCCGAGTCTGTAGTCTTATGTTCTGGGTTGTATAATCATTGGGGATCATCTCTGCATTCGGGAGCTAAATAAGGACTCTGTCACCCTAGATAGTCAGTAAGGAGATTGGGGGTTCAGCTTCTGTTATAACCAAGGTATGTGGAAAGTCTAACTGCGCCTTTTATCACCAATGCCCTATTTCTTGTTCATAGTTCTGTATGTGCAGAATAGTCCCTGCAACAGTAGTAGTATGTCCTCCTATCCAATCAAAGAGTAAACCAGTATCTTATTCTTGGTGGCCATTGGCATTTTACTGTTGGGAATTGTCAAAGCATAAACATTTAGAAGACCTCAATAGACATTATGGACAACCCAGAGGACTGCACTCAGTGCCTAGAGCTATTGCTGAATAGGAGTTTTGTTTAACACCTATTGCCAACTGTGCAAGCTTAGCTAGCTACACAGACAGACTAATAATAATCTAGCAGTAGCACAGACAGTCATAGTAGAGGCAGGATAAGAATTTAGAAACAGTCTACAAGAAGATCAAAGATGATTTAGGAAAAAATAGAATTATGAGGAACGTATGAAATAAATAGGTGCTGTAAAAGATAGGGAAGTATAATTAATAATATTAACAGAAAAACTTACTGGGCCAGCAGAGGAGCCTTCGCCGGGCCTATCCTGGCCTTCCTGTTGTTCCTGCTCTGCCGGCGCTGCTACCTCCTTCTCCTCTGTCCTCTTGCCCCTGGGGATAGCTGATGTACAACATGAAAGAAAGACATAAACATGGATGATTGTTGTCAACCAAATCAAACATTTAAAAAAAAACAATAACAAATGATTTCTGGGAAATAGATAACAATTTCACTAAATTTATTGACCTATCTGATGTGGTCTACTAGGATATTAGTATTGCTGGATTTGCGGACCGTCTAGTTGGAAAGTTATGTAACTCACTAAACCAACTACAAAAAGGTTCTACTAGGACTGGCAGGCAGCACTCTGCAGCACGCGAAGTGATAGACACAGTCCATCATGATTGTGGACCACTAAAAAGTTTCCTACTAAATAGTAAATAACCAGTCATAATATACTTAACCTATCAATCTACCACCACTATCTCTTCTTAGTGGCAGGAGTACAAAGGAAGGACTGGACTTGAGTCTTTAGTGACTAGCATTAAGCAGTTCTGTAAAGTACACTCATATATAATCACTCAGGCCAAATGAGCACAAAATTGAAAACAAGTAAGCATAGTAGCACAGCCAGTAAGCAGGCGAGCACCTGCAATCACAGAAGCTTCTGAAACATAATTTACCTGCAATGTAATCTCTAGTGTCTAGCATTATGCACTTCTGTAGAGTACACTCATACATAATAACCCAGGCCAAATAGGCACAAAATTGAAAACAAGTAAGCATAGTAGCACCACCAGTGAGCAGGCAAGCAGCCAAGCACCTGCAATCACAGAAGCTTTTGAAACATAATTTACCTGCAATGTAATCGGAAGTATTCTTGCTCTTCGGAAAAAACGAATATTTGCAATATCATAACAAAGAGCAGGAGAAAACAAAGTAGTGATTAAATAGCTACTACTACTCACCAAGCCCAGGGATCTCCACGCCAAGCAGGTCGAGCAGGTCGTGTTCCCCGTCCAGGATGTCGGACCACCGGTGTGTCGCCTGGTTGTAGGTGCGCCGGACCCCAGAATCCTGATACATGGCCCGGCACACCTTCCCCCATTGCTGGCGACACTCCCAGAGCCTGTACCGGGAACCAGGCCTGCCGCCTGCCGCGACGGTCTTGGGGAGGTGGCGCTGGATGAAGAAAACCAGTGCGGCCACCTCCACCGCGCTAAAGATCTCCCGGGCAATTACATCCTCCCTCCTTAAGCGCCCACAAGGGACCATTCCCCTTAGACTTGCCGGCTCCCTTTGCCATGGTAGTGGGTGAAAGAAGAAAAGAATAGGGGAAAAAAAGTAAGTAAAAGAAAAGAGAGAGCTAAACAAAAAAAGTCGTTATTAAAGTAACAAAAAGTTGAAAAAAACACCAAATATAGATGTAGAAACAGAGAGGGATAGATAATGAGTAAAAAAGATCCAAAAAAAGGTCTAATAAAAAAAGGATTGCAAAGATTAAAGCAGGATAGAAAAAGCATGCCCAGAACCATAGCAATGAATGAAAAACAAGATGGCCGCACCCATTGTGACCATGTGGGTAAGTTCGCCCGATATTTCCCCCGCGAGCACGCAAAAACGGACATGAACATGTAATTGCGCCCCGCACGTAGGAAATGCCCAACACGAGCATGCAACTGGCGCCCGGAAATGGAAATACGCAATGCAAACACTAAAAAGAAGGTGGCCGCGCCCATGTACGACCGCATGGGTAACTTCACGGAAGCTGCGCTAAAAAAAAAACCACGAACACGCAAAAATAAAAAATCCTACAAATTCGCACAGATTCGCGAATTTTGCGTACCGCGAGTACGTATTCGCACAAATTTGCGAACCGCAAATTCATACATTTCGCCCACACTTAGTGTAGGTCCTTAGATTTATCGTGGAATAAGATTCAGAACTGAAACCACTGCACTTCTATCATCTGGGCACCCCGGACATCGCTAGACTTCATTTGGGCCTGACTTCATCTTCCTTCCAATCTGCTGTATTGTCTGTGCCTGGGAATCATACAGGAACATTCCAAGGCCTGTGAAGCATCAAAGACACCTGAAGAAATCTCCCTTGGAGTGAAGAAGTTACTCCCCTCAATTCGTAGGCACCGCAAATAGGTCGACCGGTCTGCAGATCCCGAGCTGCTCTGGACTCAGTAGGCCCTACAACACAGGTGGTGGTTTTTCTCAGCTAGCGAGTCCTGCTCTACCCTCTTACCAAGTTTGAGGCCAGTAGTCCTTGTGGTGGTTCCAATAACCAAACCCCTGGATACCACGTCCCCACTATTTTCCCTATTAATGCAATCCTTTCAGCTTTTTCCCAAATTGTTGAGAGCAGCTGAAGGAACATGTATATCTACGACCATACATCAACTAAAGGAATGAAGACAGAATTGGATTTCAACACTGTGACTGAATTTATTTATAAACCAACACCATCCACTTTGATAAAGCTTCATTCAGAGTACTAAATTAGTCATGCTGAAAACAAAAGGAAATTCAATGCCGATCCCATTCCATTCTTCCCTCTAACAAAAAAACTGTCATAAGTTTATAAGTCTGCAGAAGACAATAATCAAATATTAAATGTTAGAGGTGCAAGAATCTGTGGGGGTGGAGTCTTATTAAAAGCTTAAAGAATGATAATGTCATTATAACTAATGCACTCAAAATTGATAGACACAGACTTGGGATGCCTTCTACAGCAACATCCTAGCTTGGCCAGGTAGAAATATGAGGGTTGGTTCTTTCTAAGCTGGAGGACTACAAAAGCCCACTGTAGAGGGAGTATACTTCTCATTGTATGACAGAATATTATCAACAAAAATATTGCAATGCAAATATCTCCTAATAATAACAAGGAAATACATATTGTCTTTGCTTACATTAAATATAAACTACAAAAATATTGAGTGGAGAAATAAGAAGACCAAAATATTGCCATAAGATTGGTAAAAATGTTGTTTTTTATATGATACATTTTAACTTTAGGAAAAAGTTACATTCAAGAAATATATGTATATAATATAAAATTGTATATGTGTTTATATGACTTACCTATGTAAAATAAAAATAAATACTTTAGGATAAATGCTGAACAATAATAAACATGATTTTTAAATAAATAAAATAACTACATATACATAATAAAATAGAAATGCTAATAATATATCAAAATAATAACTAATACTAGAAATTAAAAAATATAAAACTTAATGCAATACACTTATTAAAATAAAACAATGCTTTAATGAACAATATTATTTAAAAAATATATAATACAAATATTTTAAATTAAAATAAATGTAAAACCACATACTACTGACTACTGACACCCCACCGAGCCTCAGCAGGGAAAGTGGTGGATGGCTCAGATCTACAATTCTCCCTCCTACAAATATTACATGTAGATACATAAATGCAAAAATATACAGCCACAAATATTTAGAACTATTTATAATATTGACACTATATACTTCAAATAAATAATAAAAAATAAAAATTACCATGTGAATTAATATTCTAAATAAAATTATATCAACAAGGTCACTAATTACAAATTGTATTTAATACAATATAAATAGACATTATTTAAAATATACTAATTATATACAATGTGCTATTAATTAAAATCTGAAGCATAATACAATGGATTAATGTTCAAACGTTAAAACAATTACATAATTTGCAAAATCAATTATCTAATCAACCAATTAATAATGAAAAAGGTAATTTAATCAATTAGTAAAAAATAAAATAACGTTCATATTCACCTCTAACATTTACAAATAATGGCTATAATTCATAAACTGTTTTAAACAATTAAAAATGTTATTGAAACCTCCAATCCTATTCCAGTACAAACCAATCTGCCAATAAATAGATAACGTCAAAAAAAATAACAATCTCTAAATATATTACCAATGTTAAAAACAGTCTTAAAAACTAATGCCACATTTTTAACATAAAAATAAGAACTTATAACAATAAACTATTATTATTATTATATTATACTGAGATATTTTTACAACTATATTGAAAATTAAATTAAATATTAAAATAAAAAAAATCATATGTGTATTATTTAATCACATGATATTGATGGCATTACAAAATTTTAACAAACTTTCTGTATCAATCAATATTTTTTAAAACACATATTATGATCACATAATAATTAATGACTATGAAAGCACCAGAGAAAAAATATTTTGCCCACAAGAGATTCCTGAACTGTTTTTGTTTCTGGTGGCCCTCACCAAAACTAACTTTCGTAAAATTTACATTATGCTTTCATAAATCGAATAATTTTGAGAATCTTGAGTTTCACTTTTTACATGAAGTACCAGAAATTACACTGTTTTGCCACTTTGCACAAAAGCACACCATTCTCAGTATAAAATGTACTACAAACACACAGAGACAACAGAACTGAGCAGCTGGTGTTCGCAATGATTTTGTTAAAATGCATCTTTTGCCAAAGAAGCCGTGAGGAGGTATTTCACTTAAGGGGGCAGATTTACAAGCCCTGTGCGCCACTTTTGCCCAGCAGTTGCGTCACTTCTATGACACAGCGGTGGCGTAAAGCGAGCTCCATGCTACGACAGATTTACAACGTGACGCATCTAGGGAGATGCGTCACATTGTAAAACCCTGCTCCTCATGAAACCTGTGTCGGGTTTGATGTGGGCGTTCCAGCACGGGGTGGGCATTCTGGTGCAGGGACGCCTCGGAAAAATGCCTGAGTGAAATCTACAAGATTTCACTCAGTCACATTTCTGACGCCGCTGCATCAATACCTTGCGCCTGCTTGAAGCAGGCGTAAGGCTTGACGCACCACGTTGTGTATGGGCAGGCCACGAGCATTCTTGGAGTTGTGTCGCGCTTGTGACACGACTCCAGCTATGTGCCACCCTTTCGACGGGAGATGCGTCACGCATCTGTTTATTCTTGCGCCATTTACAATGCGGCACATCTGTGGTGGCGCAAGGGTAAACTTGCATCTCTTCTGATTTGCAGGGATGCGCCAGTCGTCAGAAATCTGCCCCTAAATATTTAAAAAAGAATACATTTGCTTCTAGGCTTCTAGCCTGTGCATGGATTCATCCGCTCAGACTAGTCAAGGAAGAGGATGGTGCGGGTGTCTGTGACCATTCAGAAGAAGAAGAGACTTATTAAGAGAATGAACACACAGAGAATCAGAAGGGGAAGTGGGCCACGCTTAACAAACCTCAGAAAAACCTTCACCTTCATCCCGGGTTAGACGATCCCAAAAACTTGGTAAGATAATGCAAATGACTGGTTGAAGGGATGGCAACCAAGAAGGGATGAGCGCTGATCACAAGAGCCACAAGAGACCCAATTTGTAACCAGAAGGAGGGCTTATTTTGTTTCCAAATGGTGGCTTCTGTGAACGATGAGCAGTTGTTTGAGTGTAAAGAATCGTTACTAAATGTGTGTGACGTTGACATAGTTTTCGTTTGCCTAATTAGGTGAAATTTCACAAAGATTATACAACATTCAGTAAAAACCAATGTGGGAGTTAGTACTATATTTTAGAAGCAAGGATGAATTTTGTGCTAAAAAAATGCAAACAACACAGGTGCTGCAACAGTTGCGTGCTTTCTGTTAATTTGCGTTCTACCTATGTTTCTGCCATAGGGTTTTATCTGAGCAGACTTGAAATTACATGATGTAGTGTAACTGCAACATTTCAGGAATTTCACATACTAGGAGGGTCATTAGGATAGCGGGCGGGCATTGTCCACCCTCCATCCTTTCGGGGAATGGGACCGTCCACCGATGCTGCGGAGGTCCTGTGCCTGCTATAGGGATGTGCCCGTCACAGTGGCGGGCGCATCCAGCATTCCTGACGTGGGGCACCACCCACCACAATGCCAGGCAGGCATGGCGTGCACTTCCCTGCACAACATGGCAGGCACCGCGCGGTGCCTGCCATGTTGTGAAGAGAACTGCAGGGGAGTACCATAGGTACCCTCCATGTGCACCTCCCACCCCCCTGAATCCCAGGGGGCCCACTACGGGCCCCAAGGCACAACCACGCAGACATGGTAATATGGATGGCGGTGTCTCCCAGACACCGCCATCATGTTAGCACCTTTTCCGCCGGTCGACTCTGCGACCGGGCGGAAAAACCGGGGGACGGTCTTTCCGTCCACAGGGGTCCCCCCTGCCATGATAATGTGGCGGGGGTAAATGGAGAGCGGGCAGAGGTTTTTCACGGGCGGATCGCCACCGCCATACGGGTGGTGGTGATCGGCCCGCAATACTAATGGACCCCTAAGTGTAGTGCAAAATGCCAGAAATTACACAAGATTAGTCAGGTGTAAAGAAACTTTCCCCAGACCCAAATGATTGCTCAATCCATGGCCAGGATGTTTGTTGGCTGAGAGTCATCTAGACCCAAATCAAATTCCTAGTATAGAATACAAGTAGGGAATATTGAAATTAAGAACTTGTTACTACCCTAAAAAATGGAAAAGCTTCTTAGTGAATCTTCATTAGGAAGGGTGAACCACCTCATCATCCATTACTGGCAGCAATTTTTTAAACTTGCTAGTAATTTTATTAAGGATGAAATATCCATAAATGCTTTGCATTATGAATATGTCACCTGTCCCATCCTGACTTAGGGCCTACTTACAAGGTCAACTTTCAATCTGAGTGGCAGTGCGTCTACCACTGCACCCTTGTTTCGACTGCCGAGTTTGGAGAACGAACTGCGACAGGACTGCCACAATCACCAGGGATCATCAATCTCACGGCGGTGGCATGGCGGTCTGTGGCTGCAATATGCTGGCAGTGCTGTTGTGGCATCGATGAGCATATTACAAGTTTCCTCAAGGCCACCCTTTTCCTCTAAGCGAGCCCGTCAAAAAAAAGGGTGACATTGAGGAAAATAAGGGGGACCTACAGGGCCCCCTTTTGCCTCTGGGCCTTGAAGTGCATGTAGGCTGGCATATGGTGTTCTCCCCCTTTCAGTATGCACCCCCTGTTCCTGCATGGCATGGACTGCACAGCCCATACCATGCAGGAACGTGCGTTGGCGTTCCCATGGCGTTCCCATTGATGTGCCTTACAAAGGCTCAGATATAAGCCTTTGAAAAGCACCACCTGACCCTGCCAAAGGACCGCCTCCCAGACCACCAATGAACTTGCAATCTGGCAGGCAGTGTGCAGATGAGTTTGGCGGTGTGGCAGCGGGGCGCTGGCATGGCAACCCATTGCCACACCGCCAAACTCATAATCAGGCCCTTAGTTATAAAAGAAGCCTATTCCTGAAATTGGAAAAACAAAACCTGCTGCTTATACAGTATACTATTGTTCACATGCTAACTCATTATACTATTAATGCTTAATTTACTTCTTCTAGTGACAGAAAATAATGGCCTGAAGTACAAAAATTCTGTTCACACTAACTTTGAACCCCCATAAAAACATTACTTAAGCATCACAAGGCCTGTTTTTGAAGCAATCTGTAGTCCTTTCTCAGGAAGTTACTCAAAATGTAGTTTAGAAAATATACAAATCTGAACATGCAGATGTATTTGCCATGTGCCCTGACAATGGCAATTTTACTGATGTTGACAGTGGCAAAAGCTTAAGTTGAAACCTAGTTATTGAATTTTTTTAGAATGTTGCAGTTGTGTCTGCTTCCTCCATGCTAACACTGTGATGGTTGCGTGATGAAGAGAAGCATCCATTCCATTAATGTGCTCAGGGTGATTGTTTTTGAGAATATCCCAATAATGAGTGGTGCACATGTAGTCTGTAGCCTGCCCACTGGTCAATATGTCTTGTGAAGTGAATGGTGTGTGGTGCTGTCTATAACAGTGGATTAGCAACAGAGGCGAACATGGCAGAACAACAGTGGTAAATGTCCAGCAAAGAAAATTTCATGTTGGATAAAATACCACTACAAATTCTACAAATAACTCTCTGTCCAACAAAGAAAATGGGTGAAAGTCAAGGGTTAACATGTTGGCCATCTTCCCATTGTACCGAGGGGCCATTGGAAAGTTGTGGAGGTATTTTGATGGGTGAACAGAACATTTATACAATATTTATTTTTGATGTTGCCACAAATGACTTCTATGAATATGCAGTGCCTGCAAAAACCACTGAGTCTGAGTGTAGCAGACGTTGCATATGTGGCATTTTCATACATTAATTGATGGGGGCTTATTACAAGGTCAGGCGGACACGGTTATGGAAAAGGAACCGATCGACCTTAGGTCGCATGTTCTGACCACACTATTACGATGCAAACATCCATAGGGCGGTTGCAAGCCTCCATTTGTCAATGTAAGCTTGTGTGGAAAAGGTCTGCAGCACAAACCTCCATTGACAAGTGGAGACTTTGAAACATCCATGCACTGTGTATTAGGCATCTTGCGGTATCTTCCACACAGTGCAGGGATGTTGAGGGAGACACCCAGCCCCCAGAGTGGAGGCTGCTGAGCAGGGTCCCCAAAGACACTTTCCAACAGCAGTTCTATGACAGAGAGGCCAACATGGAACTGCTGTCTGAAAATACCATCATATTCCTGATGGAGGTGTCGAGGCTGGCTCCGACATCATTGTGCATTATGGATGGCTGCAGACTCACTCTGGCCGATGTCTCTACCCACCGAACCATAATGAGGTGCTCAGACCACTGTGTGAGATGTTGGTGGGTTCCCCACTAACATGACGTCAGTGTCAGTCCCATCGACATCATAATTAGGCCTTTAGTGTCTACCACTATACCAAAGTAGATACAGCCTGATCTATGTGTTTCTTTTTAAGTTGTAACTATGACTGATGGTTACATCTAAATACCCCATCAGAACACCTTAAAACCAAATAAGATGAAGCCCTGATGAGAGTCCCAGCACCTTATGCCTGGGCCTCGAGATGCGTTGGCATCTTTAAGCATGGCGAAACTGTGAATTAATAAACGTCATTGTTTGAGGGAAATGGACTGAAAAATTATCCCCAGCTTGCACGTATACATTTGTTCCCTGTGTTAGGTATTTTTTGGGTGTGAAACATTATATAGTTCTAAGATTTGCAATTTTTGTTAATTGATTTGGTGTATATAAAATGGTGCTTTTGAATTATTGGACATAATGATGTTGCACTTCATTGTTTGTCTATGAATGTCTTTCGTGGATTGTTTAGATGTATTATCTGTTGATGTGATTTGAAAATGAGTGTTTCCTTTTTGTTGCATTTGAAATCCCCTTAAAATATATGAAAACCATTTAAAAAGGAATGGTTAAATAAAAAAAACATTCAACCAGTAAAGGCAATTCTTTGATTGTTGCTCTAAAGTAAAAAGAGCATAAGCTGTGAAGTAGCCAGGTCCCTTTCTTGCATTTGATAACTTTCTAAAAGTGGCATTTTCAGACTTGCAACTTCAAATCCAATTTTACCACAAGAAGTGTATTTAAATTGGGAGCCCAGAGACACCAAACTTGAAATGTCTATCTTTTCCCAATTAGAAATTAAATTTATTAAAAATGAATAGGGTAATTCCAATGTTAATCTTTGGGAGTGACAGGCCTTGCCATAGGGAAAAACGAATTTGAGCGCTTATTACTACTTGAACATGTAAAACTGAAAAGTACATGTTCAACTTTTTAAATATACTGCACACTGCCTTTGGGGCTATCCAGGGCCTTCCGTAGTGATGACATATGTGTTTCAAAAAAGGAGGTTTGGGCCTGGCAAGATGGTTAACTTGCCAGGTTGTCAGAGCTGTTTAAAACTGCACACACAGGCTCTGCAATGGCAGGCTAGAGATATGTTTGAAGGGCTACAAAAGTGGGTGGCACAATCAATGCTGCAGTCCCACTGGTAGAATTTAATCTACAGGCCCTGGGCACATGTGGTGTCCTTTCCTAGGAAGTCAATTACATATGCTAGTTGTGGATAAGCCAATGCTACCATGTTTCTAGTACAGACAGCATGAACTTTAAAACTGGTTAGCAGTGATAAAGTGCACATAGTCATAGGGCCAACAAAAACAAATCAGCAAAAAGGGGAGGAGGAAGGCAAAAAGGTTTGGGGGCAACCCTACAGAAAGGTCGATTTCCAACATACCTCATAAAATACCTACATGTAACCTATTGATATAGACAGTTTAACTCCTATCTAGGACCAAAGGGTGTCCCTCCCCTTAGTAGGGATATGCTTCCACAGACGAGGCCTCCACATTGCCACAGGGATCTTGTGCATCTGTAAAGCAATCTCATAAGCCTCAGATCTATTAATGTCATCTCCCCCTCCATAGTCAGGCACCAGACCCTTGGGAATGTGTACTCTCTTGGCTGAGGACACTGAAGAAATGCTGTCACCATCTTGGCTGAACTCACCCCTCCTGGCCTTTATGTCCAGCTGTTTCGAGCTCACCTCTTGAGCCAATCTCCTTTCTTCCAACTTGAGCTTAGCAAACTCTGATTTAAAGTTTGTCTCCTCTTGCCTGTACTACAGCTCATCTGAGGACATGCCTCTGGATAATACGCTGCTGCCTGCCTTGGGGGGAAAAATCTATCCTTGATGGCTATTGGCCTCCTGCCCCACAGGTAGACTCAGATCCTCCAGTGAATCCTGACCCAGCCCCTCATCACCATCCAGTTCCTCATCTTCCTCTGCTGGGATTACAAGTACTGCATCACAAACGTCTATCCAGGCGCTCAGCAATTTTTGTAGCTCCACTTTTGTGGTGAACCCTTTAGAAGAAAGCTTAAACCCCTTGCAAAAGTACTTGAGCTGGGCCACAGTGTAGGTCTCCAGCTTGGCCAGCTCAAAATCCATTTTTGCATGTGCAGCTGCTGCTTCTCTGGACAGAGAGATGAGTTTGGAATACATTAAAACATTAAAAATCAGGGAGAATTTAAATTCAAATTGGCCTGAGATATGCCTAGTAATGTACACCAATCACTGTAAGTACTGCAAAAAGACAAGTCCTATCATCACCGCTGATTACGAATGTTAGAAACTGGGTTTCTGGTTGGCAGAAGTATGCACTCTGTTCCAGCAGGAAGTTGGAATCACAATTCTAGTCAGGGTTAATTAGTAACACACTTTAAATTAACCTGTGCTCACCCTTTGGTAGCTGCTCTAAATGTTATGCACATTATTGTGCACAAGTTTAATACCCCAAATGACCTATTTCATGCACCTTTGGGATTATACAAGTGGGGTGTTTGAGGGGGAGCATGGCTTGACAAGCGGTGATGGCAGACGCGTGGGCAAAGTCCTCCGCTGCAGCCCCTTTGTTACCCTGATCACAAGAAGAACCAGACCAGTGTTTTTGAGCCGACGAGCCCTCTAAAGGAGCTGGCACCGGTGGTGAGGACTGGACGGGGCGAGGGGCGCTGCCCGACCGAGGTTTCCCTAGAGAGCAGTGCCGTGGAGTAGAGGGTCCGACCATCACGAAAATGGCAGCCCCAAAGAAGCGATAAAGTGTGGAGAACGTCGCGGGAGCTGAGCACTGCCTTGTACATGTGAAGAGCTTTGCTGAGGAGCGCGAGCAGAGGCGCTGCGGTCTGAGCACCGTCAGATGACCAGACGGGTGTAGGTGGCATTGGGGGCTGGAAGGCAGCATGGATCTGCCCCCCCTTTTCACCCGCTGCATGAGGGAGGCCTTACTTCTCCCCAGGGCCCTGCAGATGGCTGACAGTGGGGAGGGGGGCGTGCCTTCTGCGGTTTCCTGGCGCTTGGCTGATTGCGGGAGCAGACTCCCCGGCCGGGACTCAGAGAGAGCTGTGACGAGGCTCTATGGAGGTGTGCGTGTGCTCGAGGATGGAGGAGACAGGATCACCGGGAGCTGGAGTGGCAGAGACGATTGTAGCGCTGGGCTTGTGGAGCTGATGGCCCTGTAGCTGCACTCCCATTAGAGCAAATAAGCACGAGAGGAGGCAATGGGAGCGGATGCAAAGAGAACCTGGGAGAGCAGAGAGGGGTTTGGGCTCGTTTCGCCCCCGCCTGGTGTGAAAGAATGTCTGCCACTAGGATAGAGGTGGATTGCTGGTGAAGTGAGGGAAGAGACCTGCACTGAGGCTAGTTAGACAGAGCCTGGTGGGGAGCTGCATGGGCCCACAGTTAAAGACCTGGGTTTGTTGTTTGCGCTTGGGTGGCCACACAGGCACCTTGGTAGAGGAGGGCAAATGGACGGTGCCTGGAGGATTTTGGGATTTTGGCACTTTGAGGGACTTTGCTGGGAGCCTCTTGACAATGGGCCTTGGAGGGGGGTGGAGTCTGGGTGCTGATCTTGTTGGGGAGCCCAGCTCTCTGGAGGGTATTTGGGAGCCTGAGCTGGAGAGGAGGCCGTGAATTGGCGGACCCCCTAAGAGGACAAAACTATGGTGCCCACTTGAAGGATCCGGCTATAATAGGCCCCAGTGATCACTGCCGGATTGAGTCTTGGCCCTGGCATTACACCTCGGGGCGAGGTGGCCTTGGAGGTGGTTGCGCAGCTTGAAGGTGAGACGCGGAGGGAATTGATTCTCCTGGCAAGGGGACAGTGATCGAGGAGAGGTCGGAGAGGGGTACGACCTGTGACCGGATCTGTGGCCCCTATCACAGAGTTATATCTAACACCCACGGGCACCTTCTGTGCTCAACAGAGTGATATTGTGCAGTGGGGGAATTGAGGCCAGCCCCGTAGGGCCTTCGGCCACGTGCGGAGAGCGCACCGGCAGGAACAAGAGGACTTCTGGCATGCATGGGTAAACCTGGAGGATGCCAAGCGCGAATCCCCCAGGACCAGGAAAAAGGCTCGCAGGACCCGCTGAGCAGTGCATCAGATGACCCAGGGCAGCGGCAGCTGCAGCAAATATCGGTCGGCATAGCTGACACGAAAGTGACCCTTCACCAGGACATTAGCACGATCGCGGTGGGGCTTGGCCTCCTGTCGGATGAACACAAGAAGCTAACTGAGAGGGTCAAGAATACAGAGCTTGACATTGCAGAAATGGCACCAGCGCATAAAGATGTGGCACAGCAGGTGCAGGCTCTAACTGATAGGGTGACGACGTTGGAAGTAGGGCCAAACATGCGGAGGGCCAAAACCAAAGGAACAACGTAAGAGTCATGGAGGGAGGGAGCAGAAGGAGGAGACATGGTGGCCTATCTGGAAGCGTGATTCAGAGATGTGGTGGCGCCCGAAGGACTTACAACCTTTTATAAGCTCGAGAGGGCCCATAGAGTCCCCACCCGAATGCTGGCTCCAGGGAGGCCCCCAAGGCTGGTGGTGGCCCGAATGCTTAATTTCCGAGTTAGGTACTTGTTGTTAGAGAAGGCGATAGCGGATGGCCCCTTCACGGTGGGCAATGCCAAGGTCACGATCTTCCCAGAGTATAAGATGGAGGTGCAGAGAAGGCACGCCTCTTAGCTAGCAGTCAAGAAAGCGCTGCAGGAGGAGGGACTACAATACTCCCTGATGTTTCCTGCCCGGTTGTGCATTATTCTGGATGGCACCACGCACTATGTGGACTCTCCCCAAGAGGCATGGCAATGGCTGGAGAACTATAGTAAGGAAACCCCAAGGGGCGGAATGCTGCAAGAGGTTCGGGCCCAACTGACTAAAAGACCTGCACACCTGAAGAGGAAAATAAACGTTTCCTTTCCTTATTGGAGAATGCAGATTTCCCAATTTCGAATGAAATCTTGGAAAGTGTGGTAAATATTCTTTTATCCAAAAAATTTTACTCACAGTATATCCAAAGGAGGTAGGACACGATTTCAGCAATTGTAGGTTCCAACTAAATCTCAACAGGTAGATAAATCTCCAATAAGTCCATAAATCCAGGGGACGAAGGTATCAATGTCTCTGCCCCTTGCGGAGAGTAGACCACCTCGTCGCCAATGTAAAGATCCAATTTCCAGTCAATTTGATGAAGATCAAATAGCTTTATTTGAGAATCAAGACAGATACCTCCAGCACAGCTTCACAGCTCAAAAATCAACTCCTATAATCAAAAGCTAACATTCTATCCTAGCAACATAGCTAACATTCTAATGATGACATGCTGATGCATTAAACTCTACAGTTACCCTTGCCACGCCTGAGTGCTACAGGATTACTAGTGCCGACCGTTTAGAGGGGAGAGGGGGCGGAGTGCCCATCATTTATAAAAAGTAGTGGGACCTTCGCAGGGGGGATACCACCTCGTGGGGAGGCTGTGAGCCACTTGACTTTAGTATCCGCTTCTCATCTCACTTTACTTTGGGAGGCTCTCTAATTTATAGGCCCCCTGGTCCGGTGGGTCCTTTTCTCCAGGCCTGTGGAGACGCTGTAATTTCTAGGGCCGTGAGATTTTCTCAATATATAATCCTGGATGATCTTAACCCCTTCGACGCTCATGACGAGCTCAGCTCGTCATGAGTTACGCCTGTCGTACGCTCATGACGAGCTGAGCTCGTCATGACCCGCAGGTTTTTTAAAAACTCAGCGCACAGCGGGAAAATGCGTAGCGCGCATGGTGTTAATATCCATCTCGATCAGGCTGATACTAAGGACTTGCGTGACTTCTTGGACATCTTACATTTGGCTCAATTTAGTCAGCAGGTTAGCCTTCCCAGGCTGGCCATATACTGGACCCCATTTGTACCAGCTTTCATCTTGTTAAGGGATCCATGCCCGGTTCCATGGAAGGATCACTTTTTAACTTATTTCTCGTGGGAAGTGTCCAATGCTGAGCCTTTAATGCTATGATATTTTAAACCAGCCTTTGGTAAAATTGACTCACTTGAGTTCAATCGGGCCTTGAAAGTTTCTAGGCTTACTCTCTCGGGGGATTTTGAGGATTGTCTGGATGGATTTACTGGCTGGGTTTCTAATGCAGTGAAAATGCTAGTCCCACAATGTTCTTCTAGGCTGTCCAGGAAGTCTCCCTCCAAACCTTGGTTCAATATAGACCTAAAAACACTGAAACATTAAAGCAAGATTCTCAAGCGTGCGTGGTGCCGCAGCAACTATTGCACGGTAGCCAAGCGGAAGCTCAGGGCTAAGCAAAAAATCTATTATGAAGCCATAACATTGAGCAATGTTGGGTGAAGGTCATCTCATACGCCGATGATACGCAACTGGTGTTCTCTTTCAGAGATCACAGCGAGACAGCTTTGTCAGTTTTAGGCAGTGTCTTTTCAATATCTCATCATGGATGAAGAAGAGCTGCTTAAAATTGAACACCGATAAAACTGAGGTTTTGTTTTTCAACCAGTTCGCCACTCCACCTCCAGAACTTTGGTGGCCAGCTGAGTTAAATTCACCTCCTCTTCCAGTTGCGTCTGCTCGGGATTTGGGTTTCAAGTTTGATGAGCAAGTTTGATGGGCAATTGCCTGGCAAAGCAAAAATCTCCCATGTTTCCGCTCAATGCTTTTGGAAGTTGAAGGTTCTACGGAGCTTCCTTGACTTTCTGACAATGGATTACAGGAAGACAGTGGTGCATGCATTAGTCACCTCCCAGCTTGACTATGCAAACAGCCTTTATCTGGGTCTTCCTGAGTATCTGCTCAAAAGGCTACATATTATTCAAAATGTGGTGGCAAGGCTTGTTAGAAATGTGCCATTGTGTCACCACATTACTCCTCATTTGCGTAGTCTACATTGGTTGCCTGTGAAAAGAAGAATAGAATATAAAACACTGACCTTGGCCTATAGAGCAATGAATGACACTGGCCCGGATGTATTTGAGGCAGAGACTGCTCTACAACTCTAATATTGGAGGAAGCCATGCGCTCTACAAGCTCTAATAGTAATAAATAATAATAACATTGGCCAAAAGGCAATTCTACTCTGCCCGTATTGATTCGCCCAGAAACAATGCCAAAGAAATCTTTGCTATTGTTCAGAGTTGTATGTCCCCTTTGGCCCATGCTAGTGTGTCTCCATCTAGGGTCTCATGTTGCAATACTCTTTCTAGCTTCTTTATGGAAAAGATTCACACTATACAGGCAGCTTTTTCCTCCTGTGACAACGGTCCTGGGACAACTTCTGTGCTTTGATATGTTGATCTTGACCATTCCTTGCATGCATTTAGGCCTGTGGACCTGCCTGATTCTCTTAGAATTCTTATGGGTTTAAAGTTTGGCTCACCTCAGACCCCTGCCCTGCCAGATTACTGGCAGCAGCTTCAGAGATCACTAATGCATGTGATGCTTTGTGCTGCACACATAGAAGTTTCAACTCATCATTTTTGAAAGGATTGTTTATGTGCATGGAAGAGACACCTTCCTGCACACAAACAATCATGCATGGCATTTTGTTGTTTTTATTTGTGCTGCACAATGCAGCATACATAGAAACAGCAAAAACAAGAAGAAATAAAGCATTTCTCCTTGTCGCGCCATGTTAAGACCAGGTGTTTTGGTCTTAATTTTGGCACTGCTTCATATTTACGCCACCCTTGTAAATACAGAGCAGTGTCAATATCGATTAGTGTTGCGGCAGGACACCCACCGCAACACCCATTGCCCACCCCTTTCACACAAATTATAGCATCAAAGTGCTCCTTATTTACAAGGCATCATTAATCTACGTTAAGTGTCTAACACACCTTGTAAATAGGGTGAAGCCTGCCTCGCTACAGGAACAAAGAAAAAAGTTACATTCCTGTGGTGATAGGGGCTTGTAAAAATGCCCCTATGAGTCTAAATGATGAGATAACAGTGAGGTGCCTGAGTGGGAAGAAATATGCATGCTTGGTTCAGTCTTGGAGGTAGACCAGAGTGGCCCATATATTGACAGAGAGGTCAATAACCAACCAGTTTCATTTTTGCTTGATACAGGGGATACCCACTCTATAGTTCGTTCTCTGGAAGTTCCAAACTGACCTGTCGTAGGAAGAAAAGTCCAGGTTTTAGGGATTAGTATTAAACAATTTGTGAATCAAGTTACAACAGATATTCTAGTGAAAATAGGACAGGTAAAGAATAAACATCAACTTATATCATGTGATTCAGAAGACACAAGATTTGAGTGTGCCCAGTTTTGACAAAATATCACCTGCCTCTGGATGTAAGACATGTGGGCAATGAAAAGGTATGGGATTTACACTGGCAAAGAAATTGGACTGATTGTAAAAAGCAGAATCTGTTAAAATAAAAATCAGAACAGATGCAATATTTCAAAGTACTGGGCAGTACATATTTACAAGAGAGGCTGAGGAAATAAAGAAACCAAAAATCGGAAAAGAAATGTGAGCATGGAAATCTTTGAGACGTGCTTGGTAGTCCATGCAAATCTCCAGTGGTGGGATTCAAAAAGCACAATGGCAAATGGAGGATTGCACATGATGTCCAAAAAATTGTATACATTTGTTGATTTATTCCAAGTGCTCTCAATTCCATTACATGAGGAGACACAGTTCCTCTTTGCATTTCAGTTTTTTAAATAAAGGTCTCATGTAGTGTAAAATCCCACAATGATATACTAAGAGTTCTTCAATTTGCTCCAAAATATTGAAGAAAGATTTATACAGTCTATAATTGCTGTGTAATTCATGTTCTAGTTCAGTACATAGATAACTCATTAATAGCATCTAAAACAAAGGAGGACTGTAAACTGGATAACATCGTCCAGTTGAATCCTTTAGCTGAAAATGGTTATAACATCTCCCCTGCTAAAATGTTACATTGTGAGAAAGAAGTCATGTATCTTGGACACCATATTGAAAAGGGTGTGAGGATAATATCTAAAGAATGTGTTTCTGTAATTCTGAAGTTAAGCTCACAGACCATCATGAGGGAGGTTGGGGTGTTTATTTGGATTTGTGCCTACTGCCATCAGTGCATTCCAAACTTTTCATTGACTGAAAACCTTTACTAAGGTTGTCAAGTACTGTTGTACAAGATCCGGTAACAAATGATGATGAGCGGCTAGTTGCATTTAAGAAATTGAAAGAAAATGTGTGTCATCCACCTGCACTTAGGATGCCTGATTACAATATGATGTTTTTCTTGTTTTGTCATGAAAAAGATAGATGTGCACCTTCAATTCTCACTGAGAAACATTGCGGGCTTATGCACCCAACGTTTATGTGATCCAGTAGCTTTAGTCATCCAGGTTGTTTAGTATAGGTCATAGCAGTTTGTCTGACAAGTGGGCAAAGCGAAGTTATTGTGATGGACCATACGTTAATATCGCTTATTCAGTTGAGATTCTTTTGACAAGGACAAGGAGACAGCACAAACCAATAGTAGATTGACACGTTATGAGCAAATGATTCTTGTAGCAGAAAAATTTCAATTTGAAGATGTAATGTTTTGAATACAGCAACACTGCTTCAAATTTCAGACAAGGTTTGTGAGTAAAGGGAAGATGAAAATGATTGTGAGCTGGATCATGACTGTATAGAAGTGGCCAAATTGGAACAAACCCAAGACCAGATATAAAGGAAATGTCACTGGAATTAGCAGATCAGACGTTAATTGTTGATAGTTCTTGTTTACGGGACCAGTATGGAGGATTGGGAGTTCCTTATGCAGTATGCTCTATTTCAGAGACACTTGAGGCATTTTCCTTATCAAATGTTACATCAGTGCAAGTAGCAGAATTATTTGCCCTAATACCAGTTTGCTACTTGTCAGCAAATTTGAAAGGGACAATGTATACAGATAGCTAGCATCATTTTGGTGCTGCTCATAATTATGGGCAACTATGGTCACAGAAGGGTTTTATGCCATCTTCAGGATCTTTAATTAAAAATGGAATGTATATCTGCGATGTGTTAAATTAAAAAACCAGAAGAAGTGGCTGTAGTTAAATGCATTGCCCATAAGGCTGACAAGGGTATAGTCACTTTGTGACATAGCTATGTAGACCAGATGTCCAAGTAGTATGGGAAAAATTAGGCTATAACAAGAACTTCCAGGATTTGTATGTAAATTCAAAACAAAAATATGTTTTTCCAGATTCAATGTTATTTCCTATGTGTAAATATCTGTATAGTCTGACTCATGTAGGAATCGATAGCCTGGTTAGAATCTTTTGAAAATACTGTGGTAATACAGGATTTCGACATGTTACTGAGGATGTTTGTAGTCGCTGCCTAACATTCCACTTAAATAATCAGGGTCATAAAAATGTTATGATTATGAATTACATTGGCAAATCAGAAGGGCAATATGCAAGACTAAAGCCAGATTTTATTGAGATGCCCCAGTGTAATAGTTTGAAGTCGGTTTGGGTAATAGTCTGCCTGTTCTTTAAATGGGTGGAAGCATTTCCAACGCGAAGAGCAGGTAGCCTTAAAGTTGCCAAATAGTTGTTAAGGAAGTTGACTTCTAGATTCGGACTCCCAATTTATATTGAGACCAAGGGCCCGATGTAGGTGCCCTAATACCGGTCAGAAACGGCCGAATTCGTCCGTTTCCTACCGGTATTACGGTTTCCAGATGTAGGGCATGCATTTACAGAATCGTTATTTTACCGATTCTGTATGTACCGATTCGGTAAAATTACCAAATCGGTAAATACAGACTCGGTAAAATACCGATTCTGTAAATGCAGATGTAGCTGGCACAAGTCAGAGTGCCACAGGGCTTTAAGAATCGGTATTTTACCACCCAATGCTATTGGGTGGTAAAATACCAAATACAGGTGTGCATGCACATGTGTGCATGCACCCAGTGCCATGTGACACACAGACATGCCCTTAGGGCCATGTGAAACACAGACATGCCCTTAGGGCATGTCTGTGTGCCACATGGCACACGTGCCTGAATTCAGGGTGCTAGAGGGTGTCAAAGTGACACCCCCTGCACCCTTGCAAAAATCGGTCTTTACCGAATCGGTAAATACCGATTCGGTAATGACCATTGATTCCTATGGGCTGCAATGCCCATAGGAATCAATGGGTTTTACCGATTCGGTATTTACAGAATCGGTAAATACCGAATCTTAACGATTCGATATTTACCGAATCTGAAATACCTACATTTCCCCCCTTCTAATTTACCACTTCTTAAATACCAAATCGGTATGATTCGGTATTTTAGAAGTGGTAAATTATAATTACCTACATCGGGCACCAAGTGTGGCGCACACTTCATGACCACAATCCTCAGGTTTTGTGGAACATACCATTGGAACATTCAAGAACAAACTAGCAAAACTCTGTGCCTCAACTTATGTGAAGAGGCCTGATGCTCTTCCTCTTGTTTTGATGAATATGAGAAGTACTCCAAACAGGAAGAGAGGCTTTACTAGGACACACCTGGTCACAATCTGAATGCAGGTGACTGGGTGTTTATCTGGAAACATGGTTGAAAGGAATGCTTGGAATAAAGATTAAAAGACCCTTTCCTGATCGTTATGAAGACCGGAAGTGCTGTCAAATGTGCAGGCAGGCCTCAGTGGTTCACACAGCCCACAAAAAGAGAGTGAGAGTGGATGAAACAGTGGAAGTGGTGAATGGTCAAGGTGTACAGTCTGCTCAACAAAAAAGAAAGCAAAGTCAAAGTTTGAACGTGAATCCAGAGGGGGGTGAAGATTTCTCTGAAACTGGCTAAGTCAAAGTGAAAAGCAAGAATAAACAAAGATTTTAGGTAAGTGAAAGTTCAGATGAGGAACCTGAAATTCCTGAAGCCCTGTTACAGATTAATTAGAGTGAAGACCTACTGCCATGCAAAAAAGCAAAGCATGAGTTACAGCTAAAAGAAATAGTCTCTGATCAAAGCAATGAAAAGATGTGGTTGAAAATACAAGTGAAAAAGACCCCTTTCTTAAGGAAAGAGTACACAGTAGAAAAGGCAGGCAAAAACAGATTTGATCAAAGAACAATCTCAAGTTTGAGTCAGATATCAGGATTGGGCTCAAGTCAAATCCAGGAAAAAGACTTAATTGAAAAACTACAGTGAAAAAAGAGAAAGCTGAAAACGTTCCAAGAAAGAGCATCTATAAATGCAAGGATTGTGAGCAGGAACATGATTTAAGAGACTTTGAGACATAGTTGAATCCAGAAGCTTAAGAGAGAGAATCACCAGTTGCTATTAACAAAAAGGAAAGTTACAAACTGGAAATATGCCTTATCTGAGTGGGTCTAGCTACAGGAACTGATGAAGAAGAAGCACATGAAACCGTGGAGGTCTTTTTGAATGAGAAAAAGTCAATATTCATTTTGAGAGTAGTTCAGATACTGCGACTGAAACTGAATAACCATCCTCAAAGGTGAAATGAAGAACAAAATTATCCAGCATTGAAGAAGAAGTTCAGAAAATAAATAAAGTAATCTCTGATCAAGAAACTAGTTCAGAAATTATTCGATAAACTGTTTGTATTTGTTTTGCAATACGTACAAAATTGTGTTGGAAGTGGCACTTTCTGGATGGATGAGGTGGTGCCCTAGCCAAGCAAAACCTAACACTCCCTTCAGGGGTGATTGATTACACTTACTGTATAACCTGCGCTCATCCTTGGGTAGCTTGACACTGAGCAGTTAGGCTTATCACAGAGACAATATGTAAGACATTGGCACATCACTCTCACACAATAAATACCCTGAGCATCAGGAAAGAACCATCACACATGGTGTATGTAAATCAAATTTGCATTCAACACACACATTAATTAACATAACATAAGCATCATTTATTTCTGGACATAAATCACATTTGGGAATATAACTAGCAGTACTAGGCCCAACAGTATTAAAATGACATCAGTAATATGCACACTTGGGAAAGTTCCTACTTTACATCCCCAGCACCCTTGTGTGGTGAAAAACGTTGTCAGAACTAGGCCCACCATGGCAATTATTTGAATTCACTACCACATGGTTATAGGGTGCACCCAGGTCACAACGATATCAGAAATGTTTACACACAGATAATTGCAACACTTTTAAATAGCACCGTGGGCCAAGGCCGCACAGGTAAAAATCAATGTCAAACTGAGTATACTTTTGGCAAGGAATCAATGTACAAAGCAACATAGCGGTGCAGTGTAATTAATAACAAGCAGCCCTCATGCAGTCACTCCCACACACTCACTTAGCACTGCTACACGGTGCACAGATATCAGGCAGGTCCATATGGAGCGCACTGGCACACATACACAGCACTGAAATGCGGGGGAAGCGATATCCAGAAGGTCAGTTGATAAAACACATGGAGACCCCGTGGCAGAAGTCCTCCTCCACTTTTCGGCTAATCCCAGCTACCCTACGCCCACGGATTGGATATAACAGAAAAAAGCCCCACCCTGATACAAGGCCAATTGCGGTTAGAGTCACACTTAGGGGCCGATTACGATCTCGTCTGGAAAGCATTCCTACCGAATAGGTCCCTGAATGCGTTCCGGACGACTAAGATTGGGTGAGTCCTGATGAGCGATTTGGATGTATACGGATGCTTCTAGATATGATTCAGACAGATTCCCATTTACTTCAATGGGAGCCAGTTTCCGGAGGCATCCTGTGACAGGGATCCTATGGTGCCTACCACACTCTGCATGGTTAGAAACGGGGGTCCCTTGGGTAACCCCACAGACTCAATTTGGAGGGCCCCGGGTGAAGGGGGACTGCTACAGGCCCCCAAAGGCAGATTCCAGCAGGCAATTTATTCTGGAGAAACTGATTCGGGACGGCTGTCCAAATTGGTCATCGTAATCGCTTGCTCGGAAAAAGAGTCCATAGAGCTGTACGAATCGGCTCTGAAAGACTCAACCTATCCGAATGCTTTTCAAACCAATTAGTTAGGAACTGTGTACGATCCGGTCTGCAACTAGGGCTCCGGATCGGATTTGGCAAACCTCAATTCGATTCAGAGCCCTTCCAAACAGGATTGCAATTGATCCCCAAGTCAGTGTCCCAGGAAGAAGGTGGGGGTAGGTAGCAGAGCTAATTAGGCGGCAGTCGAAAATCTGGGGTTTGTCCACGAATCTGGAATTTTACCCATGGTATGCAGAGCAGAAGTGGGCTAAGGGCGATAGTCATTCAGTATAAGGATTCCACAAATTGCCTTCCAGCACCAGCCCAGTTCTGTGAAGCATGGGGGTCACGCAGTCTCTTGACCCACTTCGAGTCGCTTTTTGAAGTGTTCCTCTACCCAGTCCATTACTCTCACCACCCAGACCCAATCCGGGCAATACTACTTGGCAACACAAAGCTGTAGGGGCAGGGGGAGGACAGGCCAGTTGATATGCAGCACTGAGGACTCAAAAGGAACAGTCAATTAATGAGGGTGAAGCAGGGCAGCCTCTCAGGAAGAGGAGGCACCCTGTCAGACACATGTCAATCAAAGCAGCACTCTGGCAATCCTGGCACAATGTCACACACCTCTGCTCCTCTACACTTCCATGGAAATGAGGCAGAACATCAGGTGTGCATTGATATGAGTTGTACCTAACAGTTCCAGTCATACACAATGAAGAGTCGCAAATTCTGTACCTCCCTGGAAATGAGGCACAATATCCGTGCGCATTGATACAGGTCACACCAGGCAACACCAGTCACACACACAGGTGCGAGTTCGGCAGTACCGCAAGAGGTAGAATGAGGCACTACTATGGGTATGTCCTCTTCTGAGGACAGCAACATGTGATCAGACACTGCGCACAGTTAGCATGCAGTTGGCATGTTGCATGAGAGAGATGCAGCACTATCGATGAAGTGAACCACGAGGGGTCCTGCTACCGGTGAATCCGCTCACCAATAACAAGACCCTTATGCGTGTTGAGGCCCCACAATGCATAAACCTCACTCCTTAGATGTGGGCAATACTTTTGGGTCTCCGCATTAAGCAATACGGACTACAGGCACAATGCTTAGTTCAATTTTCATGTCACGCTACCAGTTGGGAACCAGCAGACGATACAGGCACTTAAGAGGGCACCACACTCCAGGTGTTGCACAAAGAGGGTGTTGGTTTCTTATGGGAGGTGTTCAATGTCAATGAGATCTCCACATGAGAACCGGGGGCTGGCCAACAAAGCCATTGGAGACCACACTTCAGGATACCACACAGCAGCAGGTAGTCAGTCCAGGCCAACCACTATTCTGTAAGGTGCTCCTTGTGCACAGCAGATTCCTCTGCCATTGGGCACCACGCTGTTCCCGAAGGTCTATTCCCTTGTGTAACTCTACCTTGCTGATAAATGACACCAATAGTTATACTGTAGTGTGCTGAGTGGTTCAGAGGGTTTTCCCGTTGAAACACAGATCCCCCCAAATTTCAGTCCTGTCTACCATGAGGCAGTGTAATCCAGATCTTAAACTTTACTGGGGCCATGATCTGGCTTCCCAGAGGCCAAGAATCAAAACCTATCCTTCAAATCTTTCCAGACAGCTCCTCAAATGGTAGTGGTCTGTCATTTCAGTAGCATGGTTAATGTTTATAGCTGTCGCTGGGGACTGCAAAGAAGTGATCCCCCAGCCTCCAGCGTGGACTGGAGTCAAGCTAAAAGGCACACACAAGGTTTTAGAGCAGAGAAATGCCCACTTTCAAGAAATGGAATTTCTAAGCTATTAATGAAAACCCCCCTTTAGCACAGGATAGGGTTTGTCATTGTGAATCCAATGATACAAAACATTATGCTGCTCCACTGCAGACCAGTATTGCAGCTTGAAATAATTTCAACCATTCCCTCATATCAACTTATGGGAATGCCAGACCTCACAGTTACTGAAAACACACATTGATATGCTTTACTACCTGGGCAGGGAGCACACATGTGTACCTGCCCTGCCTTTCACCTGCTACTTGCTCTAAGGGTAGTGAAAGGTCCCCTCAGGTGTGGCCAGTAGTTTAAAAAGGCCAACCTGAGCATAAGTGCAATTGCGCAAACACAGTCCTGCAATGGCAGGCTTGACACGTGTTTAAAAACATCACAGGTGCAAGTGCACACACACAGTCCTGCAATGGCAGGTTTGATACATATTTAAAAACATCAGGTCATCAGCAGTTCCTAATATGTGTAAGAAGGGCATCCTTACTTTCACATTGCATTTAAAGTGGTAAAGTGACCAGAACGCTAAGGCCACTAACAGAGAATCAGAAAAACCAATGAGGAAAGAGCAAAAAGTTTAGGGAAACACTACCGCAAGTGTATCAGGTCTAACAGACTGCAAAGCAGATTAGAACATTGGAATGTTGGGAGCCTCATTGAAAACAATGGAGTGCTCTGGGCTTATAATGGCTGGTATAAGCCTTGAGCTCCAACATTCCAATGTTTCTTTGTTCACAGCTCTGGCTGTAAACAAAGGCTTCAAGGAGCCTGAGGGGATTCCAATCCCCTCACGCTCCCAAAAGGCTTTGTTTTTTTTGTTAGAACATTCTGTCCTCTAGTGACAGAATGTTCTAATAGCCTTATAGCCCTTCGTAGATGGGCTATACCGCTATTAAAGTCCCTCTCCCTTGTTAAAGGCCCTCGCCTTCGGCTCCGGGCCTTTAACGCTGGAGAGGGCCTTTAATAGCCGGTATAGCCCTCTACGGCGGGCTATAAGGCTGTATTAATATTTCTTTTCTCTATTATTGTTTTAAATAAATACGAAGAAAAACATTTGCTAATGAAAAGTTTGGTTTTAATTGTTGATTGTTTGATACAGAAAATGTTGTTTTTTTCTGGTTTAAAACCAGAAGATCGGGAACAGCAGATGCAGTAAAATTGTAGGAATAATGCTGCAAATTCTATCTCCATAAGTATCAGTTGGCCTATTAGTATGCTTACTTTATCTTGTGTAAATTGTGTCAAGGTATATAAATAATAATGATGAGTTGAAACTAACCTCAAAGAATTTGAACACATGATACCAATTAATGAACAACACTTAGCTAATGGTGATAATGTGCATACTAAAATAATTAGGGAATGCATTAACATAATGAAGATTAGCAGGGGTTATAGTTGTACCCATGTTCTCACATCAGCGGAGGAGGACTCAAAAAACTTATTTTTTGAGTTGTATTACTTATCTTGTAACATTTTGTTGCTATTTTTAATCATGAGTAGTTTCTCCTTACCTAACTGATTTCAATGTGTCCTTGGAGAAATTGTTCATTTATTAATATTATAACGATTTAAAATATGATATGTATGTAAGGGTGATTGCAAGGGAACAGATATGATACTAACCTGAATAGAGACTATTTAAGTTTAGTGTGTAATGAAGAATTTGATTTTATAAGAGAATCTAATAAGAATGGAGTCAAAGTAGAGAAGTTTAGAGGAGCAGTACATTTATTTGGAAGAAATACAAGAAGAAGAATTTAGATTTTCAGGCTTAAATCCTAGGTTAAAAGTGAAACAGGAAAGAAAAGAAGAGATGTACATGGTAAAGCCTTGTCCTATGGAGAAGGAGAAAGTATAATTTGTACATGAAAGTGTGTGTGACAAATATTATAAGGTCAGTGGAGATTGATCATTTGAAGTGGATACTATTATGAGATTAATCCATTATGTGTGTGATAAAAATGCTTATTGTAACCTGCCAAGAAATTTGCTAGGTTCATGTTATTTGACTTTAGTTTTGTTTTAGACATTATCATGTAGATGAGCTAGATAAAGAATCTGGCATGAAAAGAGTAATGAAAGGTTTTTCATTTTTCATTTTCCAATCTTTATTTCGGCCATTTGGCCATAAAAGATACACAATACACATATACAATCACAGATAATCATTTCGTAAAAGGATAAAAACCATTGGAATACATGTGCTAAAAAATGCTATACAAACTATGCATCTGAAAAAAAAAAAAAAAATTTTAAGAGGGACCCAACACCTTTAAAATACGGTTACGCATATGCCAAACATTGGTTAGAAATTTTGTTAAAGCAAAAACAGTTGGGCCAGAAATATCAGATTTTAAAATCCTGGACATGGGTGCGTATTCCCTGCAGCCCATATTCCTTATCAACGGGAGAAGCCAGTATTTTCTTGCTACCTTGTAGGCTGGGCAGAAAAAAGCCACATGCAAGTCGGTTTCCTCCGTTGCATCACATACCGGACACTGCTTTGTGGTGGGAGCCGATGACCAGGCGCTTGTAAAGGACCGGAAGGGCAGTGTGCCGAAAGGTTTTTGATAAGCTATGTTACATATTTTAGGAATAATGATTCCTCCAATGGTTGTAACCATTAATGATGCAAAAAAGGGTTTGTCTACAGTGGCAGATAGATTTGCGGTAGATATAGCAGGTTTTTTTTAAACCAGTAAGTGTAAAAATGCTAGCAATTAGAGCAATGGCTTTTCAGAACCGTCTTGACTTGGATGCTCTTTTGACAAAAGTATGTGGCGTTTGTCAAGTAATTAAAGCAAAGAGATGTACATTCCTGATTATAGTGGATCAATGAATTCTTTCATTACTTACGTAACTAATCTGTCTCATGAGATTAGATCATTGACAGAGCCAGGATTATGAGAGAGTGTAGGATCCTTGGTGCAGGAGTCAGGAAAAAACTTTGGTAAAGTAGGTTAATGGTCAGGCAATATTGGTTATGGTGTTCTTAAATCAGCTCTACCCCCTCTTATAATTATGTTGTTTATGCAAGTGCTCTATTGCTTATGTTAAACGTTTAGGATATATAATTATTAGACAAATTAATAAGACTAAAGTTTGTAATAATCAGATAAAACAGAAAATATCAAAAGATGTGGAACTGGATAATTATAAAGACCAAATCTATCAATAATTGATGCAATTGGAGGTGAGTGTCCGATAGAAAGTAGATGAAGGTCTCGATGTAAAACTTAAGGCTGATTAGTAAAGTTTATGAATGAGTTTTTCATGATTATTCAAAAATAATCAGAGTGAGAGTTTGTCAAAGTTGTTACTGCTGTGCAATTTTGTGGGACAAATTATTTGCACAAAATAGTATTTTTAATGATGTATATGACCATAAATATTCAATTATTGATTTTGTGCTGAAAGCAATATGATTATTTCATATAGAAGTGTGATTAATAACTTAATATAGTTGTGCCATATTTTCATATGAAACACCATTATTTTTAAAATGCATACAGTTTGTAGTGTCTTGCTTATCCTACTCCTGTTCATTCCCTCTCACAATCAGTTACCCGCTGCAAGTCTGATATCACTACAGTGTCTGCGGAAAATAGGGAGCAATGATGTCAATGTGGTGTAGTGATTTAAAGCATGTATTGAGAATGAAACAATCATTGTGCACCTAATGGATAATTTTGAAGGAGTTTTGGTGCTTGTTCCGATGTAGAAGTGTATACAAATATAAATCTATTTGCTATTGTTAAGAAAATGTTTCATATTGAGTTACAGATCTCCAGAGTACCGCTGCTGTGGAAGCAAGTGGATGATTTCACTTACCTTAATAAAGTTATTAGCCTTTACAATTTAAAAAAAAAATGTTTTGGAATTGTCATTGTGACCTAACCCTGATTATGACATGCTGAGTTTGCAGTTTTATTAGTTTTAAAAAATATACTTTTTTTTATCATGCAAGGCCTTTAGGTCAGCGCTCTTCATTTATTGGTATGTTTAAGTGTCACTCATATTTTGCTTTTGCCTGCCCTAAAAAATATACTTTTATTGCAATTTCATTACTCAAAAACTATGGAAGGAACATTCGGACACATAAGTATGTAGTAAAAGAATTGCAAACAGAGAAAAGAAATAGAGTCAGTAAAATAACTGTTCCCATTTCATATAATAAAGAAATAGAAAGAAAGTAGGAATAGGAAAAGAAGGTAGTGAGGAATAAGGGAGAAAGAGAGTGAGAAGAGGAGAAGGGAGAAGTAATGAGGAAATGGTGAGTGCAAGGAAAGTAAAGTAAGTTAAAGGTAACCAATGAAGATCAGATTTAATCTTTTGATTTAAAGTTAAAAAAGAGACAGTATGTATTCTATGTTCATCAAATATACAATCCTACCATGTAAATGTAAATACAGATCATTTAGAGAAGTCCTTCTAGAGTATACATTTAAAAGCAAGTGCAATAAAAAAATCCAACAATAAAGGTTTAGGGGAAAATTTATCAACAATTGGGGATAACAAGCCTAGGAAAACATTCTGCAATGTAAGCAGTACATTACAATGAAACATCTTTAAACATTTAGACCACACTATAGTCCAAAAATGTTGAACATTGCAACAAGTGTAAACATGTGTATTAAAAGCCATTGTATTTAGAACAGGACTAACATAAAGGTGAAGCAGATGAGTCAAATTTAGCAATACATAGAGATGTGACAAAAGCTCTGTTGTAAATAAAGATGAGTGACTGTGTGATGTGTGCAGCTTTTAAAATAGGGAACATTTGTGGACAAATGGTGTCCCAGAATTGTGGAGAAATTGAGGGAGATAAATATTTTTTGTTCTAGTAGAATTAGAGGACTGCAGTGTCTTGAATAAGAGAGCATCCTTGGGAATAGTGTGACACAAAAACATTCAAAGGAGTAACGGGTGTCTTAGTTGCTGAGTCACAAATTAATTGATGCTTAAAAAAAACGCTGCCTGAAGAGGAGATTATCTCATATTCCTTCAAGAAGGAGTCTGATAAATGATAAGGGAGTTGTAGATATTCAGAAAATACAATAGAATTATCTTTCACAGATTGGTGAACAAAAAAATGCTTTTCTCCCTCCATTGCTTAAATTAGGAAGATCTATTACATATTTTAGGAAATGCAATATACCAAATGGAGTAGTACAAAAAACACTCATGGAAAGTAAGGGTATTAAAAAATATTTGATGAAGTAAATACTGTGAATATTTTAAAATGGGGATTTTAGAAATAAGGGTACAATTTGATATATAAACGACATCCTTAAAGGAAAAATCGTTCAAGAAATTCAAAATTAATCCACACTAAAAAAGGTTGGGCTTGAAAATTATGTATAAAAGCAAAAAATTGACAAATCAAAAAAGATTGATCAAGTTTAACGCCTGGGAATCAGACACCACTTCAAGTTGTAGGCATTTAAGTTAAAAAAGATTAATACAAGGGTGTTTATTATTCCATAGGAATTTCATAAAAATAATGTTAAGTTCCTAAAATGATTGTTAGGTATTTAAAATGTAACATAGAGTGGGTATGAAGAGTGTGTGGGGCAATCATCATTTTAATGATGTCAAAACGTCCCCACCAAGATAGAAACAGTGGAGGCCAAGTCAGAAGTAATGTTTGTATTTTAGATTTCAACATAGTGAAGTTATGACTTAGAGCAGTGATACTCAAAGTACTGCCCGGGGGGCGACCCTTCCGACCTTTACATGCGGCCCCCTGAGGAGCAGCAGCACTGGGCTACCGTTTACTTGACTCAGCACTGACATGAAAAAAAAAAGTTAAATATACAGCAAACGCTTATTTAAAGGTTAATTGCAGTTTGGGAAAGGAAATAACTAGGCCATTAACTTTAGGAACACCGTCATTTGTAAAGACAGCCACTAGATATACATGCTTTGCATCCCCTACACCCATTTTACACCCCCGCTGGCCTGAGTGCGGCCCTTGGTCACACCATAGACCACATTTTGCAGCCCCCTGAATATGTTTGTGAGTACCCATGACTTAGAGTGTCCCTAAGGTATTTAATCTTTGAAGAACACCATGTAAAATTGTTGCTGTCAAACATGTACTGGCAACAAAGAAAATTCAATAGTAAAATCTCAGTTCTACTAAAATTTAGTTTAAAACCTAAAATAGTAGAAGATATTGAGATCTCTTATCAGAAAGAATCTAGGGAAGTCAAAGGGTGGGACATATTGATTAGAATGTCGTCAGCATAAGCAGACAGTTTGACTTTGAGAGAGCCCGGTTTAAAGATAGGAAAGTGTATTGCATCAAATGTGTTCCAGAAATGGTTCTAAGCATGGGACAAATAACAAAGGGGAAAGAGGGCAACCCTGTCGGGTACCTCAGTGCAAATTAAAATAAGGAGAAAAACATCCATTAACAAAACCCTAGCTCTGGAGTTGGAATATAAGAATCTTATAAAGAAAATACACCGTGGGGAGAAACCAAACCAGTGAAGAGTAGTGAACAAAACTTGCCAATTAATATGATGAAAAGTCTTTTCAGCATCCAAGGAGAAAACCGCAAAAGGGGAGTTCACTTCTCAGGTAGGGTAATGATATTTGAGAACACTCTAGCATTATCCGCAGCAAGTCCGCCCTTAATGAAATTGGATTGATCAGGATTAGCAATAAGGTGGACAATGGATTCTAGATGAGATTCTAACATGTTAGCAAAGATCTTACAGTCTTATTTGATAAGGAAAATAGGCTTATCATTTTTACAGAGTTTTGTGCCGTTGTCTTGTTTGGGAATAATGATTATCAGGGCTTCCAAAAAGGAGCCACTAGCCTTGAAATCAGAGACAAAAGATCTAAAAGTTCTAACATTTGGGATCAAAAAATGAAGACATGGACGAAATAAATCCAATTGAGAACCCATCTGGGCCAGGTGCCTTTGCATTTTTCATATAATGAATTACTTCCAAAACGTCTTGAAGTGTAATGTCAGTGTTTAACTCAGCGAATGCCTTTGGAATGGATAGCAGATTAGGAGGCTGCCATAAAAGCTCTGAATATTATCCATTGTCTTTTCAGTTTAATAGATTCAATAGTATTACAATGAGTTTCTTGTAAAAATGCAACTTGAGAATCAAGCTTAGATAAATGGAAATTAACTTTTTGTTGTTTGACTGGGTGCCAAAGTCCTCCAACATGCCACAAGACAATATTAAACATATTGGATAAAAGATGGTAAGAGTACAGGAATCTGAGTGACAAGCTGCAAAAAGAGGAAAGGAGACCAATGGCAAACAACACTGGATAGGAACAGGGAGCCAAAAAAACTGAGTATCATATAAGCTGTCACAGAAAATAAATAGGAAAGGAGAAGAAAAGCAACCGAAAGAGGATACATACAAATGAAGAGAAAGGAGCAGATCAAGGATGAGCATTCAATCTGAAAGAAAAGCTACCCAGACGTGATACTAGATGTGTCGACACCATAACAAGAACAACAGCAAAGAGCAGATAAAGAAGTATGGACAAAAAGAAAAAAAGCCATTATGAATAAAAAGAGAGAAGACAAGTGCATTAGATAATTGCAATAAGAACACAGATGGGTAAGTCCTGCACATAACTGTGTTATGTTTTACAAAACATAAGTCAAAACGTTGCCAAAAGGATTAAGAGGGGACACCTTACGCTTCTATACAGGAGACAAAGACTCCCTAAACAGTTATAAAGAAATCCTGAGCAAAAAAGTTTTAATAGAAGTGTACAAAAATCATTGATGCAGAGAAAATGCCCACTTTATTCTCAGCTTCGTTTGTAATTCCAAATCATCCAACATCTAATATGAAATGCAGTCTCCACTTTATTTCAAGTTTAGTTTATAACTTAAAGCATCCAACACCCTAACGAAAATGCAGCCAACACGTGTTTTTTCTGTTGGGATTATACCACTGACTTCATCAGGGCTTGCACATCAGTTATAATAAATTCATAATTCCTTCCTAGACATAGTAACTATATGCAGAAGAAGTTTACAACTTCAAAGAGCAGGAAACCCCATATCAGCATCAAAATCAAATCTTCAAAGCTCCTGGTCATACAGGAGGGTTGTCTTGTTAGGCATTGAAACCAAATACATGCAGGGGAGACTTACATTTTCCAAAATGTAGGGAAAACCATAGTACCCAGGCAGGTAACAGGCTCAGAGGAAGGCAGCAGTGGACTCCCCAGTTCTGGGAATTAAATGTCTCCCGAAGGTATAGCAGACAGGAAATCCTCAAAGGCTGAAAGCTGCTTTTTTTTAACGCAATAGACCCCACATATCGCCAGAGCTCAGAGGTCCACCACCATCTCATCTTGCACGTTGCAGAATACATGCCCGCAGTTTTAGGAATTAATATGCTTAAATTGTGAATTAAACCCACTCTTTTGAAGGGTCAGGGCCACTTTCCATTTTCCTACTAAAACACTGGCTCATTATTTTTAGATTTCCGTACATAGGATGCTGTCAGTACTCCATATGAGTTTGACACGATTTAGGTTGACTAACTAGGGTTTCTGTTAAAATCCATGAATTTGTATTTGCTGAGCCTTCATGGCAGAATATGCAAATATCTTTGTAATACTAATTTTGATGATGCTTTATCAATTCTTTTGCACTTCATTTCAATCTAGAGCTCATTTTTTGAGTGGCGCAAGTTACTAATTATGATTTTATTCTGCTAAGTTTGTGTATTGATGGGGAGGATAGTTTATTGCTGCCAGATCAATGAGAAGGCTTGTGGAGCTGCACTGCCTAAGGCAAACTTTGAAGTTCAGTCAATATTAGAGTTCGAGAGATTTTAAGGGGGCCTAGCGGCATCTTAATGATTTGCAGAATGCACCACCCATAGAATTAACAAATAGCCATTATGGATTGTTTATGTGCAGGAAGGGAGACATTCCTGCATATGAACAATCATTCCTTGCAAACCAGTAGGCTATGGTGCAAGGATGCCTGCGATGGTGGTAGGCAGCTCATTTTAGCGCCAGTGCTTGGGAAAACACAGGTGTGCACCATATTGTAGTAAAACGGGCGCAACCTTGTGTTTTGAAAAAATGAGAGCGGGCGCTGTCAATTTGGTGCTGCTCAGTGCTCCAACATTTTTATGCCCCCTAGGTTTGGCTGATGGCAGTGATAACTATGGTTGAATATTTTTTAAATCCTGGACTGCACAACACTCCAAAACCTACAGAGCTCTAACAAACTAAAGTCAACAATAAAATTAAAATAAAGCAAAGGGATCTACACATGAATAACAGTTAAATAACTTTTCAACTGATGAGCAACTAGGGAATAGCCAAGACAGCCCTTAATGCGTACACACTTTCCTCAACCCGTAACCATTGAAACCAACTAGAGGGTTTTTATATTGCCAGACCAAGGAACCAAATTGGGGTAACAGAGTTTTTTTTTTTTTTTAAATGATGGTCTTATATTTTCCATAATCTTATTTAAGGAGTTTTTTTCCATCCTTTTCGCCGAATATATCCACTCAAACTTCATCTCTTTGATACGCGACTGTACCTTTGTGCACATGATAGAAAGTTATTTTCCGTCCTACTGTCCCTGTCGACATAATTGAAAAAAAAGAAAAGTTTTGAGTTCGAATGCTTTCCTAGCATGCATTACCTCATTATCAGCAGGGTTTCCAGCCGACCTCTGAAGCATCGAAAGTAACACAGTTAAAATAGATAGGAAGCAAAGAAGGATTGAATCTGCAACCGGACATCATAAAGAATTGTTTGCAAAAAATGAAAGACAAGACATATTTAATAATGCAATTAAATATTGACCTTTAAATATAGCCAGGATCCTCTTTCTTTCGCCCTTGGTACTGTACTCGAGGATATTAAAATCCGAAACTTTAAATCGTCACCTTTTCCTTTAATTATTGCGGATGAAAGATAAGACAAAGAGGATTTTATGTCAATGACTGTTGTGGTACTAATTATTGTCCATTCAGATTAACGCCGATTTATATGCAGCGATGTAATTAAGATTAGAGGTGAGCCAGCCAACAAATTATCAGGGAGAGCCGAGCCAAGGATCTGGTTTGGTTGTTCAATCCTATGCACCAGCTGAGCCCTGAAAATGTTACTATGTAAGTCATACAACAAACCACTTGTAGGCAGCTCGGGGGAAAACAAGGCGGCAGTCGGCTGACTGCTGCAGTGCTCCGCTCCATCTCTGCCTCAAGTGCCTAATCACCGCGACTGACTCGCTAGGATAAGCGAGTGTTCGTGCATGACATTAAGCGCAATTAATATACGCGCAAATTGGAACCCGAGACAAAACTGAAAACCGAGATTTTTGTCTGTAGCTCAATGTGCTTTGAGGAAGTTGCGAGCCGCGGAGCTCAGGAGGGCGGACACCGTGGTTTCACGGAGGCGAGCAGCGTGAATGCAACCAGCTGCAACTACGGAGGTGATCGCCCTTGCCGAAGGAAGCCCACACCTGAGCTGCTGCGTTGGGAGCGAGCCGCCCTGGAGCTCCGCAGAACCAGGCGGATTCGGAGTCTCCGCAGGGACTCCCGTTTAAGCAGTTCCAGCCACGACAGTAAGCCAGCGTTTGGAGCCAGTGTATTACCGCCTATAGTTTCAGACGCTTGTCCAGGAACCTCACGTGAAGACGAGAAAACCGCCGGTAATGAATTCCGCGTTAAAGAGGTAAAAAAAACACCAGAAGCTGTCGAGAACCAACAATCCAAGACTTACCCCTGGCACACATGAGCACTGCAAAGACGGTTAGGAAACCAAAAGGTAAGAGCGCTGCTAAGGACTCGGTGGGAACTAGTATATCTCGTAAAAGGAGAGCTAAAGGCACGCTGCAGGTTACTGAGGAGGAGGCTGAAAGGGGGGTTTCTGAGTCTGAAAAGAGCCCTCAAAACGGAGCAAAATCGCACTTAGATCAGGAATCTTCATCTTACCTTTCCATTGAAGTAAAAGCAAAAAGGGGCAGAAAACGTGGCAAGGCGAAACCCCTCCCCGCTTCCATACCTAAAATTACCCCATCTCTGCGCTCATACTTTAAGGTAGTTCCCCAAGTCCTGAAAATTGGGAAAGGACATCAGCAGAAGAGTAGCTCCATCACGAAGCTTAACCCAGTGTCCGAGAACATGACTACTAATGGGCAGGTTTTGACTTTAGCGACAGAGATTGCACCAGCTAACTCTTTAGATAACCAGCTCCAAATGGCGGATATTGGCTCCACTCACATACTACAGCTAGCAGGAAAACCTTCTACAGAGGGAGGAGGATTACTGTCCAAAAATCCAGCAGACTCAGTTATAAAAGACTCTGTTTTGACAGTTGAGGAAACAGTGTTACCCTCAGTACAATTAGACAGCCGCAGTGATTCAATCAGTGTAACCATTTCGGATAAAACAGTTAACATGGAAGACAACTTCGAAGCTGGAATATTTTCTGAACCCCTCTTTGGTTATTAATCTCGATTCTAACCCCGGGGGTGATCATACCCCTTGCCAAGAAATAAATGGCGCTGCAGGGTCAAGTCCAGAAACTATCTCAGTAGCCTCGCTACAACAGATGTTTGCAGCACTATCTGCGGAGATAAAGCAAGGTTTTGCTGAGTCAGCCTCTAACCAGAGGGAAATAAGGAGCTTCTGCGAGTCCCTTGATGAGAGAATAGGCACCCTGTCGGTGAGAACCCAAGTGTTGGAGGAAACGGTGGGGCAAATATCGATGAGGGCCGAGGGCACCGAGGATGGCATCTCGAGATTAAAAAAAGAAGACCAAGCCCTATCGGAGAGAATGGAGCTCTTAGAAAACAATGCAAGGCGTAGCAATATACGCATCTTAAATGTTCCTGAAGGTAGCGAAGGCACGGACATTAAGAGTTATATAATCACTCTACTAAAGGAATCTCTAAATCTCCCGCACCCTAATGAAGAGCTAGCTACAGATATTCAACGCATACACAGGGATCCTTTTAGACGTAACCCACAGCGGACTAAACCCAGGAAAATCCTTGTAAACTTCCATACCTACTCCTTGAAGGAGCATATCTTAAACTTAGCACTTAAGCAAAAGTCACTATCATTTAAAGGCTTTAACTTTCAGATTCGCTCAGATCTATCCCGGTTCACCCTAGATAAACAGTGGGAGCTGGGCAGAAGAATGTATGCCTTTCGCAAATTGGGTGCTACAGTACAGATGGGTTTCCCCGCATCCCTCAAGATAATGCTAGATAATAAAATGTACAACATTAGATCAGTGCAGGCTGCAGATGAACTTTTATTGTCTTTTGGAAGCAGGAAACAGAGGGAATAGCGCTGAGTAGTGTTGAAATACAACAGTAAATTACGCTCAACTTTTCTAGCTCTTCAACTTACCAATGCCTCTATCAACTAATGAGGGAAGATAATAAAGGACAAGGAAATCGGGAAAGAAAACAAAAGGGGAAAAAAATGCTATGGGAAAAAAAAATGGAAGAGAAATGGGATAAAGAGGGGGAAAAAAAGAAAAAAAGAAGAGGGGAAGGGGAAAAAATATATATATATATATATAAAAATATATATAACACACAATATATAAGGCGAGTTATCGTATAAATACAAGAGGCACATGAGGTGGAGATGGGGAAGAGCTAGGGGCACTTACTTCCGGAAACTTCTGGTTGGTGAGTACAGGGTTTTCCCAGGGGAGGAGGAGGGGGTTGGGAGGGCACGGGGGGGAGGCGGGGCACAAGGTAATTAGGAAAAAAATACGCACTAATGAATGAGCTCCAATCTTTCTATTTTAGTAAATTCTTGAACATAAGGTTTTATACTCATCGAAAGCAAAACAACATGTACTCATATAAATTGTCATATAAATTGTCAGTCTCACTAAGTGACACATATTCTCAGTATAATGAGTAGACTCAAAGTATTATCCTGGAATGTTAATGGTCTCCGCACCAGGCCTCGAGCTAATAAAATCATGCAATATCTTCGAGATGCCGATGCGGGGATTATTATCCTCCAGGAGACACATTTAATCGAAAGCGAAATGCTTGAGTTAGTTAAAAAGAACAGATGGATAGAATCCTCGATCTCAACATCACAAGGATCCAATACGCGGGGGGGTTCTATTCTCTTCAAGAAATCCATTAGGTTTAAAATAATACAGCAGAAAGTAGACTCTGGAGGAAGATGGGCCATTGTAGCAATAGAGTTAAGAGGAATGAAGTTAACACTTGTGGGCTATTATGGTCCAAATATTGATGATCCTTTAGCATTGGAATCCCTATTCAATCACCTGTTGAGATTCCCAGACCCGGTGATTATAGCTGGGGATTTCAACATAACTTTGAACCCACTTCTGGACAAATTCCCTAACAGTAGACAGAAAAGTACCTCTAAATCTAGAAACTGTCTTATAGGCTTAATGAACCAGTATGGATATATAGATATCTGGAGGTTTAGAGAGGGCCAGAGGCAAGACTTATCATTCAGGAACTTTAAGTACAGACATAAATCTAGAATAGATTTTATCCTCACCAGTAGAGCTTTGGTTGATGACATCACCTCAATACACTATATCCCAATACATCTCTCTGATCATTCAGCAATGAAGCTTGAATTAAAACTGGGCGTGGCACCTCCCACAAGAATGTGGTCTTTTGACAGGTCACTACTCTCATCAATAGAGGATATAGAATTTTTACAATCAGAAGCACGTTACTTCTTCACCACTAATACTGGTAAAGCCTCAGCAGGTACTGTATGGGACGCATTCAAATGTACATTAAGAGGCCTCGTAAAGAATAAGGCAGCCTATAGAAGAAGACAGTATATAGAGGAAGTAACCTATATCGAGGATAGCATTTTGGCAGTTCAGACTGACATCGACAGAATTGGGTTAATAGATAACCAGGACCTATCTTCAAAACATGCAGAGTTGGATAGATTAAAGAACGTCTTATCGGCAACTCTAGAGAAACGTATCTTGCAGAAATGGGAGGCAAGCAAGCTCTCTCATTTCCAATACGGGGAAGGGGAAGGGAAATCACTGGCCTGGAAAACAAAATCAGATCGGGCCCGAAACAACATTCCCTCCGTCACATCAGCGATGGGTACCTCATCCAGTGACGAAGAAATTAGAGAAATTTTTAGAACCTTCTTTCAATCTATATACCAAGATGACCTTAATGTTACCCAGAATGACATCATGAGTTGGTTGGAAGGTATCTCCCTACCATCCTTAACATCAGAACAGAGCCGCTCCTTGGAAGAGGAAATAAGCATTGCTGAGGTAGAGGAGGCTATAAGGGGAGCAAAGGGTGGAAAGGCTGCAGGCACTGATGGCCTACCATCTGAAATATATAAAAAATTGATTTCAGAGGTCTCTCCAGTCCTAGTAACCTTATTTAATCAAATCCTGAGAGATGGCGCATTGCCACCTGAATCCTGGGATAATGTCTCTATAACCCTTATCTTGAAGCCTGGCAAATCCCCCTCAGATTGTGGTTCATATCGGCCTATTTCCATCTTAAATGCCGATTACAAAATCTTTGCCACAATACTGGCCAATCGGCTGGGCCGGGTAGCGCCTGATATTATTTATCCTAATCAAAAAGGATTTATAAAAGGGAGACAGTTATGTGAGCTCACTTATGAACTACTAGGCTCCATAGATATAGCTATAAAAGAGGCTACCCCTCTGTCTATCCTCGCGTTGGATGCTACCAAGGCCTTCGACAGGGTGAATTGGTTATACCTGTCAGAGGCCTTGAGAAAGTTTAATGTTGGAGATAGATTCCGAAGAGCGATAAATCTGCTATATCGTAGCCCATCTGCTACACTTCTGATAAATGGGGGCCTAACTGAGTCATTCAGGGTTATGAGAGGAACCAGACAGGGGTGTCCCCTATCTCCCCTTCTTTTCGATGTATATATCGAACCCTTCGCCCAAACCTTGAGAGACAATATACTCATTAAACCTTTTACTTTCGGTGGCTGGGATAAAAAGGTGGCACTCTATGCGGATGATATTATGATTTTCACTACAAACTTTGATGAAGCACATCCAGAGATAATCGATCTGGCTCTCAAATTCGGTAAAGTCTCAGGGTATGAGATTAATGCCTCAAAGACAGAGTCAATGTCCTGGAATATTAATACAACAGATAACAACGGAACATCCAAAACTCAATTACGTTACCTGGGGATAAACATAGTTAAAGATATCAACTTAATTGCTTCATTAAACTTTGCCAAAATAGCAGTAGAGTGCCGAAAACTTATGAGAGACTGGTAACATCTCCCGCTCACTGTTTTGGGCAAGGTTAATTTGGTGAAGATGAGTATTTTGCCGAAGATTTCTTTTTTGTTTAATTCAATTCCACTTTTTTTTGACTCAAAGTTAATTTCAAAGCTACAGAGCGTGATTACTAGTTTTATTTGGAATAGCAAGAGCCCTAGAATCTCTTGGAAAAAAATCAGACGCCGTAGGGAGAAGGGAGGGCTGGCTGGACCAGATCTTCAGGTCTACGCATGGGCGTTCCAGCTCTCGCATACACGTATGTTGCTCAAAACTCCTACAGTGACAGGGATGGGCCGTTTGTTCTCCACACTATTAGACTGTGAAAGAGTAGGCCAAACTGTTTTTTTGTTTAAATTTGGAGACCCCAAATTCTTTAAAAAAATAAAATTGAAAGTTTTACAGGGGATTGCATCTACTTGGTACAAAGTGAGGCAAGCGACCAAAGTGGGCTACTATTCAGGGAAGGCTCCTATATGGAACGTACCCGTTCCCCCTCCATGGACAATGGATGCACTTACTAATCCACTAAGAGAAGCCGGTATCAACATTTGGGAAGATCTGTTTATGGATGGGTCTTTGCTTCCATGGGACTACTTAATCAACAAAGTTGGACCAAGTCTGTCGAGATTTAAATACATTCAAATCTCTAGCTGGACACAATCATATAAAGAGCAGCCAGCACGGATTAGTAATCTACTTATAGGCGGTAATAGTGATTTGGTGACTTGCCTATTAGATAGCCCTGTGGCAAAGAAAGAAATATCGCTCTGGTATAATAATATTATCGATGAAATGGATACCAACTTTCATTTACCGACTTCATTATGGGCTGACTCAATGCCAGGCATCAACGTGGATGAGCTTCGGACTGCCTCTTGCGCAGCACTCTGGGACCTAGTTAAACCTGCGTGGCTTCGCAGGAACCACCTTTTTACAATACATAGAGCATATTATTCCCCACAGAGGCTGACAAAGTTTTCTTTAACGGGCCCGGTCTTATGCCCAAGATGTGGTTCCATCGCAGCATCAGACATTCACATGTTTTGCGAATGTCCAAATCTATCCGCTTTTTGGGAAGCTATTGGCAATAAGTTATCCCAGTCCTTGGGTGAACACATCTCCATAGACCTCACTCTTGTCATCTTTGGCCTTAGAAGCAAAGCCCGCAATGCCGCAACTAATCTGCTATTTTATGCCATCCTGGCGGCACGTAGGGAAATATGCAGACATTGGAAAGATGCCCAACCACCTACAGTGCACGAATGGCGAGCATCACTTCTTCAGATTTTCAAACTCGACCTCGCCAGGGCAGGAAATCCCAGTAGGAGAGCTTTCTGGACTATGCTAGGGTAGTTGCGTTAAGCCTGGGGTTTTTTTTTTTCCCCAGGTCCTATAATTAATGCGTGCATTGCCTACCCTTGTTTCCTTGACCAAGTGTCATGGCGTTATGGGGGTTTCGGTAATTCGGGCACTATCTACTAAATTACAGCCCTAAGCAAGATCTTGTGTGGCCTGTGTCAATTGTGCTGTTGGGAATTGGTCTTCCCCCCTCCTCAATAAAATCTCCCGCCAGCTATACGCTGAGATAGCACAAAACACAACCTAACTCTTTTTTTATTGCTCTGTGGCGTTTTTTTTAGTTTTGGTAGATTGGAGCCATGCACGCAAATGAGGATATAAAAAAAAAAATTTAAAAAAAATAAAGAAAAAAAAAAACACTTGTAAAATATGATAAAGTCTCTCCAAAATGAAAAAAAAGTATCTCTTTAACATGTATAAGCTTTACATGAATACCTAACATTATAACACTGCTCTGAGAACTACTTTAAGCAATGGTTTTTAAATAGGAACCATTAGTGAACTAAGAGCCAAGACACTTGTCTTATAAACCCTGAACGTGGCCCATGTGTTCATAAAGCAACATTATATTACAAAATGTTTTTGTACAAATGGCATTCTGAACACGTATTTGAAAGTGCGTTCACACAATAATGAAGGAAAAAAACTTTTAGTAAAATACCTAAAAAGACACAATTTCAGAGGTTAAACCGTGATTTATCCACGGTTTGTGGTTTCACTTTGTTCCAAACAGCCAGTAAACGGTTATCTATTTTCCTTCCCTTGTGCTAAAAGCTTTGTTTTCACCTCTGTGCATTTTTCTGCAGCTTCTATTAAGGGAGAACTCGAACCGCCGGTATTGGAGTACTTTTCAATTTAAAAAGGTCACGATCCTTTCTTTATGAGGATGGGAAGGTTAAGTGATTTGCCCAGAACGAAAGGTTTTGACGTGAACCTAGGTTTTCATTCCCGAATCCCAGCAGTTCTGATCCTAGAGCAGCACCAGACACGTGGAGTAAGGGAGGTTCATGAAAACTCGACTCGTCCAGGGCTCGGACCTCGGTCTGAGCAAGTGCCAGGCTTCAGGCTCGAGCCTGGCTCGAGCTTTCACAGTGGCTCACTCACCTCTAGTTAAAGATCATTAACCAAAAGATATAATGAAAATGACATAAAAGGCGAAACAGGTGTTAGTGGGGGTAGCAAATCGAGCCCTTCATGTACACACCCAACTGACAAAAAGTGAAGTTCCTTGCAGTAGTACTGCGAGAGAAATAAGTATTCAGCTTGTCAAGACATCATAACATATAATAATTAAAAGAGGGAGATGTTTAGGTTTTCCTGAAACTTCGGTGATAAAGCAGCAGACATTAGGTAGATGAAGGGATTTATTTGACCTGGTCTATAGCACGCTTTACTTATCACTTGGAAAAAGCAAACATAATGACAGAGCCACCTGCAGAGTTAGGTTACTCCACCAAGTTGGCAGTGTATATTACTTTTGGAAGCAGCAGCAATTTGTTACTGGTCAAGGAAAATATATGTAAAGCTCCCAGTTTTTCGTTTTTATTGATTTTTAAAGATAATTACAGACAGAGAACAGTAGTCCAAATTATAAGGGTATGTATTCTCTACATGAAGAAACATAATACAATTTTGAAAAGAGTGGAAATCTTTAAGAGGGAAATAAACTAAAAAGAGTAGACATGGCACTGCTAAATTATCATTTTAATTCCAGGATTACCTCGGGAGGGGCACATTGAAGGCAGAAAGGCACGTGGAGGTTTTAGCGGCATCTTCTTTCTAGGTACAAAACTTATCATTGGAAAATAACTGTCAACTCTAAGGGATATTCCCAAGAACGTGTGATAATTACCACAAAATTAGCTTAACGCAACTCTTGTTATCGTGGGAAAATTAGGCCGTGTTAATGTAGCATTCACAACACGGCGGTACCATGCAATAGGTTCACGATAACGCGTCAAATATCTGCGATAAAGTCAACGTGATGCCGCAAAAATGCTAAACACGAACACAAAAAATGTTGCGATGATACAAAAAGCAGCGAAAACCAGCGACAGGCCTGAAAATCCCACGTGTCAGGCGGGAAAATGCACTATAAAAGCAACAAAAAGAACACACCAAAAACAATTCAAAGTGCGTAGCACCATGGATGCACCCAGACCTAGTGCGGAGGCCAACACAAACCCCACAAACCCCATAGACCACCAACAAGGAACCTCGCGGTCGGTGAAGGGCAAGGAGACGAGGAAGAGGAAGACGGGGTGCAATCAGTAGCAAAACCTGATCGGCGTCACAGAGGTGACAGAATACTACCATCAACTCACCCAAAATCAGACTAACAGGAATGCAGTCGGAGTGTCGAGGAGGTCAATGGAGGAGGCCAAGAGGCGCTGGCATGATGTGAAAAGTGAAACCAAGCACAAACCCGCTGCCAACAGGAAGGCAGCAACAGCGACAGGAGGTGGGAGACCTGCACCACAAGAGGAGCTAGAGGAAAGTCATCACAGTCATCAGTGTGGAGATGGTGCAGGGATTTCGGGGTACGGTTACAGCTCAATAGGACCTGACACAACCATCAACAGAGTGAGTAACAACCAGGGACTGGGAGGACGTGGGGATATAGGCACAATGACACATATGCACAATGATGTGTAGCACACTGCACACCCACAATGACCCAGGACCATATTCCTGATCCCCGTGGCATACTGCAGCACACACACATAGCAATCACAGCACATCCCACGATAATGTGGTACAAAATGCAACACCGACACTGCAGAACAGAGGACACAACTGGGTCCGCTTCTGTGCAGAAACAGGCCAATGACATCTAACATAGTAGGTAACTGTGAGATTGAAATGTATGTGTACAACCTCACATCCGTCATATCGTTCAAATGTCCACTGTCCAGCATCAAATTTTCAGCACCTCCCAAACAGTCACAATGTACATTGTCATTCAGTTGCATGTAAACAAGAACAATGCCCCAACATACATGTCAACACAATGTCAACATGCATCTCCCCTTCACATTGCAGAGGGACAAACAACAGCTCCAGCAGGGGCAGACCAGACAACTCATCAGTGATGCTGCAGACGTCCGCCATACCGATGACACCGATGTACTACAACAGCTTATAGGCATCTTAGGCAACCCACCCCCACTAGTGGGGCAGCCAAGCTACATAGAGGAGACCCCAGCACCTGCACAGACCACAAAGCAGGAAGCACCCACCACTACAGCTGGCTCCCAACACTCCACCGAGGCACACATCGCATTCAAAAGCAATGTGTCAGAATGCCAAAAGGAGGTGGCTAAACAGGTGTGGGTGGGGTCAAAGCTCATGGAAGCCGAACTACATCACATACATGGGTGTCTAAGTCCCATCAGGGACCACCTACACCCCACAAAGGAGACCCACACTGCGACAGAGTCACATGCATTTGCACATTTCCTGTACTGAACCATGCCCAAAGCCCCGGAATTGCCATTCACACACCCTCTCTAGACCTCTGTATGATGGCCCAGTCCACTCCTATTATGTATTGAGTGTCTGACGACAAAGCTACATGTCCAAAGTCGTACCCGCTGCCAGCGGGAGCATTGTTGCGTCCGCTGTACTGAGCACTATCTAATGTTGTATGGCGTGGGGCACTCATGTATACATTATGGCCACATGGATACACTTAGATAGTTGGTGGGACTGGCTACGGGCATGTGCACCCGGCCCCTTTATTGGCAGGGTCACATGTACAGTGACGCCTGTGCTGGATGTGTGTGGGGTGAGTGTAATTTTGTAATCAGAAGAAGAATGGACACTTGTTACCACTTTAACCATTGGTTAAGATGGGACACTCTCATAAACGCGGTGTTAATCGTGCGGTGTATGTCTTTCTTCCGCCCCTCACACGCGTTATGGCATTTATCATCGAGTGTTCCAACAACGTGCTATATGCCAAGCCTCAACCCGAGGCAACCTCTGGCGCTAGTAGCAGTGTCCAGAGATAAGGGAAGGGGAAGGTAGGGCACCCAGAGAGAAGGATAAAAAGCATATACTACACCGATGGAGGTTTTATTGAAGAGGTGAAGTATTGCTATTAAAATTGGTTGCGGTATAATGGGAGGTCGAGTTAATGGATCTCTTTATACCTTTTTAACTATAGAGTCAACATGTTTCTGCTCCATGTCGCCCAGCCGGGTCTACGGAGCATTCGTCAGGACAAGTACATAACACAAAAACAGATAATGAAAATTACTTGCACCATTTGTGTAGTAATGATATATGCTGAATTTTCGCCTTTTCGGAATTTGTCTGAAAGAAGGAAATAATTCTATGTTAGGAATTAAGTCTTGTGGGTGCATATATAGCATTCATGTGATCTCTCAACGTTTGTGGAGGATCGCTCTATGTAAGTAAAAGTGAAAAAGTAAAGAAGAACTGGTATAGTGCTCTGAGGAAAAACGTGGTGCTAATGGCTTCTTTGGAGGGTTTGTAGTTAGTTGCTGCAAGTGTTCTTATGTTTATTAATAGACTGACACGGAAGTTAAGCTCACTGTGGAGTTTTAGAATATGTCGGTCAATACGTGCAAGACAGCGTGGTTAGTGCAGCGTTTAGTTTTAAAGTGACACAAGAAGGGTAATAATCTTAAGAAGGGAAGTGCGCACACAGTCAAATAGCGGTAATCTTACCTATTATGCTAGCTGAATTCAGCTTCAGTCAGGTGGCAACGGGACTCTCTGGTCCCAGACTGAAACGAAAAAGTAGTAAAGGGGGGGCCTTCAGGAAGAGTTCTTACCCCGTAAAGTTCAGCGCTTACCCGAAGCTGGCCGCCATTCTTACCAGCGCGTGGGAAGTTCCCAGGACTTGTGCTGTCTCTGCCCCCGGATGTTAGATGCCGGTTTCCTGCTACTATTGTAGGTTGGAAAAGTTATGGAGCTAGAGAACAGACTCTACATCTACTGGCGCTCTCGGCAGGTTCAGGTTTTAAAATTAATGTAAGGTCAAAATATTGAGCTACAGTTCATTAAAATGTAGAACAATTAGGGTTTTTAACATGTAATGGATTTGTAGAATTTAGTAGAAGTTACAATTTTTTGTCGTTTGATATAAATGATCTCCTACTAGAAAATTGGAAAGTTAGACTCATCTTTTGTCATGGGGTACTAAAAAAGGCATCACAGATCAATGCGTCATCAGGCAAAGGTATTCCTTATTTTATGAGAACTGGCACCAGGGGATATTGTCATTGAGCCCAAATAGATGGGTTTTCAATCGATCCACCCACCGTTGCTCTTTTTCGAATAAGATTCGTGTGGCATTCCAAGGTCTATCTGTTAGTTTCTCAAGGACTGTCCATCTCATTTCTTTACAATCATGATTTAGATCAACAAAGTGGGAACAGAGCTTTGTGTTGTTCTTTTTTAGTCGGATGTTACTTTTGTGTTCCCCTATACGGGTCTTGACTTTTCTACAAGTCATACCGATATATTTCTTTTCACATGGGCACTGGATCATATAGATCACATGAGTCGAATTACAATTCGTGTGTTGTTTTTGTGTCCAGGTGAGGGAGTCTGTGAGTTGTAGTGATTGTGTGATGGTTGTTAATTTGCAAACTTGACAGGAGCCACAGGGATAGTGACCTGTGACAGGTGACATTTCTAGACTTCTCAAATCAGTGGGTTTGGTCTTAGGTACAGTGGGGCGAGTATGGACAAGTAGGTCTTTTAAGTTCTTTGTCCGCTTGTTTGCAAAGCGAGGCTTAGGCCAGGTATGTTTTCCAGTACATAGAATGGGCCAGTTTTTATTGATGAGTTTTTGTACATCATATGTCGCGGGACAGAAGGTTGTCACGCATGTAACAAGATCCTGGTTGGGTTCTTTATTATTGATTTGTAAGAGGCAATCTCTTGGCTGATTTTTAGCTCTTTTACAACATTTTTTAATAGTTGCAGGAGTATAGTCTCTTGATTTCAATTTTTTGCACAGTTCCTTTGATTGTATTTCATAGTCAGTTTTTTTGCTGCAATTTCTTTTGAGTCTTAAAAACTGGCTATATGGTAAATTGTCCCTGAGGGCTTTTGGGTGATAGCTTTTATAGGATAAAAGACTGTTCTTTGCTGTGGGTTTCGTGTATGTTTTTGTTTCCAGCTTTCCGTTTTCTACAAAGATCGTAAGGTCTAGGAAATCCAACTGGGTTTTGCTTTCGGTGTAGGTGAAATTCAACCACTTGTCCCTCTCATTTAGCCAATTCATGAAAAGTTTTAGGTCTTGGTTGGTGTGCCAAATCAATAGAATGTCATCTATATAGCGTTTCCAGTATAAAATACTGGAAACGTACGGGTTAGTCTCATTAAGGACAAAGTTGTTCTCAAATTGGCTCACATAAAGACCCGCCACCGAAGGGGCAAAGGAACTGCCCATAGATGTTCCATGGGATTGGAGGTATAAGTCACCATTATATTCAAAAAAAATTTCAGTAAGTGCTAAGCGACAGCACTCCAAGACAAAGTGTCTGGGTGTTCTATAGGTCCACTCTTCGATGAATAGTTGGTCTTCTAACATTTGGAGAGTTTCTTTCTGTGGGAGGCTGGTGTACAGTTGTTCTACATCCAGTCCTACCAGTACCATAGTGTCAGGGTCGAATGTTTTATCTGATAGTTGGATGAGTAGATCCCGGGTGTCTTTGAGGTAGGTGGGTGTTTTTTGCACCATAGGTTTCAGGTACTCGTCAGCGAATTTGGATAATGGTTCTAATAAAGAGCCAATCCCCGAAAATATGGGGCGTCCAGGAGGGGGGACTCTGTTTTTATGAGTCTTGGGAAGAGAGTAGAAGAACGGTATTTTTGGTTCTTTGGTTATTAAGTATTCGGCTTCTTTTTTGGAGATCCAAGAGTTGATTTCAGCCTCATAGACCATTATTGCAATGGTGTTCTGAAGTCTGGGGGTAGGATCCGTTAATATCCTTTTGTAGAATTTCGTATCTGCCAAAAGTTTGAGACATTGTTCGTCATATCCTTGTTTGCTTAGGATAACGATTCCTCCCCCTTTGTCCGCGGGTTTTATGATAATTTCTGCATTTTTCTGCAGTTCTTCCAAGGCTAGACGTTCCTTTTTGGACAGATTTTGGAAGGTGTGTTTTTTAGTTTTGTCCAAATCGTCTATTCCTTTCAACAATGCTTGTTCAAAGGTCTGTATTTCTACAGGAATGGCACTGTTTGGTGGGTTAAATTTGGATTTGTTACGTAAGGACGTGTCTCCCTCATTACGATATTCTGTGCCCCCAAAGAACGATTTCAGTTTTAAGGTTCTACAAAACTCAGAAAGTTCGCACTTAAGTTTGAAAGTGTCTAGTGGGGGGGTAGGGACAAATCCCAGGCCTTTGTTCAAGACTTTTGTTTGGTCATCTGTTAGGACTACATTGGTGAAGTTAACGATCAGTTGTTCTTGCTCGTGCTCGGTTTGGCCGTTGCCATGCTCCTCGTTTGTATGTTGCGTTGCTGGTCTTGCCAGTTGATGTTCTTTTTTCTTCCGCGGGATTGATTCTGGCCTCTCCCTAAAAAAGGCTGTTGAGGATGAGTATTCTCATTACCGGCAGTATGTTGATTTCCCATTTGTGGAGGCAGTGGTTGCATGCTGTGGTTATAGGAGTTCATCCAGCCTGCATATGGGGGAATGAAGGGTTGAAAGTATGGCATTTGGTTCCCCTGGAAATATGGTCTCTGCCATCTATTGCTTCTCCTGGGGCGTTGATTCCGGTAGTTGTAGCGGCCTCTTCTGGGTATGGAATCTTCGGACCCTGATTCTGAACCTTCTGAGGTATTTCTGTCTGAAGATTCGTTATCTGATCCTGCATTTGGGCCTGTATATTCTTCTTTTGTATACGGGTGCATGCGTTCCTGGCTGAACTTCTTGAGGTCTTTTGCGAGTTTTGGGAGTTTATTTTGCATGAGGTATTCATGGGTGTCATTCATTTCTTTCGTTATTTCCTCCAACCTCTTTTGATATATCGCCGGGTTAATAGCTTTCTTCAGTTCTTCTTCGCATGCTTGTATCGGCCAGCTTCGGGTAAGCGCTGAACTTTACAGGGTAAGAACTCTTCCTGAAGGCCCCCCCTTTACTACTTTTTCGTTTCAGTCTGGGACCAGAGAGTCCCGTTGCCACCTGACTGAAGCTGAATTCAGCTAGCATAATAGGTAAGATTACCGCTATTTGACTGTGTGCGCACTTCCCTTCTTAAGATTATTACCCTTCTTGTGTCACTTTAAAACTAAACGCTGCACTAACCACGCTGTCTTGCACGTATTGACCGACATATTCTAAAACTCCACAGTGAGCTTAACTTCCGTGTCAGTCTATTAATAAACGTAAGAACACTTGCAGCAACTAACTACAAACCCTCCAAAGAAGCCATTAGTACCACGTTTTTCCTCAGAGCACTATACCAGTTCTTCTTTACTTTTTCACTTTTACTTACATAGAGCGATCCTCCACAAACGTTGAGAGATCACATGAATGCTATATATGCACCCACAAGACTTAATTCCTAACATAGAATTATTTCCTTCTTTCAGACAAATTCCGAAAAGGCGAAAATTCAGCATATATCATTACTACACAAATGGTGCAAGTAATTTTCATTATCTGTTTTTGTGTTATGTACTTGTCCTGACGAATGCTCCGTAGATCCGGCTGGGCGACATGGAGCAGAAACATGTTGACTCTATAGTTAAAAAGGTATAAAGAGATCCATTAACTCGACCTCCCATTATACCGCAACCAATTTTAATAGCAATACTTCACCTCTTCAATAAAACCTCCATCGGTGTAGTATATGCTTTTTATCCTTCTCTCTGGGTGCCCTACCTTCCCCTTCCCTTATCTCTGGACACTGCTACTAGCGCCAGAGGTTGCCTCGGGTTGAGGCTTGGCATATAGCACGTTGTTGGAACACTCGATGATAAATGCCATAACGCGTGTGAGGGGCGGAAGAAAGACATACACCGCACGATTAACACCGCGTTTATGAGAGTGTCCCATCTTAACCAATGGTTAAAGTGGTAACAAGTGTCCATTCTTCTTCTGATTACAAAGCTATTGCTACTGGGGTGATGAATGGACCGTCTACCCTACTCCCCAATTTTTGATTAATTGGGGTGAGTGTAAGCCAGCCCTCACTGAGTTGTTGGTGCTGGCAACAACTACAACAGTGAACACTATTAGAACAGAGACAGAAAAACCAGCATTATAGAGATAACTGCGGGTATCATGGTGGTAGCCGGAGCAAGTACAGAGGTCACCCAATGAGCAAACAGAAGTGTTCGTGAGTTGCAGTGCACTGAGGTTGGGGCACTAGAGCTGAGCGCACTCATGTGAAGAAAATGTCTAGGATTGTGTCCCTTCAGGATATTCCTGATGCAGCTTCAGCTGCAGTGGGGTGTGTCGCACCTGCATCATCTTCCTCATCATCATCCCAGGTCTCCCAAACTGCGTGAGGTGAAATTGCTGTGTAAGCTCTCCACAGTATATAACTAAAACAGAAATGTACAATAAGTCGTGGTGCACTGAGTTAGTGGCACCTGGAGTGCTGAGTAAGGTATCTGGCAGATGATGGGATCCATGACAGGTGTGAGCAACTATGATAGTCTGGCTGTAAGACTCTTTTGACTCTGACAGTTGGCATTTGGAGGTGGTCCTGGCTGTGGTGGCGTATACCTCCTGCAGTGATGCAATGTCCGGGCCAGTCGGGACTCAATTTGATGTCTGAGCCCTGGTGGACTGCAGTGTATGCCGGAGGCAGCGGACAGCGCAGGGCCACATAAAAATGGCATTGATGACCCAAGGCCATTGTGTTAGAGGCCATCCAATATCTCAGCAGACAGGGTCCCTGACTTTGGCTGCACAGAGTTAGTGGCCCCGGACGCACTGCTGCCGGCACAGGCACACCGCCACAGTACTGTGACATGCCATGCGCTGAGGTAAGGCCACACGGACTGAGCGGGTCCTCTTCGATGTCCAAGGGGAATGTGGGGGAGGGTTGCAGGGAACAGTGGCAGGTGCCCTCCAGGGCATTATGCAGTGGGCAGAAGCCATCAGTAAGTGGCAAATTGAGGAGTGGAATGCTACTGCCTCATTATTACCACTAAGTTGGTATCAGCTACATGAGGATGAAGACCAGTCCATAGACTCAGACACCACCAAATTTCAACCAGAGAGTGTCCATGAATGTCAGGAAACAGACTTAGTGGGACCGGGGCTGAGAGGGGACGCAGTCTGCGATGAGACCGGTACAATGATATGGACTCTGCAAAACCTAAATCAAGACTCAGTTCCAACTGTGACAAAGTCGTTTCCAGCAAGGTGCCACAGACATGTGTGGTTGTAATGCTATGCACAGAGTCCGTGGCACCACATCGAAGGGAGTATAGTGAACTCTGCATTGACATGTTTACTCGGCCATTGCATTATCAACACTCAGTTCCAAATGTGTGACCTACTCGACCGCCGTGTAGGCCGGAAGAAGCAGTCAGCAGTGGCCCACAGCCATGTGTTGTTGGCTCGAGATGCACAGAGTTAGTGATACCAGGGCAGTTGTTGGTAGTGTTCGATCACCTCCGTAACAATCATTTTTTTTCCTCCTGACTGAAACGGGTCATCCTCTTACACCTCTACATGTGTGCAATGATATGTACTCTGCCATTGAAAAATTAATACTCAGTTCTAAATGTGTGACCTACTCGAGCTTAGTGTGGCTCGAGGGCAGTAGTGCACGTGGGCTCACAGACGTGCGGTTGGAATGCTACACACAGACTTGGTGGCACCACATTCATAGTGAAAAACCAAATAAACCTATAGAGCAAAATATACTCTGAAACAATAAGACTTACACCTAATTAGTTGGTGCAAGGTAAACTACCTTAACCCCTTCCATGCTGATGACGAACCCCAGCCTTCATGCACTACGGTGCTCGTGTGCTGATGACGGCTTGGGTTCGTCATGGCCCGCCCCTGTTCGTGTTGTTTACAGCACACGAGGGGAATCGGGCTGCATGGAAGGGGTTAAAGTCTTGCGAGAAGTGCTCATAACCCAACACACATAACCACCAGCAATAGTAGGTGAGACCCATTGTCCAGAGATGGATTACCATCAAAGTCTTGTTAATGATCAATATTATCATATGGTCATCCAAAGGTTGGGATGGTACGTCTCTAGATCATTGAGACCATTTCCATGCCCACCATGAAAGGCAGGGTTTCGACCTGCAATTACTCGTGGTGTGTTCATTTGGTACTTGCCAACGAGCAGTGCATTTCCATAGGTGACATCCAGGTAGCGTTGGTTAATGATGGACTGTTGGAAGACGTAGGAATCATGAACACTGTCTGGGTGATTGGCATCGACGTTGGTGGAGATTCCCCGGTGGTCCACTGTTGGCTGCATATTGATGGAATATGTGTGCTTTCTGTTGCGGTTATTGTGTGCCAGGGGGCACAAGTAGGACATGTGTGCAGTCAAGTGCCCCCAACCGGTGCTGGAAGCCAGCTATGGCGTAGACGCCTTGCTTGGTCTCCAGCTGTTGCTGTGCAGTGTGTGGGGAAGTATAGATAGTGGGGTACCAAGCTGACGATGTCATCCACGACCGTTGCGAGGAAGTTGGATTGGGCTGGCTGTGAGATTCCTCCGACTCTGGCAGTTGTTGGTTGAAAGGTACCAGAGGCCAACACATGCAGCACGGCCAGCAGCTTTGTCTGAGATGGGATGTTGGTTGTCCGCTGTGTTGGTCCCGTCAGCCTTTGGGCAATGGTGGTCAGAATGCAGAGGATGGTTGTCCCTTTGAGCCTGTAGTGGGCAATGAAATTCTCTGGTGTTAAGTCTGTGAGGCTGGTGCGTTTTCTGAAGGGAGCTGTCTTTGTCTGCACTGCCTCAGTGTTGGTCCGGGGGGGGCATGGGGGCGCGGGGTGTTAGGGGGTCCTGGGTGTGGTGGTGGTGGGTGTTGTGGCCCTCTTCGCGTGTCCGGCTGCATGATCAGTGGCTCCATGGCATCTGTTGCCCTTCAGCTGTGGCTGTGGACCAGGCTCCCTTTTCTGGTGCAGGCTGTCATCAGACTTTACACCAAGTCAGAGCAGGCGTTAAATTCCTAATGCTAATGCACCTTATCGTCTTTTTTGGGATCTTATCACCTATCTCCCTGGTCGTTGAGAATGTTGCAGAGTGGTGCTGTTGCGGCTTTTGGCACGGGAATGCCTACTCACATCTCATTAGCGATAGTTGCTGGGGTCATCTGTACCAATGTTTTCTGCAGCTGCTATCACAGGTAAACTGGTGATATGGTATGTTAGCACCTGCTTGTGAATGGGGCAATAGTTTTATCGCAATTTTGGCTTCCAAAAGTGCTGATAACGCTGCGATAGATCCTTTAGACTATGCCCCTTGAAATTTAAGGATCAGATACTTAGCCTAAGTAGGATCATTGAACGGAACACCCAGGTGACTTTCATTTTCTACACAATGTTAGGAACACCTATGTTATGTTAGGAACACTTTATAGCTCTCGACTCACCCGGAGGCATCTCAGCACTTACTTAGTATTAGGGTGGTAGCGGAAGTCAGAACAAAGGGACTAGTTAAAACAGAAATGCTTTTAATTCTTTCCTGAAGATATAGTAGGAGGGACATTCTCACAAGGTAAGGGGCAGAGAGTTCCAATAACGCGGGGCAAGGAATGAAAAAGCCATTCCATCGGTACGACTAAGACGTATCCGGGGAACTTCGGGCTAAGGAGTTAGATCTGAGGGTCCGACCAGAAACATGTTTAATGAGCTGTTTGCGCAGGTAATCGGGGCCTTTTCTTCTAAGAGAGTTGTAGATGAGGCAGCAGATCTTAAAATTTGATCGCTTCCTGATTGGAAGCCAGTGGAGCTCTCTCAGCAGAGGACCTGATGGAGAGCCAGCCAGGCAATTCAAAATCATTCTGGCTGCCGTATTTTGGATCACCTGCATTTTGGCGAGCTGCCTCTATCCGGCTTCAGCCAAAAGGGCATTACCGTAGTCCAGGCGACTGATCACCATGGCCTGGACCAGGGTTCCACTCAAAGTGATAGTGATCCCTAGAGTGATGGGGAACACACAGTGTTGTTTAAATGCCCCTCACACACCAACAGGCCCCTTGGTGTCATGCTTCATCATCGGGGCCTTCGCACCCCTCTACGGAATGCGGCGTGCTACGACTCGCGAATACGCAGGAGCACTTAGAAGTGAACTATGTGCGGGGGTGTGTGTTGTTACAAAGTGTGAGTGAGGTGAGGTGAAAAAAGGGTGAATAGTTAAAAAATACCTGCCACGTGGGAGGAAAAAATACTTTATTTAAATCCCCGGCTGGTATTATTAAAACAAAAGTGCAGGGCGTGGTTAGATAGATACGTGTTAGGGTATCCAGTCCACTGTTTTAAGGTGTCAACATGTTTCGGAGGTCACAGCCCCCTTCTTCAGGACAAGGGTTATGCACTTACCCTCCCCTTACTCACATGTAAAATGTAAAAGTGTAATTATCATCATGGAGGATGAACATGGACTGACCTTTAGCGAGGATGATATTGATCGTATCCTAGCAGATGACAAACCCTTTTAAGGCCTTAGTAACAGTGACCCGGGCCCTGCTGTAGCAAACTGGGATGAGCTAATGAATACCCGTAAAATCCAAATCAGGACAGCCCTTCATGGCTTACTGATGAGGGAGTATTTAAGAAACAAGATGGCCCCGCAGGGTTTATTGGTTAAAACTGAACCTTTCATCTTCCAAGATGACCTTGTTTTTAAAAAAGCATGGTCACTCATCTCATGGCACTGCACAAGAGATTGGCTGGTACTTATAGTCCAAACGGCCGCAAGGAAGTCAGTAGAATTAAAAGTTGAGATCCAAAGACTGGAAGTGCAGCTAAAAGCTTTCATTTCACCAGCGGATCTTAAAAAGGGCTTGGAAGAGCTGAACCAACAAATGAAAGAGTTTGAGGCTAGCTTGAAACAAAGCAAATTCAATAAATTGAAAAAAGACAAAGATCGATTTACCCCTGAAAGAGCCTACCCCTACACCCGAGCTGACTATGTCATGAAGGATAACATAAGTGATGCGGACAGTGTCAATTCTGATGGCAGCAACTCAAGTAACAAGTCAGGAGGTTTTCAGCAAAAAAAGCAAAGAGGAGGTTTTCGACAACAAAGAGCCCAATTCCCACGCCAGAGAGGCTGGCGTGGTTTTCATGGACCTCAATTTAATCCTTATCAGCCCCCTTTTCAATTCCCACAATACCAGTTTGTCCCACCTCAAATGGGACAAATGTACCCTCAATGGGTTCCAGACCAAACTAATGCACCCCAGAATCAACAACCTTTTTTATCCTGGGGCCAAGGATCCCGCAGGGGGCGGAACAAGAAGGGCAACAACGTGAATTGGCATCCCACAGAGGAGTCAGACCCACGTGTAGTAACGAGGAGCATGACAGCGAATCAGGCGTCAACGAGCAACAGGGGGACCTAGTTATCAATATAACCCCGTGGCCCCTCACTGGTCTGCAGAGAGAGGTATTGAATAAAGGCTTGGGATATGTCCCCACGAATAAACCTGACATTTTCTTACTACACAAAGAAATGCAGGAATTTATCAGAACTATAAAACTGCGGGCATTCCTTAAGGACAAGGAACCATCCACAGAGACTTCGGATACTGGTTTGAAACCAAAGTCAACATTCACACCGTTGGATAACCAACTCCCGGTCGAGGTATTGGCCTTTGAAAAAGCCATGATGCAGGAATTGCAGCATTTGGAAAACAAACAAAGGGTCTTTCAGAATATGACCAGAATGGAGAGTGAGGCCATCAAGGAATTGAGGATGAATAAGAACCTCGTTATAAAACCCGCGGACAAGGGTGGGGCAGTGGTTATCCAAACAACCACAGCCTATGACAAGGAATGCAGAAGGCTACTGTCCGATAACAGGAACTATCAGATACTTACTGAAGATCCAACTGAATCATTAAGAGTCCAGATAGGAGGCATGGTGGAGGAGGCACTTGCACATGATTGGATTACCAGGAAGGAGTCCGAGTTCTTGATACAGAGGAATCCACGCATCCCGTATTTTTACACCATACCCAAGGTGCACAAGAACCTGGAAAACCCTCCAGGCCGCCCCATTGTCTCCGGCATCTCATCTATTTTGGAACCTTTGTCCAAGTTTGCGGATGCCTTTCTGAGACCGATTGTACAAGCCACTGATACGTATCTGCGTGATACCAAAGCAGTACTCCAACTGTTGAATAACCAGACTTTTGATCCCACTTCTCAGATGCTGCTCAGCCTAGATGTGGAGAGCCTCTATACGAGCCTCCCTCACGATGAGACCCTACAAATTATTGAGGAGGTACTGCACTCTACTAGTTGGGAATACCACACCCCACGGAATGTAGAATTGGAATGCATCTCGTTGGCCCTCATGAAAAACTTTTTCGAGTATGAGGGCACTCTCTTCTGGCAGAAACATGGGACCAGTATGGGCAGCACATTTGCCCCAAGTCTGGCCGGACTGTATGTCCATCACTTGGAATCTATGAAAATCCTTCATCCAGACAACCCATACAGGGCGAGGATTCGCACCTGGCGGAGGTACATTGACGATATCCTGGTTATCTGGGAAGGAGATGAGACCACGGTAACTGAGTTCACCAACTGGCTGAACAACCAGAATGCATTTTTGAAATTTACTCATCAGGCATCGGATACCAGTATGGTCTTCTTGGATTTAAATATTTACCACGAAGCAGGTATTCTCAAAACAGAAACTCACTTTAAACCGACGGCTAGGAACTGTCTCCTCAGATTCGACAGCTTTCATCCACGTCATCTAAGGGAGAACCTTCCCTATGGACAGTTCCTACGTCTTCGTAGGAACTGCAGTGACATTGCCAGATACAAAACTCAGGCCAAGGATCTCAGCACTAAACTGAGACAGAGAAAATATCCGGAGACTGTGATCAGAAAAGCATTCAAAAGGGCCACAAATAACAACCGTGAGGCCCTCTTGGAGGATAATCCACGAAGTGATGATGCCGAAAAAAGGACAGTTTGCGTCACCACGTATAGCCCAGTCACCAACCAAGTTACAAAATTGGTTAATAAACATTGGCGCACTTTAACGAGTGGCGGCCTGACTTTGGAGAAACCACTGTTTGCACACAGAAGGGGGAAGAACTTGAGAGATATGCTCGTTCATACAAGACCACCCCCTCCAAAAAGGGACCAAACAAGACTGCAGGGCATACATGGTCACCATCCGTGTGGCAACTGTAACAACTGCCACCTTACTAGAAAGAGCCTGAATTTAATCTTCGCAAATGGGACACAATGGGAACAACGTGCATTTACGAATTGCAACAGCAAAAATGTTGTATACCTGATCACGTGCCCATGTGGAAAAGAATATGTGGGAATGACCACCAGACCTGTGAAAGTGAGACTAAATGAACACAAAAGTAACATCAGGTGTAAAAAACTCACAACAAAAATGTCAGCCCACTTCATCGAACACCAACACTGTGTAAATGAGTTACAGTGGACGGTAATAGAACAACTACCCTCAGAGGTGGGCCTCCTGGAAAAAGAGCAACAGTGGGTGTTCCGGTTGGGAACCGACACCACTGGGCTCAACGATTCCATTCCTTGGAACCTCCTAAGATAAACTCTATCTGGTCATTTGTATTTGACAGCTGATGTATACTTGGGGCTACATCTAAAAACATGAATTTGGGGTCTTAATAGGTCATATCGCCACCAAAAAGCGATGCTCATCAGCTCTAGATAGGATTTTTTTTTACCTATCAGTAGGGACCATGTCTCCTGAGGTCCCCCTTGATGAATAAGCTCCCATGTTCTCTGGCTTCCTATATTATATTACTATTTTTGAGCCTGTACTTAAAGACATGTGTTTTTTTAGCCTCCACATGCGATTAATTAATCACCAATGTGCTTGACTTTAGCACAGGCAGCTAATTTTTTATTCTTCAAAGCACTTTGCATAGGCATGGATTCCGCTGCTTTCCATCTCCGGGAAACAGTACAGCATCTCTCCTTAAACGCATGCGCGGTCGCTCCGTGTGCCGCGCATGCGCACTGGTCAAGCTACTATGCGCATGCGCGTTAAGCAGTGTGAGCCGCTAGCGCAACACCGGACGCTCGGAGATTACTATCTCCGTATTTGGGCATCCCCCGGACCGCATTAACCAATTTACTACCATTAATTACCTACAGGGATAGTATATATAAGGGCCTTGATGCAATCTATGCTCACTTCATCGGAGCCGCGTTGAGGGAAGGCAGGCGATTAGCCATTGCAGTAACCGTGAGTTTTTGATCACAGAGAGGAGCAGTCGTTTCTTCGCTTTTGGTGCATTCAGTACCCTGTTTTCCAACTGAACCCCTGACATTAATGTTTTATAGGTCATTTCTGATCGGAAAGGAAGGATCCCCCAATATACGCATAGGCTCATGAGGTCTTGTAGTTGGGAACTTTAAGTAAGACTTATCTTTCTTTATGTTTGCTCTCCTTCCATCAGAGCAGAGAGCAATTTTGGTGTTCTGTATGTATGTCTGTGAGTACTGTGTAGTGTCCTTTTATAATTTTTCTCCAGGGCCCCATTATTTTTGGTTTAACCTTGATGTATTCAGAGAAGCCTTTTTCTTCTCCATTGGCCTGTGCATTATAGATCTGTATGTTTATCTATGATTTTCTTTCCACAGGTTCTATCGCCAATTGGGCGCAACGACATTCACTAACATAAAAACATTGTTAGGAATATTACACATTGTGGTAATACATTTTAATTACACTTTTACATTTTACATGTGAGTAAGGGGAGGGTAAGTGCATAACCCTTGTCCTGAAGAAGGGGGCTGTGACCTCCGATACATGTTGACACCTTAAAACAGTGGTCTGGATACCCTAACACGTATCTATCTAACCACGCCCTGCACTTTTGTTTTAATAATACCAGCCGGGGATTTAAATAAAGTATTTTTTCCTCCCACGTGCCAGGTATTTTTTAACTATTCACCCTTTTTTCACCTCACCTCACTCACACTTTGTAACAACACACACCACCACACATAGTTCACTTCTAAGTGCTCCTGCGTATTCGCGAGTCGTAGCACGCCGCATTCCGTAGAGGGGTGCGAAGGCCCCGATGATGAAGCATGACACCAAGGGGCCTGTTGGTGTGTGAGGGGCATTTAAACAACACTGTGTGTTCCCCATCACTCTAGGGATCACTATCACTTTGAGTGGATTCCACTTTGTTTATTCATATAACCTGGGAGACTGAATCCACTGACTCTCTCTCTCCCCCCTCCTGTTAGAATCTGGACCAGGGTTCTACAATGTTTGATTGGCAGATACGGCAGAATCTTATGCAGAAGACGTAGGCTGTAATAGAAGGAGCTGGTAACGGCAGCAATGTGATCTTTCATAGTTAGAGAGTGATCAGAATTATTCCCAGGCTCTTCACTGACTGTTTTGGGGAGGGGGCCAATCCAAGCTGGGATGGCCACCAGTCATCCATCCAGATCATTGATGCTTTCCCCATCAACATTACCTCAGTCTTACTTGGGTTCAACTGGAGACAATTCACAGACATCCAGTTTGAGATAGGGAGCATGCCTGCTGAGAAGTGAATTTTTTCGGATTCTATATTAGAGCCAAATGTGAACATAAGCTGGGTGTCGTCAGCCTATGAAATTATTTCAAACCCAAATTGTTCCACAATTTTAGCCAAGGAGGCCATATAGACATTGAATAATGTTGGGCTCAGACAGGAGCCCTGGGGTACACCCCTGTCCAAGCAAGTTTTCTTCGAGAAGTAAGGTCCTAACATTATTGTTTGATGTCTATCAGTCAAAAAATTCTGCAGCCATTTTAGGGGGCAAGCCCCAGATGCCACAGGTATGGAGTCTCTCCACAAGCTTTGGATGCGAAATAGTATCGAAAGCCGCGGAGAGGTCCAGGGAGATCAGGACGACAGATGCTCCGGCATCCACTACCTGCCTCAGGGATTCAGTCACTGTCGGGATAGGGGTCTCTGTTCTAAAGCCTGGATGAAACCCTGATTGCGAAGAATCCAGGAGATTATTAGTCTCAAGATATGAGCTTAGCTGCCTGTTGATGGCTGTTTCCAATTTCTTGCCCAACAGGGGGAGTAACGATAAGGGCGGTAGTTACCGGGTATCAAGGGGTCTGCGGTTGTTTTTTTCAATATAGGACGGACATAAGCTTCTTTCCATGGGATGGGGATTGTGCCTGATTGAATTGAGCAGTTGAACAATTTTTAAATATCAGCAGCACAACTGGGGGCTAGCAGAGCTATTACTCTGGCAGGGCAAAGGTCGCTGGGAGAACCAGATTTAGCAGAAGATAGTACATTAGTAACCTCTTAAAGCGTAATCTGCTCGAACTGCTCGAGGGTGCTTGCAGTCGATATGTCCGGATCTCCTAGGCTACTGAGGGATTCAGAGTTCTGGGACCTAGAGTTAGTAAAGTTGGCATATATCTGCTCAATTTTGTCATGGAAGTATGCTGCTAGAGAGTCACATGGTTCTTGCGTTTCCATCGGGGATTGTCTGCAGGCTTAGGGGGATACAAAGTCCTTAACTATGGTAAACAGGGCTTTGGAGGAGTTGCAGGCCTGGTCAATTTGATTCATAATAAAAGTTTGCCTGGCAGATTTTATGTTCTGATGGTATTTGGACAGGGATGATTTATAGGTCTGTCTGTCTACAGGATTTTTGCTGATTCTCCATCGTCTCTCCAAAGTCTTGCACTTGGATTTTTCAATTTTAAGCTTCAGGGTGTACCAAGGGGCTGATTGCTGCTGTTGTGCAGGACAATACTTTTTTGGAGGGATTATGGAGTCAAACGCGGTCACTAGGGCAAAGTTAAAACCCTCCAACATTCTAGATGCTTCAGAGTCAGCTGAAGCGCTCTCCGACAAAGTAGATTGAAGGACATGCAGCTATGATGGATGGACGTAGGCAAACTAAAAGACTTGATGGGTGGGCCTTTTAGTCCTTGTTGGGACCAAGAGTTGGTTAAAAACAAATGGAGTGTTTCTTACACATCTGAGCATGGCTCACACAGTGAAGTAAACAAGAAAAAGAAACAAAAGAAAAGAAAAGAAACAAAACAAGACTAATTTGAATATTATTTGTAGGTCTGAATATTGATAATAAAATAATAATCTGACATAAATATCATGGCTAAAAAAATTCTTAGAAAAATATTGCTCTGCTGGTTGTAGATTTTCTACATGCTTACACTACCTCACCTGTGCTGCTCTCTGCCAGTGGGCAACGTTGGAGAGGCTTGGGAAGAAACCTCTGGTGCACACACTGGATGCTTCCTTTCCTTTCTTTAAGGTGAGGGTTGAAGCGGAATTGGTTCTGCTTTAACCCCCTACTAACTGCAATGGCTGTGGGCCATAATGCCTTGAGAGGAGGATCCTCAAAACAGGAAGCCACTCCCCTAGACATAAGGGATGTCTTTTGGAGAGGGGAACAGATCCTGGGGTACAGGGCTATGCTCCCTCCACCCCTCCCTGGCACTATGAGTCTTTGTGCCCCTCTGAGGATGTGCGGTGGTGCATGCCTCAATCACTCATTGGACGGTTGGGATAGAAAGCCCTCTAGACCTCAGGGAAATAGTTTTCATTAAAAAAAGAAGGAGATGGTGGCAGCCAATCCTAGAATAGGGCAATGCCCTCAGCCCAGTTGGGGTTTGCCCCAAATGTAGCCTCTTGGGGGACGGGGGGCAGAGAGCGAAAACTAGACATCAGGGATTTTGAAAAGGTGACAAAAAAAAGACGAGGGTTGGCTACCATAGCATTAGGCTATACCCCAACCTCAGAAGGTGCAATAGTGCCTTTCTGCTCCACCAATGGCAGATAGAATGTTTTGCCCAAGTAGGGATTTGCCCTTACTCTGCCCCTCCATGGGTAGAAAGCCCACTAGACCATGTGGAAAAATGGTCCCAAAAAAAGAAGGGATGGAGGCTGCTCACTAATTCTGAAATCGATGTAAGTGGGGTTGACTTCAATTTCATATTCTGTGCTGAATGCAAATTTTACTTAGTCCCCGGGTTATTTCCACAGCAAATACCTTCCGATATTATCTGAAAGAATTTTCACAAGGATAACCGCCTTTAATGGTTTTACCACTCTGTAATACTTCACTTAATTAAACATTCCATCTGTGAAACCTTGTAATAGGACATAAAAGCAAGCCTTGTTCAGAACATTTCTGCATTCCATAACTTCCTCTCTCTGCTGTGACCATGCTTGGAGAGACGCATGATCTCATTCTCCTCAGAGAGCAAGCTTTGTCAAAAGCTATCTAAAGACCATAATCATGACTTTCATAAATAGGGGCAGTGCACCAATTTTTTTTTATAATCAGCTTATTGTTACCCGACCATGCCATTGTTCTTTGTTACACTTTTTATCCATTGTTCGTCTACTCACTATGCCACCCCAGTTTCGACCCAGCTACATGCAAATCAGTCTTGAGCCTGGGCCTCATGGAAACAGTCGAGCCTGACCTGCCAAGCCAGGTCCTCCCTGCACCGGAAACAAGCATCCTGGGGCCGGTTTCTGGGTATTACTCTTCCCCAGCCAGTCTAGCTTGAATCAAGTGGCAAATTGAGCAAGGGACCGACGTCTGGGCATATCCATCCCACTTAGGGCGAAAAGTGATATGCAAGCAAATGATGGACAGAATGCTGAATAAATCGTACATTCACCCCAAGGCAAAAGATCTGGGTTAAATTCATCATTCATCTGCTCACTACGCCACCCCACATCTCTGTACTGGGTTGAATGTATGACATTGTTCTGAATTCTGTCCATCAATTGTTCTTTTTGCGTTTGTCACCCCACTGCTAATCTGAAATGCCTAGATGTGGGTCCTGTGCTCTCCATGCGAATGGAGTCAAGCTATCCTGGCTGATGAGGGCTGAAAGCCCAAAACTGGTCGTAGGATGCTTGTTTCCAGTCCAGGGAGGACCTGGCCTGGCAGTTCGGGTTGGACTGTTTCCATTGGGCGCAGGGTCAAGACTGATTTGCATATGTCTGGGTCCAAACTGGAATGCATGATGAGCAAAAAAATGATGGATTTAGGCAAAGATCTCTGTACTGGGGTGAATGTATGACATTGTTCTGCATTCTATCCATCAATTGTTCTTTTTGCTTTTAAAAAGTGGGCACTTTTTTCATCTCTTACTGCTCTGTGTACCTTGCAGCCTGTCTCCAAAACATGTCTGGGTTGGGAGACAGCTAGGTGTGGCTCAGTACCTATCTGCATACATCTGTATTCTGATGGCCCTACCTGGGCAGGAAGGGAGGAAGGGGATGACTTATATTTCAACAGTAAGTCGCCTGACCACCCACAAAGGACTGATTACACTTCACAGATAGCCTACAAGACAGGACAGGGTTGAAAGGATACTTGCTCACTTCAAAGGCTACTCTTTGAAGTCAAAGAATAACGACGTATGGAAGGGTCTTTGGGGAATTGTTTAATGACTGAAGACACCTCCACTCCCCAATCACAGTATAAACAACTAATTGGAGATGTTCAGTCAATTGTGAGGGAACAAGAAATGCTAAATGCTGCTGCAGAGTAGGGACCCGCTAAAGGAAAGAAAGTTTGCCCATCACCTGGCTAGAGGAAAGAGTCCATCGGCCCACCCTTACTGGCGGAGAATCGTCATATGGAGCTCAAGGAGAACTAGGTCTAGGCCCACAGCCCTGAGCTACTAGGCCCTGCTGGGTACCTGTCCCCATGCTCCTGTGCCATCTCACCAAGGTGGATGTTCAAACCAAGTGGACTCAAGTGAAGTGCAGTGCTAAAGTGTGTGAGAAAAATAAAAAATGGCTACTTGGCAAAAAATATGTTTATTCAAGATTGACCAAGTGTCATAATTAAAATAGCCTGATAGTGCAAAAACTATACTGACTATCTCCTGGCTAAAGCTAATGTGGGCGACATGTTTCAGCTGTACTGGTCAAGTGACCCGGCTTTCTTCAGGACCTCGATGTAAACAACGGCTACTGCAGGAAAAAACACTATTAATGCACAAACGTGTGATTAAAGAATAAATAAAGGAAGGTAAGTCCGTGGCAGTTGCCACCCTACCGGACACGTAGTGTACGTGTGTGTAGGTAAGGGCTACCTCTTCTTTCCTAAAAAATACAAACACAAGGGTCAAACTTAGAAAGGGATTTCTACACCTTGCAGCATAAGCAATCATCAATTGGTCGTGACATACTATTATGCCCTCCCTCTGTAGCACCCAAATCGTGGTTCAATATTAGATAGAACTTGATAATCTTATATCTGGTTTACACTTACCCAGCTTTGTGTGGGAGAAAGACCTCACCTCACCCGGCTGATTGCTCGGAGGAGGAAGCCCCGCTCTGGTAATATGCAAAGTAAGAGAGGGAAGTTACATGTAGATGCTGCCCTGTCTATATCCTTTACATCAAAATTAACCTTAAGAACTGTGATCATGACTAAAAAACACTCAACTCCTAATAGCATAAAGTTGCAGGAGAAATGATACAGATTTTGAGGAATACTCAGTTACAAAGCAACTGCCAAGTTGGTGCGTAGTGGAGGGAAGTGATTGTTAATCTCCCCTCATGGTGTATTGTGGTTCAACAAAAGTTAAAGGTAAATCTACACCATTTTATAACACAGGCACTCACATAAGGGTGTATTATAGTTAAACAGTTCCCCACCAGTATCCCTGAACAAGACAGAGGTCAAGTTGGAGAAACTGTGTTGAATTGACCCAAGAGTTAGTGCTGACAGAGGACCCCTCTCCTCCCTACCTGTCCGTCGGTGCTCCAGGCCAGACTGCGAGCAATCTGGGAGGTGACGGCAGTGGGAGGGAGGGATGCTGATATAGTCGCTCTAATTTGTTAATTGATTGATAAATGAGGAACATCTGTTGTTCCTTCCGCCCTAATCGTAGAAACGGGTGTACGGCGCATGCGCGTACTACAGACGCGATCACGCGCGCATGCGCGTTATGGAGACTCAGCGCAATGCGCATCCCGCAGAGCATTATCAATAGCGGGATGCTCCTTCTCAGCGCATGCGTATTGAATTCAATTGGTGCAGTGCTGTATGACTACTAGACTAAGAGGCGTCAGCGCGAGTGAAATGGCAGCGACAGCACAGGTCGCGAGCGCCGATATTGTTCTTTGAAGTCACCACCAATTCACAGGCACATTTGGGTATACGTACTGGGCCTCTGACACTACCAAGGCAAAACACTTCTGGAACTGTGAAGAACTCTGCTAAGAAGAAGGACTGTTGGGCTTCAACAAGGATTGCCACATTGTGGGACTGCTTATCTGAAAGTGCTGCATTCTACTCTGATGTGCTGCCTGTTTCCTGCTACTTGCTTCCCTCTGCCCTGCTGAGGAAAAGGACTTGAGCCATCTCACTTAAACCCAGAGGGACTCCAAGGGCTTGCTGGCTCTGAAGTCTCATGGACATCAAATATTTCCTACAACCCTGCAACAGTACCTGAACTCTGAAATCTGCACTGCCAAGTGCTGCTAAGCAAGTCCTAAGCCCCTGAAAGAAAGCTTCTGCTATGCTGATCCAACAAAACAGATGCATCAATGAGTTTGCACTGATCGGAACCAGCGCATCACCCTCCCATGCCAACGCAGAGCTGATCAATACCATTGCTTCGACATACTGCGCGGCTCGACGACGATGGACTGCGTGGCTCAATGACTATTCATCGCCTACATCATAAAGGGGTTAGTCGACGAACCCTTATTGAATGCGAGGATGGGAACTGATGCATTGAGTTTTCAAAGTCACCGCTTCATCCATCCAAGATACTTTTCTGTGGAACCTGCATGAGTCCTGCAGCCAGCCGCCCTCCATCGTGGTCAACCTGAACTTTGGATTTGTCCAGTCCAGCATGACCTCAAGTAACCCCCAAGAGCTATTTGACTTTGAGTATTATCTTTTGATTTATTCTTTAAAAAATAATATCTCCACTTCTACTTTTTTGAAAGTTGTCATTTTGGTCTTGATTTATCCATAAAAGTATTATCTATTTTTCTAACCCTGTCTGGCATCTTTTTTTAGTGCATTCATTGTGTTACTGTGTAAGTGTGTTGCATAAATACTTTACGTGTTGCCTCTTTAGATAAGCATTACTGCTCTGTCCCAAGGGTGAGCATAGGTTGTCTTTTAGTGTGCATCTGTCTTACTTTGACTACAGTGGTGGTTCCTGCTTGGAGAGGGTACATACCATTGCCAACCAGAAACCCAATATCTAACCGGGTCCTTATTGTTTTTACTGTCCCTTCCTGGGTTTTTTCGTAATGTACTCAGACAGGAAAAAAAGGCATGACATGGACTTCCTTGTACATATACCCCTTACTGTGTAATTAAAAACATGACTGCACTGCTAAAAATAAATAAATATTGCCATTGTAAAATATGGCACAATAAATGTATGCTGTGAAATGTATTAAACTATATGTGTATAGTGCAACATTAATTAAGCGAACCTGACATGTCATAATTTCCAATGGCCCTGTTCTTACACCATTCTCTACTGAATCCTGTCTTGAGACCTTTTTTCTTGTGACTCGGTTCAACAGATTCAAGAAGGTGGCTGCCAACACTTCCTTGTTTGACTTGCTGGCAGCCAATCAGATTGCAGGCATGAGATCAGGAAGGTTTTCTGATCCTTAAACTACCCACTTGGATATCTGAGAAATATTTACATTCTTCAGTAACTACTGAATTATTATACACCATTAAACAAATAGAGTGTTTTCCGAACCAAGAGCTACCTTTTTGCCAAATGTATTGTAATTGCGTTCTGCAGTTCGGGACCCACCCTTTTCCTCTGCCCTCGCTTGAGGAATCATCCCAAACTTTTCAACACACCACCTGAAGTGAGTGTGCCATTTGTTTTGAAAATTTCGTGAAGATTTGTCAAATGGAGCCAAATATATTAGCAAACTAATAAAGATTTTTGAATAGATACAAGGTACTAACTATAACTACCTACTGGCGACCGCCAGTAGGTAGTTGAATCATATAAATATTGCGATTAATTATGTCGTCCTAGTACATACTACTAGGTAATTTGAATTTTTTGTCGTATGAGCTCCCACATTGCCCGTACTACTCAGGGGAGGAGCGCAAGGGCTGGGGTAGCAGACCAGACAAGATCCAATGATGTGTAAACCAAAATACAACTCTCACATGAGGAAAAGTAAAATGACGTGTTTAAAGCCCCACTGGACCTAGATCACATAATCCGATGATACACAAGACTCTAGCTATAGTCACTAGATATTCCCAATGGACAAAGGATACTTGTGCTTATGTTGGCGCCATCTTGAAAGGTAAAAAAAGGATAAAGAAATGTCATATCATATATAAATAACTCAGCTGAATACAACATGTTATCCTGGTGAATTCCTCAGTCAAAATTAATTAAAAATAAGACTGTGAGCCACATGAAATATAATGCATTGTACGATTACACTCCAGACGTGGCACCATTTTGGAAGGGTAACAATAAATAATGAAACATAGCCTTGTTGCATATAAACTCATAAATAAATCAGCTGAATGTAACCTGTGTAGTGTCCCAGTGTATTCCTTAGTCAAGAACACAATCAGGCCCAAGTGGGGAAGATATTGGACTAGCACATGGGCAGAATGAAATATATGACATTGTCGGATTAGTTGTATATGAGTTTAAATCCAAACAGATAAGGCATTCTGGAACTAAATATAGATCCATCATATTTAAGCCACCTCTGTACCAACTGGATAGGATGTTCTCAGGAAAAAGAGCAATATAGAAAGTAACACCCAAGTGGGTTCTATAACAAGAACTCCTTCATGTGTCGAGCCCCCACTCATCCAAGATATATTACATAAAACTCCCAAGCTGCACCATCTACAAAAAGTGCAAAGGTGCGTTTAAAAAGGTGATTGTAAAAAAGAGAATCTGAGAAAGTGAATCTGGTAAAGGGAAGAGGGGATGAAGGGGGAGCAATCACTGATAGATAAATATTAGACATATCAGAAGGACATATTCACCAGAAAGAAATGTTCATAACTTGAGCTAGTCAGCATTGTTATGATACCAACATATCAACACAAGATTTTCCAGAAATATATGAGACCCCGGTCTCAGAATAGAGATCAAAGACTGAGGGGACTGACATGTCGTCTGATATCCTTGAGACTAGTGCATCGGAGGGAAAAGGAAAAAAGAAACCTATAACTTTTTTAAAGCATATCACATTTTGAAAAAGAGGCGTATAATACTGCAATGAAACAATGTCAGTCAAGGAGGATACAGGGGCAGAGGGGAGAAGGCAGAGGCAGAGGAAAAAGATGTTGCAGAGCCAGAGGAAAAAGAAGAATAAGCAGAGGAAGAATAAAGTGCAACAACAACACTGAGGACCTTGTGGGAACAAGCATGAGGGCAATAACACAGAACCAATGATGGATGTTCTTTTGGTAAATGACACTGTAGTTAATCTTTCCGAGTGGCACCAAATTAATGACAAACTGTCCTTTTTAGCACTAGGATTCTCACTTTGCCCCTTAACCAGCTTCAGCTATGTACAATCTCACATTTATATGTTGAGACTGATCAGGGAACTGAAAGTAAAAAAATGGCATGTGCTTAAAACACATAAGAGTAATGCGAATAAGGACTCTTCAAATTGTTTTTTTTATCTCACTATGAGTGGCATTCATATGGTGGAATGGTTCAGGAATTAGAACATGGTGAAGCTGTGAAAGACTATGTGAATGACCCTACTCTTCTTTTAGATGATTTAGGAATAGTGTACGATAAAGCCACTCCCACAGATTTAACACCTATGTCTACATTCACTCCAGAAATGCCCCATGACACCATAAATACCTTCTTCAAACATATTAACAAAACACTAAGATATAGGCACCAATATAGGACACACAACATTGCAAGGAAAGAAAGAACCAATTGAAAACTTAGCCAATGATCAGGATATTTTTCTTTGCCACGCTGATAAATTCCAAGTGAGATGTATGTAAAAGAGGCACTTATGCAACTCAGTGAGAAATACTGCTACACCACAATTTCCAGAGAGGAATGCAACCAGACCATTGCTCAGTTTTGGGCTAAATTGGAAGTCTGGAAGGAGAGAGGATCATTGAAGTCAGAGGCATATGATATTTGAAAAAATATTTTCTCCACTTACCAGTCCTCTACTTCTTGCTTTCCTCCCTCCACGACATGCCTTCAAAATTGTCATCCTACGTCCTTGAGTCACTGCTGGTGCTGCAAATTAGGCACCAGGTGACTTCTTCTATTTCTGGTTGTCCTGCCCTTTCCTTACCATATATCTGATGGATATTCTGAGCCATATTAAACGGACTGTGGGCTTCCCTCTCCCGAACTTCAATAATACTATCATACTAGACATTTGCCCCTAACCCTGCCAGAAAAGACACATGCGGACTGGCATCTAAAAGCCCAATGCTAGGTGCAGTCAAACAACTTATTTCTCTCCATTGCAAGAAACCCTCTTCTCCTCCAATGGCCACATACAACAAGTTTGCTCACATCTGGCAAACCCTGCTAGAATGCTTTTTTTCAGCTGGAACATTTCTTTTTCATCCTGCTCCAATGCAGGGCTTTTCAACTAACTGATTTAGATTCCCGCAGAACATGATGGTTCAAATTACAGGGGAGAACTGTGCACCTGCGCACTAAAATGACTTACCGATATGTGACACCCTATATGTAGACCCCATTGCTTTCCCTATTGACATCCCAAAGCCCATGTCTCTTCTTGGAACAAATACAGTCTCTATGAACACCTTCATAACCTGTGCCTTATTCCTCTTTTATGTAATCCTATTTTTCTTTTTTCTTGTTTTTTACAACTTGTTTGTGTTTTTGATTTGTTGTTCTGCACATCCAGCGCTTGCACAACTTTATTGTGGGAAAGCTTTGGGCATCGGAGGAGTGAAATGTACTATTCCCACTCCAGACTAACCAACAGTAGGGAAACATTGCATTTATAGGGGTAGCCTTTATTAATCCCACTACAGACAGCACAGCAGTAAAAAAAGTGTCTGACATTGGAGAGGTAAAAGGTACTTTTCCCACCCATGTCTCTGCAATAGTAGGGAAAGCGTTGGATTTTGGAGGGCTGAAATGTACTATTTCCGCTCCAAACAGCGCCACAGTAGGGAAAGTGTTGACCTACAAAGATGTTAATATTACTATTCCTACCACAATTTCAGCAAACATACAGATAATACTTCACTTCAAACATATTGCATATATAAGTAATTCCATTAACGCAGAACACAAATTAAACTCTTGATAATAAATATACGAATTAGCATAAATATATGAAAATGTTTTTGATCAATTTACATGATTAAATATTTATCACATAATTACCTTCCCACCCTACTCCCCTACATTCCACCAACCCACGAAGGCACTTTAAATTACAATTAAAAAGTAATAAAGAACTCTGAATCAGAAATCATATTTTAAAAACATTTAATAAGATTTAAATAAACAATGCTAACATAAAATAAATATATCAACTAAAACACATTTAAATAATTGGAAAAAAATGTTAGTGAAAATGATACTAAAAACATTAGTATTAATTACAATGATATTACTTACTTTAAAAAACATATTCTTGACAATGATATTTCTACATCAGGATATTTGCATATCACAATATTTTATTTCTGATATTTCTTTCCCCCAATATTTTTCAATCAATATTTTCTCTTCACCGCTTTCTAGTGTCACACATATCTTGTAGCATCCAGAATCTGTAGACAGCCAGAGTCAGTAGTTTTCTAATGGCTTTCACTGCTGTCAATCATGCCTGTCTCATGCAGAGACTCTTGAAGTACATTGTGCCCAGAAGTCCTACTGTTGCCATAAACAAAATGATTTTTGTGAGTCAAGGTTGTTAGCGTTATGCCCAAAACTTATTCTGGAAGGCCAACGGACTATACTTCATCTGGTCTCTACCATTTGACCTGTCTGGCTTGTGCGACCCTGCCAGGAGACTAAATGCCTGATTATAAGTGGACTGCCGAACTCGTGGTGGCGGTCCGACCACTGCTGCACTGCGGGATGTCACACAGTATTCCAACTGCCATGATCGTACCACTGCAGCACCGCCTTGACCACAAGGGATGCAGGATCCTGTGGCATTTGTGCAGCAGTCAGCCACAGATATATGCGGACTGTGCCGCAGAGACTCTGCCAAGCATATTTTGAGTTGCTTCACCACCACCCTGTCCATGGCGGTGAGCCCGCCTTGAAAAGGGTGATGGTACAGCAACTGAAGAGGGACTAACAGAGCCCCCTGTTGGATTTGGGCCGGTGGTGCATGCGGGGGGTACATGTGGGGCCCCTCTGTTTTTGTACCTCCCTCTTCCTGCATAGTGTGGCATGTATGCCACACTGTGCAGGAAGGTGCAGTTGGGGGTCTGACTCCAGTAGTCTGCATTATAGGATCTTCTATTAGCCTTTGAGACCACCACAGTCAGACTGCCACAATATCACCCGCCAGACAGGGATTTAACTCCTGATCTGGCAGGCGGTCGCACAGCGGGTTTGGCAGTCCTACAGTAGGCGGTGGAGAACCACCGCTGCTGTAGGACTGCCAAACTTTTAATCAGGCTCTAAGCTCCCGCTGGCATACTTTTCTAGGTCATGGAGTAATGCAAGACTCTCAGAAAAACAACAATTAAAGGAGGACACTGAAGTAGATAAGGGGAAGGTGGGAACAATGGAGAATACAGAATGTTATTATGCACACCTTGAGAATTGCTAAAAACAATAATAAACATGGCTTATGAGCACCAGCAGGAATGGCTTGTGCCAAGACTGCGACTTCACCATTGACATGGTGGTGGTCTTGGTCCTCTTGGTTTTCTTTGGTTGTCATGAAAGAGCAAAGGTTAACAAGCATACTGAGGTGTTGCTTTTTTGGGGAATAACGCCGGCCAGGCTTCTGCTGAGCTGCCCCGCTGAGGCGTTTCTTACCCACCTTGATTTCCTTCATTGTTTCGTGGGGTGACGGGGGGTCTGTGCTGCCTCGAACTACAAATCCCAGCAGCCCCATTCAGGAAGACGCCGCCACTGGGGTCAACCGGCGCCAGAAGGCGCTTAAAGGTCGGCGTGCTACCTCGTCCCGCGAGGACGCGCACGGGACGCGCCGGACGAAGCCCGGACTAAGGGCGGACAGTTTGAGACAGTCCGAGACTGACTAAAATTGTCAATATTTTTTTGTGGAATCTCTGTGCTTTCCTTTTACTCGTAACCGCTATTCATTGTTTGCCCTAGGGTTACTGAGTGCAAGCGTGCTATCATTTAACGGTGTGCAACATGTCCAAGCAAAAGACTTCTTCTATATCTAACACCATGGACAATTAATTACCTAGTGCAGGTTGTGAGTAAAATCAATAGCACAAGAAGGATGTCACTGGGCTTGAGTTCTCCTCCCATTACCCCCACACAGAGCTCTCTTCCAGAACCCACCCTGGTAGAAGTCCCGATACAGGTGCATAGTAGTGATTCCCCAGATATTGAGTTTCCACTAGATGACAATTTTGACCAAAATATAACTACTGTTGTTGATTTAGACAATGATTCCGCAGATCAGTCAACTATGATAGAAGATAATTCCCCCTCCCCTGTGTCTGTGCCTGTAACTAGAGCAGCCAGAGCATGCAGAAAAGGCCAGAGTAAACGTGGTGGGTTACGCTCAAGTAGGAAAAGGACAGCCTCTCCACCCAAAAACATGGCAATAAAAGAGGTGGATGGGGAGTGTGGTGGGAAGGAGATATTGGAGGATGATCAAATTAAAAAGCTAGTGAGTATGATTGATTCAAAGATTGAATGCATTATTAAACCATTGATAGCCAAGATTGACAAATTGACAGCAGAGGTAAATAGACTAGGAGGACTCATAAACAAGACAGTGGAGGAGGTGGGTAACATACCAAATCTAGTTTCAAACAGAGTTGAACCAAATGTGGATGTTCTTAGGAATGGCCTAGGGGGTAGGGATAAAGTGGTATCAAATCCTCCCCCTATTCAGCACCCAGTAGTTAAAGATGTTCGGGAAACAGCCAATGAAGACCTCTCATCAAAACCCACTGCGACGGGTTTAGAGAAAGGCCCGGTCCAACTTATTGTAGAGGCTTCCCCCCTTGTTCTGGTCCTGGCCAATGTACCTCCTTTAAAGCCCGATCAAGTGGAATCTACATCTTCCTTGATCAGCAAAGCATTCCACTGGTTATCTAATAATATGATGATATCTCCATGGGGTAAACAGCAGCTAGCTGGGGAAATCAATATGGCAAGAAGGGTAGACTGGATAGGGAACAGCGCGAAAAAATGTAGAGGAGATTGCGCAGTTTTGAATTTTTCAAGTCCAGAAGTACTCCCTAATGTCTTGACAAATATATTTCCTCCACAACGCAGGAGCACTGACATAATTCCGTTAACTCTAGACTTTTTCTATCGTAGAGGTAGTACAATGACTCCCAGTATATTAAGGACAAAGTGGAACCTAGTGCCAAATAAGTGGAGTAGGAGTACCCAATTCAGCGAATGGGGAATCAGTCTTGATAACAGAGTTGCGGCACTTTCAGACTTGAATGAATGTGATTGGCTTGGGAGGGCTGACAGTGTAGTGCTCAATGAACCAGTCGAGCTAAATAGAACATATATTCCCATAGACGAGGGGATTGGTCTTATAAATGTTACTTGTATGACCCAAGAGAAAAGGGTGGGCGACCCAATTTCTCTAGTGAATAGAAAGGAGAATAAATATTCCGAGCAACAGCCATGCCCCAATTTGTTAGAGACATGTTTTGGTCCTGGTCCAGAGGCACTTTCATCAGAACCACTAGGTCATCACCTTATTAATATAGATCTAGATTCAGGGCTGGAGGTTGAAACCCAAGGTATATTAACAACTCAGGCCCCCTTATGCTTAGCAGCAGATAAAGCAGGGTTGTCTTTCCTTTCTTGGAATATTGCCGGAATTACTACCAAGTTAACATCACCAGAATGGTGTAACTTTATAGACCAATTTGACATCCTACTGTTTCAGGAAACATGGTCAGTGACCCTAGTACATCATTTAGGGTATCTTAATTTCCAAGTTCCAGCCACAAAAAATCCTAAGGGTCGCCCATCAGGGGGCCTGATAATCTGGATCCGCCAAACATTATGCTGTAGAATCCAGCAAAGGAGTTCTCCATCAAATGATATTTTGTCAGTTAACCTCACATGGGTTAACGGACAGGGGATGGTTATTTTTAACATCTATGCCAGGGGAGTAGCGGCAGGTCAAACATCAGAAGTAATCACCGCTCTTGACCTCGAGCTCGAGGCACTCCCAACACAGCTGTCTATTATTGTGGGGGGTGATGTTAACACGACATTTGAACCACTTGGCCAAGAGGATCAAATCCTAGCAGTAGAGGAGGATAGCAAGTGGGGTGTCCCCCAGCTTGAATTTCCCGTAGTCAGAAGATGTACAGCGGTGGCCATCCAACTCAAGGCTCTATGTCTAGCAAGAGGACTCAGAGCAGCTAATGGTCGTACCCCGTCAGATCGCCAGGGGAACAAATCATTCGATAATGATAGGTTTTCCAGTCGAATAGATTAGTTCTTGGTGGATATTAGAGAATGGCACAGGCTGATTGACATGGTTGTAATAAACAGGGTGGAGAGTGACAACCCCCTCTGTATGGTCTTTCAAGCATACATGGGGTTAAGAGAACCAAATCATGGGGGTGGCAAAGTCACCTTAGACATCGTAGCCTCGAATAACCTACGCCACATAAAATGGGGTAGACTAATTGAAAACACAGAGAGGATGGAGGATCTCAAAAAAGTGGTGGTCGAAGAAGTGGGCAAGATAAACTCACATAGTAAAAAACAAAACTTTCCTGAAATTATGCTTGAGGCTCACACAAACTTTTTTGCCAAGCTCCAAGAGTTTTTCATGTAGCCCACAAAATTAGATAATGATCGTAAAAAATTACCCAAAATGGGGTGGTACAACAAGTCCTGTAGAGTCCCCCGCCAGAATCTTAGCACCAAACTTAGAAACAAGAACATCCTAGGTGTGAGAAAGGCGAGGGATATATATAGGAAGGTCCAAAAAGAAGCCAGGAAACAGTGGGATGAAGATAACTGGCGTGATCTTAAATCCGCCTGTGCAGCAAAGAATCAAAAACAATTTTGGGCCCTGGTTAAGTGGGATCGAGGGGGATAGCACAACCCCCGCAAAATAACATCGCAAAAAAACAATGGGTAGACTTCTTCAAACCACAATACGCTCGTGATCTAGCAGAAGGAGAGTGTATACCACCCCCTACAGTTTTCTATCAATGTCAGTTATTTACAACAAAAGATGTTAGCATAGCGCTAGACTGCGTGATAGGGGTCAGAGCCCCAGGAATGGATGGCATACTTGCTGATGTGTTTTTAAGTGATCGATTATCTTGGTGTCAGTATTTTGAGTGGTTAGCTAATTCTGTGGCCAGGGGTGCACCAATACCGACCTCATGGAAGGGTGCAGAAATAATTCCAGTTTTTAAAAAGGGAGACAAATCACTACCTAGCAATTATAGACCTATCAGTCTTATAGACTCTGCCCAAAAATTAATAGGTCGACTAGTGCGAAACAAACTGCAAACTTGGATAGTAGAAAAATATATTTTATCCCCTTATCAAGCTGGTTTCCGTCCCTGTACAAGTTCAGTTGATCAGGTCTTTTTTTTCATAGCTCTTTACTGGAGGAACGTGATGCTAATTAATGGGACTATTTACGCTGTTTTCGTAGATTTAAAATCAGCTTTTAATTTAGTTCCTCGTTGTAAACTTTGGAGGGTACTTGCCAAAGCTGGGTTGGCCCCGGAATTGCTGACGCTTCTTGTCCGCTTGCATGAGAACAATTATGCTAGAATCAGGTGGGGGGCTCAGGGTGAGGTGACGGACACTTTCCCTGTCGAACGTGGGGTCTGGCACCGGTGTGTTCTGGCACCCACACTGTTTTCTATTTACACCAATGGCATTTTAGACCATCTAAGCCTTTCTACCACCGATGCTCCTGTTCTAGCCGGGGCACGCGTGCCAGTCCTCATGTTTGCGGATGACACGCTGATAGTTTCTTGAACTCCGAGTGGGCTTCAGAAGGCAGTTAACGCTTTCGGTGAGTTCTGTCAAACACGTGGACTTGAAATAAACACCTCCAAAACCAAGTTCATGTGTTTGAACCAGCGGAACACATTTAAAGGTTCGATTAATTTTAATGGTACTCCCTTAGAACAGGTTGAGGCCTTCACGTATCTAGGAATATCCCTTCAGTGTAACATGAGTTGGAAAAATCACATTGATATGGCTGTTTTAAAATTCCACCAGCTGGCGGGTGCAGTGGCACTCAAACATAAAGCTTCATTGACTAAGCCAATCACCCCAGCTTCAGAAATCTATAATATGAAGGTGATTAGTGCCTCTTTGTATGGCTCGGAACTTTGGGGATTCTCCAACTTGAAATAACTAAAACTGGCGGAGAACAGGTTTCTATGCCGTCTTGTTGGGGTTCCCCAAATTACCCCTACCGTCCCACTGGTATATGACCTTGGCAGGAAGAACATTGAGGATCTGGCATGGCTGCGACCCTTATTATACTGGAGACGCATTATGACTACCCCTGAACTAGCTCATTATGCCACTGCCCTGAAGGACATCATCAGGGCAGATCGTTTTCATTCGATCCCGTGGTTAAAGGAAATTAGGGGTATGCTAATTAGGTTGGAACTAGACCACTTTTGGAACACTCCCAATGCCTTATGCTTTCCATCAAAGGCAACACTGAAAAAAATGTATTGGGAAATGGTATGGTCAACTGCTTATAGTACTGGAACCAACACTAATTTAACAGGACATTTTCTGGATATCAAACCTTTACCATCTTGTGAGCCTTACTGGGACATTATTAAAGGCCGTTTGATCGAAAATTGTATTTTCAATTCAGAACCGGGACCCTTCCTTTAAAGGCATTTACCCACAAATGGGCAGCTAATCAGGATGACAAATGCCACCACTGTAAAGACTTGATCGAGAACATTGCTCATGTGCTGTTTGTTTGTCCCCTTTATGTAAGCCCCCGTCGGAAATGGATAAGACCAGTGTGCTTAAACTTAGGTACACGTAGGTACATAGAGGCGATAAGAGTGCTGGAATCAGATTGTACACCCTGCGTGGCGATTGCCGTTGCTAAATTTTTAGGGTGGGCATGGACTATACGCACCCGCACTTTACAACAGTTAGATACTGCCCAATGAATTAACTGACACCGCTTAATGTAGATCAATTATAAAATTTCATGTTTTATTGAACTACTTTTAATTATAATGTACAAATTGTCTTTTTATCTGGAACATGACAGCATTATGGTTTTAATGAGTTTTTTTAAAAATAATGAATTTAACATTGAAGTATTTATTGTGTAGTGTTAGGATGTATAACCGCTTTTATGACATGCTGTCGAATAAAGCTTTGAAATTTGAATTTGATTAGTTGTACTCTGTACAAAAGGTAATTTTATAGTTAAACAAATCTTTTGCCTGACTAACCAATCCTCTTCCTTCCTTTTAATATCATCCCTAAAAATAGTTCCTTGACCTACACATTGCTTCTTATAAATGATATTGCTCCTCTACTTTGTTCAAACATTGTTGTTTTGTTATCACTTGGAAAGCTATGGGCAAAGTAAGTCAGTCAACGCCAAGTTGAATCAAGCAGGCAAAGTGTGGTCTTCACCGTTCTTTTTGCTCATGCTCCTTTCACTTTGGATTCCCTTTGATATTTTACTTATACATTTTTATTATAATGATTTTAATCATAATACGGGAGAGCCATTAGATCCGTTTAACGAGCATTTAGAACATTTTTGTAATACAAGTTCCTGAACTACCTTTAAAATCTGGGCTGGGGATTTCAACTTCCCTATTTGTGAGTTCAGCGCACAATGTGTATGTATGTGGTTTATATGATTGGAGTAACAATGAAAGATTTGAATGTGTGCATCTTTGTAAATTAGATTGTCACTTCACAAATCCCTCCTTTTAATAGAAGTGACTATGGGAGTGCAATCAATTTTATAATGGTTACATCAGACTTTTGTGCATTTTAAGGGGTTTGAGATTAGTAGTAACTGCAACAATGACCACAACTCTCATGGATTCCTGGAATATAATTGTGAATAAGGCTGACTCAAATGGAAAGCTAATTGTGAATATTCTAAATCTAAAGGTTGAACAAGGTGGCCCCTAACATTTTCACAGCTTAACTCATTAATGACAATGAGGACGCCTTTTCCAGTTGTTTGTCAGTTGATTCTGACCCATGTGGTATTCAAGAAAGTTTTAAAAACATGTGCTTGTTCATTTCAGAAAAGTTATTATCTAAGTTAACCTCCACTAAGATTAAACCTTTTAGTTAGCCTGATATCTCATGCTCAACAGTCCATAAACAGCTACATTTACATCTGCTTATGGATCCTAGAATGCCAGAAGTCCATAGAAGAAAAATCAAGCACATCATATATCTAAACAGTCCTTGAAAGCAAGTATGAAAGAGTTCAGATGTAAAGCCTGGGAAGACCTGATAATAGCAGGTAGGGCTAGGGACCTATGACATTTTGGGAGATTGTAAATTGCCCATTTTAACTGATCACTTGACACCCAAGGTGGAGTCTTTAATACCAGCTGAGACATGGGTGAAACATGAAACAGATATTTTGTATGTAGAGATGTCTGACTATACTTTACTAACAGAAGAATGGCTTTTATTTGAAACTGAATTGCAAGAGTATAAGAATATAGTTAGTGTAAATAAAGTGGCTGTGGCAATATCTGGGAGCATTGCAGGTTAAGGCTCCAGGGAATGATTTTGTTCCTGTTCAAATTTTTAACACTAACATTTCTCTATGGGCCCCTTCTTTGACTAACACAGTCAGAGCTGCTATATTAGGCCCTCTTCCAGGGTCTTGGGGCGAAGTGATTGTTGTCCCAGTCTTTAAGAAAGGGGAAAGAGGACAGCCCAGTTGTTATCATCCAATCTCATTATAAGATTCTAGTACAAAGAACCTAGAAATATTTAGTTTGTCCAGTGTGGAAGCCTGAGCAGACAAAAATAATATCCCTTTAGAACTTCAGCTCTGCTTCCAGTCAGGGATTGGCATTGTAGAACATTTTCTAGATGTGTTCCATTCAGCTGGAAAGTATGTTTTTGAAAAAGAGCTGGCACTCCACTTAGCATTCATGAACTTATCAAGTGTGTTTGACTTTGTAAAATTATGTAAATCATGATGGAACAAATGGGGTAGAAAAATAATTGTTAATTATGTTAAAACAGTTACATTCTGAAAATGTGGTCTCTATTTGAAACACTATGACAAGAGAATTAACCTCCCCCATTAGAACTCACAGAGGGGTACAACAAAGCTGTATCATGGTGCCATTTGTTCTGTTATATATAAATAATGTTAAAGATTTCTGATAATGAATGGTAAAGATGTGGTCAATCCCTATCCTACTGTATGCAGATGATGGGGTTCTCATCTTTAGAACGGCAAACGGTCTTCAAGGTCACTTCTACTGAATCTTTTGTTACAACCTACGGCCCTCCAAAGACAAAACTTAAGCCCCATAGGTTGGGAGCAATTAAAAGTTAGGTAGAACTAGGACTTTGATTTTCTGGGGATTTTATTTAATACAACACTTACATGGAACACTTGGCTAACCTTGCTAAATCAACAACTAAATAAAACCAACAAGGCAGTGTTTAATTTTCCAGACAAGTTACAACCGAGGCCAGTTAAAGAGCTAGTCCATATTTACCAGAGCAAGAGCATATGGTACAAGAGTATCTTACATCATACCGAAAATCAGTTTTTCTGCATATTTTTATGTGCACCAAGAAGTACTGTCTCTACTATTTGCCAAGAAGAAGTAGGCTTATCCTACTTAGAAGACATGATTGGTATTGCCTCTCTAGCTTTACAGATTAATTGTTGGGCCAAAAAAGAAACAGGACTTGTGGGGGAATTTCTTGGGGACTGTGAGTAACTTGATAATTTACATCATATACCTTGGTTTGCATATGTTAAGAAAATGTTTTACCAAATGGGAGCTCCAGAACTTTTTAGTAATCCAGAGGATTTAAATTTGATGTGTAAACAAAAAATTATAACAGTGTTCACAGAAATATCATATGGTGAAAAGGAGGCTCTATGCTGCCACTCTGTCTAGTATTATCAGGTATTCTGCTATCTGTATGTCCCCAGGGATGGCATCTTACCTGTTGCTGATAACGAATTCCACCAATCAAGTTTATTTAACTTGGTTAGGACTGTGCACTGTGCACTTTCTTGTTGCTTCTTCTTTGCAAGGCACTTGTTTAGCACATTACTGCGTTGTCCCTGTGATAATGTTTCAAGTCAAAGCTCATGCCACTTTATGCTTTTTTGCACATTATATTCAGTTCCACATAACATATATCTGAGATCCACTCTTCGCCAGGTAAATATTAGAAATTAAAAGTTAGCAGTATCTTTTATGAAGAAATTAGAAATGTCAGATGTTTGTTATGCAATTTTAAATTACTTTAGAAGTGCAATTAAATTGAGATAGCAGGCTGAATCAACTTTATTTTTCTTTAATGATTAAATTACCAGAATTTATTGTAGCTGAGATTGAGTATTATGATCAATAATTATTTTTCGCTTGTATTTTACGCTCATTTAGACATTCAATTCAGTTTATTAAAGTTTTGGAACTCCAATGAGGTCCACTTAAAAATTACACACCAATTAATAAATAAAGTGCAATAAAACCATGTGATAATGCAGTATTAACAAGGCAGTCCAAAATAAATTAATTTCAACATATAGCAGTTTCAAGGGGTAACATTTGGGGCACATCCAGAGTTGTGCAAATAACGATTAGAAAGCAACCGAGACAACTTAGAGCACTTTCATGAAGCAAAGTTTGGAATTAGCAGCCAACAACAAGAGAACAGGGCATTTCTTGAATTGTACAAATAACAAATAACAAGCAGCCGGATCATGTGCAAGTTTACAATTTAAGGATAAAAATTAGATAAATAAAAGCCTTTAAAATGAAGACCGAACAGTACGAAAAAAAATTCGTAATTAAGAGAGGATAAAATAACTACAAACAGGATCAAGTATTCAGAAATTAAATCCCGTTCGAAAATATACAATTAAAATATGTACAAGAATTCCTTTTAAAAAGCCAGTGACGACGATGAAAGGCCAGTGCCGGACAAAATAACAAAACATGATCCAAGTTCTGGATGCTCAGTTCCAAAAAATTGAAATTTTTTCCATTTTTTGAATTATTTAGAGGTAGGAGATTTAATCTAAATAAGGAGAACAAACGTCTTGTTCTATGATCTAAGTTCCAAGTTAAATATTTCTGGGGAAGTTTTCAGGGAAGTAGCCCTTGCTATTATCTTTAATCTATCTTTAGTATTGCATAGATCAATATCTCTATTAAAGCTGATCTTACCACTTAAATTTTTTACGAAGGATTTAAATTCTAATAGCGGGAGGGAAATCACAGATTCTTCCTGAACACAACAAATGTTTAAAGCCAAAGAGAAATCTCGATATAAAGAGTATTCCCACCCCCCATACCACCGAAAATTTCCTTACACATGAAGCCTCTAAGGGAAAAAAATGCACTATTTTTTAACTGGTATCCCCAACGTACAACTCTAGAAATGCCTTGAATATAGGTGCTTATTCGTCCACATTGCAATCTAATAGCAGCTGAAGGATTTAACGTATTAAAATTACCCAATTTACGTAAAATCTGGCCTTCTATCTTCTCTAAAAAAACTCCAATCCTTTACAGGGATTGATTCAATAGCATAAAGTAAGGTTGATGAAATGTTTGCTTTCAACACCATCAGTAGATGTATAAAATGCGTTCTACTTATTGTGCTATAAAACATGCGCAGACCAGTAGTGTGAGACATAGCTTTACTGGTGCTGTGTTCGATATGGAGTTTATTCTTTGTATTGCTCGTGATTATTTTCCCTAGATATACATATGAATCAACCACCTCCAGCTTTTCAAGACCAATGTGCCAATTACATTTACATAATTTTCTGCTTCTGTCACTTTTCATGATTAGAATTTTACTTTTGGAAACATTGATCTTCAAAAAAATGAACCACCATATTATTCTATAATGATGACAACTTTTTGGTTAGACCTATAGGAGTAATATCCATCATGGCTATATCGTCTGCATAAAGGAGACATGCGAAAGGACGGCTACCTATCTTTGGAGCATCACCCTCTCACTGAGAAAGACAGTCGGATAAATCTTCTAAATATAATGAAAATAGTAGTGGGGCTAATAGACAACCTTGTTTCAAGCCATTTCCTATTAGAATTACAGATGTTAATCCTTGGTTTTCTCCCATTAATACCCGACACTAGGTTTGAGAATGTAACACAATGATTAAGGACAACAGGGGAGCAGGAAATCCCATATTTTGTAGTTTCCTCCAAAGGAGTGGCTGATCTACCTTATCAAAGGCCGTAGAAAAATCAATGAAGGCCATGTAAACATTTGATCTGTGAGATAGCGTATATTTCTCCTTTAATAATTTCAACATGGTGATATTATCCAATGTCGAATTATTTTTTTCTAAAACCTGCTTGTTCTACAGGGAGGACCTTATTCTCCATGACCCATTCCGTGAGAGGATCAAGGATGCTTTGTGCAAATATTTTTCCCACTGCATCTAGTAAAGCTATTTGCTATAATTGGCCAGATAAGATCTAGGGCCCTTTTTGTGTAAGGTGATTAAAATACTACCAGACCACGACTGCAATATCTTCCCCTGAGAATTGCAAAAGTTAAACAGAGGGACTAAAAACATGGCCCACAGAAGTGGTTCCTTTTTTAATAACTGTCATCAGTATTTAATCAGGACCCATTGCTCCTGAGGATCTAATTCTTTAAATAAATCTAACTATGTCACTTACTGAGTGTACATAGTTGGATAAATGTGTTTCCAAAGAGTCAAGGGCAGCTGGGAAAAAACTAGGGGAGTTAATGTTTGCTGCGGATAGTGCTACCAAGTAGATTTTCCAATCCACTTCTTTAACAGGAATGGGAAGAGATTTTACTCTTGTACTACAGCAGTCTGCAATTACTTCCCAAAATTCTTTGGAGTTGTTTTTGGAGGCTGCCTCTTTTAACTGCACTCATGCACCATCTTCCTTTAATTGCTTCAGGGAGCGTTTTTTCCTCTGCCTTTTCCTCTTCAATAAATTGATTAAATTACTACGTTCATTAGAAAATTTCAGGAACTAGGGGGCAGATGTATCATCCGTTTTTTTGTCTCAAACGCTGCGATTCGGAAAATAGCAGCGTTTGCGACAAAAAAAACGGGTTTTGGAATGTATCAAGCAAAAAGCCTCGCAATATTAAGGAATCGCAAATTTAGCGATTCCTTAATATTGCGAGGCTGTTAAGGAATCGCAAATTGCGATAACTCATTTGAAATGTATTAAGCATTTCAGTGTTGCGATTTTTGACTAAGAATTCGCAAATTACCATCAACTTGTAGTTGGTGGTAACTTGCGAATTCTTTTCAAAAAGCACTTTTTTTTAATTCTAAAGGTGCCATATGACGCTCATACATGCCCTTAGGGCATGTATGTGCGCCATATGCGTACACATATCAAATTCAGGGGTGCAGCAGGGTGTCCTTTAGACACCCTTGAAATTATTCTCAATTTGCGATTAGCTAATTGCTAATCGCAAATTGAGTATAATTTTACATTCATTCCTATGGGCCTCCTGGCCCATAGAAATGAATGGGAAATTATTCCTTAATTGCGATTAGCAATTTGCTAATCGCAATTAAGGAATTCTAAGGAATCGCTAATAAATAGCGAAATTCTACATACATACCATTTTGCACTTCTCAAATAGCGATTCCTTAACAATCGCTATTTGAGAAGTGCAAAAAGGTATCTTGATACATCTGCCCCTAGGCCCTCACCAATTTATTAATTTCCTTATTTAAAATAAGCATTGGATTAAAATAAGATTTCTGTTTAGTTGGAATACGCGATGATTTACATAAAAAGTTTGCTTTTACTATGACTGTTGCTTGAGTGTTCCAGTGAATTCTACCATTATTTACATTAAACTCTACATTACTGCCTTTAAAATTCAATGGACCTACCTTAGCACAAGTATAATTAAATTTAAAACAGATCAACATATGATCACTAAAAACAGATCCCAAAATGTCCATACTTATGAGATTACAAAAAAACTCAGAGGAAACAATTAGATCATTTATAATAGAATTCCCTGTTGGGGCCTTATGAGCATAGCTTGCAGGAATATCATTTTCTAACCATCCTTTAGCTATTATAAGATCTAAGCTTCTCAGATCTTCAAGTAATAAGGTACCTCTTTTGTCTGTCCTGCTTTTATTCGGAATTCGGGCCGTGGGGATTTTTGGGGCTTAATTTCTTTCGGTGTTAGGAAATACCCTGATACTATGTGAAGAGAGTTTGGCATTCATATCACCTACTAGCATTAGAAACTTACAATCTTCCCTTTACAGAATAGAGGAGATGAAAACAAATAGATCTTTTAATAGGTGAGCATGGGATGCATCTGGAGTAAGATATGCGTTTACAAATAACAGAGTATTTAAGTGATCCTAGGAATCCTTAAGATGTAATTTAATTGCCTGAATCAAGTTGGAATCATGGAAAAATTCTTTATAAGATCAACTAACATTTGTGCTGAGCATAATAGCGATTCCTCCTTTAGCATATCCTCTATTCACTTGGATCACAGGTTGGCTCAGCACTATATAATCTTCAGTGGACCAATCCATTGTGATCCAGGTCTCTTGTAGGCAAATTATATCCGCGCTCTGATCCATCAATAATAAGAATACATTTTTATTGGAGTTTAGGCCGGCTGCGTTCCAAGATATTACAGAGATATCCCTGCTAGGAGGAATTCCCACATTTTAAATCTAGGGATTTGTTTTAATTCAGAGTGCCTGCCACCCAACTTAATTTCTTATCTTCCTCACTTATAGGAGTCTTTTCCTCTGCGAGAAGGTAGACCCTCCGGCCTTCTATTCCTAAGGTAACATGCAAAAAGCTTCCTCTCTTTGTGTGGGAAAGGCCCCTGTTAGTGACTTCAGAATATGAATCAGACTGCTGATTTTGAACCACTTATTTTAAAGCTAACTCTACTTCAGGAATAAGAACATCAATGCCACAACAACATGATTTATCACTATGCAACATTATCAAATGGGAGATAGCTTTAGATGTAAATGTTACTCTAGCTCCCCTAGGATTTTTATACATTTGAACTTGAACCAAAGCAAGGCCATTGCTTCGGATCATTTGAAGGCCGGGAAACAAAAGAGATCTATTCATAAATGGTTCATGCTCAAAAATACATTAAAAATCCAGGGAGTAAGGTACAGTAGGTGGCTAGTGGATCTGACAAGATACCTCAGTGTTATTCTCAGTAGCACTGTAAATGACATTGGTACCGATAGAAGAAGCAAATAAAGAGGCATTAGGGTTCAGGATACTCTGAGTAATAGGAGGCACACTTATAACAGATACAGATGGCTCGTGAAAGAGATGAGTTGGGGTACTTAGGTTCATAAGAGGTGTACAAGGTCCCAAAACGTTGGATTCAACTAGTCCATCTTCCTTCTTCAAAACATTTTGAGCCTGGGCTATTGGTAAGTTATTGTTATGTTATGTTATGTTATGTTATATTATATTTTATTTCTATAGCGCACAGCTACTCCAACTGAGTGTCCCGGCGCTTTATTTTGGCAGCTCATAAGAAGAAACATAACAGATGAAAACTTTCAGAAGAGCAGAATAACATAACTAAAGGGTAAAAAGCCAAGTTTTTAAGCCTTTCCGAAAAGACAGCAGATTGGAGGTCCTACGTAGGGCCAGTGGCAGAGTGTTCCAAAGCTGAGGCGCCCTCACACTAAAGGAGCGCCCTCCAATACGGGCCTTCCTAACTTGAGGGACCACCGCCAGAGACAAGGAATCAGAACGCAGAGCTCTGGTCGGACGATAGAAAGCAAGTCTGCGTCGGAGATATTTGGCTCCCAGGCCAAAGAGCGCTTTATGGGCCAGAGTCAGCGCCTTAAAAACTATCCGCTGCCGGATAGGCAGCCAGTGGAGTGACTGTAAAAGGCCGGACACTCTGGCTCGCCTGCGGAGGCCAAAAATGGCCCATGCTGCAGAGTTCTGCACAACCTGAAGTCGCTGCACAAGATAATCTGGGAGACCCAGATAAAGAACATTGGCATAATCCAATCTGGAGCCAATCAAAGCTTGCACCATAATCTTTCTATGCTCTTCAGTGAGCAGAGGAAGGAACTTCCGCAGCATCCTCAAAATGCCAAAACAAGTGCCCATGAGGCCGAGGATCTGGGATCTCATCGCCAGACTGTTGTCAATCTTAACTCCCAGGTTTTTTGCCACCTGGGATGCCTGAGCTGGAGGAAACATATAATTCGGCCACCATGCCTGACAATCCGGATCTGATGAGCAGCCAAAGAACAGCACCTCCGACTTGTCAGAGTTACATTTAAGGCTGTTCTGCTGAAACCAGTTAAAGACCGCCCCGAGACAATCCCGAATGCTCTCTCCATCAAAGTCCTCACCTTTTCTGCACGTGAAGAGAAGCTGGGTGTTTTCGGCGTAGGAAACGATCTGGGCCCCAAAAGACTCCGCCAGTGTCGCCAAATGGGTCATAAAGATGTTAAAAAGAGTCGGGCTCAACACAGAACCCTGCGGAACTCCGACTCCCAGTGGCGCATCTCAGTGGAGCTGGGAGGGACCCAGACCGTTTGTAGACGGCCGGCTAGGAAAGATGTAAACCAGCTGAACACCGTCCCCCTCAGAACGATGTTATAAAGTCTGGCGAGGAGCCCCTCATGGGGGACGGTGTCAAAAGCCGCCGACAGGTCAAGCAGAACAAGCATGGCTTTACCTCCGGAGTCCAGAACCTCCTTAATGGCCCCAGACACTTCTAAAAGCGCCGTCTTGGTGCTCAAATTAGGCCGGAAGCCAGATTGGGAGGGGTGCAGCAGATTATTGGTCTCCAAAAAGGCAGATAGCACGCTTTGTACGTGTTTTTCCGTAATTTTTGACAACGCTGGAAGAAGCGAAATAGGCCTGTAATTGGCCAGCATCTCGGGGTCTAAGCCCGGCTTTTTGAGGAGGGGGATCACCATTGCCCGCTTCCAGGCCTGCAGGACCATCCCCTCACTCAGAGAGCAATTCAAAAGTGGATTGACAATTGGCTTTAACACCTCCGCCATCCTCGCCAAAAATTTGGCCGGGCAGGGGTCTAACGGCGACCCTGATTTAGGATTTGCCAAAAGTGCCAAAGATGTGGCCGGAGCGATAGGCGGAAAAACAAGCAAGGCCGAATCCGGGGTGGGAGATGGAACTAACCTAACCCCACTACTGGGCTGAACTTCAACCGACCTCCCAGGGAAAGAGTCCTGGATCAATTTGATCTTGTCTGTGAAGAACTTTGCCAGGTCACAGGCCCAAGACTCAGAGGGAGCGGTTTGAGAAAGGTTAGATCTCGGAGTGATAAACTCCCTCACCACAGTAAAGATCTCCTTACAGGAATTGGAGGCTGCCTCAATCCTCCTCGATAGGTAGTCCTTTTTCTCGCGAAGTGTGTCACGGTGATAAGCTTTAATTGCAGTTCTATACGCAAGTCTGGCCATCGGGTCATACTGAGAACGCCAAGCCCTCTCCGCCACCTTGCACTGGCGGCGGGAGGCGAACAATGCCTCCGTGAACCAGGGAGCAGAAACGCGCTTCGAGATAGCCCGGGACGCCGACTCAGGGGCTAGATCGTTCATCCTATCAGTCAGCCACCGCTGCAAGGAGTCCACATCTTGCTCAAGGTCACCTGAAAGGGGACACGGATGGTCCAAAGAAGCCTGAGCCAGCATTTCAGGAGTCACACGATGGAGCGCTCTGAAGACGGGTCCCTGCAATCTGTGCTCAGTGCTCGACAGTTTCCCCCTGCCCAGTATGCAGAACCTAGCCAACTTGTGGTCGGACCAAAGCACCGGGACCAGCTCTATGTCCTCTACTGGGGCCGTGGAGAAGACCTGATCCAGAGTGTGACCCTTGTCATGTGTGGGGCCAGAAAGAAAAGGCACCAGACCAAGGGGGGCCGTGATGTCAAGTAGCTTATTCACATCTGGATCCTCACCCTCATCCATATGGAAGTTAAAATCCCCCACCAGCACACAGTGCTCCGCCCTCAAAGCTAACCCTGCCACCGCTGCCTGAAGATCATCAAAGAAAGATCCCGTAGGACCAGGGGGTCTATAGACCAGCAACCCTGTGAAAGCTTGATGGGGAGCCAGAGTGATGGAGAAAGCCAAAGACTCAGAACCAGTGATAGTTTCCGTCGGATGATAGAACAAACAGCCCGCTTATTTACAACCAGAGCCACCCCCCCTCCCCTCCCCTTCACTCTATCTTGGCAGGAGATATTATACTCTGGTGGAATGACCGTCAAGATATCTGGATTGGATGATTCACTCAGCCACGTTTCAGTTAACATCAAACATAATGGTTCTTCAGTAGCAAGGAGATCAAAGATCTCCAAGGCGTGTCTACACACAGATCTAGAATTAAGAAGTAGGCAGAGTTGTTTAATTTTGGCCTCTTCCCTCTGTATTGTCGCAGCCAGAGCATAGCCGGTGTCCAACCACATCCCGGGCATAGCCTCTTACCTCTATAGCGACCAGGAAAGACTATGCGGCAGGCACTGGAAACCTTTGACAAGGAACGAAGTTCCTGCGACGAGTAGTGTATCATTCTCCAGACAGCTACCGAGAGCCCTAAGGCACCAGACCCGGCTGCCGCTCCGCCGCCTCCGGGACGCTGACGGATAGGATTGAAGCGAAGCCTTTTTGCCCTTTTTTCATGAATCCTTTGTCTTTTTCCCTTTTTTTCCTTCTTCTTCTTCCTGATGATATTAGTTTTGTTCTTAGTATCTTTGTCTTTGAGAGAGGGGCCACCAGCATTTAGACCCTCCTCGGAAGAACACGTAGCTGGATTTATGCCTGTTTTTAGAATAATAGGAAAAACTCCATGGGGTAGATTACCCTCTTTCTCTTTCTCTTTCTCTTTCTCATACTTCCTCTGAAACTAAACTCTCTGGATCAAAAAGTTCTTGGAGAATGGAGGAGTGTAAATTATCAAATTTATCATTGCTTTCAATGAATTTCAATTTGTTTTTCCTCCTAAATAAAGGCTTACCAGCCTGCACACCAATGTCCTGCCCTTTAGCAAGGTAAGGAGAGGATAAATAAGAAGGATGTGGCTGGTTGAAATGATCCTCTATATTTAAAGGGGGAGAAGGCCTTTTCATAATATTAAGCATACAAGGGGGAAGATGGTCAGATTTACTCTGCGTCCGGCTTTGCTCAGAGACTAATGTCTTGGTCAGGCCCAACAGAGAATCTAAAATGGAGTCAGAATTATTTACTGATTTCTCAATTAATGCTAAAATAGAAGACGACACTCTTTCCAAACAGAGTAAGGAGTCCGACATCAACATTTTTGACTCTGGATTCTGAATTAAGGGATGGAAATGCAGGTATAAATCAGGTGTGATTGAGGCCTGTGTATCAAAAATGCTTGTTCTACTAGGTGTACTGCTGAACAGTTGCATTTGTACCAGATGACCCTGAGAATGAGCACAGGTATTGAAAGACAGAGAATTAACTGGGTTAAGGTGTCTGGACGACTCTAAATTAAAAGCACAAAGCAGCTTTGAAAGCTGATTCAAACTAGTATTGAAATCAGGAATATCAGGGAGCGTAAACTCTTCCAATATAGGAACTTTAACATTTGGGGCTAATTAAGGTACCCCTTCAGAATGGGAGACTTCATTTGCCAGAGAATGGGTAGTTAAATTTGCCAGAAAAGAGTCGGTTTCCCTAAAATCCAAATATTAGTTGTCTCTAGATCGAGATCCACCAATTTTGGGTAAAGGATTAGTGGATACTTCTGGAGGTAGGTTTCCAGGAGCTGCTTTAGTCTCACCAAGTGCTTCCAGAGTAAACTCTCCCATACCTGCTAAATGTAACCTTATATCCTTTTTAGGGTAAAAGGAAGTAATAGAATTAAAACTTTTTTAAAATATTTATTTGTAATGAATTGTTTCTTAAAGGATTAGATTTAGTTTTTTACATGCTTTTGTATATAGCACTCTTCCAGAGCGCAGTTTCTTTGCAGTCATTACTTGAACCTCACAGCCACTGACCCTTGGCCAGGGTACAGGTACAACCAGAAATATGTAGCTCCGATTTGCAAATGAGCCGATGCGCCGTTCATGCAACACCGGACATCCACTAAGAACACTACTAAGGTAATGAAACTGGCAACCCAATAATCCTGGTAGTCCAGGGAGTCCTGATCAGACACAAGCTGGTCAAACGAGGCACCCAGGAATCCCAGAAGCTGAATTTCTAGGCGTCTCCAAGCTCACACCCATAAGCAGCTCCCTACCCGCCCCTTCCGACACCTCCTGGGATCCGGGGCTCCAACCAGTCCTTCTTAACCACAGCCACAGCTCACTAGGAGGCACGGGGAGGCATAGGGAGACACAGGGAGGTACAGGGAAGCACAGAGATACACAGGAAAGCTACTCACTGCTCCTGCCATTCAAAAGAGCCACTCACGGCTCCCACCGCACAGGAGGACAACTCGAGGTTCTCCGCTGTGCTGCCACGAAGAAAGGCACCTTGCAGCACTTTGTAGATGCACAGGAAATACTTGTGGCTCCTGCAAGAGACCACAGCTCGCGGGAGATCACTCGACCCGCTCCCTCCACACAGGAGGACAGTCCACGGTTTTTCTTTCACCCACTATAGCATATAGCATAAAGCATTTAGGCAATGGGTCAGCTCACTATAACTTTTAAATGGTAAATATCATCAACAGGACCACAATAGAGCAACAAGGGACACTGTGAAAAATTTCAGCATTGCAACAATGTGCCTTCTTCACAGGACTCTAGGTCTCAGCAGACCAAAATCTCATGGCTCACAACAGGACCAGGACCATACAGAATGCGGCAACAAGGGACTCTGTAAGAGTTCAGCTTTTGCAACAACTTGGCCTGTGGGATAAAATCGCCCATCCGCCGCTCCTCGCCGCATAAGGACTGCCCGAGGTTCACCGCTACACTTGACCGCACCTGGCCACCACTCGCAGGTACCTTGAAATCAGGCTCACGCGGCTTCTGTAGGTTCAGCTCCAGGTGTACTGGTATCTTGCTGGTGTTTGAAATGTGAAGGCACATGCTCTTTTGGCTCTCGCGGCTCCTACTACTGCGGTTCTCCTACTACTGCTGTTCTCCTCCGCAACCGCTGCCCCCGCAGACTGCTTCTGCTCGCGTCTGCTTCACTCACGACGTTGAACCCGATTCCAGTAGGTGGAGCACAATCTCATTTAGACATATTATTAAATCTGAATTATTTTAACAAAATTGTTTTTTATTGATTATATGAAACATGTGGTAAAGTTGATGATGTAATGTATTTGTGCAGCTGATAAACTTTGCTCTTTTATGGCTATTTTTAGCCAAATAGACATGTATTGACTGACTGACTGACAGTCGTTCTTCATTCACTGCACCTCACAAGGAAGGAGACTATACTTGTGACAGAAGAGGCATGGAGGAATGTAAGCATAAAAACCCTGAAATTCCCCAGTTGTAATTTACTGAGCTAATTATAGCATGCACCCCCAGCATGCACTGTTTATGATATCTGATTATATCACTCATGACATATTCAATGGGGTCATTGATGACATTACTGATGACGAGTCAAATTACATCCTTGATGACATCAGTGACTATAACATCACCCTAACTTTTGGATTTTTTCCAAGTGAATTTCTAGGTTGTTTTTTTAAACATAAAGTAAGATATGATTACCAGATCTAACGAAAAACTCACTATAACCTTCATTTTTTTCAGTGAATTTCTGGTGGATCTTATATATAAAGTAGGATCATATTACACTACCTAAGAATAATATCAATTTAACCTTTGTTTTTAGGTGTTTGTCGTTTTTTTTAACAGAAAGTATGAGCTTACTCCCATATCTAACTAAAACATCACTGGCTTGTGGTGGGCAAGTACTTCACCCAACACACTTGTGGCAGCCAAACCCAGTGCATGGTCAGCCAATGAGAATGCTCATCACAATATAAAGAGGTATCATTTTAGATAAGAATTGCCAAGGATGCACCATACCAATATATAAAAGGCGGACCTATTGGCATTGTCAGAGGAATTATGACATCATTATATGAACCCAAGCTTATTGACTTTGTCAAGGGATGACCATGTCAATGTACTAAATATGGTTCTGTCAGATCAACTTACAAATATCATTCACTTCTAGGAAGTCCAGACTGCTGCTACTCCCAATTTGCCAAAATACTGCCTTCAACATTCACATATACACATAGACAAAAAAGTGAGGAGTGGGTGCACTTTTTTTTCTAATTTGTTTTGCCGTGTCCCAGGGAAAACATAACACTGTGGCCAGTTAGGGGTCGTAACTACGAGCCTATGCTGCCTGTTGACTTCAAAGTCAGCATTCATCCTCAGGTGCTGGCAAGAGCTTGCCACCCTTCTAGGTGCACACTTTCTTTCTTCCAGAAATCTGGGAAAAATACAGAAGCATCTTTTGTGTCTTAGTGTATGGGGTCCATTGGCACCATACTAGTCTTGGGTCCCGGAGGATAGGGTCCCTGGGACTATATACATGGCTTGATGAGGAGAGCACTCATGCCCCTCTCCACTTAATGGGGACAAGCCCACCTGGGTGACTTTAATGAAAATGGGAACTCTTCCACAAATCAAAACACATATGCGATATTCGAATTGAAAACCCAGGCCAATATAGTGCAGCAGGTTAGTGTACACCTACAGTAACATTGTGTTCAGAGTACAAAGGAAAAACAGAGAGAGAAAGAGAGTGAAGGAAAGAGAGTGGGGAGAAGATTTTCATTCTCTGGCGTAAGGCGCTCTCAAAAAGAGATATATACAAACAAGATTTAAAAAAAATCCAACCTTTATCAAAGTTTAACATTGCCTATCCCTGTAATTGAGCACAGACAATGAATAAAACACCAGGAATTGAATACTTAACCTTCAGAGCAAAAGTCTAAGAACTTAACCACTAAGCCAAAACAGCTCTTTACTGGTTTGAGTCAAAATGTTTAGAAAAACCAGGCCTATGGTGTGCAGTAGGTTAGTGTACAGGAACAGTAACATTGTTTACAGAGTGGAATGGAAGGAGGCAGAGAGAGAGAGTCAAGATATTGATACTCCTGGTAAGATATAATTAAAAGGATATATATTCAAACAAGGTGACAAGGAAAAATATTTTCCAAACTTTATCAAAAAAATTGCAGTTGTCCATCCTTGCAATCAAGCACACTGAGCTGTTCACTCAATAAGAATTGAACACTTTACTTTCAGACCAAAAGCCTAAGACCTTAATCACTAGGCCACAGTGATCCTTTGCTCACCTCCCTCAAAACGTCTATATGACATTCGAATAAAAAACCAAGCATATGTGGTGCAGTAGGTTAGTGTTCATCTAAAGTAACATAGTTTACAGAATGGAATGGAAAGACAGAGAGCAAGAGAGATAGCGAGACAGAGAGAAGATTTTCATTTACTGGGGTAAGATGTACCTAAAAAGAGACATATTCAAACCAGGTGAAGAGAAAAAATATTTTCCTTTATCGAAGAAATTTCCACTGCCTATACTTTGAACTGAGCATACAAACAGCCATTAAAACACCACAAATTGTACACTTAACCTTCAGAGTAAGAGTCTAACACATTAACTACGAGGCCACGGTCAACTCTCACTGTTCTGAATAAAAACTTATATATGATATTCAAATTGAACACCCAAGCCCATGTAGTGCAGTAGGTTAGTGTACACCAACAGTAACATCGTTTACAGAGTACAATGAACGGATGGAGAGAGATAGAGACAGACAGACAGAGAGAAGATTATTAGTCTCTGGGGTAAGACGCTCTCAAAAAGAGATGTATTCAAACAAGGTGTTATGTTAAAAGTACTTATTAAGCGCGTGTACACCAAGCGGTTTCATGGCACTGAGATTAATAGAGGAGGCGGCATCCACTAGGCAGTTGACTTACTCATATGCTTGAGAAAACAGCCTGGTCTTGAGTTGTTTTCTAAACTGAACATAAGAAGTTGAAGACCTCAGTTCCACAGGAAGCAAGTTCCAAAATTGTGGAGCCAAGTCCACGAATCTGATACCCCGTGTTTTTTACTTTTGAATGCTGGAGTAGTCAGTAAGTTCAGATAGGACGAACACAGTTCCCGTGAAGGGAGGTAGCGCTGAATCAGTGAATAGATAAATGCTTGGCCATTCCCGGTAAGGGCTTTAAAGATGGTACAGCCCAGCTTGAAGGCACAGTGTTTAGCCACTGGAAGACAATGGAGACTCTTCATCAAGGGACTTACATGGTGGTGTCTGGGTTGACGATAGATTGACCTGGCCGCTTGGTTTTGTACCAACTGCAGACGGTGTAGTTGATATGCTGGGATGCCAACGTATAGTGAGTTGGCGCAATCAATTCGGGAAATTACCAAGGCCAAAGTAAACCAGGGTCAGGGCCCCATTGGTCAAGAATCTACAGATCTCCAAATTCTACTAGGATGGAAAAAGCAAGCAGAGACCGCTGAGCCGATCTGGGCTTTCATGGACAGATCGTTACTAATTATGATTCCTAAACTCTTGACGGAGCCTGCTGGGCATGTAGGTCTGCCCAAGGATGGTGGCCAAAAATTGGAGTTTCACAGGTTAGCAGTTCCTCCTGTGAGTATCAACTCAGTTTTATCAGGATTCAGTTTCAGATGATTTGCATACATCCATTCACTGATAAAGCCCATAGTAGATTGGAAATTGAGCACTGAGGAGGAGGTCATCAGCGTAGTTAAAGGTTTCGACCATTCTTGCACACAGAGACCAAATCAAGGGTAGCAAATACAAGTTAAAAAGAAGGGGCAAAAGGAAAGAGCCCTGAGGAACTCCACAAGTCAATTTCATTTTTTAGAGGAGAAATTGGCAAAACGGACTGCTTGAGATCTATTGCTGAGAAAAGAAGCGATCCACTGCAACGCCAGACCCTGGATCCCGGCATTGCTGACAAGGTCGATCAGGAGACCATAATCGACTGTGTCAAAAGCAGCTGACAGGACTAGGAGAACCAGGGTCTGGGTAAGGCCTTTATCGGCACCCCTCCTAAACTCTTCCATGACTGCCAGGATGACTGACTCCATAGAGTGTGCAGGTCTAAATCCTGCCTGGTGGGGGTCAAGGAAGTTGGAATGTTCAATGGATGAGCTAAGACAGTTTGGCGATGGTTACTAAGGAAAAGGGTCAGGATTGGGTTTCTTCAAGATCCGGACAATTGTGTGCTTTTGAAAATGTAGGGGACAATGCCTTGTTTAAGAGTTATTCAGAAATAAGAGGGGCGGGTCTGGACAAGTGAGGAAAGCTTCCCGTAGAATGTAAGGAGGACAGCAACCCGTGGGGGAGCCAGATCCAACATTTTTGAGTAAGACAAAAAATTCTTCCCTAGAGATTGGGGTGATTTTAACAATTAGGAATGGGTTTTTACAAATATATGGGGAGGTCACAGAAGAGATGAGGGTAGGGATGCTAGCCTTAATGATGGCAATGTAGGAGTTGCGAGAATCACATAAGGATTGTGAGGGAACAGGTTTCGCCAAGACTCTATCCAGTTGTGCAATCTCATCAACTATGGAGAAAAGGTCCTTGGACTTATTAGCCGAGTTCATGATCTTTAAGGAGAAGTAAGCTGCTTTAATCTGGAGGAGAGCATTTTTATATTCTTTAAGCTGAGGTATGTAGATTGCTTTTTTTTCTAGAGAATAGTCTTGTCTACGTTCAGCTTGTCTTAAGGCTAGTTTCTTTAATTTCAGGTCGTCGGAGAACCAACATTGGCCATCATGAGGCACATCCTGTGATCACACAGAAACATTGAATGATCAAGAATTGGACACGTAACCTTCAGACTAAGGACCTCATTTACAAATGTTTGCCGTAGAGCAGTGCAGCAAGTCTTCCTGCTTCCTGCTGTGCTGCCCTACAACAAAAGAAAAAGGCAAGAATGTGCTGTATCTATCAAATACGGAGCACACCTGTCCTCTTACCCCGTGCTGGCACACTTGGCCTTGTAGATATGGCACTGTCTCTTGTGCCGCCAGAACATTAATGAAAGTAACATTCAAACAGCACACAGGGGCTTGTAATTGAGGCCCTAAGGGTCTAAGAACATGCATAACCCCTAGGCCACAGTGGTTCCTTACTGGTCTGAATCAAAACTTATATATGTCAATTTAATCAAAACCCCAAACTGTGTTGTTCAGTAGGTTATGGTACACCTACAGTAACATTGTTACTTTATTTACAGAGTGGAATGGAAGGCTTGAGAGAGAGAGAGAGAAGATTTGTATTCTCATCAAAAGATATATATGGCATGTGAATCGCAAACCCAAGGTCTATGTTGTGTAGTAGGTTAGTGTACACCTACAGTAACATAATTTACAGAGTGGTATGAAAGGATGGAGAGAGAGAGAGGGAGAGAGAGAGAGAGAGAGAGAGAGAGAGAGAGAGAAGATTTGTATTCTCTGGGGTAAGACAAACTTAACAAGAGATATATTCAAACAGGGTGAAAAGAGAAAAAAAATGTCAACCTTTATCAAATAAACTTCCATTATATATTCCCTGTAATTGAGCACGCCCAATCATTGAAACACTAAGAACTTAACACTTAAACCTCTGAGTGGCAGTCTTAGACCTCAGCTACTAGTTCCCAGTGACTCTTTATTGATCTGAATTGATAGAGTAGGACAATTTAGCTTACATAAATATAGTGATAGAACTGAACATTGACTAGTTGTTAACGTAAAAACACTTTGTAGAATTTACACGCAAGAAAATGTGCATTTAAAACATGTGTACAAAGGAACGGGTAGCCTGTTTATTTACAATATGGATACATTTCTATCATAATTTCATTGCAAGACAAGACAAGGCACTCACAATAGCACTACAACTCCCTTTACCATATATGGGAGATGTAATGAACTACATTTCCCACATTGCAGTACATGACAAATGCCAAAAACGTCAGTGGATTTGCATGCTGAACATATGCAGCATATTGTACTATGCAATCACATATGGGAAGTCCCTTCACACACTATAGATTCAAATATACAATAGGCACACAAAGTTAAAAAATAAGTATATTAAATAATAAAGTGACATCACAAATCTCCCTCCACTGGGCACTAAAATGACAAATATAAGACTAAAATTAAAAGTCCCTCATCATGATGAGCAATGCCCATCTCAGGGTGATTTCCTTCCTGCTTGCACCTAGGTCTTGGAATCATCAGTTTTTAAGCATTTGTTTATAAGTGTGGCATGTACAGGTGGTTGTGGGAAAGTAGGGTGATGGTAATGGTGGGGTTTTAGGGTATGGAAAGGGTTTTCTGACAGGGTAGGATTCAAGGTTTTGAGGGTGGTGGTCCAAGTGCTTTGCCTATGCTAAAGAAGATGAAAGTGTTTGTGCTCTAGCCATTAAACATGATAACATTGGCTTAACCTGGAATTACATTTTGCTGTGTCCACAAGTTCCTAGTATATTGTACAGTAAATGCACCCAGGACCTGGCAGTTAAAGGACACCTGTTGAGTTCTGCACCTATTGTACCATCCACAGAGTGAGCTTGGAAAACATGGCTCCAAGTCTAGCATGTGCAGACTGACTGAGACAGCCTAAAATGTTGATTGCAAAACAGTCAAAATACATAGGGGTGAGCAATATTTTCTGCTTTACAGGCGAAGTTAGCTGAGTTTTTGCCACTCCACGTTATGCTTGTAGCACAGAGTTCTGACCAAATACTGTCAACTGACACATGGTGGTGTTTTTTTCTCATGCGCGGCTAGCTAACGAAAAGTAGGTGTGTGAAATGTGGCATCCCCTTGCGCGCTTTTTGGTCAGTAGGAGGGTACCTGGGGAGATTTCTCAAAAGCGGGTAATCAAGGGAGGACATGACCGTTTGTAGTCAGAAAGCTGACGCCTTAGTAGAAAATCTTCTTGAGCGGCAGCATAATCAACTCAATAAGCTGCAACCTCTGCCATGATGCATATTGCCATTCGTTCTGATTTTTCAGCATGGAACAAGCTCCCAGTGCTAAATCTCAGTGCAACGTGCCTATTTCCGCACCTTCACGAAATTCTGCAGAATCTCATTGTTTTTTTTTGTAACTGCAAGTTCCTCCCAGGCCTCTCAAAATAATAATTTTTGTCTGGATGGAAACTCTGATTTAATTAATAATAAATCAACTCTAAGTACACCTTATTGTCCATAAGTTAGGGTGCCTGAAAATTCTTCGGAAGCTAGAGCCAAAATCAATTTTCACTGGCAGTGTTGTAGCTGACACCTTGAAAACCTCGAAATTCAGATTTCAAACTGGGATTTGCAATTTTGGAAAGGAAATGGCTACACATGTCATTCAAATTAAGCCTGGGTGTAAAACTCTGGTCTGTTCATGGAGTTTGCAGAATTCTGCAGCTCCGTGCTCCGTGGAGAACGTGGTGCTACAGTTAAATAGAGCAGTGTTTTATGTTGGGTCTGTGTGCTCGAAATGTCATTTTGTACTTGCAGGAGTGACGTGTGAGCTTATGATTTTTAGGGCCATTTGTGGGCGCTATGAGATTTGCTAGCCCAATGCATGCTCCTGTGAAATTTTGCAGTCGCCAACAACTCATGTACGCCCTTGATGCCCAGCAGTACGCAATCCGGAACGTGCAGGATATACCTTGGCTACAATCTGGAGAAAGAAAACCTAGAGAAGGTTGTTTCTTGGAAAGGGCAAAGGATTGGTTTAGATTACAATACAAAATTGCAGTCAAAATACAAAATGGTGCTGCAAGTGCTAACTTACATAGAGCAATGCACAAATATAATTATTTCTAGTCTAACAGACCTTCCTTTTAGCAAGAGCTTAAACATTTTGTACAAGAATAAAATACGTGCTAATCAGAAAATCAGTAAGGAACTTCTTAAGAGCACCCCATATCCTCAGCATCAGTGAAGGAAACGGTAAGGAGGAGGGAAGTCTCAAAAATGCCTTTATCTATTTGCATGAGACCTTCCACCTCCTTCTGAATCATAATTGTTGCATTTGTCTCATGAATTGATATCTTCTGAGGAGTAAGAAGGGTGGTACAATAAGAGCAACAGAAAGGGAGACGCTGGACCAGAACCTTCTCCCTTAGCCAGGAAACTAATTGTCCAAGCTCTCACCCTTTCCCACCTTGAATATGGCAATGCTCTATACCTTGCCTCACCTTGTTATGTGACAAAGAGGCTGCAGATCACACATAATCCTGCCCCTGGCTTCTTATCAATCTCTGTAGACATAAATCAATACAAATGTTTCTGAAGGATCTTCACTGGCTCTCAGTCAAGCAGCGGATTTAATTCAAGGCCTCATGCATATTGCATAGATCACTCCACAAGAGAGGTTCCACTCTGTTCAGATCGCTAGCTACTCCTTATATTCCCAGAAGGTCACTCAGATATTCCTCAGCTCACCTATATCAGGTTCCAAGGTTTTGTAGATCTCATTGAGGAGGCCGTTCATTTTCCCATCAGGCTCCCAAACTTTGGAACACTCTCACCCTTGAACTTCGCCAGCTGCCCAACAAGCTCTCCTTTCGTCAGGCCTTGAAAATGTGGCTTTATAATAATTTTGTTTTTGCCGGTGAGCTGTCGACAATGGTGACTATTCTAGCACTGGCAGGCCTTCTGGTAGCTATGTAATTTACAAGAAGAATAGAATAGAATAGAATAGAACACATGGTGAGCACCCAAAGTCGTGGGAAGTCCCTTACTGGAGATTCTTCTCACTTTAGACATGTGGCTCATCACTCACCAAACATTAATGCCAACATAGAGACTGGGTCCTGACAGACAGTTTATGATCTTGTGACTGCTGTTGTTGCAACCTCACATATACAGATCACTGACACTGTGACTGCCACCAAGACTCATTGGAGATTTTTAACTTCATATGTATTTGTAATTATTTATGTATTTTACAAAGTTGTACATTTTTATTTAACAGAGGTGGAGATGTAGTGTCATGTAAATAATGAATGATTCAGAAAAGGGGGTGGTGATGAACAGAGTGTCTGAATTAAGCAGACCACTCTTACCCAGTCCAAAGATCAGGGCTTGATCCATCACTGTTTTTTAGCTCATTGCACCATCCCAGCTCAGAACCTGGCTACATGCAAATTAGTCTGACCCTGGCCCAGTGCATCATGCGAACAGGGCAGACCAAACTACCAAGCCAATTCTTATACTGGGAAGGAAACAAGCTTCCGGGGACCGGTTTCTGGCATTTCAGCCGTCTTCGGCCCTGCTTGCTTGAATCCTGATGGTGCAATGAGCAAGGGACTCACATCTGAGTATACCCTTCCACGCTTATGGTGGACAAAAATGATTCAGAAAAGGGGGTGGTGATGAACAGAGTGTCTGAATTAAGCAGACCACTCTTACCCAGTCCAAAGATGAGGGCTTGATCCATCACCGTTTTTTAGCTCATTGCACCATCCCAGCTCAGAATTTAGCTACATGCAAATTAGTCTGACCCTGGCCCAGTGCATCATGGGAACAGGGCAGACCAAACTACCAAGCCAATTCTTATACTGGGAAGGAAACAAGCTACCGGGGACCGGTTTCTGGCATTTAAGCCGTCTTCGGCCCGGCTTGCTTGAATCCTGATGGTGCAATGAGCAAGGGACTCACATCTGAGTTCACCCTTCCACGCTTATGGTGGACAAAAATGATTCAGAAAAGGGGGTGGTGAAGAGCAGAGTGTCTGAATTAAGCAGACCACTCTTACCCAGTCCAAAGATCAGGGCTTGATCCATCACCGTTTTTTAGCTCATTCCACCATCCCAGCTCAGAACCTGGCTACATGCAAATTAGTCTGACCCTGGCCCAGTGCATCATGGGAACAGGGCAGACCAAACTACCAAGCCAATTCTTATACTGGGAAGGAAACAAGCTTCCGGGGACCGTTTTCTTGCATTTCAGCCGTCTTCGGCCCGGCTTGCTTGAATCCTGATGGTGCAATGAGCAAGGGACTCACATCGGAGTATACCCTTCCACGCTTATGGTGGACAAAAATGATTCAGAAAAGGGGGTGGTGATGAACAGAGTGTCTGAATTAAGCAGACCACTCTTACCCAGTCCAAAGATCAGGGCTTGATCCATTACCGTTTTTTAGCTCATTTTACCATCCCAGCTCTGAACCTGGCTACATGCAAATTAGTCTGACCCTGGCCCAGTGCAATATGGGAACAGGGCAGACCAAACTACCAAGCCAATTCTTATACTGGGAAGGAGACAAGCTTCCGGGGACTGGTTTCTGGCATTTCAGCCGTCTTCGGCCCGGCTTGCTGGAATCCTGATGGTGCAATGAGCAAGGGACTCACATCTGAGTATACCCTTCCACGCTTATGGTGGACAAAAATGATTCAGTAAAGGGGGTGGTGATGAACAGAGTGTCTGAATTAAGCAGACCACTCTTACCCAGTCCAAAGATCAGGGCTTGATAAATCACCGTTTTTTAGCTCATTGCACCATCCCAGCTCAGAACCTGGCTACATAAAAATTAGTCTGACCCTGGCCCTGTGCATCATGGGAACAGGGCAGACCAAACTACCAAGCCAATTCTTATACTGGGAAGGAAACAAGCTTCCGGGGACCGGTTTCTGGCATTTCAGCCGTCTTCGGCCCGGCTTGCTTGAATCCTGATGGTGCAATGAGCAAGGGACTCACATCTGAGTATACCCTTCCACGCTTATGGTGGACAAAAATGATTCAGAAAAGGGGGTGGTGATGAACAGAGTGTCTGAATTAAGCAGACCACTCTTACCCAGTCCAAAGATCAGGGCTTGATCCATCATCGTTTTTTAGCTCATTGCACCATCCCAGCTCAGAACCTGGCTACATGCAAATTAGTCTGACCCTGGCCCAGTGCATCATGGGAACAGGGCAGACCAAACTACCAAGCCAATTCTTATACTGGGAAGGAAACAAGCTTCCAGGGACCAGTTTCTGGCATTTCAGCCGTCTTCGGCCCGGCTTGCTTGAATCCTGATGGTGCAATGAGCAAGTGACTCACATCTGAGTATACCCTTCCACGCTTATGGTGGACAAAAATGATTCAGAAAAGTGGGTGGTGATGAACAGAGTGTCTGAATTAAGCAGACCACTCTTACCCAGTCCAAAGATCAGGGCTTGATCCATCACCGTTTCAGCCAGGTTCTGAACTGAGGTGATGCAGTGAGCTAAATAACGGTGATGGATCAAGCCCTGATCTCTTGACTGGGTAAGAGTGGTCTGCTTAATTCAGACTCTCTGTTCATCACCACCCTCTTTTTGAATCGTTTTTGGCCACCATAAGTGTGGCAGGGTATACTCAGACATGAGTCCCTTGCTCACCTCACCACCAGGATTCAAGCAAGCCGGGCCGACGACGGCTGAAATGCCAGAAACCGGTCCCCGGAAGCTTGTCTCCTTTCCGGTGAAGAATTGGCTTGGTAGTTTGGTCTGCCCTGTTCCCATGAGGCACTGGGTCAGACTAATTTGCATATAGCCAGGTTCTGAACTGGGGTGATGCAGTGAGCTAAATAACGGTGATGGAGCAAGCCCTGATCTCCTGACTGGGTAAGAGTGGTCTGCTTAATTCAGACACTCTGTTCATCACCACCCCCCTTTTTTAATCGTTTTTGGCCACCATAAGTGTGGCAGGGTATACTCAGACATGAGTCCCTTGCTCACTGCACCACCAGGATTCAAGCAAGCCGGGCCGACGACGGCTGAAATGCCAGAAACCGGTCCCCGGAAGCTTGTCTCCTTTCCGGTGAAGAATTGGCTTGGTAGTTTGGTCTGCCCTGTTCCCATGAGGCACTGGGTCAGATGAATTTGCATATAGCCAGGTTCTGAACTGGGGTGATGCAGTGAGCTAAATAACGGTGATGGATCAAGCCCTGATCTCTTGACTGGGTAAGAGTGGTCTGCTTATTTCAGACACTCTGTTCATGACCACCCCCTTTTTGAATCGTTTTTGGCCACCATAAGTGTGGCAGGGTACACTCAGACATGAGTCCCTTGCTCACTGCACCACCAGGATTCAAGCAAGCCGGGCCGACGACGGCTGAATTGCCAGAAACCGGTCCCCGGAAGCTTGTCTCCTTTCCGGTGAAGAATTGGCTTGGTAGTTTAATCTCCCCCGTTCCCATGAGGCACTGGGTCAGACTAATTCGCATATAGCCAGGTTCTAAACTGGGGTGATGCAGTGAGCTAAATAACGGTGATGGATCAAGCCCTGATCTCTTGACTGGGTAAGAGTGGTCTGCTTAATTCAGAACTCTGTTCATCACCACCCCCTTTTTGAATCGTTTTTGGCCACCATAAGTGTGGCAGGGTATACTCAGACATGAGTCCCTTGCTTACTGCACCACCAGGATTCAAGCACGCCGGGCCGACGGCGGCTGAAATGCCAGAAACTGGTCCCCGGAAGCTTGTCTCCTTTCCGGTGAAGAATTGGCTTGGTAGTTTGGTCTGCCCTGTTCCCATGAGGAACTGGGTCAGACTAATTTGCATATAGCAGGTTCTGAACTGGGGTGATGCAGTGAGCTAAATAACGGTGATGGATCATGCCCTGATCTCTTGACTGGGTAAGAGTGGTCTGCTTAATTCAGACACTCTGTTCATCACCACCCCCTTTTTGAATCGTTTTTGGCCACCATAAGTGTGGCAGGGTATACTCAGACATGAGTCCTCTGCTCACTGCACCACCAGGATTCAAGCAAGCCGGGCCGACGACGGCTGAAATGCCAGAAACCGGTCCCCGGAAGCTTGTCTCCTTTCCGGTGAAGAATTGACTTGGTAGTTTGGTCTGCCCTGTTCCCATGAGGCACTGGGTCAGACTAATTTGCATATAGCCAGGTTCTGAACTGGGGTGATGCAGTGAGCTAAATAACGGTGATGGATCAAGCCCTGATCTCTTGACTGGGTAAGAATGGTCTGCCTAATTCAGACACTCTGTTCATCACCACCCCCTTTTTGAATCGTTTTTGGACACCATAAGTGTGGCAGGGTATACTCAGACATGAGTCCCTTGCTCACTGCACCACCAGGATTCAAGCAAGCCGGGCCGACGACGGCTGAAATGCCAGAAACCGGTCCCCGGAAGCTTGTCTCCTTTCCGGTGAAGAATTGGCTTGGTAGTTTAGTCTGCCCTGTTCCCATGAAGCACTGGGTCAGACTATGTTGCATATAGCCAGGTTCTGAACTGGGGTGATGCAGTGAGCTAAATAACGGTGATGGATCAAGCCCTGATCTCTTGACTGGGTAAGAGTGGTCTGCTTAATTCAGACACTCTGTTCATCACCACCCCCTTTTTGAATCGTTTTTGGCCACCATAAGTGTGGCAGGGTATACTCAGACATGAGTCCCTTGCTCACTGCACCACCAGGATTCAAGCACGCCGGGCCGACGGCGGCTGAAATGCCAGAAACTGGTCCCCGGAAGCTTGTCTCCTTTCCGGTGAAGAATTGGCTTGGTAGTTTGGTCTGCCCTGTTCCCATGAGGAACTGGGTCAGACTAATTTGCATATAGCAGGTTCTGAACTGGGGTGATGCAGTGAGCTAAATAACGGTGATGGATCATGCCCTGATCTCTTGACTGGGTAAGAGTGGTCTGCTTAATTCAGACACTCTGTTCATCACCACCCCCTTTTTGAATCGTTTTTGGCCACCATAAGTGTGGCAGGGTATACTCAGACATGAGTCCTCTGCTCACTGCACCACCAGGATTCAAGCAAGCCGGGCCGACGACGGCTGAAATGCCAGAAACCGGTCCCCGGAAGCTTGTCTCCTTTCCGGTGAAGAATTGACTTGGTAGTTTGGTCTGCCCTGTTCCCATGAGGCACTGGGTCAGACTAATTTGCATATAGCCAGGTTCTGAACTGGGGTGATGCAGTGAGCTAAATAACGGTGATGGATCAAGCCCTGATCTCTTGACTGGGTAAGAATGGTCTGCCTAATTCAGACACTCTGTTCATCACCACCCCCTTTTTGAATCGTTTTTGGACACCATAAGTGTGGCAGGGTATACTCAGACATGAGTCCCTTGCTCACTGCACCACCAGGATTCAAGCAAGCCGGGCCGACGACGGCTGAAATGCCAGAAACCGGTCCCCGGAAGCTTGTCTCCTTTCCGGTGAAGAATTGGCTTGGTAGTTTAGTCTGCCCTGTTCCCATGAAGCACTGGGTCAGACTATGTTGCATATAGCCAGGTTCTGAACTGGGGTGATGCAGTGAGCTAAATAACGGTGATGGATCAAGCCCTGATCTCTTGACTGGGTAAGAGTGGTCTGCTTAATTCAGACACTCTGTTCATCACCACCCCCTTTTTGAATCGTTTTTGGCCACCATAAGTGTGGCAGGGTATACTCAGACATGAGTCCCTTGCTCACTGCACCAGCAGGATTCAAGCAAGCCAGGCCGACGATGGCTGAAATGCCAGAAACCGGTCCCTGGAAGCTTGTCTCCTTTCTGGTGAAGAATTGGCTTGGTAGTTTGGTCTGCCCTGTTCCCATGAGGCACTGGGTCAGACTAATTTGCATATAGCCAGGTTCTGAACTGGGGTGATGCAGTGAGCTAAATAACGGTGATGGATCAAGCCCTGATCTCTTGACTGGGTAAGAGTGGTCTGCTTAATTCAGACACTCTGTTCATCACCACCCCCTTTTTGAATCGTTTTTGGCCACCATAAGTGTGGCAGGGTACACTCAGACATGAGTCCCTTGCTCACTGCACCACCAGGATTCAAGCAAGCCGGGCCGACGACAGCTGAAATGCCAGAAACCGGTCCCCGGAAGCTTGTCTCCTTTCCGGTGAAGAATTGGCTTGGTAGTTTGGTCTGCCCTGTTCCCATGAGGCACTGGGTCAGACTAATTTGCATATAGCCAGGTTCTGAACTGGGGTGATGCAGTGAGCTAAATAACGGTGATGGATCATGCCCTGATCTCTTGACTGGGTAAGAGTGGTCTGCTTAATTCAGACACTCTGTTCATCACCACCCCCTTTTTGAATCGTTTTTGGCCACCATAAGTGTGGCAGGGTATACTCAGACATGAGTCCCTTGCTCACTGCACCACCAGGATTCAAGCAAGCCGGGCCGATGACGGCTGAAATGCCAGAAACCGGTCCCCGGAAGCTTGTCTCCTTTCCGGTGAAGAATTGGCTTGGTAGTTTGGTCTGCCCTGTTCCCATGAGGCACTGGGTCAGACTATTTTGCATATAGCCAGGTTCTGAACTGGGGTGATGCAGTGAGCTAAATAACAGTGATGGATCAAGCCCTGATCTCTTGACTGGGTAAGAGTGGTCTGCTTAATTCAGACACGCTGTTCATCACCACCCCCTTTTTGAATCATGTAAATAATGAATGACAGAACTCTTTTGATTCCTGATGGACTCTGTAAACTTGTGACATAAGCGTTGGTGGGTAGTGAAGTGAATTCTGGTTTAGAACATTGAGTTATTTTTTACACGCTGAAGATATAGATGTTTAAAACTACAAGCTATGTGTGGTGTAGTCATATTGCTGAGTTCCCGGGCTGGGTAGGAAGCTACAGTGACCAATTGACCTATAGTAACTGAACCTGCTGGGTTTCTCTAGTAGAGTGAATGCTGTCCCTGAAGCAATGGAGCATTAGAAGTGATCCAGAGGTGGTGTTTTAGAAACCCGAAAAAGCGGGTACTTTTAACACATTCAAACTTTTAAAACTTTTGGAGCCATCACCACAAGCTTGAGGCAAAGGTGTCCAATTTTGATGCAATTTTCTAGGATACAGCTTCCCCAGCTGGAGGATTTTTGAGCGCCATAATAAAGTCTAAGTCTGAAGGTAAAATCTTCGACTGGGACTAGCTTGCTTGGTGTATCAAACCTGTGCTTCATGTCAGCATGTCTGAATTTGAACCTTCATCATGGTCTACCTCTTCCATATACTATCATTAGCGGTTAGTCTTTTTAGTGCTGTTTTCACTTAGAATTTTTAAAAATCTTATCTTTGGTTCCCTTAATTGGATTTTTTTCATTTTGGTATTATTCAGTTTTTTTAAATGTTCCCAATTTATTAAACTAATATAGTTAGATGTTTTACTTTATCACAATTTAGTTACCGCATAAATACTTTACACATTGCCCTCATTTAAGCTAACTCCTCTGTGCCATGGCTTCCACTTGGTCGAGCTCAGGTTACTTTAGTCACTTTTGGTTTCATACTGTCATGGTATTTTTATTATTCCTTGAGGTGAGTGACCTCCTACCCCAAATACCAATCCACTTTCTAACCTTGATTTTTTAAACAAAGTACCTCTAGTTAAATTGTGTATTGTTAGCATATAATTCACTTACCTGCACAAGCTTCTTTTGTTCGACAGGCTTTCCAAGTTTTGTTAAAATTAATAATCTTGGGCACTGCAGAAGATCCTCCCATCTTTTCCAACAGTGCATGCTGTGATGTTGATTGTGTCCTCCTGTATGCCTGGCAAAGGATCATTAGATTTTCTTCTTCCGATGGAAGCTGCACTACAGAAAGTAAGACAAGAAACACCAAAGCAAATTGCAAATTTATGTTGTTTGTGACTTCACAAATAGAGAAACAGAAGTATGTTAGTATCTGTTCATTCATTTATCTCTTCCAATTGTTGTGAATGATGTTCTTTTAGATGGGTTGGCAACTAACTACAGTTGCAGTAATACCATCCAGCGTATTTTATTCTAGAATATACAACACTGTATTTTCAATATTTGTTGGATTTTATGATGCCATTTGAAAATTATAAATGCATAAAAGAATTCAATTAAAATAAATAGCAACGCTGTTTTATTTGTAGAAATTGTGTATTTGTCTGATTTTGAGTTTATCAATCAGGTACTCCATCATTAATTAATATGATGCACATACTATTGCCATTATTACAAGAGCCTTAGATCCTATGTCCCCTGTAATAACGAGATGAGATTAGTGTCACATATTTGAGGGCATTCCTGTACCACTAACTCAAACTCTGGACCAGTGGTTTTCATATTGGCCAATATATAAATGTTATGTAAGGTTATTTTAAATTATGTTCAGACCAATGTGCTCTCTAATATTTTTCCTCTGTGTGTGGAAGTGGGGGGTCTCTGTGTGCTGCAACCATGACTATGTGCACCAGGAACCGAACCGCACGTGTATTCAACACCAAATATCACTCCAAACGTTTACCTAAAAAAGTGAAAAGATGGTGCATTTTCACACATACAGCACCATGTTAAGGGTCTTAAGGCCAGTTTGCAAATTGGATAAACACGCCATAACATGCAAGTACACTTCAGGTTTAGAAAAGCACAAGACTCCAACGGTGGTACCATCATAAGATTTTACTAAATATTATGGAGCACTGTTCATTGGGTGGGGAAATGTTGAGAGCCTATACAAAATTACATTTACACAATAAGTTACAAAATTACATTACATATTTACAATTTGATATGAAAGCTACTGAGTAATGTTGGGCTATTCCGTTAGAGATAGTTTGTAAAAGTCTGAGATCCAGGCAAACATGGACTGTGGAAGAGGGCTGTTTAGACACGTCAAGTGGCCTCACTAGATGGGTGACAGGTCTGCTTCTCATGGCGATCCTGGCCATTTTTTCAGTGCTGATAAACTGTATTGAGATCAACGTTCCCATTCAAGAGGTAGGCCTTTGTCCTCATCAGCATATCCAAATGATTCTGCTCTAGTCTATTCCTCAATTTACTTGTGATAGTATCCAGTCTATTCCTCAATTTACTTGTGATAGTATCCATGACGCTGAATCCTTATCCACAACATGCACTAGATGCTTGAAACATTGTGCAGACATCAACAAGCTGAGACACCACACTAAACTGAGCAGCATTGCATACAGTGAAATTCACCATGTCTTGGAAGGTGGTAAATAACCCACCCTTTACATGTTCTGCCACCATATATTCATAGTTTCTGTATTGTCGTAAAACATCTTCTGATGTTTCACAATTACCCAGGACCAAGACATTTTTATACTTTTCAACAAGTCTTTGTATATTCTCAGTCCCAAAATCAAAATGTGATTGTGTTGCTATTGCCTGGATTTCAAAACTTGCCCATTCTTGCAGTTCATCTTCAGGGAACCTTTTTTGCATGTGCTCACAAAGAAGGGAAACAAAAGACAAAATAGTCCCACTGTCAACCTCTTGCCTTTCCTTGTACAATACCATCAGATCTCTTACATTGCTTTTCCAAAGGATAGTGTCCCCCAAATACTGTTCCTTAATTTGGCCAATCTTTGCTCTTGCATAGTTGACAACTACAACAGTAGTCAAAGTACTTTTTTGGAATAGTTTGCACAAAGATGCAAATTTGCCCAGAATGTCATTAAGTACTGCAAGGGAAATATGGTAGTTGGAGTCTGATAGCTTTTTGTAACAATATTTAGCAACTGGATCATTCTCCTCAGCTTTTCATGCTCAAAGCACTTCAGAATAGCCTCGTAATGAAGAATTCAGGATTCAAGCAAGCCAGGCCGACGATGGCTGAAATGCCAGAAACCGGTCCCTGGAAGCTTGTCTCCTTTCTGGTGAAGAATTGGCTTGGTAGTTTGGTCTGCCCTGTTCCCATGAGGCACTGGGTCAGACTAATTTGCATATAGCCAGGTTCTGAACTGGGGTGATGCAGTGAGCTAAATAACGGTGATGGATCAAGCCCTGATCTCTTGACTGGGTAAGAGTGGTCTGCTTAATTCAGACACTCTGTTCATCACCACCCCCTTTTTGAATCGTTTTTGGCCACCATAAGTGTGGCAGGGTACACTCAGACATGAGTCCCTTGCTCACTGCACCACCAGGATTCAAGCAAGCCGGGCCGACGACAGCTGAAATGCCAGAAACCGGTCCCCGGAAGCTTGTCTCCTTTCCGGTGAAGAATTGGCTTGGTAGTTTGGTCTGCCCTGTTCCCATGAGGCACTGGGTCAGACTAATTTGCATATAGCCAGGTTCTGAACTGGGGTGATGCAGTGAGCTAAATAACGGTGATGGATCATGCCCTGATCTCTTGACTGGGTAAGAGTGGTCTGCTTAATTCAGACACTCTGTTCATCACCACCCCCTTTTTGAATCGTTTTTGGCCACCATAAGTGTGGCAGGGTATACTCAGACATGAGTCCCTTGCTCACTGCACCACCAGGATTCAAGCAAGCCGGGCCGATGACGGCTGAAATGCCAGAAACCGGTCCCCGGAAGCTTGTCTCCTTTCCGGTGAAGAATTGGCTTGGTAGTTTGGTCTGCCCTGTTCCCATGAGGCACTGGGTCAGACTATTTTGCATATAGCCAGGTTCTGAACTGGGGTGATGCAGTGAGCTAAATAACAGTGATGGATCAAGCCCTGATCTCTTGACTGGGTAAGAGTGGTCTGCTTAATTCAGACACGCTGTTCATCACCACCCCCTTTTTGAATCATGTAAATAATGAATGACAGAACTCTTTTGATTCCTGATGGACTCTGTAAACTTGTGACATAAGCGTTGGTGGGTAGTGAAGTGAATTCTGGTTTAGATAAAGCTGATAAACTGTATTGAGATCAACGTTCCCATTCAAGAGGTAGGCCTTTGTCCTCATCAGCATATCCAAATGATTCTGCTCTAGTCTATTCCTCAATTTACTTGTGATAGTATCCAGTCTATTCCTCAATTTACTTGTGATAGTATCCATGACGCTGAATCCTTATCCACAACATGCACTAGATGCTTGAAACATTGTGCAGACATCAACAAGCTGAGACACCACACTAAACTGAGCAGCATTGCATACAGTGAAATTCACCATGTCTTGGAAGGTGGTAAATAACCCACCCTTTACATGTTCTGCCACCATATATTCATAGTTTCTGTATTGTCGTAAAACATCTTCTGATGTTTCACAATTACCCAGGACCAAGACATTTTTGCATGTGCTCACAAAGAAGGGAAACAAAAGACAAAATAGTCCCACTGTCAACCTCTTGCCTTTCCTTGTACAATACCATCAGATCTCTTACATTGCTTTTCCAAAGGATAGTGTCCCCCAAATACTGTTCCTTAATTTGGCCAATCTTTGCTCTTGCATAGTTGACAACTACAACAGTAGTCAAAGTACTTTTTTGGAATAGTTTGCACAAAGATGCAAATTTGCCCAGAATGTCATTAAGTACTGCAAGGGAAATATGGTAGTTGGAGTCTGATAGCTTTTTGTAACAATATTTAGCAACTGGATCATTCTCCTCAGCTTTTCATGCTCAAAGCACTTCAGAATAGCCTCGTAATGAAGAATTAGTGCACCAACAGCAAAATGCCTTGAAAGCCCCCGGACTTTATTCAGTGGTCGAAAAAAGACCACAGTGACCGATGCAATTTCATCCAGCTTGGACTTCGTTGCAGGAGATCTGGAGAACACAGTGTAGACAGTACTCAATAATGTCTCTGTCTCTTTAATCAGTGAATCACTCTTCCAGGCATTATGAACTCCCATATCTTTTTGATGGGTGACACAATGCTGCTCAACTTGATGAGGAATGGATTGTTTAAGGCGAGTAGCAAACCATTATTCTTACCCAGCATCACAGATGCACCACCGGATGTGAACCTGACCATTTTCATAAGATCCAGTTCATTGGTAGTGTAGAATTCTTTCACAGAAGTAGTGATAGCCTCAGCATTACACCTAGTCAGCTTCACCATGCCCTCAAATAGTGTTTTGTGCTCTGTTGATGTTAAAGGTCGGAACTTGAAGTACAGGATGAACATTTTTGTAACAGAAATATCTGTGTTCTCATCAATTATCAATGTGTGATACAACGCGTGACAAGGTTCTTCCATAGCTTCACAGTGTATCACACTATTGATGGCCTCAAGGAACACAAAGGCATGGTACTTGCTCCTCCAGCTGTCTGGTATCTTCACATACAAAGCTAGGTGGCCCTGGATGTCTTGTACAGATAACATTGAAATATTCATCTTGACTGCCAGCAACATGTTGTTGATGAGAATCTTTATTTCCACAGACATAGATCTTTAGCGTTCAACTACTTCCATTCTATTTGCTTTGTCTATGGCAGTTTCTGTCAGCATTGCCCGCACTCCATAACCAAACCTGGCAGCAGCACTTCTGTTTCTCAATATCACCATGGCAGACTCGTGTGCTTTGCTCAGAAGATGGTGTTTCATGTAATCCAGTTTCCAGCCATCACTCCATTTCTTCCCTGTAGAAAAGTCTCCAACAATCTTAGCTTCAGTACATGCTTTGCAAATCAAGCGCACATCTGGACTGTATTGAAATAGTTCCCCGAGTTACACGTGAACCTTACTTCTTGATTTCTGTGACTCAGCTTCTACAATTTCTTTAATCCACTCTTCCTTGAATACAAGGCAACATTTCTTCTTTTGTGGTGAAGCACCTACACTCCCAAAGTTACAGCTTTGTGCTTGAACATTTCCGTGCCCACCGGTTTGAACCTGCTGTGCCACAAAGCCTGCAAAATAAGGGAACATGACTTACGGTGATGCCTCTGCTCAAGAATGCAATCGGTTTTACTACAATGTACAAGATGCACCACAGTTTAACTCTACCAAACAATTACCTGTTCTGCTTGAACTCATGTACACCCGTTTAAATGTTTGGGGGTACTATCTGCAAAACCTGCAACAGAAGAAAACATGGGTAAGTATGTCATACTACAATGTACTAGATGCACCACTGTTTAACTCTACCAAACAATTACCTTTTCCGCTTGTACTCACGTATGCCTGTTTAATTGTATGGGGTTCTGGCTGCGAAACCTGAAACAGAAGAAAACACGGGTAAGTATATTATACTACAATGTCCAAGATGCAACACAGTTTAACTCTACCAAACAATTACCTGTTCTGCTTGTACTCACGCACGCCTGTTTAAATTTGTGGGGTACTGTCTGCGAAACCTGCAACAGAAGATGCACCAGTTTAACTCTGCCTTTACTCACATCTGCCTCTGCAATTGTATTCGTAGTACGGTCTCACAAACCTGCAAAAGAAAAGGGGTGTAGGTTGCGAATCTATTTACCCAGAAACCCCCAACCTTACGAGGAACGTCAACAGAATTACCTTGTCTTTGTGGGTACTCGCACCTGATTACTCAAACCCAAATACCTTACAGACTGGAAACCTGCAATTGAAGACAAGATTGTCAGAAAAAGTTCGAAGAATTACAAACTATGAATGGGGCCGGTCTAGAGACCCTAATAGGAAAAAGGATCAAATAATTTCCTGGGATTCCGGTTTAGGACAAGCAGGCATGTGCCCATGTGCTTCATTATTAGCATTGATTGTCTTAAAGTGGTTTATAAATCTGTATTTTGTGTTACACTTTCTGTGATGCAGCTTTTTCCTGGCATTCAAACTATGCAAATGGTTGAGGTGGGTGAACAAGGAAATTCAAAAGGAGGAATGAGCAGCACACAAGCCCTCAAAAGATCACACCTGAAGATGATGCAGTAGCGTGCAAAAAATATGATAAAGACTTTCTAGCAATTTTCAAATGTCAATATAACTCTGAAGATTGATGGAGCTGATGCAGGGAAATCTGAGTTTTGTCTAGTGGAAGTTGATTCGTCATTAAGTTGCCGAGGAGGTTAAAATGGTTCATGAAAAGAAGCTGGTGAACCAAGCAGATCACAAATTACATGCAATGTCAATAGGTCAGTGAATTACTACTTCTGTCAGACATCCACTGTTGTTACTTGCAGTTTATAAGTTTGAATCCTAATATAGAACAGTGAGCTATTAACTATCAAAGAGCTGCATTTCTATTCATTGCAATGGCAGAAAACCTGCGACAGACCACCCGAGCGGAAGAGTAACATAGCTTTTGATTGTAAGAACTTAAGGGTATTTTTGAACGGTAAATACAAATCTAAAAATTCAGCCTTCAATTTAAAAAGTTTCATCAAGAGGAATAACCTTCAATAAAGTTTTACTTGCAGAAATGTTTAAACAAAACACAGAACAAGGCACAGTAGGGCGGCCTATTCAAGGGAGTTCCTCAAATACTAAAATAGATGCTTTGATCTTGTTTTGCCTTAGAAAAAAGTTCAAGAAATGCGTGCCTTTGCCCAAGTAGCTCCATATTGGCAGACCGCAGACCTTTACTATTTCTTCTTTTTCATGTGAATCAGATACAAATTCATGCTGCCTATCTTCTCCAGATGGAACTGAAGTGCTGTTTATAGAAAAATACTGCAAAACGATAGATGAATCTGAACTAACACGTAGTCAAAAAGGCAGAGACTGCTTTACTGCAAGAACATTCGATTACTCACATGGAAATATTGCAGAGGTGAATCTCGAATGGCGGGAAGTCAATTACCCACTCAGTGCATCAGATAGTGTGAAGCACTAATTGCCCGATGATGTTTAGCCAGTGATATTTCTGATTTTTATATATTACCCTCATCTTCATTGCTTTGATTTTGTTCACAAGAAAGTGTCACTCTTAGCCATCGAATGCTAGGCATCATAAGTACATTGAAATTATGAAAATGTCACACATAAGCAATCTGAAACCTTGGCAGCTACGCTCGCTTTACTAAGAAAAGAGTACAACAAGTTTAAAAACAGGGCATTTGCTTTCAGAACTCACTGAAAATGCAAGCTGTGTTTTTAAACTTGCTGTACTCTTTTGTTAGTAAAGCACGGTGCTGGGCAGAATGTGAGCTTTTTTTTAAGTATTCATGCTGCCTGCAGCCGTGATTAAAATTAATCATTAAACAAAAGCCCACACTCTATTGCAGCCGCGCTTTACTAACTAAAGAGCACAGTAAGTTTAAAAACACAGTGTGTGCTTTCAGAAAGTACGCGCTGTGTTTTTAAACTGGCTCTACTCTTTTGTTAGTAATTGATAGGGTTGCCTCGGCTGCCCTTCTTGTTCAAAGGGATAATTATAGGGGTTTTCACAAACAAAAACATTCTGTAGGAGCTTTTTAATTGGAACTCACACTAGTCCAGCTTCTCTTCTCAGCTGCCAAAATGATGCTGAGGGGGTGGCTGGCAGTCACGTGCCTCCTTGGCCTGCCCTTACATATACCTCCCTGGCCTGCCTTACATATACCTTTGTCTCTCGCTGACTGACTGGGGCTTACCCCTCCCACCTCTTGTGCCCCCTTAAGAAGGGTATAGGGTTTAAAGTGCCTGCAAGGGAATGTATTCATCAAAATAATTTTCAGATTCAGATTTGAGTTTCAATTTTTACAAACTTTGAATCAATCTTATTGAATTCTGCTGTGACTGTAGTCAAGTTGAAATGTTCTAACAATCAATGCAACAAGACTATTCCAGAGATTTCGTGCGAATAAAGAACAAAAATCAACACAGGATAATCTTTTTGAGAACATTTTTCTTATTTATATTGATCATACATTCATAGGGTACATTTCAACAATTGAAGTTGATTGTGATGCTTACAAATGAACAAGGAGTTTAACATTTCTTCCTATGATTCATCTGAAAAAATTTCCAATCCAGGATAAAAACAGTAAGTGACATCTATCTTTCTTTAAAAAAAACGGTCACAATCTGAATCTGAAAATTATTTTGAAGAATAAATTCCCTTGCAGGCACTTTAAACCCTATACTGCTAGTATTTTATTTATTTATTTGTTTACATTTGTAATGCGCACAGCTACCCAACAAAGGGTTTCCCGGCGCGGCAGATCCCAATAGCAATGTGGTTACAGAAAACTAGATGTTAAAGAGCCATGTTTTTAAGGCTTGCTCAAGCCCGCAAGGGTGTATTGGGGTTTTCCATCCCCCCTCTCCCTTGAGAAGAGGCCACAGGGCCTCAGAGTCCCGAGTTGAGGACTCACTCATCTCCGGCCCAGTTTCCCCTGTGTGCCTAATGGATCAAAGAGAAGGGAAAAAGCGACAAGGAGAGGTCACAGTAAACCAAATGGGGCATATGTGAAAAAGTGAGAAGAAAAAGGTGAAACCAAAAATAGTAAATGCCACGTTTAATTATAACACAGATTGCTGATCAAGCAATCCAGAGCAACAATAGTAGCAAAATAAATGTCAATGGCAGCGCAGCTGCTCGCATGGCTGATGTAAAATATCCCATGACTGGATCAGACCTCACCGGCGCTGATGGCAGAGTGAATCTGTGGATGACCTTGGAGACCACCGGAGTGTTCCTCAGCAGCCAAGAACACATGCAGCTGAGCCAGAATGTTTTTAAACTTACTGTGCTCTTTTGTTAGTAAAGCGCGGCTGCAATAGAATGTGGGATTTTGTTTAATGATTCATTGCGCTCTCACGTTAGGAGAGGTGCGTGCGCACTTTAAAAGGAACAGTGGTTCAGATGCTGTCTTTTTTAATCAATGATAATCCATGAGAAAGTGATGGATGGACAATACATTTTACTTATACTGTATACTTATAATTATAATTAATTACAAATTAATTGATATGCATATGGAACTTATGCACTGAATGTCACCTTCTGGTGGAGTTCTCATTCTGCCTATGAAAGTACTCTCTTCTTTGTACAGGCCATTATAGGAAAACAGTTGAAAATTAAAATAAAACATTCCCTTTTGTGTTTTTCACTACTACTAGAATATTTAGACTATAATCAGTCTACAAATAATAAAATTACGAGTATGTAAGGTTCTTTTACGTTGTGCTATATTGGTGAAATTAAGTATTTTATTTTTTGGTTCAGTGCAGACTGATTATAGTCTAAATATTATAGTAGTTGTGAATAACACAAAAGGGAATTTTCAATTTTTAGCTGTGGTATGTAACCAGGTCCCTTTTGGCTTAACCTGGGTAACTCTCTTTTCTTGGACATTGTAGCAAAAAGTCAGAAGTAAGGCAGTGAACAAATTAGAAATGTAAGGCCCTTGGGAAAGTAAACTTGAGTTTAGATTTCTAGAAGGCATTTTTAGGATATAAATTGTTTTTCTGATAGTGACCACGATAACCAATGATTCCCTTACCTCAGATCTTGGCATGTTCTAACATTTTGCAGTTTTGCAGCAGTGGCAAAACCCTTCAACTTTAACCATGACATGATTAGTGAAACCATACAACCTAAAGCTTCTCAAGAAAGTGAAACCCTTCAGGCAATCAGATGGGCTGGCAAAGACTGTAACAGGAAAACACTGACCTGCTAACTCAAGATGTTCATCACTTTCCTTCTGAAATAACAGGGAATGTGTGTGTGGCTGATATTAGAGGTAGTTCTATTGGAGATATGGCTAAAAATTGGATGATTCTCCATCCAACCTCGCTTGTCCTTTGGGTCATTTAACATGCACATGCTTTTAGCTTTGTCGACAAGACAGCGGCTGCCAGTCCTGCTATCAGACAAGTCATTTGTCTGAGTAACCACCAACTTGAATGACAGATCAGATGAGGTCACCAATTTAGGGCTATCCCTCCAAAGTTATCGCTTCCAACTTTTTTCATGCCTTAGAATGGGGAATGCTATGTGCACCAGAGCTGTCCCAGGTAGGGAAAATGTTCTAATTCACCCCAACCCCTTGAATAAGGTTCTTAGCATATCTAGGGTGTTTCCTTTTTTCTATTCTACCACTCTTCGGCCCCTACCCCCTTCCAGTGACCCTCTCACATCCCCCAAAGCCACCCCACCCTTCGGAGTTGTGTTTTTGGAAAACACAAAAAGTCAGAGTCTGGTTTTTTGGTCAAAAAGTCATCCTTTTCACATTGATTTTTCAACCGAATGGGATGGCAACTTCATTGACAGCGGTCTAAGTAAATAACCCTCTAGAACATCGCATTCATTATCTGACAAATGCTTTTCACAATGGAAATAATGCACATTAGAGAGAAGCACTTAAGGGCTACTCATCAGTTAATCTGGGAACAATGCTTCTTTTGCACACTTTTTGCCTTCTGATGGGTGCGTGTTACAACATTTTTTTTGTGTTCAAAATATTTTATTAGGATTTTTTGTAAACATGACGAACAAAAAAAGATACAGTGTAGAAATGTATAATAAAATAGTACTAACATTAAAATATTACCTTAACAATATCCATATACCAAATGTTTACTATTGTCATATAAACAGTAACATTATAAATGTTAGATAAAGGAACAAACAAGGCTACTCCTCAAAACAGAAATTATACAAAATTGTTAACAGAAGCAAATAGTGTTATTAAATATTTTGTAAACACGTTTTAATATAAACCTCAATTGGTTTCCATAACTGTTGAAAAGACGATGTATTTTTTAATAGTCCCGTGGAAGATAATTGAGCACCAGATCCAATAAAAATGACATATGACCACCATGTATGGATTGATATTGTTTCCGATGATGTCCAATTGGAAGTAATGGATTTAATAGTAATAGAGATAAGGAGATAAAAAAAGTTTAGACTGAGGTTCCAATAGGGTAGATGATAGTACGTAAGGTTTACCAATAAGCATGTTGTAAGTGAGAGACTCAGAAATAGGAAGTATTTTAACACCAATATCCCAAACATTTTTCCACGATCGAGCTATTATATTACATTCAAACAGCAAATGTTTCATAGTACCATCATAACATTTGCAGTTCCAACAAAGTGGTGAGTCTATAAGTTTAGACTTAAATAATGTATAGGGAGTCCATAGAAAATTGAACATAATAAAAGCATTGGTTTGGGATAATGATACAGGAAACCATCCTGAAATATTGATGGCCCATATTTGTCTCCACTCTTATAACAAAAGATTCAGGGAAAGTTCTGCATACCAAAAAGAGAATAAAAAGATAAAGTTAGTAGCATTTGCAAAATGAAATTGCTTATTAAATTTAGAGACAGTATGTTTGGAAGCAGAAAAAGTTTTAATACAACTTACTGAATCTGGAGTCTTAGGGGCCCATCAGGATGTAGGGCGGATCGCCACTGCCGGCATGGCGGTGGCAATCCGCCCTACATTCTTCCCCACCCACCACCCATTTCCCCCCACCATATTATTATGGCGGGGGTACCCCAGTGGACGGGAAGACCGTCCGCTGCTTTTCCGCCTGGTCGACCGGGCGGAAAAGGGTTTAATATGGTGGCAGTGTCCACTAGACACTGCCATCCATATCAGGATGCAGGCATTGCCACCCCAAAAGGCATGCAGATTTTGAAGTTGGGGGCCCGTTGCAGGCCTCCGGGAATTTTGGGGTGTGGGGGTGCACATGGGGGGTGCCTATGGTACCCCCTGCATTTGCATACACAACATGGCAGGCACTACACAGTGCCTGCCCCGATGTGCATGCAACTGTACAAGAAGCATTTTTGGCATTACGAAGGACAGTGCTAAAAGCACCGCCCACCGCAATGTTGAAAATGCAGGATGCGCCCGCCAGTAAAGCGGGCGTATCCTAATCACCCCCACGGGACGGCCGCACTTATGGCAGGCAGTGTCTTTTTACGTCAGGATGGCAGACAGACAAAGTACGACCGCCATCCTAAAGATGCCCTTAATTTGTGGAAGGATATTTGGAAAGGTGTTAAGCAGTGTGTTACAAAGAAGTTCATATTTAATCGCTTTGGTATTGGGTAACATTAATCTGGCCTGTAGTTCTGAGAAGGATGATAAAGCCATATCTTCATAAATATCCTGGAGAAAGAAATTCCAGCCGAAATCCATAATTTCCAGAATGTGTTTGTATGATTAAATTTTAATGCAGGATTATGCCAAAGGGAGATCATAGTAGAATCTGAAATACGTGATGAAAAGGATGCATCAAAAGCATTAATAATCAGTTTAGTGGATGCATTAATGGGGAGAATTTAAAAAGTTTATTTAAATTAGATATGGACAAAAGTGCTTTAGGAGAGGAAATGGTGATACTAAATTGCGCTTGATCATTAACCATTTTAGGGAATAGTTATGGGCCAGGCACAACAACCAAAGTGAACCGTGTTTTAAAATAATGCTTTATGATATTTGAAAATATCAGGCATACCAAATCCTCCACTCAGTTGAGACAGTTTAAGTTTAGAGAAATCAATAAGATTACATATAAATGTCGAAATAAGCTTATCAAATTTTTTGGTAGACAGAGAGGGGCAATTGTATAGGGATCATAGACAAGGTATAGAAAATAATTGGGGCTAATACCATTTTAACGGTTTCAAGTTTCCCCCACCATTATAAGTGTAAGGTGGACCATTGACAATTTTTTCTGTAATTTTGGGAAATAAAGAGTCACAGTTAAGAGTAACAGAGTGCTTTAAAGGAAGTGAAAAGAATATACCTAAATATTTAATTTTCTCTTTTTGCCAAATAATATTAGCATTCTCCAATACTGAGGGTGTACAGTGCACGTTCAGGCAAAAAATTATGTTTTATGAGTATTCAAGGTATAACCAGAAATAGTAGAATATTTGCCTATGACATCTAAAACTGCCGGTAGAGATATGGCCAGATTGCTAATATATAATAGGACATCATCTGCATAGGCTGATGTTTTGAGGTTAACATCCACTAACATATTTCCTTTAATATCAACAGAATTTTGAATGAGGGAAAGAAAAGGTTTGATTACCAAACAAAAAAGAAGAGGTGACAATGGGTAACCTTGCCGGGTTCCTCTATAAAGAGAAAAGGGATTTGAAAATTGACCTTTAATAAAGAGGCGGGCAGAAGGGAAGCCATATAAAGTTGATATCATTTTTGTAAAGTTATTACTAAAATTAAAAGAAAAAATTGTTCAAAAGAGAAATTGACAGTGAATCTTATGGAACGCTTTCTCCGCGTCTAAAGCTAGTAAGCCAGCAGGAGAGGTGAGGTTAGAGGCCTTACCAATAATATGAAAAATCAGTCTTGTGTTATTGACGGATTAACGTTTTGACATAAATACAGATTAATCTATATGAATAAGGGATGGCAAAACTCGAGCTAATCTGGTGGCAAGAATTTTTGCAAACATTTTACAATCCTGGTTGATCAGAGAAATAAGACGATAATTTGAAACTTTGGTATGGTATTTATCTGGTTTAGATAAAACTTTAAATAACACCTCCATAAAAGAGTCACCAAGCAAACCAGATTGAGCAAATGTAGTGAACAGATGATGTAGGTGAGGCATGAGAGTGTCAGCAAAGGTTTTATAAAATTCTGCAAGAATACCATCAGGGCCAGGAGATTTTTGGGGTTTAAGTGATTAAATAGCAAATAAAAGTTAATCTGACATGATAGGATTGTCTAATTTGTTTTTCTCAGACTGGGAAAGTTGAGGTAAATTAGAATAGATTACAAAATTGTCAATAAATTGAGGATCAAGAAGGTTCGGGTAACTATACATTGTGGAGTAAAATTTAAGAAATTCATCTATAATCTCTCGCATAGATACAACAACAGTACCATTGTGTCTATGGATAGCATTAATTTTATTTCTAACTAGCTTGATACGGAGATAATTATCTAAGAGTTTTCCTGACTTGTTGGCATTAAAAGCAAATTTAGCTTTCTGGTTGGCAATCGGTATGCCAGCTCTTTTACTCAACATGGAATTATACTCATATCTAATTTTTTGCAATTTGGTTTTAAAATCAATATTCTGTGAAGATATAAACAGTTGTTCACATTTTGCAATCAGTATTTCTAGGTGTAACAATTTGGTATTAAGCAATTTATTTTGATGTGCCATTATAGAAATAACAATTCCTCTTAAATTAGCTTTAAAAGCATCCCATTATCACAATAGGAGAGGTAACATCATTGAGGTTATATAAAAACTATTCATGAATAGCTTTTAAAGTGGTATCTTTATGAGCCTCATGAAGAACAACATCAACACCAACGAGAATGAGAGACTGACAAATTCGCTGTTTGTAAGTGAAGCAAAATGATGGCATGGTCAATAGTAGGTTGAGTTATAGTTTTCACTAAGTCTCTAGAGACCAACAAATAATCTAAACGTGAGGGATTGGAGAAAATGTGAATTCTTTCTGGGTGGGGAAATGTAATCTTCAGATGTCAACCAATTTAGTGCTTTTAAGTAACGTTCTGAGGGAATTAAACGATTTAGGAGTATATTTGGTGGGAGATAGTCTATCTAAAATGGGGTCATTAATCAAATAAAAATTGACCTCCAAAATTAAGGAAACTTTCCCAAGTAGAAGAATCTCAGAAGTAATACGAGACCAAAAATGAGGGTAATCTGCTGTTGGTCCATAGATATTAATTAGGTGTAAAATCGAATCTCCAATTTTAACTTTGACCAAAAGAAATCTGCCATCTGAATCAGATTTTTTGTCAAGAACTTGCAGCTGAAGAGTTTTTGAAAAAAGAATAGCCACGCCATTCTTTTTACCTTGCGCAGGGGAGGAAACAATCTGGCCAACCCACTTCTTTTGCCTGTATGTTAAATGGTGTCATCAATGTGTGTTTCTTGTAGAAAACAAATATTAGCTTTTTGCCTATGTAAATAGTCCAAAATCTATAATCTTTTAACTGGATGACGTAAACCTTCGACAATCAGTGAAACAACTTTAACTTTAGGAGAAGAACTCACAGATTATGAGGTGAAAAAGAAGGAGAATAGAGAAAGAGTGGAAGAATGACTGTTAGAAATAGGGGTCTCTTGTTGGCCATGGCTGGTGCCATTAACCAAATAAGGACCCTTCTCCCTAAGTCAGGGCAAGTGGGCCACCCCCTTTGACCACCCCTGCTCAACCCTGTGGTAACGTAGCACGAGCAGTTAGGCCTATCTCAGAGGCAGTGTGTGAAGCGTTTACGACCACATACAATAAGGTAGTAATAACATCACAAAAGGACTTAATGTAGGCCCTTACCTGGTCAGTCAGTCTGTTAGCCTTATGCCTAACGGGAGGACTGTCCCCGGTGTCCATATCATGGACACACCAATCAGTGACACTAGGCACCAGGGAGAACAGATCACTGAATTGGCCCAATAGTTGATGACAATCACCCTGCTGCTCAGGAGTCAGTTTGGGGGAGAGGACCACACCCTCTACTGACCCATGTCCCTCGCATTCACACAGGAGGTCAGGACGGGGCTCATTCTCCTCCTCCATCCCAGCATCTGTTCCCATGAGCATGCCCACTTCAGACTTCTCAAAGAGGGGCTTCAGGCGATTAACATGTAGGACCCGAAGGGGTTCCTGGGAGACTGCATGTTCACCATGTAGGTAACAGGACTTTTGCGCTCCACCACCTCAAAGGGGCCAGTCCATTTATCCTGGAGCGCACAAGGCTCCACTGAGGCCATGACCCAAACCTTTTGTCCAGGCTGAAACTCGATCATTGTCATTCTGATTGTGCCAGCGTTTCAGCTCTTCCTGGCTGGCTTCCAGGGTTTGCCTTGGCAAGTTTCCTGAAACACAGAGTCTGGTTTCAGAAGGCCACATGTAACTAAACACATCCTGGTGAGGTTTCCTGGGTGATTGCTCCCAGCCTTCCTTGACAAGACTCAGAGGCCCTTTGACTGGGTACCCATAGAGCAGCTCAAAGGAACTGACTGAACCCTAAGGACTTCTGTGTTACCTCACGGTAGGCATACAACAGGCATGGCAAGAGGACATCCCACTTACGCCTCATGGGCTCACCCAGGCCTATAATCATGCCCTTAAGGGTCAGGTTGAATTACTCAACCAGCCCATTCCCCTGGGGGTGGCAGGGAGTGGTGAACTTATACATTATCCCACAATCCTCCCACAGCAACTTCAGCAAATTAGTTCCCCTATCGGACACCACCTCTTTTGGGAATCCCATGCGGTAGAAAATCCCCATCAGTGCCCGTCCCACCACTGGGGCCATCACTGTCTTGAGCGAGATGGCCTCTGGGTACCGGATGGCATGGTCCACCAAGACCAGGATGAACCTGTTTCCTACGGCTGTCTTGGGATCCAGAGGCCCCACAATATCAATGCCTACTCTCTCGAATGGGGTACTCACAAACGTGAAGGGCTGTAGGGGGGCTTTAATTTTCCCCCCAATCTTCCCACTTGCCTGGCAAGTCTCACACGTTCTGCAGCGGGCATCTGAATTCCGGCTCATCTGGGGCCAATAGAAGTGGGTGACGAGACGCTCAAAGGTCTTGGTCTGCCCCAGATGTCCGGCCAATGGCACATCATGAGCCAACCCCATTAGGAAAGACCTGAAGCGCTGGAGTACCACCAGCACTCGGGCTCACCCAGGCTCAGCAACCTTAGGCTCGCTGTAAAGGAGGTCATTCTCCCAATAGATCCCTGATCACCTGCTGCCTGGGCGGCGGCCTGTCACCGCACTCCCTCAAGAGAAGGGCAGGTTCCTCCCTGAAGGGCCCCCCTTCCTGCTGCCAATGGGTCAGCTCTGGTAGGTCCCTCTGTTCAGCTACCTGTTCCCCTGTAGGTTCCAGGACATCCCCCTCAAGGTCTGCTCCTTCTGGGAACATGGAAACCAAAGGGGCCAGTTTCCCATGCCCCCTATCCTTTTTCTTCAAGGCCAGGGCCTGGGCCATAATTTCAGTCTCCAGGCCCTCCTGGACACCCTTCTGAGCTGCCATGGACCTAGTGGTTGCACACGCCCACTCAGGAAGGCCCAACATTTCTAAATGAGACTTTCTCTCCACCGTAGCCCATAGGGAGTTCTCTAGATCATTGCCCAACAGACCGTCTACAGGCATGGAGGGCCTTACAGCCACATGAAGAGTTCCTTAGAACCCCCCACTCGAAGGGAACCTGAGCCACCTCACACTGACTCTTTGAGTTGTATGCTGACACTACGGGACATATCGCATGGGGGAAAATCTGCTCTTTGGACACCAACCGGGAGCTGACAGCAGTCACACTAGCTCCTGTGTCCCTTAGAGCCCCCAACCTATGGCCATTGATGGTCACCCACTGCTGGCACTTCTTAGTGTTATTAGGCAGTGTAGGGTTAGGGACCTTCTCTAAGTCTCCTAGCGAGACAAGGGTCAACTCTATGGGATCCCACCCACCTTGGACCTTCATCTGCTTTCCCCGAGCTACACTGGCAATCTGGCGGAATGGTGCACATGGGTGGTGCAAAAGGGCGGCATTGGGGCCCCTCTGGGGATCATAATACGGGTGGCCCATTTGACCACACTTGAAACAAGTAAGTAACCCCCTCTGAACAGGCCTACCTGTTGGCGACACTGGCTTCTCCTCAAGGCGAGGCTAGGACACCACTGCTTGGTTCCCTGGGGAATTACTTTAGGGCCCTTTCTGAAACTCCCTCAGCTTACCCTTGTCCCCCCATTTCTCTGCTCGGGACCCCGCCCACCTCTGTCGAAGTCTCTCACAAAACCTTTGTGGACCCAGGTGCCCCCCAGCAGTCCGCCTCCTCAGCAAGAATTCTAGGGTTAGTCAGCTTGCTATCAATCAGGTGCTGGCGTAGCTCTAGGAAACAGTTACTAGAAAAATGCTCCCATGCAAACAAATCGTACAACTGTTCAAAAGTTTCCACCTTGCTCCCTTTCACCCAGCGATCCATTGCTATGCAGAAATAAGACACATGTTTAACCCATGTCGTTCCCTCTAACTTCTTACAGGTTCTAAACCTCTGCCTGTGCATTTTTGGGGTCAAACCATAACGGGTCATCAAAGCTATGTTCATATGGGCATACACCATCCTGCTTTCCTCAGGCAGGTCCAACTGGGTATCCCTACCATCACTCACAAAGCATCCCCACAACCCCGCTCCCCAATCCTTCTCAGCGACCCGGTGGGACATTATTGCTATCTCATATGCGGTAAACCATTGCCCAATATCCTCACTCTTGTGAAAATCCTTAATGACATCTTTAGGAATATAAACTCTACTCTCAGGAGTTACTAAAGGTATGCTGCCACCAGAGGGGCAGACCGGGATAATTCCCACCCTGATCTCTATCTGCCTCAACATTCTCTCATGCTCCATTTTCATTTTCTCAAGTTCAATTGACAATCGATTCTTCTCAATGTCTAACTTCTTACTCTCAAGGTCCTTCTGACCTTCCAATTTAGCAATCTCCAAACTATGCCTCCTATCTCTCTCCCTGTCCTCCAGGTCTTCTGGGGTCAGGATCCTTTGGGATACACTAGTACCTGGATTGGAGGGTTCTATCTCCCCCCCTGTACTACATAATCTGGCTGCCCTCCAGTATTCTCTTCCTTATCCCCAGCGGACTCTCTCGCTTCCCACCAGGCCTTCAGTGCCTTCTGGTACTCCTCCTTCCTGGAGAGACCTTTCACGGGGACTGAAAATTGCTGGCAAAATAACTTCAGCTGTCTGGCAGTATAGGTATCTAATCTTTCCTCCTCAAAGGTGAGATCCTCTGAAGCAGTGGACGTTTGCTTTCCTCTACTAGCAGTACTCAAGGCTGCTATCAACAAGTCACCACTAAGACAACCAACCAACCAATGAAAAATGTTTTGTGGCTGCGCTTGGTCTACACTCACCAGTGGTGTTTACCAGTTATTGTACGTGGATCATTAAGGCAACTCCTGATCCCACCACTGCCACCAATGTTAGAAATGGGGGTCTCTAGTAGGCCATGGCTGGTGGCATTATCCAAATAGGGACTCTCCTTCCTAACTCAGGGCAAGTGGGCCACCCCCTTTGACAACAACTGCTCAACCCTGTGGCAATGTAGCACGAGCAGTTAGGCCGATCTCAGAGGCACTGTGTGAAGCGTTTATGACCACCAACAATAAGGCAGTAATGATGCCACAAAAGGACACAACTCAGGTGGGTATAGAAAAATAATATCTTTATCTAACAGTTCAACTCAAAATTCTCAAAATGTTTCAACAGTTACAATTCACGTCAACCCGTAGACATTAGCGTATTCACTAAAGTGTGACACTGACTGAGTTCAAGGCCGCAGCCTACGTGACCCGGTGCACACCAGATACCTGTTGTGGAGAGGGGACCCAGCACGCAGCTTCTTGAAGAAGCGAAGACTGTGACAGGTGGACTCCCAGCGGCCACAAGTCTTAGGGGCTGAGGTCTGTAGCGTGCACCCACAATGATTCGGGCACTTGGGACAGGCGGGTGCTTAGCGGAACAAGCAGGCGGCTGCCCGGGCAGGTGGTGGTGATGACTATCATCATGCAGCTCCGTGGTGGGCTCACAGCAGCAGCAGCACTCTATTAGCTGCGGCTGCCCACAGAACGGTAGGGACAATCCCCAACAAGGGTGACAAGGAGCGGGTGCACTACTGCAGCAGCTCTCCTTCAGATGTGGCGGACCACAGGACAAATCCAAGGATGCAAAGTTGCCACAGGTGCGGGTGCTCAGCAACCACAGCCCTCTCTTAACTGCAGCAACCCCCGAGACAAATCACAATGAGGCAAAGTAGCAAAGGGTGCGAACGCTCAACGGCTACAGCTCTCTCTTGGCTGCAGCGGCCCATGGGGCAAATCACAATGATGCAAAGTAGCAGGGGTGCGGGAACTCAGTTGCTACACCTCTCTCTTGGCTGGGGCAGCCCACGGGGCAAATCACAGTGATGCAAAGTAGCAAAGGGTGCAGGAACTCAGCTTCTACAGCTCTCTCTTGGCTGCAGCGGCCTGCAGAGCAAATCACTATGATGCTAAGTAGCCAAGGGGTGTGGGCACCCAGTGGCTACAGCTCCCTCTTGGCGGTGGCGGCCCAAGCGACAGGGGATGGTCTCGGCCCGGCTGGCACAATGGTGGACGCTCAGTGGCTAAAGCTCTCTCTTAGTTGCAACGGTCCACCCAGGTTCAGTGGAGGACTCGAAGGTGCAGATTCTGGCAGGCTCTCAGCGGGAGCAGCTCTCTCTTAGCTGCAGCGGCCCACACAGGTTTAGCAAAAGGTTCAGAGTTAGGCGGGCTCTCAGCGGCGGCAACTCTCTCTTGGCTGCAGCGGCCCGCACAGGTTTAGCAAAGAATTCAAAAGTTCAGAGTTAGGCGGTCTCTCAGCAGTGGCAACTCTCTCTTGGCTGCAGCAACCAGCACAGGGTTAGCAAAGGATTCAAAAGGGGTCATAGTCCGCAGTCCTCACAGTAGGACTAGATGCTCCGGATTACTCGATGGAGGCCTCACCTGCAAGGAGAATTCCTCGCACAGGAAATCAGACAGCTGACGGGGTGAAGTCTAATGTCCCTGAGACTTCTGCAGGAGGCACTCTCGATTTAGGCCCTTGGGTAGTTTCTTCGGCAAGCTTGGTGAAAGTTTCAAAGTCCTTTCCACTGTTCACTCGGACAGAGTTTCCTCTTGACATCCCGAAGGAACACCCCTGGCCACAGTTCCAGCACAGCATTTTATACCTAAAAAGTCTTTGTTCTCTAAGGTCGCATATCACTGACTCCAGTCAGAACCAGTTTGGTGGGGTCGTTAAGCACTTGGTTTACGAGGTGACATCCTGCCCTTTCAGAATGAGGGCATCTGCTATCAGACACCCAGTGGGAGGTGGAGCCATCATTCACCTTGCCAGGCAAGACCCTGCTCGGATCAAAGAGTCACCCCTCTGCACGCTCTAAATACCGATCTCTCTCTCCAGCCAGGTCTGACCCAGCTGACCCTGTTGCTCCAAAACCAGACGACCAATACACACACTCGCAAAAGCCAGCAGTAAAGCTTTAGGCAAGAAACTACCGCATTTTCAGGAAAAAGCATTTCAAACCTTTTTATATTCTCTTAATGGTCCTTATTAAAGGGTGGACCGCAATATCCTGAGCATAAGCATATCAAACTAGAGGTTTCTAGGTCCGCTTAGGGTGATAGAAAGTAATCCTTAGCGAACAGGTTACACAGATGTAGGCATTAGGGTTATCCTTATTCACACAGTCATTTTATATACAGGGAGCATTCGCGCAGTGGCACTGATTAGCAGTGGCACGGTGCCCAAAATGTCTACATTCAGCCAACATACAAGAAAGGAAGGGTAGAGGGAAAGGGAGACCTACGCCAATGATGCCAGGTCTAACAATGACAATTCACAACAGGAGTAGTATGAGAGATCAGAGAAGTAGTCAATGGACATGGAGGACATAAAAATAAAAAGACAAATATATAAACCAATTAGTGAAATATACATATACAAAGAAGAGACACGCACGTGCATCTAAGAAGAGATAAAGGAGGAAGGTGGTAGATCCGTACTAAAAGGACTATCATAATAATAGCAGGAGTATTACTAGTTGGATATCTAACATACCTATGAGTTATCACAGTAGTAATAAAGCATAAGTAGTAGCACTAATAGAGTAACTAGAGGTTGGAGAGTCATGTGAATCCTTTGACAGAGAAGAGTGGTTGTCTAGGAAAGCTTGAAGCTCTTCCGGTCAATGAAAGGATTTGGAGATGTTGCCTTTCCAAATATGCATTGTGGATGGATTGAAGAGTCCATATTTGAAGCCAGAGTCTCTCAGTCGTGGTCATAACACTGCAAAATCTCTTCGCATTGCAACCATTTCCTTGGCGAAGTCGTGATGGATGAAAATCTTTAAGCCATTAACTGGAAGAGAAGTAATCTCACAAGCTGCCTTCCTGATAAGGACGAGGTGATGATGGCGTAAAAATTTGATGATGACTTGCCTGGGTTTAGTTTGTTCTGATTTACGGTTAGATGGAATATGATGTGCTTAATCTATCTCAAACTTTTCTGAAAACTTCATATTCACAAAATTAGGTAGCAGATTCTCTAAATATCACTTGCAATCATTCCCTTCAATGTCTTCAGGCAAATTAAAAATACATAAGTTATATTTCCTATTCCTGTTCTCTAACTCAAGCAGTCTGGTACTTATGAAGGGGATTTTTGTAATCATTGGCAGAATCTGATTTGTTTTGGTTATAACGTCATGGAGCTTGATCTCCTTATCTGCAACCTTTATTGAAAGACTGGCCATGTCTTTCCGTAAATTTTTAATTTCCATGGTAATATTGTCAGTGTTTGATCTAACTGCCTTTAATTCCTCCAGCATAGTATTAAGAGAAGGTTCAGATGAATCAACCATTTTTGACATCAAAGGTGGAAGAGAAACTGTTTGTTTACGCTTATTTGCGGTAAACTTATTTTCGATTCTCAAAAAACTAAAGAAACCCAGGCAAAAGTTGTCAAAATTACAATAGAATGAAAGATAAGCAATTCAAACCAGTGCAGCAGCTAAAACTAGGGGGCATATTACCAACAAGTAGTGATATTTAACGCTAAATAGGCATTTTTAGGCTGGAATTTATCGCTGAGATAACGTGCTATTAGCAACATTTATCTCCAAAGCGATAAATTTTCCGGCAAAATGCGTGAATATCATTGAGAATACAGCGATATTCACACATTAGCGACGAAATGCTCTTAGCCATGTTATCCACCACCCATTGGATAACATGGCTAAGAACTGGTCTGGACAGGTGTTAGTATTTGGAGATATTCGCGCTTAGCGCGAACATTTCCATCGCTACGCCTGCCTTGCTAATAGGCGATAACTATTTTAGCGACTGTATGCCCACTTTACATGTCATTAGCGATAAATATCGCTAACATGCAAAGCGGGCCCCAAACCGCTCGCCATCACCTAAAAGCTGTCGCTAACTGCTGTTAGCGACAGCTTGCTAATAGGGCAATAGAATTATTGCCGCTTAGCGGAAAATTCCCTATTGCCACCCTTGATAATATGACCCTAGGTGTGGAGGAAACCAAGCAGCTAAAACTAACTGTGGGACAAAACCAAGACCAAAGCCGCACCCTCTCTTGGTATAGAACTCCGCCTTCCTGACAGGAACCTCGGAGCAAGCTGAAGAGAGCCTTACTGGAGAAGATACTGCAGCTGGAGGTGATCCAGAAATCGCCAAGGTCGCCGGAAAAGCTGGAGAAATGCTCTCCTTAGAGAAGGTAACAGGTGCTCAGGCCCAGTTCTAGAGGGTGGGCCGGGTGGGCCAGGCCCACTCAAACATGAGCCTGGCCCACCCAAACATGAGCCTTGGCCCGAGGATTGATGTGAGCCGTTCTTTCCCCCCACCAGTGCTCAGACTGGCTCTCCTGATCCGAAGTCAAGAGGCTGCTGCAGCCTCTGCACAGCCCAGCACAGATTATCGCGGCCCATTGCCTCATATAGAATGACAATGGGCCAAAGCCAGCAGTCACAGCACGTGGTGGGAGCTCCGGCCCTGGCCTTAGGGCACATGTCTTCAAACGGTGGTGCGCACCTCCCTAGGGGCCCGTGGCTGCATTCCCAAAGGGGCACAACTGTGTCTGCAAGGAAGGAATTGAAAATGAAGATGGCCTGGAAGGGTTGACATTTATCTAGTGAGTTCACAGGCTGTCTTCTTTTATATGCAGAAGTTAAACAGCATAAAAAGTTTGCACCTGTAATCCTGAGTGTTTCCTGGGGCACTGTCAGTGAGTAGGTCGACGGGGCTGAAGGTTAAACAAAGTATGCTAATAACTATGTAATTTTTTTATCTTCATATAATTGCATATATAAAAAACGCACACACACAGTAAATGAAAAAACAAAACAAATTAAACGAATTTTAGGAAATATACTCTCTTACGTTATAAACCTACATTATCTAAAGCATTCACTGCAGATTTCTGTGTCTGACCAGAAAGTCGCCGATTTAAATCCTGGTTTTCACAGTGGGCAATTGTAACTAGTGTATTTATAGAGCTACACGTTCCATGCCTGTGGTAAAAAGCACTCTGGCATCACATAAAGCATATATCAGCTCCTCGGCTGCTTTTATGTGTGTTGCATAACCAGTTGCATAGGGTCCAGTATCATGAGAGGCCTATTAAAGCCAGGGTCACTGGAATTATGCAGTGGGGGAGGACCAAATCATGTGGCAGAGTTGACTAAATTATGTGGCAAGAAAAGGAAAATGTTGTGGGGTTATACAGAACATTTTGTCATGCATCTACTTTGTTACTTTGTCATTTTTACATTTGGTAAAAACTATCTGGGCATTGATTTCACCTCATTAATGCTGGTTTAATACCCTAATATAGCAAAAAGCAAAAGAAAGGTGACCAGTTAAGCTTTGCGAATGGCGTTTCACAGAGAGATGAGAGCACCTTTACTGCGAAAAGGTGGGGCAGCACGTTGGAGCTCATTATTTCTAAAAGGGAGGAGTTGTGTCCTAATGGCAAGAGCTTCCTACTTGGGAACCTAATTCAGGTCCTCCTGTCAGCTAAACTCAAATCACTTAATAGTCCAGTGCCTAAAATAAAAACGTATTTAAAGTTTCCCAATGCCCTTGGGCCGGGTCCTCTCTACGTAAAACCAAAAAAGGGATAGATAACCTGTTTTAAGATTGGAGTGATAGCCATGGTCGGTAAGTTGTGAAAGAGGCAGAGGAGGTAGAGGGCTGAAAGTGCAAATCCATTGGGGCCCAGGAGTGCGAGGGGATCAAAAGAACCAAATTATGGAGAGAACAGATTTTTTGTCAATTTCTGTTATTGTTTCATGATTTTCCCTATCATATATTTCACATTTACTGTGGATTATGAGCTACAAAAAGGTATCCATGATATGATATTAAAAGCTCTGCCTTTGCGCTCAGCCCTGTCTCTCCTGTTTCCCGATCCTTGGAATAAAGTTTTGCAGGGGTCTCCGACTTCAAAACATTTTGCTTTGGGGGGCTCCGTGCAAAAAAGCTTGAAGACCACTGCCTTAGGGTATGACAGTGAGGCCTCACCATGGGAGATGCTGCTACTGAGGGCCAGAATTTTCACTCCCCTTGAAACAGGACGTGATGGGGCAATAAACAGGGTTTTGCTCCCTCCCTCCTCGCAGTGGATGGCTGGCCCGACTCCAACTCATTCTGGCCAGGCAAGGCTTCCTCACTGCTCTACCAACCTCCCATCTCAAACTCAGAATTTAACCAGAAACCAACCTCCACCTTACCTGTCTCTTTGAGATGTGGCATTTAATGTATAGGCTTTGTCAGCAGATGCCCTTGCCAGCGAGTTTCCTGGGCCCTAGTGCCACCACAGTACAACTTTTAAGTTACCCCAGTCAAAGGAGGGCCACCCCAGAAACTGTTATGGTTTTTCTGAGAGACCAAATGTTTGATCATGTACTCCTTCCTTGGAAAAAAAATAAAGCCCTTTCAATCAAAACCAGCGAAATTGAAAATGTTTACGCCATAGTTTATTTGTTCAGACAGCACAGTCATTAACTGCTGCCTACTGGGGTGTATTGATATAACCAGTGCCACTGGAATTATGCACCATTGGGGAGGGAGCCTGGCTGCTTGCATCCTGGGCAGGAGCCGAGAAGACGTGGGACCGGTAAGCTACATTTAAAAAAAATATATATTATTAAATTAAACTCCCCCGCGTGACCCCCCCCTGCTCCCTCTCCCCCGTCTCCCTCCCCCCGTGAGTCTGCCAGCCGCGAATAAGTCAGTGGCCCACCCGAATGCACCATTGGCCCATCCTAATAAAAATTCCTGGAGCCGGGCCTGGAGGTGCTAATAGCCGGAGATGCCTAAATCCTGTAATTTCAGATTAATTAACCTCGTCGTATGGACGGGTGAGCCGGAGCTTATTTCCATTGCGCGCTTGTGCGTCTCTCATTACATTTTTATAGTAAATCTTTGTACAGTGGTTGATCTGTATTTTGATACCTGATAAATGTAAACGCCCACACACTGCAGCTTAGCAGGGCAATATACTTATAGTCCCAAGTTTTCATCGAATGAATAAGTGCTTTCATGGTCGTTTAGAGAAAACTCTAGATAATAAAAATATCATGCCAAATAAGAATAACTTGGAAAAGGAATATACATATGAGTTTACACAGACATTACGAGCGTAGGGGTACTGTAATTGTCAGCAGAGAATAAAGCTTGTCCCATATACTCAGCCATCATTAGAGTGCAGACTTTGTGCATATCTTGACTCTGCAACACTGCACACATTGGAGACGCTAGTGAACTGCTCTCTACAGCACATACTTGCTGCTTCTAGATCCATTTACTTTGGCATGAACTGGCAAGTTTGCTGGAATCTATAGACCCATACCAGTAAAGAAAATATAAACTGATGTATGGTGGATGATTGACATTTATTGTGGCTCTGTCGGTATTTCAAAGCTAACAGCGTTTTCTGACACGAAAGGGACATTACCACGTTTTAACTACCATCCTGGGGCTGGCAGCACGGCACTCAGCAGGGAAAGAAGCAACGTCAAATATCTGGAAAAAATAGTGATTGTTGCTGTCTAGGCAGAATCGTGGTACTCTGCTGTTGTCCAGTCGGCTTCTAAATTAATCTGGGCACAAGCATTTTGAAATAGGAGGAGTAAAGTAAAGTAAGGTGGCCTATGAGATGGTCTATGGAGATGAGCTAATATTGTATCAGAAAAAACACCATCTCACTCAGAACACTGATATGCTTTGACAACCAGATGACAATTGTCTCACGTCAATGTTTGACTTTTTCCCCTTGTTACATATTAGGAAGAGAAAAAAAATACATCCCATCTCAACTTTAGCATATTTTCTTTTGGTCATCTTTGGTCAGTTTACTGCTTTTGTGCGAGATAAATTGTTCTTTTTTAAAAACCTTTGCTTAATAAACAGTCAAAAATGTATAAAGAATTAACATTATATCTGGTTTCCGGGGGTCACTCTAAAATTAAATAAGACTTTTCTTAGGCTTGCTAACCTTATGAAACATGCAACAAATGTGAAAGTTTACATCTTCAATTTCATGTACTTTTCACCTACTGAATACTCTTTTGTGCAGAAAGTATTTTGTGGAAATGTTAGAACCAAAGCTGATAAATGTTCTCTGCTCACTGCACTCTGGTGAGTTGCATGACAATTGAACAATTGTTATACCAACACGTATGTAAGTTATGTGAGGTAAGAGAAACCACATTGTGTACTACTTTACGTAATTTTTGTGAAAAAATATGCAGTTTCAACTATCCTTTCCCTCACAATAGTATATGTTTCATGAGAGGCAAAAGCAGCTCCTTGCCCATGTTACCCAGCCACTTTTACCAGTTTTGAATGGTGGGCAAAAAACAATGGATTGTGTTGCAGCCCAAGCGATTTCTTGTGGCTAAGATTAATTCAAGCACTCCATCGATCCCCTTGATTTTGATTCCCTAAGAGTGAATTTATGCCCAGATGTGGAGCCTGTGCTCACTGTGCCCCTGGACCTAAGCTATACCTGGCTGATGAGCCCTAATGAGCTGACTGGTCCTGGGTTGCTTGTGTTCCACTTCAAGGAGGACCTGGCCTGGAGGTTTGGGTGGTACTGTTCCCATAGGAGCAGTGTCAAGACACTTTTGCATATGGGTGGGTCAAAACTGAGGATGCATAGTGCAGAAAAAACAATGGATTGGGATGCAGACTGAGTGGTTGCGAGTGGCTGAGGTTAATTCAAGCATTCCATGCACCACCTTGTTTTTGGTGGCCTGAAAGAGAAAGGGGCAAAACAAAAAGGCATTAGGTTGGACCTATTACTACTTCACATATTCAAACATGCATTTCAGAAAGGTACAGGCATGGATTTAAGCCTAGTTGTTGTCCTTTCTCTAATGTGCAAAGTTCCGAGTGTGCACAAAAGTATGCAGACATAATGTATTTTACGTGCAAATGTGGAAGTGACAAGGGGGGTGCCACCAAATTGGGAAATATATCTACTAAAAAGTGGGAGAATGAAAGTTGAAATTTAGGCAGGACAAAGAAAGGGATATGTAAATACATAAAAACTCCTACAGAAGATTACACTCATATCTGCTCAAAAAGGTTCAGAAAGCCTTGGTGTAAACCACTCACTACACATGACCACTCACAATACTGCAAGTGAATCAGGTAGAATAGCACCAGCAGCACAAAGCTAATCACCAAAAACATGTTAATAGAAATAATAGAAAAACAGCCACATTTCATTACAGATTCCATACACTCATATAAATAACAATGTAAAAATATTCAAAATATTGAAAAATAAAAAATAAAGTGAAAATGTTCATTAAATATATAGATTGCAGCATCCCTGCAAATCACATTGTAAAAATGTAATGATAACAAAAGAACATGCTTCCCAAATCCAAAATATATAAACTGTTAATGACTTTAAAAAAAAACGAATCTCACATCTAAACCACCTGATGCTGATGTCTTACTCTAAAAGGTCATGTTGCATAAGGGGAAGAGCATAAGGTGTGGGTTTATTCATATGACTTTACTTGTCATGACCGTCAGATGTGTATTGCTCTATTCCCAAGGTAATGGCTGGGTCCCTATTCTTTTCAATTAGGAGTTCTAATCTACATACGGTGGTCTGAGACTTCTGACAGGATGGGTAGTTATTTACATTTAATGGATGTTTGTCTAAAATATCCCTGTACGGCTACTAGTAGTGCATTTATGTACCTATTTTGAGTTGTGTGCATCTCTGAAGCATGTTTTTTGATGATCGGTAGAGGCCTTGACATGCTCCAACAAATACCCCCTCTCCCAATTAACAGATATGTTCACTTACATTTCATGATTAACTGCAGCATTTCATTATGCCCTTCGCACATGAAAATGTTGTGAAGCACTGTTGGGTGACTTGCATCTCACTGATCAGGTGATCTGGCCTGCGAGGGACCTTGATGTCACATCATCTAACTTACGGAAAAGCAATTAGCACTTTCTTTGATAACAGCATTAATGCATTCCACAAGTACCTATAGAAGATTTGAAAGGCTAACATTGAATATATACAGACAATGTTACTTTCTAAATTGCAACCGTGCACTCCTACATACTTGCTTCAAAACAATCAAAGGAGTTCTTACAATAACCAATCTCATAAGGCTTTAACAATGATCTTTATATACTGTAATTGATTTTCCTTTTGCTACCCAAAATTCATTTTGAGACATTGAGGGGCAACACGGGGGTCATTTGAAAGGAAAAAAATATGTGCAAACAATAACTCTGAGTCTGGAAGATGATAGGTGCCCCCGGTAGCAAATTTTATGGCACGACACGGAGGCCATATTATGCAAATCTCCTTTATTACCACAGCTCAGCAGCAATAATGGAATAGAACTTTGTGAACATTCTAAAGAGAAGACTAGTCCCTCTCTGACCAGGCATCTTCCTTCTTTGTTGCTGCTGCTCAGAAAGATAAGTACTATCTCTCCAAGCTTAGTACTATAACCTGATTTAACCTTATTTAGAATATATACTGAATGCTTGTATGTCTGAAGACTGATATAATATTGCCATGTATGATATTGATAAGGCTGTTTATCTTTTTGTGGGCATAATTTGTTTCCTTTTCTATCAGCAGTGACTCTGTTTTTTCAACTTGTTTATGGCCTCGATCTCGAGGCTTCTCTCTTCCCTGTCTAAATTATCCCCTGTTTTAAATCGCCCTTACGATGTATTTACTTCGTGGATTATTTTCTTTCACTATCTGAGCTACCGATATGCCCTTGCGCTATGCAAGCTATCGATATCACCTTGCGCGGACACCCTCGCGCTGCCGTTCAGTTTCTTTCTTTAAACAATTACTTCCCACGCCGGTTAGCGCTGCTCGCGCTGCTCTCACCTTTGCTCGCGGCTTCCCCCGCTCCATCTCCTCCGTTCACCCTTCTCCGCGCACATGACTGACGCGGTGCCTTAGAGCAAAGCACCCCAACGGGCACCACGCACGTCGCTGCGTGCGTAGCAACCATTTTGTATACCTGACAACCATTTCTATCGGCGTCAGGCACACGAACGGTCATTTCCTCGAAATCAGCTGTTTTCACTCCTCGACTTCGCGTTTTTTAATCGGTAATTTTACCGATTAACTAGCTCACCTTTCCCTATCATTTAAAGCCATAAAAAAAAAAAAGAGGGGAAAAGTATACTTACTAAACAGAGAGGCGACCTATTATCAGAGGCATAACAATGTCTACATCACCATCTCTCGACCAAAAACTAGAGGAACTCGTCAATAAGGCTCTAGAAAAAGCCCTAAGCTCAATTGACGACGCTATTAACAAAAAATTGGACTCCCTTCCCAATCTACCCTCTACCAGTAAAGCTAATGGGATATCTAAAAGTAACAAAAAAGGGCCATTATCCCAACTCAGTCCAAAAAAGGCGCAAAAAAGCTGAAGAGCTCTACTCCTACAGGCCCTAGGGGCGCTGACCAGATTGGTGCCTCGGGCACCCCAGATGGGCATGGTATAGGCCCAGAACTTCCTACCCACATCGACAGCGACGAAAGCTGTGGGGAAGAGATTGAGCTATCGTGCTCATCAGGATTTAATACAGATGTGGAGGATGACAATGCTAAACGAAGCGGAAGCTTAGAAGGGGCTTCTAAGGCCTCAGCCTCTAACAGTATGCCTCTAGACCCCTTCGGGGAAGAAATGTTTGATCCCCTCCTAATTAAGCACCCACTCTCCCCAGAATGGACCCCCTCGCAACATATCGTTGACTACTTTTCATTCTGGCTCAGAAGAGAAATACCCCAAGAAGTGAGGTCTAGACTCAGATCTGAATGCCCACGCCCATCCCTACCAAATAAGGTCGCAATGACCCCAGAGTTAGACCCTAAGGTCGTGGCTTTTATATCCAAAAATAACAGAGATCCTAGGAAAGGTCTGGATAAAGGACTTAAATCTTGTCAAGATCGCCTTCTGGATGTAATAGGACCTCTTGCTAAAATATTTGAGATGACAGAATCTGCGTACGTAGGGAATAACCAAATCGACGTCAAAGAACTACGAGAATGGGTGCAAAGAGCAATATGCCTTGTTGGCAATGCTAATACTGCCATCTCCACCGAAAGGAGAAAAGGAGTCTTACTTAAAATAGATCCTAAACTCATTGAATTAGCCAAAAAAGACGGAGGTCCCGACTCACAAGGTCTCCTCTTTGGTGAGGATTTCATTAAAGAAATGGCTAAGTATGTGAGCGCCTTCAGTTCGATCCAAAGATCCCAGAAGGAAATTAAAAAAGTATTCAACAATAGAGTTTTTGCCAGGGCCGGGAGAATACGGGGTCGTTTCGCCCGGGCCCGGGAATTCAATCTTCTAGACCCTTTAACACCCGTGGAGGGAGATTCTCCAGCAACTATGGCTCCAACAACTATGGATCCCAATTCTTCCCGCAGAGACAGAGGAACCGAGGACGCACCTTCAGAGGCGAACGGAGACAACGTTCCTTTTCCTCAGGTAAGAACCTTCAAAGACCATTCAGATATCCCTCCAAAGGTGGGAGGGAGACTACGCCAATTCGCTGGGAATTGGAACTTAGTAACACAAGACAATTGGGTTTTAGATACAGTATAGGGTTACAAAATAGACCTTTTAGGCGTTCCCTTTCAATCTCGCCTCCCTCGCAAGATTACCTTCTCCCTCAAAGACCAAGACCTAGTCTCCAAAGAAGTACAAGACCTACTACAAAAAGGGGCAATGGTCGAGAAGCAAACACAAGGTTTCCTCAGAAATGTTTTTCTAGTGGAGAAGAAAAACAAGGAACAGAGGCCAGTAATAAACCTAAAAGATTTAAATCGTTGGGTAGTTTACCAACATTTCAAAATGGAGGGCATTCACCTCCTAAGGGATATTTTGAGAAAAGGGGACTGGCTCACGAGGTTAGACCTGAAAGACGCCTACTTAACAATTCCCATCTGGGAACCCCACCAAAAATTCCTTCAATTCACTTGGCTGGGAAAACTTAACCAATTCTGCAGTCTCCCATTCGGTCTGTCGTCCGCCCCTTGGTGTTTCACCAAGGTGTTACGCCCTGTAACCGCCTGGCTCAGGCAGAGAGGGGTGAGACTGATCATATACCTAGACGACATCCTTATAATGGCCCAATCGAAAGAGACTGCATCTCTCCACACAAACCTTGCAATTCAGGTCCTGGAACATCTGGGTTTCATCATAAATACCAAGAAATCTTGTACTATTCCCGAACAACAAACAAAATTCCTAGGCTTTACGGTAGACACTCTCAAAGCGGAACTGAAATTACCCTCCGAAAAAGTCAGGAAAGTAAGGAAAGAGTTGAGGAAGGCTCTCGCGAAGAAGACCTTCCCTCTGAGAGTACTAGCGAGAATCGTTGGCCTCCTTTCTTCGACAATCCAAGCTATCTTCCCGGGACCCCACCATTATCGGGCACTCCAAAGACTAAAAGCGAGCGCCCTAAGATCGAACCATTCATATTCCCACATGATTTCTTTGAATCAGGAATCAAAGACGGAACTGCTTTGGTGGCTCAGGAATGCGGAAGCATGGAATGGCAGAGCCATCTTCGGGGAAAAACCGGATCTGATAATAGAATCAGATGCGAGCTTAGAAGGATGGGGAGCGAGATGTGGGAAATACTCCACAGGCGGTCGTTGGACCACTCAAGAGAAGAGATTGCATATCAACTGCTTAGAATTACTGGCAGGTTCATTTGCAATTCGTTGTTTTACACCCAAAACAGCGAAATGCTGTGTAACATTACACATGGACAATGTTTCGGCAGTCCGCTATGTCAACAAACTGGGCGGTCCACATTCCAAGGGCCTAACAGACCTTGCCAAGAGCTTTTGGGAATATTGCTTGAACAAAGGTATTTCGGTTATAGCGGAACATATCCCGGGCCTGAACAACAGTGTCGCAGACTGGTACTCCAGGAATTTCAGAGATTCGAGCAACTGGAGATTAGACAGACAGATCTTTTTGGCCATTCAATCAATATGAGGTCCATACAAGACAGACCTTTTTGCAGATCGTCTAAACACACAACTGAAGGAATTCTTCAGTTGGAGACCGGACCCTCAAGCTCAGAATGTAGATGCCTTCCTACAAGATTGGAGAGGTCTGAGACCTTATGCCTTCCCGCCGTTTGCTTTACTCCCTCGGCTTCTCCTTCATGCTCGACGCTACCACGACATCATAACTGTAATAGCTCCTCTTTGGAGGTCCCAAGCCTGGTTTCCAGTCATTCTGGAAATGTGCATAGACTTTCCAATTCTAATACCCCCTTTCAGGGAAATGCTCTTGGGTCCAGAGGGAGACGTCCATCCCCTCGTGGATCAGGGTCTTCTAACTCTGACGGCCTGGAGGATTTCAGGAGACAATGGCAAATCCCTGGGCTTTCGCCAAATGCTTTCAGACTCATTTCTGAGTCGTGGGCTCAAGGTACAAGAAAGGCATATCGACTGGCATGGAGCAAATGGGTTCGCTGGTGTCTTCAACGAAGTCACGATCCCGTTTCAGTTGATCTAGTTTATGTTATCAACTACCTTTCTGAACTTTTTACTTCAGGACTCTCTTATAGAACCGTTAATGTCTATAGATCTGCAATTTCTGCAGGCCATTCTCTCATTGATGGTCTCTCCGTTGGACAGAATTTACTCACTAAAAAAATCATGAGAAGCATGAGCGTCATTAACCCTCCAACCGCTAAATATACCGCCCTTTGGGACGTAACACTGGTACTCCGGACCTTATCATCCTGGGGGGAGAACTCTTCCCTTTCTTTAAAACGTATCTCTTTCAAACTTACTGTTTTATTATGTCTGGTATCTTTCAGAAGAACCTCCGATGTCAAAGCTCTAGATATTTCTAGCAGATCCTTTCAACCAGAGGGTGTATGTTTCTATCTTAAGAGAAGAACTAAAACTTTATCTTCCTCTATTTTCTACCCCTTCTTTCCTCAGAATGAAAGACTCTGCGTGGTTAAATGTCTGAAAGAGTATGAGAGGAAGACTGCTAATCTAAGATCAAATGAAACTCAATTATTGATTTCCTTTAGATCTCCCCATAAAGGAGTTTCTTCTCCAACTCTAGCCAGATGGGTGAAAGGAGTTATGTGCGAAAGTGGTGTGAACACCTCTATTTTTGGAGCGCATTCCCTTAGGGGCGCTTCTGCTTCTAAAGCCTATTTTCTTGGTGGTGGTTTACAAGAAATTCTTAAGGCGGCAGACTGGTCTAATGATACTATGTTTAGATCTTGCTACTTTAGACCAATCTCTAATGTGATTGATAATGTTCTTAATGCACTTTGAACTTGCATAATATGGCCTCCATGTCGTGCCATAAAATTTAGATTTTTCACAGCCTGCTGGGCAGAAAATCTGGATTTTATTAAGGACACGGAGGCTAATATTATCCCGCCTCTATTTTTAATATGATTTGTAACCCACCCTTTTTGTTTGAACAATATCTCGGTAATGTATTCTCCTTTTTTCAGATTAAAATCTACTGGTTCAGAAGCTGAAATTTTATTTGTTGGAATTCTGATGCTGAAAGTTTATTCGTTGGAATCCTGTTTCCTTAATCTTTTCCTCACGTTGATCATCTTTCTTCGCAGCCTGACAAGAAGGAAGATGCCTGGTCAGAGAGGCACTAGTCTTCTCTTTAGAATGTTCACAAAGTTCTATTCCATTATTGCTGCTGAGCTGTGGTAATAAAGGAGATTTGCATAATATTAGCCTCCGTGTCCTTAATAAAATCCAGATTTTCTGCCCAGCAGGCTGTGAAAAATCTAAATTGTGCAGTAAAAACGGTAAACCATATCTCATGCTTGGGATAGAACTTGCATGTTGTTGTAAGAAAAGTGAACAAAGGGGCTTTTCTCATAATGTTGGTAATATCAGGACAGATAAAGAGCATATGGACACAATTTTCAATTCTTATTGAATATTATACTGTTACATATGGGTTCCATAGGAATGGTTCACTGCTCTGACGTTGAATCAGTGATAACAATTAATTTTGCTTTTTAACTGCTGTGACAAAATGACGCAGTAAAACATTTTGGGGGCATATTTACAGGAAGCTAACGTCACCAGAACCTCACTTTTTGCGATGTTCTGGTGGCATTAAGTCTTTTGCCTTATTTACAAGGTGTGTTAAGACACTTAACGTGGCTTATTGCCGCCTTGTAAATAATGCCCCGAATCACAAAGCACTTAGCGTGAAAGGGGTGAATGGGTGTTGCAGTGGGTGTGCCGCTGCAACACCTATTGCTTTTTTTACATTGCCCCATATTTACAAGGTATGGAGCAGCACAAAAAATATTGGCAGGTAATACCTGGACTTAACCAGGCGATATGAGAAGAAATGTTTATTTTCGCCCTGTATTTTACTCTTTCCATGTGTGCTGCATTCTGCAGCACACATAGGAACAGAAAATCGCCTTTAAAGATTGTTTATGTGCAGGAAGGTGGCCTTCCTGCACGTAGAAAATCTCCCCTGCAGTGCAGGCACCCTTGCAACATGACGCAAGGGTCCCTGTGCTGGCGCTAAGCAGCTTTTTTAGTGCCAGCACTTGGGGAAATGCAGGGGTGCACCGTATTTTTGCAAATACAGCGCATCCCTGCATTTTGAAACTGATGGAGAGCGGCGTTAGCAATTGTAGCATAACACCTCGCTCTGCCAGTTTCTAGTAAATATGCCCCTTTGTCCTGTACCATGTGATCTTAGTCAGGGTTCTCCAAAGTTGGTTCTGGAATGACAGATCCATGCCAGATTTTTAAAGTAAACTACATTTATCGAAATGTGGATATGCTAAACATCTGGCATGGATTCGACCCTCCAGGCACTGACTTTGGAGAACCATGTTCTAAGTGATGACATCCACCTCCCCCAGGCTTCCAGATATTCACAAGAGGAGGGAAATGTGAGTGCTGCTCCAACACCCTCAAACACCAATACCCGGAGGTCTCTGAAAAGAATCTCAGGCCAGGCTGGTGTTAGACTATGGGGTCTATTAGGATGGCAGGTGGATAGCCGACGCTGGGCCGGCAGTGGCCACCGCCGGCCCACGATCGAACCCTGGAAAACCGCTGGTCCGATTAGCATCGCATTCGTTATCGCAGTGGTGTGATTTTCCGCCTGCCACTTTTCCACCGGTTGCAGTCCGCCCGTTTGCCTGGCATGCAGAGCTAGACCGCTACTATTGTTGCAGATCAGGGCCAAACACCGCAGGCATGATTATGATGCCAGCAGTAGCCAGCCTTTCCGCGGTGGTGGAACCGCCATGGAAAGGCATGCAGAGACATGTTCCGGGGGCCCATTGCGGGCCCCAAATGTGTTATGGGGTTGTGGGTGCATTTCCCTGTGCCAAGTGGCAGCCACTGTGCAGTGCCTGCCACGCAGTGCAGTGAGATGCAGGACATGCTCTTTTTAACATCGCAGTGGTGCTGCTGGCAGCTGCGATCGCCGCAATGTTTAATGGTGTCAGAAAAGGATACACTGGAGCGGCCCCCTCAGGAACAGAAGATCTTACCCCAGATCCCACAGACCAAAACCAGTGACAATCGAGAATCCGCTGGAGTTAGCCCTGGGGGAAAAGTGAAGTGGAAGACAAAACAAGAGAGACTGGCTTCTGGACACTGGCCCGCCTCTGGACTGGGATTGGAAGCTCTCTGTAAGGCAAATACAACAATTATCCTCCCAAGAACTGTAAGACTACTTTAACATATTACTTCTAATCTCTCGATTTAAACACAACACTTACCAGTGTCTGAAATGAAGCTAGCTACTCTCCAAATACTCACATCTCCCTCAGCAATTGTATTTGTAGTACGGTCTCACAAACCTGAAAAAGAAAAGGGGTGCAGGTTGTGAATCTATTTACCCAGAAACCCCCAATCTTACGAGGAACGTCAACAGAATTACCTTGTCTTTGTGGGTACTCGCACCTGATTACTCAAACCCAAATACCTTACAGACTGGAAACCTGCAATTGAAGACAAGATCGTCAGAAAAAGTTCGAAGAATTACAAACTATGAATAGGGCCGGTCTAGAGACCCTAATAGGAAAAGGGATCAAATAATTTCCTGGGATTCTGGTTTAGGACAAGCAGGCGTGTGCCCATGTGCTTCATTATTAGCACCCATTGTCTTAAAGTGGTTTATAAATCTGTATTTTGTGTTACACTTTCTGTGATGCAGCTTTTTCCTGGCATTCAAACTGTGCAAATGGTTGAGGTGGGTGAACAAGGAAATTCAAAAGGAGGAATTAGCAGCACACAAGCCCTCAAAAGATCACACCTGAAGATGATGCAGTAGTGTGCAAAAAATATGATAAAGACTTTCTAGCAATTTTCAAATGTCAATATAACTCTGAAGATTGATGGAGCTGATGCAGAGAAATCTGAGTTTTGTCTAGTGGAAGTTGATTCATCATTAAGTAGCCGAGGAGGTTAAAATGCTTGATGAAAAGAAGCTGGTGAACCATGCAGATCACAAATTACATGCAATGTAAATAGGTCAGTGCATTACTACTCCTGTCAGACATCCACTGTTGTTACTTGCAGTTTATAAGTTTGAATCCTAATATAAAACAGTGAGCTATTAACTATTAAAGAGCTGCATTTCCATTCATTGCAATGGCAGAAAACCTGCGACAGACCACCCGAGCGGAAGAGTAAAATAGCTTTTGATTGTAAGAACTTAAGGGTGTTTTTGAACAGTAAATACAAATCTAAAAATTCAGCCTTCAATTAAAAAATTGTCATCAAGAGGAATAACCTTCAATAATGTTTTACTTGCAGATATGTTTAAACAAAACACAGAACAAGGCACAGTAAGGCGGCCTATTCAAGGGAGTTCCTCAAATACTAAAATAGATGCTTTGATCTTGTTTTGCCTTAGAAAATAGTTCAAGAAATGCGTGCCTTTGCCCAAGTAGCTCCATATTGGCAGACCGCAGACCTTTACTATTTCTTCTTTTTCATGTAATTCAGATACAAATTCATGCTGCCTATCTTCTCCAGATGGAACTGAAGTGCTGTTTATAGAAATAAGGTCAAAATACTGGAAAACGATAGATGAATCTGAACTAACACGTAGTCAAAAAGGCAGAGACTGCTGTACTGCGAGAACATTCGATTACTCACACGGAAATATTGCAGAGGTGAATCTCGAATGGCGGGAAGTCAATTACCCACTTCAGTGCATCAGATAGTGTGATGCAATACCTGCCCAATGATGTTTAGCCAGTGATATTTCTGATTTTTATATATTACCCTCATCTTCATTGCTTTGATTTTGTTCACAAGAAAGTGTCACTCTTAGCCATCGAATGCTAGGCATCATAAGTACATTGAAATTATGAAAATGTCACACATAAGCAATCTGAAACCTTGGCAGCTACGCTCGCTTTACTAAGAAAAGAGTACAACAAGTTTAAAAACAGGGCATTTGCTTCCAGAACTCATTGAAAATGCAAGCTGTGTTTTTAAACTTGCTGTACTCTTTTGTTAGTAAAGCGCGGTGCTGGGCAGATTGTGAGCTTTTTTTTAAGTATCCATGTTGCCTGCAGCCGTGATTAAAATGAATCATTAAACAAAAGCCCACACTCTATTGCAGCCGCGCTTTACTAACTAAAGAGCACAGTAAGTTTAAAACATTCTGGCTCAGCTGCATGTGTTCTGGGCTGCTGAGGAACATTCCGGTGGTCTCCAAGGTCAGATTCAGTCTGCCATCAGCGTCGGTGAGGTCTGATCCAGTCATGGGATATTTTACATCAGTCATGCGAGCAGCTGCGCTGCCATTGACATTTGCAGGCTGCAGACAACATGAATACTTAAAAAAAAGCTCACAAACAGCCAACAGCCACAAGCCCACAAGCCTGCAAGCCCGCAAGCCCCCAAGCCCCAAAGCCCCAAAGGCAGCCTTACCCGCACTCCGACTCTTCCTCCGGCACACCGCATTCAGGAAGTGCCTGTTTTTTGAGCTGCTCGCTTTTTTAAAGCAGCGGCACGACTCTCTCCCTGGATGTCCTGGATGTGTGCGCACTCCACACACGGCATTGCGCTCTCACGTTAGAAGAGGTGCGTGCGCACTTTAAAAGGAACAGTGGTTCAGTTGCTGTCTTTTTTAATCAATGATAATCCATGAGAAAGTGATGGATGGACAATGCATTTTACTTATACTGTATACTTATAATTATAAATAATTACAAATTAATTGATATGCATATGGAACTTATGCACTGAATGTCACCTTCTGGTGGAGTTCTCATTCTGCCTATGAAAGTACTCTCTTCTTTGTACAGGCCATTTTAGCAAAACAGTTGAAAATTAAAATAAAAATTCCCTTTTGTGTTATTCACTACTACTAGAATATTTAGACTATAATCAGTCTGCAAATAATAAAATGACGAGAATATAAGGTTCTTTTACGCTGTGCTATATTGGTGAAATTAAGTATTTTATTTTTTGGTTCAGTGCAGACTGATTATAGTCTAAATATTATAGTAGTTGTGAATAACACAAAAGGGAATTTTCAATTTGTAGCTGTGGTATGTAACCAGGTCCCTTTTGGCTTAACCTGGGTAACTCTCTTTTCTTGGACATTATAGCAAAAAGTCAGAAGTAAGGCAGTAAACAAATTAGAGATGTGAAGCCCTTGGGAAAGTAAACTTGACTTTAGATTTCTAGAAGGCATTTTTAGGATATACATTGTTTTTCTGATAGTGACCACAATAATCAATGATTCCCTTACCTCAGATCTTGGCATCTCCTAACATTTTGCAGTTTTGCAGCAGTGGCAAAACCCTTCAACTTTAACCATGACATGATTAGTGAAACCATACAACCTAAAGCTTCTCAAGAAAGTGAAACCCTTCAGGCAATCAGATGGGCTGGCAAAGACTGTAACAGGAAAACACTGACCTGCTAACTCAAGATGTTGATCACTTTCCTTCTGAAATAACAGAGAATGTGTGTGCGGCTGATTTTAGAGGTAGTTCTATTGGAGATATGGCTAAAAATTGGATGATTCTCCATCCAACCTCGCTTGTCCTTTGGGTCATTTAACATGCAGATGCTTTTAGCTTTGTCGACAAGACAGCGGCTGCCAGTCCTGCTGTCAGACAAGTCATTTGTCTGAGTAACCACCAACTTGAATGACAGATCAGATGAGGCCACCAATTTAGGGCTATCCCTCCAAAGTTATCGCTTCCAACTTTTTTCATGCCTTACAATGGAGAATGCTATGTGCACCAGAGCTGTCCTAGGTAGGGAAATTGTTCTAATTCACCCCAACCCCTTGAATACGGTTCTTAGCATATCTAGGGTGTTTCCTTTTTTCTATTCTACCACTCTTCGGCCCCTACCCCCTTCCAGTGACCCTCTCACATCCCCCAAAGCCACCCCACCCTTCAGAGATGTGTTTTTGGAAAACACAAAAAGTCAGAGTCTGGTGTTTGGGTAAAAAAGTCATCCTTTTCACATAGATTTTTCAACCGAATGGGGTGGCAACTTCATTGACAGTGGTCTAAGTAAATAACCCTCTAAATCATCGCATTCATTATCTGACAAATGCTTTTCACAATGGAAATAATGCACATTAGAGAGAAGCACTTAAGGGCTACTCATCAGTTAATCTGGGAACAATGCTTCTTTTGCACACTTTTTCCCTTTTTAAGGGTGCGTGTTACAACATTTTTTTTGTGTTCAAAATATTTTAATAGGATTTTTTGTAAACATGACGAACAAAAAAAGATACAGTGTATATATGTATAATAAAATAGTACTAACATTAAAATATTATCTTAACAGTATCCATATACCAAATGTTTTCTATTGTCATATAAACAGTAACATTATAAATGTTAGATAAAGGAACAAACAAGGCTACTCCTCAAAACAGAAATTATACAAAATTGTTAACAGAAGCAAATAGTGTTATTAAATATTTTGTAAACACGTTTTAATATAAACCTGAATTGGTTTCCATAACGGTTGAAAAGACGATGTATTTTTTAATAGTCCCCTGGAAGATAATTGAGCACCAGATCTAATAAAAATGACATATGACCACCATGTATGGATTGATATTGTTTCCGATGATGTCCAATTGGAAGTAATGGATTTAAGAGTAATAGAGATAAGGAGATAAAAAAGTTTAGACTGAGGTTCCAATAGGGTAGATGATAGTACGTAAGGTTTACCAATAAGTATGTTGTAAGTGAGAGACTCAGAAATAGGAAGTATTTTAACAACAATATCCCAAATATTTTTCCACGATCGAGCTATTATATTACATTCAAACAGCAAATGTTTCATAGTACCATCATAACATTTGCAATTCCAACAAAGTGGTGAGTCTATAAGTTTAGACTTAAATAATGTATAGGGAGTCCATAGACAATTGAACATAATAAAAGCGTTGGTTTGGGATAATGATACAGGAAACCATCCTGAAATATTGATGACCCATATTTGTCTCCAATCTTATAACAAAAGATTCAGGGAAAGTTCTGCATACCAAAAAGAGGATAAAAAGATAAAGTTAGTAGCATTTGCAAAATGAAATTGCTTATTAAATTTAGAGACAGTATGTTTGGAAGCAGAAAAAGCTTTAATACAACTTACTGAATCTGGAGTCTTAGGGGCCCATCAGGATGCAGGGCGGATCGCCACTGCCGGCATGGGGGTGGCGATCCGCCCTACATTCTTCTCCACCCACCACCCATTTCCCCCCACCATATTAGTATGGTGGGGTACCCCAGTGGACGGGAAGACCGTCCGCCACTTTTCCGCCTGGTCAACCGGGCGGAAAAGGGTTTAATATGGTGGTGGTGTCCACTATACACTGCCATCCATATCAGGATGCAGGCATTGCCGCCACAAAAGGCATGCAGATTTTGAAGTTGGGGGCCCGTTGCGGGCCTCCAGGAATTTTGGGGTGTGGGGGTGCACATGGGGGGTACCTATGGTACCCCCTGCATTTGCATACACAACATGCCCCGATGTGCATGCAACTGTACAAGAAGCATTTTTGGCATTACGAAGGGCAGTGCTAAAAGCACCGCCCACCGCAATGTTGAAAATGCAGGATGCGCCAGCCAGTAAAGCGGGCGTATCCTTATCACCCCCACGGGACAGCCGCACTTATGGCAGGCAGTGTCTTTTTACGTCAGGATGGCGGGCAGACAAAGTAGGACCGCCATCCTAATGATGCCCTTAATTTGTGGAAGGATATTTGGAAAGGTGTTAAGCAGTGTGTTACAAAGAAGTTCATATTTAATCGCTTTGGTATTGGGTAACATTAATCTGGCCTGTAGTTCTGATGATAAAGCCATATCTTCATAAATATCCTGTAGAAAGAAATTCCAGCCGAAATCCATATGGCTGAGATACCCGCCACCCCCTCTCAACACAATCCCCAAGAATTGGGAAACCGGAAACAGTTCTTGAACTTTTGGAAGGCGGGAAGGGAGTTACCCTTCCCGGCTGTATTTATTAAAATATGAAACAAAATAAAAACATTAAAATAACAGTTTCATATTATGTACAATTTCATTTCCACATTACGATGTTTGGCTAACCTTAACAGATCTCTAATACAAAGGTTCTCCTAGCCGAACTAACATCCTACAAAACATTTGACTTGAAATTGTACATCCTAACGTTAAGGGCCAACGGCAAGGTCGTAACCGGTGTCAGATCCCTAAACCAGAAATACCCCCCTCACTTGTGAGAGGAGCGACCGCACAGAGGCGTACCTCAAGTGCATCTACCAATTTCCCTTTGTACTTGACGGGGGCCCCAATAAACTCGACGCCATTTAACGGTCGTTCGAGGACTCGTGTGAGGTGTCTAAAAGGTAGCGTAAACCCCCTCCCGCACCCCACACAACTTACCCATCTGCCGTCGCAGATGTCCTGGCCCCGGGAAATTCCCCAGGAGGGGCCGTAGCCCCTCCTATCCAGGAAGGGGCCTTGACCACCTTTCCTTTCCTTCCGGCGGCCTCTCCTTAGACGGGACCGCCTCCCCGTTGAGGGGCCAATTGGCCACCTCCCCCGAGCGCTCCCATCCGTAATGGGTGACGCCCCCTCATAGGGATCTTCAAATTACTGCTCACCGATCATGACCTTACCGCCCGACCAAAATAAATACGACAATTCTACCTAACTTACTAAGATTACAAAGCAAACATAACTTATTACCAAGCGTAAATACTGATCAATCCTCGTTCAAAATTACTTTATTTGCAAAACATACTGAAAATAACCATTCTTTATTGCATCTTAAATTTTACGACCATCATCACAACCTGTAAGAAAACAGAAAAAACAACAGAGATACCATATCAAAACTGTATTCACAATGACTTGCTGTCCTCAGGGGCTGGTGGGTGGGTCAAAATTGGCTCTTCGTTCCGTCTCGAGCTCACGTGCAGCGGGGAGGTGCAGCTTCAGAGCACAGGAACGAGAGGATGCCTTCTTGGCTTCCGCTCCTTTTATCCGTCTTCAGGGCGGGCGTAAACCCGCCCCCGCCTGCCCCCGAGGGCGTGGCCGGCCGCGTCAGTGTCTAGGACAGCCCACTCTAGGGCGGGAAAAAGGCGCGCCCCGGCTACGCCGCTTCGGGCATACCAGCCGAGACTCGCCTCCCGCCCAAGATGGCTTCCCGGGGGGATCGTGGTACTCAACCATACGTTCGGGGGGACCGAATGGTCGCCCCTTTCCATATGGCTGAGATACCCGCCACCCCCTCTCAACACAATCCCCAAGAATTGGGAAACCGGAAACAGTTCTTGAACTTTTGGAAGGCGGGAAGGGAGTTACCCTTCCCGGCCGTATTTATTAAAATATGAAACAAAATAAAAACATTAAAATAACAGTTTCATATTATGTACAATTTCATTTCCACATTACGATGTTTGGCTAACCTTAACAGATCTCTAATACAAAGGTTCTCCTAGCCGAACTAACATCCTACAAAACATTTGACTTGAAATTGTACATCCTAACGTTAAGGGCCAACGGCAAGGTCGTAACCGGTGTCAGATCCCTAAACCAGAAATACCCCCCTCACTTGTGAGAGGAGCGACCGCACAGTGGCGTACCTCAAGTGCATCTACCAATTTCCCTTTGTACTTGACGGGGGCCCCAATAAACTCGACGCCATTTAACGGTCGTTCGAGGACTCGTGTGAGGTGTCTAAAAGGTAGCGTAAACCCCCTCCCGCACCCCACACAACTTACCCATCTGCCGTCGCAGATGTCCTGGCCCCGGGAAATTCCCCAGGAGGGGCCGTAGCCCCTCCTATCCAGGAAGGGGCCTTGACCACCTTTCCTTTCCTTCCGGCGGCCTCTCCTTAGACGGGACCGCCTCCCCGTTGAGGGGCCAATTGGCCACCTCCCCCGAGCGCTCCCATCCGTAATGGGTGACGCCCCCTCATAGGGATCTTCAAATTACTGCTCACCGATCATGACCTTACCGCCACAGGCCGGATAGTTGACCGGCTATCCGGACCCCCCACAAAAAACTCCTACCTAAAGGTCATGCTGTAAATTCCTTAACCAGGCTACGAAGTCTCCTATGAGTAACTCATTCCCCACCCGGGACAAATGAACCCCGTCCCCCAAATACATACTGTCCCCTTTGATACAACCATGCGAAACAGAATGTAGTGTATTAGAACGAAACAGTCTACTCACTTTGTTATTTATTTTCTTTACTGAATGATTCAGAGCAGTAACCGAAATAGCCCCCCGCCACACTTTCCGTGGGATCATATGGGACCATGCAATTGTGCACCCTGGAACTCTTCTTGCCAACCAACTTACTGTGGAAAGCATTGCCTCAAGAAGAAGTCGTTTACCAGTGGCCACCAGATCGTTACCCCCAAGATGGACTATGATTATAGACGGCGGTGACCTTGTCCGCTCTAACAAACCCTCAAAAAAGAATTGAAACTGGTCAATACAGAGCCCGCCCTTTCCGTAGAAGGACACCCTGTACCCGTATTCCCCAGCCACGTGAATCATATCACCTGCTTTGAATACGTCCGCGGCACGCCTCACATATGAGTGGCCCACGACCCAAACCTCCTTATTCGCAGACGGTGATTTCTGACCGCTGGTCCCCAGGAGTCGGGTCGACTGTACAGTCCGCCCCGCTTCGTAAGCTTGCGTAACTGAAAATCAAACAGAAACAAGAAGCGTGAGTATATCATTACAGCTTCACAACATGTGCAACCGCACATACCTTTTATAACAGTTCGAGGACCAACGCCCCACACGTTTTACTTGTTTCACACTCAGACCCCTGGCTGTAGCCTCAGTAGCAGCCCCTATCCGAAAGGAATGGGTCCCGACTTCGCCGGGGTTCAAGCCCGCGGCCGAAATCGACATCGCAAGCACCCTCTGGAACTGAAACCTCGTCAGTGGGGTGGCGTCAGCGTGTCTCAAGAAGGTCCCTCCCCATGCTGCAACCCTCTGTGCCAAATAAACCTCTACACATACCACAGGGCACATGGAAGACCCGGGGATCCTCTGAATGATTACGCAGTCCCCGATTGCTCCTTGATCGGATTTGGACCTAACAAATGAGACCGTCATCGTCTCCCCCCTGACCTGAATGTGCTCCCGGCACAACCCCCCCATCGTATCCCGCTTGTTCTTTGCCACTAGTTCGCTTACCCGCATAACCCCATGGAATGCTAGCGCAAATGCGGCTCGGAATAACACAGTTTCATACTGGGATGAACATGTTGCAGGGAGTACGGAGGATAACAGGGCCAACCTATCCAGACCTATCGTGTGCCTCTCATCCACTCTGCTACCCTCAAGGCGTTGCCACCCACGTAGCGCTTTCTGCACAACGAAAGACGCTGTCGGGTCCTGGATCCCATGAGCCTTTGCCATAAAGGAAATGGCGGCCCGATGCCTCTGGGCCGTAGCTACTGATTTGCCTGCCTGATGTAAAGAGAGCAGAAATTTCACTACAAACTCTTCCTGACCCCAAAGCTCCCCCCTAGCAGTACCCAAAAAGGCCCAATAGGAACGGAATGCCCCTTCATATGCCTTCCTCGTCCTGGGTGCTAAACTCTCTCCCACGAGGTTTTGTAGTTCGGGGCACCGAGAGACCAGAGAGCTTCGGGAAAGGGTGCCGCCACCGGGTCCGCTGTGGGCAGAAAACCCCAGAAGGCCTGCATACGGAAACGAGAAAGTGCATCAGCCGCTTGGTTCATCACCCCCGGCACATGTCTCGCCCTAAACAGTACATTCAGTTGCATGCATAACAATACAATTTCCTTGAGCAGTCTCAGAATCAATATGCATCGTGCTGCCTGACTATTGATACACTCAACCACTGTCATGTTATCAGACCAGAACACCACAGAGTGATCACGGAAACCCCTGGGCCACGTTTTCAGGGCCACCAAAATAGGAAAAAGTTCGAGAAAAGCAATGTTACTCGTCAACCCGCACTCATGCCACCATGACGGCCATTTTTGAGCCGACCATTGTGTACCAAATATGGCACCAAAACCTATACTCCCCGCCGAATCTGTCCAAAGCCCCAGCTCTTCGGAGGACACCGCTGGTTTGTTCCAGACAATTCGACCATTGAAATCCGCCAGAAATGCCAACCAAATGCGCATGTCCTGGCGAACCTCTGCCGAGAGTCTCGTGCGGTCATGTCCTTCCTTCAGGCCGACCATGGCTTGTGCAATCGAGCGGGAAAAGGGGCGCGCCATTGGTATCACTCTTAGGGCAAAATTCAACTGACCCACTAACTGTTGCAATTGATGCAGGTTTACTTTTGTTGCACGAATACATGTCTCAAGGGATAACCTGAATTTCAACACTTTTTCCTTGGGTAATCGAAAACAACCTTCTACCGAGTCGAGCTCGATCCCCAGAAACTCGATCAAGGTCGAGGGACCCACAGTCTTACCTGGCGCCAATGGCACACCAAATCGATTCATTAAGACACAAAATTCATGTAAAGCCTGTCCACACTCAGGATCCCCGGCTGCCCCCAAAAACAGAAAGTCATCGAGATAGTGCATAACATGTTGAAAACCTGTCTTCCTTGTGAATACCCACTGCAGAAAACAACTGAACTTCTCGAAATAGGCACATGAAATCGAGCACCCCATTGGCATACATCTATCCATGTAATAGCGACCCTGAAACCTGAAACCAAGAAGACGCTGATCGTCTGGGTGTACCGGGAGCAACCGGAACGCTGACTCGATGTCTGATTTCGCCATCAGCGCCCCGGGCCCCAGGCGATTCAACATAACTACGGCCTCATCGAAAGATGCGTACCGTACTGAACACACTTCCGGGTCTATTGCGTCATTCACAGAAAGACCACGTGGGGCTGACAAGTTATGTATCAGCCGAAACTCACCCGGGTCCTTCTTGGGGACCACCCCTAGAGGGGAACAAACAAAGTTAGCAACCGGTGGCAAATCGAATGGGCCGGCGACACGACCTCGAGTCAGCTCCTTCCCAATTTTTACCTGTACCACCGCCGCATGCTGCAAGACCGATAGTTGATTCTTACAGTTTGCTACACCCTGGAAATCCCCCACTGGGATGCGGAAACCATATGAGAACCCATTTCGCAACACCCCAGCGGAAGCACGATCCGGGTATTCGTTGAGCCAAGGAATCATTGCCATGGAATCAATCGGGGTAGGTAAAGGCGCCCCTCGGACTATATCAGACCTGTTTGGTGCCTCCCTTACCACCGTTATCACCCGTTCTGGCTCTGCACAAGGACTCAGGATGGGATGGCTGCCCACACCCCCCACACTCATGTCTGAATTTGCATGACCCCTGGGGCCGCGTACATTTCCCTCTGTTAAAATTCCAACAGATCCCCCTTTTACCTGTGTTGCCACTCGGCTTCGAGTGGTACTCGTTACCTGCACCCGTCCGAAAGGGTGTCCCAGAGTTTTGGCGGGAAGATTCCCCTCCGTTACTCCCCACCAATGAGACCTTCAACATTCCTGTACTCTCCATTTTTTGCCATGACACGGAGTCGTAACAATCCCAGGTCAACAATGGGTCGTGTTCCTTAGCTTTCCTAAAAAGGTTGTCATAGCAGAACCACTGATTGCCCCCATATGCTACAGAATACTCCATAATACGTGACTGATAAATAGGTAACTCGGTCAGCAACTCGGGCCTGCGCTCGCCCATGATGGAGGTAAATATGCCCCACGCTCTGCCCCAAGTACCAATGTTCTCGTCAACCTTAAAGGCGGCCATCTTTGCGCGCCAAACACTCGGATGCATGAGCTCCTTTTGGCTCTTCACATGCTCTATCTCGTAATGGTCGGTAAGCAATGAAAACATGTTTACATACTTATCCGCCCAAATCAATTCCTTAATTTCTAGTGGAACATGCTGTGCAATCTTCTCCCTTCGAGAAGGTACAGACCCCTCCCCCGCAATCGGCAATGGCCGCTTACCTGAAGTAGACCCTGCACTTGCCGCCGAACTTGGGCCTGCTGCACCTTCAGCCGCCGGAACCTGTGGGGGAACAGAAGATGGCGCCTTCGCAGCCTCCCTAGATTCCCGCAGTTGCCTCATTACTGCCCGGGCGTCGTCAGCCGTGGCGCCCTCGCTATCTTTTCCCAACCACGCTGCCAATTGTGCCGCTAACTCGGGGGGCATATCATCCCTGTTCACGGGGGTGACCACCACAGGGATTGGATTCCCCTCTTTCGGCACCGGGATTGGCTCCTCCCGTGGGGTCTCGGGAACCGGGGTGTCCCCCCCAAGTGCCCCCCTTCTGGGCCTCTTGCTCCTTCCACCGGGGACTGCTCCCTGCGAAAGTCGTTTCGGTCCTCCCTCCCCGTCCTTAGCCTCCACCGTTTTCTTCAAATCGGCTATCTCCTTCATGAGTATGCGGAGCATCTGCTCGGTACCGACCCGCTTTCCGACCTTCTTAGGCATTCTCGGACGGGATATCTGTAAGACAAAAGAAAGATTACAACGCTCAAAATTGGCTCTTCGTTCCGTCTCGAGCTCACGTGCAGCGGGGAGGTGCAGCTTCAGAGCACAGGAATGAGAGGATGCCTTCTTGGCTTCCGCTCCTTTTATCCGTCTTCAGGGCGGGCGTAAACCCACCCCCGCCTGCCTCCGAGGGCGTGGCCGGCCGCGTCAGTGTCTAGGACAGCCCACTCTAGGGCGGGAAAAAGGCGCGCCCCGGCTACGCCGCTTCGGGCATACCAGCCGAGACTCGCCTCCCGCCCAAGATGGCTTCCTGGGGGGATCGTGGTACTCAACCATACGTTCGGGGGGACCGAATGGTCGCCCCTTTCCATAATTTCCAGAATGTGTTTGTACGATTACATTTTAATGCAGGATTATGCCAAAGGGAGATCACAGTAGAATCTGAAATGCGTGATGAAAAGGATGCATCAAAAGCATTAATAATCAGTTTAGTGGATGCATTAATGGGGAGAATTTAAAAAGTTTATTTAAATTAGATATGGACAAAAGTGCTTTAGGAGAGGAAATGGTGATACTAAATTGCGCTTAATCATTAACCATTTTAGGGAATAGTTATGGGCCAGGCACAAAAATCAAAGTGAACCGTGTTTTAAAATAAATGCTTTATGATATTTGAAAATGTCAGGCATACCAAATCCTCCACTCAGTTTAGATAGTTTAAGTTTAGAGTAATCAATAAGATTACATATAAATGTAGAAATAAGCTTATCAAATTTTTGGTAGACTGAGAGGGGCAATTGTATAGCGATCATAGACAAGGTATAGAAAATTATTGGGGCTAATACCATTTTAACGGTTCCAAGTTTCCCCCACCATGATAAGTGGAAGGGGGACCATTGACAATTTTTTCTGTAATTTTGGTAAATAAAGCGTCACAGTTAAGAGTAACAGAGTGCTTTAAAGGAAGTGAAAAGAATATACCTAAATATTTAATTTTCTCTTTTTGCCAAATAATATCAGCATTCTCCAATACTGAGGGTGTACAGTGCACCTTCAGGCGAAATATTATGTTTTATGAGTATTCAAGGTATAACCAGAAATAGTAGAATATTTGCCTATGACATCTAAAACTGCCGGTAGAGATATGGCCAGATTGCTAATATATAATAGGACATAATCTGCATAGGCTGATGTTTTAAGGTTAACATCCACTAACATAATTCCTTCAATATCAACAGAATTTCGAATGTGGGAAAGAAAAGGTTTGATTACCAAACAAACAAGAAGAGGTGACAATGGGTAACCTTGCCGGGTTCCTCTATAAAGAGAAAAGGGATTTGAAAATTGACCATTAATAAAGAGGCGGGCAGAAGGGAAGCCATATAAAGTTGATATCATTTTTGTAAAGTTATTACCAAAATTAAAAGAAAAAATTGTTCAAAAGAGAAATTGCCAGTGAACCTTATGGAATGGTTTCTCCGCGTCTAAAGCTAGTAAGCCAGCAGGAGAGGTGAGGTTAGAGGCCTTATCAATAATATGAAAAATCAGTCTTGTGTTATTGACAGATTAACGTTTTGACATAAATACAGATTAATCTATATGAATAAGGGATGGCAAAACTCGAGCTAATCTGGTGGCAAGAATTTTTGCAAACATTTTACAATCCTGGTTGATCAGAGAAATAAGACGATAATTTGAAACTTTGGTATGGTATTTATCTGGTTTAGATAAAACTATAATTAATTAAAGAGCCACCAAGCAAACCAGATTGAGCAAATGTAGTGAACAGATGGTGTAGGTGAGGCATGAGAGTGTCAGCAAATGTTTTATAAAATTCTGCAAGAATACCATCAGGGCCAGGAGATTTTTGGGGTTTAAGCGATTAAATAGCAAATAAAAGTTAATCTGCCATGATAGGATTGTCTAATTTGTTTTTCTCAGACTGGGAAAGTTGAGGTAAATTAGAATAGATTACAAAATTGTCAATAAATTGAGGATCTAGGAGGTTCGGGTTACTATACATTGTGGAGTAAAATTTAAGAAATTCATCCATAATCTCTTGCATAGATACAACAACAGTACCATTGTGTCTATGGATAGCATGAATTTGATTTCTAACTTTCTTGATACGGAGATAATTAGCTAAGAGATTTCCTGACTTGTTGGCATTAAAAGCAAATTTAGATTTCTGGTTGGCAATCTGTATGCCAGCTCTTTCACTCAACATGGAATTATACTCATATCTACATTTTTGCAATTTGGTTTTAAAATCAAAATTCTGTGAAGATATAAACAGTTGTTCACATTTTGCAATCAGTATTTCTAGGTGTAACAATTTGGTGTTAAGCAATTTATTTTCATGTGCCATTATAGAAATAACAATTCCTCTAAATCAGCTTTAAAAGCATCCCATTTTCACAATAGGAGAGGTAACATCATTGAGGGTATATAAAAACTATTCATGAATAGCTTTTAACCCCTTCGCTGCTCATGACGAGCTCAGCTCGTCATGAGGCACGGTTGAGCTGTGCTTATGACGAGCTGAGCTCGTCATGAACAATGGGAACGCTGTGAGTCCAGCATCGGGGGGCGGAACGGCTAGCAGCCAAGGTGTTAAAGTGGTATCTTTATGAGCCTCATGAAGAACAACATCAACACCAACGAGAACGAGAGACTGACAAATTTGCTGTTTGTAAGTGAAGCAAAATGACGGCATGGTCTGAGACTTCAATACTACCAATAGTAGGTTGAGTTATAGTTTTCACTAAGTCTCTAGAGACCAACAAATAATCTAAACGTGAGGGATTGGAGAAAATGTGAATTCTTTCTGGGTGGGGAAATGTAATCTTCAGATGTCAACCAATTTAGTGCTCTTAAGTAACGTTCTGAGGGAATTAAATGATTTAGGAGTATATTTGGTGGAAGATAGTCTAACTAAAATGGGGTCACTAATCAAATAAAAATTGACCTCCAAAATTAAGGAAACTTTCCCAAGTAGAAGAATCTCAGAAGTAATACGAGACCAAAAATGAGGGTAATCTGCTGTTGGTCCATAGATATTAATTAGGTCTAAAATCATATCTCCAATTGTAACTTTGACCAAAAGAAATCTGCCATCTGAATCAGATTTTTTGTCAAGAACTTGCAGCTGAAGAGTTTTTGAAAAAAGAATAGCCACACCATTCTTTTTACCTTGCGCAGGGGAGGAAACAATCTGGCCAACCCACTTCTTTTGCCTGTATATTAAATGGTGTCATCAATGTGTGTTTCTTGTTGAAAACAAATATTAGCTTTGTGCCTATGTAAATAGTCCAAAATCTATAATCTTTTAACTAGATGACGTAAACCTTCGACAATCAGTGAAACAACTTTAACTTTAGGAGAAGTACTCACAGATTATGAGGTGAAAAAGAAGGAGAATAGAGAAAGAGTGGAAGAATGACTGTTAGAAATAGGGGTTTCTTGTTGGCCATGGCTGGTGCCATTAACCAAATAGGGACCCTTCTCCCTAAGTCAGGGCAAGTGGGCCACCCCCTTTGACAACCCCTGCTCAACCCTGTGGTAACGTAGCACGAGCAGTTAGGCCTATCTCAGAGGCTGTGTGTGAAGCGTTTATGACCACGTACAATAAAGTAGTAATGACATCACAAAACGACTTAATGTAGGCCCTTACCCGGTCAGTCACTCTGTAAGCCTTATGCCTAACGGGAGGACTGTCCCCGGTGTCCATATCATGGACACATCAATCAGTGACACTAGGCACCAGGGAGAACAGATCACTGAATTGGCCCAATAGTTGATGACAATCACCCTGCTGCTCAGGAGTCAGTTTGGGGGAGAGGACCACACCCTCTACTGACCCATGTCACTCTCCTTCACACAGGAGGTCAGGATGGGGCTCGCTCTCCTCCTCCATCCCAGCATCTGTTCCCATGAGCATGCCCACTTCAGACTTCTCAAAGTGGGGCTTCAGGGGATTAACATGTAGGACCCGAAGGGGTTCCTGGGAGACTGCATGTCCACCATGTAGGTAACAGGACTTTTGCGCTCCACCACCTCAAAAGGGGCCAGTCCATAAATCCTGGAGCGCACAAGGCTCCACTGAGGCCATGACCCAAACCTTTTGCCCAGGCTGAAACTCGATCATTGTCATTCTGATTGTGCCAGCGTTTCCTCTCTTCCTGGCTGTCTTCCAGGTTTGCCTTGGCAAGTTTCCTGAAACACAGAGTCTGGTTTCAGAAGGCCACATGTAAGTAAACACAACCTGGTGAGGTTTCCTGGGTGATTGCTCCCAGCCTTCCTTGACCAGACTCAGAGGCCCTCTGACTGGGTGCCCATAGAGCAGCTCAAAGGAACTGACTGATCCCTAAGGACTTCTGTGGCACCTCACGGTAGGCATACAACAGGCATGGCAAGAGGACATCCCACTTACGCCTCATGGGCTCACTCAGGCCTATAATCATGCCCTTAAGGGTCGGGTTGAATTACTCAACCAGTCCATTCACCTGGGGGTGGCAGGGAGTGGTGAACTTATACATTATCCCACAATCCTCCCACAGCAACTTCAGCAAATTAGTCCCCCTATCGGACACCACCTCTTTTGGGAATCCCATGCAGTAGAAAATCCCCATCAGTGCCCGTCCCACCACTGGGGCCATCACTGTCCTGAGCGAGATGGCCTCTGGGTACCGGATGGCATGGTCCACCAAGACCAGGATGAACCTGTTTCCAACGGCTGTCTCGGGATCCAGAGGCCCCACAATATCAATGCCCACTCTCTCGAATGGGGTACTCACAAAAGTGAATTGCTGTAGGGGGGCCTTAATCTTCCCCCCACTCTTCCCACTTGCCTGGCAAGTCTCACACGTTCTGCAGCGAGCATCTGAGCTCCTGCGCATCTGGGGCCAATAGAAGTGGGTGACGAGCCCCTCAAAGGTCTTGGTCTGCCCCAGATGTCCGGCCAATGGCACATCATGTGCCCACCTCATTAGGAAAGTCCTGAAGCGCTGGGGTACCACCAGCACTCGGGCTCACCCAGGCTCAGCAACCTTAGGCTCGCTGTAAAGGAGGTCATTCTCTCAATCGATCCCTGATCACCTGCTGCCTGGGCGGTGGCCTGTCACCGGACTCCCTCAAGAATAGGCAGGTTCCTCCCTGAAGGCCCCCCCTTCCTGCTGCCAATGGGTCAGCTCTGGTAGGTCCCTCGGTTCAGCTACCTGTTCCCCTGTAAGTTCCAGGACATCCCCCTCAGGGTCTGCTCCTTCTGGGAACATGGAAACCACAGGGGCCAGTTTCCCACGCCCCCTATCCATTTTGTTTAAGGCCAGGGCCTGGGCCATAATTTCAGTCTCCAGGCCCTCCTGGACACCCTTCTGAGCTGCCATGGACCGAGTGGTTGCACACGCCCACTCAGGCAGGCCCAACATTGCTAAATGAGATTTTCTCTCCACCGTAGCCCATAGGGAGTTCTCTAGATCATTGCCCAACAGACAGTCTACAGGCATGGAGGGCCTTAAAGCCACCTGAAGAGTCCCTTAGAACCCCCCACTCGAAGGGAACCCGAGCCACCTCACACTGACTCTTTGAGTTGTATGCTGACACTACGGGACAGACCGCATGGGGGACAATCTGCTCTTTGGACACCAACCTGGAGCTGACAGCAGTCACACTAGCTCCTGTGTCCCTTAGAGCCTCCACCCTATGGCCATTGATGGTCACCGACTGCTGGCACTTCTTAGGGTTATTAGGCAGTGTAGGGTTAGGGACCTTCTCAAAGTCTTCTAGCGAGACAAGGGTCAACTCTACGGGATCCCACCCACCTTGGACCTTCATCTGCTTTCCCTGAGCTACACTGGCAATCTGGCGGAATGGTGTACATGGGTGGTGCACAAGGGCGGCATTGGGGCCCCTCTGGGGATCATAATATGGGTGGCCCACTTGACCACACTTGAAACAAGTAAGTAACCCCCTCTGAACAGGCCTACCTGTTGGCGACACTGGCTTCTCCTCAAGGAGAGGCTAGGACAGCACTGCTTGGTTCCCTGGGGAATTACTTTGGGACCCTTTCTGGAACTCCCTCGGCTTACCCTTGTCCCCCCATTTCTCTGCTCAGGACCCTGCCCACCTCTGTCGAAGTCTCCCACAAAACCTTTGTGGACCCAGGTGCCCCCCAGCAGTCCGCCTCCTCAGCAAGATACCTAGGGATAGTCAGCTTGCTATCAATCAGGTGCTGGCGTAGCTCTGGGAAACGGTTACTAGAAAAATGCTCCCATGCAAACAAATCGTACAACTGTTCAAAAGTTTCCACCTTGTTACCTTTCACCCAGCGATCCATTGCTCTGCAGAAATAAGACACATATTTAACCCATGTGGTTCCCTCTAACTTCTTACAGGTTCTAAACCTCTGCCTGTACATTTTTGGGGTCAAACCATAGCGGGTCATCAAAGCTATCTTCATATGGGCATACACAATCCTGCTTTCCTCAGGCAGGTCCAACAGGGTATCCCTACCATCACTCACAAAGCGTCCCCACAACCCCGCTCCCCAATCCTTCTCAGGGACCCGGTGGGACATTATTGCTATCTCATATGCGGTAAACCATTGCCCAATATCCTCACTCTTGTGAAAATCCTTAATGACATCTTTAGGAATATAAACTCCACTCTCAGGAGTTACTAAAGGTATGCTGCCACCAGAGGGGGAGACCGGGATAGTTCCCGCCCTGATCTCTATCTGCCTCAACATTCTCTCATGCTCCATTTTCATTTTCTCAAGTTCAATTGACAATCGATTCTTCTCAATGTCTAACTTCTTACTCTCAAGGTCCTTCTGACCTTCCAATTTAGCCATCTCCAAACTATGCCTCATATCTCTCTCCCTGTCCTCCAGGTCTTCTGGGGTCAGGATCCTTTGGGATACACTAGTATCTGGATTGGAGGGTTCTATCTCCCCCCTGTATTACATAATCTGGCTGCCCTCCAGTATTCTCTTCCTTATCCCCAGCGGACTCTCTCGCTTCCCACCAGGCCTTCGGTGCCTTCTGGTACTCCTCCTTCCTGGAGAGACCTATCACGGGGACTGCGAATTGCTAGCAAAATAACTTCAGCTGTCTGGCAGTATAGGTATCTAATCTTTCCTCCTCAAAGGTGAGATCCTCTGAAGTTGGCTTTCCTCTACTAGTAGTACTCAAGGCTGCTATCTACAAGTCACCACTAAGACAACCAACCAACCAATAAAAAATGTTTTGTGGCTGCGCTTGGTCTACACTCACCAGTGGTGTTTACCAGTTATTGTACGTGGATCATTAAGGCAACTCCTGATCCCACCACTGCCACCAATGTTAGAAATGGGGGTCTCTAGTAGGCCATGGCTGGTGGCATTTTCCAATAGGGACTCTCCTTCCTAAGTCAGGGCAAGTGGGCCACCCCCTTTGACAACCCCTGCTCAACCCTGTGGTAACGTAGCACGAGCAGTTAGGCCTATCTCAGAGGCTGTGTGTGAAGCGTTTATGACCACGTACAATAAAGTAGTAATGACATCACAAAACGACTTAATGTAGGCCCTTACCCGGTCAGTCACTCTGTAAGCCTTATGCCTAACGGGAGGACTGTCCCCGGTGTCCATATCATGGACACATCAATCAGTGACACTAGGCACCAGGGAGAACAGATCACTGAATTGGCCCAATAGTTGATGACAATCACCCTGCTGCTCAGGAGTCAGTTTGGGGGAGAGGACCACACCCTCTACTGACCCATGTCACTCTCCTTCACACAGGAGGTCAGGATGGGGCTCGCTCTCCTCCTCCATCCCAGCATCTGTTCCCATGAGCATGCCCACTTCAGACTTCTCAAAGTGGGGCTTCAGGGGATTAACATGTAGGACCCGAAGGGGTTCCTGGGAGACTGCATGTCCACCATGTAGGTAACAGGACTTTTGCGCTCCACCACCTCAAAAGGGGCCAGTCCATAAATCCTGGAGCGCACAAGGCTCCACTGAGGCCATGACCCAAACCTTTTGCCCAGGCTGAAACTCGATCATTGTCATTCTGATTGTGCCAGCGTTTCCTCTCTTCCTGGCTGTCTTCCAGGTTTGCCTTGGCAAGTTTCCTGAAACACAGAGTCTGGTTTCAGAAGGCCACATGTAAGTAAACACATCCTGGTGAGGTTTCCTGGGTGATTGCTCCCAGCCTTCCTTGACCAGACTCAGAGTCCCTCTGACTGGGTGCCCATAGAGCAGCTCAAAGGAACTGACTGATCCCTAAGGACTTCTGTGGCACCTCACGGTAGGCATACAACAGGCATGGCAAGAGGACATCCCACTTACGCCTCATGGGCTCACTCAGGCCTATAATCATGCCCTTAAGGGTCGGGTTGAATTACTCAACCAGTCCATTCACCTGGGGGTGGCAGGGAGTGGTGAACTTATACATTATCCCACAATCCTCCCACAGCAACTTCAGCAAATTAGTCCCCCTATCGGACACCACCTCTTTTGGGAATCCCATGCAGTAGAAAATCCCCATCAGTGCCCGTCCCACCACTGGGGCCATCACTGTCCTGAGCGAGATGGCCTCTGGGTACCGGATGGCATGGTCCACCAAGACCAGGATGAACCTGTTTCCAACGGCTGTCTCGGGATCCAGAGGCCCCACAATATCAATGCCCACTCTCTCGAATGGGGTACTCACAAAAGTGAATTGCTGTAGGGGGGCCTTAATCTTCCCCCCACTCTTCCCACTTGCCTGGCAAGTCTCACACGTTCTGCAGCGAGCATCTGAGCTCCTGCGCATCTGGGGCCAATAGAAGTGGGTGACGAGCCCCTCAAAGGTCTTGGTCTGCCCCAGATGTCCGGCCAATGGCACATCATGTGCCCACCTCATTAGGAAAGTCCTGAAGCGCTGGGGTACCACCAGCACTCGGGCTCACCCAGGCTCAGCAACCTTAGGCTCGCTGTAAAGGAGGTCATTCTCTCAATCGATCCCTGATCACCTGCTGCCTCGGCGGTGGCCTGTCACCGGACTCCCTCAAGAATAGGCAGGTTCCTCCCTGAAGGCCCCCCCTTCCTGCTGCCAATGGGTCAGCTCTGGTAGGTCCCTCGGTTCAGCTACCTGTTCCCCTGTAAGTTCCAGGACATCCCCCTCAGGGTCTGCTCCTTCTGGGAACATGGAAACCACAGGGGCCAGTTTCCCACGCCCCCTATCCATTTTGTTTAAGGCCAGGGCCTGGGCCATAATTTCAGTCTCCAGGCCCTCCTGGACACCCTTCTGAGCTGCCATGGACCGAGTGGTTGCACACGCCCACTCAGGCAGGCCCAACATTGCTAAATGAGATTTTCTCTCCACCGTAGCCCATAGGGAGTTCTCTAGATCATTGCCCAACAGACAGTCTACAGGCATGGAGGGCCTTAAAGCCACCTGAAGAGTCCCTTAGAACCCCCCACTCGAAGGGAACCCGAGCCACCTCACACTGACTCTTTGAGTTGTATGCTGACACTACGGGACAGACAGCATGGGGGACAATCTGCTCTTTGGACACCAACCTGGAGCTGACAGCAGTCACACTAGCTCCTGTGTCCCTTAGAGCCTCCACCCTATGGCCATTGATGGTCACCGACTGCTGGCACTTCTTAGGGTTATTAGGCAGTGTAGGGTTAGGGACCTTCTCAAAGTCTTCTAGCGAGACAAGGGTCAACTCTACGGGATCCCACCCACCTTGGACCTTCATCTGCTTTCCCTGAGCTACACTGGCAATCTGGCGGAATGGTGTACATGGGTGGTGCACAAGGGCGGCATTGGGGCCCCTCTGGGGATCATAATATGGGTGGCCCACTTGACCACACTTGAAACAAGTAAGTAACCCCCTCTGAACAGGCCTACCTGTTGGCGACACTGGCTTCTCCTCAAGGAGAGGCTAGGACAGCACTGCTTGGTTCCCTGGGGAATTACTTTGGGACCCTTTCTGGAACTCCCTCGGCTTACCCTTGTCCCCCCATTTCTCTGCTCAGGACCCTGCCCACCTCTGTCGAAGTCTCCCACAAAACCTTTGTGGACCCAGGTGCCCCCCAGCAGTCCGCCTCCTCAGCAAGATACCTAGGGATAGTCAGCTTGCTATCAATCAGGTGCTGGCGTAGCTCTGGGAAACGGTTACTAGAAAAATGCTCCCATGCAAACAAATCGTACAACTGTTCAAAAGTTTCCACCTTGTTACCTTTCACCCAGCGATCCATTGCTCTGCAGAAATAAGACACATATTTAACCCATGTGGTTCCCTCTAACTTCTTACAGGTTATAAATCTCTGCCTGTACATTTTTGGGGTCAAACCATAGCGGGTCATCAAAGCTATCTTCATATGGGCATACACAATCCTGCTTTCCTCAGGCAGGTCCAACAGGGTATCCCTACCATCACTCACAAAGCGTCCCCACAACCCCGCTCCCCAATCCTTCTCAGGGACCCGGTGGGACATTATTGCTATCTCATATGCGGTAAACCATTGCCCAATATCCTCACTCTTGTGAAAATCCTTAATGACATCTTTAGGAATATAAACTCCACTCTCAGGAGTTACTAAAGGTATGCTGCCACCAGAGGGGGAGACCGGGATAGTTCCCGCCCTGATCTCTATCTGCCTCAACATTCTCTCATGCTCCATTTTCATTTTCTCAAGTTCAATTGACAATCGATTCTTCTCAATGTCTAACTTCTTACTCTCAAGGTCCTTCTGACCTTCCAATTTAGCCATCTCCAAACTATGCCTCATATCTCTCTCCCTGTCCTCCAGGTCTTCTGGGGTCAGGATCCTTTGGGATACACTAGTATCTGGATTGGAGGGTTCTATCTCCCCCCTGTATTACATAATCTGGCTGCCCTCCAGTATTCTCTTCCTTATCCCCAGCGGACTCTCTCGCTTCCCACCAGGCCTTCGGTGCCTTCTGGTACTCCTCCTTCCTGGAGAGACCTATCACGGGGACTGCGAATTGCTAGCAAAATAACTTCAGCTGTCTGGCAGTATAGGTATCTAATCTTTCCTCCTCAAAGGTGAGATCCTCTGAAGTTGGCTTTCCTCTACTAGTAGTACTCAAGGCTGCTATCTACAAGTCACCACTAAGACAACCAACCAACCAATAAAAAATGTTTTGTGGCTGCGCTTGGTCTACACTCACCAGTGGTGTTTACCAGTTATTGTACGTGGATCATTAAGGCAACTCCTGATCCCACCACTGCCACCAATGTTAGAAATGGGGGTCTCTAGTAGGCCATGGCTGGTGGCATTTTCCAATAGGGACTCTCCTTCCTAAGTCAGGGCAAGTGGGCCACCCCCTTTGACAACTCCTGCTCAACCCTTTGGCAATGTAGCACGAGCAGTTAGGCCTATCTCAGAGGCACTGTGTGAAGCGTTTATGACCACGTACAATAAGGCAGTAATGAGGCCACAAAAGGACACAACTTAGGTGGGTATAGAAAAATAATATCTTTATCTAACAGTTCAACAAAAAATTCTCAAAATGTTTCAACAACTACAATTCACGTCAACCCGTAGACATTAGTGTATGCACTAAAGTGTGACACTGTCTGAGTTCAAGGCCGCGGCCTACGTGCCCCGGTGCACACCAGATACCTGTTGTGGAGAGGGGACCCAGCACGCAGCTTCTCCAAGAAGCAAAGACTGTGACAGGTGGACTCCCAGCGGCCACAAGTCTTAGGGGCGGAGGTCCGCAGCGTGCACCCACAATGATTCGGGCACTCAGGGACAGGCAGGTGCTTAGCGGCACAAGCACGCCGCTGCCCGGGCTGGTGGCGGTGATGACTATCGTCGTGCAGCTCTGTGGTGGGCTCACAGCAGCAGCAGCACTCTATTAGCTGCGGTGGTCCCCAACAAGGGTGACAAGGTGCGGGCGCACTACTGCAGCAGCTCTCCTTCAGCTGTGGCAGACCACAGGACAAATCCAAGGATGCAAAGTTGCCACAGGTGCGGGCGCTCAGCAACCACAGCCCTCTCTTAACTGCAGCAACCCCCGAGACAAATCACAATGAGGCAAAGTAGCAAAGGGTGCGAACTCTCAATGGCTACAGCTCTCTCTTGGCTGCAGCGGCCCATGGGGCAAATCACAATGATGCAAAGTAGCAGGGGTGCGGGAACTCAGCCGCTACAGCTCTCTCTTGGCTGAGGCGGCCCACGGGGCAAATCACAGTGATGCAAAGTAGCAAAGGGTGCAGGAACTCAGCTTCTACAGCTCTCTCTTGGCTGCAGCGGCCTGCAGAGCAAATCACTATGATGCTAAGTAGCCAAGGGGTGTGGGCACCCAGTGGCTACAACTCCCTCTTGGCGGTGGCGGCCCAAGCGACAGGGGATGGTCTCAGCCCGGCTGGCACAATGGTGGATGCTCAGTGGCTAAAGCTCTCTCTTAGTTGCAACGGTCCACCCAGGTTCAGTGGAGGACTCGAAGGTGCAGATTCCGGCAGGCTCTCAGCGGCGGCAGCTCTCTCTTAGCTGCAGCGGCCCACACAGGTTTAGCAAAAGGTTCAGAGTTAGGCGGGCTCCCAGCTGCGGCAACTCTCTCTTGGCTGCAGCGGCCCGCACAGGTTTAGCAAAGAATTCAAAAGTTCAGAGTTAGGCGGTCTCTCAGCAGTGGCAACTCTCTCTTGGCTGCAGCAACCAGCACAGGGTTAGCAAAGGATTCAAAAGGGGTCATAGTCCGCAGTCCTCACAGTAGGACTAGATGCTCCGATTACTCGATGGAGGCCTCACCTGCAAGGAGAATTCCTCGCACAGGAAATCAGACGGCTGACGGGGTGAAGTCTAATGTCCCTGAGACTTCTGCAAGAGGCACTCTCGATTTAGGCCCTTGGGTAGTTTCTTCGGCAAGCTTGGTGAAAGTTTCAAAGTCCCTTCCACTGTTCACTCGGACAGAGTTTCGTCTTGACATCCCGAAGGAACACCGCTGGCCACAGTTCCAGCACAGCATTTTATACCTAAAAAGTCTTCGTTCTCTAAGGTCGCATATCACTGACTCCAGTCAGAACCAGTTTGGTGGGGTCGTTAAGCACTTGGATTACGAGATGACATCCTGCCCTTTCAGAAAGAGGGCGTCTGCTATCAGACACCCAGTGGGAGGTGGAGCCATCATTCACCTTGCCAGGCAAATTCCTGCTCGGATCAAAGAGTCACCCCTCTGCACGCTCTAAATACCGTTCTCTCTCTCCAGCCAGGTCTGACCCAGCTGGCCCTGTTGCTCCAAATCCAGACGACCAATACACACACTCGCAAAAGCCAGCAGTAAAGCTTTAGGCAAGAGACTACCGCGTTTTCAGGAAAAGGCATTTCAAACCTTTTTATATTCTCTTAATGGTCCTTATTAAAGGGTGGACCGCAATGTCCTGAGCATAAGCATATCAAACTAGCGGTTTCTAGGGCCGCATAGGGTAATAGAAAGTAATCCTTAGCAAACAGGTTACACAGATGTAGGCATTAGGGTTATCCTTATTCACACAGTCATTTTATATACAGGGAGCATTCGCGCAGTGGCACTGATTAGCAGTGGCACGGTGCCCAAAATGTCTACGTTCAGCCAACATACAAGACAGGAAGGGTAGAGGGAAAGGGAGACCTACGCCAATGATGCCAGGTCTAACAATGACAATTCACAACAGGAGTAGTATGAGAGACCAGAGAAGTAGCCAATGGACATGGAGGACATAAAAACAAAAAGACAAATATATAAACAAAGTAGTGAAATATACATATACAAAGAAGAGACACACACGTGCATCTAAGAAGAGATAAAGGAGGAGGGTGGTACATCCGTACTAAAAGGACTATCATTATAATAGCAGGAGTATTACTAGTTGGATATCAAACATACCTATGAGTTATCACAGTAGTAATAAAGCATAAGTAGTAGCACTAATAGAGTAACTTCAGGTTGGAGAGTCATGTGAATCCTTTGACAGAGAAGACTGGTTGTCTAGGAAAGCTTGATGCTCTTCCGGTCAATTAAAGGATTTGGAGATGTTGCCCTTCCAAATATGCATTGTGGATGGATTGAAGAGTCCATATTTGAAGCCAGAGTCTCTCAGTCGTGGTCATAACACTGCAAAATCTCTTCGCATTGCAACCATTTCCTTAGCAAAGTCCTGATGGATGAAAATCTTTGAGCCATTAACTGGAAGAGAAGTAATATCACAAGCTGCCTTCCTGATAAGGACAAGGTGATGATGGCGTAAAAATTTGAAGATGACTTGCCTGGGTTTAGTTTGACCTGATTTACGGTTAGATGGAATATGATGTGCTTAATCTATCTCAAACTTTTCTGAAAACTTCACATTCACTAAATTAGGTAGCAGATTCTCTAAATATCGCTTGCAATCATTCCCTTCAATGTCTTCAGGCAAATTAAAAATACATAAGTTATATTTCCTATTCCTGTTCTCTAACTCAAGCAGTCTGGTACTTATGAAGGGGATTTTTGTAACCTTTGGCAGAATCTGATTTGTTTTGGTTATAACGTCATGGAGCTTGATCTCATTATCTGCAACCTTCATTGAAAGACTGGCCATGTCTTTCCGTAAATTTTTAATTTTCATGGTAATATTGTCAGTGTTTGATCTAACTGCCTTTAATTCCTCCAGCATAGTATTAAGAGAAGGTTCAGATGAATCAACCATTTTTGACATCAAAGGTGGAAGAGAAACTATTTGTTTACGCTTATTTGCGGTAAACTTATTTTCGATTGTCAAAAAAATAAAGAAACCCAGGCAAAAGTTGTCAAAATTACAGTAGAATGAAAGATAAGCAATTCAAACCAGTGCAGCAGCTAAAACTAGGGGGCATATTACCAACAAGTAGTGATATTTAACGCTAAATAGGCATTTTTAGGCCGGAATTTATCGCTGAGATAACGTGCTATTAGCAACATTTATCTCCAAAGCGATACATTTTCCAGCGAAATGCGTGAATATCGTTGAGAATACAGCGATATTCACACATTAGCGACAAAATGCTCTTAGCCATGTTATCCACCTCCGATTGCATAACATGGCTAAGAACTGGTCTGGGCAGGTGTTAGTATTTGGAGATATTCGCGCTTAGCGCGAACATTTCCATCGCTACGCCTGCCTTGCTAATAGGCGATAACGATTTTAGCGACTGTTTTCAGTCGCTAACAGTTTGGGTATGCCCACTTTGCATGTCATTAGTGATAAATATTGTTAACATGCAAAGCGGGCCCCAAACCGCTCACCATCACCTAAAAGCTGTTGCTAACTGCTGTTAGCGACAGCTTGCTAATAGGGCGATAGAATTATTGCCGCTTAGCGGAAAATTCCCTATCGTCACCCTTGATAATATGACCATAGGTGTGGAGGAAACCAAGCAGCTAAAACTAACTGTGGGACGAAACCAAGACCAAAGCCGCGCCCTCTCTTGGTGTAGAACTCCGCCTTCCTGACAGGAACCTCGGAGCAAGCTGAAGGGAGCCTTACTGGAGAAGACACTGCAGCTGGAGGTGATCTAGAAATCGCCAAGATCGCCGGAAAAGCTGGAGAAATGCTCTCCTTAGAGAAGGTAAGAGGTGCTCAGGCCCGGTTCTAGAGGGTGTGCCGGGTGGGCCAGGCCCACTCAAACATGAGCCTGGCCCACCCAAACATGAGCCTTGGCCCGAGGCTTGATGTGAGCCGTTTTTTCCCCCCACCAGTGTTTTCATTCTGGCTCTCCTGATCCGAAGTCAAGAGGCTGCTGCAGCCTCTGCGCAGCCCAGCACAGATTATCGCGGCCCATTGCCTCATATAGAATGACAATGGGCCAAAGCCAGCAGTCACAGCACGTGGTGGGAGCTCCGGCCCTGGCCTTAGGGCACATGTCTTCAAACGGTGGTGCGCACCTCCCTAGGGGTCCGTGGCTGCATTCCCAAAGGGGCACAACTGTGTCTGCAAGGAAGGAATTGAAAATGAAGATGGCCTGGAAGGGTCGACGTTTATCTGGTGAGTTCACAGGCTGTCTTCTTTTATATGCAGAAGTTAAACAGCATAAAAAGTGTTCACCTGTAATCCTGAGTGTTTCCTGGGGCACTGTCAGTGAGTAGGGAGACGGGGCTGAAGGTTAAACAAAGTATGCTAATAACTATGTAATTTTTTCATCTTCATATAATTGTATATATAAAAAACGTACACACACAGTAAATGAAAAAACAAAACAAATGAAACGAATTTTAGGAAAATATACTCTCTTACTGTTATAAACCTATAAACCTACGTTATCTGACGCATTCACTGCAGATTTCTGTGTCTGACCAGAAAGTCGCCGATTTAAATCCTGGTTTTCACAGTGGGAAATAGTAACTAGTGTATTTATAGAGCTACACGTTCCATGCCTGTGGTAAAAAGCACTCTGGCATCACATAAAGCATATATCAGCTCCTCGGCTGCTTTTATGTGTGTTGCTTAACCAGTTGCATAGGGTCCAGTGTCATGAGAGGCCTATTAAAGCCGGGGTCACTGGAATTATGCGGAAGGGGAGGACCAAATCATGTGGCAGGGTTGACTAAATTATGTGGCAAGAAAAGGAAAATGTTGTGGGGTTATACAGAACATTTTGTCATGCATCTACTTTGTTACTGTGTCATTTTTACATTTGGTAAAAACTATCTGGGCATTGATTTCACCTCATTAATGCTGGTTTAATACCCTAATATAACAAAAAGCAAAAGAAAGGTGACCAGTTAAGCTTTGCGAAGGGCGTTTCACAGAGAGATGAGAGCACCTTTACTGTGAAAAGGTGGGGGCAGCACGTTGGAGCTCATTATTTCTAAAAGGGAGGAGTTGTGTCCTAATGGCAAGAGCTTCCTACTTGGGAACCTAATTCAGGTCCTCCTGTCAGCTAAACTCAAATCACTTAATAGTCCAGTGCCTAAAATAAAAACGTATTTAAAGTTTGCCAATGCCCTTGGGCCGGTCCTCCCTACGTAAAACCAAAAAAAGGGATAGATAACCTGTTTCAAGATTGGAGTGATAGCCATGGTCGGTAAGTTGTGAAAGAGGCAGAGGAGGTAGAGGGCTGAAAGTGCAAATCCAATAAGGCCCAGGAGTGCGAGGGGATCACAAGAACCAAATTATGGAGAGAACAGTTTTTTGTCAATTTCTGTTATTGTTTCATGATTTTCCCTATCATATGTTTCACATTTACTGTGGATTATGAGCTACAAAAAAGTATCCATGATATGATCTCAAAAGCTCTGCCTTTGTGCTCAGCCCTGTCTCTCCTGTTTCCCGATCCTTGGAATAAAGTTTTGCAGGGGTCCCCGACTTCAAAGCATTTTTCTTTGAGGGCTCCGTGCAAAAAAGTTTGAAGACCACTGCCTTAGGGTATGACAGTGAGGCCTCACCATGGGAGATGCTGCTACTGCGGGCCAGAATTTTCACTCCCCTTCGAACAGGAAGTGATGGGGCAATAAACAGGGTTTTGCTCCCTCCCTCCTCGCAGTGGATGGCTGGCCCGACTCCAACTCATTCTGGCCAGGCAAGACTTCCTCACTGCTCTACAAACCTCCCATCTCAAACTCAGAATTTAACCAGAAACCAACCCCCACCTTACCTGTGTCTTTGAGATGTGGCATTTAATGTATAGGCTTTGTCAGCAGATGCCCTTGCCAGGGAGTTTCCTGGGCCCTAGTGCCACCAAAGTACAACTTTTAAGTTACCTCAGTCAAAGGAGGGCCACCCCAGAAACTGTTATGGTTTTTCGGAGAGACCAAATGTTTGATCATGTACTCCTTCCTTGGACAAAAAAATAAAGCCCTTTCAATCAAAACCAGCTAAACTGAAAATGTTTACGCCATAGTTTATTTGTTCAGACAGCACAGTCATTAACTGCTGCCTGCTGGGGTGTATTGATATAACCAGTGCCACTGGAATTATGCATCATTGGGGAGGGAGCCTGGCTGCTTGCATCCTGGGCAGGAGCCGAGAAGACGTGGGACCGGTAAGCTACATTTAAAAAATATATATATTATTAAATTAAACTCCCCCGCGTGACCCCCCCATGCTCCCTCTCCCCCGTCTCCCTCCCCCTGTGAGTCATGCCGGCCGCGACTAAGTCAGTGGCCCACCCGAATGCGCCATTGGCCCACCCTAATAAAAATTCCTGGAGCCGGGCCTGGAGGTTCTAATAGCCGGAGATGCCTAAATCCTGTAATTTCAGATTAATTAACCTCGTCGTATGGACGGGTGAGCCGGAGCTTATTTCCATTGCGCGCTTGTGCGTCTCTCATTACATTTTTATAGTAAATCTTTGTACAGTGGTTGATCTGTATTTTGATACCTGATAAATGTAAACGCCCACACACTGCAGCTTAGCAGGGCAATATACTTATAGTACCAAGTTTTCATTGAATGAATAAGTGCTTTCATGGTCATTTAGAGAAAACTCTAGATAATAAAAATATCATGCCAAATAAGAATAACTTGGAAAAGGAATATACATATGAGTTTACACAGACTTTACGAGCGTAGGGGTGCTGTAATTGTCAGCAGAGAATAAAGCTTGTCCCATATACTGAGCCATCATTAGAGTGCAGACTTTGTGCATATCTTGACTCTGCAACACTGCACACATTGGAGACGCTAGTGAACTGCTCTCTACAGCACATACTTGCTGCTTCTAATTACATTTACTTTGGCATGAACTGGCAAGTTTGCTGGAATCTATAGACCCATACCAGTAAAGAAAATATAAACTGACGTATGGTGGATGATTGACATTTATTGTGGCTCTGTCAGTATTTCAAAGCTAACAGCGTTTTCTGACACGAAAGGGACATCACCACGTTTTAACTACCATCCTGGGGCTGGCAGCACGGCACTCAGAAGGGAAAGAAGCAACGTCAAATATCTGGAAAAATTAGTGAATGTTGCTGTCTAGGCAAAATTGTGGTACTCTGCTGTTGTCCAGTCGGCTTCTAAATTAATCTGGGCACAAGCATTTTGAAATAGGAGGAGTAAAGTAAAGTAAGGTGGCCTATGAGATGGTCTATGGAGATGAGCTAATATTGTGTCAGAAAAAACACCATCTCACTCAGAACACTGATATGCTTTGACAACCAGATGACAATTGTCTCACGTCAATGTTTGACGTTTTCCCCGTGTTACATATTAGGAAGAGAAATAAATACATCCCATCTCAACTTTAGCATATTTTCTTTTGGTCATCTTTGGTCAGTTTACTGCTTTTGTGCGAGAAAAATTGTTCTTTTTAAAAAACCTTTGCTTAATAAACAGTCAAAAACGTATAAAGAATTACCATTATATCTGGTTTCCGGGGATCACTCTAAAATTAAATAAGACTTTTCTTAGGCTTGCTAACCTTATGAAACATGCAACAAATGTGAAAGTTTACATCTTCAATTTCATGTACTTTTCACCTACTGAATACTCTTTTGTGCAGAAAGTATTTTGTGGAAATGTTAGAACCAAAGCTGATAAATGTTCTCTGCTCACTGCACTCTGGTGAGTTGCATGACAATTGAACAATTGTTATACCAACACGTATGTAAGTTATGTGAGGTAAGAGAAACCACATTGTGTACTACTTTACGCAATTTTTGTGAAAAATATGCAGTTTCAACTATCCTTTCCATCACAATAGTATATGTTCATGAGAGGCAACAGCAGCTCCTTGCCCATGTTACCCAGCCACTTTTACCAGTTTTGAATGGTGGGCAAAAAACAATGGATTGGTTGCAGCCCAAGCGATTTCTTGTGGCTGAGATTAATTCAAGCACTCCATCGATCCCCTTGATTTTGATTCCCTAAGAGTGAATGGTATGCCCAGATGTGGAGCCTGTGCTCACTGTGCCCCTGGACCTAAGCTATACCTGGCTGATGAGCCCTAATGAGCTGACTGGTCCTGGGTTGCTTGTGTTCCACTTCAAGGAGGACCTGGCCTGGAAGTTTGGGTGGTACTGTTCCCATTGGAGCAGTGTCAAGACACTTTTGCATATGGGTGGGTCAAAACTGAGGATGCATAGTGCAGAAAAAACAATGGATTGGGATGCAGACTGAGTGGTTGCGAGTGGCTGAGGTTAATTCAAGCATTCCATGCACCACCTTGTTTTTGGTGGCCTGAAAGAGAAAGGGGCAAAACAAAAAGGCATTAGGTTGGACCTATTACTACTTCACATATTCAAACATGCATTTCAGAAAGGTACAGGCATGGATTTAAGCCTAGTTGTTGTCCTTTCTCTAATGTGTAAAGTTCCGAGTGTGCACAAAAGTATGCAGACATAATGTATTTTACGTGCTAATGTGGAAGTGACAAGGGGGGTGCCACCAAATTGGGAAATATATCTTCTACAAAGTTGGAGAATGAAAGTTGAAATTTAGGCAGGACAAAGAAAGGGATATGTAAATACATAAAAACTCCTACAGAAGATTACACTCATATCTGCTCAAAAAGGCTCAGAAAGTCTTGGTGTAAACCACTCACTACACATGACCACTCACAATACTGCAAGTGAATCGGGTAGAATAGCACCAGCAGCACAAAGCTAATCACCAAAAACATGTTAATAGAAGTAATAGAAAAACAGCCACATTTCATTACAGATTCCATACACTCATATGTAAAAATATTCAAAATATTGAAAAATAAAAAATAAAGTGAAAATGTTCATTTAAGTATATAGATTGCAGCATCCCTACAAATCAAATTGTAAAAATGTAATGATAACAAAAGAACATGCTTACCAAATCCAAAATGTTTAAACTGTTAATGACTTCTAAAAAAACACCCGAACCTCACATCTAAACCACCTGATGCTGATGTCTTACTCTACAAGGTCATGTTGCATAAGGGGAAGAGCATAAGGTGTGGGTTTATTCATATGACTTTACTTGTCATGACTGTCAGATGTGTATTGCTCTATTCCCAAGGTAATGGCTGGGTCCCTATTCTTTTCAATTAAGAGTTCTAATCTACAGACGGTGGTCTGAGACTTCTGACAGGATGGGTAGTTATTTGCATTTAATGGATGTTTGTCTTAAGTATCCCTGTAAAGCTACTAGTAGTGCATTTATGTACCTATTTTGAGTTGTGTGCATCTCCGATCCATCATGTTTCTTAAATGGACTGCTCATTTTCAGAATTCAAATGTCCTGTATCAAGAAGAACTGCCACAGACCCATTCCACTAAAATAGACACACCTATTTATAATCTGGTTTTGATCCTGAAGCATGGTTTTTGGTGATCAGCAAAGGCCTTGATATGCTCCAACAAATACCCCCTCTCCCAATTAACTGATATGTTCACTTACATTTCATGATTAACTGCAGCATTTCATTATGCCCTTCGCACATGAAAATGTCGTGAAGCACTGTTGGGTGACTTGCATCTCATTTGATCAGGTGATTTGACCTGCGAGAGACCTTGATATCACATCATCTAACTTACGGAAAAGCAATTAGCACTTTCTTTGATAACAGCATGAATGCATTTCACAAGTACCTATAGAAGATTTGAAAGGCTAACATTGAATATGTACAGACAATGTTACTTTCTAAGTTGCAACCGTGCACTCCTACATACTTGCTTCAAAACCATCAAAGGAGTCCTTACAATAACCAATCTCATAAGGCTTTAACAATGATCTTTATATACTGTAATTGATTTTCCTTTTGCTACCCAAAATACATTTTGAGACATGAAGGGGCAACACGGGGGTCATTTGAAAGGAAAAAAATATGTGCAAACAATAACTCTGAGTCTGGAAGATGATAGGTGCCCCCGGTAGCAAATTGTGCAGTAAAAACGGTAAACCATATCTCATGCTTGGGATAGAACTTGCATGTTGTTGTAAGAAAAGTGAACAAAGGGGCTTTTCTCATGATGTTGGTAATATCAGGACAGATAAAGAGCATATGGACACAATTTTCAATTCTTATTGAATATTATACTGCTACATATGGGTTCCATAGGAATGGTTCACTGCTCTGACGTTGAATCAGTGATAACAATGAATTTTGCTTTTTAACTGCTGTGACAAAATGACACCGTAAAACATTTTGGGGGCATATTTACAGGAAGCTAACGTCACCAGAACCTCACTTTTTGCGATGTCCTGGTGGCATTAAGTCTTTTGCCTTATTTACAAATTGTGTTAAGACACTTAACGTGGCTTAACGCCGCCTTGTAAAAAATGCCCCGAATCACAAAGCACTTAGCATGAAAGGGGTGAATGGGTGTTGCAGTGGGTGTGCCGCTGCAACACCCATTGCTTTTTTTACATTGACCCATATTTACAAGGTATGGGGCAGCACAAAAAATATTGCCAGGTAATACCTGGACTTAACCATGCGATATGAGAAGAAATGTTTATTTTCGCCCTGTATTTTACTCTTTCCATGTGTGCTGCATTTTGCAGCACACATAGGAACAGCAAATAGCCTTCAAAGATTGTTTATGTGCAGGAAGGTGGCCTTCCTGCACATAGAAAATCACCCCTGTAGTGCAGGCACCCTTGCAACATGACGCAAGGGTGCCTGTGCTGGCGCTAAGCAGCTTTTTTAGTGCCAGCACTTGGGGAATGCAGGGGTGCACCGTATTTTTGCAAATACGGTGCATCCCTGCATTTTGAAACTGATGGAGAGCGGCGTTAGCAATTGTAGCATAACACCTTGCTCTGCCAGTTTCTAGTAAATATGCCCCTTTGTCCTGAACCGTGTGATCTTAGTCAGGGTTCTCCAAAGTTGGTTCTGGAATGACAGATCCATGCCAGATTTTTAAGGTAAACTACATTTATCGAAATGTGGATATGCTAAACATCTGGCATGGATTCGACCCTCCAGGCACTGACTTGGGAGAACCATGTTCTAAGTGATGACATCCACCTCCCCCAGGCTTCCAGATATTCACAAGAGGAGGGAAATGTGAGTGCTGCTCCAACACCCTCAAACACCAATACCCAGAGGTCTCTGGAAAGAATCTCAGGCCAGGCTGGTGTTAGACTATGGGGTCTATTAGGCTGGCAAGTGGATAGCCGACGCTGGGCCGGCAGTGTCCACCGCCAGCCCACGATCGAACCCTGGAAAACCGCTGGTCCGATTAGCATCACATTCGTGAACGCAGCGGTGCGATTTTCCGCCTGCCACTTTTCCACCGGTTGCAGTCCGCCTGCTTGCCTGGCGGGCAGAGCTAGACCGCTACAATTGTTGCAGATCAGGGCCAAACACCGCAGGCATGATTATGTTGCCAGCAGTAGCCAGCCATTCCGTGGTGGTGGAACCGCCATGGAAAGGCATGCAGAGACATGTTCCGGGGGCCCATTGCGTGCCCCCAATGTGTTATGGGGTTGTGGGTGCATTTCCCTGTGCCAAGTGGCAGCCACTGTGCAGTGCCTGCCACGCAGTGCAGTGAGATGCAGGACATGCTCTTTTTAACATCGCAGTGGTGCTGCTGGCAGCTGCGATCGCCACAATGTTTAATGGTGTCAGAAAAGGATGCACTGGAGCGGCCCCCTCAGGAACAGAAGATCTTACCCCAGATCCCACAGACCAAAACCAGTGACAATCGAGAATCCGCTGGAGTTAGCCCTGGGGGAAAAGGGAAGTGGAAGACAAAACAAGAGAGACTGGCTTCTGGACACTGGCCCCGCCTCTGGACTGGGATTGGAAGCTCTCTGTACGGCAAGTACAATATTTATCCTCCCTAGAACTGTAAGACTACTTTAACATATTACTTCTAATCTCTTGCTTTAAACACAACTCTTACCAGTGTCTGAAATTAAGCTAGCTACTCTCCAAATAGTTTTGCCTGTAGTGTGTGATGTAAAATCTGATTAACTGGAAGAATATGCTGCTGCTTTCTAGTTGCAGCTATTTAGAGTATTTACTGTGCCAGTGAATATTCTCCTCAAGGATTTTACAGCCTCAAACAAGATTAATAAAAAACTGTCTTTCTTATTAAATTCGTAACTCCTCAAGAGGTTAGTCCTTGCATTCTCCTCAAGTCTTTCTTTTATTATGCAATGCGACAAACACTTGGAGTCTTCTCAAAAACTATGGTGCACAGTCTCAGAACAAATCTTATCTTCGGAGTTCTTATTAATTCTCAGTTTCCACAAAGAATAGTCTCTAGAAGGCTCGAGGCAGCTTTAGGTAACTGGAGCTTGTCAACGCTTGCGAACCCAGAAGCCTCTTGGTCATTGCCAGAGATTAATTAAGGATAACTTGATACGCTTACTTGCAATAGGGGAGTTCTTCTCTTGACTGAAGATACTCCCGGAATACCTGCTCCTTGAATTCCTTGCCTGGGAAAGCTTGAACTGCTACTAAAGCTTCTCGACGCTCGAACTGAGGAGAAAAGACTGTAATTTGAAATCGTTCTCCAAAACTTTAAAGAAATGGCATTCTCAATTACTTCCCATAAAATGAAGCGTGAAGGCAGCAACTCTACAAATTCTCTGAAGTATTCGCTAGAAATTGACAGCGAGCGTAAGGCAAAAGCTCCTGTCAGAAGGCTTCAGTCAGTTGAAGTGCGCAGCGCGCTGGTCGCGCATGCGCATTACAGCCGCGCTTTGGATCGGGAGAAAACAACTAGATTGCTACCCACTACTAGAAGTGGGAACGGTCTGATAGTCCTCCGACATGGCGGAGTGCTGCAATTCTAACAGCACCCGCCGAAGAGAGGATCTCCAGCATGGACTTCTTTTCCGTCGCCACCCCTACCAGCTGGTAAAGAAACAGAGGCTAAGGCATCTTCTTTTAGGATTCTTTTAGAGTGGAGATAGCGGATCCTGACAGTACCCCCCCCCCCACCAAAGAGCGTCCCTCCAGCCTGGGTTTCGTAGGATTGGCCTTATGAAATTCTCGAAGTAGTCTTGGAGCATGAATGTTATCATAGGGCTCCCAAGATCTCTCCTCAGGACCAAAGTTCTTCCAATCAATCAGATAGTACAATGTGCCTCTTTTCAATGTGGAGTCTAAAATCTTATGTACCTCAAACTCTTCTTTTGAATCTACCTGAATTGGTTTTGGTACCGAACAAACTCTTAAGTTAGGTGGACTTTTTTAAACAAAGAAACATGGAAAGTGGGACGCACCTTAAGATAAGAAGGTAAGTGAATTTTTACTGTCACTGGACCTAGCATCTTCTCTACCTTAAAGGGACCAAGAAATCGAGGTTGGAATTTGCGATTTACTTTTAACTTCAGATTTTTTGTGGATAGCCAGACCTTATCTCCTGGACTGAAAATTGGGTCTATTCTTCTTTTTTTGTCTGCATGTCTTTTATAAGATTCCTTAGCCTTCACCAATTTTTCTTTTACTTGAACAAAGGACTTTTGCATTACAGATACAAATTCTTCAACTGCAGGGACTGAACTTTCCTCCTTCTCTACAATCAAGGTTGGATGCCTGCCATAGTTTACATAAAAAGGAGAGTAACCAGTAGAAGAATGAGCCTCATTATTATAAGCAAACTCCGCAGCCCAAACTAATTCTGACCACTCCATCCTTTGTAAGAAAAAATGTAAATTGATACTTGTATAGCGCTCTACTCACCCGCAAGGGTCTCAAGGCGCTTGTATGAATACTGCTGTGGAACCCATCCTGGCTTTCCCTGTGAGGCGACCACTCCTGGGCACCCCCAAGGTGGAGGCCAGGCATCCTTAGCGTTGTAGGGGCCGTTGTGGAGATTAAGCAAGCTATTGCCTAGAGTTGCAGAGTGGGACTCCATGATTGGAATAGGCACAGAGGTGAGAATTATCAGGTCCGTGGAATTTTGAACCCAAGACCCACCGAGGCGGGGAATTGAACCCTGGTCCCGGGCTAGACCTCTGCATCAGGGTCTGCTGCTCTAATCATTGAGCCACACTTCTCAATCCTTTGATCCAAAAGGTAAAGTCGGAGGTATTGCTCAAGCTCTTGATTCACCCTCTCTGTCTGATCATCAGTTTCTGAGTGGTAGCTAGTTGAAAAACGCGTGTCAATCCCTAACTTTGAGTGAAAGCCCTCCAAAAATGTGAAACAAATTGTGTGCCTCTGTCGGAAACTAGAACCTTGGGAATTCCATGTAAACGCACTATGTGCTGGGAAAAAAGCTGAGCTAAAAGTGAAGCACTGGGGGTCTTTTTTAATGGAATAAGGTGCGCCATTTTAGAAAAGACATCTACAACAACCAAAATGGTGGTATACCCCTGACTGGGAGGCAAATCAACAATCAAATCCATAGACACGGTGTGCCAAGGAAGAGGTGGGGTGGGTAATGGCCTTAATTTTCCCTGTGGGGGTCTCCAATCAATCTTCCCTCTTAGACGCCTCTCACACGTGGTCACAAATTGTCGTATCTGCTGCCTCATGTCTGGCCACCAAAAATTCCTCTCTACCAATTCCAAGGTTTTATGGATTCCCTTATGTCCTGCAAGCAAATTGTCATGACAAGATTCCAATGCCTTCTCTCGGACCTCCTTTGTAGGAAGAAATAAACGATTATCCTGATAGGGAAGACCCTTCTTGATTTCTCTACCCTCAGCTCCCTGAGACCAATCCTTCATCTCTTGGAAGGTCATTGCCTTTTGGACCTTATCCACAATGTCTGAAGTGTGAGTGGCTAAGATAATTTTTTCTTCTGGAATGATGTTTTGCAATTCTCTATCAGACTCCGAAGAGGCTGAATCTATTGGGGACAGAGCATCTGCTTTGGCATTACTTCTCCCAGGACGAAACGTTATCACAAAGTTGAAATCTGCAAAAAACAAGAACTATCTTAACTGTCTGTCTGTTAAGGTGCGAGCTGATTTGAGAAACTGCAAATTTCGATGGTCAGTAAAAACTGTCACCTTGTGTCTTACACCCATCAGATAATGTCGCCATTCCATAAATGTACTTTTTACGGCCAACAATTCTTTATCTGCAATTGAATAATTGCACACTGGAGGATTTAATTTTCTTGAGTAATACACCACTGGATGTAAATGGCTGGCTGTGGGATGTCGCTGAGATAAAATTCCTCCTATGGCCACATCTGATGCATCAGCTTCCCATTAAAAAGGAACATCAGTTCTTGGATGTAACAAAAGGGGAGCTTGGGTGAAAGATTCTTTTAAAAATTGGAAGGCTTCTTCGGCTTCAACTCCCTAAACAAATTTAACTCCTTTCTTCCTTTACAGATTTTGGAGAGGGCCATTCTTGCACCGCCTTGAACTTGGTCGAGTCCATACTCACTCCGTCTGGGTATAGCACAAACCCCAGAAATTCCACACGAGTAACGTGAAAAGCACATTTCTCCAATTTCACGTATAGATGGTTCTCCAGCAACTTGGTCAAAATGGCTCTTACATGAGGGATGTGCTCCTCCACAGTGTTTGAAAAAATCAAAATGTCATCAATGTAAACGACCGTGACTCAATCCCAAAATTCTCCCAACACGTTGTTTACAAAATGCTGGAAGGCAGCGGGAGCGTTGCACAAGCCATATGGCATCACCTGATACTCAAACAATCCATATTGAGTTCTAAACGCCGTTTTCCACTCATCTCCAGTAGCTACCCTGATTAAATGATATGCTCCTCGTAGATCTAGCTTGGTATAGACCTTGGCATCCTTTGCTTGATCCAATAACACTGAAATCAATGGGAGAAGGTATCGATTCTTTATTGTCACCTGGTTCAAGGCCCTATAGTCTATACAAGCGCGGAGATCTCCATCTCGTTTTGGAATGAATAAAAGAGGGGATGACACTGGGGATTGAAATGGACGTATAAATCCATTGGCTAGATGTTTATCCAGATACTCTTTCAAAAACCCGGTTTTCAGTTTCGGTGAGAACATAGATTCTACTGCATGGAAAAACGGCTCCTGGCTCAATCTCAATCTTGCAGTCATAGGGGCGATGCAGTGGTAATTTTTCTGCTTCTTTTTTATCAAAAACTGCTGAAAGGTCTTGGTATTCCACTGGGATTTCCTTTGTTTCCAATGTGCAAATCAGAGCAGGGTGACGAGAGACTAAATTTCGAACCGGCGTATCCTCCTCCACTTGACCTTGTTCACAAAAACAATTTCCTTGCAAAAGGAGGAATCCAATTTAATTGTTGTTTTACTCCAATCTATTTGCGGATTGTGTTCTGTCAAACATGGGAGGCCAAGAATCAACTGGAATTGTGGCGCATCTATTAAATTGAAAGTTAGTAGTTCTGAATGTCCCTTTATTCCAGTTAGCTGAACAATCTCTGTTTCATGAGTAATTGGACCTGATGATAAATTGGTGCCGTCAACAGCTCAAACCGCCTCCAAAAATAGTTTTTTCACAAATCGAATTCCATTCTGACGAGCATATTTTATATCGCAAAAATTTCCAGTGGCTCCAGAATCAATCATAATGGAAACTTCTTGATTTCTTTGCCTCAAAATCTTACTGCAAAAATGGCAATCAAATGAGGAGCCGCAGACTGAAGGTATTCATTATGTGTTGTTGTCCTGGAGTTGACTTCTCTATCTCTTCCACCCATGCAACTCCATCTATGGGCGAAGGCGATCTTTTACCGGCAGAGAAGTTTTGGGTCTCTTTGGACATTCCTTAACGAAATGTCCCGAAAATCCACAATATAAACACAACAGAGAATTCCTTTGTCTCTCTTTTTCTTCTTTGGTTAAGGGCCCTCTAACCGATCCAATCTGCATAGGTTCTTCAGTAGACATTCCTTCCGAATTCTTAGGGGGTTCACTTTTAACTCGATCAAACCGTGGAGGTGGAGGACGAAAATATCTTTTTCTCCCATGCTGACGCTCACTTAATCGATGGTCCAATTGCAAAACCAAATCAATAAGCTCCGAAACCTCCGTGGGTCTTTGAGGAATTTGTGCCAGAGCATCCTTAAGCTCATCTCGAAGACCTCTGTAGAATATTGCCCCTCTTTTTTCCTCAGGCCAATTTGTTTCTACAACTAACTTGTTAAGTTTGCTAAATAGCCCACCAAATCTCGATTCCCTTGCTTGAGATCTAGCCATTCATTATCTGTTGCCTGAGAGGCTGAACATCGATCAAATATCCGCGCAAACTCCACCTTGAAATTTGCGTAATTGAACAGAAGGGGATCATTTTTGGTGACCAAAGACATGGACCAAGCACACGCATTCCAAGTCAGATTCGACAAGACGAAGGCCACTTTAGCTTGATCTTCAGTATAGATCACTGGACGACATAAAAAGTGCAAAGAACACTGTGTCAAAAAATCTGTGCCTTCAGAGGATCTCCAACATATCTCTGGGGAGTGGCTAGTGAAATGATAGGAGAGACCTCATGAATCACCTGTGTGGAGATGTCTGACGAGGAGGGGTGCTGGGATGATGAGGAAATTCATCTGAATACTGAACCTGCCGCAACCAGATCATCTAATCTCTGCCAAATTTGAATGGACTCTTGACTCGATCTCCTGACCTCATCTCTCAAAGCCTTATTTTCTTCCAAGGTATTATTTAATTGTTCCTGCATATTATTCAGTACATTAGTCAAGGCCTTTAAATCTAAACCTCCCGCCATTCTGCTCAGGAGGGGACCTAATTCCTCAATAAGAGGCGGGCACTTTAATCTGTCAGAATAGGATACACTGGAGCGGCCCCCTCAGGAACAGAAGATCTTACCCCAGATCCACCAGACCAAAACCAGTGACAATTGAGAATCCGCTGTCTCTGGAGTTATCCCTGGGGGAAAGGGGAAGTGGAAGACAAAACAAGAGAGACTGGCTTCTGGACACTGGCCCCGCCTCTGGACTGGGATTGAAAGCTCTCTGTAAGGCAAGCACAACAATTATCCTCCCTAGATATGTAAGACTACTTTAATATATTACTTCTAATCTCTTGTTTTAAACACAACTTTTACCAGTGTCTGAAATGAAGCTAGCTACTCTCCAAATTGTTTTGCCTGTATTGTGTGTGGTAAAATCTGATTAACTGGAAGAATATGTTGGTGCTTCCTAGTTGCAGCTTTTTAGAGTATTTACTGTGCCAGCGAATAGTCTCCTCAAGGATTTTACAGCCTCAAACAAGATTAAGAAAAAACTGTCTTTCTTATTGAAATAGTAACTCCTCAAGAGGTTAGTCCTTGCATTCTCCTCAAGTCTTTCTTTTATTATACAATGCGACAAACACTTGGAGTCTTCTCAAAACCTATGGTGCAGAGTCTCAGAACAAGTCTTATCTTCGGAGTTCTTATTAATTCTCAGTTTCCACAAAGTATAGTCTCTAGAAGGCTCGAGGCAGCTTTAGGTAACTAGAGCTTGTCAACGCTCGCGAACCCAGAAGCCTCTTGGTTATTGCCAGAGATTCATTAAGGACAACTAGATACGCTTACTTGCAATAGGTGAGTTCTTCTCTTGACTGAAGATACTCCCAGAATACCTGCTCCTTCAATTCCTTGACTGGGAAAGCTTGAACTACTACTAAAGCTTCTTTAACGCTCGAACTGAGGAGAAAAGACTGTAATTAGACCTCGTTCTCCAAAACTTTAAAGAAATGGCATTCTCAATTACTTCCCATAAAATGAACGGTGATGGCAGCAACTCTACGAATTCTCTGAAGTAACCGCTAGGAATTGACAGCGAGCGTAAGGCAAAAGCTCCTGTCAGAAGGTTTCAGTCAGTTGAAGTGCGCAGCTCGCTGGTCGTGCATGTTCGGGAGAGTACCAGGGGGCTGTTTTAGAGCTACGCTTGGATTCGTCAATTTAAAGGGAGTACAGAATCTAAGGATTTGGAGATCCAGCTGTTAAAATCTTCGTTTGCTGAGGTAGGGTCTGGGTTGTTATGGGGTCTGGTATTGTCCAGAGTCGTCCACCAGTCATCCAGAGGTAGTTTAGACCAGTTTCTATGTAGAGACGTATTAGTTTGTTGCGGGGAGTGTGAGTTAGGCAAAGGAGATTAAATCGTGGTCCGACCATGGGATGGGGGAAGGAGTACGGACTTCCAGCTCCGGACAGTTACTAAAAATGGGGTCGAGGAGGTGGCCTTTCATGTGGGTTGGGTTGGCTACTAACTGGGTAAGTTGTAAGGCCGCTAGACTGGTGAGCAAGTGGAGGGCAGTGGGATTGGAGGTGTCGTCAAAATGGATATTGAGGTCCCCCAGAAGAGTGAAATTAGCTGGCGTGGTCGCTAGACAAGCCAGTATGGGAGGGATGTTAGAACGGCCTCTGAAGCATGGCATCTGCTATTTCTTCCACCTTATGAAATGTTCTGTTAGAGTTTTTTTTTAATGTATATTGAAAAAGAAATATATGAATGAAATGCTGTTGTTTTTCATGTGGATCTCATTTGAGATCTAAATTTTGGATAAAAGAATTAAATTGATTAAATATTTGGTTGGGGAGATCATTTTAGGTGACTGAATGAGTAGGTTGTAGAACCCAGGCATTTATTTTAAAATTGGAATGAGAGGGGATATGCCAGGATGGTGGTTGGTGTGTGTCATTAAATCAGGGCTCAAATTACCGGTTTGATGCACTTTCCCTCTTTGCACAACAGCGAGCCCTTAACTAGGTGGATCGAGCACAAACTGGGTCACTGCATCTGATTACACTAAAAATCTTCTGTCTTCATTGCAAGCACTAACTGATAGTTTGTGGATTCAGTCAGGGGAGCATATTAGGGAAAGACTGGGCAGCATTTTGAAACCACGCATCTGTGCTTCACTGGAGATTTAGGGTGTCTAGGTGGGTACCTCAGACCTCTGTGTGCTCTTCGAGGGGTCTCCTTTGGGGTATACACAAACTCTGTGCCACCTCTTTGTGGTGTACATATAGTGTGTCTGCAAACAGCTTTTTGCCTCTGCCCCAGCCTGTAGATAAGTGCAGACACAAAGGCAAAGTGTTCTTTTATTTGCATGGGACCACATCCTCATGCAAATGAGGGAACACTTGTTGTAATTTTGCTGACGTATGCTGTACCCTGGCATGATTCATATTTTTTAAGGGTCCGCATGTGCATCTGCAGGCCCTTTTATAATGCCAAGGTGCCCTAGGAGCGCAAGAAGGCTATTGTGCACATGGGGCACTTTCATTAATATGGCCGGGGGTAAATGTTTTCACACGCAAGTAACATGGGGTAGGCTTGCTAATATAGGAATCATCATGTTATGCATGTCTCCCTCATGACTCGAATATGAAACCAGTGTGTGGGCGGAGATCTTAGTTTTTGTGATGTATTTTATGTCACTATGGTTTAACCTCTTTTAGCCTACCCAAAAGCCCACAAAAACAATCCCCTATCGCACTTCCAAACTGACAAAGAATGAGCATTTGGATAGAACCAAGATGAGAAGAGAGTGCTAGAGTTGACCCCAAACAAGCTCATAATTGTGATGGCATCAGATACAGAAACCCTGCCAAGTCGCTGCTGAGAATTAAATGGGTGTTGTTGCTTTTGGTGCCTCACTAGCTGATGGAGAAGGCTATAAAGAAATTGACTCAGATACCACACTAGGCTTAATTGTGCTTAGCCTGCTGTTTGAATGCTACTGTTGAGCACCTAATGTCCCTAAAGTCTCCTGCCCTCCATTTGTCAGAGGCACTTATTATAAGAAAATTATGTCACTATTCGCTTGCATTAAGTTACTATAAACAAGTAGTGCTCCACAGAAGTGTAACACAGTCTCGCTTTACCCAAAAAATTATGAGAAACGTGGCATGCCAACTGGCCTCACTCTGTGCATGTGAAGTTAATAAACACGTTTCGATCTTTCACAGACACTACCTTTAGGTCATGGGCCTAGCTTGGTAGTAAAATTGGGGAGGGGGGTAAGCTTCCAATGTTCCAACAATAACACTGTCATAAACTATTAAAATACAATAAACGACAAGTAGGGCACATGAGAGGGGCTTAAGGGGCATTGGAGAGAGAGGAATGTGGATTGGTAGGGGTACTAAGTGAGACAAAAACCAATTTTTTGTCAAATAACCAACATTTTTAAAGACTCAAAACAGTTAGAGGGAGAAAGTGTGTGTGCGTTTTTGTCTGTGTCTATGTAAAAATTAATGGTGAAATCCAACAAACACCTTACCATACCGAAAGAAAAGAGTTGGCAGTTGTAATAACAAACTGCGTGCACATCCACTCACAATCTATGGCAAGCACATATGATAAAATAAGAACAGGTGCTCCAATGGACCAACACTAAGCCACCTCAGTAGTGTACATACATATATGAAAAAACTAAGATTCCATATATTGACAAAATACAAGTATGGTATTTATGGTCTGCCAATCTAGCAGATCAGACTTTTAATTTTCAAAGAATCCAAAATCTGTTGACACGCAGGTCAGTAGATGAAAAACACACAGCCGACATGTGTTAGATCACACTGACGACTTTTTCAAGGCTGTCACTTTAAAATACAATCATTACATATTTGTATGAATTGCTTTTTTATTCATCTGTATTTTAAAAAAGCATACAGCACTGTTAACCCGAAAGAGTGCAAGGAGAGACATGATTATAAGGGTTCTTTTACATGCTATAAATGAGAATCATGTCATAGTCACATACCCGAAAAACTAGAAGAGATAAGAAGTCAACAAGATGTGACAAAGACCCAAGACCAAATATGAAAGGCGTGAGGGGGTGGACAGGGGGGAGGGGGTTGGAAACAAACCCTTTCTAATCATGAAAAAAATCTCACATCCAAAACCCCATTTGGTGTCCAAAAAAAAGAATGAACCAAATAAAAAAGAAACAAAGTAATACAGCGAAGTTAAAAATGCTTACCTCATAAGTCTTTCTTAGTGAGGTAAAATTAATGTAACTGCACATCATGTACATGTGCAAAACAAAAAAACAAAGTCCATGGAGCCTCAAGGACAAGTATGTTCAAAACAAAAAGGCCCTAGATTCTAAGAACCTCTGGATTAAAGTATATGCTGTAAAAAGTGAACGTATTAGATCAGGAGAAGGAAAAATGAATTTATTTTGTACCTAACAAGTGATCAGACTGAACGTATAAATACATACATAAGGGATTGGAATAGATTATATTTATATAATAATAAAGTACTTTCTAAGCCACTAGCTTCCCTGAGTGACCCAATAGAAGATTAGTTAATCCTCTAATTTGGCACCCAGACTCATTGGCCAACAAATGGGAGAGGAACAACATTGTACTATAATTATAAAAACACGGCAGATATTAAAACCCATTGTCTTGGATAAAGAGCCTTGTAACACAACATTAGATATTTGGGTGGTATGAATACAAAAGCACACTCCAAGGTCATGTCAGCATTAGAGCGATTGATATTCATGGCATACCTAAATAGTATTAGCGTTCTCCAACAGGTAACTGAGGACTGCCTACAATCAGGGGCTAAAGTCGCCTGCTGTAAAGACAACGCCTGCAGAGACCAAATTAAAAAATCAAATTCCTTTCATCAAACAGGAGTATCTGACTATACTGAAAACGCCACCTTTCATGTGGCTAAAACAGAAACAGTAACACAGATAACTCATCCGTAGCTGCTTACGTGGTCTCCCGACGTTCATGCGTATATTGTGTTACATGACTTCAACTAAAGTTGAAGCATGATACCTGGGTAGGTACACATAGAGAATGGTGTGCACCAAATAGCCTGTTCCCATGCCAAGAGTGCAATTTTGTATTGGTTCAGAAACTAAACTCTATCACAGCAGTTTCTTTAGAAACTGTAATCAGTAGAGAAATGTGAGTTGTAAAAAAATGAGTGTCCCTTATATCTAAGTGCTTACATCGCAGAAAATGTTGTCACACAGAGGAGAAAGAGAAACTAGGAAGATACAGATGGGGCCAGTGTCTGAGTTATTACCTACGAAAAGAAAAAATAATCTGTTGGATTTAAACAGATCTACCTGTTGATCTGATAAAGATAATGATGACCATGTTCACATGCCATAGAGAAACAATCTTATATCACATTTATTATTAGCACATTTGTATCCTTGTTGACATAGCAGCAAGACAGGAATTCAAATCAATAACAGTAAAGCATATACTGGAGAGAGTTAGGTGGCTGCGAACTACATACAGAACAACCTTACATGCATCTTATATATACATTTACATTTAGGATCTCTGTAGCATACAACAGTTCTTTTACCAACAAGCCTTTGGCATTCCGTATGGTTACAACTACGTAAGGTTTAGAGACAGATTAGAATATGTGTTTTTTCCCAGAATACATTTGTAGATGACTCAACCCAGATACCATCATTCTTTAGGAATACAAAGAGTTCTCTATATTGAAGCCTAAGTCAACCGACCTAACTTTGATAATCAATGCTGCTTTGAGTTTCCTCAGCGTGTGTGTCCTATCGCCGCCTCTTGGATGGTCCATGGCCACCCCCACTCCACGGTATCTAATCAGAAGCAGATGTGAAGTCCCATGATGTGTATTAAAATGGACAGCCATAGGATAGTTGCTATTGCCATTTCTAATGGCACGAATGTGCTCTTGAATCCTCTCTTTTAGCAGCCTTACAGTGCTTCCAATATAGATACTTTTACATACACTTTATGCAATATATAACAAATGTGGTATTGCAATTCATGCATGCTTCTATCTTTTACTGTATAGCGGTGTTGTTTTTAAAGTTTTTGATCTTGTCTTTTGTATAGGAACAGACATTGCAATGGCCTCATTTGAAAAAGCCTGTAGGTGGGGACATAACCATACCGGGCCTTCCTGTTGTCTTTTGGGTTTGTAAAAACTAGGCCACAGTATGTTGCTTATGGTCTTATCCCTCTTGTAAATAAACCTAGGTTAATCAAAAATAACCTTGTTAAGGAGAGAGTGTACCTTCAAATTGTGCCAGTGTTAGCAAACAATTTTTTGTAGCACATGACTCATTGAGTTCTGAGGAGTAATTACTGAACCTTCTTGCTATTAGTTGTTCCCACTCTCTTTCTCAGCAATTGTTTATGATCTGAATGTAGTATCCTTTTTTTGGCCTTTTGATCATATCAGAGCTATAGCCGCCTCTGGCAGTAAATCTCATTATCGCTTTGTTCATCTCTGCTTTAAACACTTTTTCCTTACTATACTAGCGACTTATACGTGTTAGTTCACCAAAGGGGATGGAATGGATCTGGGATTTGTGATGAAACATGTGTGAATGTAGTATTGAATTACAGGCTATTGGTTTCCTGTATAAGACAGACATAATAAAGCCATCGTTGACATATAGTTTCAAATCTAAGAAAGAAATGTCACTCTTATCATACGATATGTAAACACAATGTTGCATTGATTTGAAAAAACACAAAAAGTCTTGTAAAAGTGTTTCACTGCAAGTCCAAATCATCAGGACATCAACAAGATAGTGGCCCCAATATACCACATGATTAGTCAATGTCCCTGGACAGGTGGATCAGATATATGCTTTTTCCAACCAAGCCATGAAAAGATAGGCGAAAGAAGGAGAGAATTTCGATCCCATAGCCACTCCCTGGTGTTGTCAAAACCATGTACCATTGTGTAAAAATTATTTGGGGCACATGCACCAATCCTGCATTTTGCGATTTCTAAATGGCAAATTTTACACTATTTAGAAATCGCATAATGCAATGTATGTAGGAATTGCAAAAAAGTGCGATTCTAATCCTCTATTGGGTCGCTCCGGGAAGCTAGTTACTTAAAAAGTAATTTTTTATTATTATGTAAATATAATCTATTCCGATTTCTTATGTACGTATTTATACGTTCAGTCTGATCACTTGTTTGGTACTAAAATGTGATATTTCCTTCTCCTGATCTAATGTGTTTACTTTTTACACCATATATTCTGATCCAGAGGTCTTTAGATTTTAGGCCCTTTCATTTTGAACATACTTGTCATTGGGGCTCCAATGACTTTTTTTAGGGCAAATGTACATGAGGTGCAGGTGAATTATTTTTACCTCACTACAAAAGACTTATGAGGTAATATCCATATTTGGAGCATGTTCTTTATCAGAAATAAGCGTATTTTTACTTCAGTGTATTATTTTGGTTACTTCTTTCTTTTATTTAATTTTTTTTGAACACCAAATGTGGTTTTGAATATGGGGCGTATTTTTTTCATGATTAGGAAGGGTTTGTCTCCAAGCTCCCCCAATGTCCCCCCCCCCCCCCCCCCCGGTGTTTGGTCTTCGGTCTTTGTCACATCTTTTTGACTTCCCTCTTCTAGTTTTTTGGGTATATGACTATGACATGATACTCCTGTATCCACATGTGACAAAACCCTTATAAGCACATGTCTCTCCTTGCACTTTTTAGGGTTAAAAGTACTGTATGGTTTTTGAAAAATACATATGAATGAAAAAAGTAATTCATACAAATATATACTGAATGTATTTTAAATTGACAGGCTTGAAAAAGTGGTTGCGTCTGCGAAAAACGTCGGCTGTGTGTTTTTCATCTACTGACTTGCGTGTCAACAGATTATGGATTCTTTGAATATTAAAAGTCGGATCTGCTAGATTGGCAGGTCTTAAATACTATACTTGTGTAGTGCTCTGGATTTTGCTATACCTCATCATCCCCAACTGATAACACCTGTAGCCAACTATTTACCTGAAAATAAATGTATTAGGAAGTTGTAACACCCCCAACTACCCCCAGAAGCTACGCCCCTGCTTTAAGTTTCTGCTGATCATGTCCCAGAGAGTCAGAAGGATGAGACCAACAGTGTGAGACTCCTTGAATCTAACTGTCTGCCTGCAGATCTTTCCTTATCAATTGACAAGTCCTGCACTGCCTGAATAGACCAATGCAGTAACACAATGATAAGAGAAGTAAAAACCAGGAACACATTTTAGTGTACGCCAGGGTAACAATCCTGTCAAGTGCCAGGCATGGGGGAGTGGGGGGGTTAGACTAACTCAACTTGATAATCAGTATCACCTTCTTGTAACAATTCTCTGTGCACGTTTGAGCTCAATGGCAGCCCTTCACATGAGCATGTATTAAAACATTGCTTGCCAACATGCTCAAGAAGTCAGACTGACAGGTTTGACCTGCTGCCAGCAGTGCATGTAACATGGCTGAAATTACAGGGTCTAGGGGAGAATGTTGTCATGCTTACACGTCACCTTTTTTCAAGAGGCTGGGAGCGGCTTGTTATCCTGCTTTCTAAAGCTGTAAGAATAGCTGAAAGAAAACCTCTATTAATTGTACTGCAAACAATTGTGGGAACCTTTGATAATATAGCCTCAGCCCCTGAGATTGGTTTAAAATACCTGTTTAATATTAAGCCACCATAATTGTTTCCAGTACCCTCATGTTATGGGACGTAGCTCCATGATCGTCCATAAGCTCAACGGGGACTTTGCAGCATTGTTCAAGACCATTTCTCCAGAGCTTCTAGGGGCACAAATGTGATACTTTCTGATATGTATCCCATTCCTTGGATTTCTCTCTTTGTTTTTTGTTAGGGACAGTGCCACACAAAGGGCTCCATTAGGATGGCGGTCGGATTCCCCCCGCCAGGCTAGCGGTAGCCACCGCCAGCCAGGCGGGGGAAATCCGCCCGCCATCCTTCCCTGTATTCCCCCCCGCCATATTAGAATGGCGGGGGGGACCACGGCGGAGCAAAACACCGCCCGCCACTTTTCCGCCCCGGTTGCCTTGCGGCCGGGGCGGAAAACGAGTAACATGCAGGCGGTGTCTGTCAGACACCGCCCGCAATATTACAATGGGCATTTTTCAATGCCTTTCCGTGCCGGCAATGGCGCCACAGAAAGGCATGCGGTGTTCACTCTGGGGGCCCCCTGTGGGCCCCCAGAGTGAAGGCCAAAGGGGGGTGGCACACGGGGGGTACCTGTGGTAACCCCCTGCATTTACATAATCAAAGCGGTAGGCACCGCGCGGTGCCTGACGCTTTGATTATGTAAATGCTGCAAAGCATTTTTAGTTTTGTGGCGGGCGGAGCACAGAGCTCCGCCCGCCACAATACTAAAAATACAGGATGTGCCCGCCACAGTGGAGAGCACATCCTAATGGTGCGTGCGGGACCACCGCCCTTAGGGCGGGCGGTCCCGATTTCCGATAGGATGGCGGGCGGGCTTTGCCTAATGGGGCCCAAAGTGTTTTGGAATGTCAAGCAAAAGCACACTGAAACTTTGAAAATGTCATACACAAACAGTATGAAAACATTGCAGTCATGCAGGAAGTGACTCGTACTTTAAAACATATAATGGTCTTTATAGTGGAGTCTGTCATAATCAGGATATTTATCCAGACGTGCACTTTTTATTGTTTTAAAGAAAAAAGTAATGTTTATTTTTAAAAGCAATTTAATCCCTCTTGCTGTCAACAGGTAGCTTTAGACTCTGTAAATGATTTTTTTTAACTTGTAGTCTGCTCTACCATATACCGAGGGGCGCTATGTTATGTGTGGCATTTTCATCCAGCCTCCTCTTATTAGCAACATGTTGCATTCTATTTTTTTAGTTCAGTTTGTAACATTGTGCATGTGGGCACAAAACACTCACCATGCAAAGTGTCTTCAGCTACAAAGACAGGACTGTCTGAAAATCTAGCAAATGACACATGGCCACTTGGCAATTATGGTAGAGTAGAAGGGAAGACAATGTTTGCTGAGAGAATATATGGCAACTGGGCTATATGTTAAAAGAATGAATATATTTCCAACCGTTTATGAGAGAGAAAATGAAAGCGGCCTCAGAGTTTGGGACCATAAAAGCCATTCGGCCCTATGGTTGTGCACCTCCTTCTTTGTAATTGAGAGTTAGGGATACTTGAGTCTATAAACTGCAAGTTGACTTCTATTGTGCAAGCACAGATTCCTTTACTAGGGTCATCATTGTATTTAAATACCTGATAAATATAAACACTCCATAAATACAGCAATTATAAGAATGACAAACTGTCACTGACTTGCAAACATTATTCCGTGTTATGCAGTTTACAGTAACAGCTTTCACTGTAACAGACAGATCTCATATCTCTTGCCTTCCTCAAACTCTTATATTTGCTAAGAAACCCCCTAGGCAGACATGATTAATGAGATTCATTTTCATAGTCGAGCATTGAGATTCAAGCCTAAATGATTTGCAGTGAATCTTTCAATAATTTGAGGTATTAGATAATATTTCAACGTATCTCTCAAAGTGTATTCCGCATAGTTTTGAAAACTGAGATACCCAGATGAATGAAACCAAGTCTACAAACTTAATTATGATGCTTGCTTGATTATTCGATACCTTTGGCTAAGTTGTTTAGTCCAAGCGACAACTGTGCTAATCGTTTGTGAATTGAATTATTGGTTTGCCTGTCACAATGGATGAATCATAAACCGTATTTAATTGAAATGGGGCAAGCAGAGACCTAAAAATATACACCTCAAAAGATTGCAGCCTACCTATATAGAAGTATTCTATATGAGACTTTCACTTCACCAAGCAAATATTGAAAGCAGGAATCTGAATTGCTTTTTCCCAAAACCGTCTCAAATGATACCAAGACGTCAAAAGGCAATACTGCTGCTTTTTAGAATGTTAATAGTCATATATGAGTCTGTCTAAAGGAGTGAGTTGGGCTGGAATCAGGGCTGGACTTGGAACCCAAAGCAGCCCTGGCAAAGTTTGTAACACCAGCCTCTTTATGGTTCATAGCGAGTGCAGCGAGCGAGCCTGACCACTACAAAGGGGGATTAGGTAGGGTTATACCCACAAGAAAATGTGGGGAAAATGGTGCATTCTACAACACATTTGTCATTATACATTCAATTGTATTATCTTTTAAAGCATAGTAAAAGATTACCTTAATGTGCATCACAATAGAACAGTCTTTGCTGGGATTCTTCAATGATTCCTTCACTATCACCCTCCAACAGTGCTTTGCATGTATCCATAGCCCATCTCTCACATGTTTTTTATTTGCTTTATAGCACCTCTCATACCAGTGAAGGGTGTCAGAGCACTTTACATCACACACACATACAGAGACAATGAACAATACATGTGTAAATCAGTTTAAAGCAAATGTTACATTAGGCAAAGGTGACTACATGGTGTAGAATTCACATGCCATTCATACTTGTAGGAACTTTTTAAGAATGCTTAGTCTAGAGAAGAACAAACTCAGGATTCAGAACATAACACAGTGGTTAGGGTTGACTTTAAAACTAAGAATGTAGGGGCATATTATCAAGGGGGTTTATCTCCGCTTTTTTGGCTTTAAAAGCCAAGAAAGCGGAGATAAAATTATCTCCCTATTACCTAGCTGTCGCTAACACCAGTTAGCGACAGCTAGTAGGAGAAAGCAACCATCTTGGGCCCCGCTTTGCATGTTAGTGAAATTTATCACTAATGACATGCAAATTGGGCGTGCCAAGATGTTAGCAACTGGAAACAGTCGCTATCATCACTATCTCCTATTACCAACTTTTGGAGATTTTTGCGCTAAGCGCGAATATCTCCAAGAGCTAACACCTGCCCCTGAGCAGTTCTTAGCCATGTTATCCAATGGTAGGTGGATAACATGGCTAAAAGCATTTGCTCGGTAATGCATGAATATCGCTGACTTTATAGCGATATTCATGCATTTCGGCCGATTTGTATCGCTTAGGAGATAAACCTTGATAATAGCAAGGTTCCTAAGCGATAAAAATCGCCGCAGCTCGGCGATAAAAAAATTGCCGCTAAGCCAACATAGCGATAATTATCGCTAGTTGTTGGTAATATGCCCCGTATTTTCTACCCAAACAAACCTTTTTCTGTATGTGGCAAGGGATTATGCTCCACGCAAGGCATCTTACAAGGCAGCGGATCTGCCTTTCTGGTCTTCAACGACTAGCAAAAAAATGGTCAGGGGTTCTGCCCACTTAACCCTCCCATACCTGAGCAGGGGACATCCTAGGATGAAAAAGTAGCAACAAAGGGTACCGAAGGGATTGATCCAAATTTAATTCTCGAACAAGAAACAATTAATTCTCTTGTGAAACAGAAATTAAACATGAAATATATACATATATAAATTCATCAACACATATGAGCTGGCATCAAGGGAAGCACAATAACCGACAATCTATCTACAAAATATCACATATACATATATACAAATATACATCACATTTACAATATCAAATACCTATGTACCCCAAACACAAGATATATATAAACAAAATATATATATATATCCTAATTCGAATCAGTGCCTCAACTCAATTTATAATGAGAGCACAAAACAATGGTAGTCCCAAAAGAAAAGCACCTGGGGGTTACTAAATCAACCCAGACTGTATTTGTGTTGGTGCCAAGACATAAATCAAACAAATTATTTGTTGGTACCAAGGGACTCCAATTGAAATAAAAGGTGTCGACGCAGTCGCGGTCGCGTTTCAGCCAGATGATGTAGGCTTCATCAGGACAATGGGTACTTTCTGGTCTTCAACAACAGCTTTCGCTGCCGAAATCATTGTGTCGCAAAAATTCCATCGATGAGAGGGTTTGGAGAGCCCAGCCTGCTCGCCCATATCATTCTCATCATTCACCTCTCACTCCATAATGCCAGTATCACCTCTCTGCCTGCTACTTCCTAAAAACGAGCTTGGTTGCCCAGGACAGCCCCCAAAACTCTCCACAAAAGTCATGAGAAGATGCGAGGCGGCCATCATTATTGAGAGCAAAGCTCCTAGGGAGCAGACAACATCCCTAAACAATACGGGGAATTAAAGAGCAAGTGCACGGCTTGCTGCACACTGCTGCAATAAAAAATGCAGTTCCCAGCATGTCAAGATTACCTCACGCGAGACATGACATCCCAGAGTATCGTAGTGAGTCCCTAAATCAACCAAAAACCGCTAAAGCAGGTAAAACAAGAAAAACAGTTTGAAAAACGTGCTTGTTTTCAGAAAAAAGCACGCTATTAATATAATGAGACATCATATTAAAATTAAGCAAACTCTGCAGAATACCTTCACCTTGACTGGCTGGTGTCAGGCATCATTTCTGGTCACAGAAAAAAAAACTAGGATGACTATGAAATAATAATCTTTTAGGTCAAGTGATGCCAAGAAATCTACAAAGGCGTCAAGAGATTTCTGCAAGCTCTTTGTTTTGCTTGCAAGTAGGACAGCATCCTCTGCATAGAAGAGTATTGGAACAAAATCTCTTCCAATCTGTGGGTAATGTAAGTTCTTCTGCAATACGTGCACCTCTAACTTGTTAGTATATATAAGAGTAATCAATGTCTGTGGTAGCAGAGAAGTTTTTATGCAGCAAGGACCAACTGGCACATGCATCAACAATGCCTTTTGCGATTCCTTAGCGAAAAATAAGGATTCGCTAATAAGGAATAGCAAAAGGCAATGCATGTAGAAATCGCTTAAAAAATAGCGATTTTTAAACATTCCTTAATTGCGCCTCGCAAATTGTGTGTTGAATCGGAAGACATTCTCAATTTGCGATTCTCAATTAGAGAATCGCAAATTGAGAATGCAATTTCAAGAGTGCCAGATTGTCAAAAGGACACCCTGTTGCACTCCTGAAATTTGCATATGAGTACATCTTGCACACACACATGCCCCAAGGGCATGTGTATGTGTAAAATGTAACTTTGAAAAATGCATTTTAGTGCATTATTCAAAGTTTTTGCAAATGTCCATGAAGTTCAACTTTATGGTAATTTGCTCCCCCTATTAGCAAAATCGCATTTTTTTTTTACTTTAATGCATTGCATTTAAGGACTATCAAATTGAGATCCCTTAAATGCAATCGCAAGTTAAGTAATTGCAATTTAGAGATTACTTACATTGCAATTTTTGCATTTGGGATGATGCATCCCAAATGCAAAAATCCCCTTCGCAAAGGGGCAGATTCTGGGAATCTGCCCGTTTGCAATCGGTTTTTGCTTTTGATGCATGTGGGCCTAAGACAAGGAAGGAGTGCGAGGAGGTATTATGCATGCTGCAGTGTTAATGTTAAAGGGGGTGCTTCTATAGCGCACGGCTACTCCGAGGAGTGTCCCGTCGCTGTCGGAGCCTCAAACAAGTCCAGAGTGGAGAAAGACGGACGAAATGAAGGGGGCATAGCTCAGTAAGGCGGTGTTATTGCAGGAAAAGGAAGGTTTTCAAGTCTTTCCTGAAAGCCAAAAGATTGGGGCTGGATCTGAGAGAGAGAGAGGAAGATCATTCCACAGCCGAGTGGCGAGATGTTTAAAAGAGCACCCACCACAGCGAGCACGACGGATCAAGGGAGTGACTGTCTTGGCCTGGGTTGAAGAGCGCAAGGATCTGGATGGAGAGTAGAAGCTGACCCATTTCTGGAGATAGCGGGCACCTGTGCCATGAGGAGCTTTAAAAGCGATGGTCAGGGCCTTAAAGGTGATCCGCTTCTTCATGGGAAGCCAGTGGAGAGTTTTGAGAAGCTCACTGGCCCTTGCTCTCCTGGGGAGGCCAAAGATGGCGCGGGCCGCTGAGTTCTGCACCACGTGAAGACGCAACAGGAGGTAATCAGGCAGTCCAAGGTAAAGGATGTTAGAGTAGTCTAGCCTAGAGCCAATCAGGGCCTGGACAGTGATCTTTCTGTGTTCCAAAGGTAGAAGCGGCAGGAACTTTCTCAGCATCTTCAGGATGGCAAAGCATTTGCCGGCTAGGCCCGACACCTGAGCCCTGAAGGAGAGGCTGTTATCGACCTGAATGCCCAGGTTTTATGCAACCTTTGAGTCACCTGTGGGAAGGAACATGGCTGCCGGCCACCATTCTTTCCATTTGGGGTTGGCGGGGCAGCCGAAGAAGAGTACCACGGATTTGTCGAGTTGCACTTGAGGCTGTGCTGACTAAACCAGTCGAACACAGCCCCAAGGCAGCCCCGAATAGATGCCCCGTCTAAGTCCTGTCCCCTGTCGCAGGTGAACAGAAGTTGAGTGTCGTCAGCGTACGACACGATCTGGGCCCCAAAGTCCTCCGCAAGTGCCGCCAGAGGGGTCATATAAATGTTAAAGAGGGAGGGGCTCAAAATTGAGTCCTGCGGCACTCCGACCTCCAAAGGCGGCATCACGGCAGAAAAAGGTGGAGCCCAGATCATTTGCTGGCGGCCAGTGAGGAATGACCTGAACCATCTAAACACCGTCCCCCGTAGACCTATCTCCCAGAGTCTAGATAGGAGGCGGTCATGGGGGACGGTATCGAAAGCTGCAGAGAGGTCAAGCATCATCAGCATAGCTTTTCCCCCCCCTGTCCAGGGTTTCCTTAATCACTTCTGTGACTTCAAGCAAAACTGTTTCAGTTCAGTGCTCATTATTATTCTCTTGCTGGCCAAGTCCACAACACGAATCCTCCTTGCACGTGAACAGTACATGCACATACAACATGTGACCCTGCGTTGTGGGTTAGAAAGGTGTGATGCCATTTTGGAAAATATGACTCATCACTGCACGCAAGAGTTTATGCCACATAAAAAATATAAAGGATGGTTCTTCTACAACAACAGCAGCAAAACATGTTTGGGAATAATAAAAAAACTTTGAGCCTTATCTAAAGCTCTACAAGATGAGGTTTCAGGAAGTTTGGCGAGGTGATATATCTTTTTTGCGTTATTGGATCAAATTTATGCTGGGCATGTTTCCATCTAGTTTTAATAGTGGCAATGAATTAAGAACTAGCATGAAATTACAATTTTAACTCATATTATTGTAAGACTAATTGTTAATTACAAAGTGTTCAAGGATACTGTTCCACCAATTAATGTTGTTTTAGTTTGTTACATCAATTTTGTATTTTAGCCGATTATTTTGTATTGTAATTTTAGCTTACTGTCCTAGCCTTTTATTTTTCTGAGTGCAAAAAGCACAGCAGGAACTATGACCGCAGCTAACATGTCACAATCGCCAGCGTTTCTTTCTAAGTCAGCAGAATAGCTTCTTCCCTGAAAAAAGATAGAGGAAACTTTCTAACTCCTACTTAATGAAATAGGAGTGAGTAGGTTTCCCCAGAAAGAAAACAGGGAATCCTTTTAAGTAATTTGGGAAAAGAAGTAAGGAAGATTTATGAAAGCTTGGGGGGATTTCCTTAGGTGTGGGTGATGGTGAATCTACTGATATTTACAACGTCTATGAAAATCCCTAAATGACATTTTGTCAAACAATAATTCTAGTAATGGAAAGACCCAATTTTTTTATGCCATGAAGGAAAGACAAAGGTATTTTCAAACTATGTGGCTTTGCTGAGAAATTTCTCAAGGACATGTGAGTTGTTATGTGGAATCAGATTACAAACAACTCCACACTTCCAGCTTCTCAAGTTTATTCCATAATCTCAAGCCTACGGCATCACAGGTCTCAGCCTCCAGTCCAAACAAACCGGCACTCCCTCTGATCCTATCCCTCACCTTACCATACAGAACCCTATAACCTCAACATTCCCATAACACCAATATTCCTAACCCAACCCATCTTCAGCTTGTTGGAAAACGAGGCAGTATCTGTGAGGCCTGCACAAATGACATGTCACATTTGTCCTTCACTCGGAACCAAACACCCTTTTGTAGCGCTTGACTCTCTGAGGGTAGCGTTGCAGAGCAGTCTAAGGCTTTCTCAAGGGAGGTGTTGTGGGCTAATAAATGCCATTACAGGTGCGCAAAAATAGCACTCAATAATTGATTGTCCAGTCTGTACTTTGCTTTATAAAAGTACGAGTACATTTATTAAACACACACGCTACTTATTAATTTACAAATATACATAAGCTGTTGGAATTACTTTGTGACATTGCATAATATATCCACCCTTCCCGTGGAGGGTGGGGTCTAGTACCACCAATCCCATGCATGCACATCATCTTGCCCCCTAATGCAGTGGGTTGACACAACCTGGAGCAAGGTCCTGGCCCACTGGCACCATCCCCGTGGCGACCCACCTCATCATCTCAACAAGCATTAAAAATAGGTACACATGCCCTGGGGACACATAAACCTGACTGAGCATCTAATACTGACCAGACAGTATGCACCTCTACATCTTGTGGCTAACATTCTCGTTGTCCGTCCCCTAACGCAGTAACAAGAATACATGTTTGGGCATCACTTTTAATGAGGTACTTATCATAGAAGAAAACAATTCTAATGCATTGCAATTAAAGCTCTAAAAGGTATCACAGTGAAAATCACAGGATTACGCAAATACAGCCAGACGCCCTAGCAGGACTGTCCAGCAACATAACCCCACTTCGCTTATGACATCACCTTACACAGGTATTTCACATAACACATGTGACGTTTAGTCCCTCTAAAAGAAGTAACATTAATAAATGCATTTCTGGTGCAATTACACCTCTTCACCTCCAGGGGATGCCCTTCTCTAGACATCCCCAACTCCGCCCTTCACACCTTGGCGCAGTCCCAAAGGCACCCACAACTGAAGAATAAAAGTTCCAGCCACAGGATGCTGTTGGCGCCTGGCTGAGCCCTTAATGTCTTATTTATTGCCAGCCTCCAAGGAACTTAGGGGGGGACTTTCAGATCCATGCTGGGGGAGACTGCATTGCTCCTGCAGCTCCCCCTGTATCTTGGCACCAATTTTGTGGTGACCCCATCCTCCTGGGGTCACCACAAGTTGAGAAAAGGCTGTTTTGCCTTTCAGGCTGGTCTGGACCTGCAAGGCATTAAATGCGAGTTGCTCCTGCCAGCGTATATTATAGCAGCGGCTACGCACTGCTGGTGGCCTCGTCGCATCTTCAGCCCTCAATTGGGGCCCGGTCCCACCCGGACCCCCAGCTGTTACTGCAGCTCGGGGAGCCCACCCCCAGCTGCATCGGCCCATTGTTGGGGGCCCGGTCCCACCCAGACCCCGTGCATGCCCAGGTGAGTGGTTGCTCGGTGAGCCCATCCCCGGCTGCTATGGCTGGCTCCCGGTCCGCCTGCACTCTCGTGTGCGGTCGTGGGAGCCAGCGCTGCTCGCCGTGGGGGAGTGCGGCAGCACTCCCCCCTCCTCTTCTCTCATGTCAGGGCTCAGGGATGGGGTCCTGGTCCTGAGCCTGAGCCATCTCCATGGAGAGCGCCAATCCACTCCCCGGCTTAGTTTCTCCCGCCGGCGCCCGGATATGGGGTCCAGGAAACCCGGAAGATTCTTCACGGGGAGCGTGATGGTGCTCCCCGGCTTTTCTTCGCCTGCAAGGGGGTTGTGCAAAGGAGCACCCACATACTCATCAGCGCCATCACCACTGCCCGGAGTTGGGCGTCCCGGGCCCCTGAACTTTTCTTCGAGGGGGATCCACGGCCCTCCTGTCCCCTGATGTCACTGGGGGCCAGGGTGGGCTCCTGGCACCCGTTATGGGCACGTTCATGGGGAGCCCAATGGCGCTCCCGGCTTTACTTCTTCCGGGGGCAGCCCCTGGGACCTGACCCACCCTGGGGGCACAGCTAAGAGTGGCAGCAGAGCCCCACGTGCTTCGTCGTCGGTCCTAGTAGAGGTCGCCTACCTCTGCGCGGACATATCTCAACCCTCAATTCCCCGATTTTCAAAATTTAAGCCTCTTCGTGCTCCTGGTGGCGCTCCCCAGCCACTGGGAGCACTTTCCTTCACTTCCTCTCCAAGAGGGTGAATGCAGCAGGAGGCGGTCTTCACTGGCTCCCTGCACCAGCCTTTCACCTGGCTCTCTTCCTGGGCCTCTCTTCTCCTTGCGCAGAGGCCCAGGCTTCTGGTCACTTGTCCTGGTCTTCTCTTTTGGCGCAAGTCAGGGTCCTGGGCCAGTCTGGAGGTTCTTCCTTCCAGCTGCCCATGGTTCCAGGCTCCAGCACCAGTCGTCCTTAGTAGACCACACCCCAGAGAGAGCTCCTCTTCCACACCCCTTTTTAATGAATGGGGAGGGGGCTGGCAGTAAGTCTCTGTTTGACCTATCAAACAGCGACACATCACTTCTCTGCCCCTGCTCCCTCCTTCCTGCCCAGGACTCTGGATTTGTTCAAACTGACGTCATGCCACATGGTCTCAGAGAGCCCCTTCCTCCCCTGGCTGCCTTCTCTCCAGAGCAGATTGGTGTCTGGCACCAAGTGTCAGCTGCTGATGGATGAACCTGTAGCTCCACCCATCTTCTCTTCTTGGAGTAGAGGCCTTTGCCCTTGGAATGCTTGTCATGCAGGGCGGGCCTTTAATGCTACAACTTGGGGAGAAAGGTCATTAATTCAACATGGCAGGGTCAATCCTATCCAGGCCCTGGTTATGAGCTCAATCGTAGAAATATGACATTTCTGGATGACCCAAAAGCAGTAGAAATATGACTTTGGACTATGCAGACTACTTCTCACATAAGTTACAGTGGACTTTAGTGCGTGTCTGGAAGTTGTAGGCGGTAGGAAAGCGAAACTAGCCCATGTGTCCCCCATCCTAATAGGAGAGTAATGGAGTGAAAACTGTAAAACACACTGACTTTCCCTCAAATGTTTCTTCCCATTATAGAAAGCCTATTCCATGTCACCACTCAGCATAAGTCCTGCCACACCATTCAATGTATAGCTTTTCCAGGGCTGCCCATCCAGGAATCTCCCCTGCGCAGCCCTTACACTTGGGCACCCGCATGTACACACGTGTCTGCATGTAACCAGACCAGTGCCCCTTACTCTGGCTGCAGTGCTGCAGCATATTTGGGCCAAGAGGACACTGGCAGAATACACATGCAGTCCCACTCATCATGAGTTCACTGTGGGTGAGTCCCAACTTATGAGTCTCTCCCACAGTAAAAGCTCAACAATAGGTGTTCAAAAAGCGAAAAATCCAGTTGGCTCAGATGGTCAGAACCACCTTCTAACACCCCCCAAAAATATTAAAAAAATAAAACTAAATAATTCCAAAGTAAATACAATGCATTTAAAACTCTGTATACTACTATATCATAATGAAATATATACATAAGAAGAATGTCACCACACACATTATTTACAAACACTGTATGTATGTGTACACACACACAAACACATATATATGTGTGAGTATATATATATTATATATCCACCACAGCTACCTTTGTCAGGAACATGAGTACACCAAGGTATTTCTTTGTGAACTGGGTGCGTGCTTATCTTTATTTAAAGAAATTTGGGAAAACACTGTATCCTGTGAGTGGTAATCATTTTCCTGACTAAGGAAGCTGCAGTGGATAATTATCGGTGAGGCTCTGCCGAAGATTTCCGCACCAAAAGGAGAAGCGTCAGGGGTCCGTCATTTTGAGCCTTGCTGTGGATATATATATATATATATATATATATATATATATATATATATATATATATATATATATATATATATATATATATATATATATACTAGCAGCCCGCCCCAGCGTTGCCTGGGGCAGAAGGGGGCTGGGGGCAGAATTTCAGGCTTGCATGCACTCCCGCCCCGGCCCCCGCCCGCCACCACATTTCCACTCCTCCCCGCGCTTCACTCAGCCGCGCACATTCCGCCTTGCGTGCAATCCCGCCCAGCCCCCGCCCGCCACGACATTTCCACTGCTCCCCGCGCTTCACTCAGTTGCACACGCCTGGCTCCTCTCAGCGGTCCCGTGCTTCACCTACCTCAGCCCGACTTCACCGCTCCTTGTTCCGCCTTCTCACAGCAGCCCGACTTCACCGCTCCTCGTTCCGCCTGCTCCCATCAGCCCGACTTCACCGCTCCTCGTTCCGCCTCCTCCCATCGCTTCTCTGAGCCGCACGTTCCGCTCCTCCCCGCGCTTCTTGTATCTCAGCCCGCTTCACCCCTGCTGTCCACCGCTCCTCCCTGCGCTAGTTGATGTCAGCACGCACGTCCATGTTATTAGGGAACACGGCCGGCGCTACTTCTTAGGGACTACTTTTTTATTGTTTATTTTTTAAATAATGTTTATTTTTATATTTTTTATAGCCTATGTCCATCTACAGGACCCCCCCTTTCCAACGCTGTATTGGGTGTTGCGATTGGTGGTGTACTTTTCGAGTTTACCTGGCTCAAAGGACACGGTTCTCTCTTTATAATAGTAGTATAGATATATATATTCCGATACGCTGGCTGTCCTTCACTTGAGAGCACACAAGAAAGGGCGGAGGTTGCCAGCCCCAGTAACAGGTACAGATGCAGTTCGGGTGTCTGGTTCATTAAAAGCAGTCTTTCGGGTTTGCCTGAAGCGTTTCATATGGTTACTTTTTCAAAGGCTGTATATGGAAATAGCGTGCCTCGGTGTGCATGCTTCCTCCTTCATTTATCCACAATGACACACCCCTAGATGGGGTCGTTCCAATGAGACTGTGTGTGAGGCATTCTGGGCGATGTAGTACATCGGATTACACCTCGCATAGTAGCAATGCACATTTCCTGCATATTCAAGCTCCCTCTGAGCCCCAGTCACTCGACAGAATCTTCAATACTGCACCCTCTCTCCAACACGAGGTTCATGTTCGAGAACCTCAGGGCCCCCCTGATAATTTCGGGGTGGTGCTTGACTCGACGGCCGGACCGCCGCCAATAGATTCCGATACGCTGGCTGTCCTTCACTTGAGAGCACCCAAGAAAGGGCGGAGGTTGCCAGCCCCAGTAACAGGTACAGATGCAGTTCGGGTGTCTGGTTTGTTAAAAGCAGTCTTTCGTGTTTGCCTGACGCGTTTCGTATGGTTACCTTTTCAAAGGCTGTACACGAACCAGACACCCAAACTGCATATCGGAATCTATTGGCGGTGGTCCGGCCGTCGAGTCAAGCACCACCCTGGAATTATCAGGGGGGCAGTGAGGTTCTCGAACATTGCCGCCATGGAAAGGCATCTGTTTTGGCCCATGCAAAAATGGCTGGCAGTGTCTGATAGACACCGCCAACATATTAAACTTTTTCGGCCCAGGTCGCAAAGCGGCGGACGGTCTTTCAGTCCGCCGCGGTCCCCCCGCCACAGTAATATGGCAGGGGAAATGGGTGGCGGGCGGGTAAGGATGTCTGGCAGATCGCCACTGCCCGAATGGCGGTGGCAAACCGCCAGACACCCTAATGGGCTCCTATATGTCCATTCTCAGCTAAGTGGTTCAACAAGTAAATTTTGCCTCTTTTGCAAGCCTCCTGCATATTTTACACCACCGAAGGGTCATCAATGTACTGGACGAGGACTAGTAAGTCATCACCAGAGACTCTAGATTCTTTTTGAGAATTTGAATACAAATTGATAGGCTCCATCTACCCTAGTGGAAATCGGCACCGTACCAAAGCACGGCCGCTAAAATGGAAATCACAAGCATTGGAAATGCAATAGGTCTCGCAGCATTAGAGTTAGTGCTTTTAGAATTGTTTATGGGTTTTTTTGTAAATCTTTAGCATTTTTGTTTCCTGTAGCCAATGCTAAAGAATAAAATAAAAAAAGCCATAAACATTTCTAAAAGCTCTAACTCAAATGCTCCGAGACCTATTGCACTGTGTGAGGGTGAGGGGTTGAGGGTGAGTGAAGGTGAGGGTGAGTGAGGGTGAGTGAGGTGAGTGAGGGTGAGTGTGAGTGAGGGTGAGTGAGGGTGAGTGTGAGTGAGGGTGAGTGAGGGTGAGTGTGAGTGAGGGTGAGAGTGGGTGAGGGTGAGTGAGGGTGAGTGAGGGTGAGTGAGGGTGAGGGTGAGTGAGGGTGAGGGTGAGTGAGGGTGAGGGTGAGTGAGGGTGAGTGAGGGTGAGGGTGAGTGAGGGTGAGGGTGATGGTGAGGGGGTGAGTGAGGGTGAGTGAGGGTGAGTGAGGGTGAGTGAGGGTGAGTGAGTGAGGGTGAGTGAGGGTGAGTGAGTGAGGGTGAGTGAGAGTGAGGGTGAGGGGTTGAGGGTGAGTGAGGGTGGGTGAGGGTGAGTGAGGGTGAGTGAGGGTGAGTGAGGGTGAGTGAGTGAGGGTGAGTGAGGGTGAGTGAGTGAGGGTGAGTGAGAGTGAGGGTGAGGGGTTGAGGGTGAGGGGTTGAGGGTGGGTGAGGGTGAGTGAGGGTGAGTGAGGGTGAGGGGTTGAGGGTGAGTGAGGTTTTTTTTTTTTTTTAAAAGGCACAAGCAGGCTCTTTGGAGCAAGTATACTGCATTCCTCTTTCCTATAAACGCTCACACTTTGAAGTTAGCCTAGAGCAAAATAAAAAGGTTCCCATGTAAACACAGCTTGACATTTTACCTCGGTCTTTGAAAACCTAAAAAAACGAAAGTAAAAAACTTAAAAGCGGACTGTTATTCACTGCAAATCGGAATGCCTTTTCTTCCTCAAGTCTAAATCCTTTCAGTCACCAACAATAAATACAACTTTAAAGCTCAAAAGTAACTGTTACACAAGGTCAGGGGAGGGGCGAAGGAAGGCGCCATCGAGGGTAAAAACATAGCCTGCACGAAACATTCGCCTCTTCCTGCATGGGAGTTTTTTTTTTTTTTTTGCTCCAACGCGCAATCCTTTCCCAGCATTTATGTGGAGTTACAAAGGCACATCTGTGTACGTTGGAGGGCCAGCCTGACGTGTTTTCTGCTCTAGCAGCAGCTGCGGTTTCTGAGGAAACGAGGCTGATTTTCGAGTCAGGCTGGGAGCTTTTTTTCCCCTCCTTTCTCCAAGAGCCTACGTGCGGGGGAGGGGAGCGGAGGGAAGGGAGCGAGCGAGCGAGCAAGCTGCATTAAAAAAACTCCACGGCTTCTCAGAAAGGGGAGGGCGGAGAGAGAGAACAGGAGCAGCCTGCTGGGAATTTGCCTCGCGCTTTTCTTTCTCAACGGTTCTTGCGCTGTGTTGCAATCTTTGCTTTAAAAAAACATCCATTGTGGAACCGGTTTATTTATACATGTTCGGCTCGTCTTAGGTTCGCAGATAATGAGAGAAACGACCATTCAAATCAGAAAGAAAAGAGACCCCGCTGGCTCAGATGTATCTAACTACCACCAATGTTCTTTTACCTTTTTTTTTTAAATAACATGCTTTTCCAAAAACAAGACGCAAAAACATCCTTCCCATAAAAGGAGCACCGATTTCTATTGGAAGATATCTGGATTATATGCACACTTGGGTTAAACAACAAGCCTTTCACCGTAACACGGCGGGCAGGGGAGGGGGCGGAGAGGGGAGAGGTGCGACACGGCAGGCAGGCAGGGGAGGAGAGTAGGAGGAGGAGGGGGGAGGAGAGTAGGGGAGGCACGGCCTAGCGGCAGGCAGGCAGGGGAGGAGAGGAGGAGGGGGGAGGAGAGTAGGGGAGGCACGGCCTAGCGGCCGTGCAATCAAGTAGTGAGGGGGCGGAGCTGGGGGAGGCTGTGAGAGAGAGTAGGCAAGGCAGGCGGCTGGGGGCATGTGCACGCGCATTTAAGCTCAATGCGCATGCGCATTGAGCCTAAATTTCTCGTGCACTGCAAGGAATCGCCACGATTCCTTGCAGTGTGGATAAAGAGTGGATAAGTGCCAATACTCTCGCCTTGCTCGATGCGCATGCGCATCGACAGGCGAGACCTAAAAAAGGAACTGGCTGTCTTCATGCAATGGTATAGAGAGGAAGGCTTGACATAAATCAAAAAGGCCTGACATGGAATCTGAATCAAAATCACAGCTGGATTTAGTACCACAGGACAGCAAGGAACAACAATGGAATTTACCTTCCTCGCATCTTGTACAATGCGGTGCTTACCATTGGGCTTCCGCAAACACATGATGGGTGAGTTACATGGATTCCCTATAATCAATTCAGAATGCCTTACTCAATAATTAAATCAATCACAGGAGTAATCACAGCAATGGTTTCAGGGGTCAGATTGCATTGTGGGATTCTCCAGTATTCAGCATTTGGCTCTACAATAATGCAGACTGGTTGAACACTTTTGATGGCACCTATATCTTTCTTTGAAAAGTCCCAGACTTTAGGTAACACTATGTCTCTCAGCTCTTGGAGCACAATCTTCTTTGTCATCATTGGGTACAGTCCGATTTCTGATTTCTGTGTGACAACTTGAAAGGCAATGTCTTCATCATGAATCTAAAACTCAGTTCTCTTTGGGGTACATTAAATGGAACAATTCAGCTTGTACAAGAGGTCTTGTCCTAGTAGTGACAGGACTCAAATCACACACCACAAATCAGTGATTCTCCTCAAAAGACCCTATTTTGAAAGGTACCACTTCTGAAACTGGATTAGTCATTTGCTTATTTGCAACTGCTGCAACTTGGATTCTTTGGCCCAAGAAGGGTGGGTTGAGAACCGCTGCTGTTCTCAAGTAGAGTGGGTAGACCAATGTCCATTTTGCTCACCATCCACGAATGAACCACTCTGTTCTACCTCTAAGTTTGCACCAAGTACTCAATCCTTCTCCCCTCTCAGGCCCGTTATTGCTACTAGGCCTGGGCTGTGAACTCCGCTCTGTTAACAGAGTTTGCAGAGTTTTCTGCTCTCCGCAGTTCGTGGAGCATACAGAGTTGCAAAAAACTCAGCTATGCGAATGTAGAGTTGGCGAGCGTAACCGAGGAAAATCCAACGCTAGACTACCTCCCAGCAAAATTTCTCAATGCGGGCAGTCACGAATGCTTGCGACCACTTGTGCTGAGATATCATCTGTTCACATTGAGCAAGCTGCCGCTTGAGTAGAAAATCTACTCGAGCGGCAAAAAGAGGCAGCACCTTCTTGTGCTGCGCATGGTGCGGACTATGCTGGACGAACACCCGGTGCTAAAAATCAAGCACAAACAACGCGATCTACTGCACTCCGTTGCTTGCGGAACTCCATAAAGCGTGGTGGAGTTTTTTGGTCACTTCAACTCTGCGAACTCCACCCAGGCCCAATTGCAACGGGTCTGTGCTGTAATCATCATCTGCTTGTACCATGGAGTACTGTTGAGAATTACCCTGATTTACGAAAGGATTGGTGTTTACATTGTGAATTTGATTCACATTTTATCTCTGGTAATTTGCATTTTGTTGTGGCATAGGGGCTTGTGAAATCTGCATCACCTGAGCTTAGGGTACATTGGGATTATGAACTCTCTGTCTTTGTACTTGGTGTGTCTAAACCATATAATTTCCTTGTGATTTCACAATCCACCATTCTGAACCTGATTCTCACTAGCCATGTTACTAATATTAAATCGACATTCATGCTTCCAATGCCCGAGCTTAACACAGACGTGGCAGGGATTGGTCTTTTTCAAAGTCGGCACCTCAACACCTGTATTCGGATCAATTGGAACACCCCGTCCTCTACATTGATGTTGAAACCCAGTACCACCTACATCATCTGGAGTGCCTGCTGATACACTTCATGCCTGGGACCAATATTCCCCACAAACTGTTGATTCTGACCTCGCTGTGCAGCTTTCATTTGTGCTACCATTAACTTTTCCTTCAATTTCTTGTGTTTTGTTTCCAGTACATCACTGCAATATTTGGCACATCTCAGTATATCATCAATGGGCTTACTCTGCTAGTAGATAAAATGCTGCTGAATCATTGAACCAACCTCTGGTTTCATTCCATACAGAAATCTGTCAACAAAATGCCCCATATTCTTTGCCTCTATAGACTCCTTCTTACTGAACTGTTTAAATGCCTGTAAGTATTTCCTGGTAAGTATGCGCTGACTCTATGGACTCTTTGTAAAAAACACCAAAGGGCCTTGACTCAACTCAGTAAGGCTGAGTCCATATAACATCAAAACAAAACAATTGCCAGTACTGAGTAACAATCGTAAACAATAATTCTCACAAGGCTATATGAATGAAACATATACGTCCATCTAGAAATTAATCCATCATTTGTTTTATTTTATAAATTTATTTGAAGCACATGTTAGCAACAATATTTCAAAACCATGTGTGATAAACCATGTATCAAAACCATAACAGCAAAAAGCTATATACAATTCTCTATACTCCAAAGTGACACCCACAGACACTCCAGATTCTTACTCACCCACTCTTTTCCACATTCATTTCACAAGCACTATCCACTCTCACACCTGTCATCCATACAACACACCAATACTAATCAAAAGCCGGTGAACCAATTTGTGAATCCCTCCGACAAAAGAAAAAAATCACAATCCTTGGTGATAAAGATGTAGAGATGTTTTTTTCAAGTATCACCCTTCCATACATCAAACAGAAAATAATTTGTTCCGTTATAAATCTAATCAAAATATCCAATTTGTTTGGCAAGGACAACCAGATAGGGTCGACGCATTTCAAACCCAACCCTTTGTCGGGTTCTCATCAGGACCAAGAAATTCTGATTTTCTGTAAAAAGACTTCTAAAGAGACTGTTCTGAAGAAAAATTTGTGCAGGTGTACACACATCGGTTTAGTTCAATTGTAGGGAAATCGATCCGTAGAATCGTGGTCAGTTATTTTGTGTCCCTGGACCGCTTCGTGGCGTGGACCGGAAACTTGCAGATATGAATCTGAAGACTGCTTTTCTTTATCAATTAATTCTTGCCCACGTCGCCTGGTAGTCTGGCGTGTAGCAAGTCCTTACCGCACTCGTCCTTGGGATACCAAGGAGCACAGATTTGAAACGCGTCAACCCTATCTGGTTGTCCTTGCCAAACAAATTGGATATTTTGATTAGATTTATAACGGAACAAATGATTTTTCTGTTTGATGTATGGAAGGGTGATAATTGAAAAAACATCTCTACATCTTTATCACCAAGGATTGTGATTTTTTCGTTTGGCGGAGGGATTTACAAATTGGTTCACCGGCTTTTGATTAGTATTGGTGTGTTGTATGGATAGAGTGGATAGTGCTTGTGAAATGAATGTGGAAAAGAGTGGGTGAGTGAGAATCTGGAGTGTCTGTGGGTGTCACATTGAAGTGTAGAGAATAGTATATAGCTTTTTACTGTTTTGGTTTTGATACATGGTTTATCACACATGGTTTTGAAATATTGTTGCTAACATGTGCTTCAAATGAATTTATAAAATAAAACAAATGATGGATTAATTTCTAGATGGATGTATATGTTTCATTCATATAGCCTTGTGAGAATTATTGTTTACGATTGTTACTCAATACTGCCAATTGTTTTGTTTCTATGGACTCTTTGGTCATTCTGTCAATCTTCACCCAATCGATCTCTTTTTGATTTCAGAAATGTAATCACCTGATTATACTTTGTCCTTATCAGTAGAGATGGAGCATGTGATACAGATAAGATCAGTCCTGCTTCATGGTTTATAGACAAACCCTCCCCCAGGCAGTTCTCTCATGTGCACACGTGTACATCCACGTCTTGCTCCTCTGTTTCTGACAGAAGCATTTGTAACCTGATTTTCTTTGGTTCCTTTTCCTTTGAACATCTACCAATTTAGCTAACTCACTCCACTTTCGAACATATGTAATTAAATCTTAATCTGTAATTTCCTTCCTGACGGTCTTGTCTGTGTGAGATCTTTGTCACTAAAGCTTAACCGGTAACTTCTTTGCAAGTCTTTACATTCCTGCAAACCATTTCCATATTTGTGAGTCAATTCAGATAATCACTCATGCTCCTGTGCTTCATGTCTGGTAATGCCTTTACACAGGAACAATAGTTCATCATCCTGGTAAGCAGTCAATTGTGACATGTCAAGAGTTTAATTATCATTTCTTCTGATTCTACTTTTAATTTAGTCACATCCTTAACACTTTCTCTCTCTTGGACCTGAATATTCCCTCCACTAGTTCCCGTATTTCCACTTCCAGGCAAAGGGGCAGTTTTCCAAGCCCCTTGCGTGACGTTTGCACCGCCGTTGCTTCACTTTTGTGATGCAGATGCGGCGTAAATGTTGCAGCCCATTTACAACATAATGCATCTAGGGAGATGGCTCACGTTGTAGAGCCTTGCGTCACGTTATACCTGCGTCAGGTATAATATATTCAGGGTGGGCGTTCCCATGCAAAAAGCCATGTAGAACTGACGCAGGGAAATCTACAAGACTTCATTGCATCGCTCTACGCCTTCACTGTGTCAAAATCCCTACGCCTGCTCAGACAGACGTAAGGAATGTCGCGGGGCTTTTTGAATGGGATTCACCCTTCTATTGTGGTACATTGCTAGAGTTTAGTCACTTTCATGAGCAACTCCAGCAATGCATCACTTGTGCGCCAACAGATGCGTCAGAATTTCTGACGCATCTGTTAATCCTTGCACCATGGAGCACTGTATTGTAAATACAGGCATCCATGGTGGCGTAAGGACATTTGGCGCTGGCAAAGGAAACTGACGCATCTATGCAGATGTGTCAGTTCCTTGTAAATCTGCCCCAAAGTGTCTATGCCTTTAAGCCAATCGTCAAATTCTCGACCTTTAAAACCTGATTGTTCTGTTGTGATATTGAGAATTCTCTCTTCACTATAGGTATTGCTACTTGCATTTTCAGATGAATTCAAAAGGGACATGCCAAAAGTTGGCGTTCCCATAGGAATCTCTCTCCTGGGGTACCATAATTCACATTAGGAAGTTCATTTGTTCTAGGCCAGAAAAAAGGCGACGATCTCTGAGGGAATTGTCTAGTTGGTTTAAGCCCTGTCTGATTTAATGTAGGGTCTGCACTTGCAGCACAAGGGGTATTTCCTTGTGTCAGAACCATTGGAGTCTGAGGGATCAGTCTTATTGAGGAGCCCACTGAATTGCTTGCTATAGTATTCGTTCCAGTCAGAACAGCCAAAGTATGCATAGTATTTCTTACTGATCCACGCTTGTAAAATGGAACTACAGGACCAATTGTAACAGGAACGGTCAATGCATCTGGAGCATTTAGAGCAAGTGAGTCTGAAGGAACCATCACTTCCAAATTCTCTCCCTTCGGATTTGGGTTCATATTTACTTGTGCGTTAGGCACATCAAAAGTCTCAGCCATAGCTACATTACTCTTTCCACCAGGCTGGGTTACATTGGCATGGCAGTTGTCAGTTTAACAATAACTCAGTTATAAATTCCTAATTTGAATCACTGTCACTGTCCTCAGCTAAATTCTATGTGTCTTCTATCTCTTTCTTTTTTTTCTTTCCTTGCATTTACCTTTCCCTTTCTTCCTCACTTGTTAGTGCAGGATATAATCTAGCTCCCTCAATCATGTTTGTTCTACAGGATTTCTGCATAACATCCCATCTAGCATCTGCACAAGTGCATATGGTTTTCTTGACTCTTACTTGAAATCTCTGCTTTGTCTAATATGGGTAGTATGTTCCCAAGCATTAAGTACTGTGTATTGTGTAAGTCTCGAAGGTAGTTTCATTTCATACAGCGTCCTCCTTAAATGCTCAATGATTCTCAAATTAAATGCCCTATAATGAGGAAATGACAATGAGTCATCTTTCTCAGTGAACTTATGCTATTGTGCAAGTCAAACACACTTGTGAAGGCCCACGTCCATCTTCATAATAGGACCTTTGGCCGGTGCCTCTTCCTCCATTCTAACAGGCACAGTCTCATCTCCCTTCACTATGCTCTGTAATGCTTCAAAAAAATTAATTTTCATTCAACAATGTGCAATATTCACAAATGACTCTTTGTTGAAACCAGGAAATGATTTTTACCAACAATTCTTGGTTCAGCGATCACAACCAATCCCTGCACTGCTTTACACAAACAGATCTATACCAGTGCTGCACACTATGACATCAATCTCATGCATTGCAACAACTCATCGTCCTGTACAATTTTCATGAGCATGTTCTCTAAACAAATAACGCACAACAACTGCAAGCAATTTCAAGATCTAACTTTGTCTATTCCTCTACAGAAAATTGCAGTTTCACACACACAAGCAACAGCTCAGAGCAACTCTTTCTGACCTATCCTGACATTCACTTCAAATGAAACTTCGAACAGCGGGATCTCACTCGGATTGATACAGCTCTTCCCTGTAGATCAACAATACCAACCACATCTCAAAATCACACAAAGGTGAAGTCCTTACCCAAATAATGCTGTTGATGTCCCATTACCTGCAGCCTAACACAGCAGACAACTACATCCAATGTCTACTACACTGAAACTCCTACCATGTAGGCATGTATCCTGGGATTTTAGGCCACAACGGGCCCGATAACTACTTCAACTTCTCTGCATCAAGCACCACTTTCACACATCAACTTAAATCATCTCCAGAGAATACCGCACAATCACTTCATAATACCGCAATTGAAGCATAGCAATTGCAATGCGCAACCCTATTCATACTCATACTCCTCCACTGCTACATTTTGTTTCCTAACCACCAGAACTCCAATAATCCTTCCCCCCGAACCATGGGCTTTTGGGGTTTGGACTGGGAATCCATCATGTCAGTGAATAAACCATCCGACGTGCTACTAAATTTATGCAGCACAATGGGCCTATTCTCTTACCATATATACTCATCCTCAATTAACAGTGCTACCCATTTGGCTATACAAAGAGGACCATGAATCTGTAAATAGGGTTAAGAAGGTTTATTACAAATTCAGACTCAAAGGAAGGTACATGACTCTTAACACCATGCTATAAATGTACAGAATAACAATAGGTAGGCCCAACCTACGGAGGAAATTGAGACAGGCCAATAGTAGACAAACAAACAATTAAGCTACAGCAATACAAAGGATCTAGAGGAGTATCTGATGCTCAGAGTAGAGTCACAGATTTTCTTGTCTATAAGTGGGTACATTTAAATCACCTAAAGTAGAGTTCCAGCTAAAGGGATGGTTCTAAAAATCTAAAGGACCTAATCAGGAATTTACATGAAGGAAACAAGAACCAGGCAAAGAAAAAATAAGTTGGAGAGATCTCAGCATTTCAGAAGCTCGATCAAGAGTCTTCTTGGGTCATGAAAGTAAGTCTTAGCCTAAGCCACACTCATTAAAGAACAAAGGCAAACACAGAGGTCTAGCTCTCTTAAAGTCCACCGCGAGGTGCCTGCCACCATGTCCATGACAATGCAGGGGGGTGCCATAGGTACCCCCCATATGAACCCCCACCCCAATACCCTGGGGGCCCACAACGGGCCACGTAAGCAAATTCCGCATGCCTTTCCGCCACCACAGAAAGGTATTTTCCCGCTCCCATGCTAATATGGATGGCAGTGTCTATCAGACACCGCCACCATATATAGCCTTTTATTCGCCCGGTCGACTTGTCGACCTGCGGAAAACCGGCGGACGGTCTTTCCGTCCGCCGGGGTAAAATGGGTGGCCGGGGGAAATGGGTGGCGGGCGGGGTTAGGATGTAGGGCGGATCGCCCGAAATGCAGCGAGTGACGATCCGCCCTACATACTAATCGACCCCGAAGTTATAACACACTGGAGTCTTATTGGGCAACATCCATTTTCACGCATCATCAGGGGTCCATTGTCTTTCTCGACTTCTCACGTTGTAGACTGCAACAATTTCCAAATATCCCATACTAAACATGGGAACGACATTGTCTTCTCACACACAACCCAGGTTGAAACATTGCTGAATAGGCTTTTCAGTTAACTCTCTGGCCCTCCATGTTATTTCATCAAGGTCTTCTTCTGAGGCTCTTTCTCTATCGCTGGTACAGTAATGTATCTACTCTTCAACTAACAATATCTGCAAGAAATGTCAAGTTAGCAGACAATGAAAACTAGCATTTGTGCAGCAAATTATAGACCCAAATTGTCAACCTAAAGTATTAGCAAGAGTGCACATTTAATATGCTTGTGCACATTTAAACACCAAGGAATAAGGAAAATCAGTGCATTAGGTTCACGTTACAAAACACATACATTATCCTTTGAATATTCATGTGTAAGTGTGGCTAAAAATGACATTAAATTAAATATATCAAACGGTGCACACATTACATATCTGTCGTTTCCAGTGTAATCACATTCTACATATGTGAGGATGGTTCTTATTCAGTTATCTAAAAAGTAGGGTTATTCAATGAAATAAGGCACACATTATAAAAAGTCAATATCCATCTTTATAGTGAGTACATATCTCCTAAGTAAGGGTGGTTTAATAATTTTGCATGTAATATGCTGAAATACGTAGTAAATTCACTAGTCCTACAATAAATGAACCCTAATAACTACGCCAGGTGCAGCACTTAATTTTAATATTGTTAGACCACAGACATATCACATGCTAAATGAGCATTCATGTCATATATCTGCTATGAAGTTGTGATGTATTTGTGACGTGTAAAGGATGGGCAACGTTGAGCTTATCCACTTGTGATGCAAACTAGAACTAGGAATCAAGCCCCTTCTACAAGCAAACATATTTTGCTTTCACAATTCCTTCCATCATGGTCTCTCTCACGCTGCTTTATCTCTTGCCGTCCTCCCGCTAACACTTGTCACATACATGAGAGTTCTAATTGGGAAACAAAATCCAGGGGAAAATTATTTAAAACCATCCCGGCTAACTTTATAAAGTTTAATCCAATTACATCTCATTCTGCATTCTACATTTTAAACCAGTGGCTCTTAGGGCTTACCTGCAGCCTTGCTGAGCATGGCTTTTATTTTAGTTTACTTGGGGTATATTTACTAAGCTTTTGCTCTGAAAATTCACTTGAAAGTAATGCAAAGCAGCACATACTGCATTACTTAGCGCCAAAGAGGACTACCATGGGTGGTGCATGGGCATTCCCATGGAAACCCCCATGGTTTTTGATGCAAAACCCTATCTACTAAAAAAGTAGACAAGGTTTTGAGTAAAAAAATGACACCCATTTCAAAAAGGTGCTATCAAGGAGAAATGCTTTTATTTCTTCTTTCTTTTCCGACTTTGCATGTGTGCTGCACTGTACCAGAAACACACACATTGGGAAAAGTTTTAAGTTAGCCTAAGCATAGTATTTTGTACTAGAAATGTAGCCTTCCAGTACAAAACATATGCTAGACTCATGCAGACACCCTTGCACTATGGAGCAAAAGGGTGTGTGTGGCGCACAGCAGCCTGATTGTGCTCCAGTACTAGGGAGAGGATAGAGGAATGCCATATCTCTTCAAATATGGAGTTCTCCTGCTCTCTTCCTCTCATACAGTACAGCACAGCATATTGGCTGCTGTGTTGCATGAGAATTTGTTAGACAGACACCCAGCTGCACAAACTGCTTCTCTTTCTGTGTCATGTAGATATGAGAGGCGTATCATGCCACTGACACGTGTTCAGACCACTTGAGGGGGGTTGTGATACTCTGAAAACAACATTTTATTAGCTATCTTAATTGAATCACATGATTGGTCTCCAATGAACACAATGCATAGCCTTTGAATCAGTCTTGAATTTAGAACCACACAAGAACCTAAGGGTCACAACTCACAGATCTCAGCAGTGAACTCCACTTTATGCAACCGGTCTCTTGACTCTGAGACGAGAAAGCACTAACCACTAATCCTTTGCGTCTGTTTTCTAAACACAGACATGGCACTGTATTTGCAAATGGGAAACAACCTTTACAACAAAGTCATTACATCGCACTACACTCACAATGCAGTCCTTACATCGCAACATACTTTAAAATTGCATGTTACTACAAAGCAGGCATTACAAAGCATACCATTACAACACATTGTACCCCTATACTATGCAACACTTACCCTACTGTTGCACCCCGTGGAGTTAGAATAGTAATTTTTACCCCTATACTATCCAATATTCATTTTTAATGCAATGTAATGGTATGCATTATAATGGTATGCATTGTAAAGGTAGTATGAGATGTAATGGAATGCGTTGTAAAGGTAGTTTTTAAATTTGCGATGTAGTGTCATGCGATGTAATGGAATGCATTGTTGAGGATATTGCGATGGAAAAACTGTGTTGCAACTGCATGCATTGTAAATGTATGTGTCGTAACATCATACATTCTTTGCACACAGGAAATGTTCACACTTTGCCACTGAGGTGAAAATCAACTGCCTCAGTTCTTTTAAGAAGAGCTGTTGTTTCCCTCACCTGAGGCAGGAGTTTTTCTATTACATCATTATAAAGTATTATTTACTTTGACATAGGCAGCATATATTAATTTACTGTAACCTAGGTAGTATATAGTTACTCACTATCTTTATTAATGGCAATCCAGCAATAGATTGCCATGCATCTGACACAGTAAAGGGTTCCTATGCCATACAATTTGGTTAACCACAGTAACACGACACCAAACTATATTTAACCTTGTCTCTCAAATGAGAGTGAAGGACCATCTGCTGCACACCTGGGAGCCATGTTTGTCTAAATACATTTTCCAAGGAAAAGTCATGGGCACAGTGATAGCCCAGGTTACAGCAAGTTATCTAGGAATATTTTGCAGGATCCTATGAAATCTGATGTAAGATAAGATTTTCCTCCTAACCATTATGTTTGGTATTTTCACACTATTTTCTATTATTTTAATCACTTTTGCTAGTATATGTATTGCGATCCTGACCATTCTAGTCATCACACAGCACATACTGTAAAAGATTGAAGTATAAGAAAGTTCCAATAACATAATTTTGTGACTATGTGTCTACTTGCAGGTCTCTTTTATTTCCAATATAGTTTTATTGACATTTTCAAATAAATAAAGACATTATTACATTACAACTCTAGCAGGCATGCTAGAGTGGCGCTTGTAAATATGCAGGTTTTGAATAAACAGAAATGATAAATTACCACTAGTCATATTGCCACTGATCTAGAATGTCACATCAAACAATACCCTCCCCCCTTCCGGTCCCAGTCCATCCAGTGCTTATTGTCCAACAGTCTACTGATATTTATAGATCCATGGTTCTCTGGTTATCGGGGAGGTGTCCACTGTTCTTTAAGAGTTAGGAATAAAGGGGGGACATTTGTAGATAGCAACTCCAGAGCCTTGAGACTCTCATGAGTGATTTGCAGTGCTCTACCAAGGGGTTGATTGATTGAATATCTGCCTAAAATGTGTATGATCAGCATGTTACTCCTAAGGGTATACCTTGATATTTATAGTAGTCCATACCATGTAGCTCCAGTAGGGCAGCTTTACCTCATCAAGCGCAGGAACTGCTCACAGAGGCAGCTTCTATTCTCTCACATCATCCAGCTGAATTTCACATGCCCTCGCTGTTGACATGGACTTTCTGCCCCTCTAAGCTTCAGTAAAGAATGTGCTGCTTTCATATTCAGAAGACCTAATAAGTGCTATATCCATTTAGGAATCTGTGGCCTTCTAGTGGCTTTCCACTTAATCGTTATCTGGAGTTTCTCTAGGATCAAAGCCAGGTCACTGAACGTGGACTTGACCTCTCATTTTGCAAGACAAGTGGGCACAGGCTCAGTAATCATGCTGTGGCTGAATGCAGCATGTTATATCCAGTGGCTTTGTTTATAAAGTCGATAACCTCTAGCCAGTATTCGGAGAGGTGCGTACAATCCTGCACCATATGTTGCATTCCTGCTCCAACTGTTCCTCATCTGGGGCAGGCTGCTTTGGAATTTGGGTACATTTTATTAATTTTGTCTGGTGTAAGATATACCCTGCGGATAAAATACAAATAGATCAGTTTAAATCAAGCATTTCTGTTGACATTTGGTACCTGATCCAATATTTTCAAACAATCTGCATAATTTATCGGTGTTCCAATATCTGCTGGCCATTTGTACTGTAAAGTTTTTAAAGGGGTGTTGATATCTGTTTGGTTCCTGGTATAGACTTGATATACCCTTATATGTACTTCTGGTGATAATTATAATATGGCAGCCCTGATGTTGGAAGGGCTTAGTCTGCCCACCTCCCCAGTTCTTTTAACCATCCTTGCCCCATAGAGCAAGAACTGCCCCGCTGATAGGTTGAAGTTTGGTCCTTGTATACTCAAACGTTACCAGGTTCCCAACTTAAAATAGGTCCCCCACATGTTCGGTACCCAGGTTCTTCCAATCTGCTAGTCCCTGCCAGTTATCTTTGTGCTGTAGTACCAACAGGTATTGTAAAGCGATATATGGTGAATAGGGGGACTATGCCCTGGTGTTTTGCAGGCAATGAAGCCAAAAGTGTTTGTCAACCAACAGTGGACCACTGCCTTCAGCCTTAGGGTCTGATTTAGATCTTGGTGTGTGGGTTACTCCGTCACAATGGTGACAATATCCTGTCCCGTAATTATATTTCAGCAGAATGGATATCCGTCACCGGTGTAACCCGTGCACCAAGATCTAAATCAAGCACTAAATCTTTTTAGGTTTCAGTAACAACTGGATTAGTTCCTGAAATGTTGGGATTGACATATCGTCCATCGCCTCATTATTCTTCCTGTCACGTATCCACTAGGTGAACCACTGCACCTGGGCTGCCAAGTCATAGGACTTGAAGTCTGAGCTAGCCAGGTCCCCTTCTAAGACAGGGTGTTGGAGTTTGCATAATGATACTCAGTGCCTGTCTTCACCTCATATCAATTTAATAAGTAGAGTATCAATTTCACAGAATGTACCTCTGGGGATAATTACCAGCAGTGCAGCAATATAATATAACCGTCTGGATAGAACCACCATATTTGCGATCGCAATGCGACCAGCCATCGATATTGGCAGAGTTTTTCAAAACAATATTCCAGCATGCAGTGCTACCATTGCTGTCTGGTTGTTTTCCTTCACTAAGTTTGGGTATTCTCGATGTATTTGTACCCCAAAATTTTTCAGAGCTGTGGATTCCCACACCAACCCTGCTGGGATTTGGGGTGTTTCTGGCAATGCACTAATGGAAAACAAGCTAGTCTTTTGATGCATAGTCCTGATAGGTCTCCAAAACTATTAAGCATCTAAATTGCCCTTACTGGCTTTGTCCATGCATCTTTTAAAAATAGCAACATAGCATCTGCATACAAAGCAAAATGGTGCCTTGTGCTTTGCACCATGATTCCTTCATAGTGGAAATCCAGCTGGGCACTGCAGGCCAAGTGTTCAGCCGCTAAACCGAATAGCAGCAGCAATGGACATCCCTGCCACATCCCTCATCCCAGAGCATAGGTGTCCAAGATTATACACCCCGTTTTAACTCACCCCATGTGATTCAAGTACAATAATTTAGTCCAGTACATAAAGACCTTCCACAACCTAATTTTTCCCATCACTTTGTAGAGGTAAAATCTAGGCTATCAAATGCCTTCCCAATGTCTGATCTATCACTACCATCTCTCCATCAGCATGTCTCATCCTGTAGAATAGCCAGTAGCCTTCATATGTTGGTTGCAGTAATGCGGCTGGTATCAAGCCCAAGCCAGCCTGGTTTCTGTGGATTAGCCATTGAATTTGCAGTAACAGATGGGTATCTAGTATGTGACTAAGTATTTTATAGTCAACATTCAACATCAACAATGGCCTATAGGTCAGAATATCATGAAGAAGGCTCCACCGTTTAAACAATGGTATCACCAGCTTGTCCCTTATCAACAATGGCAAAGATCTGTGTTCTTTAGCTGCTCTACAAACCTCCACTTACCAGTTGTTCAGCGTATGTGGCATAAAACTTCACAGAACCTGCCACTTTACCCCTAGCCATACCTTTTATTACCACTCTAACTTCCCGTATGGTTATAACATAACATAGGGCCTCTGTTTCCTCTAATGTAATGCCAGGCAGAGACAGGGTACCTAGGTAGTCTTCTATATTCCGTTGCCTATTAATGGGGTCTCCAGTATACTGGGTAGTATAGCATAGATGAAACCTGTCATTAATGTCCTCTTGTTACACACCCTACAACACTTCTCAGTTTCAAATTCTAATATTAGAGATCCCTCCTTTGTGAGATTAGCCAACCAGGCTGGTAAGGTCCCTGACTTATCTCGCTTTTCAAGAGCTCTTATCATATATTCCTGATAGTCAAAGCAACAGAGCCACTGCATGTGTTCTGCTTACTTTTCCTTTGCTTCTTACATAGATTAGTGTATTGTGAGGTTCCAGGGCCTCTCCCTTTCCACTTACTTCCGGTCCTGTTCTTGTGTCTTAACATCCTGTCTCAGGGTCCTGCTCACCTCCACTGTCCATACTATGCATTGTCCTCTGATTACCGTTTTAAGTGCCCCCCGCTCTACCAATTCTGTTGTTGCAGTGTTTTCATTTTTCGTAAAGTAGTTCCTGATGCCCTCCCCTATAATATGTTGAAAATCTGATCCTTGAAGTTTTATTTTTTCAATTCCCATTTGGGTATTCATGTATGTGCTGTGCCCCATGCAAAGTATAGTTTAATGGGATTGTTATCCGATACTGCTTTGGAAAAATATTCAACATCTGTAACTGTCGCATGGACATCGGGTGTGCTCAGAAATGTGTTTATTTGAACATTTAAATTGTAAAACTCAGAGAGAATGAAATAGTCTCTGTCGTTTGGGTGGGTTAGTCTCCAAGTGTTGGTGATCCCCAATGGTCCTGCCGATCTCCAAATGTCTGCGCTAAACTTAGCATAGGTGAGTCAAGCAGGGGCAGATGAGATCTGTCTAACACATATTAGTTGGCCTAAAGGCTAGGGCGGTCGACCTCGAATCTGGGGAACCAGGTTTGAGTCTCTGCAATGAAGCTGAACATCCTGTGATTCTGGGCAACTGGTGCTATGTAAAGCGCTCTGATACCCGATACCGGGTCAAGTTTGTGCTATATGAAACTCTGTAAAAAAAAAAGTCATCCAATTAATTAGGGGCACAGATTTTAACTAGTGTTATATCCCTGACACACAGCCTACCATTATTCACCACATATCGTCCTCTTTTATCTATTACCTCCCCTAACATCTGAAAGGGGACGCCTGGTATTACCCAAATAAGAACACTGCTTGCAAAAGCAGAGGAACCTTTATAATATAAGCAACCCCCTCTGAAATTGGTATAATGCCACTCCTTCACTGGCAATAAAATGGGTGTCTTGAAGTAGGGCAATGTACACCCCTCCTCTTTAGGTATGTTTGGACATCGAATTACTTTACCATATTATTCACACCCCTGCCATTCCAGGATATGATATTATATTTCACAGATTCTGCCATCACTTAATCAAATTCCAGTTCAACATTGATCAGGCTGTAGTGTATTCCCAACCTTACTCCCCCCAACCCCATGGCACGAATTGTGCATACTGAAGCAATTTGATCGGCTTTGATAAACAAAACTAACACCCCCACCCTAGTATAGAAAGGCAACCTCTACCCATCTAAAATGTATAAAGTAGCAACAAATACATGTTTAATGCCACACGCCCAACTTGTAAGTGGGTGAACACCATTGCATGTCATCCCCCAGTGCCACCACTTACGACCCAGCTTAGCTTACCACCTATTGGTTCAGGCACCTCTCCATGTCCACACTATGATAGCATAATATGAGAGACCCTACCATTTAAAGCAACTGGTCTTGACTCCCTTATACTGCAGTATTTGTACCCCTCAGTGTTTAGATCAGCTCTACGGCTGTACGAGGTGTAACCTGGGGAAGACTTTTGTCCCTGGCTTGATTTGAGTCTGTTTCATGTGTGTCATCTTCTGCTGTATCCATGGGCTTCTTCAAGTAGCATTCAAAGTTGGTGCCACGGCCACCGCTCATAGTTGATCTTGTTGCACTTCTCCTTTTCTTGGTATATACCATTGAGAAGTTCTATTCCTCAGATGGGTTCTCCCCTTGGCATGCGCTGTCCATCACGGGTCCAAGGATGTCTTACCCTGTGGTCGTCGCTCAATCCATTCCCACAGTTATTGTGGTGTGGTAAAGAATTTAGCCACAGTCTACATGCAGAATCTGAGTTTCAGAGAAAACAGCATTGCATATTGGACACCCATTTAGTGGAGGTATTTCTTGGCCTGTATAAAGGATGTTCATTGTTCTTGTACCTTCGTAGTAAAGTTTGAAAACACCATTATTATGGTATTGTCCAACAACAGCTCCCCCTTCACTCGTGCTTGGCATAGTATATGGTCCCGATCTTTAAAGTGAAGGGTTTTGGCAACTAAAGGGCGGGGCAGCGCTCCAGGTGGGGTGGTCTCACCAGGACCCTGTAAATACACTCCAAAGTGTGGTAGGGGAAATGCCAGCATGTTGGTACCTTCCGCCCATTTCAGCAATCCTATCACAAAAATGTTATTCCCTCAGACTCTATTTTGGCATCTTCAGCCTGAATTTCAAGCTCTTTAGTTATGTCTTCTAGTGCCGCTAACTGCAGCTTCAGAGAGTTCTCCCAAGTTTTGCGTATTGGTTGTGATTCTCTCAATCATTTTGGGTTGATAATCTTGTAAAATCTCCATATCCGCTAACACTGCATCCATTTGATGCTCCAGGTCATTTGTATTTTTAATTGGCGTAAGGATAGTTTCAACGGTGGCCGTGTGCCCTTTCTCAGCTGTCCTGGATGTGCAGTGCTCCTTATCCTCCCCATCATTGTGCAAGGGTGTTGCTGGGTGTCTAAGTTCTCCCACCATTTTCAACTTTAGGTGGCCATGTTCAGTTTATATTATGTCTCAGTGAAGAGATCCACTATGTCCCCCTTTCAAGGCTGTGCTGTTGTTAGTGAGAATTCATAGCAAGTGTATTGGCCTCCAAGTTTATATAGCTTGTACAAGAGGTTTTGGGGTCACAAAGTCTCTGGCACCTGCTCTTTTGCTGCATTGATGATAGCCTGATGCCTAGGGACCCCTTCACAGACACCATGTTAAGTGCCAGGCCCAGGCCACAGTTGGCACTCTCTTTTTCTGATCCCTCTACCAGCAGGCCTCTGCTTGCAGCCGATCCACACTGCTGATAGGTCTCACTCACTAAGGCCGCCAATTCTTCCATGTACCTATAGGCACTAGGCATCCTAGGCGCCAAATCCGTTCCTGCTGCTACTTTATTTTGCCACCATAACCTTAGGCTGGGTCAGTGGAGTCACATTAGCCCCGCAGGGCACCCACCTCAGGGTTCAGACCTCCTCTGATAGCCTGATGCAGGCGGTAAGCAATTTGGCACCAGGAAACTCCCTCCACCCACAGGCACTATGTTGTCTTTAAGCCCTGTCAGAGGCCCGCAGTCACTCATCTCAGGAACCAGCCGCGGCCCATGGAGGGAGTTCCGGTGGGGCAGAAAGGCGGGGCGGGGAAAGGGGCAGGGTGGGGGGTGCTAAATGCGATGCAGCGCGCACTACGAAATTCGTTTCATCAATTAAATTGTTTACTTACCTCCAATTATCCATATTCCGGTTTTTAGCACCCCCCAACCTGCCCCGCCTTTCGGCCCCACCGGAACTCCCTCCACGGGCCGTGGCTGCTCAGGACCACTGTCAGGAGAGCACTGCATTAGAGTGCGGGTGATTGAAGCTCCCATGGTAAGCTCACCACTGATGCCCCTCTCACCACAGTTCTTCTAGCACAAGGTGTTCCAATAGCAATATCTTCCCATGCCGCAGCTATTTTTTCACTGCCACAAGTTTCACACTCATTCACGGGGAGTTGCAGAAGCTCCAGGAGTCATTTTCTCCAGTGTTCAGGCCTCCTGCAATATCCAATATTAAGCAGCAGCCATCTTGAAACTCTTCCTCACATGCATTCCATCAGCATCGCCAAAGTTTTTGTCCACTTCACATAAAGTCAGAGTATGGAGACAGCTTTCGATTTGTCAACTTATTCAAGTAAATATTGTATGGGACAATGTCCAAATTTTCTTTAAGTGCACACTAAATCATCTTTTTAAACAAACCATTTTTACAAGAAATCTGGGAATCTGACTTCCCTATTAACCATAAATGTCAAAGGACATACATACCATTCAGGCCACTATCATTTCATGCGTGAACCTCAGGATAAGTAGTAGAATTTTTCTAACTCAAATTTTCTTTTCTTGGCTTTGTTAGGATTGTGCTCGTATCCTGGTATGACCATGACTTTAGGCCACCTTCTGTCCACTCATTTTCGTCCTACTAATTGTTGTTTCGATTGTCTGCACCCTACCACACTGAGACTCCAGCTGGAGGGTTGTGGTCTATATGGGTGAATCGCCTATAGGGACATTTGTCTGGGCTCTAAGTAATGGACTGCCCCTCTTTAATTCTTCACATGCAGCACTAAAAATCACATGTGTCCATTTGGCACTTGGCATAATTCCAAGATATGTAAAGTCTATCCTCTCTGTGGATCAAGTTAGAGTCTCCTGCTAACTTTAGGCCCTCTGCTCATTTGCTAGCATGTTCTGTGTTTCAGAGGGAGGAGTTCCTCTCTTTAAGGTCGTCTTATATTTCGATCGATCTCACCCTCAACATACTTCACTTTCCAAATGTGGATTTAAAGTCATACTTATATCTTCCACCCACAGTAAACTTGGCAGTAGGGTACTCTATGTCATCCCTGACGTACTTATCTCCATTTACTTTTCATTCATCAATCCAACTTTATGCTATTCTCCAGTCAGCAACTGGGAGACACTGAAGCAGTAGTGGCTTCAAGGATCCTGGAAGCCCACTTTGACTGTGCCACTGGGGTTCCTCTCTCCCCATTGGAAATCCACGACCCTAGAAGACTCAAAAGAGGTGGACATGACTTCAGGGGCCTTGGGCCCATCCCATGACTGTCATGAGAAATATACCAGGTAAATCTTCAAACTAGCACTAACTTAGGCTTTCTTTCTACAATAAGGTCCTCCTTCAGGGTTTGCTGACGTAACAGGACATCTTGCCACTCCAAATAATCCTGGCTCACTGATGTACCTCCGAAAAAAGACTTTTCTCTGGAATTTCATTTTTACTTGTGTTTTTGAATCATTCGAGAAGTCATTTAGCTTGGGTAGACATTGCTGATCTAGGTCTAATGTTTCTGGACGGCATTTTTAAAAATGGAAGATGTGTGGCACTGATGATTTTTCAGAAACCATGAGATATTTATGTTTCAGTGTGGTGTCAAAACATAGGTTTTTAGGGGTCAAGTCGTCTTATAGAGACAGAAAATAACTCTTCAGAGCAACTGCTAACCATTTTCCAAAATGGTGGCTATAATATGGTATATTAATTGAATTTATAGCGCACACAAATCACTCTGGGCGTGGTATCTCTGCAAAGCACAACTCATAAACTGAAAATCAGACTGACTTAAGTAAAATATAATTAAGTTTTGAGAAGTTTTCCGAATATTTGGTGATCCGCACATTCATGTATATGGAATGAAAGCTTATTCCAAAGCCAGGGGCAAGGTAGGAAAGGGATCTACCTCCTGAACGAAACTTGCTAATCCAAGGTACTGCAAGCAAGGCTTTCTCGCTGGATCCTAAAAATCTGATAGGGTGATACTGGACAAGCATTGCGGAAAGATTACTCGGGCCTTTTCCATGTAAGGACTTATGTGTAAGGCAGCATACTTTAAAAATGAAGAATTTATCAGAAGTGGATAGGACACTTGTAACCACTTATACCAAGAGAAGTATTGAAAAACCCTCATAAACGTTGTGTATAACGAGAAGCGGTATATCTTATTCTCCGCCCCACACAGATGTTATGGCAACAATCATTGGGTTTAACAATTTGTATCTTGCCAGCCTCACCCGAGGCGATCTCTGGTGTTTTCGTGGCAGTCTCCAGAGAATTTTGAGTCACCCCACTGAAAGTGCACAATATGGATGAAATAGTTTCCAGACGATTTGGGTACTCTTTATTAGAATCGCTGGACCACTAGGTTAATAAAGCTTGGTATGCTCTCAGGAAGTTTAGGAATCCATAGCATATATTAATAGGACTGAAAAAACATCGACATGTTTCTGCTCTCTTGGCCCGTGGGTCTAAGAGCATTCGTCAGGACAAATACAACACTTAACACAGATTATATAAGGTTCCCTCAGGAGGTATGGACAATTGTCCCAGGCCGCAACGGAAGCGTGTTCCACGTCTTGTGCTGACTCTGCCTCCTGAGGGAACCTTATATAATCACTCAAAGGTTCATTCAAAGTTCACCCAACTTAGAGGTGACTCCATAGATCATTAAAAGGGTAAGACTATTATGTTAAAATCTACCCTTCTACATCACAAATAGTGACATGTAGTTTTATCTGTGTTAAGTGTTGTATTTGTCCTGACGAATGCTCTTAGACCCACGGGCCAAGAGAGCAGAAACATGTCGACGTTTTTTCAGTCCTATTAATATATGCTATGGATTCCTAAACTTCCTGAGAGCATACCGAGCTTTTTTAACCTAGTGGTCCAGCGATTCTAATAAAGAGTACCCAAATCGTCTGGAAACTATTTTATCCATATTGTGCACTTTCAGTGGGGTGACTCAAAATTCTCTGGAGACTGCCACGAAAACACCAGAGATCGCCTCGGGTGAGGCTGGCAAGATATACATTGTTAAACCCAATGATTGTTGCCATAACGTCTGTGTGGGGCGGAGAATAAGATATACCGCTTCTCGTTATACACAACGTTTATGAGGGTTTTTCAATACTTCTCTTGGTATAAGTGGTTACAAGTGTCCTATCCACTTCTGATAAATTCTACCTAGTTCTGGGGAACAGATAGGACAGCCATTCCTCTTCCCTCACATTGATGAACTTCTACTTTAAAAATGATTCTTTTGTGAATCAGCAACCAATGGAGTGCCTGCAGAAGAGAAGCAAATGTAGTCCTGCCTGGAAGATTGTTAATGAGACAGGCTGCTGTGTTCTGAACGACTTGTAATTTGTTCAAAATCAACTCATTTTTAGAAGCCAATAAAGCATTACAATAGTCCAAACGACTGATGACCAAAGCTTGGACTAATGTTTTCCTCACAGCAAGCGGTAGGATGGGAAAGACTCTTTGTAGCAGACACAACATATGAAAGCAGGTGCCTGTGGTGGAAGGAACCTGTTCTTTTATAGTGAGTGATTGGTCGAGGCAAACACCCACATATTTTACAACCAGTTTGGAAGTTGTAGCTAGGCCAAGTTCAGAGGGCAACCATTCGGGTGTCCGAAAATGTTGTGCCTTGCCAAATAGCATAATTTCAGTTTTGTAGGCATTTAACTGGAAACAATTCTTCGTCATCTAAGTTGCAATGGCTGTAAGCCTGCTGAGAAGCGTGCTTTAGCATTGAACAGATCCTGATTAAGGGCAATAATTAGTTGTGTGTCATCAGCATATGACAGTGGTTGGTAGCCATACTTTTAAAAAGTTTGGCATGGGGGGTTACATATATAATAAAAAGTGTAGGGCTCAGACATAAGCCCCATGGCACCCTCTTATCAAGTTTCAAAGTGCGTGATTTATAAGATCCCAGATTGATAGTCTAGGTTCGATTGGTTAAGAAGTCCTTGAACCTAGATAGTGCAGTAGTGTGGATGCCAACCTCCTGAAGTCTTTGCAGCAAACTAGGATGAGAAACAGTATTGAATGCTGCAGAGATGTCCTACAGCATAATCAATGAAGGAATCTTTTTACCTAAGGAATATCTGATTAGGTCGATCACAGGAACCAGTGTGGAATTGGTGCTGAGCATGGGTCTAAAACCTAACTGAGATGGGTCCAGCAGCTTGTTAGATTCAATATGTGCCATGAGTTGGATATTAATCAGACCTTACAACAGCTTACCTAATAGAGGGAGAAGAGAAATGGTTGTTGTTGGTAAGGTTCCTGGGTGACAGATTGGGCTTTTTTTAATAGGGGAGACCAGTGCTGCTTTCCATACAGAAGGGAATTTCCCAGTGGAGATTGAAAAGTTGAATAATGAGCATATAGCATGAGCAAGCTGATAAGATAGAGAAGCTTCAATACGAGGTGGGCAAATGTCTGCCAGAGACACAGATTGAGTAGTTTTTAAACTGAGTCAGAGGAGAGTGGCTTAAATTTGCTTAAAATAGGACCAGTGATGGTGGACAAATAATAATGGTTTTTAATCCTTTTATGTATACACCAAACAATATTTATGATCTGAATATGAAAGAATTATGTTTATCACTCCTGTTTTAGACACATTTTCATAGTTCACTTTATTTATTTATTATGCCAATCGCTTGTCTGCCGAATGTTGAACATTTGAGAAGAGCATATCAACAGGGACATCTATTTGTAGCACAGGTTTCACAACTACATGTACAAGTAAGTTCTTTGGGTAGAGGCTTTAGAAAATGTGACCGTTTTTAGCAGCCCATCAATATCTTCCCAACCAAATTCACGTGGGTCCCACTCTACATATGGACGATCCAAAACATTTACACATCTTCCGATCAAGTAGAACGCTCTTTTAATGTGTTCACACACAGAATATGATGTCGGTGGAAGTTCACTTAGCGGGACTGATCTGTTGAACTCACTGTACCACAGTTCATCAAATGTGTTACAGTCAAGACACGTTTTCCACACAAGCACAAGGTACTTTTCTACATCTTTAAAGTCACATTCTTCATCTGTCTCAGCAAATCCTTTTAGAAACTTCACAGGTTCAGCTGTTAAAGCTCCAAGCTTTGTTCCAGTTTTGCTTATAGTGTCATCACCCGTAAGAATATGTGCCTTGATAAGAACAATGGGTGTCTCAGGGACAAGTTTCTTGTACAGAATATGATGCAGGAGTAAGTGTCTTTTCTCACCTGCTCCATAATATATCAGTAACACTGACAATCCTTGACTTACCAACATTGCCAAAAATCTAAGTAGCACAATAATAATATCTGTGTCATTTGACAGTACAAGTAATCGATTGGAAACATTTCAAACAGCCCACCCAACATGTGGTACAACATAAAGATCAACTTCCTCCAATTTGCTGTTAAGTTCTTGAACAACATGGCTTGTCCCTCTTGAATATAAGTCTGCAGGCACTAGCTACTCATTGACAATCATTACACTTTCAATAATTGGAAATTCAGTGCTCACTGAAGCATCAACAATGTTTTGGCAAGTTAACATCTCCAAGTTCATCTTGTTCAATGTTGCTGACCAGAATTTATCATGTTGCACAGGAATAGGTCTCGAATTTTTCATGCAGGCAATGTCATTTGTTTCACCTGTAGACATTTGTTTGATTCTCTCACATTCTTTGATAGATAGTTCAAGATAACTGTCAAAGACAATATTGAGTTCTTGCAAGGTGCACACTTGCTTTAATATCTGTAGAACAGTGTGAACAACCTCACCGAAGTTTTGCATGGATGAAAACTTGACATTCGCAATTGTGGCATAAAGTCCACAACAACTGCAGTTTTCAATGAGGATACCTTTTCGAATTGAGATTCTTTTGGTGGAAGTTTTTTATCGCGCTATTTTACGAGTTTGTTTTTCACTGGTTTGGTTGCAGCATCTCCATCAAACAATACGTTTGTTGGAAGAAGAGCATGCAACAGAATGTCCTGGATAAATTCACCCCTTTCTTTTGTAACATCCATATCTCTAAGTGCTTGTGTTTTTTTGTAAACTGTTTTGTAGTGGCTTGTTGGATGATACTCTAACTATGGCAAATAAAGCATGGGAATTTAGCTTTAGTGATTATGTCAAAAAGCTATTTTTCTTCAAATACATATCTGCTTTAGTTCTGTTTATAGTTTAGATCTGTGTTCCAGGACATCTAGTAGACATGTCTTTATATCTTTAGCCACATATTTTTTGGTCACAAAGTTGTGTAGCCACACAGGCTCAGCAATTTCAAAGGGGTTTCCTTGCTGCTGAGTGAAATGAAGAAGGTTGTCAACATGTTTATCAAAACATTTCCCTCTCTTTCCAATAAGTTAGTGGTGAGGAACAGTTTCACGATGGTCCATTCATTTTGAATTTGTTATCTCTCTGAAAACATTGCAAATAGAAAGGTTTTCATGGTAAACTAGCTGCCATTGAGCAAAATGTTCACTTATGTGTCTGGCCAACAATTCCCTTTGATCTGTAGAACAGTGTGAACAACCTCACCGAAGTTTTGCATGGATGAAAACTTGACATTCGCAATTGTGGCATAAAGTCCACAACAACTGCAGTTTTCAATGAGGATACCTTTTCGAATTGAGATTCTTTTGGTTGAAGTTTTTTATCGAGCTATTTTACGAGTTTGTTTTTCACTGGTTTGGTTGCAGCATCTCCATCAAACAATACGTTTGTTGGAAGAAGAGCATGCAACAGAATGTCCTGGATAAATTCACCCCTTTCTGTTGTAACATCCATATCTCTAAGTGCTTGTGTTTTTTTGTAAACTGTTTTGTAGTGGCTTGTTGGATGATACTCTAACTATGGCAAATAAAGCATGGGAATTTAGCTTTAGTGATTATGTCAAAAAGCTATTTTTCTTCAAATACATATCTGCTTTAGTTCTGTTTATAGTTTAGATCTGTGTTCCAGGACATCTAGTAGACATGTCTTTATATCTTTAGCCACATATTTTTTGGTCACAAAGTTGTGTAGCCACACAGGCTCAGCAATTTCAAAGGGGTTTCCTTGATTCTGAGTGAAATGAAGAAGGTTGTCAACATGTTTATCAAAACATTTCCCTCTCTTTCCAATAAGTTAGTGGTGAGGAACAGTTTCACGATGGTCCATTCATTTTGAATTTGTTATCTCTCTGAAAACATTGCAAATAGAAAGGTTTTCATGGTAAACTAGCTGCCATTGAGCAAAATGTTCACTTATGTGTCTGGCCAACAATTCCCTTTGATCTTTTCTGCGATCTTTGGATCTTATCTTCCAGTTTCATATCCAGAGCCATAGCATTGAACCTTCCCTCTCTGTCTTTCACCAGAATATGCCTTTGGACAAATCTTCTGTAGAGGTATGATTTTTCGATCTCTAGCTTTTTCACACTTTCCAAATACCAGGACCCATATCTCAGATAGTTTATGCGATCGAAATTGCGAAACACAGTAATTAGTGACTCCACAGTCTTCATGTGGAGCTCCCAATCATGTTCCTGAACAGAAAGTAACACGTTTTTTACTAGAGCTATCATGTGTAAAACTTTTCCCAAGTACTTGCAACGTAATGTTTTTTTTCACGTTCTTTAACAGTCTCTACGAACTTGGTTTTCAAAGTTTGAGCTGAGTGTATTGAACATTGCCTGGCTTTGCATTATGTCTTTTGAATGAAGTTCACCCTTTGCCTTGATCAATTATGAGATAAGATATGCAAAACCTAATTTGCCATTTGTGTTCCAGAAATAATTCCAATTCAATGTTTCTATAGCCTCAAATATGATGAGCATACCTTGTAACAAACAAACATAATGGGTTCCGCTCAATACTGACTGGACAGTTTTGCTTTCAAAGATTTCAGCCTCAATAAGTGCATCATCTATGCCCATCCACTGAAATGACTTCCTGCACACTGCAACACAATGTTTGACATGTGTAAAACGCCAATCGTTGGATAAAGATCATCAAATTCTAATGCATTGCTCATGAAAATCGGCATCCGAAAACACATTCAACGCAGAAAATTATCAGTATAGGCTGGTCTTCAGTTGAGAATTCACATTTTGGAAATTTGTTAGAGCTGTGTAAACTGTTGTGTAGTTTGTGACTGGAGATGGTATTACTAGTAAATATCCAACCTTCTTCAGTGAAATGGTATTCTGGGTGATCAGAGCAGGTTCCTTACTATGTCAATATAACATGTTAAAAGCACCAATCATATTCATTAAAGTGATTAGCTCTCTACTTTAGTGTAGCGGAGTATTCTTTTTGCAGGGATGTAATCCATAAAACATGATTTGGAAAATACAGTACATTTGCACATCATAAGCCTGTCGGTTCATGGGATTGTCTTCCACTTCTTTACATATATTTTCAAAGACATCATCAGTGGCTAACTCTTTTTGTTAGACTGAAAAATATAATTCTGTCATTGTACATTCTCAACAGAAAAATCTTAAATTCATTACTATGAATCAATACAGTTTCATCAATGTTGACCATTATTTCTCTGATCTTACTGAGTGTCAAACAGTAGCCAGCAAACAAGAGTGACTTTAAAACTTCATTTGCTTTTTCAAAGAGTGTAAACCTAACGGAAGGCTGGTGGCTACGTTGCTGTTGGGAGCTAATTGTACATTCATATTTTTAAGCTATGCACACATGCAGTTTGGGTGGACATGCACATCCATCGCAAATGCATTCACCTCTCTGTTTAGATCAGCTACTCAGATGAAAACTTCATCCTGGAGGAAACTAGCTGCAGATAAAAACATGTTTGCCCTTTGAGAATCGCGTAAGCTGTACTTTTTTCTTTCGTCAATCTCTTTGGCCCTTGTTCTGGCTAAACCACAGAAAACACATGAATGATCCTCTGCTTTCTGATCAGTTGTTGGAGGGGGACGGGGGGTAGCTATTGATCTTCTAAGTAGATGGGCTTTGTGTTTGGTTGTCGTCACTTTCTCAGAAGACTCAGATTCTTGTTGTAATTCACTGGTTTCTGCTATTTTTTTTACAAATTTCTTCCAGGCTTTTTTCCACTGTATATAACTTGTAGCACTTGTTGTTACAATGATAACATATTTGATCCTCTTCGCCCATCAGTTTCAATCTTTTGTGCACTTTGTCTTGCCATATTTCTGCAGCATCTTGAACTCTCTTCAGTCCAGCTGCAGTTGATGCTAGCTTTTTTCAGATTAGTTTAGCATATGACACATTTTTCTTTGTTGAAGGAGTCTTCAGATTTTGTAGTTAGCACTACTCTGTCAGGAGGTAAAGATCCTCTGCTACCACCTGCTTCTCTCATGTTTAGGAATTTGAATCAACAGAAACCTGAAACAAAAACAATATTAACATTAATTACCAGCATGATGGCTAAACCATTTCATATAGAGCCGCTATTTGGAAAATAGCGGAATGGTTGATCTGTGAATTTATTTTCTGTCTTTATAAGACTACCTGACCCACAAAACCTATGTTTTGACACTAAAATGAAACCTTGCTTCGGCCCTAGCGGAGGCCCACGATATTTTGTGGAGCCCCATTTCTATCCCCAAGCTGGATGGCCGGAGATGACCAAGGGCTCTAGGGGACACTGACTTGAGGGTAGGGATGGGACGGTAGAGGGGGAGCTGAGAGAGTCTTCACTCCCTATCATAGTGCAGCCCTCATCCCCATCCCCATCTAAAATCCAGTCTGATTCGGATGTTGGGGAAATGGTAGAGACCCAAGAATCCACTGATGTATGTGGAACACTGGCGGATTCACAAGAGGTGGCCCCCTGTCACGACCCTGTATCCGGTAGCGCCCCAGCTGTGACGGACCCAGTCTTTAAGGTCCTCAGCTGGAACGTAGCTGGAATTTCAAGGAAGCTGACATTGTCCGACTGGAATGCATTGGTGGACGAGCATTCCATATGCATTTTCCAGGAGACATGGAGCACGGAGCCCACCCATAAGGTGGGTTATTCGGCCTATTCTATTCCAGCAGTATGCTCAGAATCCGGGAGGGGACGCACCTCTGGTGGCCTCCTCATCTGGGTTGCTGCCTCATTGAATTGTAGGATAGTGGAGCAGCAGACCGGTTGTCGGGACCTCCTTAATATTACCCTGAAGGACTCCAGGGGTCGTGCTATTTTAAATATTTACAATATTTATGCACGAGGTACTAAGGGGGGAAGGCAGTCCCCAACAATTGCACTTCTGGAGGGCCTCTTAAGATCAACCCCATACAAGGCTTGCACCCTGGTAGCCGGCAATATCAACTGCACATTCGAGCCCTTAGGCTCGGACGTCTCCCTGGATCAGGATGAGGAGGACGCTAGGAGAGGGATCCCCGCCTTAGAAATAGCTCCCATCAAGAGGTGGACACAGGTGGCCCTGCAAATGTATACCCTTAGTATGGAGTTCAATTTGAGGGCCCTTAACGGGAGGTCAGAGTCGGACAAGGGGGGGGGGCACACTTACAATAGGCCCAATCACACATCAAGAATTGATTACATCTTGCTTGATGTGTGTTTGTGGAACTCGGTGAGGGATATGGTTGTGGTCACCTCAGTAGAGAGTGGTCACAACTTACTTTCCCTCGCTCTAGTCTCCTGGTGGTTAGCCGGTAGGGGAGGCTCAGCTCCCTCCTCCACAGCAGATCTGGGCGAGTCGCAAGTTGCACTTTGTGGGAGGCGAATAAAGTGGACGAAACTCGCCCTCTCTGAGGAGAAGGTTGCAGCAATAACTCATCTCCTAGCCCCAGCACAACTTAATCTGGGGACCACCACGGAAAGGATGGGGGCGGCTTGTAGGGTATTTTTCGACCTTACTGAGGCCCTTATAACTTTGTTCACTGCTCACCCAAGTAGAGTAGGGACCAAAGAAAGGCAACCAAAAGTCAAGGGATGGTATACCCACACATGTAGGGCGATGAAGACTAGACTGATAGAGGCAGTCAAATCCAAATCGCAAATCAAGACCAGGGAGGCGAGAAAGGCTTACTCCAGGACCCTCCAAATTGCTAAGAAGGAATGGGAGGAAAAGTTCTGGGTGGACTTACTGGCTGCCAGTAAAAGTAAGGACGCAAGAGGGTTTTGGAATCTGGTGGGCTCCCGTAACAGACCCGACAAGACCCTGAGGACTTGTAACATCCCTTCCCAGATCTGGTCAAAAACACTTTGGAGCCTTATACTCTCCGGTAGAAGGGCCCCTAAATGACCCAGCCCCTTTCACCGGCTCGCTAGGGGATGTCACTCTTGATTTTTTTACAGCACAGGAGGTAGAGGAGGTTATTAAATGGGTGGCACGGAAAGCAGCAGGCCCGGATGGGCTTCCAGGAGACCTTTTGCGTGCATACCCAACTGACCGGGGCATTGTAATCGCTGCGCTTCTAAATGACATCTTGAAGGGTGGACCAGTACAAGACTCATGGAGAGAGGCGGTGGTTGTTCCCATTTAGTTGCAGAGATAGCCCAGGGAATTAGTGGCCAATTAGCCTGATCGACTCCACGCAAAAGGTGGCAGGAAAGGCAATCTGGGGAAGGATTCTACGCTGGGTGGACGAGAATAGAGTGCTATCTGACTTCCAGGCCGGTTTCCATTCAGGAACGGGCACAATTGAGCAGGTCTTCAGGTTAGCACTCTTAAACTGGAAGGTCGTAGAACTAGGCAAGGGCAGTCTTTACTTGGCCTTCATTGACCTGAAGACTGCCTTTGACCTGGTTCCTAGGAAGGAACTTTGGAGGGTACTTCAGGGTTTGGGACTGCCCCCCTACATTCTGTCCCTACTCATCAAACTCCACACCAGTAACTATGCCCAGGTCCATTGGGGGAAAAATGGGGAAACAACGGACAGGATCCCGGTCTGTAGGGGTGTTAGACAGGGTTGCGTGCTAGCTCCCACACTATTTTTACTGTACGTCAATGGTGTGGTTGAGCACCTCCAGCAAGAACCAGCGGACGCACCCTGTCTGGGGGGTGTACGGATCCCTACCCTGCTGTTTGCAGACGATACTCTGCTTATTTCAAAAACTCCCCAGGGGCTACAGAAACTATTGACCCGCTTCCAGGACTTTTGTCTATCCAGAGGATTGGTAATCAATGTGGACAAAACTAAATATCTGATTTTACATCCTCCAAGGAAACTAGGTCGCCCGCCTGTTTTGAACACCGTCCCCTTGGAGAAAGTTTCCGAATTTGATTACCTAGGGCTGCGTATAACCGACAACATGAGTTGTTCCTCCCATATTGACAAGATGGCCCTGAATCACAAAAAGGTAGGGGGGGCTCTGCTTAGGGAATTTCGAGCATCACCCAAATATTCTGTGAGACCTGCAATCGAGATCTACAAGGCCAGAGGCGTAACATCAGCATTGTATGGGGCAGAGCTGTGGGGCCATTGCAATCTAGAATCCCTATCCCATGCTGAAAACAAGTTTTTGAAGGACCTCCTAGCCCTCCCCACGAGTACCCCGACAGTCCCGGTGCTTTTGGACGTGGGTTGCAAGAGCCTTAAAGACCAGGCTCGCCTTCGAACCCTGCTCCTTTGGTCCCGTATATGGAGGGTGCCGGAGTTAAAATCTTATGCCGACGGCTTGGCAGAGGTAATGAGCATGGGAGGCTGGGCCAAGATTAAGTGGCTGAGGGACACCAAAAGTCTCTTGGGGGAGTTGGGCTTGGGGGACTGCTGCACTACAAAATCTGCTCCACCAAAGGCTGACCTCAAAAAACTTTATTGGGATTGGGTCTCTGGCAAACTTATCGGAAACTCAAACCATTGTAACCCGACTGCAGCATTTCTGGAAATAAAGGACGTGCCAGCCTATGAACCCTACCTGGACTTAATCACCTTACCAGTCGATAGGGCTCTATACATTAAGCTCAGGGTAGGCACCCTCCCGATCGGGGCCTTTGTGTCCAAATGGAAATCCGGCATTCAACTATCGCCCTTCTGTGCCCTTTGTCCATCTAGGTCAGAAACAGTAGCACACATCTTTTTTGAGTGCCCGGACTATATTAATCCTAGGAGATACTGGCTTAAACCAATTTTTAGACGCCTGGGAACATGTAGGCACTTAGTTGCACTACGTATTTTATTGACTGATACCTCCCCTCCAATTGTGTGTGGTGTTTCCAAATTTTTAAAACGTTCCTGGTTGATTTGCTGCAAGAGACTGTCAATTTCAATTTAATAGACTTTTTAGCTAATTTATTTAGGGTCACTTCCTATTTTTATTGTCTTAGTATTTAAATGTTGGCATGCCTATTTTCTGTTTTGAAATGCTGTTTTTATTTGTATGTTTGCTTTCAAGATATCTTGCATATCGAATAAAAGCTTTCAACCAACCAACTAAAATGAAATATATAGGTCTCATGGTTCCTGAAATATTACATCATTATTGCAACACATATGCCATGTTTACAAATGTTGCCCAGAAAAATTTGCAATGTCTACCTAAGCAAAATTATTTCTCTAATGATACAAAAACATAAATCAAAAACAAAAATCTTTGGACAAAATATTTTTTACAGAGGTATATCAAAGGGTCAAGTCTAAAACCCATGTTTATTTGCTTGCTCTTGGATGGGAATGCTTTTGGATGTGGAAAAAATTCCAAGACGTGATTGTGAAATGCTGCCACATGAAGACTATATCAGATCGGGCTATTTCACATGCAACTATAGCAATTTTGGGCCATTTGTACTTGCACAAACAACGACTTCCTTAGATGTGTGTTCGGGCTAAATGCCAACACATCACTGAATCCCATATATTTGTTTATGTTCATGTATTTATTTTAAGGTATTGTAATGTGTGCAATCTAGCCAATGGGTAAAGGAGGACAGTACTTAAGTGTATAACACATAAACTTAATGACAAATCCATCACAAATGACAAAGGAATGAAGTAACATCAATGTCAAATGAGGATGTGAGTGCTCCATCACAAGTTCCAAACTGCTCAGTAGTTGTCTTCATCTCAACATATTACGATACTTTTGAAAGTTATTTCGTCTACTATTTCATATTTCCTCTTCACACAAAATATCACAGAGAATAATAGCAAAATAACCTCTAACAGAAGATTGCAATATGAACTAATTTGACCTCAGATGACCTCGTTCCACTCCTTACTCATCCGCTGCACATAATCTTCTATTCCACGTTTACAAATCTTTTCACAAGAAACAGTGCTGTGGAATACACATGTGTAGGACTGCCATCAGGAACTCGGAAGTCACACACAGAGGCCCTCATTATAAGCTCCGTATGAAAAGTGATGTTCCAATATCATGCCCAGAGAGTATTAAAAACTGCAGTGCTATTAAATGGAGACAGTGAGACAGAACATGCAATAGTAAAATGCAAGTTATTTTTTATTTATAACTTACTAATTGCCTTGCTCAGCCCACTAAGACAACAGATGTTCTCTTTAAGTGTACAATGTGCTTAGTTCCTTATCTTACTGCAGACCATGACCTAGTTTTTAATTAGTTCACACACTTACAAACATGTTAATAAGTAAGTGACTTACGAAAAAGCTGACATTGTTGACTCTTTTTTCTTTCTGTAATGGTTTATAGCTCATGATCAGGACTCTGTAAACATAAAGATGTGGTACGAGCAACGATATAAAAATGTTTTCTGAATCTGAAACTGCTGTTTATTGCTGTTCTTTCCTTAGCGTTGCATTATCTCCATTGAGAAAGAACACCATTCTAATTCTAAAAAGCCAGCTCAAATAGGCTGTGATCAAGCCAATGGATTATGCACTTATGAGCAATATTTCTTCACAAATTTTTAGCTACTTATCAAAAAGACATTAATTACAGATGCATCACATGGAGTAGACAACACACTTCCAGACCCAATGCATTTCGAGCCTGATAGGCTCTTCGTCAGGGGTTTCTATAACGGAATAAAGAGAACAACTTCACTAACTCATACATTAAAACAAGATAACAGTGCATAAACAAGACCATGAGCTTAAATTAAAATTAAAATTAAAAATGTCTCGACTCATAACCGCCACAAACTTTCAAACTAAGGCCTATTACCAATTATTACCTCAAAATACTCGACAACCCCTAGGTGCTACCCGTCCATCTCCCTTCCGTTATAGAAACCCCTGACAAAGAGCCTATCAGGCTCGAAATGCATTGGGTCTGGAAGTGTGTTGTCTACTCCATGTGATGCATCTGCAATTAACGAGCCTGTGTACAAAGCCCAAACAGGCATACAGTCGGAAAAAGAAAAGTTGAATAAAAAGTGCAGATGTATTCTTACCGTCTCCTTGGTGATGAATTAAGTTCGAATAACGATATGTCAAAAATCAGGAACGTAAAAAGGTTTCAATGGATTATTTTTTTAGTACTGAGATGAATTGATTACATGTAGGGAATGCATCCCATTTTTTGACAGTGCAACAGCGAGGAGCGCGAGACACGTGCCCATGTTTTGTCAGTTTTACAAATACTGTGGCAGAGACGAACCACGGTTCACTGTTTGCACGCATTTATCAGAAAGTTTCACAATCATGGTTTCAAAGCAACGAAAGGAGTGCACTCTCATACCTGCATTTTCAGAATTGTGACTTAAAATCCAACTTTACCATACCTGTGAGAGAGCGCAATTTGAATAAAACGTATATCCGAGTCATATTTAGAAGTATATCGTATAAACGTAGGAATGAAATGTATATCGAACGTGAAGTTGACGCTTATAGCATAAAAGTTAACAGACGTAACCAAAGTAATATAGGAAATGTAATTGTATTCACTTTGGAATGCATTAGATTTAGAAGGCCCGTTTACGTAGTGGGCTAATGTAAAAATGTGTAGAAATGCTCACGAACAGAAGAACGTGCAAAGTGAAATTCATGTATGTATGTAACTTTAAATGCAGAAACGGCGAGAAATGTAACATGGAGAAATGTGCAGAGAGCATACACATAACGAAGTAACAAATGAGAATGTAAATTATATTCTATGTATGAGGTTTATATTCTACGTAATTTGTATTATATGTAAAATGTATTCACATATAAGCAAGAGATTTGCTAAATGCGATCGTATATAAATGTATGTTAAAGGTTATACTGTGTAGAAGAAGTTTGTAGGAATGTTAGAAGAGTTTAGGTCATTTGTGATTATAACCTGACTGACCAAGGATTCGCAGGAGTGTAGTCCGCTGTTGGTAATTTAGTGGGCTCACAGGAGTCGTGAATAGCCTTCACTTGAAGGTGCGAGCCGAAGAGTCTAGTTTTTGTTAGATTTAAGGTGACAAATGTCGAACGAGGTTTATTGCCCAAACATGAGAGGAGGCGATAGGAATTTGAGTCTTGTTTTGAAATGACCATTCACAGGACCAAATGAGGTTAAAGTACAACTGTAAAGTATGAAAGTTCTGATAAGTTGATAGATTTTACTTCGAAAATGTCAAAGGTAAAGTTGAATGAAGTCACCAGCAAGAAGACGAAGATGGCGTCTAAGGAGAAAGGTCAACTTAACGGACGGCGAAGAGACGAAGCCATGGAAAGAGCTAGAAGATGACCTCACGGGGAAAGTCCGTGGTGGGCGTCGAAGGGGCGTTCCACTCACACTGTGATTGTGTATTTTAGGGACAGCACCCCGGGGAGAAGATAGCAAGAGCTCAGCGAGAACAGAGAGAGGGAAGTTAGAAAGAGCAGATGACTTGAGCAGATGCGCTGAGAGAGATCAGAGCGCAAGGGAGCAGTAGGCCGAGGACCCTTAGAGATCAGATGGGTAGGCAGAGAGGGTACTGCTTCTTAAACTTAAGTTACCTTTAGAGGCTAAGAGAGTTTGAACTTCTTAGGGAGTCAAACTGCTGACACCTTTTTAGGGTTCTAGAAACTTGCGAAGTAGGGATGTCACCTAGTATAGAGTAGGGACAGATTTAACTTGATTATTTTTCTCTTTCTGTAGATGACGCAGAAGAACCACTTCATATCGATGCTTTTAATTTACTGATTTTGGAACTGACTTTAATTGTATTTGTTTGTAGACTGAGGTTCTTTAGGGAATATATGTTCCTATTGGTTCCTGTATATTTGATGAATTTGATCCTGAGAGGATTGTATATGCAACTTTTCTTAATTTTATATTAAACCTTTTAAATTTTATCAGTCGTAAGTAGTTCTTCAGAGTGGCGTCAGTTAATGGGGTTTATCTAACCTATGCAGAGGCTGTCTTTTACTCAATGACAGAAATCAACCGATCCAAAATTGACGAATGAGATAAGTTATCAAATTGATCATAAAAGATATTAAAATCTCATTCCCAGCAGTTGGTAGCAGAGAAAGATGGTTTTCTTCTTGAGGAAGACAACCTAGGTCAGGTTTAGTTTACCCCAAGGTCCCTAGTCATCGACGACCAGAAGAAGAATCCCTGCCGAAGAAGGTGCTGACGGTGCGTCGAGAGAAAAGCAGCAGAGTCGGTCGAGAGTGAGTATAAGGGTCATGCGTTGTAAGATTGCAGTGTTTTATGTTGTTCCTGTGTTATAATGTCAAGCGGAGTTGAATGCCTGTAGTGTGATTGAGGGAAGGTTGTGAGCGCGCGCAACCGGATAAAATCTTATGTCCAGAAAAGGGCTTAAGTGGTTCGGGTGTATCGAACACCCAGAGTAATTTGTCTACCATTTAAAGGGGGTCATGAGGTACCATTGATCGCCCGACATACCGATGATAGGGGGAGCGTTTGAGTGAGTGTATGAGTAAACGCATGCTGGTCGTACGTTTACTGTGTGTAAGTAACCTATCAGTTGAGGTGAGAGTCTGACCGTAAGAGGAAGACGTTTCGCCAGTTGAGGTGACATTACAGTTAGACTGTGGCCGTACAGTCAGAGAAAAGTGATCGCTTGGACGGAAGTAGTCATTTTTCGGCGTATGAATGAAACGCATGCAAGACCGCGAGACGAGTTGAGAAACGAAGGAAATTGCTGCAGAGGGAATGAGTGACGTCAGCGTAGAGTCGCGCTGAGATTGGTCGGTTAGCGTAGAACCGAATTGGGATAGGCTGATTAGCGAGAGTCGCACAGGGATTGGTGATTTGTCATCGGGACGTAAACAAAGGAGAGAATTAATAAGAGAAAATCGTAGACTATCAAAAATGAAGTGCTTTAAGGGTTTAAGAAAAATCTTTAGGAGGAATAGAAGAAACTTATATGCTGGAGAAGAAGCTCCACCAGAAGGCACACCAGCTTATCATATGGCAGTAAATGTCGGCTTACACTCGATATTATGGATTTCCGAGTGGAATAGGCTAACGGAAGGGGAAAAGGAGCTGACGTTTCCGAGATTCGGAACATTTAAGCTAGACGTGTTGAACCAACTGAAAGCAGTAATGCTTGCAACGAGACCTCTACCGAGGCCAACACAATTCGAAGCACTTAGTGCATGGTTTAGAGCAGCACACGAAAAGAGCGTAAAGAGGCGCCAAGAAAGAGTGAGACGATCAGTAAAGGCAGTGCAGGATGCCAAATGGGATGAAGAAGCTAAGAAGTGGAGAGTGCAAAAGATAGAAGCAGACAAACTGTTCACCATGATAGAAGCTACGGGAGAAAAGAAACCTCCAGAGGAGGAAGATGAGGAAAGCGAGACGGAGGAGGATCTAATAGATAGGCTGTTAACAGATAGACCACCTCCGTATAGCGGTGAAACCGCAAGTCCCATACTACAGCAAGGGGACGGAGCTAGGTGGGGAGAATATAAATCGATCCCAGTAACAGAGTGGGACTCCAACAAGAGTGAGGAAATACCCCAAGCTAGTTCCGAACAGAGAGTAGTGGGAAGATTTGTGGTCCAGAAGGTGCCAGAGACGCAATGTGCAAGGTCATACCAAATGCCAGATGCTTTACAAGTACCTGTCACCATAGGCCCTATAGTGTCAATCTACAACCCAGAAGGGGTCCAGCAGGAGGAACAGGCACGATTGGACAGGGAAAGGGCAGAGATGGAGAATAGGAATAACACGATGAATTCTCAGAGGCAGATACTAGCACCAGTGAGTCGGAGTACCCCATTGGATTCCGCAACGGGTCCCTGGATCGAACAAGGGGGTCAAAGAGGATCAATGGATTTGAGGGGACCAAAACCGAAATCCTATAAGGAATTAAGGGAATATCTGAAAGAATGGGATACTGCCGAAGAGGCTAGGAATAAAAGTTTAGAAACAGGAGCAGAGTGGAGAGACCAGGATAACAAGATCCTCTCTCATTGTGGAGCTGGCGAAAGCAGCCCGGAGTGGGAGAGAGGGAGTCAAGGAAGCAGGGGAGATACTTGCCCAACTACTAGTGGCAATAGGCTAACGTGTAACTACAGGAGTGCAGGGTATGGGGAAGTGCCTCGCGTCACATTTAGTGAGGGAGAACGAAGGACGCAGGAATACCGAAACACTTTCAGATGCACACACCATACTCCGGATGAAAATGTACAACATTGGAATCACGGGAACATGGAGAGTCGTGAAACGTCTCGACATGCCTCCGGTGATTACGGACGGAATCACGGGTACATGGAGAACCGCGAAGGGTCTCGCCATGCGTCCGGTGAACAAGAACGAAGTCTTGAAAATATAGGGAGTCGCGAAACGTCTCGCCATACATCCGGTGATCACGAACGAGATCGCGGAAGCATGGAGAGCCAGGAAGGTCCTTATCGATTGTTAAGTGATACCAGACAGCAAGCGAGTTACAGTGGTTTAGAACAGCATGGAGGATCCTATCTCGTATCTGGAGAAACCGAGTCGAAAAGACGGAATGTAGGGTTGAGGGATGGAGTATTGTTCCACCACACCCCAAGGGAAGATGGAAAAGCTTGGGATCTAGAGAGGTGGGAACAAAGAGATAGAAGGAAAATTCCTCATAACTCACCTGTGCTTAGGCGTAGGGCGCATAGTGGAGGTGAGAGGGATGTAAGAGAACAACCTAGGACTGACGTACTGAGAGCTGAAATAAAAGCAAGACGCATAGATGTAATGAGTTTAAAATCAGACTTAGATGAAATAATTGACGGCACAGTGGCAATCGAGAGGTTAGAGCTATACTGACCAGATGAGATACTGTTTTTGTCTAAAGACGTTACTCGGAAAGCGAGAGCAGCTCATGAAAAGTTATCTGAATTGGCAGAAAAGTACATGATAGACATATCACGAACTAAGGCTTTACAGGCCAACCATAGGCTGAATTGCACGGATCAAGATTTAGATGAGCGCAGAACGATTGGGCTAAGAGTACACATAAGGGAATTGGTCATGTGTATTAGAATATGGAGAGATCTGGATAGATGGGAGGAAAGATGGTCCAAGAAGAGATCTGTCAGACGGAGTACACTTGTGAAGTCTCAGGATACAGACTTAATGCGAATGGAAGCTTTCCCTTTGCGAGAAATCGCGAACGGAAACTACGTGCATGTACCATGGAGTAGGGGGGATTTAGCGGCATTCACTAATTCCTTCCCGAAGCTTAGAGAAAATCCCGTAGAGTGGTACAAGCAGGTAGAGAGATTCGTGAAGATCTCTAAGGTACTGTGGATCGATTTGAACACTTTGTTCGATATCGTAGTACCCGGAGATTTGTGGACGGCATGCAAACTTAGTATTGAATGGCCTACTTGCGAGCCTCCGAGAGATACCCAGACAGGTGGTCCATCAGACAGAGTCATGGAAAAATACGAGAGAGTAATAACATGGCTGAAAGAGAAAGTGCCGGTGCAGGATATAGACTGGGTTAAGATAGATCGAACAACTCAGGAGCCCAAAGAGACAGTTCACGAGTTCTATGAGAGGTTACTGAAAGCATTCAAACAGTACAGTGGATTAGACGTAATGGATCCTAAGGACATAGGACAGTTTGTGTCGAAGTTTGTTCTCGGATTGAGACCAGACATAAGCCTGATGATTCAACAGCATTTGATCTGTTGGCAGAACAAACCTTTAGATGAAATTCTGAGGTATGCCAGGTACTGTAGCGATGAGATAGATTCGAAGGCGAAGAAGCTTAAGGAAAAGCTGATGTTAGTACAGATGCAAGCAGCCGGAAAGGGTGGACAGCGACAGCAGGGAACAGGAACGCAAGCAAAGAAACAAAATAATCAGAGCAGAGATGAGGAAGAAAGACCGAGACCGAGAATGGATATCGCAACACTGAAAAAGACGACAAGGTGTCATCAGTGTAACGAGGTGGGACATTGGAGACGCGAGTGTCCTTATAATATTGAGACAGGGGAATTAGAACAGGAGGAGGAAGAGGTACAGAATAACGTGGTTAAGGGAGCAACAGTCCCGAAGGGAAAGTTTATCAAAGGGGGGACTCAGACTCCTCGAGCCCCGTTTCCTCAACCGCCTCGAATTACGAATGGAGGGAAAACCTATAGACAAATGCCATTATTCGTAGGAGGAGAAGAATGCTACTACGTTGATCCTCTTACAGGGCAACGAGTGAATAGGGAAGAGGACTGTACTCTAGGAGCAGCCCTGGAAGTAGATCAGAGAGGACCATACGTAGAAGCTGAAGTAGCTGGATGTCCTACGACCTTTTTGGTGGATACGGGAGCCACTAGATCCACGTTGAGATCAGCGGTAGTCCCAGGTCTGCCGATATCAGGAGAGATGATTCAGGTGGTAGGAGTCGCAAACAAGAGGATGACGAATCCTCTGACGGAACCAGTGTCAGTAAAGATAGGGAATTACAGTGACGAACATCAGTTTGTGATCTGTGATTCTAGCCCGGTGTGTTTGTTAGGAAGAGATCTGTTGTGTAAACTAAATTGCACAATACATTGCACACCTGAAGGAGTAGAAGTGCAGACCAATGATGAAGATGCCGATTTTAAAGTTGTAAATTCGCAGGAATGCGTGGAATTATATCCTACCTTAACAGTGGAGGAGCTTCCACAGGATTTGAGGGAGAAAGTGTCAGCTGAGGTGTGGGATTTTACTGGAGAAGAAATAGGATTAATCAAGGGAGTAGAACCAGTAAAGATCATGGTAAGACCCAATGCCGAGTATCCAAGAACACCACAATACAAGTTGACACCAGAGACGATTGCAGGAATAAAGCCTGTGATCGAATCCATGATTAAACAGGGAATACTGAAGGAGATCGTGGGTAGTCCATGTAACTCACCGATTATGGGTTTGCAGAAGCCTAGTGGAAAATACAGAATAGTGCAGGATCTTCGAAAGATTAATAATATTGTTGTCTCATGTTGTCCAGTGGTACCGAATCCATCAGTGATATTATTTCAGATACCGTTCCAAGCTGAATGGTTCACCGTGATAGATTTGTGCCAGGCTTTCTTTTCGATTCCTTTAGATGAAGAGAGCCAGTATCTTTTCGCTTTTAAGCTGGAAGATCGCGTTTTAACATGGTGTCGTATCCCTCAGGGGTATACAGAAAGCCCATCGATTTTTAACCAGCTATTAAAGAGAAATCTTGAAAGTCTAGTACTGCCCAAGAACTCAGTTCTAGTCCAGTACATAGACGACCTCCTAGTTGCGTCAGAAACAGAAGAAGCTTGCAGAGTAGACACCATCACCTTGTTAAATCACTTGGCCGAGAACGGGCATAAGGTGTCTCCAAGTAAATTGCAATATTGTCTTACCGAAGTGCAATACTTGGGCCACAGGATTGAAAAGGGGAAACGGAAGGTGTCTCCAGACAGAATAGAGGCGATTATGAAAATGAACGCGCCTACAACACAAAGAGAGGTCAGGATGTTCCTAGGCATGGTCGGTTATTGTCGACAGTGGATAGCCAACTTCTCACTGAAGGCAAAGCCGTTATTACAGCTGACGCACAAAGGAGTGAGTGATCCGGTACCATGGGACAAAGACTGTTTGATGGCGTTTTTGCAGCTGAGGGAGGACTTATGTCGCGCCCCGGCTTTAGGAATGCCTGATTACACAAAACCATTTTTGCTTTACTGCTGCGAAAGAGAGGGATGCGCTTTAGCAGTTTTGGCCCAGATTCATGGAGATGCGCGTAGGCCAGTAGCGTACTTTTCGGCTACATTAGATCCAGTAGCCGCAGCGTTGCCCGGATGTCTCAAATCCGTTGCTGCAACGGGTGTCAGCATTGAAAGATCTGAAAGTGTGGTAATGGGACATCAGTTAGTGGTGTACGTACCGCATTCTGTGGAATTGTTAATAACCAGGACTAAGACTCAGCATCTGACGAATAGCAGGCTCACACGCTACGAGCAAGTCATACTGGCTGCCGAGAATGTGACCCTAAAAAGATGCTCCGTCTTGAATCCTGCAACTTTGATGCCACTTCCAAATGAGGTGGATGATGAAATCTGTACAGATCATGACTGCCTTGATGTGACTGAACTATGCACCAAACCGAGACCCGATATCGTAGATGAGCCATTGACTGACCCTGATGAAATTTTCTTTGTTGATGGTTCATGCGTAAGAGACGATATTGGTCAGCTGAGAGCAGCTTATGCAGTTTGTACAATTACCAGAGTCGTAGAAGCCGCCTGCCTGGAAGGAGTACACTCCGCTCAGGTAGCTGAAATTATTGCTTTGACGCGTGCCTGTTTAGCAGGTAACAAAATTCGAGTCACCATATACACCGATAGCCAGTATGGTTTCGGGGTAGTTCACGATTACGGGCAGTTATGGTCTCAAAGAGGTTATATGACCTCCTCGGGTTCTCCCATTAGGAATGGAGAATTCGTGAGATTATTGTTAGAGGCATTGCAAGGCCCGACAGCTATCGCAGTAGTCAAATGTGCTGCGCATACAAAAGGCGTGGATTTTGTGTCACAAGGTAACCGCTATGCGGATGAAGTAGCGCGTTACTGCGCAGAACAAGGATATTCTCACACGGATGTGAAAGTGGGGGGAATCCAAGAAAGAACTGATTTGACAATGTTGTTAGACACTGTAGATACGTGGGATGAGCTAAGGAGTGTTCAGGAGAATGCACCAGATGATGAGAAAAAGGGCTGGGAAACAGCTGGGTGTATAAAAAGTGAGATGAACTTTTGGATCTCCGCCGATGGGAGAGCAGTTTTACCAAATGAACTTGTTAGTCCAATGGCAAGGAAATTGCATGGATCAGCACACATAGGTAGAGATGCCATGGTGTGAGTATTCAGACAAACGTGGTTTAATCCTAAATTTAGAGTAGCGGCAGAAGCAGTATGTCAGCGATGTGCGATCTGTCAGCAACTAAACGTAGGAAAGAGAACACCAGTCACATTGAGTCACATTGGGAGGTCTGGGGGGCCTTTCAATAGAATGCAGCTTGATTTTATAGAAATGCCTAAATGCAACAAACTTAGATATGTGTTAGTGATTGTCTGTATATTTTCTAGATGGGTTGAAGCTTACCCTACACGTAGATGCGATACACTTACAGTAGCAAAACTGTTACTTAGAGAGTTGATACCGAGGTTTGGGGTGCCATCCTCTTTGGAATCGGACAGAGGAACTCATTTCAACAGCGAAATAGTGAAGATGTTGTGCTCAGCTTTGAGTATCGATCAGAAGCTCCATTGCAGTTATCGACCAGAAGCTTCAGGGATTGTAGAGCAAATCAACAGCACAATTAAGTCCAGACTTGCCAAAGTTTGTTCATCAACATCCCTGAGTTGGCCAGACGCACTACCAGTGGTTCTTATGAGCATACGTAGTACACCAGATAGAAAAACAGGTCTCTCTCCACATGAAGTGCTAATGGGGAGAGCTATGAGATTGCCATCGGTTCCGACTGCAGCGTTATTGAACATCACAGACGACTTGATCTTGGACTACTGCAAGGGACTATCTGATGCCATTAATTCTGTGTCCCTCCAGGTCCAGGCCGCAGAGGTTCCATCAGCACAAGACTTGTGCCATGACCTGAGTCCGGGGGACTGGGTTTTGGTGAAAAAGCATGTCAGGAAGAACTGCTTAGACGTGCGTTGGCGAGGACCATTTCAAGTCATACTTGTCACGAACACTGCAGTGAAGTGTGGAGGCCTGCCAAATTGGATACATGCTTCACACACTCGAAGAGTGCCAACACCTCTAGAAGAAACAGCTCCTCTCTCGGATGAGAATCCAGCGGAAAGCGGAGAAGACATAGAGGGGGAAAGCCAAGCTGTAGAGGTGATCGAAGAGGCTGAGACTGTGACGGAACAGGTCGACGAAGGTCAAGATACCAGTGAGACCGAAGTCGCCTCAGGAGAAGAAAGTAACTGGGAAAGTGAATCGGATACTGAACACGCTGAGAGTGACCAAGAGACGGGTCCAAGAACAAGGAGCAGGAGGACAAGGAGTGACGAAGCCAGTTGGCCAGAGAGAAGAAGGAGGCCAAGCTTAAAGGCACAACAGGAGAAAACTCTTGTCCCGATCTCTGAAGAGTCAGATCAAGAAGAAGAAACTACAGACTCAGGAACTGAGAGTCCAAGAAGATCGAGAAGGGTACGTGTGCCCTGCAGAAGGTACGCCACCCCAGAGTGGACTTATCTAGCAGATGTCTTGGGGACAGAAATCTGGGAGAGTGAAGAACGTGAAAGTAATCGATCTCGATCCATTTGTGGCAGTGGAGATATGGATGTTGACTCCTGGACTCGAGACTGAGGGATTACTGACTTTCACACTTCCCATACCCCCATACTTGAGTCAGATCAAAGATTTAGTGTTAAACAGATTACAATTTCCAACATTTGGTCATCAAATTTCGGAAGAAGAAGAAAAGGTAATTCGTTTTGAATTATTGGAACTTGTTGCGAGAGCTGCAGGTACGAGAATAATTGTTGATGTATAAAGACTTTTGTATATAAGTTATAAAGAAGAAGATAACCTAGCGCCGAGTGGAAAGAAGAATAAAATTAGGGATTACATTTAGAGGACGGAGAAGGGTTAGGGTTGTCTGTTATTAAAAATAAAGAGACATTGTTGCGAAAAAGAGACTTTTATTGATAAAGAGCGCTTTACAAACTGAGAAGAAAATAAAGCAACCCAAAGACTGAACTGAAAAACTTTTTCGCAAAAGAAAGAGTTACGCTGTTTTTGACAACATGGAGAACGGCAACCCAAACAGAAAAGCTAAATGTATAATAGGTACACTTATAGCTGTAGTAATATTTCTCATAATTACAGTAGTGACAATATCATACATAATAGGACATGAAACCGATAAAGAAATAGCAGATGTAAAGCCTGTAACGACCTTGAAACCTGCTCTTGATGGGAAGACAAAGGAGAGCAATGTTATTCGTGAAAAAGCGTTACTGGTAGACGAAGCTCGTAGATTACATGTAGACGAGTCACAGGGAAACTTTAGGTCAAACGCATATGCTAAACTGTTGTACGAGTATATCGATGCCATGGAGGCCAAAGATTGCTATGTATGTATGCAATTGCCGGCTTCTGTAGATGAGGGCATCCGATATCATCATCTCCCACTGACTTATGGGATAACATGTAGTTTACTGCTTAGTATATTCTATGGTAGAGAAGGATTTGAGTACTACTTTTCAAATTATGATTCGGTACTGCCTGAAGTTCCGAATTATAAACAAATGAATAAGTGGGACTATTATAAAAAGGAGGATAGACTAGCCAAATTCTTCCTTCCTTGGGATACACTAGATACATCATACGCACGCAGAAATAATTTGACTTGCAAAGTGTCAGAGATTGAGAAAAAGTTTATAGGACAAGTAGATGACCGATACAGAAGGCAGAAGATTCTAAAAATGTCAGGACAGTGGAAAACTGATTGGACCGAAGAAGAGAAGGCACATAAAAAGAAAGGTAGCAATGGTCCAATAGCATTGGATAGAACGCAGAAAGGAAAGTTATGTTTAACTCGAAGCAAGACATATTATGAGAGTGTATTTGTAGGTGAAGTAAATTGCGAACATTCTTTTCGATTAGAGTACTACACGAAGGATTGAATGAAGGAGATGCAAGTGATTCCTAATGTATATTTTGTATGCGGGAGAAATGCCTATGTAAAACTGCCTGACAATTGGTATGGTTCGTGTTACTTGGCAATTGTCTTCCCCAAAATATACCATGCAAAGGATTTAGCGATCATAGAAGGAAAGGCTTCGACAAGAATGAAAAGAGAAGTAGGAGATGCAGAAGTAGTAGGAGACGTATTTGGAGTGATTTTTCCTATGTTAGGTTTAATACTTAACGATGTTAAGATCAGGAGACTAGCTACAGTCGTAGATAGATTATCTGCAAGTACTGCAAGGTCATTAATGCTAATAGAAGGTGAGATGCAATCGATTAGAGCAATGGTTCTTCAGAATCGACTTGCTCTTGATGTGCTATTAGCAAAAGAAGGCGGAGTTTGCAAGGCTTTGAAGGTCCAGGAATGTTGTACTTATATTCCTGATAATTCAAAACCACTTGAGAAGGTCATAAGAAACATTACACAGATTCATCAAGAAATTGAAGATTTGACAAAAATAAATGTTTGGGAAAAAGTAGGTAATGGAGTAGGAAAGGTTGGAAGTTGGTTTGCCAACCTTGGTAAAAGTATAGTATGGTACATATTAAAACCTGTATTAATAGTATTAATTTGTATAATCACATTGTTAGGATTAGTAAAACTATATAAATGGTATAGGACGAACCGGTTACAAAGGTCTATGAGAGAACAAGAAAGGAGATTAGCTGCTTTACAAGATCAACAGTATAAAAGCTTGAGAGCACTTGAAATGATGAAAAGGGGAAATGATGTAACTAGTTCTGTTTAAAGGTGTTATTCAAATTGCATTTAGTGATGACTCCTAAAAGTCATCAAAGGGGGGAACTGAGAGAGCGCAATTTGAATAAAACGTATATCCGAGTCATATTTAGAAGTATATCGTATAAACGTAGGAATGAAATGTATATCGAACGTGAAGTTGACGCTTATAGCATAAAAGTTAACAGACGTAACCAAAGTAATATAGGAAATGTAATTGTATTCACTTTGGAATGCATTAGATTTAGAAGGCCCGTTTACGTAGTGGGCTAATGTAAAAATGTGTAGAAATGCTCACGAACAGAAGAACGTGCAAAGTGAAATTCATGTATGTATGTAACTTTAAATGCAGAAACGGCGAGAAATGTAACATGGAGAAATGTGCAGAGAGCATACACATAACGAAGTAACAAATGAGAATGTAAATTATATTCTATGTATGAGGTTTATATTCTACGTAATTTGTATTATATGTAAAATGTATTCACATATAAGCAAGAGATTTGCTAAATGCGATCGTATATAAATGTATGTTAAAGGTTATACTGTGTAGAAGAAGTTTGTAGGAATGTTAGAAGAGTTTAGGTCATTTGTGATTATAACCTGACTGACCAAGGATTCGCAGGAGTGTAGTCCGCTGTTGGTAATTTAGTGGGCTCACAGGAGTCGTGAATAGCCTTCACTTGAAGGTGCGAGCCGAAGAGTCTAGTTTTTGTTAGATTTAAGGTGACAAATGTCGAACGAGGTTTATTGCCCAAACATGAGAGGAGGCGATAGGAATTTGAGTCTTGTTTTGAAATGACCATTCACAGGACCAAATGAGGTTAAAGTACAACTGTAAAGTATGAAAGTTCTGATAAGTTGATAGATTTTACTTCGAAAATGTCAAAGGTAAAGTTGAATGAAGTCACCAGCAAGAAGACGAAGATGGCGTCTAAGGAGAAAGGTCAACTTAACGGACGGCGAAGAGACGAAGCCATGGAAAGAGCTAGAAGATGACCTCACGGGGAAAGTCCGTGGTGGGCGTCGAAGGGGCGTTCCACTCACACTGTGATTGTGTATTTTAGGGACAGCACCCCGGGGAGAAGATAGCAAGAGCTCAGCGAGAACAGAGAGAGGGAAGTTAGAAAGAGCAGATGACTTGAGCAGATGCGCTGAGAGAGATCAGAGCGCAAGGGAGCAGTAGGCCGAGGACCCTTAGAGATCGGATGGGTAGGCAGAGAGGGTACTGCTTCTTAAACTTAAGTTACCTTTAGAGGCTAAGAGAGTTTGAACTTCTTAGGGAGTCAAACTGCTGACACCTTTTTAGGGTTCTAGAAACTTGCGAAGTAGGGATGTCACCTAGTATAGAGTAGGGACAGATTTAACTTGATTATTTTTCTCTTTCTGTAGATGACGCAGAAGAACCACTTCATATCGATGCTTTTAATTTACTGATTTTGGAACTGACTTTAATTGTATTCGTTTGTAGACTGAGGTTCTTTAGGGAATATATGTTCCTATTGGTTCCTGTATATTTGATGAATTTGATCCTGAGAGGATTGTATATGCAACTTTTCTTAATGTTATATTAAACCTTTTAAATTTTATCAGTCGTAAGTAGTTCTTCAGAGTGGCGTCAGTTAATGGGGTTTATCTAACCTATGCAGAGGCTGTCTTTTACTCAATGACAGAAATCAACCGATCCAAAATTGACGAATGAGATAAGTTATCAAATTGATCATAAAAGATATTAAAATCTCATTCCCAGCACCTGAAAGCTGTTGAGGGTTGCTGCTGGACCCGCGCTCCACACTGACCTGCTGCTGGGCTGTGCTCCTTGCCGCTGCTCCTCGCCGCACCCGCTCCGCGGGTGCCGCTTCGCGGCTTGCTCGAGGGAAAGGTGAAGGCTGCGCGCTGTGTCTGGGAGGCGCCAGGAAGGACAAACTAGCCGGCGCTAAGCAGGGACTCAGAAGACCAGGAGTCCCTGCTTCCCCAGGCCTGTGAGCGGACGCGCCCACCTTCAGACACGCCCCCGCCTGCAACGCCCACTACTTAGCAAGCAGCCAGACGCTCAGCGGGACGCGAGCGGGACGCCGAGCGAAGCCCGAGCAAAGGGCGGGCAGTCTGTGGCAGTCAGGGGCTGTCAGAGGCTGGGCTGGGCCCCGTCCCTTTCTTTTCTACCACCCGTGAGGACATACGCCCGGTGCCTGTCCCCGTTCTGTTGCACAAACCATGTCTACCCGTTCGGGAAAGCCACTCAGGAGCGAAGTTGAAAGGGGATCAAATGCCGCAAGCCCTGTCATAGGAACAATGGACCGTTTTATCACCAGGGTAGCGGCGGTGATTGAAAAGGAGATCGCTATGTCTGAGCGGCGTCTATCTGAAGTTTACCTCCCCTCAAGACGCTCATCCTTGGGGGCAGTCGCCCAGTCGCTCACACCAGCCATCGTCCGGGTTCAAACAGGTACCCCTCCTAGTGTGGTCGGCGTTCCCTCAGACCCCCCCCCAGTTGATTGGTATAGAGCAAAATATAGATAGGTTGGAAAATTTGGCCGCTCTTCTACCTATAGTTACAGTGGAAGACGGTGGCCCTAGTAACCTGTCCACATCATTACCACCTATTCCCACAAGTGATGCCATCAGAGATCCTGAGTCCCCAAAATCGCTTGCACCCCCCTCAGTTATATCAGATGGGAAGTTAGTTGGGGCTTCACCTAACACCGAAACTCCTGATATTAGGCAGGAGTTTCTGCCCTTAGGAAAAAAGCCGCGTAAACGCAAAAAGGGTAGGCTAGTGAGACAGGCCGCCCTTTACCAAAGAGTAAGGAAGTCTCCTGTATCTAGTACGAGACCTACAAGGGGTGCCCCTATGCTGAACGAAACCGTCATAGAAGGGGATGTTCTGATCTCTCCCAAGGGGTCACACCCAGCCAAGGTCTCAAAGCCACCTGACTTAGTAACAGTTGAAAATATTCTGGAGAAGGTATATACCCTCTTGAAACCGTTACTAGCTCAAGTCAAGGGTTTAGGGGAGAGGATTGACAAACTAGAGCAGTCAACCCTGGACGGGTTTCACTCACTCAAAACAACTATTAAACAAACAACTAGAGTGACTGAAAATAAGGATTTGGGTGCAAAGAGGAATGAACAACCAGCTCAGAGAGACCCTAAGCCCCTAATATCTCAAAACAAAGCTGTTCCTAATAGTCCAGTAATCCCAACTCCTAAATCTCCTCCCCATCCCAAAGTAGGCCCAAGTCACAAGGGACCATTAACACATATAGAGCCTGATAAAAATAAGCCCAAGCCTCTTCCACAAAAGCAGCAACAGATAACTAGTGGTAAAAGGAAGTCCAACAAAAACCAGAGGGGAGTAGCAAACCCAGCGGTTTAACGACAGGGAAAGCCCCTAGGCCTGTAACCCAACATTCTGCCCCATCTACCTCCCCACCGGCCCCCAGTAATCCACCACGACGGATCCCCCCGATTAACCTCCCACCAGACTGTCAACCTTTTGTTGCTGTCATGGTCAATGTGCCCCCACTAAAGGAAGGCCAGTTGGAAAACCATCAATGACTCAAGAACAAGTGCATCCACTGGCTGAAGGAAAACAAGCCAATCCCCCTGGGTGTGGACGGCATTATCCTAAGTGTCCGCAGAGTGGGATGGATAGGGCAAGGGAAAAAAATGCTGGAGGGGGATTGTGTAATCATAAACTTCCAAGATCCCAGAGTAGTACCATCCATTTGTACTCCTATCAAAAATATGGGGGCCCCGGGGGTTAAACTGGTAGATCTTTCGTATTTTTACCCTAGGCACCTTGTTAGCCCAAATGCAGGAAGTGTAAGTTCCCCTAATTTTGGTCAAAACTGGGCTGGGGTTGTAGGGGGCAATAGGGAGAACCAAATGTGGGCAATAGGCCCCTGCTGACTGGAAACAGTGAGCAGAGAAGACCCAGTAAGAGCACCACCCACCCAAATAAACCTTGCAAGTGGGTTGGGAGACTCTATAGTCATTCCACAAGATCCCTGTTGCCCTCGGATATTTAGGAGGAGTTCTATAGATAGGGGCATTCAGGTGCCCAGCGACCCTCCAGCTGTGACGGACCTAGTCTTTAAGGTTTTCAGCTGGAATGTCGCAGGGATTGCAGGAAAACTGGCTCTTCCGGATTTTACTGCATGGGTTGATGAGCACTCCTTGTGCCTCTTCCAGGAAACATGGAGCTTGGTGCCGGTCCATAGGGTGGGATTTTCCTCCTATTCCTCCCCTGCGCGAGTCTCGGAATCTGGGAGAGGGCGACCTTCGGGCGGCCTTCTTATCTGGGTCGCGGCTTCTCTAAACTGCAGAGTAGTGGACTTTCCCACAGGTTCCCCGGACATACAAAATATCACCCTTATAGATCAAATGGGAAGAATTGTTTTAAACGTCTATAATGTGTATGCCCGGGGTACAAAGGGTGGGAGAAAGTCTCCAGTAATAGCTCACCTCGAGACCCTGCTAAACAACACCCCATATAAGACACGCACTTTGGTTGCAGGTGATATGAACTGCACGTTCGAACCCTTGGGCTCGGACGTTTCCCTCAACCAAGATGAGGAGGATACTAGGCGGGGGATCCCGGCACTGGACATCCTACCGATTAAAAGGTGGACAGAGGTGGCACTCCAGATATACTCCCTGAGTCTTGAATTTAACCTAAGGGCAGCGAATGGGAGGACTTCCTCGGATAGGGGGGGTGCCCACACCTACAATAGACCAGGGCACACCTCTAGGCTAGATTATATTCTAATAGATGTGTGCTTATGGCCTTATGTAAGGGACATGCAGGTGGTCCCTTCGACAGAAAGTGATCACAACTCACTCTCCCTAAAAATGGAACAGTGGTGGCAACCCTTAAGGAGGGCCAACACTAACTTGGCACCCGTACCACCAGATGAATCGGAAGTCTCCCCATGTGGTAGAAGAATAAAATGGGCGAAACTGGTTTTATCCGAGGCAAAGGTTGGGGAAATTCAATCCCATCTAAACCATGCGGTAACATCTCTCGGAACCTCCCTAGAAGGGGTGGGTAAAGCGAGTGGGTTTTTTGTTTCCCTGATTGAAGCCTTAACCAACGTGTTTACCCTGTATCCTAAAAAGTCGGGTAATAAAGGAACTAAAAAACCAGTTGATGGCTGGTACACCCAAGCATGTAGGGGCCACAAGGCAAAGTTAGTTGAGGCGATTAAATCCAAATCCCAAAGTGTGATCCAGGAAGCAAGGAAGGCCTATAAAAAGTCCCTTAATTTGGCTAAAAGGGAGTGGGAAGATAAATATTGGGAAGACCTACTACAGGCTAGCAAAATCAGGGATTCAGGTGCCTTTTGGAATCTCATAAGTAAATGGAGTAAATCCGACGCAGCCATGAGACCCTGCAATATCCCGCCTCAAAGCTGGGTAAAACACTTTGGGTCTCTATACCTCCCTCCAGATGGGGATCTGTCCGTGGGGAGGGACCTCACACTAGCAATTGAACCTCATGCCTATGACCTCTTCACTCCCTTAGAGATCGAGGGGGTTATAGGCTGGGTAGCACCGCGCAAGGCACCGGGCCCGGACGGCCTTCCGGGTGACCTCATGAGGGCTTACCCAGCGGAATGGGGAAGGATCATAGCAGCTCTCCTAAATGATATTATGAGGGGAGGAGTAGTGCCAGAATCTTGGAAAGGGGCGGTGGTGGTCCCTATTTACAAAAAAGGGTGTAGGGAAACCCCGGGCAACTATCGCCCCATAAGTCTGATAGACTCCACCCAAAAGATAGCTGGTAAAGCTATCCTTGGTAGGATTCTCCATTGGGTGGAGGAGAATAAAATCCTATCAGACTTCCAGGCAGGTTTCCGGGCTGGTATGGGGACAATAGAGCAGGTGTTTAGGCTGTCCCTTTTGGGGTGGAAGGTGGTGGAACTAGGCAAGGGTAGTCTTTACTTAGCCTTTATAGACCTGAAGACTGCCTTTGACCTAGTCCCCCGGGAAGAGCTTTGGAGGGTGCTCCATGAGTTGGGATTACCACCTTACATCTTGTCCCTTCTCTTAAGCCTTCATGCCCACACCTTTGCACAGGCCCGTTGGGGTAAAAACGGAGAGCTCACTGAGAAGATACCAGTGTCCAGGGGCGTAAGACAGGGCTGCGTCTTGGCGCCCACCCTATTCTCACTATATCTGAATGGGGTGGTAAAACATCTTCAACAAGAACCAGCCGATGCCCCCTGTCTTGGAGGTGTCCGCATCCCAACCCTGCTTTTTGCGGATGACACGCTCCTGATCTCGAAGACCCCACAAGGCCTGCAGAAATTATTAACACGATTCCAGGAGTTCTGTGCTGCAAAAGGGTTAATAATAAATGTGGACAAAACGAAATACTTAGTTGTAAATCCACCTAAAAAATTGGGCTGCCCACCTACACTTAATTCTATCCCCCTAGAGAAAGTAGCCGAATTCGACTACCTTGGTATCCGGATTACGGATAGGATGACTTGGGCAAACCATATTGATAAAATGGTCCTTAATCATAGGAGAGTAGGAGGAGCTCTCATGAGGGAATACAGGGCCTCAACTAGGAGATCACTTACCCCAGTACTCGACATCTACAAGGCCAAAGTAGCGTCATCAGTCTTGTATGGGGCAGAACCATGGGGCCATTGCCGATTGGATGCCCTAGTGACAGCGGAGAGCAAGCTTTTAAAATCTTTCATCTCTGTTCCACTGAGCACACCATCAGTACCAGTGTGGATGGACACGGGATGTAAAAACATCAAAGACCAGGCCCAGCTTCGCCCGCTCCTGTTGTGGACACGGATTTGGAGGAGCGAAGAATTAAAATCCTATGCTGATGCCCTGGGAGATATAATGAGCCAGGGGGGTTGGGCTAAGATAAGATGGTTAAGTGACACCAAAAAGCTTCTGGAGAATATCGGCCTAGGAGATTGCTGGTCAACTCGTTCAGCCCCTCCAAAAGAAGTTGTCAAGGCGCTTTATTGGAAATGGACTGCGGAGCGTCTAATTACAAACTCCAACCACTGCAGGTCCACTGCCGCCTTTCTACAAATTAAAGACACTGTGGTCTTTGAACCCTACCTGGACTTGATCACCCTCCCCTTTGACCGAGCTCTTTATTTTAAATTTAGAGTTGGTTCCCTTCCGCTAGGTGCTCTGGTATCGAAATGGTCACTAGCGGCCCGTACTTCTCCCAACTGTGCATGTTGCCCGAGTAAGGTTGAGTCCATTGCGCATGTCTTATTTGAATGCCCGGATTACGCTAGGCCTAGGAGCCTCTGGCTGAAACCACTCTGCCGAAATATGGGCACACGTAGTCATTTAGTAGCCTTGCGTATCCTAAGCACGGACACTTCCCCCCCTATTGTGTGCGGAACAGCTAAATTTTTAAAGCAGTTTTGGCTTATTCGATGTAAGAGATTGTCAGTAGCTGTTTAATTCTCTTTTTAGTTAATTTATCAACGGTCTTTTACGTCCTTTTATCTCTTTTAATATTTTATACTGACTCCTTGTGGCAATGATTTTTTTTGTACATTATATTGATTGTATTATAAATGTGCTTATAAGATATCTTGCATATCGAATAAAAGCTTATGACTGACTGAACTTTACCATAAAGAGGGTTTTACAGTAGAAATCTTTAGAGAACAAACTCAGCATTCCAACATGCTCCTAATTGAAAGTTATCACTTATTAAATGTAATAAGTTAACCCAATGTTATCGTATAGGAGAGGCAGGTCATGCAGTAGTGAAAAAGGAATGTAAGAAATGTTCACTACCAGGACATGTAAAAGTTGAATGTACATGCCCTACGGGCTGTTTAGGGCCTACCCTAGGGATGAATTATATGTATTAAAAGGAAGGTTTAGGCCTAGCAAAAGGATTATTTTGCCAGATCCACATGGCAGTTTAAAAATGCACATACAGGCTGCAGTGGCAGGCCTGAGACATGTTTAAAGGCTACTTAAGTGGCAGAATTTAATTTACAAGCCCTTGGTACATGTAGCATCACTTTACTATGAACGTAAAAGCAAATGAAATGTAACTATTGGGTGTATATCAATGTTATCATGTTTTAGGAAGTGAACACACAAGGCTAACAAAAATGAAACCAGCAAAAATGGAGGAGTAAGGCAAAAGTTTTAGGGGAAGACTGCCCTAAGGCTGACATGTCTAACAGCTACTGTCTGCAAAGCCACCACTGTCTCTGCATGCAGTAACCCCACACCTACCTGTTCACCTGCCACTGAACTGTTGGATCACAATCATGTTTATCCCAACCTAGAAAGGGCTTGACAACCATCATTCATCTTTCCTGCTTGTGTCCTCCATGCAAGGCGTGGTGTTCAGAGCCAGATAAATTTTTAAAAGCCCACCACATAAAAAAAGGAAAAAAGCTCCCTGCTCATTGGCCCTTTTTATTTTTGTTCAGAGAAAACTAACTTCCACTTTTCAACAAAAATGTTTGCTGATCAAGTGCTTTAAACTTGGCACCCACTCTGTGAAGTTCACTGCAGTGAAGGAAGGCACTGCGTGGCAGTTCCTTTGATCGTCTATGATCCCCACAAGGAAGGCTTTCTAAATATGGAAGAGTTTCCATCACCAGGGTGCTGGAGGTCATGACCTCCACCCACTGGCGAAATCGTGGTATGCCCTCCAAGGCATAAATAAGGTCATCGTCTTTAAATAGAAGGCCCATAAACCCTATCTATGATGCCATTCCAGCCTTTGTGTCTTGCTTTTGGGGATCGTGATTAGGTCAGAAGGGGAAATCAGGGGGGCGTGGATTCAGCATATAAAGAAGGTAAAGACAGTTACCAATGAGCCACTACAGCTAACTGGATTATTCAAACCAAGACTGTGAAATAATTTCAGACAGATCACTGTCATCCAACCCTCTAATAGAGAGTACAGATTAATTACATCTTATCTTCTTGCAGCTGCTCTCTTCAAAGAACCACAACAACTAATTTGGCATCATTCTTCATAATTATAGGTGAACGCCCTCAGTTTCCTCAGATCAGGAAACCTTCTAAAGGTTTACTGCCATTAGCTCATCACCCAAGATCACTGCAGTGAAGGGAGGCACTGAGCAACAGCTCTTTTCACTGTCTATGATCCCCACCAGGAAGGCTTTCTAAATATGGAAGAGTGTCCTTCACCAGGGTGCTGGCAGTCATGTCCTCCACCCACTGGCAGAATGGTGGGATGCCTGCCAAAGCATAAATAAGGTTAAAGTCTTTAAATAGAAGGCCCATAAACACTATCAATGATGATATTCCAGCCATTATGTCTTGCTTTTCGAGATCATGATCAGGTCAGAAGGAGAAATCAAGGGGGGGGAATTCACCATATAGAGAAGGTATAGACAGTTACCAATGAGCCATCACAGCTAACTGGATTATTCAAACCAAGACTGTGAATTAATTTCAGACAGATCACGTTTGTCCAACCGTCTTATGGAGAGTACAGGTTAATTTCATCTTCTTGTGGTTTCTCTCTTCAAAGAACCACAAAAACTAATTTGGCATCTAATTTGGCATCATTCTTTATAATTATAGGTGAATGCCCTCAGTTTCCTCAGATCAGGAAACCTTTTATAGGTTTACTACCATTAGCTCACCACCCAAGAGATGTCAGCAAACTAAAGGGTCACGGCTCTTCCTTCATGCTAATGTTCCCACTGGTCAAAATAATCACAGTTTCCTTTGACATTGATGGATCTTTACATTGAGCAAAATCCCCCTGTAATTATGGGTAACTCAATGCTCCAGTGATCACTAACTACGCCTATGAACTTACCATTTCAGGGCACTAATTGACAGGGAATACGTTTTTCACCTCAGATGGTGTGGGGCATGCAGATATATTGCTGATGTGGGATGCTGTTACATGGTTATCTTGTGTTATATTAGAGAGCAGCAACCTACCTCCTACTGCAGGTAGGTTCATTAGGTCCTGAAAGGACAGCCTATCTTTTTATGTGCAGAGTTCTCCCCTCCCCCAACTACGGAGTCCATGCAGTCGTAACATTGCTTTTAAATCCTAGAATGTGTGAACTTCCACAAAAGTGTATGTTTGCTTTTATGAATGAGGCCCTCTATCCGCCAGGCCTGTGCAGGTAAGAGCAGTGCGGTGGTGGTGACAGGTGGCGGGGATTTGGACAAACGACGACAAGGGAAAATTAATTATTAATATAATTTTTCCTCATGGTCGTCTGTCAAAATCCCCCCAACCCTGCCCCACCGCTCTTACCTGCACGAGCCAAGGCTGCCCTCTATTTTTAGCGTCCAATTTAAATTTCCTTTACCTTTTACAGGGAGGATTCAAATGTTTCAGATTTACATTTTGCTTATTTATAAATATATACCTTATTAATCTGCGGATGTCTTCAAGTAAGCTTGGTACAAATTCCTGAGGGTATCGTAGGTACACTAGAGTATCATTGGTGTAAAGTGACACTATGGTTCTGATTACAATTGGGTGTCGTTAGAATGGGATATTAACGGTACCATGTACATGCTATGATCTAATCGGAAGTACCTCCTATTCTTCTTTTCCACTTGGAAAAGAAACATAACAAGTGGAATTAGTATTTAAATCCATGCGCTTTGCATTTGTTTCTATGTTGGGCCAGGCCCACAAAAGAATCATTGCTAAAGAATAAAACTCAAAGTCAAGTTGTGCATGCGCATAGAGCAATTTGCTCATGTTTCGGTGACTGACAAAGTTAAACTCTTTACCCGATTCCCACTTCCACCTTCGGGCCCGAGCATCCACGGGACAGTATTCCTTCATTAGGCAGGGTCTGGTTAGCCAAAACATTTATTAACCCGTTACCAATGTTTAATCTGAACCTCATCTCGGAAATTCACTTCCACTGCTAAATGTTCCTTAATGGGGCATGGACCAATGAAATGTTAGACAAGAGAATAGTGTTCTGTATTTGGAATGCTCTTATACACATGCAGGAACACACCTCTTTGGATGCACCATCCAATATTCCATTTCGCACATTCTGTATTGTAGAAGGCCCTGGAGGACCCCTCTGTAGTACCACATTGAAATACGTGGGGTCTCTCCACCCTAGGACAGCGACTTTTTTAACAAACGCTGGGGCATATTTACAAGCCCCTATCGACACAGTCACGTCACTTTTTACGATGCTCCTGTGGTGATAGAGGATTCACCTTATTTACAAGGTGGCATTAGCCAGTGGCGGCCAGCACAGGTAAGAGCGGTTAGGCAGTTTGTGGGGAAGTGGCAGGGCAGGGTGGGGGAAATCAACAGACAATGGGATAGGTACAATTTATAAAAAATATAAAACCACTTACCTTGCGCTTGCTGCATCGTCGACTCAGCGATGTGGCAAGAGCAACGTAAGTGGTTTTAATTATTGTTTTATTTTATTTTACCTATCGAGCGCCGGTTGATGCATGTTAGTTCTCCTGAGGCAGAAGCTGGGAGTGTGTGTTTTTTGTAACTTTTAAAACTTTGAGAGTCACTTATTTCTTGTGGTACTATCCTCCCCACCCCCCCTCCTGGCACTTTGATTCTGGGCATTAGTCTCACCTGGTCAGGCTGTGCAGCGGAGTTCAGCGCCGCCGCCATTCCGACGTTCATTGAGGCCACGCCCCCCCTTCGTGAGGCCACGCCTCCCTACCTTTGTCACCCTCAACTATAAATCATGTGCTTATTTTGGAGGCGCAGCAGATGAGCGCAGCCGGTGCGTCGTTGGTGCGCCGGAGGTGCGCCAGAAGTAAGCCCGTCAGCGCCCGTCCGCGCCAGACCAAGCCAGGAGCCAGGCACTAGTGTGCAGTCCAGGCTTTCATATTCCAGAGAATCCCTATACCATCTCAATCAGCCTCTCCCACATCTATGCTCTCAATCACTTAGAGCCGAGTCCCATCGCACTAATTGTCCCCATTGTCCATTCAAACTCACCCCCTCTATAAACGAGCACAACCCCCAGACGATCATAAACATGGCCCTGATTAACTGCAGGTCTTTGCCCAAACACGCCCACGAAATACACTAACTCATGGAGGAGCACCATCTAGAGATCCTGTTTCTTACAGAAACATGGCTTGCCCCAGACTCAGACACCGACATCGTGCAGGCACTGCCCCAAGGCTTCCTTATACAACATTTGAACCGTCCGAAGGGTAGGGGAGGAGGAATAGCCGTCATATTTAAAGAATCCTTCTCATGTAGATTTCTCGACAGCCCCATGACGGACTGTGAAAATACGCACTTCACTATTCAAATTTCCTCCTGTAACTCCCTTTCAGGAGTTCTCATCTACCGTCCACCAGGAGCCATGGGGCAGTTCCATAATTCACTCTTGCAATGCTCCGTGGCCATGGCTAGCACCCGGCCCAATTTCCTAATTTTAGGACATCTCAACGTCCATTTCGACAATAGCAAAGATGACACTGCCACTGATCTGATCCTAGACCTTGCAGCTCACCAACTTCACTTACAAAACAATCTTCCCACGCACAACCTTGGGCACTTGCTCGATCCTATATTTTGCAATTTTCCCGACCTCATGGTGGGAGCACCAATACCAGTGCCCTGGACTGACCACCTGCTTATCCCTTTCAGCTGGCGGATCCAGACCACCTCTCCTTCCATCCAAGCACGGGGCAGACTCTCCCGCTCTTGGCCCAAACTCAACCTCGATAAATGGAAACATGCATTAGAGCATACCAGGCCACAGCTTGAAAGTAACCCTCATTCTGCGGACGCGCAGTTCTCGTTCTGGATTGAAAACTCCCTTGATACCGTTCTTCCCAAAAAAACGTAATTGAAACCTAGGAAAAAAGCCACCTCCCCGTGGTTTACACACGAGGTCCGCCTCCTAAAGAAAAACTGCAAGAGAGCGGAAAGAGTATGGAGGAAAGATTTCGATCCCAACAGCAAAAGTGACAATAAACGGGCTATTCTCATCTACAAAAAAGCCCTAAAAAATGCTGAAACAGCCTTTTTTAATGAAAAAATTAGTAAGACATCCTGCTCGTCCAGAGAAACGTTCCAAATTGTGAAAAAACTTTTAAAAACCCCAGAACCATCTTGCTCGTATAATCTCTCGGACAACCACTGCAACGAGTTAGCCACGTTTTTTGATAAAAAAATACAAAACATCCTCCAACATCTCCCCCCTCTTCCTCCTGCCGACCCCCCACTTATCCACTCATGGCAGGCCCAGAACCCGAACACAGAACTTGATACGTTCTCTCCCATCTGTGAGGAAACCCTAAGGCCCATCCTTCAATCCCTCAAAAGCGGGTCCCCGCATGATCCAGCACCAGTCAGAAACCTTAAACAAGTCGCTCCTACCATTCTTGCACCAATGGTGAATCTGATAAACTCCTCTATAGAATTGGATCGGTTCCGCCAAGCTGGAAAAAGGCGGTAGTCAAAGCCTTAATCAAAAAACCCAACCTCGACCCCAGTAATCTGGCCAACTTCAGGCCAATTTCCCTCCTCCCTTGAATTAGCAAGATGGCTGAAAAGTTCATCAACAGCCAACTATCAAACTACCTGGAAATCAACGAATTGTTAAAACCGTCACAGACAGGATTCCGCCCGGTCCAAGGTACGGAAACAGCGATGGTGGCGGTTGTCGAGGAGGCCAGGAAGATCATTGACGCAGGGGGATCAGTGGCAGTGATCCTTCTGGACCTCAGCGCGGCATTCGACACCGTCAACCACAGCATCTTGGCTCAGCGGCTCAGAGACCTTAGTATCTCAGGGCCGGCCCTGGCGTGGCTAAAATCCTATCTCGACAACCGCTCTTTCCAGGTGGCGGAGGGTGACTTCATTTCCAGGGAGACCCCTATACGCTGCGGAGTGCCTCAGGGCTCTTCACTGAGCCCAACGCTCTTTAACGTGTATATGTCGCCCCTGGAAAGGATTGTCATCCCGTATGGTATCAAACTCCTGACCTACGCGGATGACACTCAGCTGGTTGTCTCCCTCAGCCAGCAGGACAATCCCACCATCGATCTGTACTCCTGCCTGGGGGACATAGTCAGCTGGATGAACTCATCCCACCTAAAACTCAACGGCGACAAAATGGAGATAATGGTGATGGGCAACCAGTCCCATTTCCGCCAGGACTCTCTGTGGCCCCCAAGCATTGGCCCACCCCCAACCCCCAAAGCCGAAATCAAAAACTTGGGGATTTGGCTCGATCACAACCTCACCCTAAACACCCAGGCAAGAAAAACTGCTGGAACCTGCCTTGGTCTACTACGCACCACCCGCAAGATCCTCTCCCTGCTCCCTTTTTAGTCAAGAAAGCTTCTTTTACAGGGTCTTATCTTGTCCAGACTGGACTACGGAAATGCCCTATACCTCCGCGCACCAAAGAAAGTTACAGCCAGGCTACAGGTTGTGCAAAACGCTGCTGCTCGGATTCTTACCAAGATCCGCTGTTCAGCTAAACCAGTGATTAGAGCATTACATTGGTTGCCCGTGGAGCAAAGGGTGCATTTCAAGGCCTTGTGCCGAACCCACAGAATCCTTCATGGAAAATCCCTGTCAATCCTTAAGGACCTTGTTGTCCCGCATACCACGTCCAGAACTCTCCGATCCTCGAACGCTCATCCAACCCAAATACCCAGGATCAAGAAAGCTCGCTCAGGAGGCCGGCGCTTTTCCTATCACGCCTCCAAGCTGTGGAACGCCCTCCCGCTCGACCTTCGTGCCCAACACAATCTGCTGCCTTTCCGAAAGCTACTAAAGACTTGGCTGTTCCGGTAACCATTTACTCCGCTCTCATCTGATCCATCTGGTGCATCTGTTAGCACTGGGACGCTCACGGGCAGCCATGCGCTCTAGAAATCTCATTACAATTACAATTACAGTCATCTATCGACTTCCCCCCACCATGTACAGCGCTCACTCCCCCACCACCCCACCGCTTTTACGTACGGGAGCCACCACTGTATTTAGCATGAAAGGGGTGGGCAATGGATGTTGCGGTGGGCGTTCCACTGCAACACCCATTGACTTTGACATATTATGTGGCATAAATATGGCATAAATATGGGGCAGCTCCAAAATTAAGACTAGGGAATACCTGGTATTACCTTCGGGAAACTAGGAAAAATGCTTAATATCTCTTGTTATTGATGTTTCTATGTGCTCTGCATTGTGCAGCACACGTAGAAACAGCAAAACTCCATGAATGATTGTTTATGTGCATGAAGGTGTCCCTTCCTGCACATAAACAATCATTACAAAAAATTCAATTTGTAACTTCTATGGGTGCTGTACAACACAGCACACATTATTTATTTATTTAAACAGTCTTATATAGCGTTGCTAGACCCAAAGGTATCAGAGCGCTTTACAAGGGTTGGGGGAAAAATATTTGCAGTATAATATTATTCCAAGGAGGTAGATGCAAGACAATGATAATCGTACCAATATGTCAAGAACCATAATTACATGAACACGAAAATAAGGAATGCATTTAGGCAATAACCGATCTTGAATAGTTGAGCTAGCTTGGGTGATCAGGGCTGAGGGGTTGAGAGTGTTGGGGTGTGGAGGAAGTGAGGGGTGTGAAGGGAGAGGTGCAGGCATAAAGGGGTAGGCAGTAAATATAAGAGAGCTGATAGGGGGGTGGAAGTATAAGAATGTAACAGAAGAGGGGGGGTAATAAGTCAGGTCAAAAGTGGCGGGAACATAGCACCAACAATGGCAGGTTTTGAAACCCAGATTGGTGGCAGGATTAAGGAACCCAGAATTAGTTTAAAAGGTGCTTCTTGAGTTCTTTTTTGAAGCTGAGGTAGGATGGGTTGCAACGTAGATCTTTGGGGAGTGAGTTCCAGATAGTGGGCGCATTTCCGGAGAAAGAGCGTGACTGGGTAGCTTTCTTGTTTACCAAGGGCGGTACTAGCGCAAAGTTATTTGTGTTCCTCATTTCTCCAGCACAACCCGCTTTGTGGAGTTTGTCTGAGAGACATAAAGGGGTGTGCTGATGCAAGGCTTTATGCGTAATGCAAGCTTTCTTGTAGGTGGATCTGCCTTCGATGGGAAGCCATTTGAGATCTTTGAGGATGGGGGAGATGTGGTTGAACCGCTTACAGTCAGAAATAAGTCTTGCCTTGAGGTTAAGGGCAGATTTGATTGGGGCTAAGTGGGCTTTCGGTGTTCCAGAGATGATGGCATTACCATAATCCAATCTGGGAAGTACTAGTGATTGCACGACTAATTACAATTTGCCATTTGTGATTGTTTATGTGCAGGAAGGGACAACTTCCTGCACATAAACAACCTTTCTCTCTAATGCAGGCACCTTTGCACTATGCTGCATGGGTACCTACAATCGAGCTAGGCAGCTTAATTTAGCGCCAGCGCTAGGGGAAATGCAGGTAGCACTGTATCTTTGAAAATAGGGCACATCCCTGCGTTTCCAGAATGGTGGTGGAGCGTGGCGTTAGTAGGTTTTGCTTAACGCCCCGCTCCGTCATTCTGTTGTACATATACCCCACAATAACTTGTGCCAAGGAAATAATTAAATTCACCAGTACGGAAAAATGTATTTTCCAGTAAAAGAAAGCACAATATTAACTGGTAATATTCGTGAAGATCCCTGGCGTCTTTTCATAGTTTTCTATGTCTCTTGGCTTTAAAAGTATGTAAACCGAGAGACTGTTTGTAAGTCAAAGACTCTTAATTATTGGGCTTCAACCACAGCAGAGTAGCTGAAGATTTACAATTTGATTACTATTAAGTTATAATTATTATTCAATTATTGGTGGGTTTATTATTATTATTATTTGGGTGTTTCCAGTCGTAAAATTAACACTTTTTACGCATATCAGAAATGTATTTGCTTGGCAGTCTGGCATTCAAATAGTATAAATAAATATGTTATGTTAATTTGCAGCATAGCCCAGATTATAGAAATGTATGCTCTTGCTGGCAGTTTAAATTTCTCTGTCAGTCACAGCGAGGATCCAGCAATTATGCTTGATGCGCGATTTTGCCCTACTTCAGTTGTTCACTTTTTTTAGATATATGAATATATTTAAATTCAAGTGGTAGAAATGGGACACGCCACAATTTACAGGCTGATGGAAATTACTTTGCCAAATGTTAAATGCAGGATCAAGGTGCTGGAAATTGAAAAGCAGCAACATTAAATCAGTAGCTAAGAATCTGCAATTTAGCAGGTGAAGCCGAACTATTAGAAATATAAGCAAGCCTTGGCAATGCCAAAGGGCTGCACCTGTTTTAGTGTTTATTTCACTTTCTCTTGCAAAGGTTGTTACAGACTTCCTGATTGAAATAAATGTAACCCTAAAATGACTGTAAAGTGATACGTGTCGGCGGAAACCAGTTATTTGTTTTTCTCAGTTTTCTTGCTTTACATACGTCTTCAAGTAGCTTCTTTGCTTCTGCCTTATATGAATTTGCTGTTTTTCTTATATATGTACAGCTCTCATAATCATTAATAGTTAAGATTTGACATTAAGATAACATTCGAGTGCTTTACCAAACACACTAGTATATAAATACACCATTAATAATAGTTTCACCGACGTTTTTTCAAGTGTGCGTTGGATTTTGGGGTTTTCCCTTTATATTGACTGTTGACATGATGTCAGCAACCAGGAAATTAGCTTCTAAATAATTTTTAAACGTACATTGATCCTAATTCGCCATGTACGTTGAATTCATGATAACTTAAAGCGCCCTTCTCTCCCTGCAGCTTCCTTTTAAATTCCCTACCTATGTGTGACACCTATGATCGTATTCTGTCCCAACCGGAAATGCTATGACTTCAGGAGTGTCTTTTATAGATCACTGAGTATAAATTACTATGCCAAAGTCTCTCGTTGCCATCCCTATGGTCTGCTTTGACCGCTGTAACAATTGGGTCCTTTTAAAACGAGCATTCCTTTTATAGCTTCTAAGTTGGTATTGGGTTCCCTTTCTATCACTTGAGGTCAGCAGTTTGGGCGTTGGTTGCTGGTTTTCATCACATGTTGTAGTCACCAGTTCGCAATAGAGTGCTACAAAAACAGACACAAGTTGGCTATCATTGGGATCGAGTGTTTTTGACCCTTCGTCTCAGGTCATCATAAGTGAAGAGTGTGATGTCTGTCAGTGCCTCCGTAATATGACAGAAATGATAGCAGGATGCTATTAGGGCTGAGCACTATTCTGCAGAACTTGGTATACTAGCCCTTTTTGTGTTTCTTAAGTATTCGTTATGTGATTTTCTAGAGTGTTGAGCAGCATCTTGTGGTCACTTCGAAGAGCTGGTATTATGGGAAAGTGTGCATGTTGGGAGGACTCAGAGTCAGAGAATCACTCAAGAAATCTTTATTAGGAGCGCACAAGACTTCAGAAAACATACATAAATAGAATTTGATACATAAATACTATATATAATAAGCATTTGCAATGCAATCGGTCTCGCCTTTCGGACCTAATATGTATTTAGCCCTGCAGCATATCAGCCTGGGTGCTGAAACATCTACTGTTCTTTAACATGAAGGGAAAGTAAGCACCAACCTGTGTGACATGCTAGGTATGGGCAGGGCCGGTCCCAGGATTTGTGGGGCCCCGGGCAGAATAGGAAAATGCGAGGCCCCTATAATTTGCATAAGATTTAACCTGACAGGAAGTGACCTCATAGGAGGTAATATCAATTGGACATTAATTATATAGCATTGTTTGAAGCCGCTTTGCAAGAAGCAACTTACCTAGTTTTGATATATGTAAAAGGGTTAGAAATAGCTTTAAAAATCCTAATAACATAAGTAAATACATGTTAAATCTCTAATAAGTGGAAATACATTAAATGAATTTAACCTAGTTATTGTTCTCTTGAATGGGTTGAACGAAAATGATATGCAAATCAGGACTTCTGGCACTAAGAGAGCTCCAAAGGAGAGGTGTAGACTTTACTAACATGGAGAAAGGACAGTTTTAAGTGTTTTTCCCAAAAATTGGAGTCACGCCATAGCTCAAGAGGGAGAGAGTCCCAGTCCAGCACAACTTGAAAGGAGAAGGATCTGTCTCGAATCAGGACCATCTAAATTTTAGGATGGCACAGGAGTTTGCATGGCATAGAGCATAGGATTCTGGAATGAACAGTACCGAGTGCTGTAGAAAGAGAGAACCTTTTTAATGCAGTGCGCAACGACAAGTGGATAGAGCCTTGCAGATGTAGGGTTTCAAATCAAAAACACAGCAGACAGCAGAAATGTGAGAAGAAATAGCATTGCAATGCAGAAGTCTCAGATGATGAGCCTAGCACTGTCCTGAATGATTTGAAGGGTACTGAATGCGAAAAGGCAGGAAGCCCAAGAGAGAGGGCATAATAATCTAATGAGAAGATAACTGCCTGCACAACAGCTTCACTGTAGTGAGAGGGGAGAAAAGGGATGATTTTGTAATGCTTATGGATGTAGTAAAGCAAGTGGATGAAACATGGTTAATCTGCTCCGAATAAAAAAGAGAAGATGCAGGAAAATGAATCGAATATTTTATTGCCGACTCCACTAATGCGGGCGATTGACCCTATCTCCACCAGCCACCAAAGAGAACACCATATGTTATGAGATCCTTTCAAAATGAGAATCCTTGATTTGTCACTTTAAGGTTTTAATAAATTTGCCTTCATTCAGAAATCAACTGTTAGCAAACACGTACAAACATATTCTTGGGCAAAGACCAAATTACCACTGAGGGAAGTGATTTTTGGGTATCATTTTCATTTTTCATAATCTTTATTTCGATGATTGTTCATCATAAAAGATACAAAAAACAGTAAATTCACACAATATTAAAAATGGTATTACAATATTAAAACTCCCACAGTTAAAAAAAATAAAACTATTTCAATCAGATGCTCAAGTTGACCACATTCTTAATAAATTACTTCCTAGTTTCGGAGGGCTACATTCAAACAATGACGCCTCCTATGCCAGACAGTGCCCAGGTATTTTGCCACAGCAAACACAATGTTTTCAGCAAGGTCGGTTTTAAGTACCCTGTAAGCCACCAGGCACTCAGAGAAGCCTAAGTTTTTGCACAGTGGGACTATCCATTTCTTTCTAGCCCCACTGTACACTGGGCAGAAGAAGAGGATGTGCATGTCTGTCTCTCTATCCACTCCACACCCAGGGCAACTACTCTCAGAAGGCTTACTCCACTTGCTTGTGAGGTCACGAGTCGGTAGTGACCCGTGCCTCCACTGCAAATAAAGCTTCCTTATAGGAGGCGGATGAATAATGTCTAAGACTGGTTCGAAACAGTAGCAGTCTTTAAAGAGCAGAAAAGACTCAGTGCAGGACCCATTATTTTTGTTTTGCACTAGTGTCGCTAGTTTATGGTCAAGATAGATTTTTGCCAATCGCTTCTTGGGCAGCACTGGACAGGTGACCAGAGGGTTACACCATACAGTATATAACCCAAGGCTCTCCAAACCCAATTTAACAAACTTGAGCCAGGGAATTTTACCTGCTTTAGGCAGGGAAAGAATCTCTTGCAAGGCCTCCCTATAACTAACTAATTCTGGGGTTGCCCAAATCCTGCACCAGAACATCAGTGGTCTCAGAGATAATTCTTCATCTATTGGTCTCAAGCCAAGGTCTAGCCTCAATGGGGTTAAAGGTGTGCTAGGGGGAAGTAACAAGAGCCTCCTAATCAACTTATTCTCCACCTTTAACAGATCATTACAGGGTAGATGTCCCCACAGTTCGCTACCGTACATTGCTGCACCTTTTGCCTGGATCTTATAAATCTCTAAGGATGGGCCAACAGGTCTCATCGATGACTTGTTCTTTTCTATCATCTTTGAAATCCCACCTGCAAACTGCACTAATTTGAGTTGCTCTTTTTCTTGTTGTTGGCCCCAGGCTAAGTTTTCAATCAAGGTGACCCCCAGATAATCGAAGGTACGAACCCTTTCGAGTTTGTCCGGGCCAATGGACGGTACGAAACGGGATTTGGGAGTTGGATTAAAGACCATATACTTCGTCTTTCCGGTGTTAATTTCCAGCCCATGTTCACTGCAAAAATCCACAAACCCGTTGAGGACACGCTGTATCCCCATTGGGGATTTAGAAAGTAGTAGGGTGTCGTCTGCGAACATAATCGCCGACACCCTGGTGCCAGCGAGCCTTGGTGCATCACTGTCTACAACCCTGTTGAGGTGGTCAATGACCCCGTTGACATAGAGGCAAAACAGGGTTGGTGCAAGCACACAACCCTGTCTTACCCCCCTGCCAACGGGGAATTTACCAGAAAGGCCCCCTATCCTACCACACCTGACCCGGGCGTAATTGTCAGTATGAAGACAAATTATCACCTTCAAAAGACTCGGCGGGACCCCCATTTTACCTAAGACCCCCCACAAGTTGCTACGCGGGACAAGGTCAAAAGCAGCTCTCAGGTCCACGAATACAGTATAGAGGCTGCCACCCTCCAACTGTACCGTTTTCCAGAAAATGAGTGCCAAACGGAACACCTGATCAATTGTAGAGACCCCACTTCTAAACCCGGCTTGGAACGGGCTCAGTATTTCATTATGTTCAACCCATTCTAGTAGAAGGTCGAGGACCAGACGGGAAAACAGTTTCTGTGTTACATCCAGAAGACTAATCGGCCTATTTTGGGTATCAATATGCGCAAAATATCAGCTAGAAACCAAAGGACTGTATGAGTAAGAGTAACTGGGTTTTATATAGATTGAACAGTGAAGACCCAATAAATTCCACAAGTCAGAGGTTAAGAACATAATAGAAATAGGTGGTGAGTGGAATGTTTCAGATTTCTCAAATCGGATACAGGTAAGCCACACCAAGGGGATACTTAAATTCCAGGTTGTACTAGTTGATTTATAAGCACTGGCTGGGAAACAGTGTCAAATGTGGAACTAACTTTTAGTAGTATTAAGGCTGCTCTAACTATACAATCAAGAGTCAGCCACAAATCATCTGATACAGCACATATGCTACTTCAAACTCCAAGAGTTGTCAGAAGCTGGCACATTGTCAATGAGCAAATTACGTTTTATGAAAGAGATTTGGAAGTGGACTTCTTTTTTCTAAGATTCAAATTTCTTTTGCTGTTTCTGGCTCTTCTAACTTCCACCTCTCCCTTCCTGCCTCATCCCGCCCAACCTCTGACATCTTTCAGTGGTCCTGCTTTCTTTCATCCATCTCTCATCTCCACTCCGCTTATGTTCCCTTGCTGGTTCTGTCTCTCTTATAACCACACATCTTATCCTTCAACTCTCATCTTTCCCCCAGACTCTTTACTTCTTCCCTTGTTCGGCTTCATTTACATCCACCTCTCCCCTTCCATCCTCCTGGAGCATCTTACCATTTCTTGTTGATGATGACCCTTTTAAATCCACCTTCACCTCAATGTGCTACTTTTTCCCATCTTTCCCTCAGCTTTCCGTGATTGAATCCAGAAATATAAACAGCCAAGGGTATTTGTTTTTTGTCAATGACTGTTTAAGGTAAATGAGTAACAACAATAACAAATGTTATGTTTACCCTGTCACTGTTTTGACCTATGAGTAACTCCTTCACACACATTTGGCCAAAATGCCAACTGCAACTGGAATATGGGACTGTTGCTCATTGTGCTCAGCAGAGAGGCCATGTATTGCATGATCATGTATATTCTGATCATCTTTGACCCACAGACAGGCACTGTGTGAAAGTTGTACTGCCTTCAGCCTCAACTCCAAAGTATTCAACTGTAGGCTGTTAGAAACACCTGGAGGCGACCCACTACGATGTGTGCCCCATACAAGAGTAATATGCTGTGAAATGAAATACAGAAACACACATCCTGGACATAGCAACATTCTTGGGGAATGCAAGATTAAGTAAAGCATGGGAAATGTAAACAGGAACAAAATCGCTGCCATGGATTACCATAACATGCAGTGTAAGACTGGGTCAGCAAATAGGCACCGGTACTAAAATAAAAGTGGTCCCATTAGTGAATTAGTTAGCTAGAAAAGTGCCCCATGTTTTAAAATTAGGGCAGTTTTTAACTTGTAAAGACATGCTGTTTACGTTTTTTGTAAGGTATGGGAGACTGCATAGATTTGATTTTGCTGCAGGCAATGTTTGTTTTAATATCGTGGAAATCAACATAAAAAATGTGTTGATCTGACCATAAAGCAGGCCAACAAACATCTAAAAAAACGGGTCACATACTAACCTGACAGATTACACCATCACACACTGCCTGATTGCCCTATTGTCAGTCCAACCCGGCCACTGTGTTATACAATTATTGTGCAGATACAGGATCATTGTTTGTGCAGGTAAAGTAAGGGACATGAATATAGGGTCCTATTGGGGCCTGTTTCAACGTCCATTTTAATTTACAACCAGGTAAAGATTCGAGGGACCTAGCACACTAAAAGCCCTAGTCCAGCCAGGTTTACAGTCTGATTGTGCTCCTCTTCCTGCACCTCTTGTCTGGCTGGTTTACTCACACCTATCTGCCCCCCTCTCACTTAATTACGCTTTTCGTACCCCTTTTATTCACTCTGTGCTCCCTTTCCCTCATCCTGGGTGAGCTGAGGGGTTTTCAGTGTAAGGTGCCGCCGTTCTACCTTTGTTCTGCGCCCTGCGGGTTATCCTGCTTTTCATTTCAAGAGGGGCAGCGCGCACTTCACAGGTAAGGGCTCCCTAATTATCTGTCTAATCGCTGCTATCCTCATGCAGATGCAGCGATTAGGCCCGGAGAGATCGACCCGCCAGCAGATATTGATCAAAATCCCCTGGGCCTCCTGGGCCTCATGGGCCCCCTGGGCCTCCAAACTCTGTAGCTTTTGAAAGCGCAAGGCCCCCTGGCTGTGAGCCGGCGCAGGGGCCCTGGGCAGCTGCCTAGGCTGCCTATGCCTAGCGCCGGCCCTGGGTATGGGAACACATGGAGAGAAATATTGCCTTTCAGCGGAAAATGGTATAGGGGTGTGTCTTTCTGCCTACCTGTCCCTCGCCTGTTCAGGCTCAAAACTTGTGTTCATTGAGTTTCCCTGGTGGGATCGAGGTCCCAGGGATTGCTTTGCTCGTGACCCGGCCAAAGGACTACTATGCCCAGGGTGCTACTAACGAGGGGGAGGCGCTGAAGTCAACTCGCTCATTTAAGCGCTGCCTCTACCCCGCGATATGGGATGCGAGCGGGACGCAGCCCAGATGAAGTTTGGACCAAGGGTAGGCCCGTCTGAGCCCGTCCGAGACTGGAAGAGGCTGGGCTGGGTCATCCTACGTACATCAGACTTTTCAATTGTATGGTACTGTCTAGTCTCTTTGTTTTCCTGCTAGGCCACCTATGGGGGCTGGTTCATTGAGCAAACGTAAGGCGGGTGGAAGGGAGGATGGTGGGAACCCTTGATGCCTTTTTTGTCCAGGGCAGAATCTGCGCAGAGTCATCAGATTCACCTAACTGAGCACAAGTTATCTTTAGAACCCCAAATGCCCCCAACTAACGGTAATTTGGCTCCCCCCACTGTACTAACACAAACAGATACCCCCTCAGCTATACCTTCCTTGACCTTAAGTCAGCACACACCGGGTTTTATTGCCCCATCACCATCCACTCGATCTAGTCCAGAATCTCTTTCTGGCACAAAAGTGGTCATAACTGGGGGCAAGAAAGCAATTCAGGTTGACAGAGGGGAACCACCCAGGAAGAAAAGGAAAGCCCAGGGTCCATCGAAGGCCATCCCCCAACCACCAGGGGGAGTCAAATGGAAGGTAACCTCAAGGGGGTGTGGTGGGTGCTATCAATCCACTTCGGCTACCACTAGTGACAGCCTCCCTGGCCGTGTCATTGATAATCCATCTAAATTTAACGAGGAAATATTCTACACCTGGATAGTGCAGGGAATTTCACATTTAATTGACCCCCTGTTGCAAAAATTTAGTTTGATAAAAGATAGACTCAAAAAAATGGAGCAGGGTATATCCAACAGCTCCTCCAGCAATTCCAACACCCGGACGGGAGGTGGGGGTATTGTGGTAGCCCGTAGCGGGCTGAGAAGGCAAAAATCCGTCCACAGCGGTCGGATCCGTGGCGGAAACACACCAAACCGCCGCCCGGACAGTTCAGACACTGTACGGAAAAGTTGGATATCCCCGATGTGACTGCGGTACGTTCCGCTGTTTCTGACCGCCGCGGTCGCAAACGGTGATGAAAGGGAGAGCCGGCGGAAGGCCTGTAGCATAGCCACCGCTGCGGATGCTCCATGAAAAAAATGGCGGTCGACATACAAAATACATAACAAGGACACCAAGTGCACACAGCAAACTAGCCCTGCCCCCAAAAACACCTAAAACATCCCAAAGACACACCCCCATGATGAAATCAAAAAGTACCATTCCTAGGACAATCCATACAACACACCTGACAGCAATACTCCATCTTGACACACCCACATAGCTGAGCATAAAACCAGCACCTTCCCTGACCAGAATACTTTACAATACTTCACAACTGAAGGGCTCAACACCCGAGGACCAAGGAGAGGCAAACCTGCACACATCATACCAGCACAACAACACACACACACCACTCCCACCACTCCCACCACCCCTACCACTCCCACCACTGCACCTCAAAACATTAGCACATCACAAACCATGGCAACACATACAATGCCCAAATTCACAGAGAGTGAGTTGTCAATCATGGTAGATGAGATAATCAGAGTAGAGCCACAAGTGTTTGGTATCCTGGACCAACAGACACCATTAGACACAAGAGCACAAGAGCAAATGTGGGCAAGGATAGTCTACAAGGTCTATGCAGTAGGGAACACCCCGTACTCCAAAAAGGAAATCATGAAGCGGTGGCATGACCTGAAAAGGGTTGTTGTCAAAGAGAAGAAAAACATGAATCATGCGCTGGCTCACAGGACTGGTGGTGGCCCTCCCATCCCACATAAAACATTCACTGCATGGGAGGAGAAGGTGCTTGCCATACTGCATCAAGAGAGTCTCAGGAATAGCCGGGGGAGTGCAGGCTGGTAAGGACAAAGAAATGTCTACCATTACACTGCCATGTACTGTCTCACACAACTCTAATCCTACTACCCCCTGTCCCACCCCTGAGCAGGATGGAGCACTCCCTCCCACCCAGAAGCATGTTGCAGCCATTGTATTACAACAACCAAACTTACAGGTAGGTGGACATCTTCTCAGGTTGCGCTGTTTGTGGGTGGGAGGCCTACACTACAACACCCACCAGGCCCCCTGTCCCACCCCAGAGCAGGATGGAGCACTCCCTCCCACCAAGAAGCATGTGGCAGCCATTGCATTACAACAAACAAACTTACAGGTAGGTAGCCATCTTCCCAGGGAGGGTTGTTAGGGGGTGGGAAGCCTATACTACACTCCTACCAGGCACCCCTGTCCCACCCCTGAGTGGGATGGAGCACTCCCTCCCACCCAGAAGCATGTGGCAGCAAATGTATTGTTCACCTCCACCTAACTGGTAGGTAGCCATCTTAACAGGGAGGAGTGTTTGGGGTCGAAGGCCTGTACAACAACTCCCACCAGAAAACCCTGTCACACCCATGAGCAGGATGTGGCACTCACCCCTCAACATGAAGCATGTGGCAGACATCGTAGTCCACCAACCAAACCTACAGGTAGGTAGCCATCTTCTCAGGTTCTGCTGTTTGGGGGTGGGAACCTTGCACTACTACTCCCACCATGCCCCCTTGTTTCCCAGGTCAGCAAGATTGACCACTCCCCACCCACCATGAAACATGTGGCAGACATTGTATTGTTCACCTCCACCTAACAGGTAGGTAGCCATCATAACAGGGAGGTGTGTGTGAGGCCAGCATGACAACAACTCAACAGTCCCCCTGTCCCACCCCTGAGCAGGATGGAGCACTCCCTCCCACCCAGAAGCATGTGGCAGCCATTGCATTACAACTAACATACTTACAGGTAGGTATCCATCTTCCCAGGGAGGGCTATATGGGGGTGGGATGCCTGAACAACAGATCCCACAGGGCCCCCTGTCCCACCCCTGAGCAGGATGGAGCACTCCCTCCCACTCAGATGCATATGTCAGCCATTGCATTGTACACTTCAAACTAACAGGTAGGTAGCCATTTGCACAGGTTGTTCTATTTGTGAGTGGAAGGCCTGCACTACTACTCCCACCATGACCCCTTGTTCCCCAGCACATCAAGATGGAGCACTCCTTCCCACCCAGATATATGTGTCAGCCATTGCACTGTACACTTAAAACGAATAGGTAGGTAGCCTGCTCCCTTGGTCAACGCCTGAGCAGGATGGAGTCCTCCACTACACACACAGAGATGTGTCACAATTTCAACCTACATTTGACAACAGAACAGGTATGTAGACAGTGCATGCACCCAGTCATTCCTCAAAAAACATGGTGTCATATGACAACACCAGCCTTCTCATCCCACAAAAATTCACACTGATCCAATTGCCACTTACAGCGTGTAGACAGCCAAGCAAAAGTAACTTATAGCATCCAAAGTGTGACTCACTAATTCACATGTTGAAGAAAGGCTGTGCACAATCATGCACATCACTGAATGTCATGTGTAAGTGCCATGTGGGCAGAGCATCAAGGACCATATGAAAACAAAGCAAGCATGGTTTGTAGAACAAATTGAGATTTGCAAATGACATGACAAAGGTATACATGAGATAACAATGGCTAGTTCATTCTCAGATGAAATGTTTGCCAGGCAGAGTAAGCACCAAAGATGCTTCACATCAATTCATTGTGGCACTAGTCGTCAGATGACAAAATGTCCTTGTAATCACAAAATATGCACATGGTGCATGGTATGTATTGACATGTCACACCATGGACAAGTAATGCATGTACCTCCACATCACGTCAGGATGCACAATAGTGTGCAGACAAACAATGTGATAACTAGTAAACTGTGTGGTGTATAACCTGTGAATAATAAACATCTAACACCAAGCTTGAGGGGTGCACTTCAATTACCATTTTCCATCTGTCCCACTGGTGATAAAGCACTGACTGTCGAGGACAACAACAGAAACTTGCAGAGCCAGCCCCCCCCCCGGAACATGGACTCTCGGATGAGGACTCCCTGGATCTCTCGGATGCGGAGCTCAAAGCCAGCCCATCTGGTATGCCAGGGTGCAACAGATCCCAGGACCCCATTGTCGCCCAACCACATCTTCAGCAACACCAACCTCTACGCAGACCCCTGCTGTAACTACCTGTGCATCCTCCACCACCACCAGTGCTGCCTGCAACACTCTCCCTGCCCCAGAGGATGACCACCACACACCAACAATTGAGGATGGCAGGGAGAGGATGTGGGTGCCAACAGTGGTGAGGCAACAGGTCTGTGCCAGCAGGGCAGGAGGGAGGGCAAGGGTCAGTCACAGACTACCAGACACTGGGACCGAAGCCCTGGACAACATCAACAGAGTCCTTGGGGCCTATGAATGGGCCAAGTGATGAATGGGCCTGGCTGAGGTAGATTCACGTGAGCTCCTTCTGCTGATGTGGTCCATGGACACCCGCATGGGCCAAGTTGTGGACCTCTTGGGCCAGCTAGTGGTGGTACTGAAGGACAGGCCTGTGCCACAAACAACACCTCTTCCTCTCTCTGGTGGACCGCAGGATGACAGTCACCATCCTCCCCTGAGGCCACAGAGAGGGGGGAGTCCTCAGACCCCACTGGCCCCGCAGCAGAGGCCCCCGCCAAACGATCAAGGGGCCATCCCAAGAAATCCCAGGGAGGATCCCGTGGCAAAGCAGCTGCCAAACGCCAGTCACAGAGCCAGCCATGATGGCAACCCTCTTCACTACTGCATTGACTTTGTGGACTGTCCTTCCCCACACTGCCTTGTGAATGGAATGTGTCTGTTGGACTGGGTCACCACATCAATGTGGTGACTACTTGATTGTCTCATGTACCATCACTGACAACTCACTGCCTCACCAATCACATTATTATAAATATTCATCCACCTGTCACATGTCCCTATTGTAAATAAACACTCCTTAGACACATGTTGTGTCTGCTCCGTGTTTATTCTAGGATGTTCAGTCTTTACCATGATTACAATGTACGTGGAGCATGGAATGCATGTAGGCAAGGACTTAGGAAAACACAACAGAACAATCGTCACTAGTTAGGCGTTGGCATCACAGCCATCACACAACTTTTGACATCAATATGCACAATTACAATGAGCAACAGTACCGACATAAACATCCTGGAGATTTGCCAGACTACCCTGTCCCGGAAACATTACCAGCCAGCACCGAGTCAACAACAGGCTGCAGTCACAAAGCTCACATACACCTTGCCAACAACAATAACATCAGCAGACAATGGCTCAATTGTACATCGTCATTCACCTGGTGACAGTATTGACTAAATTAATAACGGAAGCGGAAAACTCGAACCTTATTGTCTCAGGAGACTTTAACATGTTACTTTCGAAGTCATCCGGCACGAATCTGCCAATGGAAGATCATCTGTCTATCAGGGGGATTCCCCCACTGGAAGTTTGTCCATGGGGCAATTTGACAAATCTATCAAAAAGGTTAATGGAAGACTTATCAAACCTGGGCCTAATTTCAATAAATGGCCGCTCCCCGGGGGACAGACCCCAAGCGGCAACTTTTCACAACACTACGACCTGCTCGGCGATCAACTACACCTTCCTGTCTTTTTCAATGTTCACATTAGTACAAGCCTTTAGAATTGGCAGATTCGACTGCAGTGACCACCTCCCGCAAGAACTGACACTGATGGCTCAAGGAACAGCTTTGACATTTCCTACCAACGGCCCAAAGCTACTGACTACTACAAAATGCAAAAGAATCAAGTGTAACATCAGTGATCCGGAGCGACTAGCGAATGATGTGAAGCTGTGCTGGGAAAGCGCTGCAGAACTGAATGTTGGTAACCTTACTGCCTGGGAGTCCTTCTTGAAATCTTTTGCCCTCTCGAATTCCAAGTCTAAATTGTCTCAAGAAATCGATGTACAGACAGGCCCAAAAATCCACCCGGCCCATTAACGACTCAAAAACCAATCATTTGCAATGCAATAGGTCTCGCATTAGGAAAGTTTGAGCTATTGGTATTGTATATGACAAATTTTTTATTTATGTTTTGATTTTTGAAAATAGGGAAATTAATAGCTTTGTCATTTACAATGCCAATAGTTATAACTTTTGCAAATGTGACACCTATAGCATTTGTAATGCAATATGTGTTGTATTTACGTGACTTACATGTATTGATATTACAAATGACAATGGTTTAATTTTTTTTAATAATTAATACTTAAATAAAAGTTATTGTAATTTATAATGGCAATAGCTTAAAGTTTTGTAAATAACTTTTGTGAAGATTATGTTCAGTGTATTTTATTGTGACGAAAATCCAAGAACAGAAGTGAAATATTAACATATTTTTGTTACATTTGTAATAAAGATTGAAACATTGAGAGAATATATTTGAACCAGGTGTTGTTGATTGGTTGCATAGATTGATGCTGTGGTGGTGCTGAGTGATGTGATGGCGAACGAGTGATGCTGTGGCATTCAGTGATGCTGTGGTAGCACATAGTAATGTTGTGGTGCCCCTGAGTGATGCTGTGGTGGTGCGGAGTGATGCTGTATGCTATGTTTTGTTTTGCTATCCTATGCTGTGTTTTGCTATCCTATGCTTTGAATTGTTATGCTATGAGGATGAGGGGGTGTGAGGAGGTGTGAGGGTGAGGGGTGTGAGGGTGAGGGGGTGTGAGGGTGAGGGGGTGTGAGGAGGTGAGGGTGACAGGGGTGAGGGTGACAGGGGTGAGGGTGAGGGTGACGGGGGTGAGGGTGACGGGGTGAGGGTGACGGGGGTGAGGGTGAGGGTGACGGGGGTGAGGGTGAGGATGATGGGGGTGAGGGTGAGGGTGATGAGGGTGAGGGTGACGGGGTGAGGGTGATGGGGGTGAAGGTGACGGGGTGAGGGTGACAGGGGTGAGGGTGACGGGGTGAGGGTGGCGGGGTGGGAGTGAGGGTGACGGGTGGGGGTGACGGGGTGAGGGGGGGTGAGGGTGGGGGTTAGGGGGATGAGGGTGATGGGGTGTGAGGGTGAGGGTGATGGGGTGTGAGGGTGAGGGTGATGGGTGTGAGGGTGAGGGGGTGAGGGTGAGGGGGTGAGGGTGAGGGGGTGAGCGTGACTGGGTGAGGGTGATGGGGTGAGCGGGGTTAGGGGGGTGAGGGTGAGGGTGACAGGTGTGAGGGTGACAGGTATGAGGGTGATGGGTGAGGGTGATGGGTGAGGGTGTGTGAGGGTGTGTGAGGGGGCGTGAGGGGGTGTGAGGGTGAGGGGGGGAGAGGGTGAGGGGGAGAGGGGGAGGGGGAAGAGGGGAGGGGGAGAGGGGGAGGGGGTGGGAGGGTGAGGGGGTGTGAGGGTGTGAGGGTGTTGTGAGGGGGGTGTGGGTGTGCGAGGGTGAGGGTGGTGAGGGTGAAAGGGGGTGGTGAGGGTGAGAGGGGGTGTGAGGGTGAGAGGGTGAGAGGGGGTGTGAGGGTTAGAGGGGGTGTGAGGGGGTGAGAGGGTGAAAGGGGGTGAGAGGGGTGAGGGGGTGAGAGGGGGTGTGAGGGTGGGAGGGGGTGTGAGGGTGAGGGGGTGTGAGGGTGTCAGGGTGTGTGGGGGTGTGAGGGTGTGTGGGGGTGAGAGGGTGTGTGGGGGTGTGTGGGTGTGAGGGTGCTTTGTTTAGTTTTAACTAATCAGTCACGGATCATTAAAGCAGATTTAGACCACATTTTATACTGCTTTCACCTTACATTTACAGTTTTAAGTATTTATGAATCTGAGGCGAAAATACCAGCTTTGTGTGATTTTCTTCATTTTCGTACCAGACTGCATAATAAAAAACCGGCAATGCCAATTAAAAAAAGGCCAGGTGGCAAACATAGCCAGATCAAGAGTTGTGACCTCTGGGACCCTTTATTTCAACTAGCTTGCCTAGCAAAAATGTAGTGATTCTAGTTTTCAGCTGTTTGTTATGATATGAGCATTAAAAAACAATTTATCAAAAAAGTATCTACAAATGAGCCCAATTATGTCCTGTAAATATTTGCCTGTATTTCTTGTCAGTCACTGTCGTTTCCCCGCATCTTTACATCACTGGCGCCTTGAATGAGAACAGCAACTTGGAGAAACTGTACCCCAAAAAAAGAGGAGACAAGGCGCTTTGCAATGCTGTGAACTTTTCAAAGTACTTTCTAATTTTAATGATATCACCACACACAACATATACACTAGGCATCATTAAACTGAAAGAAACCTAGAGGGTGTTCGTGCTATGCTGTTTTAACTTAACTACGTTTCCCGCTAAACTTCCGAGTTAATTCTTCACAAACAGCATAAGTCTAAAATATACTGACGTTTAACACTTTAAATCGCTGACACAGAACAGCGCCTGAATAAGAACGCATTCGTAACCATGAGGAGCCCACACTGAAAAGCCCAGTGAAACACTGCAGCACTAAATTCGTGAAGCGCAGTTAGTGTGTTAAGAGAAGAAACAATACGGCCAGATCACTCCCACTGAAGCAACCCTGGACCTCACAGAAATGCCAAATACAAGCCCAGAGCCCCGGACGGATATCCAATCTGACAAAAGCCTGCTTCTTTATTTACTCTGGGTTTCTTCAATGGACAGGAGCAGCTGTAATTAGCCTGCTGGCAGGGCCCGCGTGCGCTCCAGGAGCTGCAGGGTATTAGCAATGACTAATTAGAGTAACTGAGTAGGCAAAAGCCTTGCTTCCCCCCACCCCCAGCTCCTCCAGAATGCTACGTGTTAGAATGTAGTTGACCTCGTTCACAGGTCTACAAGTTCCCAATAGATTGCTAGGGTCCGAGACGGGGGTGGAACTGGGAGAGACGTGTGTCATTGGCAAGCAGCTTGGAGGTAATTTGACCAATTAGAGAGACAATTTGATCCCACTGACACCTTTCTCTCTCACGCGGTATCACGGCGTTATTTTGTTTAAAAAGGGCGGGGGAGATGGGGGGCATTTGAACAACCTCCAACGTAGTATTGTGAGCGAGTATTCTGGTCAGTGCTAGCAGTATGTTTTCAAAGAACAGACACTGGGGTCTTTGGAGGTGTTGGTGCACATGGTGATGCACATAGATATTGAAAACAAGTTTACGGTTGTACCAACAACCGTCAAATTCTCCTATGGAGATAATTAGAAGTAAAGGTAGCACTTACTTTTCTTTTAAACTTTATTTCTGTGTTCCAACCCGCTGCCTGTAAGGAACAAGAGAGGCGAGCTCTACTTTGCTAGGCAGGAGCCTGCGAAGTTCCGGCAGACTTTTGTGTTATCTCCTTTGGAAAGATCTACCTTTGAAAAACAAGCATATGGTGATGGGGTGTGAGGCCGGCCGAGCGCACGCTGGGGGAGCCTTTGAAGTCATGGGGAGGGAAGCCTGTGGGAGGCTGATGTAGGGGGGATTAGAAATGCGAGTAACGGCCTGTTAGAAACCTGTTTCTGAGTCACAAAGGGGACTCAGAAAGCAATTGAGTCTTCGGTGCACGTAAAAATAAGTAAATAAATAGGCGCTGTGTCTGTTTGCGTGCTCGGCTATGAATGAAGGGCTTGTGGGCGGGTGTGAAGCATTTTCCACAAACGTACATAATGCACAAGTCAGGCTAGTGGTGGCATCTGCTTGCATGAGTGGCCATATGTCAACAAGTCTGCTGGCAGGGGGAGGAAGGGTGACGAGACGCAGGCCCTGCAGTGAATAATTATGGGAGGAGAGATGCTGGCCTGAGGCAGAGCGCACCATATGTAGAGGGAGGGGGGTGGGCCGAGTGCAGGAGAAATGCTGCTGGCAGGGGGAAGGCTCGGGCAAGCTCGTGCATGAGGAGCTTGTCACGTGATTCTATTCTCGTGAACTGTTAGAAATCCGCCTGTGAGAAATGTTCTGGTTTAGCAGTAATATGTTCGAGTAAACTCGACCTAAACATCCGCAGACTCCTCTATCTCCCAATTTAAGGGCAATAAAAACGGCCATAAATAGAACACTCCGCAAACTGCGGAAAGCCGGGAGTGATAACGACCTAATTACTAAACTGAGAGCATTAAAGTGTCAAAAGAACAAAATCCTGTGGCGAATCAAGCAAGAGTCCACTGAACAAACCTGGGCGAAATTCCTCTATGATTCAACAAACAACAACAGCGCAAGATTCTGGAAAACCATCGACAAAATAGAGAATCCGAACGCCCATGGTGTGAACTCTCACATCACTGAGGATACCTGGGCAAATTTTCTGTTTAAACACTTTAACGAAGAAGGCCCATGCAAAAACCTACAAAGCCCTAAATTTTGCCAAGCGATCCAGACGGTCTTAAAACCTTTAGTCGAGGAGTCCAACTTTCCAGGTTCAACCGTCCAGTTGAAGGGTCGAATCGCGAAAGGCCGGAAGGAGGGAGCTACTGGCCCAAACGGAATTCCACCCATCCTCTATAAGCAAGATCCAACTTACTGGGCCGATCAATTGCTCCCTCTTTTTGTAGAAATTTGGAGGGCCGAACAACTCCCATCCTCCTGGAAGGGTTCAATAATTGCCCCAATTTACAAAAAAGGCAATAAGAACGAGGCAAAGAACTATAGGCTCATAGCCCTTATAGATATAGACGCCAAATACTTTTCGGGGCTTCTCTTGGAAGAATTAACAGCATGGGCGTCACGCAAAAAATGAATCCCCATTAATCAAACCGGATTTTAAAAAAATCTGGAGACCACGACAAATATCTTAGCCCTTTCCCTGATGACAGATGCTACAATCAAACACAAAAAAACACTATATGTGTGTTACATCGATTTTTCCTCTGCATTTGACAGCGTTGACAGAGGAAAACTGTGGGCAAAACTTTCAAGGTGGGGAGTTGACCCAAAATTGCTGAAACTTCTGATGATACTACATACAGATACCTGGATCCAAGTAAAACAGGGGGCCGGCAACTGTCTGTCAAAAGAAATACCAACCACAAAAGGGATGAAACAGGGGTGCGTCCTCGCACCGACCTTGTTCAACCTTTTTATGTCCGACCTCTCCAAAGATCTGGACAACTGTAACCACCATGCCCCAAATCTAGGGGGTTTTACGCTGCCCAACCTACTATACGCAGACGACCTGATACTAATCAGTCAAACACCAGTAGGCCTGCAACACCTCATCAACACCACGAGCAAAGTTGCCGAAAAGAATGGGCTAAGCGTAAACACAGAAAAATCAAAGGTGATGGTACTAAATCATAAATCAAAAAAGCATGCCTTCCAAAGGTCTCTCCAAGACAAAAAATGGAAATAGTCCAAGAATACAAGTATCTGGGCATAATCTTTGACTCAAATGGTTCCTTTAAGCAACAGAAACATCAATAAGGAACAGAGGGATCTCACTGGCCATTGCATTAAAAAACATAAAAAATAAAATAGCGGGCCAAATTTAATCCCCTTGCTAGACGTATTTTGTGCTAAATTGCTGCCGTCAATTACATATGGTAGGGAATGCATGAGAGGGAAGGATGAGACATCTTAGACAAAGGGGTCAGCAAAACATTGCGGAAATTATTCGCACTTCCTCCATACACCTCTCCAGCACAGCTAAGGCTCGAGTTTGGCCTACAGAAACAGCAAATCGCACGCAAGGGTGCATACGTAAAATGCTGGCACAAAGTAAAGAACGAGGAAACAGACTCTCTGAATGACCATCTTTGGAAAGAATTAGAAATAAACAAGGACTCCCCTGCAATGCTCTACCTCCAAGCAGCCGTAAATTCCCTTGTGCTAAGAGATCTTTGGGACTCGAGTTGTACACACAATTGCTTCAAGCGTCTTGTCAATAAATCTGTGAAAACAATCCCCTTGGAAGAGGACAAAACAGCACTAAACAAGAGGTCCCATGGGTGCTTTGTGATTCAAGGCTACATCAGCGCAACACCACAGCCATACCTCAGCACCGGCTTTTCAAGAAAGATGAAGGAAGACTTTTTGCGGTTGAGGATGGGGGTAATACCATCTAAAGCACACCTCCCCTCCTGGATGCGCTTGCATTGCAATCCTAAGTGTAGGTTCTGCGAAAATGCTAAGGACGACGTTCTGCACCTGCTGTGTAGCTGTAAAGCTCTAGATAGTACCCGAAAGAGCTTACTAACACAGCTTTGGAACCAAAGACGCGTGCGAACTCACAGACAAGCTCTGCTGATGAGCTTTAAGGGAGAAGACATCCAACTAGCAAGCAGGCTAGTGCGCTTTATGAAATTAGCCAACACGGCCCTAAACCCAGCGGTTAGCAACTGAATTTGACTTAGCGTGATTTGCTTCCGCTCTTTAAGACTATTTTTCTTTGATAATCAAAGACACAACTGATCGTGAAAGTCCCTTTTCCCTAATGCATAGTACTGTACTAGCCGCATGGCTTCTTTTTGCTCCTTTTAACTTTTTTAAATGTTTTTTTTTTAAATTGCTTTCCAAAATGCTTTTTTGATGTACTTTCCTCTTTCCTGTTTTTATTGACTAATTGCAAAGATTTTAATTAATCAAGCAATAAAGATTATTATTATTATTATTATTCAGGTGAAGTAGCAGTTAATTAGCTGTTGACGCAGGTCGGCACCTTCCTCCTCTCTACTATCCTCGTCACTGGACATGGGTTGGTTTGCAAGCGGGGGCCTGGGCTGCTCATCAACAGCCTGGAGCAGGTGGATCTCCTTGCGCAAGGCCAGGTTGTGGAGCATGCAGCATGCAACTACAATCTCACACACCTTCTTGGGCGAGTACATAAGTGCACCTCCGGTCTTGTCCAGGCAACGGAAACGTGACATCAGGAGACCGAACGTACGCCCCACCACACAACATGTTCTCCCATGGGCATCATTGTACCAGACTTCAGCTGGGTTCGTGGGATTCCGCCGTGGGCTCAGAACCAAGGACGGTTGGGATATGCTGAATCACCTATGTGTGAGATACTCAGAGCAACTTTGTAATGTAACTGTGGCAGAGGACAGCATGTCACACACACAGCACGCTACTGGACTCTTCGTACTCACCCACAATCCATGCATGCTCCAGAAGCAGATTACCCATCAGTCATGGCACAATGCTGTTACGCATGATGTACGAGTCATGGGTCGAGCCAGGGAATTTGGCACAGACGTGTGAGATGATCATATCTGCCTGGCACACCACTTGCACATTGATGGAATGGAAATGCTTCCTATTCCTGTATATGTGCTCACGTGCCTGTGGTGGAAGGAGGCCAACATGTGTGCAGTCGATGGCACCAATAACATTGGGGATGTGCCCAAGTGCATAAAAATATCCCTTCACAGCTGTCAACTCATGCCTCCGGTGGAAATGGATATATCTGTCCTTGTATATCATCATAGTGGACATGACATCACGTAGCACCATGCTGAACATAGGTTGCGACATTCCACCTTCGCTGGACACCGTGTACTGGAAAGATCCTGAAGCAAAATAATGCAGGGCCGCCATCACCATAGACGTTGCTGTGAAAGCGGATATGTCTGGCGAGGCAGCACATAGGTCTTGAAGGGTGTCTCGATCCAGATGGAATTTACGTATAACCTCCTCATCCTCCATGTCTGCCTGCACTGTGAAGGGAAGATGCATATTTGGTCTCCTCTTATGTGAGATGAAAGCGGACACATGTCAAAGCAATACACCAGGAGATGTGTCCAACATCTTACCTTTTGACTGACACAATGCAAATAATGACTAGCATAACATTTCAGGTCACGGAAAAACTTACATGTAGGGACACCCTTAGCTACACCATCCATACACCTGTTCACTTTTCACACAGCTAGCACTTCACAAACAATATCCAAATATATGAATGCACAAAGGGATATGGCCACATCTTGCATGGGCAGCCCTGAGAGTAGTACCAACAGCATATGTGTGACAATGCCACACTACTGTCTCCTACCTAGATGCTGTACCTGCCACACCTTCTTGCGTAAGTCACACAGAGCACACATCAACCACACAAAGACCCAAGACTGTGCGTTGATTGACCAGCATGTGCATGAGCCAAGACAAGTAGACAGTCAAATGTGCACATTGTGAAGTCAGACATTCATCACTGTGAGTTGCTCTGCATTTTCACATATTAACATGTTTACCCATTGGAGAGTCCTTCACAACACTGTTCTGTGTACATGCCCAGCAAAATCACAGGTGACATGTGAGGGAGTACATGCCAATGCTTCTAATCATATTCAACAGCATGGCATGTGTAGTCAGCAGTGGGGTAAAGGTCACATTGGCATTGAGTGCACAATCTTGTGCCATGAATCATGTGTCTGGCCAACTGGCCATTGCCATTCACAGTACATGACGTGTCTGACACCCAAATCACGGTCACTGGCTCAAATGCATGTCAGCCATTCCGCGATACTTACCGCCTGGCCCCTGCGGTGTGTCACCGCCAATGCCCAAAACACATTTGTGGTAGTGATAGTGATATGAGTCTAGCCAAATGGCGGTTAGCATGCTCCGCCTTCCAAATCACAGTCATTCATACCAATGTATGGCACACATATCGCTGTAGCTTATCACCTGGCACGTGCGGTGTGTCACTGCCAATGCCCAAAGTACAATTGCGGTAGTGATAGGCATATACACATGATCAAATGGTGGTTGGTATGCTGCGCCACCCAAATCACGGTCATTCATAGCACTGAATGGCACAAATTTCGCGGTAGCTACCGCCTGGCACCTGCGGTGTGTCACCGCCAATGCCCAAAACACAATCGCGGTAGTGATAGGCATATTCACATGGTCAAATGGCGGTTGGCATGCTCCGCCACCAAAATCATGGTCATTCATAGCAATGTATAACACACATATCGCGGTAGCCACCGCCTGGCCCCTGTGGTGTGTCACCGCCATGGACCAACCCTTACAGCCAATGGGAACCGCAATCGTGGTAGCCTAATGCAATTTTGAAAATTGCGGTAGGCGTGCTCTGCCACCGCTGGCCGGTCATTGGATGCAACTGAAATATGCACCACCACAGTAACGCCCCCCTGGCCCCTGCGATGTGTCACTGCCATGGGCCATACCTTCACAGCCAATGGGAATCACAATCGCAGTCGCCTAATGCAATTTTGAAATCACAGTAGGCGTGCTCCGCCACCGAGGCCAGTCATTGGATGCAATTGAAAGATGCACCACCACAGGAGCACCCCCGTGGCCCCTGCAGTGTGTCATCGCCATGAACAATGCCTTTACAGCCAATGGGAACCGCAATCACCGTAGCCTAATGCAATTTTGAAAATCGCAGGAGTTGTGCTCCGCCACCGCGGAGCCGGTCATTGGATGCATTTGAAAAGGTTGGCCTAGAACACCAATTGAAGCAGCCTAGAACCACTGAAACAATCCCAGGGGGCTAGATATATGTGGCAGAGAGCCTCACATTTCCACAGTTCACAGAGCCTGCTGCCTGCCACCACTCACCACCAACTGCTGCTGCTGCTATTTACAGGGCCTGCTACCTGCCATCCCGCACCACCAACTGCTGCTGCTGCTGTTTCCAGGGCTTGTTACCTACCACTCCTCACCACCAACTGCTGCTGCTGCTGTTTCCAGGGCCTGCTGCCTACCATCCCTCAACACCAACTGCTGCTGCTGCTGTCTCCTGGCCACATTGATGGCGAGGACAGAGAAGCAGATGTCCTGGTGGACGAGGTGCTCACACAGTATCCAAGGCTATATGGTGCTCCAAATGTTGTGGTAAGTCTTTCAGAGTGGGAGCGAGAGTGCACATGAGGCACACATGAGGTTGATCTGCTGCAGTGTGTGCCTGAGAGTGTGGGGTTGTGTCATGCACTGCCTAGCATGCTGTCTCCAGGGGTAAGGGGTGTGTAGCCTATTTCACACGTTTCCCTGCCTGCACATCAAGATTGCAGGGACATGTATTGTCTTGTCAGCCATACAGTGACACAGCAAGTTGGTAATGCAGGAGTGAGGACAGTAATTGCTAGTGTGAATGGTGTTGTGGGTCCCTGAGGCCCTTCACAGGCTCATCTGTGGCCATAACAATGTTTTTCATCCGGATGGTAGTGATGGAATTGTGCCAGACTCAAAATTTGCATCATCCATGGTTCATTAGTATGCTCAGGACTTTAATACCAGAGGATGACACTCTTGGTGGTCATTCACCTATAACACTGCAGATTTTCATACCTTCGTGCACAGCCCCTTCCATTCTCACCAGCATGTGTACTGACTGGCATGTGTAGGCACTGTTTCCACTCTCAAATTGTCATGTGACATTTCTGATGCCCCATGTTGGATATCAGTGTGATACCACCTGGCCCGCAAAGTCACTGCCAAATCTGACAGGGACACATCACTGGATGTACAGAGTGTAACATGTGTGTGGTTTGCTGGACCCTCCATCAGAGAGCCATCTCAGCCCTGTAGATTACTCACAACAGGCATTGTGAGAAGGCTGTGAGATCATGTCCCTCGATGTGACCTCCATGATACAGTGAGCCATTCACAGGGCAAGGACATTGTTGGCTTGCGCAGTTTTGGACACAGTGAGTTTGCCCCTAAATATAGATTGAAATGTGATGTATGTCTTGCTTAACCTCAAACTAGACAGTGGTCAGCCTACACATAACTTTCTGTGCTGGCATCCTGCATGTGTCTGAGATGGGTAGGTACTGCGTCCACCCTCATGCCTGCGTGCATTTTCATATGATTCTCCCATGCAATTGTGCCATATGAGATGCAGTTTTGTCTCTGCTTGACATGTCTGTGAAGTTGGGCTGAGTTAGTATCATGCACCTGTACTGAGAGATAGTGGTACACACTGTCACAGATTTTTCCCCCTCTTGCCTTACATGCTTGCAGCTCAAAGTCCACCAGCGTAAGGCGGTGTGGAGGGCCATTGCACGCAAGGTGTGGGCTCTGGGTGTCCCCAATCGATGGCGCACACACTGTCACAAGAGGTGAGATGACATCTACCAGCTCAGCAAGAACATGGCAGAGATGACGCTGGGGCTGCTCCCTCGGACTGGCAATTGGCGTGCAGGAGCATGACACCACTAATGACGCACATCTTAGCTGTGACACAGCCTGAGCTAGATGCACGTTTGAAGGAGTATCAGCAGCAAGCTGGGGTGAGTATTCGGGGAAGGGTGACTTTGGTTGTGAGTGGCTGCATGTGTTCACAGCCTGGGTCAGCTCTGGGCTCTGTTATTTTGGTAGTGTGATGCAATGGCTTGTAAGTGACCTCTGTGTTGTGCGCAGCTGTCATGCGTTTTCCCTACCTGTACTTTCTCATGTTATTGAAGTAATGGCCCTTGACATTGCATTCTGAGTCATGGCCTTTTGGCATTGTCTGCATTGGGGTAGTCAGGGACATCCCATGGAAGGGAACAGCAGTGTGCATCATCTGACTGTGCTTTCCTCAATGTGTGCATTGCCTGACATCCGAATTGTGAGGACTAGACATCTGGCACCAATGTGCAACTGTAGTTGTGGCCCAAAGAACGACATGGTGGATGCCATGAGCTCAAGGCCATTTTGGACTGTTATGTTGGAGTCAGTATCTGTGTTGTCCCCTTCTGCTACCTCCAGATGGGACAGTGGCAACATGTTTGGAGGTACATCTTTGCCCCCCTCGGGTCCCTAGGTGTGCTCAGAGGGATTTGTGTGTCTGGTTAAACAGAACCACCGACAGGCCATTTGACTGTGTGGTCATCACATGGTTCACCTATGCCACGTTTGAATGATGACACACAAAAATGTAGATTTGAATTGAGGTTGCACAATGTTACTGCACAGGGGAGTGTGCAACATGGGGATATCATCATCTTGTTTAGGGTTTTGCTTGCATATGATGGTTGTGTTGATGCCACTGAACTGACCCTACATCTCTATCTCATGCAGCATCTCCCGTGGGCTCGGAAGGAAAGGGGAAAGACACCAGTGGTGAGGCATCAAGCACGACTGCTACACACAAGCACAGTGACACTGATGTGTTCAGCGCCTCAGAGGGGGACAGGAGTCTGCTTGAGGAATCACAGCCAGAGACACCAACCTCAACATCATCTGGCACCAGCGGTGATGAATCTATGTTGGCCGGCACAGGGAACGGGGACTCTGCCTCCTCTCCTCCACACAGCGTCCAGTGCCCACCCTCCCAGCTACTTCCACTGTTTCTGCCCATGTTTGCACCAGTAAGAAGGGAAGAGTGCCCTTCACCCAAGCCACTGCTGCCCCTGCCCCTGTCCCCCTGCTGCCATCAGTGCTGAGTTTGTGGTCCTTTTGCACCAGCTGTGAGTGGACCAGACACCTCTCCACAATGCCTTCCTAGACCACGACAAAAAATTGTCACAGGTCGTAGTTTTCATGGAGGGCATTCATTCAGGTGTGGGTGGGCTACATGGACTTTCCAGTCGTTGTCCTCCACAGTGATGGCAGCCATTCAACTGGCACAATCTCAGAGTCCAGCTCCAGTCCCTTTGGCCACCCCCTGCCAGTGGCTACATCTAACAATAATGACCACACACCACAGACCTCAAGGGCAAGATACAGCACACGCAGTACCCAACAGCATCAGCCAAAGCGGTCCAGGGTGCAGACACCATCCCCACAGAAAACTAAAGCCACCCCAGAGCGCAAAGGCAAAAGCCCGTCAGGCGACACCCAGGGCCATAATGCAAAGAAGCAGGCCTCAGGCTCACATGCCTCAGAGGTATCCCCAGCCAAGTACTCTCCTGTCCCAAAAGCATCTCGTAAACCAAAGCAGAATACGTATAAACATCACCAGCAAATAAATTGGCCCCTCCAGGTCTTCCAAGTGATTCAGCATAGCTCTATTCTCCACCTGCAGTGATTCAACCTCTACTTACAATCCTTTTATGTCACTGATTAACGTAGAGTGCACTCATTTTCTTTGGCCTACTCTGTCACTGATTTCCCACAAAGTTGTTTTTTCTCAAGATTGAATGTATGCAATTAATGCTAAAGTATTGTCTTTGTTTCTTTCACCGCCAGTAGCACCTCATTCAACATGGGCCCAGGCATTACTTCTGCCTGTTTTGTTGCAGTTGTGTTTGACAGCTTTTCCTGTCTCTTCTAGCAGTTTATTCCTCTGGAAGGCATAATAGCTCAAACAGTGTTGCATTGCTTTCATTATTTTATAGTGACACATCTACAGGGGGAGGAAGAAGTTATATTCATCACCCCTCCACTTGTAATAGGTCTTCCAGGCTTCTGGCGTTTGATTCTTCACCTCTCTTCCACACCCATATGTCCTTTTTGTCTGATTTCCCATTGCCCTCTCCACCTGGTATTCGGCTATCACACCCGCAGTGCTCATATTGACCTGGCCTCTGTAACTCAGTTTAAATCTGTGTGTTGCTGTCATCCAACACAACACCCGTTTCCCACCCTTGACACAGTGCAATCTTATGCATTTCTACTCACTCCCACTTATTCTCCAATAGGCCGGCGGGTCCATATTGAGGCTCAATTTTGTTTTTATTATATGATGTCAGAGTCCTCTAGAAAAATAAGCTAGTTTATGTCAAGACCCAGAAGCTAACATTAAGCCAATATCCTTTGGTGCCACAACTCCAGCAGCTCCTTTAAAGAACATAGGTAATGGAATATTTAGTGTTTAGTTAATTAAAACCGCAACAATTTTTGCATAAAACATCAAGTATAATTACAATATAAAAATGTCATAGTTTTAAAACAGAATTTTATATTTTGAACGGTGTGCATTTGATCTGTGCAATCAGTGGAGTTCATATACATTAAATATGTTTGTGACTTTGCATCATAAAGTCCGAGGGTGTAGGGCAAAATTCAGGCAAACTTCGTCTTTGTTCTTAATATAGGATGATTTAATAAATTTGGTTAGTATTTATAGTGATTAGTCGAAGCGCTCTTTTTAATCTATTAAACTCCACGTAGACATGTTGATCGTAGTCGCAGTGTACAAGTCATGGCTACTGACGATGGCTAGAGCTTTGGAGTTCATGCTACTGTCATGACTTAATTTGAGTGAGTTATTTGATGTGCAAAATGAATAATTAATTTGACCGACTTCATTTTTAACTTTACCTTTTGTTATAAAAAACATGACAAATCGTTTTATTGTGGAGATTGGAAGCGTTGAATGATCATTTGTTCCACTGTCAAAGGCGTGACTCCACCTATTACAATGACCTGTACTGTATATCATTTCCATATAAAAAAGTAAAATCAATACTGCTATTGAGCTGTAGGTTTCAAAGCCTGATCATGAAGTCTGAGAAATGTTATCAGCTTGCAATTCATTTGGGGATCTGATAATTCTTGCCCTTGTATTATAGCAGCTCTGCAGGTCCTTATTCCTCTGCAGATGAGGGCTTTTCTTAATAAAGTGGCTCGTGCTGTGTAAAGTGTAGGGCATATGCAAATTAGATGAATGAGGTCCTCTTTTATACTACCACAAAGTCGGCATACTATAGGCCCTTTATATTTCCAGCTTGGGAGGTCCGCCATTGACAGTAACTTTCCAAAGCGGAGTGCCATCAATTGTTTTTTAGATGTACTGCAAATGTGAGATTTAGGTAAGCAGCTGGTATAAGGGTTTTATAATTATTAATCACAATCCAGGAGTGTGACCTATGGCTAAAGCTGTTTTTATCTAGTAGCGGGGAATGAAGTTTACCAGCTTCGTTTATAACTTCTTTAAATGCTGTAATGGGCAGATTATTATTCCACAGCTCAGCTGTGCATGTATTTGTTTGCGCTTTATAAAGATATTGATTGTACACTGCTTCTTGATCATCTTCAAGTTCTGTCCATAATGCTTTATTAAGTGAGGAGAACGCTGAATTTTGTTTCAGTTGGTACCAAACCTTTATTATGGTGTTTCGTTCATGAGCCCAAATTTAAGTCGCACCTGCGCCGGCGAAGCTGTCTGTGGCAGTTGAAAAACCTTTTGTAGGTGGTAGCTAGCAGCTTAGTCAAGAGAGCGGAATATTTGCTGTGTAGGGCGATGCTAGCATATGATAAAGTTGGAAGCATTTTTGCCGCTATCACGATGAGCAATAGTTTGTAGGATGGGCCCAGGAGTTTTTTTGCCAGGGTCCTAAAAGCAGAGGCTGATGCACTGGTTCTCTGTGACATATTTTTCTGCCCTTGATGGTTTAGTCTATTGTCGATAGAAAACCCCCGGTATTTGTAGCTGGTTACTTCCTCCAGTGGTTTACCGGCTACCAAGATATTCTACTAGGAGCTACGGCGCGTGCTAATGAGCATTGTGAATAACCAGCGCTGGTGTGGAGACCTGCTTGCTGCAGGGGGAGCGCTTGAGGCCGTTTGTGCAGCCCGCACTACGGCCTTGCCGCCACTGTTGCCCGAGGGTTCCATCCTGCCGCCGGCCCGGGGAACTACCAGACCCAGCATCCTTTGCGGCAGGAAGCCGCTCTGACCAGCGCCAGGAGGCGCTTAAAATCAACGCAACCCCCGGTGGAGCAGGTGACTAACCAGCGCCCGTTGTGGAGACCTGCTTGCTGCAGGGGGAGCGCTGTGAGGCCGTTTGTGCAGCCCGCACTACCGCCTTGCTGCCACTGTTGCCCGAGGGTTCCATCCTGCTGCCGGCCCTGGGAACTACCAGACCCAGCATCCTTTGCGGCAGAAAGCCGCTCTGACCAGTGCCAGGAGGCGCTTAAAATCAACGCAACCCCCGGTGGAGCGGGTGACTAACCAGCGCCCGTTGTGGAGACCTGCTTGCTGCTGGGGGAGCGCTGTGAGGCCGTTTGTGCAGCCCGCACTACCGCCTTGCCGCCACTGTTGCCCGAGGGTTCCATCCTGCCGCCGGCCCGGGGAACTACCAGACCCAGCATCCTTTGCGGCAGGAAGCTGCTCTGACCAGCGCCAGGAGGCACTTAAAATCAACGCAACCCCCGGTGGAGCGGGTGACTAACCAGCGCCGGTGTGGAGACCTGCTTGCTGCAGGGGGAGCGCTGTGAGGCCGTTTGTGCAGCCCGTACTACCGCCTTGCCGCCACTGTAGCCCGAGGGTTGCATCCTGCCGCCGGCCCGGGGAACTACCAGACCCAGCATCCTTTGCGGCAGGAAGCTGCTCTGACAAGCGCCAGGAGGCGCTTAAAATCAACGCAACCCCCGGTGGAGCGGGTGATTAACCAGCGCCGGTGTGGAGACCTGCTTGCTGCAGGGGGAGCGCTGTGAGGCCGTTTGTGCAGCCCGCACTACCGCCTTGCTGCCACTGTTGCCCGAGGGTTCCATCCTGCTGCCGGCCCTGGGAACTACCAGACCCAGCATCCTTTGCGGCAGGAAGCCGCTCTGACCAGTGCCAGGAGGCGCTTAAAATCAACGCAACCCCCGGTGGAGCGGGTGACTAACCAGCGCCCGTTGTGGAGACCTGCTTGCTGCAGGGGGAGCGCTGTTAGGACGTTTGTTCAGCCTGCACTACCACCTTGCCATCACTGTTGCCCGAGGGTTCCATCCTGCCGCCGGCCCGGGGAACTACCAGACCCCGCATCCTTTGCGGCAGGAAGCCGCTCTGACCAGCGCCAGGAGGCGCTTAAAATCAACGCAACCCCCGGTGGAGCGGGTGACTAACCAGCGCCTGTTGTGGAGACCTGCTTGCTGCAGGGGGAGCGCTGTGAAGCCGTTTGTGCAGCCCGCACTACCGCCTTGCTGCCACTGTGGCCCGAGGGTTCCATCCTGCCGCCGGCCCGGGGAACTACCAGACCCAGCATCCTTTGCGGCAGGAAGCCGCTCTGACAAGCGCCAGGAGGCGCTTAAAATCAACGCAACCCCCCGCGTCACGGGATCGCGCGCGGGTCGGCACCGGGAGAAGCCCGGGACAAGGGCGAGACCGTCTGTGCCGTCCGGGGCAGAACGAGGCAGGGCAGGGCCACACACCCTGCTTCCCGAAGATTGACGAATTCCCCTACAATTTATGCTGTGAGACTCTTGAATATGTCTAAACATATTGCCTCACCTGCACTTGGCACTTTGGATAATTATTTAGTTAAGGTCCTTCACAAAATCAATAACGAAAGGCGACAGTCGCTAGGGTTATGTGGTGATTCTGTACCTCCTATTGTATGCATTTCCCCTGCCGATATAGTACAGGACAATAGAAGCAATTCTATCAACCTTGATGCTTCTGACTGGATAATACCCGAGCAGTCCACTTCCACACAAGTTGAGCTCAATGATTCTACAGACATTATAATACACCACCCTCAGTCCCCTGTAGCCGGAGTGGTTCAGACTAAGCGCGGGGGCACACGCTCTTCTAGGAAAAAAGTAGCCACACCATCTAAAAGTTTAGATATTGAAGATATTACCCCAGTGGAAACAGGCACCGTAAAAATAGTCGAGGAACAATTTAATCTCTTAGCTAGCATAATCGATTCCAAGATAAAGGGTATAGTTAAACCTCTTGTGGCAAAACTCGACCGAATGTCTGCGGAGGTCAATAGATTGGGCGGACTTTTGTCTACGTACAGGGACGCAGTAGGTAGTTTAACTGCTTTAACCAAAACTAGCAGCAATAAGCAAGACCCCCCATCTGGGAACGATGTAGGTCTAACTGCTTCAACTAAGACCAGTTGTGACAACTTAGCTTCCCTACCTTGAAACGATGTATGTATTAGCGAGAATGCTGCACCAAAACCTCTATCTCCTGATTGCCAGGCCAACCGAGTCCCTAGGAAACAACCTACGCCAGAACACACAACTAGACCTAGTCCCAATCTGGTTACAAGTAACGAAAAACAAATTCCAACTTGCATTAACGTTCCACCAGAATGTAGCGCCTATGTAGCAGTATTAGTTAATGTGCCAAAACTGAGTAAGGGTCAAACAGAAACACATGATGCACTTAAAAATAAAACCCTATACTGGCTCGCCAATAGTTGCAGTTACCCCGAACTAGGAGCCAACCAGATTTTCATGACACAAACGGTAGGTTGTGTGGGTCCACTAAGAAAAAAGTTTGTGGGGGACTGTATAATCGTTAACTACAGATCTCCACATTGGGCAAGGAGTAGTCTTGCTATGGCCCCACCCCCATCGCCCTGGGAGTTCACCATGACTCTCCTCCCTTTGGGATATTTTTATAGGCATTTACTTGATCCTGCACTATGTACAGATGAAAACCCTATTCTCAGTAAAACAACTGCTCCTTTGGCGCGTTATACTATCCCTACTCAAAATAGATTTCAGGCATTTGACTCTCTGGAGTCCAACGATTGACAATGGCCATCTGCGGGGATGGAGTTGGAAAGGCTCCCATATGGGTTACAGCTAACTGGCAAAGATGAATCCAGTTATGGGGCTTTCTTTAACTCCCTACAGTTGGATATTGGGGAATCAGAATTAAGAAGTCCCATTGTGCTGGTTACCAGCATGGATGAGCAACCCGATGAACCCAAGAAGGCACAACTTCTAATTCAAACTCCCCTAGAAATATTTACAATTCCAATTGCAGATCGATCTTTCCCTTCTATTGATGTTCAACCAAACATTTCCATAGGTCAAGATTCAGGCTATAGTCTAGTTACCTGGAATATAGCGGGCCTTAGGAAAAAGTTGGATACCCCATTTTGGAAGGGTTTTACTGATGGTCATGATATCATTTGTCTTCAAGAGACATGGTGTAAAGAATCTATTTTTATAGAGGGTTACTCCTCTCATTGGGTACCTGCGGTTAACTCATCTGTGGGACGTGCGAAGGGAGGTCTTCTCCTATTGATATCAAATAAACTAACTGCATGTCAAACTGAAAGTTACAGTTCAGATGGGATTAAGAACCAGGTGCTACGTCTTAAATTTAATAAAGGCAATGATCTCATAGTGATCAACTATTATGATAATAAGTTTGACAATAATAGATGGAAAATGTTACTTCCTCTAGAGAGTGAACTTGAGAAAGCCCTAGGGGTATCCCGAAAACAGGAAATTATTTTATGGGCGGGCGATTTTAACATCAAGCTTTGCTCATTAGCCAAAAGTAACTCCTGTGGACTCAGAAAGGAGTCTGGTGTTGGAGATACAGGGGACGATCTTCATTTTTCCCATTGTACTTATGGTATGGCTTTGAATAAATTAATAGCAAAATTTGATTTGGATCTATTGAATTGCTCAATGAATAAGGAAAATTTCCCTTGCCCAACCTACACAGGCAGAAATACTAATACTAGTATTGATCATATTCTGCTTTCTAATAACACCGAGTACTCAAATCTTTGGGTTATGGAACAACCGTTGAGCGATCATAATAGTATCCATGTATCATTGTTGTGCTGGGGTAACAAAGAACCAGCTGCCAACAATCGTGTTATCAATGCCATAGCCACTAGAACGAATGGGATGAGAATTACATGGGTCGGTATCGATCCTCAACTAAAACTTCAAGAGGTGGTAATCAAATACAAAGCTGAAATCAAGAAGTGCCTGTGTGATGGAGCCATTGCCTGTAATATAATTGATGAATTTGTCAAAATGAATGTGACCATTGATGGGATTTTTACTAAGAAAACCTGCACGAAGAGGGCCGAGTAAACAGGTTGGTTTGACGGGGATTGTATACGGGCCCTGCAAGCATTAAAACAAGCATTGAGTGTCAAACCTCGCAACAATGTAATCAAAAAATCATTGCGCTCAGACTATAAGGTAGCCATTTTTAACAGGAAGAAAAGCCTTCAGGATGAGGCATGGTCTAATCTTAATTTTGCCGCAGAAACAAACAATGCCAAACTTTATTGGGAAATTATAAACGGTCCCTTTTTAAAGTCTGATAGCACACCTGAATTAACTTCTTATGTCGAATGTAATGCATGGATTGAGCATTTTACGAAGATTTTTAACCCAGCTAGGAACATCTCAGAGCTGTTAACATTTGAAACTCCCACCTGGTCTCCATTACCTCTGTTGATTAACCTAGATGAGGTATGTGATGGTTTAATCGACAGTAAATCTGGTAAAGCTTCTGGAACAGATGGAGTTCCCATAGACCTCTACAAAACCGAAATGGATCTATGGGCACCCATCCTAACCAGGGTTTTTAACACTGCAGCAGAGGGACAAATCCCACTACCTGGGGCCAATCGATAATCGTAGCTCTTTTTAAAAAAGGTTCCAAATCCGAGGCGAGCAATTATCGCCCTGTCTCCTTGTTGGACGCTTCCATTAAGGTGATGAGCAGAGTTTTGTTAAGGAGATTGGAAACCTGGGCCGAAGAACAGGATAGTTTAACTAAGGTACAATAAGGTTTCAGGAAGGGCTTAGGCACCTTAGAGCAATGCGCCAACCTAGACCTTTTGATAAATAAATATACTGTCGCAAAGAAGGGGAATTTATTTCTCTGCTTTGCGGACTTAAGTAGCGCCTTTGACCTCGTGGACCATGCCATATTATGGAGGGTCCTATTGGACTTAGGCGCCCCCAAGGAAATAGTACACTTCCTATGGAGGCTCTATGAAATGCTGTCTTGTAAAGTCCGATACGGCCCATCCGGAGAATGTACCCCTTTTTTTAAAGTTACCAGAGGCATACGCCAGGGTTGTGTTTTGGCTCCTTTTTTATTTTCATTATTTATTAATCAAATAGACTCAACCCAAAGCCAAATTTCCGCAGATGCCCCGCGCATTGATGGTAAGGTGGTACCAATTCTATTATATGCGGATGACGCTGTTTTAATATCTCGTACAAAATTAGGACTACAGCGCCTCATAGATAATTTTGCTGAATTTATTAAGAGCAGGAAATTAAAGATTAATAAAAGCAAGACTGTTGCCATGTCCTGCGGTAAAAGAAACAATTCAACAAGCACTTTTTTTATCGATAATGAGAAGCTGCTAACAGTAAAGAAATTTTGTTATCTCGGAATAACATTTTCAGAGACGGGAAATGGACACAAGAATTTAATAACATAGGTCTAAAGATGTCTAGGAATACAAACAGCATCTTTAGTTTCTCCACCAAATTGGGTGGCCCCAGAAGAATTAAGGACTTGGTAACCATTTACAATGGTAGATGTGTTACATCAGCATTGTATGGGGCAGGAATCTGGGGTTACCATGATGGGAAAACTATGCAATATGATGAAAATAAATTCCTAAAGAGAGTACTGTGTGTTCCCCAATCTGCTTCTACTTTACTAGTGCATGAAGAAGTAGAAATTAACTACATTACAGATCTAGCAGCTTTGTGCCCTTTAATATTATGGCGATCTCTCTGGGCAAAATCAGAAACGTTGTTTACACAACAAATAATACGCGATTGTTTAAAACTTGATTACTTTCTCCTTATACCATGGTTGAAATATATCCACTATTGGTATCGTATTTTATTTAACAATGATATTCTGTTACATCCAGATTTTGCCGCCTCTATCTCTAAGAAGGAACTAAAGGAGACATTTTTATCTTACAAAAAAGAGAATAGAGTAAGGCAATTTAGGACGCTACCAAAGGTGGTTTTTTATCAAGAGCTTGACTTAAATAAAGGCTTCCAGTCTTATCTATCTGAGGTCACATTTAACTCACACCGATTTGTTTTAACGCGTCTTAGATTGGGCATTTCCTGTCATGAGAACTGGTTCAAATTCTGTATGCCCCTGTGATGGAATTTTAAGACAAAGCTGCCGTCATTTTTTATTGTTCTGTAAATATTATTACTTTTTAAGGCTATTTTATCTCAAACCAATTCTTTTCAAATTTAACGCTCGATCCATAGATATTGCAATGAAATTAATTACGCGCTTGGAAAATTCAGATATCTGCTTTGCTGTTGCTATGTATATAATGAAATGTATTGATGCTAGCAAATCTATAACTGTTTGAATTGGTAATCAGTATATAGTTAAATATATGAACTATGCATTAATCCTGCTGGAATATCTTTCCTTCCAATAGAGACTTAATATTTATATTTGTATATAGTTGACTGTTTTTAATATTTTTATCAAAACGCATCTAAGCCTTATACCCCCAAATCATATGTAGCATTATTGCACTTTATAGACGCATTTATTGCACACGTAACCTACGCAATTTCTGGGGGGGGGTTCGGCTTGTATATATGTATCATACGTAAGTGAAATGTATTGGCTACCCTGTGTACAATTTATTTATAATTTTTTGTCAGCCATAATATGTTGTTGTGATTAATAATTATGTAACCTGCTGTTTTGTTTTTTGTCTGTGCTTACATGTATTGTTATGACAACCCGAATAAAAGCTTTGAAACGAAAAGAAACGAGCATTGCTCAGGTTTTAGATTCATTGTTTTCTAATTTGTTAGCTGTTAAAAATTCCATCATTTCAGTAACTGACCTTTGGAGGCCAACCTTAGTTAAGCTCTTTAGAACCACATTGTCTGCATATGAAAGATGCTATAAAGGTAGCTTTCCCAGCTGCGGTGAGTGAGAGTTGATCTTATTAAGTCTTTGTGTCAAGTCAGACATAAACAGATTAAAAAAGTTCGGCGCCAGCACACATCCTTGTTTCAGGTCCTTGCTTGTGTTAAATTTTCTTGATACTCGAGAGGCGTCACCCAGCTTTACTCTTAGCCAGGTTTGGGAGTAGAATAACATTACAGCTCTTAGTATTCTTTCGGGTCTATTGCATGCTCTAAGTTTTTTCCACAACTGCTGCTGATCCAAACTGTCAAAGACTGCTTTAAAGTCTATAAAGCAGAGATGCAGTTTTGATTTTTCAGCTTGCATTTTTCTGCTGTTAAGGAAAGAGATAAAATATTTGTGATTATTCAAATCCCCTTTCTAAAACATGTCTCGTTTATTTGAATAAAATTGAGTTTATCTGACCAGTTAATGACCAGCTACATTTCGTAGTGGAATAAGTCTGTAATTTGTCAAGTTAGTTCTATCTCCCCCTTTACATATTGGTGTAATGATTCAGCCTTGCCAGCTGTATGATATCTGATTTAGTAATTCTATTTCTTTGAAAAGTGTGGCCAGATGGTTGCTCCAGAATACTGGGTCATGTTGAAAAATATCTTGAGGGATGCCATTTGGCCCTGGTGCTCCATCTCCTTTGCCTTTACTTATTATGTAAGTTATTTCCTCTGCTGAGTAAAATAATAGTCCGTTTTATTTTCCTTCAAAACAGAGGTACCCTCATTTCCACAGTTTGGGTTTGCTGTTATTCCAATCGCCTGGCAGTTCGGTCTGGACTGTTCCCATGGGGCACAGGGTCAAGACTGATTTCCATATGGCTGGGTCCAAACTTGGGTGGCTTAGTGGGCAAAAGAACGATGGATTTAACCAAGATCTTCTGAATGGGGGCGAATGTTTGCATTGCCAGCATTCCGTCCATCATTTGTTTGCTGTAACACTTTTTGCCCTAAGTGGGATGGGTATGCCCAGCAATGGGTCCCTTGCTCACTGTACCACTGGATTCACCCTGAAACCGGTCCCAGGATGCTTGTTTCCGGTCCAGGGAGGACCTGGCCTGGCAGTCCAGTCGGGACAGTTCCCATGGGGCACAGGGTCAAGACTGATTTGCATATAGCTGGGTCCAAACTGGGATGGCGTAGTGGGCAAAAGAATGATGGATTTAACCCAGATCTTTTGACTGGGGGAGAATGTTTGCATTGTCAGCATTCCGTCCATCATTTGTTTGCTGCAACACTTTTCGCCTTAAGTTGAATGGGTATGCCCAGACGTGGGTCCCTTGCTCACTGTGCCACTGGATTCAAGCTAGCCTGGCTGAAGAAGGGTGACCTACCCTGAAACCGGTCCTAGGATGCTTGTTTCCAGTCCAGGGAAGACCTGGCCGGGCAGTTCAGTCTGGACTGTTCCCATGGGGCAAAGGGTCAAGACTGATTTGCATATGGCTGGGTCCAAACAGGGGTGGCGTAGTGGGCAAAAGAACAATGGATTTAACCCAGATCGTTTGACTGGGGGAGAATGTTTGCATTGTCAGCATTCCGTCCGTCATTTGTTTGCTGTAACACTTTTCGCCCTAAGTGGGATAGGTATGCCCAGACGTGGGTTCCTTGCTCACTGTGCCACTGGAATCAAGCTAGCCTGGCTAAAAAAGGGTGACATACACAGAAACCGATCCCAGGATGCTTTTTTCCTGTCCAGGGAGGACTTGGCCTGGCAGCTAGGTCTGGACTGTTCCCATGGGGCACAGGGTCAACACTGATTTGCATATGGCTGGGTCCAACCTGGGCTGGCATAGTGGGCAAAAGAACGATGGATTTAACCCAGATATTTTGACTGGGGGAGAATGTTTGCATTGTCAACATTCCGTCCATCATTTGTTTGCTGTAACGTTATTCCATTGCTGTCGCTTGATCTTGTTGATTTGAGCTGACCAGGTACTTAAGAGGCAATTGTACAGAAATGATGGTCTCCGTAAATCTCATTGTTAAAAATTCAGCTCAATCGTGTTCTTGTACGTTTGAGGTTATGGCGTTCACTGGCATGTTCAAGTTGTTTATCATTTCTCAGAAGGTGCTCGAGTTAATTTGCCTCACACTGAATAGAAGTTTTGACCAAAATCTCTCCTTTCTGGTTCTTTTATCTTCCCATAACATCTTTTTGCATTCTTTGATCAGTTGATGTACAGCCTCCCATGTCGTTTGGCCAATGTCCATTGTTCTCATTTTCCTGATGGCTGTTGAAATCCTTTCCACTCATGTACTTCATTACATTCAGGCCAGAGTGGCTTGATCTTTTTTCCTGTGCATCCTTGTTTTTTTATGCTGTGCTTGCTTGCTGGTATCACCATTCTGTGAGTCGTGGGGTTATGTAATATTGGAGACTTGGTTCTTCAATGCAGCTATTTCTGGAGGGTCTTTGACCTTTAGGAGTGGGCCGTGGGTACTAATAGCTAGGGGGTTTCTATCAATGTTTGGACCATCCTTCTATCTAGTGCCTTAGTTTGTTGATTTATTGGTATTGTCAAATTCTCTTTGGTGATTTCTTCCCCGTACGCTATTTTATTATTCTTACTTCTTTCGGTGTTGTACTCTCTGATCCTTCCAGCATGTGTATGATGGTTTTCTTCTGGTGGCCCGTGTCATCAATGATTGGGGAGACAATATTCCTTAATTTGCGTTGGTTTGACTCTTCTAGGCTATCGATCTCCATTTCCTAGTCCTTTAGGCTTCTGCTTGAAACATTGTCAGCGCTTCTTAAAGTCCTGGTTGGGCCGACCTTAGCTTAACCCTCCCTAGTTTAGCTGAATATGGGAAAAACTTTAAGTGCCTGATGTTGTGCCAGTTGTAGTGTTTTATTTCTTGCTTTACTTTCACACCTTTTTGTCTTAGTGATTGAATAGAGATTTTAAGATTGTCTGTAATAACCTTATCTGTTTCTGTTTACTTGACCTCTAGCAATGCTGCCCTTGTTTCCAGCTGTCTTTGTGAGTCACTTGTTATTTCCATTGGCTGCTATGCATCTAAAAGTGAGCCTTGTTGCTTTGTAATAGTTCTGAGGTGTAATTCTTGCTTACTGGCGGTAGACGCTCTAGTCCCTATATTGATAAAATTGGTATATTTAAAGAACATAGGGGCCTATTAGCAAGAAATAGTGATATTTATCACTAACTGCGCTTAGCGACTTTTTTTTATCGCTGCCTGGCGCTGGATATTTTAGCGGAGAAAACATGCTATTAGCAACGTTTTTCGCCAATGTGCTAAAATATCCAGCGATAGCGGCGAAATGCGAGAATATTGCTGGAAATCCAGCGATATTCTTGCATTAACTCCAATGGGGGCTTAATCTGATAATCCACCCCCCATTGACCATACAGGTAAGTCAACTTTTTAGCAGGCGTTAGATTATAGAGATAATCGCGCTTAGCGCGATTTATTTTATCGCTTTGCCTGCCTTGCTAATAGGCCATAGCTGTGTTAGCGACTGTTTTCAGTCGCTAACAGTTTGGGTACGCCCACTTTGCATGTCATTAGTGATAAATATCGCTGACATGCAAAGCGGGCCCCAAACCTGTAGCTATCGCCTAAAAGCTGTTGCTAACTGCTGTTAGCGACAGCTTGCTAATAGGGCGATACAAATATTGCTGCTTTAGCGGGAAAAACTCCTGCTAAAGTGGCGATATTGCCCTTGCTAATATGCCCCATAGAAATTATAATTCTCACATAATAAAACCACAGAACCCTCAACCTCAGCCTTCTTTTTATCTACTGCTCCTGCAGTTAAGTAATGGTGTGGAGAGTGTGAAAGTTATACGTTTCATGAAAGAATTGATTGAATGTGACTTGTTTAGAAACATAGGACTTTATTAAAAAATCTCAGTAATTGTTAGCTTAGTATATAAGTGAAAATGTTAAATGTTAAACATGAACATTGAGGAGTATGGTTGTGCTTTGGCTACATTAGCCTTTAAGAGTTTTGTCATTGTTAAAGGGACAAATTTAAAAAGGACAGGTGCATGGCAAATTGGGGACTTGTACGGTATAACTTTTAGAAAAACAATTATTTTTTTACCCTTACTGTGGGGGCCCTGGGCCGTTGGATCGATGATTGAGATTGGCCTCTGCACGTGCTGAGTGCTCGAGCCGGCCGCACTGAGTTTGGGGTGCGTGCAGTTCTTAGGCTGCCTCGCACACTGCTTTGGCAGCACATGGATTAGACTGCTTCCCCCATCACCTGTCGGCTTATTGTTCTCCCAGTGTGAGTCAGATAATAATGGCCTAGCTGGGAGAGTGATCATACAGGCAATATTTTTAAACGCTGATCACGTTAAATGAATGAAATCGCTGGTGGCTTTTGGCAGATTGTTAGTGGCTGCTGTGTGCTGTACACCCAATATTTTATGTAAAAATATAGGAATGACTAATTTATATTGTGTCTCACCTTGGCGACCATTTTACAAGGTTGGCAGAACACTATGAAGAAATTTTAAAGTGTGTAGTTATGGAAAACTAGTATTTATTGACAGTTTCAACTGCTGACTAAATGTCTTGTTAGTTGAGTTACTGTCAGTTGAAGAGAGGTGGCTAAAGTATTATATTGAGGATCATTGGGTAGGCCAGTTTAGGCTGGTTAAGGGTTGGATCTGGTGCAGGTTTGGGCTATAACATAGTGACTGCATTCCAGTTTATACCTTTTAAAATCAGAACGAATAACAACATTTTGACGATGAGTGAGGTAAGGTCACAGTTGGATGAGCCTATGTTTGAGGAAACATTAAAAATAGCATGTGAGAATATGTCTGTAGGTTTAAGAACACGACTGGAGAGTAGTTGGAGGCTATTTTAGAAAGTACTAGGGCAGCTTCAGAAAAATAAATGTTTTGGTCAGCAGGGAAGGCTTTCAGTGTAATAAGAGAGGAATGGTGTCTAAAAAGAGAAAGCACCATTCCAAGGATTATGTGCAAGCAAAAAGGTGTCAGTCTGCAGTGGCAGTCCATGGTGTTGGTTTGAGCTGGAGGCATGGTGGTGTCAAGGACACACATCGGGGGCAGTATAAAGGCCCCAGGAGACAAAGCAGTATAAAGGATATTGGAAAAAGCCAAAAGCACACTGTTGTACTTTTTGATGAGTCTTTGCGTAGTGCCGAAGTTGAGATAATTTGCTCATCAGAATTTGGGACTGATGAGTCTGGAAGTGAGGAGGTAATACAGGTAAAAGAGGAGAAGATGAAGGGCACGGAGGTTGGAGTGATTATGCATCCTACTGGGAATTTTAATGCTTGACCCTTTTTTGGTTAGGCACCCTCTGTGTCCACAGTGGTCGCCTCTTGAACATGTAGCTGAATTCATGCATACTTGGATCAGGAAACAGATTCCTAAAGAGGAAAAGGTCAGATTGAGGTCAGAGTGTCCTAGACCTTCTTTGGAGGACAAGGTTATGGTGACCCCTGTGTTGGGCCCTAAAAGATTGCCTTTAACATGTAAAGGGGGATGTGATCCCTAAAAAGGGTTAGACAAGGGTTTACCTCTGCATCAAGATCAGCTTTTGCATGTTTCTGGCGACTGGCAAATTTTTTTGATTTGGTGGAGGAGACACATATGACTGAAGAAAGTGGGGATACAGGAGAGTCACATCAGTGGGAACAACGGACGATTTCTCTGTTGGGCAATGCACATATTGTTTTGTCGGTGGAGCACAGAAAGAACGTTTTGCTCAAAAGTAACCCCAAGCTAGTTGATTTGGCCAACAATGAAGCTGAGCCATCTGCGAAAGGTCATCTTTTTGGAGACGACTTTATTAAGTCAGTGTCAACATTTTTGGGGCCATATTCTTCAACAAAAAACTCCAGAGAGATATTTAGAGGGTCTTCAGTGCCGTGTTTTTGGTTGGGCCGGGAGATCAAGGGGTCATTTTCCTGACTGGGGACAAGGGATTGCGAGAACTTTATTTTTCTGGGGATATAGCCCCTCACAAGGACAGTTTTCACCCTCAAAGGCAGAATTTTAGGGGACATATAAGTCGGAGTGATTGTTGGTTCAGAGGTACCTGTAAGGTTAGTCCTTACTTCTATCTCAGTAAAGTTGGGTGGCAGACTTGCCCAATTTTATCACATTTGGTTTCAAGTAACAAGGGATCCTTGGGTTTTGGAGGTAGTGCAGGGTTATTGCATCAATTTCAAAGAGGAACCGGTTCAGAGATGGGTGCCTGCAGTAGTTCAGTTCAGTGTTGAACAGTCAAAACTAGTGGACATAGAGGTGTTTGAACTAAGAGAGAAAGCATGGATTGTGGAAGTCTGCCATGAACAAGGAGTTTTGTGAGCAAGATTTCCTTGGTTGAGAAAAAGGACCAGTAATACATTTGAGAAGCCTCAACGATTGGGTTGTGCATCATCATTTCAAGATGGAAGGTATGCACATGTTGAGCGACATCATGCAAAGAGAGAATGGTTGACTCGATTAGATTTAAAGGACGCATATCTGATGGTTCCAATTTGGGTATCACATCAGAAGTATCTTATGTTCAAGAGGGGCAGGAAGACTTGGGAAATTTGTGTGCCTTCCTTTTGGTCTTTCTTTCCACCCTGGTGATTTACAAAGATGCTATGACCAGTGGTGTCATTTCTTAGAGAGAGAGGTGTGAGGTTGATCATTTACCTAGATGACATTTTGATCATGGATCAGAGCAAATTAACAGTCTTAGAATATACCGGGATGATGATCAGTTTGCTAAAAACTATGTTTTTGTGGTCAACAAGAAGAAAGGGTGTTTGGAATTGAAGCAGCAGACTCCGTTTCTAAAACTTCCAAAAGAGAAGTTAAAGATGATAAGAAATTAATTAAAGAGAGTATTACTACTAGGTTAGATTTCTTTGGGGATGTCAGCTCGGGGTTGGTCTTTTTTCATCTAGGATACAAGCTATTTTTCCTTGTCCTTTGAACTATCGGACTTCACAGTGGTTGAAGGGAATGTATCTGAGAAGTGGTTTGAGATTGTTCTTACTGAAGGGGGGAAGGGGTAACTGAGATGGTGGCTGATGAACATGGAAGCTTGGAATGGGAGAGCGATTTTTGGGGAAAATCCAGTGTTAATAATAGAGTCAGATGCGAGTTGAGTTGGGGTGTACGGAGTGGTGCTGTTTCATCAGGAGTTTGTTGGACAGATGAAGAAAAGAAAATGCATAGAAATTGCCCACAGTGGCTGACAGGAACTTTTGCTCTAAAATGTTTTACACAGAACAAGGTGAAGTGTTCAGTTCTTTTACACAAACTAGGGGGTCCAAGGTCAATGAATTTGGCAGATGTAGCAAAGGTTTTTGGGGATCGCTGTCTGAAAGGAGAGAGTGTATTAGCAGAACATATTCCTGGATTGAGCAATGTGGAAGCAGATTGGTTTTCACAGAATTTCAAGGACTTAAACAATTGGATGTTGGACAGGGCAATTAAAGGTGGAAAGGATTTGGAGTCTTTTTGGAGTGGACCTTTTTGTCAACAGGCTGAATGCTCAGATGAACAGGTTTTTCAGTTGCTGACCGGATCCAGAGTCATCCTGGATAGACACCTTTTGGCACATTTGGGAGGGCCTCAGTCTGTACGTGTTCCCACTTTTTACCATGATCGCTCAGTTACTAGGATGGTTCACAAGTGGAAGGAGATAACAGTAGTTAGAACTCTGCAATGGAGGGCCCAAATGTGGTACCCAGTATTGTTGGAAATATCCATGGATTTTTCCATTCTGTTACAATGTTTTCATGAACTCCTGAGAGGTCCGGCAGGAGAGGTGCACAATCTAGCAATGAAAGAGCATTGGAGGCTGGTGGCATGGGGAGTTTCAGGACAATTTAGGAGGTACCAGGCCTTTCACAAAAGGCTTTATTAAGGCATCCTGGGCTCCTTGAAAATGTAAGATCCATGGATTGGCATAGCAGAAATGGGTTTGCTGGTGCATGGAGGGGAATTTGAGCCCATTTCTGTGTCCTCAGTGGAGGTGGTGAATTATTTGTTGGAAAGGTTTGAGGATGCTTTGTCCTACTCAACAGTCAATGTTTATAGATCGGCGATTGCTGCAGATCATAAGCTGGTAAACAAATTGTCAATGAGACAGGATGTGGGGATGCGTAGATTTATGTGTAACGTTAGAATTGTAAAACACCCTGTGTCTAGGTATTAATCTGTTTGGAAAGTGTTGAGGGTGTTAGAGTTCTTGTTTGGCTGGGAAATAAACAAGTTGTTGTCTTTGAGAGATTTGTTTTTGAATTTGATGATGGTGTTGTTTAGGAGATTGTCAGATATGGAAGCTTTTTACACAACCAGCTGGATTTTTTCTCCTGACGGTGTGTGTTTCTATTTCACAGAGAGAAGGAAAACAAATTCTATTTCAATATTTTATCCATATTTTGAGGAAAAAGAGAAATTGTGTATGGTATAATGTGTGAAGGACTATGAGAAGAGAACTGTGGAGGTGAGACTGGGGTGAATCAGCTGCTTATTTCCTTTTAAGGCAGTGTTGTCTCCTACATTTCCAGGATAGGTAGGAGCAGTGATGTGCAGAAAAGGTGTGGATGTGAATATGTTTGGAGCTCAGTCAGTGAGGGGAGCGGCTGCATCGAAGGCATTCATGATGGGAGGATCTGTGCAAGACATTTTGCATTGTGCGTATTGTTGATATTAAGTGAATTTTAGAAGATTTAATTTTAAACCAGAATATGGCAAGTTGTTTGCTGCAAAAGCTTTAAACATGCCTTATATCAGCCTCCAGGTCTTGCCATAAAATGTAGATTTTCGACAGCCTGGTGGGCAGAAAATCTGGATTTTATTAAAGACATTGAGTCCAATATTACCACTTCTGTGTAGTCAACCCTGGTTAATTGTTGTTTTGTTTAACTTGTAGTTTGAGGGCAAGCTTAATGACTGTCATGGATTGTTGTCACAGAGACATGAAGTATTGATCTTCATAGGATGGTACATTGGAATGTGTTTGGAAAAGAAGAAAGTTTGAGAACAAAGATGGTTTAAAAGGCTGTTGTAAAGTTACATGAAATCAGTTGCAGTCGTTAAAAAGAAGATTGCAAGTTGGGGGTTCTGTGGTTTTATTATGTGAGAATTCGAAGTTCTATGTTTTTTAAAAGAGCTGCTGGAATAGTGGAATTAAAGGATATTGGCATTATATTAGTCTCTGTGTCTTTAATACAATCCAGATTTTCTGTTCACCAGACTGTGGAAAATCTACATTCAGTTCTTTATGTGATGGAATACTTGTGAGCACAGGAAGTGAATCTGTAAATCCTGACTTTTTCTCAGGAAGAAATTTTGCAAGATAAACCTGAATGGTTTGTTCTTGAAAAAAATGTGATGATACCACATGCTTTGAACAGCACATTATTAAGAGGCCACTTATAACTACAGCCTATGCATTTTTTCCTGTGAACAGTTTTTTTTAGACCAGGTTTAGTTCAGTTTACTGCATTTGATACAATGTGAAGCCCGTCCTTGTCATAGAAAGGAACAACAAAAAGAAAGAGATAACTGTACTAATAGACTATAAATTGGAATCTCTCACAGAGCACTCTGAGCCAAGAAACAGTTACATGATTTGGTAGTATGTTGAACGTTTTTTATGTATTTATATTTGCTATTTCTTATATCACTTTTACCAAAGCACTTTGGCAGGAATAACAACAAAAAAATACTCATGAAAATGACAATTTATTGGTAGTTGCAGTCATTTCAGAGGAATTTAACATCACGTGGTGAAGGTGAAGAGAGCTGAAGAAAAAGATAGAGGAACGTTGTTCTAGGGCTTAGCGTCTTCAGGTAAATACATGTAAATGTATTGCCATTTATATAGCGCACTACTTACCCGTAGGGTCCCAAGGCGCTTCGACCGCTGCGAAACCCTTCCTGGCTTCCCTGAGAGATGGTCCCTTAATGGGTATCTCCAGGGTGAGACCAGGCATCCCCGGCGGTCTGGTGGGGCCGTTAGTGAAGATGAGGCAAGCTAATGCCCAGAGTTGCGAGTGTGATCGCTGATCAGAGTGGGCACCGAGGCGAAAGAATTATCGAGTCCGCTGACCCTGGTCCAGAAACCTGCCGTGCCGGGAATCGAACCCTGGTCCCGGGCCGTCCTCTGCTCTCGGGTTTGCCGCCTCTAACCAGTGAGCCACACTACTTCACTACCATACCATACATTAAAATGAGATGATGTGCAGAGGATCTGATTATGACCCTGGCGGACACACTATCAGCCTGCCACATTACAACATTATTATTGGGGTGGTGGTGTGTGGGCAGCGCAGTTAAGGCGCCGGCATGTTGCGGCTCTAGTAAAGAGCCTGCAGCCAATGCCGGCCATGCTGAATGCCTGTGGGTGGTAGGGCACACAGTTTCGCTGCAGTGTGGTCTGCAGGAAAAAAAGTCCACACAGCAGGGCTAATGGCATGGGGAAAAACACGGCTAGCACCAGTAAAATGTCTCAAGGGCACACTTGCCCTGGAGACATGGTTGCACCCCATGCAGACTTTTTCATCGCGGTGTCCTTGCCATGAAAGGTAGGCGGTAAGGTAAGTTGTGATCAGCATGGAAGTGGAAATACCCAGACTGCCTCTATGGGCCACAGCTGACATTGCTGCCATGGTCGTAGACATGTTAGTCATGGCAGTGGTCCTGCTGGGGTCTGCCCGCCCTGATTGTGGTTTAGCAGTCGGAACACCATGGTAACTGGCAGTCAGACTGCCAAAATGCAACAGAAGTTCAAAGACCGACCGAGTCATAATCGGGTCCAAAATTATTTTGGGTGCAATCAACAATGGAATCTGAGCTGAGGAACAAAGATGATTCAAGGAGAAGAAAATAGGACCAGCAAAGAGATGGTGATTATTCATACGCTTAACAAACTACAGGGAAGGACAAGCTAGCATCATATTTGAGGCAAAGAAGGGAAGCTTGAAAGGAGATCAATGCAGGTTTTGAGAGGCTCATTGGGATAGAGGTCCAATGTGCAAGCCTTAAAAACTGGAGGGTACGGATGAGTGGTTTGCGCCACTGAAAGAAAGAAATTAACTTTCTGAGGTTTTGTAGATGGAACACAAATGTGTGCGAGAGAGCAGGGTTTTCTACATCTCAATCTTGCAGTGTAATCATTAAAAAAGCGCCACTGGTCGTATGGACCTTTGTACGTCAACACGGAGAGAGAACACCATTGTGCGCAAACAATTATTTAATGTGAAAAATAAGCCTTTAATTGTAAATGCATTGGTTTTTTTTTTCTCAGTTAAAATGGCATCGATAATTAGGCTAACTTAAACCAGCACTCTTATTTCACATTTAGGTCTATAATATTGAAGTATAATTACCTGCTATACATTTTGAGTTTAGTACATGTACTTATTTAAATGGAGGCTTAACACATTATTACCAAAAATGTTTTTGTTAGCGAAATAACATTTTGAATCATCGTGTGTGAATGAGGAAAAGTGTGATATGGGAGTCAAAGTGAGGAATTAATGATGACAGAGGTTTTGAAACAGAGAAAGGTACAGGTATTTAGAAAGTAGGTAAATCGATGGTTGGTTGAGTGCCAGTCATAGGAAATGAAACTGGAAAGAGGAGAATGTCCATCTTGTTAGAACAGTGAGGGAGTAAATGACAAGAAACGCATTCGTTAACAGTGACAGTTAGAGACGAAGAGCAGAGGAGAAGAAAGAGAAATACATGAGGAGATAATATCGGGTAACCAGGAGGTATGAACAGAAAAATGCAAAGAACACAGGACTGAGGCCTGTATAATAATGTAATAAAGAAAGTAGGGGGAGCAGTAGTGGTTGGCTTCAGAAAATATATTGAGGTCACTGGAAAGCAAGGATGCAAACAACATTCAAGTACTGTAAGATGTAGGAAATACCAAGTGAAGAAAGAAAGATGAAAGGACCAGGCCGTTCCTTAGTGTAAAAAAGGCTCAACTATCAATAAGAATAAGCAGGGGTTGAAGCTGTGTGTGGTGGGGAGTGGATAGAGACCGAGAGGAGGGCTGTGATAGAAGAGTAGAATGAGGGATAATGTGCAGGCATTTAATGAAGGTGAAAACAACTGATTGCTTGAAGAAATCCACAGCACAAATTACAAGAGGGGAGGGATACAACGACAAGGTCAACGGGGACAGCAGTAGAGTTGTAAAGTTTCATCAAGATGGCGAGCTCTAGCTCAGATCTAGTCAACAGTGAGTGGAGTAATCCAGAGTATGAATCAAGCAGTGAAAGTGAGGGGAATAAATGAGATTTTGACAATAATTTTAGTAGGGAAACAGCCGTTACAACGCAACTATTACAACGCACTACCATTACAACGCTACTTTTACAACGCAGGATCCATTACATCGCATGCCTTTACAACGCATGACATTACATAGCAGATGCAATTACAACGCATGCCATTACAACGTAAGCATAGGTAAGTATATCATTTTATTTTTTATTTTATTTAACATTATTTAATTAATTTAAATAATATTAAAAATAAATAAATATATTAATTTATGTATTTTTATATAATAAATTAAATATATTAATTTAAGTAATTTTAAAAAATAAGTATGAGTATAGAAGTATATGTTTTGGGGTACTGAGGTATATGTTTTGGGGTGTTTGGGTATTTTTAGGGTTCAGGGCTAGGTTTGGGTTATGGGGTACAGGGGTATTTTTAGGGTTCAGGGCTAGGTTTGGGTTATGGGGTACAGGGGTATTTTTAGGTTTCAGGGTTGGGTTTGGGTTATGAGGTACAGGGGTATTTTTAGGTTTCAGGGTTGGGTTTGGGTTTTGGGGTACAGGGGTATTTTTAGGTTTCAGGGCTGGGTTTGGGTTTTGGGGTACAGGGGTATTTTTAGGTTACAGGGTTGGGTGTGGGTTTTGGGGTACAGGGGTATTTTTAAGTTTCAGGGTTGGGTTTGGGTTTTGGTGTACAGGGTATTTTTAAGTTTCAGGGTTGGGTTTGGGTTTTGGGGTACAGGGGTATTTTTAGGTTTCAGGGCTGGGTTTGGGTTTTGGGGTACAGGGGTATTTTTAGGTTACAGGGTTGGGTGTGGGTTTTGGGGTACAGGGGTATTTTTAAGTTTCAGGGCTGGGTTTGGGTTTTGGGGTACAAGGGTATTTTTAAGTTTCAGGGTTGGGTTTGGGTTTTGGGGTACAGGGGTATTTTTAGGTTTCAGGGCTGGGTTTGGTTTTTGGGGTACAGGGGTATTTTTAGGTTTAAGGACTGGGTTTGGTTTTTGGGGTACAGGGGTATTTTTAGGTTTCAGGGTTGGGTTTGGGTTTTGGGGTACAGGGGTATTTTTAGGGTTTAGGGCTGGGTTTGGGTTTTGGGGTACAGGGGTATTTTTAGGTTTCAGGGCTGGGTTTGGGTTTTGGGGTACAGGGGTATTTTTAGGTTTCAGGGCTGGGTTTGGGTTTTGGGGTACAGGGGTATTTTTAGGTTTTAGGGCTGGGTTTCGGTTTTGGGGTACAGGGGTATTTTTAGGTTTCAGGGCTGGGTTTGGGTTTTGGGGTACAGGGGTATTTTTAGGGTTCATGGCTGGGTTTGGGTTTTGGGGTACAGGGGTATTTTTAGGGTTCAGGGCTGGGTTTGGGTTTTGGGGTACAGGGGTATTTTTAGGTTTCAGGGCTGGGTTTGGGTTTTTGGGGTACAGGGGTATTTTTAGGTTTCAGGGTTGGGTTTGGGTTTTGGGGTACAGGGGTATTTTTAGGGTTTAGGGCTGGGTTTGGGTTTTGGGGTACAGGGGTATTTTTAGGTTTCAGGGCTGGGTTTGGGTTTTGGGGTACAGGGGTATTTTTAGGTTTCAGGGCTGGGTTTGGGTTTTGGGGTACAGGGGTATTTTTAGGTTTTAGGGCTGGGTTTCGGTTTTGGGGTACAGGGGTATTTTTAAGTTTCAGGGCTGGGTTTGGGTTTTGGGGTACAGGGGCATTTTTAGGGTTCAAGGCTGGGTTTGGGTTTTGGGGTACAGGGGTATTTTTAGGGTTCAGGGCTGGGTTTGGGTTTTGGGGTACAGGGGTATTTTTAGGTTTCAGGGCTGGGTTTGGGTTTTGGGGTACAGGGGTATTTTTAGGTTTCAGGGTTGGGTTTGGGTTTTGGAGTACAGGGGTATTTTTAGGTTTCAGGGCTGGGCTTGGGTTTTGGGGTACAGGGGTATTTTTAGGGTTTAGTTTTAAAATAAATCTTTTAATTTAATTAAAATAATTAATTTTAATAATTGTATTATTTATTAAAAATAGTTCTTTATTAATAATAGTTCTTTTAAAAATAAACTTAAAGTAATATATGTACAAAATAATTATTTAAAAATTATTTAATTTATTAAATTAATTAAATTTAAATTAATTACATTTTTTTAAAAAATAATATACTTACCTATACTTATGTTGTAATGGCATGCGTTGTAATGGCATCTGCTATGTAATGTCATGCGTTGTAAAGGCATGCGATGTAATGGATCCTGCGTTGTAAAAAATGCGCTGTAACGGTGTGCGTTGTAAAAGTTTGCGTTGTAACGTCATACATCCTTTTAGTAGTCAGCTGAAAATATCCGAAAATGAGCGGTGTTCAAATTGAATAGAAGAAAATATCAGCAAAAGAGAGGGGCAGTGAGATATTTTAGAACAAAAAAATGATTTGAGGCACGAACAAAATGAAAATTCGAAGGTTGCCAGGCTTAATAGGGTGTTTTAAAGGCCATAGTAGTGTGACATGGTGTAGACTGGAAGTCTTGATTCAGAAAAACAAATATAAAAAAACATAGATGCCAGGAAAAAAGGCTTGTTAAGTGCTAGAGAGAGGATTCGATCCTGTTTTTTTATTCAGATATTCAATAAATGTTAACTAAAATCACACACACAGGTGCACTCACTCAGGTCTTACATTTTAGCAAGAACAACTTACGCAGTTTGGAAGATATTTCCTTTTAAGCCAGCCTTGCTGGGTCCGCCAGTATTGTAAACTAAGGGGCTCATTTATGAGCCCATGCGTCACTTTTGCACCACTGGTGCGTCACTTTTTGTGACGCACCAGGGGCCTCATTTATGAGGCTGCGCGTCGCTTTTACGCCGCCGGTGCGTCACTTTTTGTGCCCCAGTGGTGTAAAAAAGGCACCTTGTTGCTCCATATTTACAAAGTGACGCATCTAGGTAGATGTGTCACTTTGTAAACCCCTGCGCCACATTATACCTGCGTCAGGTATAATGTATGCAAGGGGGGCGTATTGACGCAAGGAAGGGTCGTAGAAGTGACGCAGTGAAATCTATGAGATTTCACTGCATCACTTTTAGGACACTGTTGCGTCAAAATCTTGTGCCTGCCTCACAGCAGGCGTAAGACTGACGCAGGCCCTTTCACATGGGGCTTGCCCCATGTGAAACGGCGCATTGTGGAGTTGCGCCACTTTTGTGACACACTCCAGCAATGCGTCACTTTTGGGCTTACAGATACGTCAGAAATACTAACGTATCTGTAACTCCTTGCGACACGATGCGTCATACATTAAATATGACGCATCAGGAATGTAACAAGGAGTGTGCACTGAGAAGTGACGCATCGCTGCTGTTACGCAGCGATGCGTCATTTCTCATAAATGAGGCACCAGCAGTGTAAAAAATGCGCCTTGTTGCGCCACATTTACAAAGTGACGCATCTAGGTAGATGCGTCACTTTGTAAACCCCTGCGCTACATTATACCTGCGCCAGCTATAATGTATGCAGGGTGGGTGTTCCCACGCAAGAAAGGGTCATAGAAGTGACGCAGTGAAATCTACCACTTCTAGGACTCAAATGTGCCAAAATCTTACGCCTGTCTCACAGCTGGCATAAGACTGATGCAAGCCCATTTCACATGGGGCTTGCCCCATGTGAAAGGACACATTCCTGGGGTTGCGTCACTTTTGTGACACACTGCAGCAATGCGTCACTTTTGCGCCATACAGATACGTCAGAAATACTGACGTATCTGTAACTCCTTGCAACATGATGCGTCATACAGTAAATATGACGCATCAGGTATGTCGCAAGGAGTGCGCACTGAGATGTGACGCATGGCTGCTTTCATGCAGCGATGCGTCATTACTCATAAATGAGGCCCTAAGGTTTTACTTTCACAAATAAATGCTTAGCCTTGAACGACCTTCACATAAACATGTCAGAATAATATGGAAAATTAATTCTGTCTTTTTCTAGACGCAGTTACGTCTTCCTCTGTGAATTGCTCTGTGTAAGAAAAAGCAAGGCTGGTTAAAGCTTCTGAGGCAAAAGCTGGATCTTATTTGCGTTCGTAGGAAAGGAACATGAAGACCCATATCCTTCAACCCACAAAAACATCCACCACAAGGTACTAACGAATGTCTTTGTCCAGTAATATATCAAATAAGCATAACTCGGCAAGAAAAAAAAACATTCAAGTGTATTATTCCCTCCAAACTACTTTGGTGGGGTTAGAATAAGGGAGGCATAATGCCAGAAATGCAGGAGTAAGATGCAGAGGGCAGTGCAAAAGTGCATTGAAAGAAACAAAACGGCAAACAAATGTCGAGGAGGAAGTGGAATGATCCTACCTTGCAACAAAACAAAAAACGTACGGGGTAAACCCATTTCACCTCTCCGAAAAAAAGCGAAATATTGGACTGCTGGACACAAACGTGCTATTACGTGCCAATGTACATGTTATGAGAGTGAGATATGTTGCCTCAGTTTAATTTGCGGCATTAAGTGATGTTTTGTATCAAGAATGATCTTTGTTCATATTTTGTCTATTTATTCAAAATCCAGGGACCTCATTTATGAAAAGTGACGCATCGCTGCGTGAAAACAGCGATGCGTCACTTTTCACTGCGCCCTCCTTGCGACACCAATGATGCGTCATATTTACATTATGACGCATCATTGCGCAAGTAGGTACAGATACGTCAGTATTTCTGACATATCTGTAAGCGCAAAAGTGATGCATTGCTGGAGTGTGTCACAAAAGTGACGCAACTCCAGCAATGCGTCCTTTCACATGGGGCAAGCCCCATGTGAAAGGGCCTGCATCAGTCTTACGCCTGCTGTGAGGCAGGCGCAAGATTTTGACGCAACGGCGTCCTAGAAGTGACGCAGTGAAATCTCATTGATTTTGCTGTGTCACTTCTATGACCATTTCTTGCGTCAATACGCCCCCCTTGCACACATTATACCTGGTGCAGGTATAATGTGACACAGGGGTTTACAAAGTGACGCATCTACCTAGATGCGTCACTTTGTAAATATGGTGCAACAAGGCGCATTTTTTACGCCCTGGTGCGTCACAAAAAGTGACGCACCGGCGGCGTAAATGTGAGGCAAGGGCTCATAAATGAGGCCCCAGATGTTTATGTTCGCTGCAAGTAAACAGCTGTGAAAATCTGAAAAGAAAAATAAGAAAAAGATCAGATTTATATCCCATAAAATGAACCAAATCAATGTCAGTGCAATGTAAGTAAGGTTTAAAATCAGTGTTATTTCTGAAACAGTCAGACAATACACAACAGGACCTATGGCGAGGCAGTGCAAAGGCAAGATAATACATTGGTCGCCGATGCATGCTCAGACTCCCAGGAGATGTATAAAAGCAGAAGGAGAAAAGTTTAAAAAAGTAAAATCCACTTACTTCATAATAGGAATGGGAGTAGACAAGGACAGGCAATGAAATGAGGTTCTATCCATTGACGTAGAAAATTCCTCAATGAAACGTACACATTCCCACAGCAGAAGCAAACAATTAAGCAGGACTTGCCCCGATGGTCACCCCACATCCTGCATTTACCAGAGTTGAAAAGAAATTACCTTCTGATCTTTAGTACCCGAGAGTAACCTCTTCCAGTGTTACACAAATGAAATCTGAAAGTACACACAGATTAGAAACAAAGGGGATTATTTACAAGTCCCTTGCACCACCGCTGTGTCACAATTAACATGAGTAAAAGTGACAATGGGGCGAGCAATGGGCTTGTAAATACGCGTTAAAGGCCAGATTTACTAAGGTTGGCATCAACTTTGCTTCACTTTTGTGGTTCAGCCCTGACACAAAATTCTTTTTGGTATTCCGGAAGCCCTGCAAAGTAGATTTGTGTTGCTTAATAAATACAGAGTGCCTCATTTATGAGATTTTGCCATAGGGCAGCGCCACAGACCGTCTTGCTGTGCTGCCCTACGGCAAAAGAAAAGGACAGGAATGTGCTGTATCTATCAGATATGGAGCATTCCTGTCCTTTTCCCTTGCGCCCATGCACAACGGGCTGCCTTGCGCCAACGCAGGCACCTGTGTACCATGGTGCAAGGGTACCTGCGTTGCAGGGATGATTCTTTTTGTACAGCAGGGGAAACAATCCTGCACAAAAAAATCACAAGAGGCGTTTTCCTCTTTCTGGAGAAATTGAGAGATATCTCTTCACTGGCCCCACTTACGCCTTCCCTAGGTAGGTGTACGTTTTTGGCGCTGCTTCAGAGTTATGATTTCTCCTATATCTGGGGAAGTGTCAAAAAGACTTGGATGTTGCTGTGAACACCCCCAGCAATACCTATTGCATGCCCCTTTAATGCAGAAAACTGTGTTAAAGGGAATGATATTTACGAGGCAGCATTAAGCCAGAAAAGTGGCTTAGTGCTGCCTTAAAAGGATGGAGCTGGCTCTTGCGCGACAGAAAGTCACAAAAAGTGACATTCAAGCGGCGCAAGGGGCCTCATAAATAAGGACCAAAGTAACTACTCAGCGCATAGCGCCACCTTGCTTTAATTTGAGATACCAAAGGGGATGATGGACGGACCCCGCAGTCAACTGATCTGGGTTTAATTCATCATCATTCTTTATCCCACTCCACCACCCCAGTTCAGACATGGCCATATGCAAATCAGTCTGACCCTGTGCTGGGAACAGTCCAGCCCGAACTGCCAAGCCATGTCTTCCCTGGACCGGAAACAAGTATCCTGGGTCCGGTTTCTGGATATTCAGTCGTCATCAGCCAGGCTAGCTTGAATCCAGTGGCAACGTGAGCAAGGCACCCACGTCTGGGCATACCCTGCCAACTTAGGGTGAACAAAGCGATACCAAAGGGGATGATGGACGGAGCGTTTAAGCAAATCAAACACTCCCCCTCAGTCAACTGATTTGGGTTTAATCCATAATCATTCTTTAGCTCACTCCATAACCCACGTTCAGACATGGCCATATGCAAATCAGTCTGACCCTGTGCCTCATGGGAACAGCCCAGCCTGATCTGCCAAGCCATGTCTTCCCTGGACTGGAAACAAGCCTCCTGGGACCTGTTTCTGGCTAATCAGCCGTCATCAGCCAGGCTAGCTTGAATCAAATGCTCCGTCCATCATCACCTTTGGTATCGCTTTGTTTGCCCTAAGTTGGCAGGGTATGCTCAGACGTGGATCCCTTGCTCACTTTGCCACTGGATCAATGAATGATGATGGATTAAACCCAGATCAGTTGACTGGGGGTGAGTGTTTGATTTGCTCCAACGCTCCGTCCATCATCCCCTTTGGTATCGTTCACACTAAGTTGGCAGGGTATGCCCAGACGTGGGTCCCTTGCTGACTTTGCCAGTGGATTCAAGCTAGCCTGACTCTTGACGGTTAATTAGCCAGAAACTGGTCCCAGGATGCTTGTTTCCAGTCCAGGGAAGACATGGCTTGGCAGTTCGGGCTGGACTGTTCCCATGAGGCACAGGGTCAGATTGATTTGCATATGGCCATGTCTGAACTGGGGTGGTGGAGAAGCTAAAGAATGATGATGGATTAAACCCAGATCAGTTGACTGTGGTGAGCGTTTGATTTGCTCAAACGCTCCGTCCATCATCCCCTTTGGTGTCGCTTTGCTTTAATTTGCATCGGGTAGGCATTTTACATAGGTGTAGCATGGGTATTCCCATGCAGCCACCCATGTATTTTGACGCAAGATCAGACTTACAAAGACTTACAAACCTGGATTTCCATCAAAATGGTGTGCCTACCCAACAGGAGCATAACAATGAGAAATATGTCTATTATGCCTCGTTACATCCTCTTTGTATGCAAGATGTATTTGTCAACACATATAGAAAGAGAAAATTGCCTCTTAGCATTGTTTTTGTGCAGGAAGGTGTCACTTTCTGCACAAAAATATTTCTGCCTGTAAATTAGGCACTCTTGTAGCATGGCAAAATGAGGACTCTGTTAAGCAGTACACAGTACACCAGAGCTAGGAGAAACCAGAAGTGTGCCATATCTTAGTAGATATTGTACATTTGTGCTCCCTGCCTTTCAAGCAATGCAACCCTGCAAGTTGCCTTGCAGAGTTGCGTGAAATATTAATAAATCTGGTCCCCTAAAGTCAAAATTACTAATCCATCTCCATCGAGTACAGAACACAAGGCCACTATTACATTTAAATTCTAATATAAATAAACACAATGTTTTAAAGGATGCAGAAAATGCATCTGATTACGTTATCTGGGATTTTTGTTCAGGCCATTAAACAATTGTGTGTACAAGAAAGTTTTTATGAATATGTTAACGTTTCTGTACTGAAAACCAGAAGGTCTTTTAAGGAAAAATTGAATAATAATCTAACGTTGTTCAAAATGTGTTTTAAATTACACACTGGCACAAAGTAAAGATGGCCATTAATTCTGGTTTTCAAATCCTGGGCAACTGCAATTAGTGACTCCATGGGCACAAAATACATATGAATATATACCAAAGATAACTAGGTTGTAATGTTTGGAAATTGTGAGAATTTGGGTTGTTGGTTGGGGGTGGGGGGGTGAGCCCTTCTTAAGCAACAGCCACAATCCTCGTCAGGGGGAACCACAAAAAGTGACGAAATTAACCTGTGCTTAACCGTAACCCTCTGCTAGCTTGCCCCAAAAGCAGTCAAGCTTACCTAAAAGGTAATGTGTAAAGTGTTTGTGTAGCACACAAACAGGAATGAAGTTAAAACACAACACAAGAATAATCCCATGCCAATTTAGAAAAAGAGTAAAATGTAACAAATTATTTTATACCAAAATGACAAAAATCCAATCAGTAGACCCAGAGATATGCAATTTCAAAGATTTAAGGTAAAAATAGAACCTAAAAGCACAAAGCACCAACATAGTTATCTGATCATGAGAGACCGGGTAAAAGTCACAAGTGTAGGCTGACAGCTACAGGGATCATGTTAGTCCAAGTGAAAAAGTTACCTTCTAAAGTCCAGTACAAAAAGTTATTTTCCGGGTGAGAAGGCTGCAAGTAGCAGGAAGAGCATCGCAAATGGTCAATGCTTTAGCACGAAGAGCAGGCCAGGCGTTGTGGACAGTCGTTACTGTAGCGAAAAGATTCTGTCAGGCATCAGTAACAGTCATTGCTGGAGCTCCATGCTGGCCATCAACGTAGGCTGTCAATGCTGTAGCATAAAGTGCAGATCTCACACTCTAACCCAATGAGTCTGGTTCACCAGAGCTTCGCGTTCGTGTTTGGTGCAAGCGGCAAGATCTTGGCGCAACCAGGCCCAAAATGTCATTATTTCTCCTTTTCTTCCAAGAGGAGCTCAATTGATAGAACACCAAGAACACAGACATGCATGGACTCTCTCCAGAAGAGGCAAAACATGCTCAGGAAGGTCCAGTAGCAGGTCCAGGCAGGTCCAGTGCAGTAGGTCAGCTGGGCAGTCCTAGAGATGCCTCTGGAACATGTTATGTCCCTGCTACTCAGAACAGGAGGCCAGCTAAATACCCTTTGAAAGCACTCAGGTAGCCTGGGATGAAGGGTGAATGGCTAGACTTCCTTCTCAGACAGCAGGACAGACTTCAGGAAGCAGGGGTATTCTCTGGCAGTAGGCTAGTCCTTCTTCTGTAGTGCCCATAGATTTAGGAGTGCACTGAAGAGTGGGTCTGAGAGCCTTAGCTTCAGACCTGGTCCCAACTTTGAAGTGGAAGAAACTTCTGGAGTTTTTCTCCCATAGAGGTGCCTGGAATTTCCTGCCTCACTTGCCCTATCTCCAGGACGTTACTTTGTGTGTGGACTGAGGCCACTCATTTGAAATACAAGTGTGGCAGGTGACGGCCCACCCCTCCTGTTAAGTCAGGATGGCCCATCTTGCCAACACCCAGACCCTCTTTTTTGATACTGTCTAGAAGGAATACACAAAGGCCATCTGCCAACTACATCTAGTCATCTGACTCAGGAACAGGCTTCAGGCACCAAATGGTTGAGATAATGGAATGCAAAATTTCTAAAAGCACCATTTTAAGAATTGTGACTTTAAATCCAACGTTACCATTAAAGACGGTTTTAAATTACAAAAGTGTAAACCTGACATTTCTACCTGTTGCCAATCAAAAGTTATCCCTTAATAAATGTAATAAGGGAACTCAATGTTATTATGTGGGAGGGGTAGGCCTTGCAGTAGTGAAAATATATTGAGGAGTTTTTCACAACTATGACATGTCCAATGTTTTTAATACAACAAATCCTGTCATATGGGCTGTTTCAAGCACACCCTAGTAGTGACATATGTATTAGAAAGAGAGTTTTAGTCTTGACAAAGGCCATTTAAACTGCACTACAGGCTGCAAATGACTGGCTTGAGACATGTTTAAAAGGTTACTTAAGTGGGATGCACAATTTGTGCTGCAGGCCCGCTATTTAATTTACCAGCCTTGGGTATATGGTATACCAATTTATTAGGGACTCATAAGTACATTAAATATGCCAGTCAGGTATAAGCTAAATGTACTATGTGCTACGTTGTGGCTAGCAGTGGGAGAGTGCAGAGTCATAAAGTCAATAAAGCCAATAAAAACAAATTAGCAAAACAGAACGGTTGAAGGCAAATAATTTGGGGGACAACCACCCAAAGATGTCAGGTCCAACACACATGAGTGGTCAGCTCAGTGTAGATTAAACACTTAATATCTGTTTTATTACATCTTCTCACACATTTCGGGATAGTGTGAGACTGGACAGTTAATAGTTTTTAAAACAATGTGATGCACATATCAAAAATGTGTTACAGTGTTCATTTTGTACATTGGACGTAAAAGGCCCACAAACATATTAAAATATTTCCAAATAATATTTTTTATGTATTTCAGTTGAATTATACACCCCAATTAATGTCTGTAAAATTATATGATTACAAATTATTCATAGATTGGAAGGCATATCCTACACAAATGTCAAAGCGTGAATGAAAGGGACCCAAAAAGATATCATTCCGTTTTCTATGATTTTTACTGTAGGCATTGTTGGTTTAAAATCCCAGCACTTCCTGTCATCAAATACGTCTGACTTTTGCACTCCTGACATAAGGTTGTACATAATTCAGTATTTCATTTGACCTGGTGGTTGCTAGTGGGGGTCACCGGCACCAGTTTCTGAGGACTGGCACTTATTTGACCTCTTTTGACATCTGAGGGCATGAGGGTGAAAACACACAAAGAGGTAAGAAGGCGGAAGAGAAAGACAGAAAAACAGGCCCATATGGAGAAAGCAGGGACCTGGCAAGAGGGAGGTAAAGGGGCAAGGATTACCAGATAGATGACTAAAGAAGCAAGAGGTGGACTGAAGACTGTCCAGCCTTGGAAATCGGCGCACTGTGGGCGTCTGGGCAGAGTTGAGCATCGGCATTCATTCTTTTACAAACTATGTACTGCTCATATTGTAGTTACAGAGTATATCAGATAAGCAAATTAAAAAGGGTTAAAGAAGGTCAAGCAAAATTTGGGTGAAATTAGAGTGAGGGAATACCATCAAATGAACAGTTGCACAATGAATAGGGAATATCACAACAACGGCCTTTCAAAAAATCTTCCACATAATGTTTAAGTTAGAAATAGGTTGATAAGCAAGAAAACCATTTTAAAATAACATCCACATCTTTATACGGAAGCGCATTTCTTGATAATCCAAATGTTAGATTGGCTGGTGTTTTGTTTATTTCTAATTTACAGTTTTGTTTGAGTTTTGAAAGAAAAACAAAAAACAAGCATAGATACTGTGGCATATAGTGCTGAAAGATTCATGTTAGAGACCGATTCTGATCCCTTTATGAAGGCCTCCAGACAGGTTCCGGAATGAGCAAATCCGATTCGGAGCCTATGTTTCCAACTGAATCGTCCCATGTTCTGAACGACTAAGTACGATGCAAAGATCTTGTCCGCGCCAACCAAATCTTTTCCAAACACGATCCTGTCAGCCCGAGTTGTTCGGAGCCGAATACTGCCGTGCAATGGGGCCAGCTTCTGAACGAGCGAGTACGATGTCCGAGGAGAAAACGGGGAAAAAGCGCTGAGGAGAAAGAGTCAGTTTTTTCCTGCAAATGGCATCAACAAAGGGTTTGCGGTGCTAAAATCACCATCTTACCAGCTTCCAGGAAAAAGCATCCTTAATTCCCAAAACAATTTTTTCAACACAGTTTTGGCATTTCACTGGGAGATAGAGCATTTTTCCTATTTTTTTTAGATTCAACTTCCTTCCAGTTAGTGATGGAAACAGGGGTAAAACCCAAAGTGGACCGCAGAAAGCTATACCATTCTGAAACATAGACAAAATTTGGAATTAAGAAAGGGGTCATATGTGTAAATCCTTCAAGGTTTTCCTATAAAAAGTAAGAGTTGAAATAAAAAAAATATTGAAATTGATTTGTTAAAACAGGTATTTGTATCTACGTTTCCATGTGTCATTTTTTCTAATTATCTCCGATTTTTAAAAGCAATATAGCATAATGTCCAGTTGACGCTTCTGGTTGTGGGGGTGTATAGGCATTGTAGGTTCACCAAGTACCCAAGATACCCAGAGCCAATAACTGAGCTGTACCTTGCAATAGTTTTTCATTGTGTACTGGGTATGCAGCAATTAATTTGATACAACAAAAAGAGAGACAAATAAGTATCAAGAATACATATGTATTTCTAAAATAGCCACATGATATGCAGTTTAAAAGCAGTGGTTATTTGCACATCTCAGAATTTGTGGGTACCCATACTACCATGTGAATTAGAGGGCATTTCTCAAAATGACTTCTTTATTACACACTGTCTGACATTTGGAAGGTGCAAATGCAGAAAAAGACATTTGGTAATAACACTTGTTCTACTATTCTGTGTATAAACGGCCTAAAACGCAATGTGGACACATCGCATTTATCCACTGAAAACTGACTCTTTTTTTTGCAATGTCCCTAACTGTGGATTTAGGGCCCTAGCTCAGCCGGCACCTAGAGAAATCTAGCAAACTTGTAAATTTTTGAAAACTAGCCACCTAGGGGAATCAAAGATGGGGTGACTTATGTGGCTTTTACCAGGTTTTGTTAACTATAATCCCTTGTACCCCTCAAAATGTGTCTAAAAACACATTTTCATTACATATCTGTGATGGAAAGTTCTGGAATCTGAGGCAAGCCACAAACCTCCGTCCACCCAGCATTTCCCTAATTCTTCTGATAAATATGATACCTTACTTGTGTGGGTATGCCTCGTGCCCACGACAGGAAACAGCCCAAAATGCAGTGTGGAAAGATCACATTTTTCCACTGAAAACTGGCCCTTTTTTTGCAATGTGGCTAGCTGTGGAATTTGGGCCCCAGCTCAGCCAGCACCTATGGAAACCTAGCAAACCAGTTCATTTTTTTAAAACTTGGGGGCATATTATCAAGCAGGGCGTTAAAATTATCTCCGTTTTAGCAGCAGAAAACTGCAGCTAAAGCGGCGATAATGTGCTTGATAAAATGCCCTGGAGAATTCCAATAGAAGCCCATGTTAACACTAGAACATGGGCTTCTATTGGAATTCACAAGGCCATATTATTAATCCCATTATCCCCACTTTATCGGCAGTTTTCTGCCGCCCTGCTTGATAATATGCCCCTAGGCACCTAGGGAAATCCAGGATGTGGTAACTTCTGCGGCTGTCAGCAGGTTCTGTTACCCAGAATTCATTGCAAATCTCAAACTTTTTTTATTTTTTTTAAGTTACATAACGTTTCAAATCTGAATATTATAAATTCTTATTTGTATGTTCATTCAGCAAACAGCTATTCAAAATTAGCCGTTGGCTACAGTCGTCAACAAATATGCCATGAAGGGGCCCCATATGTCTTTGGGTCTGAGGCCCATGGGAGTTCTTCTGCATAACAACCCAATTGATCTTTATAGTATGTCATGACCTTCTTCCACATTTCAAATGTAGGTGGCTGTTTCCTGCCCTAGTGAATAGCCACTCTCCTTTTTGCCAGCAGAAACGTCACTGCTACAAGTCTCAGATTAATTGGCCGAAGAGACTTAATGAGGCCCAAGATACTTATTTGGTACATTCCACGTGTTCCATCACCATATTTGAGAGTGATTCATATGGCTGCAGGACAAGGCCAAGTGAAGAAATTCTGCTGCAAGTTTTCAGCAGCGAAGACACTGTGCATCTGCTCGCAACCCATTTTTTTTCAATTGATGGGGAGAGTGGTACATCTGCTGCAAGATCCTAAAGTGAATAATCCTTAAATTACAGTTTGATGTTAGCCTGCTCATTAAGGCATAACACAATTCCCAATGTGCTAATGTTAGCAGGTTATCTAAGAGAGCATTCTATATGTCTACTGCAGCACACATGCCCTTGGACCTCTCTAGCTGGGAGGCAGTGTATAGCCTAGTAATGAGTCTTTTGCAATTGGTAAAAGTGAGTAGGATTTGTAAGGCCACCAATGGCATTGGTTCCCTTTGAAAGGACAGATAGTGAACCCTCATGGCTACATGTAAATGGCGATATGTGAAGGCCAAAAGTGGGGTTTGCCTCTGAGTACCCAGGAAGACTTCATGTGAAATAACATTTTCCCCGGGGTAGGCATCTCCCATAGTCTCCAGTCCTGCCCCCTTTAATATGGGCAGTGCCTTAGGTTCTTTAGTGACCAACATCACCGGATGATGCAAAAGTGACATTGCTGGGGTATACAATGGGGAAATACCCGTATGAGTGTCAAGTCCCTGTGAGGCATTTGTTCTGCTGTGTACGGTGTTTATTTCTGTTGCTATCAAGTCCAGCCATGTGTGGGGTAGTATCAGCCTAAGGGGTATAGGGTAAGCATCATCACTCTTGATTGCTGTGTGGTGTGTATTTTGGTGGATAAAAACAATAGTGTGCAGAGTGCGTTTGTGCACAGAGATAGTACAGACCCCAGACCCCCTTTGTATATATGGATGTGTGAGCATGTGCCAGCAAATTCTAGGTTGCTTCTTGGCCCATGCAAAGGTTCTCAGGCAGGACTTCAGACTTTTAAAAAAGGCCTGTGCTAGAGAAATGGGGATGTTTAAGAACAAATACAGAAACTTAGGGAGTACGACCATCTTCACAATTGCTATTCTGTTAGCAAGTGACAAGGGAAGTCGTACACATCAGGCTACTTGTTACTCTACGCTCGAGACAGCGGTACCATAGCTCTGCCGGATAACTATCTCAGGGTCTCTGTGCACCCACGTCCCCAAGTATTTTCAGGGATCTGTCCTTTACTCCAATTGGAAGTCCAGGGCATGGGGCTCAGTGTTTGACGTCAAGGTAAAGATAGTTGACGTAACCCAGAGTACCACTCACACTTTATGTATTCCTGGACTAACGGCATCAAATTTACAGCTGGATTCCGGACGTATATCTCTATATCATCCACATAGTGATATATGGTGTAAGGACCCTGTCAAAATCGCAGTGCATCAGCAGTATGTTGCTGCCTGGTCAGGCAAGCCAGGGGTTCTAGTGCAAGGGCAAATAAGATCGGTGATAATGAGCATTCCTCCCGTGTCCTCCTATATTAGGTATGGGCAGAGCTTGCAGAGTTTCACTCTGTGAAATTCTGCTCACCTACCAAAAACTCTGCAGAATTATTCAGAGTTCTGTGACTGGGTAGAGTATAAGTTTCACATAGGCTTTACAAAGTTTACATTGCATTGTCAGGTGAAGTTAGCGCTAGATACATCCAATTACAATGCAATACACAATATATGTATTTTTGGGGGTAAAGATTGAGATTGCCATGAAGGAGTGCAATGGGAACACAGGAATACTACAGAAAAATGCATAGGTTACAAAGAAATTTAAAACATTTCTCAAACTTGAGTGTGTCTCCACCCAATGTCTCTCTACACAAAGCCCACATTGTAAGTGTTTGACAGTGAAGCAGTGCACCAGATAAAATCCCAAACTGAATAATATAAAATCAAGCTGCCCACCTGGTCTTCACCCCAAAGCCCCTCTTCTGTGGTTTGCATCCCTCATCAGTGCTCAAGAAGGCTGGGTCACATGAATGTGGTGCTCCAAGGGGTATACTTGAAAGTGGATTTGACAGAACTGTAGGAGGCTGACGTCTCTTAAAGTTGTTGAACAATCACAAATACTTTGGAAAACACATACATATGCCTATCTCTCACAACATTTCAGGCACTGGAATTTCAGCACAAATTTCAAATGATAGTGTTTTTCTCACACTATGCCTCAGTGGTTTGAAGTGCAAGGCAACAAGCAAGGAGCTACACAAAGTTAGATAATGAAGTGGATCTGTGTTTCTAAGTCATATCCCCACTTTGTAACTCAGTGCTATTTCTCAGAAGCTGCCGGAGTCCACAGACCTGTGGTACCCACATTTCCAGATAGTTGCTTGGTGAGAGGGGGTGGGCTCCATTAAGTGCCCTGGGAGCTGCGTTGTCGAGGGTACTAGAATAAAGGAGGTTTGTCTTGTGTTTCTTTGTTAATCATCCAATCTAATTTATTTTAAAATATCTTGCACCAAGTGCCAACATGAGAAAATACGAGATAAATGGGCTGAAGGGGAAAACTACAAGCCTCTCTCTGCCTAGGACCCCCAAGAATCACCTCCCCCAGCCCTTCATTTTCTCTCCTCAAAGTCAAGTTAAAAATATAAGAACAGGGAAGTGAAGCTGCTCTCTGCCAAGTGTCTCCTCTTCTCTTAGCTCCACTTAATTAAAATAAAAATGATATAGCGCAGCTTTAATACTTAAGCAACTGCATCATGAGGAGCCTGGGCATGAAACACAGTGGCTGTTGCTAACTTGAGAATCCTCTGTCCTGACCCTTCCCCCACCTGAGCTCCTCACAGCTCGCGGGTGTTAAAAGACACACATAGACCTGCACTGTTCAGGCTGGAGTTGCTATCGATACATATTACGGTATTGACAGTGACACCAGCTCACTTGCAGTGCAGGAGAATAGAATGGAAGACTTTCCTTACCAACATGCCCGGTCTGAAGTGCACTCAAATTGTGCATCATTTCTCTCCCATGAATGGTGGGTGCCAGTAAACTCTGCATTGTGGCGGTCGGCGGAGTTTTAGCAGAACTCCGCTTTCCAAGCAGAGCGCAGAATTGCAAAACTGTGTACATTCCGCCGGCAGAGCGGAGTTTGCCAAGCACCCCTTCTCTATATATCCTCCAGGTCTCTGATATGTTGCCATTGATGCGGATCCGCACTCACAGGTCCGTGTAAAGCATGTGGATCCGCCGCAAAACATTGGTGGCATTCCCATGTGGTACTGGACTGTTAACATTTATGGCCATTGTATGGAGTCAAATGCCTTTGCACCGTCGAGGAGTACCACTGCCACCTGGAGTGAGGAACCCAGTTGGTGGAGAACTGCGAAAATTGCGTGCAGGCTCTGCATAGTGGATCGAGAGGGAATGAAACCTGATTGGTCTGGCAGTACCAGCGAGGGGAGTAACGACTGATGCCTAGTCACTAAGATTTTCACAAGGGTTTCGCCATCTGTGTTGATTAGTGACAATGGACAATTAGAGTCACATCACTCAGCTAGTTTATCATGTCTTGATGTTGGTGGAAGTGAGTGTTTGTCATATGCCTCGGCAAATTTGTTTCTGAGGTGGGGCACAAGTAAGTCTGCATACATCTTATAGAAGTCACTAGAGAGCCCTTCACTCCCAGGGGCCTTCCCATTTGGGAGTGTGTGTATAACATCTTTTATCTTCTCCTCAGAGATGTGCTGCACTAGAAATGTCCTTTGCCCTGGTGAGAGCCAGGTGAGTGCCACAGCATCCAAGTATGATGTGTGTCTTGTCCCATTGCCATGGCATATGCACCATATACGCCAGTATAGAACTCTATGAACTGGGCAACGATTATCATGGTGAGTGCTCCAATGTTGGGATACTATAGCCACTATGTTTGTGTGTGTGTGTGTGTGTGTGTGTACGCCCAGGGCTCCTTGGTTTTGGCAGCTAAACTACAGCCAGAATGGCCTCCCTCCCTGTATGCTTTCGCACCCACTGTCTGGCCATGTGCCTCACCTATCCAAACACTCAACCATTTCGACCCAGGAGTCTGTGCGGAATGCAGTGTGAGATGTGTTTCTTGGAGCAGTATGACTTGCAAATGGTGGCAGTCTAAGTAGGCAAACGCTTGCCTGACTTTCTTGGTATTATTGAGCCCACGCTTATTCCATGTGAAAAAAAAAACGTGTCCTGCACTTCGGACAATTGAAATCAAATGCAACTGTGAAGCGGTACATACATAGCAAGTTGCGTGTTGGGGCTTGGTGATATGCTTATAATAGCCATAACACTTGGATGGAATCTCAAACAGGAAACAGAATGCCCACCCCCCTCCCACTTCAGCATTCCAGCTTTGCTAAGGCTACCCCCATCCAGAAAAGATTGTACCAATAGGTATGCCAACCAATAGGAAACACAAACTGACACATTCTGGTCAACATTCCTTTTGATCATTTGGGGTGTGCCCACGTGGCGTAGCTAGAGGCTGGTGTGTGCTCCAGGTGGACGGAGATGGCCAGGAACATGACTGGGGTACAGCCCAGCGATTAAGTGACTCAAAAGGGTCCATCAAGGTATGCCATTTAAGGGAAGCCCAGGGACAATGAGTCCATATAAAGCAAGGCAGAAACTGTGTGAGCAGATCATAGTGTGCCACTCCCACTATGAAGCAGAGTCACTCCCTGTGCTTAGCACAAGTGATAATGCAACAAGAGTCATTAAATTTGCTCTGTAGAGGACACTGAGCTGGTGTCAGCAGAAATGACATCACAGAGGCAGTAAGTACTGGTCAATGATCTGCATGCTCCTTGTTGCCATAAGATATCTTCTGTAACTGGTTCGAAACTAGCTGAACCAAGCCTTGACCTGGTGATTGATTTTGCAAAGTCCTTGACAGCCTTCAGGGTAGTACATTTTTGCTCCGTTCTGACATATTCCACACAAAAGGCGGGCGGGGTAGAGCATGGAGTATGGTATTCCTGTTGCCTGTAGTTTCTTTTTTGTCTGGAGGAATTGACACCAAATGGACTGCACTGCCATGGTGAAGTTGAGGTAGAATGTGACATCATAACCTTGGTAGTGTATTGTTCCTTTCTCCCTGGAGAGGTGTAACACAGTGTTGCAGTCTAGATAAATTAATAGTTTGGAGATTATCGGTCTCGAGGAGGTCCCAGGAGGTGGGCGCGCTGCTAGTGATCTGGGCGCTTTTTCAACAACTACACAGACAGTTATTCACCACCGAAGAAGATCTCTCAACATGGTTTCCATGTAGTTTTCCTACTGGCTGGTGATGGGCCACTACTGGTAGGATGGGAGGGAGAAGCTGGGCACCGCCCTACTTACACCTGAACAGGCTATACCTTGCCTATACACTAAGAGTTTCATACCCCCTGTTGTTAGTCTGGAGGCAGGACAGGGAAGATAGAAAGCCTATGAACTCTAAAGGAAAACCTCTGGAACCTTCTCCCTACTTCAAAGGAAGGCTCAGATCTAAATTTGACCACAGAACACTAAATACATCAGTATACTTATGGGCCTGTGGATTCTCGGCCAGCAAGTAGGACTGCTGTACTGCTAAAAGGACTGCCACTCAGCTGGACTGCTTCTCTGAAGAACTACTGCCCTTCTGCCTGTTTCCCTCTTGAATAGGTGAGAAGGACTCTGCCTGTGTCTGTTGAACCCAGGACCCCAAAGTGACTCCAAGGGCCAGTTGGTTGGCATTCTGACCAGAGCATCAGGTACAGAAGGCTTCAACAACCTTGAACCCAGCACCTGGACTCTTCCATCTGTGAGTCGAACCCTGTCACATAATGCCACCCCAATCCTGGACCCTTGGAAGTGGGCCAGAAGGTTCTCTCTCGTACTACATCTGTGGACTAAGCCGAATCGATGCATTTTCTCTGCTGCGTTGCACAATCCCAAGCAGAACTGATTCATCACTTCTTATGCGACGGATCTTTCAATGCAAGGACTCTGCATCGACCTCAAAGCCCACATCACAACAGCCACCTTGCAAACCTTCTCCAATGCAGGCCCTTGCATCACAAATCTCTCCTCAATGGCAGCCTCAACAATGACTCAGGACCTCTCATCGCATCTTCACAGCTCCTCAGAACGATGCACCTTGGATGCACAGCACCTCCTCGGTGCAGGTTCTTGCAATGCTCCACAACCAGGATTTAAGGTATTCGTGTGCAACAGGCCTAACTGGATCCTTGTAGCTGGACTGCGCTCCATTGCAGTCAGCCTGAACTTGTGACTCTATGTCAAGTCCGACGTGACCAGATATCCACAGTTGGTGCTTTGTACGTTTTGGTGCTATTTTCACTGAAATCTTTAAAATTGCATATCCCTAGTTCTACTGTGTGGATTGTTGTTGTTTTGGTCTTGTTTTATTTATTAAAATGTACTCTATCTTTCTAAATTTAGTGTTGCACAAATACTTTATCAGCCACAGCTGCTGCAGGTAACGCAGTGGGGCCGGCTGGGGGGGATTTCGAGATACGACCACAAAGGAAAACTAAATAAATAATCATTTTTTTCTTGTGGTCATCTCTCAAAAGCTCCCTCAGTCTGTCCCACCGCTCTTACCTGCAGCGGCAGTGGCAGTGGCTGTACTTTAAGCATTGCCTCTAAGTTAAGCCTGACTGCTCTTTTCCAACTGACAGGGAGTTGAGCACAGGTTACTTTGGGGTTACCTTGTATTCCACTCTGACAAGGATTGTGGTTTCTGCTTTAGTAGTGTTTTACACCCTCAAACAACACTTTCTTACACTCTCCAAGGGCCTGATTCACATAGATTAAATTACACTTTAGTGAAAGTTGCATTTTTCTTTGATATTCCAAATATGAGAACTGATAGTAAGTTTATGATTGTAGAGTCAGGGCAGATAACTCAATATATAAAATATTAGACCTCGATACACCTTTATGCGTGGTCATATCCTCGCCGTCCGTGTAGTCTCAGCACTGGTTAATTTACTATTGAATAGTAGTTTGGGAATAATGATGAAAAGCTTAACTTACATTAAAATGAAAGTTTACCTTATTAAATACTGCAGAAAATACTGCTCATGACTGTCAAATTCAACAATATGTAAATTATCTACTCACATGAAAGTCAAAGCACACATACATTTTATTTAATAATTACATAATATTGCTTACTTAGGGCAAGGTACAACAATGTCAGCATTTGCTTTATCTCATTTTTAACTTTGTGCCTTGAAATTATTCACCACCTGAGGTTCCGTGACAATTGTAAGTGGTGTTTTCGACTCGCACGAATATGGTCGAGTCTGGTATCTATGAACCGCAAATGACGAGTTTAGTAAGTGTGCGCAGTTTCGCTGTGCTAACTTAAACCGTTCGTTTGTTACGTGGGCTTTTCATCTGTACCCACGGGTTCCATCTTAGATACGGCATCCATTTTGTCTCTTGCCCTCAAGTAGTCAGCGAACGGACGCTGTCCGCTTCGCGACCCTGGGACTCTCAAGATATTTGCGGAAGACACATGTTCTTTGAAAGTGTCTTTATGACGAGGGGGTTGCTACTGTAAGGCAGGTGGCGCCGCTCGAGGCTCATCTTGCCGCACGGACTTATTGTCTCAGCCGTGCATCTCATTAGGCACGTCCCTTTGATGCCTGTATCTCGTGCTTCCCGGCACCTCCCCTTTTACACCCTTTCCGATCTCCCCACTGTCTCCGTCTTCCTCTGCACCTGTCTTCGTTCCTGTTTCAATCCACTTTACTGCTGATTGGAATTTGCTAATGGTGGGAAGATGGGTTTTTACAGTTGGGAACCGCCAAATGTTTCCGCACTTATGTTCCGGACCTTGTATGTTTCAAAGCGACCAAAGCGACCCCTCTGGGAGCTTGATGTGGGAACTGAGTTGTAAACCTTTGTGTTCAATGTTAGCCTATGGGTAAAAACTGTATAAAAGGAGCGATCCACAAAACCAATTTGAAGCAGTCTCCCCAAGTTGCACGTGGTGTGCTTGTCGTGACTTCTGTGTTCCCTGCAGTAAATAAACCTTGACTCTTTGACGCCGAAGGAAGTGTCCCGTGTCTCTGTGACTTGTACGCCGGAGCAGGTTACCCACGAAGGTTTCAGGTGTTGTGCCCTGGCACCGCTGGGTCCAAAAGAACCCAGTCCTTCAGTTGGCGCCCAACGTGGGGCTGCATCAGTGGTACCGGTCCAAGCCCGACGATCGTGAGGAACTTCGTGTGAAATCTCCGAGGGAAGGTGCACCCCGCTTCATCGATCCTGTTGTCGAAATAAGTGGCCCGAAGACTTTTCCCGCGAAGATTCCCGCCTCCTAACGGCTGCGACGGACTGCTGCCCTGACTGTAGACCTGTTTTGGCGCCTGGCGTAGACCTTGGTATAGCGAGACGATAGACGGGCCTTCCTGAGGACGCCATTGATCTTTGAGTTAAGTATTTGTGGGTCGCTCCCAGAATCCTTGGTTGTAGACACTTTAGCGAGTGTCTTTGTTGTAAACACTAGTGGTTTGTTGTTGTTGTACACGCTGTGTGAGTGTTTTTGTCGGTGACACTTTGCTAGCGTAACTTTGTTGTTGTATTTGTTTGACGACTGCAGCCGCCAAAGACCGAGGGTTTTGTTCTTGCTGGGACTTGGTAAATCCCGTAACCCTTGAAGTTTGTGAAACTCGGCTAGCGTGCAAGATGCCTGGTCGCAGTACTTTGTTCAGTTGCTTTAGACCTTGTGGTGCGGATTCCCTGTTGGAGGACTCGTGTCCGATACCTCCGGTAGGAACTCCTACTTATGACTTATATAGCAAACATGGGCTAGGCCCGATTGCTTTTAACGATTATTGGATAAAATATACAAAGAAAGACGGCGATCTTCGTTGGCCACCTCACGGTAGCTTCGAAGCGTCGATCTTAGATAATTTGGAAATTAAGTTGTTCGAACGTAAATCTAGGCCGGCCATGTTTGATGCCTTTCGGTTGTGGCGCAAAGAAGCCCGACAGAAAGAGATCAGACAGAATAAACGTAGTGAACGAGATAATGTTGCTACTATTGTAAAGAAAGCTGAGCAGTTTCAGCGTGATAAGGAAGATAAGGATAAGGAAGTGTTTGAGAGGCTGCAGCGTATGACCATAGATAAATGCTATCCTGCTTTGCCTACGGAGTCGGATAAGAAGGAAGAGGCAGTTGAGGATCCTTTAATGTCCTATCTTATGAAGTCGCCACCTCCGTACGTACAGGGTACCGCAGCTCCTGTGGTCCCTGCCGTACCTGTTCTCCCACTTGTTATTCCTCCGCCTGTTCCTCAACCTGCACCCGCTCTTCCGACTGTTCCTGCTCCTGTGCCTGTGTCTATTCCTACTGCTCCTCCGCTTCCACATACTCCTGCTCACACTACTGCTCCTGTGTTGTTAACCCCTGTTGTTGCTAATGTTTCTACTCCTTCTCTTGTTAGTCCTGTGTCTTACTCTTGTCCCTCTACTCGTAATCGTAATTCTCCCATTGCGGCTAGCTTCTTTCAGTCGCTCGGACCTGTTTTTGGGTCTGCTGGTTCCGATGGTCCTCAGAGACGTAGCCAGCTTCCTGGTAATAGAGAACGTGTTGCGCTATACAATATGGCGATGAGTTGGATGGACAACCCGCAGAGAAATCCACCCCGTGTTGTTCTTGAAACATTTAGTCAATTCAACATACCGACTCAGAGATATGTGTTTGACGAAATGTGTAAACTTTTACATGATCAGATAGCGGCTGTTGCGCCTGACGAGGTGCTGACTGCCCTGTCTAATCTTCGGCTTCAGTTCGCAGCTGGACTGATTGTCGACACTAATGTCCGACGTGCTATCGAGCAGTTGCTGTCTTTCCGTCTAGCTCCCATTCCTCGCGCACTGTTTGTAGAGGATCTTGAACGCCAACAAGCTGAGTCTGGCCAATATCCTATGCGTGAAGTTCCGCCGGTTTGGGTACCCGCTGATAATACTAATGTTAACGCTCCAATTCCGGCACATTTCCAGAGAATATGGATACATCTCCCCTGGAAACGATCGGAAGTGCTTCAGGTGAAACAAACTTTGCCCGATCCTCGCAAAAATCCTGCTGGGTATTATAAGGAATTGTCGCAGCTTGTAGATGCTACGGTAATGAATCTTGCCGATATCGACATGTTGTTCGGCAATGTCGTACCGCAACCGGTATGGGCTAAGATTCGTCACCAAGATCACGCAAATGAATTAGGTGGTGATTGGGCTGCCATTACAGCGGCAGACGCTGGACAAGCGGCTGCTACTAAACCCGATCAGTTGATCGAACTTCTTCCCCAGCGAATCATTACGTTAATGAAAACGCTCATGCCAGCTATGAAGGTAAATTGGGATAAGTTGTCAGCCTGTAAGCAAAAGAGAGATGAGAGTGTTTCAGACTTCTTCACGAGGTTTGAGGAAACATTCGTTGATCATAGTGGACAGGATATGGGTACTGAGGGTGGACAAAGGCTGTTTGTTGATAAATTTGTATCGAACTTATTGCCCGACTTGTGCAATAAATTGAAGAATTCAGAAAGTGCGTGGGCCGTTTCTACCTCAGCTCAGATTCTGGCTACGGCACAATATTACGAAAATAGAGAGAAAGAGGAAACTGATCGTGCGGATAAAAAGACAAAAGAGTTGAAGACTAAAGTGTTGTTACAACAAGCATATCCGCCGCGTTCTAATCAGAATGCGTCTCAACAGAATAGATCACAGTCGCAATCGAATCGATCGCAATCGCGTAATGATTCCTCTTTCAACAGATCTTCCTTAGGGTACAATCAATGTGCTTATTGTAGACAGGAGGGACACATTAAATTTGATTGTCCTGCTTTAAATGATCGTAATAGTGGTAATTCGTCTAGAGGAGGTCGTGGTGGTTCGCAGAATGCATCACGTGGTAGAGGTCGTGGTGCTCAGAGCGACCGCTCTGACAACTCATCAAACTCTAATAATTGTTTCGATCAGCGTGGATCATCGCAAGGACGATCTGCGCAGTACAATGTAGACGATTATTACGTCGATCAGGGAACTGACGACAGTAATTACTAGGACAGCCAAAGACAAGGAGAGGGAGTGGTATCAGTTCCGGTCGATCAGAGAGGGCCTTACGTCGCAGTTGCTACATCGGGCGTCGTTGAGCCTTTTCTGTTGGACACTGGTGCAGCGAAAAGTTCTATCATGCATTCGAAACTCCCTGGCGCACCTTTGTCTGGCTTAACAAATGTATCCGTTGGATTCTCTGGCGCCCCTGTTAGCAATCCAGTTTCGCGCCCTTTGCCCCTTACAATTGGGCCTCGTGAGCTCGATGCTCCGTTGATTTTAACCACTGGTTGTGGTGAAAATCTTTTGGGTCTGGATTTGCTTAAACGTTTGTATGCAACTTTGTATTGTTCTCCTGCGGGTGTAAAGCTTACGTTCGGAGAGAAAGTAGTCTCTCCCATGTATTTGTCCCTCGATAAGCTTCCACCGGAATTGGATTCTCTTCCTGCGTCTTTGTGGGCGACGGGTCCAAACGATGTGGGCCTACTTGATATCTCCCCTTATGTTGTTCAGTTGAAATCGAATGTGCGATTGCCACGTATTCCCCAGTACCGTATCTCCCTTGATGGTGAACGAGCTTTGTTAGCGATCATCTATGATTTGATCGAGAAAGATGTTATTGAGGAGACTCGGGGAAACGTGTGCAACAGCCCTGTACTGCCCATTCTTAAACGTACTGATCCTACCAAAAAGCCTGTTTATCGTTTTGTTATCGATTTACGGGAGGTAAATAAAATTGTGGTTCCTCAATTCCCTGTTGTGCCTGACATCACGGCGCTGCTGACTCTGATTCCAGCTACTGCTTCATGGTTTTCGGTGATTGATTTGAAAAATGCGTTTTTCAGCATCCCGATTGCCGAGGAGAGTAGAGACCTTTTCGGTTTCTCTCTTGGAGGACGTAGCTTCCGGTTCAAACGCGCTCCTCAGGGCTACTGTGAAAGTCCATCGATTTACAGTCAAGCTTTGAAGGGTCAGCTGGATGCGTTTAGGTTGCCGGTTGGTGCGGCTTTAATCCAATATGTCGACGACTTATTGGTGGCTGCTGATACTCAGGACATTTGCAAAATTGCTACGGTGTCGTTGCTGCAACATCTCTGTGAGCTAAATCACAAGGTGTCACCTTCTAAACTCCAATATTGTTGTCAAGAAGTAACCTATCTAGGTCACTTATTGTCAAAGGAGGGAAGGAGATTGACCCCAGAGAGAATTGCAGCAATTGCGCGAATGGCTGTGCCACAAACCCAAAGAGATGTGCGTGCCTTTCTAGGTATCACGTCGTACTGCAGGCAGTGGATTCCAAATTTTTCATTGTTAGCGAAACCATTGGTGGCTCTTACGTGCAAGGATGTTCCAACTCCTTTACCATGGACGGATGAATGTCAGAAAAGTTTTTCTGAATTACGTGATTCATTGTGTTCGGCTCCTGTGTTAGGTACCCCTGATTACAGTAAGCCGTTCACGTTATATGTTCACGAGAGGGAAGGTTGTGCGTTGAGTGTCTTAACGCAACCTTTTGGTGGTAAGCAACGTCCATGTGCATATTTTTCCTCGACCTTAGACCCAGTAGCTAGAGCATTGCCGAGTTGTTTGAGAGCAACTGCGGCAGCTGCGGTCTCTATCCGACAATCAGCAGGATTGGTCATGGATAATATGCTTACGGTGATGGTTCCGCATGCAGTCGATACTCTTTTGAACCGAACGAAAACTCAGCACTTGACGAGTGCAAGGTTGTCTGGGTACGAATTGACGCTCTTGGCAAGCCATATTCAGATAAAACGTTGTAATGTCCTAAATCCGGCAACTTTGTTACCAATTAGTGCAGAGTCAGATGAAGTAGCAGAACATGACTGCTACTTGCGTACAGAGGATGAAACAAAAGGTCGAGTGGACCTTAAAAACACCCCATTGGAAGACCCTGACGGCACCCTGTATGTGGATGGGTCATGTTTTAAGTTGCCGAATGGTGATGTGACTACTGCTTATGCTGTTGTGATGTTGAATACTGTTGTTGAGACTGCGAGATTGAATCAGAATTCTGCCCAAGCTGCAGAGCTGATTGCTCTTACTAGAGCATGTGTATTAGCAAAAGGTAAACGTGTGAATGTGTACACCGATAGCCAGTATGCTTTCGGTGTAGCGCATAGCTTTGGACGGTTGTGGCGAGAGCGTGGTTTCTTCACGTCGCATGGCACGAAAATACAGCATGGCCAGCTCGTGAACGATCTTTTGGATGCATTGACTTTGCCTGCTCAAGTTGCAATTGTTAAGTGTAGTGCGCATCGCAAGGTGACGGATGATGTTGGTCGTGGTAACGCGTTTGCAGATGAGATTGCTAAGGAGACTGCCCGGAACCTTAGCACTCGAATGTATGTGACGAGTTCGGTTAGGTGGTCTGCAGAATCGAGTATGTGTGAGAATACTATAGAGAGTGTGAAAGCAATTCAGAATGAGGCCACCGACACTGAAAAGATGAAATGGAAAGAAAGTACGGGAAGGTTGGATGCGAATGGTTGCTGGATTGATTTGTCGGATCAGAAAAGATGGATGTTGCCGGATGCGTATGTACTAGCCGTTGTGACAATGGCACACGGGTTAGCACATATTAGCGCGAAAGGCATTTGCAAGTTGTTGGCTGATGTGTGGAAGAATGATGGTATTACGAAGTGTGCTGAACGTCTGGTGAAGAATTGTATGGTGTGTATAATGTACAACCCTGGCAAAGGAACCCCAACTCCCCCTGGCAGTTTTGCTCCTCCTTCGTATCCCTTTGAGGTGATTCAATTGGACTTCATCCATATGGAGCGATGCAATAACCTGAAATATGTTTTGGTTGTGGTTTGCGCATTCTCCCGATGGATCGAGGCCTATCCCCTCAAAGATAATACTGCTTTGTCTACTGCGAAAATCCTACTGAAGGAATACTTTCCTCGGTACGGAATGCCTAGAGTCGTGTGGTCAGATAACGGAAGTGAGTTTGTTGGAAGTGTGATGAAGAGTGTGTGTAAGGGCCTTGGAATTAATCAAAAATTCCATAGCGCCAATCATCCCCAGTCAGCTGGATTGGTTGAAGGTTACAATGGTACCCTTAAGCTAAAACTAGCGAAGATTCAGGCTACGACTGGACTTTCGTGGCCTGACGCTTTGCCTCTAGCATTACTGTCAACTAGGGCGACTGTACACTCCCGAATAGGGCTTAGTCCCTATGAAATAGTGTTCGGCCGTCCTGCGAATGTGTGGGGGGTTCCTAGGCCAGGTATATTCGTTGATCTTGAGTACCCGATGTTGATTGACTACTTACATGACTTGACTGCTAAACTGAGGTTAATTCATCAACAGGTTTACGACGCCTTGCCGACGCAGACGGAGGGTCCAGGCCACCAGCTCCAGCCCGGTGATTGGGTCGTCACCCGTAACTTTTCACGCAAAAAGAATCTGGACCCCCGTTTTGTTGGACCTCACCAGGTGCTCTTGGCCACGAGGACTGCCGTTCGTCTTGAGGGACGGAAGAACTGGGTACATGCTACCCATTGTAAGCGAGTCCCTATTCCTTTGCCGGCAGACCCGTGGGTGAGGAAAGGCATTGCGTCAACAGAAGCAGAGACATTGCCGGCGTTTGTACCTTTTAGCGACGCACAACTTGTTGGTGAACACTCAGCGCAGCAGAAAGCCACTGTTGGAACATTGTCAGCAAAAGACTCGAGACCAAATCAACAAACTGATCAGCAGGACGCTGTCTCTTCAACGGATCCTTTATTTGACGAGCAGACACGTCCCGGGAAACATCGATATTCTTTGCGTTCTCATAATAAGGACAAATAAAATTGTTTTCTTGCTTTGCTGAAACTGATAACTGCAATATCCTCGTTTCCCCTGATTAACTTTGAACATTCCGTATGATTGAAAATTGTTTGTACATATATTGAGATTTTTGTATCTTTTTCCTTCCACAGCTGATTTTTGTGCTAAATAAAATACATATTGTGTATTGAGGGCCGTAGGGCCGCGCGCGTACTTCCTTCTGGACAGTAGGTCTTGACGCTAGGTTAAAGGCCGTCGGTTCCTAGGAACTCCTGGGGATTGACTATTGCTGCACAGAACGAAGTGCGTCAAGAAACGTTGCGGACGGTCGTAGGGAAATGGCATTTTCGAAGCTGAACGATTTGGAAGGAGCTCAGGCGTATAGAGCCAAACTGCAGAAACTTAGTCGTACTAAATGTTTTGTATTCCAGTTGTTTGTACTGTTTTTAACTGCTTCTGCATTCTTGGCGGGTGGGGTGTATTATGCTATGTCTTACTTTTTACTTCCTACCCCTACTCCTACTTCTTACCCTAACGTTACTTTTACTGCTACTACTGCTTCTCCCCATTCCTTTCATATTTTACCGGAACACGAACAGGCTAGACGTGTAGAATTCCGCAACAATTCCTTTATCCAGCTCCTCCATCAGCATCAGTTAGTGGTTAACACTACTAATTGTTGGGTGTGTGGGTTGATGCCACATACTACGGGTAAGGGAATTCCATATCTGGTGTTACCGTATAGTTCCCAAGGGTCAGCTCGAGCATACCAAACAATGCTTCGAAGCGCACTAGGTTTCCACCCCTCTCTAGAACGTTCCCCCAAACCGGGTCCTACTTCGTGGCAGTGGGTGGTATCGATGGTAATACAGGATTTGGAAGATGAGATCTATGATGCTTTTCTCATCCCTAAGGCAGAGGTACAAGCCTATAGGGCACCGGATAGAGGGGAATATAGTACGTTCACTAATGAAAAGCAGCTTAAAAGCTCGCCTCCGATATGGGTCGTACCCCACACTGGTAATCTTTGTATCGTGGGTCGTGGTTCGCAAGCCTCACTTGGAGTAAGTGCTTGCACTGAAAGTTACGTTCTGTCAATGTCCCCGATCCCTGTGCTTCTGGCTGCCAAGGGTACGTACTTCATCTGTCATGATCGTGCATATACATGGTTGCCCTCAGACTTCATGGGCTCATGTTTTGTTGCAAATCTGTTGCCTCCGACGTTTACTGTAGATGCCGATTACCATAAGACTAGAGTTGTACGAGGCGTAATTAGCGAAGAGGATACTGCCGGTCAAGAGGCAGGAGACTTTTTCAAGGGTTTCCTCCCGTTTTGGGGACCTATGGTCAATAGTAGGAACCTGAGACATTTGACTCGAGTGGTAGAATCGACAGCTAATGTTACTGCCAGTGCCCTTGGTAATATCACCACAGAACTTCAGGCGGAGAGACTTATGACGTTACAAAACCGGATGGTTTTAGACGTCGTCTTGGCAGATCGCGGTGGGGTATGTAAAGTGATCCATTCGAGCTGTTGCATTTTCATACCTGATAATGCTCCTACTGTCTATCAAGCCATCTCGAAGTTGCATAAGATCTCCGAATCCATACACGTGGATGTAGGGGATTGGACGCTACTCGGTTGGTTTTGGGGCCTGATGTCGACTTGGGGTTGGAAGATTCTGACGATCATCGGGGTTGTGGTAGTGTTCCTGTTCACGTGTTGCCTTTGTGTGCAGTGTGGTCCTGCCTTATGTGGCCTCTGTGCTACAACGTGTATGAGACAACCACCTGTTACCAAGGGGACTCGGTCGGACAGATCTATGCTACAACGACATCTTGATGGTCTGATGAATATCGAATATGATTCCGACTAGTGCTTGCCTACATGAGGGCAAAAGGAGCGTCTGAGGTTCCGTGACAATTGTAAGTGGTGTTTTCGACTCGCACGAATATGGTCGAGTCTGGTATCTATGAACCGCAAATGACGAGTTTAGTAAGTGTGCGCAGTTTCGCTGTGCTAACTTAAACCGTTCGTTTGTTACGTGGGCTTTTCATCTGTACCCACGGGTTCCATCTTAGATACGGCATCCATTTTGTCTCTTGCCCTCAAGTAGTCAGCGAACGGACGCTGTCCACTTCGCGACCCTGGGACTCTCAAGATATTTGCGGAAGACACATGTTCTTTGAAAGTGTCTTTATGACGAGGGGGTTGCTACTGTAAGGCAGGTGGCGCCGCTCGAGGCTCATCTTGCCGCACGGACTTATTGTCTCAGCCGTGCATCTCATTAGGCACGTCCCTTTGATGCCTGTATCTCGTGCTTCCCGGCACCTCCCCTTTTACACCCTTTCCGATCTCCCCACTGTCTCCGTCTTCCTCTGCACCTGTCTTCGTTCCTGTTTCAATCCACTTTACTGCTGATTGGAATTTGCTAATGGTGGGAAGATGGGTTTTTACAGTTGGGAACCGCCAAATGTTTCCGCACTTATGTTCCGGACCTTGTATGTTTCAAAGCGACCAAAGCGACCCCTCTGGGAGCTTGATGTGGGAACTGAGTTGTAAACCTTTGTGTTCAATGTTAGCCTATGGGTAAAAACTGTATAAAAGGAGCGATCCACAAAACCAATTTGAAGCAGTCTCCCCAAGTTGCACGTGGTGTGCTTGTCGTGACTTCTGTGTTCCCTGCAGTAAATAAACCTTGACTCTTTGACGCCGAAGGAAGTGTCCCGTGTCTCTGTGACTTGTACGCCGGAGCAGGTTACCCACGAAGGTTTCAGGTGTTGTGCCCTGGCACCGCTGGGTCCAAAAGAACCCAGTCCTTCACACCTTCATAATTGTTCATTTGCATTTTTCAGTGGACCAGGCTGGCCAAGGGATATCACTACAGGACCAGGAGCAGACCATTACAGCCTCGGCTCAGCGAGGAGGAGGAGGGAGAACAATCACCCAGCAGGGGTAGTGTCCCCACCAGTAGACTGACATGACCTTCAGAAATAATATTCTGGGTGGAAGATGAGGAGGCTGAAGGGGGAGAAACTGAAAGGGACTCCACCAGCCAAGGGAGGAAGATGTTGGTTTTCCTACTGGCCCACAAGTTGAACCATCTGCAATGATGTCTCAAGAACAGGACCCATTATTGTCTAGGCCTGCCACTAGCCCCTCCCTAACTCCTGAGGCCCCTATTACATCATGCAATGAACTGCACACCCTGCCACTACTCCCCCTCCAAGAGCCCATCGAGAAGCTCAAGAGTAGAGGGGGACATCTGTCACTTACACCCCACACTCCTCATGTGTGCCACAATCCCCTTCTTGCCTGTGGCTGCTATTCCGGGGGGCATTGGGGGTGTGTGTGGGGGTGTTTTATGGTGGCTATTGAGAATGCCAAGACCTTGTACTTTTGGGGATTTCAGGACATTAGGGTTGCGCTCCAGATGCTTCTAAAGACACAGTCTAGGCAGCTTGATTTGAACAATACCTCCATCACCAACTTGAGTGCATTGGCTCTAAAACCCACCCAACCTACTTTTTTGGGGTCTCCCAGTTAGTCAGCCTTCTTTGTTTCCCCCGCTACCCCTCATGTTGTCTCTTCACGTGGGGTGTCTGGTCTTGCAACAGCCAGCCAAACTGCATCCACATGTGAAGAGGATATTCACATAATTGTGAAAGATGAGAGTGAGGATGGCTTCTGTACCCCCTCTAGCCCGAACCCTACCTGGAAACCAACATGTGGATTTTGGGGTGGGTATTGTTCTTTGAGATTGCTTTGGACAATGTTTTGAACGTGGACTATTTTGTTTTACCCCTTGTATATAGACTTGTTCTCCTGATGGTTCCTGGTGTGTTTTGATTATGTTGCCCAACCACCTCTAAGTTCCCTTGCCAATTCTGTCTGAAGACTTCATTTATGTTCCTTTCTCTCATTCTATCTGACAGGTTTTTTGTAAAGTTAGTAGATGAGATTTAAAAAAAACTCTGTCATTATTTTTCCATTACGCTTGTTGCGTGATCTGTAGGTACTTGTGGATCTGTAGGTGTTTAGTGTTTGGTTTAAACATGATGCCTAGTAACACAGATGGTCCTATAGGTCAACATGGGATACTCACAGACAGGTACATAGAAATATATGGCCTATAGCCAGAGTAGTGGTGCATAACAAGGTAAAGAGAGAAAGGAGCCTTCCTCAATACCTTAAGGGACGAGAGGAGCTCTCAAAGGGGAGTACTCCCTCCTGTGTGCTAACACTAAATCACAAAAAGGGATGGGAAGTCCCTATGTGAAGCTAAGGATGGTGACCCACTAGGAAAAGGGAAAGGAAACAAATACTTTTGTTTTATTTACCCTCACACACCCTAGTGGTGTAATGCTTCATAATCGGGTCGCCCTGACGCCTAAAAGGCAGGGTGGGCTCGACCGTATTTAAGGGAGCTCTTGGAGAAGTTATTGGCCAAGGGGAATAAAGATTAAAAATCTGCAGACAGATCCCAGTTTTCCTTTATTCTTGGAACTGTCAGGGATGATAAAACTAAATATGAAAGGATTGGTTAGGGTATTATGGTCCTAGGACCCTAGTGCCAACATATTTCAGTCCGCAAATGCCCCTAAGGATGCTGGACTTTCGCCAGGGCGATGAGAAAATCCTCCCTGGAACAGACAATACTAAGGAAATTTCCCTATACCGTATTTTAATAAGGGCAGATAGCTGTTCCTTTTCTCGTCGGAAGTAAATTATTGTTGCTGGTACTACATCTGTGGAAATAAAAACAATGAAACCGGACATAGTGTATTATTTCTTGAAAGACTGTTACTTCGTACTGTGAGATGTGCTTCTTAATTCCCCTGTATAATTTTAACAAATTGGTTGCACAACACATCATACAACATACTTATTAGGTGTGTGTAGGATATTACTGTTTAGCTTGACCACACTCAACTATGTGATCAAAGGTCGTGTGGTGGCGTCATTTGTCACATCCTGTCAGTATCTGCATTCTTGTGCATGTAAACCACTTTGTAACAAACGTATCATCCACTTCAAACCAGCAAAATGCTGCTACCAATCACCGTGTTTTTCATACATGCAATCCATACACCAATTCTTACCCTGATGTGGGACAAGTTGTGTTTCTCGAGGGACCTCATCTTGTGAATGGGGGTATCCCTGTATCACACACTAGTATGTGATAGTTGTATGTAGCCCAACATATTGAGAAATGCATATATGAAACGAGACATAACAAGAGACAAAGACAAGAGACAGCAATCGGGTTACTGTCAGTAGTGAACGCCTCCAGATTTGGAGTCAAATAGGCTCGTAGCTAATATTGACAAAGTGGTCCATAACTACTCACGCCTCCAAGGTTCTGCCCCACTACGTATCCTACTTGGCGTGGGTTCCCAGGCTTTTCACAATGAATAAACGGAGGGGAGAGCTTAAAAAGACCTGCGATGGCGTGGGAAAGCCAATGTTGGAATCGCCCCCTCGGCGGTCACTCAGTGGCCACGCTACGTGGTCGCCATAAAGCGGTATGTTGGGAAATGTAGTTCCATGTATAGTGTACATGACGGCTGCTGATTGCTGTGAACATTACGGATGAAAACAAATATTTTCGGCACTACCTATTTCCATTAATGAATACATAACCAATGCTTGGCTTATTTCATAGTATTCGTGTCTAGATGATACAATCATGGTGCGGACACAGGGCACCAGTTAGCCTACGCATGCTTGGATATTAAATTCCTAGAAATAAGTGTTGTACGATTGTCCGTGCCGCCCCGTGGTAGATGTGGGCGGGATCGGAAAGGCACGGCGTGTCCCTACTTTGAAAAATTATTACAGTCCGTTCCCCTACTTTTTTATTTTTAAAAAGCGTCCCGGGACGGCAGGAATGTTCCCAATTGAAAATAACAGCTGTAGCATTCAGCCGTGTCTACTGTGTGGTGCCTCAAGCAAGGCCTCTGCAGTGCCCAGGGCCTCCTCCCCATTCCCCTCTGTAACTGGGCGCAAGGGCCTCCAAAGCAACACTGAAAGGGCCATCAGACTTGGGTTAGCACGCCTCTGATGGCCCTGCAGCTGCAGTGCAGCTCATCACTGCTGAGGCTATCTACCTGCCCCCATTGTGACCATTTCAATGGTTGCATCAGGATGTTTTGGTGCCCCCCCCTTGAACTCCTCTGCCCTTTATTTTTGGGCTCAAGCAGACTGAGGGATGCCATCTGGAAAAGAAAACAAGCATTGGCTATGCCAATGCTTGTTACGAATATGATTGTGGTCAGTGGCTTGTTTTGCTGATGTGAATATTTTTCAGCTGTTGGGAAGCGTTGTCTCACCACCCTGTTAAACGAATGTGTGGGAACCGTCACTGTTGGTGACCAGTATGTGGTACGATTCTCCTGGCAGAGCCTGTGTTTCATGATGGTTTTATTTTCATTTCTGAGCTGCACCATGGCAGTTTAAGACCCAATGTAAAACTTCACTGATTTATCTAAATAAACTGCTCTTCTAACAGTGCATCCCCAGTTTTTGTCTGACACCGGTCGTGCAACGTAGGATTACATCCTCGATAGCAAGGAAACATACACAGTAGTGTTGTGGGGCATCACTGATTGACAGAGGGCACCTTGTACAGCTTTTTCGGGTTGCTTCGGTTGCAGTGTTGCGCCATACATGGACACAGCAGAGGTAGCTTGAGCCTCTGGGACCACTCATTCACCAATCGCTGTGCTTTTATCCAGATACAGAGTCTTACCAGGCAGTTGTAGACCTGATGTAAGCCCTGAAACCTGGCAGCTGTGGCTCAGAATTGCCTTTTAAAGGTTTAAGACGGCAGATAGCAGAAGGAGCCTGTATTTACTTGTCCACATCCTGGCTGAAGTGTGCATGACGTGCTGTCCAAATCCTGATGCATTTGGAATGCAGCATTCCTTTCCCTTTAGGAGACTTTATCTGCTGATGGTCATGTTCGCCCCCACTCGTTACCCCCCTCCGCACCCCCCCTCCCCGCGTCCAGCCTCTTGTGTCTTAACTTGGTGATTATAAGGGTTTCCAATCATCTAAAAACTATATAGGGACAACAGTTTTCACTTTTTTTTCTCTTTCTCTTAAACTATCCCTACCTTGCACCTGCACCCTCCTGATGCCCTAGTAGAAGTGAGATGCACTGCGGTAAGGTGTTCATTTCCTTTGTGCTGGAACTTCATGCTGTCTAGGTATCACACTCTAGCTCGCTCTGTGCAACATTTTGCCTATCCCCAAATTACTGTAAAAGCGCTTTGTAGAAGATCGCTTATTTCAAAAGTTGTCTTACTGCCTTTCCTTCTTTTCTACCCCTTTATAGTTGCTTTATGGTGGAATAAAGTGCTAGCAATCACTAATATTCTGACCACAGCCAGGTTGCTTGTTGACCATAATGTAGCCAATGTAGCCCCAGGCATGTTTTTATTTACTTGGTGCACTCTTTGTACATCAGTGTCTCTGAATGGTCCTAATTGGAAAATGTAGCCCCATGAGCATGGGGCTGCCTTGGAAAAGGAGATTGTCATTGTGGATTCCTTGGAAAGGAGCGAGTGGCACTTGTGTTGGCAACCATTCTGTCCCCTGCTGTAAATATTTTGGTCATGTGTGTTCCTGTGCATGACATCACCTGCATTTAAACCGGAAGCAGTTGGTCTCCTCTACTTGATGCTTAAGCTCACCTCATAGGCTGTTTGGTGCCTGTTTTACTGTGCAGTAATATTGCTGCCACTGCTGTTGTTGTTTATTTGTGTCTCATGTGCACACTGCCCAAGTGTAAATCTCTGCTCTAGATGCCATTGGAAGCCAGTATGACCAGTACACAGAAAGTCATGCGATTTAATAGATAGCTGGAGAGGCAGGACATCATTGTTTTGGTAAGACATTTAGGGTGGTCATTCTTCAGCCGCCAAAGTTGCTTTCAAGTTCTGGAGTGAGAAAGTAGGATCTAGAGCCACTGAAGCTCAGGTGGACAATGCTGAGAGTGTATATGTAACCTTAGGGAGCTTACAATCATGGCTTACTTTTTTTCCACTAAACTGGATGTTACTTTTACCACTTTTAGGTTTCACTGAGCCAGTGCATGCGCTGCTCTGCGAGACATTTAGTGTGTGGCTCCAGAAAATGCTACCACACGCTTTTGCTTGTGGCAGCCTAGAGCTTGCTATTACGCGCACAAGCGTGCGCGCCTCGCTCCGCCTCTCCAATGCTCACTATGCCTCTCCTTCTTCCTCTTTTCTTAAGGCTGTAATGCAATGAGGATTGAGAATCCTTCTGAGGGGGGCAGGGGGCAACATGTGTGAGCGTGGTTGCTTTTGTCGACGAGAGGGGACGGACAGAGAAGGAAAAGGACTCTGTCTCTTCCTTACTGCCCAGAGAAGACACAGACAATGTCCGCTTCTTTTCTGTGCTGGCAGCTGACCCCCCCCTCTTCCTAGAATTCCCTCTCTTTCTGTCATACTCCTCCCTTACTGAAAACCGTGACTTGAAGAAACGGTTCACAATCTCTCTTTCCTTCTTTCATTTAGTTGCTTCCCTGTGAAATGGAGCCAAAAAAGAAAAACACTCTTGCGGGAAATGCCCTTTTTCTGACATTTTACTATTCCAAAGTGCAGCCTCTGGATGGAGAGAAATAAAAGGTTTTAAATATGAAAAATAAATACATATGACGCATCAGGTATGTCGCAAGGAGTGCGCACTGAGATGTGACGCATGGCTGCTTTCATGCAGCGATGCGTCATTACTCATAAATGAGGCCCTAAGGTTTTACTTTCACAAATAAATGCTTAGCCTTGAACGACCTTCACATAAACATGTCAGAATAATATGGAAAATTAATTCTGCCTTCTTCTAGACGCAGTTACATCTTCCTCTGTGAATTGCTCTGTGTAAGAAAAAGCAAGGCTGGGTAAAGCTTCTGAGGCAAAAGCTGGATCTTATTTGCGTTCGTAGGAAAGGAACATGAAGACCCATATTCTTCAACCCACAAAAACATCCACCACAAGGTACTGACGAATGTCTTTGTCCAGTAATATATCAAATCAGCATAACTCGGCAAGAAAAAAAAACATTCAAGTGTATTATTCCCTCCAAACTACTCTGGTGAGGTTAGAATAAGGGAGGAATAATGCCAGAAATGCAGGAGTAAGATGCAGAGGGCAGTAGCAGAAGAAGTGCAAAAGTGCATTGAAAGAAACAAAACGGCAAACAAATGTTGAGGAGGAAGTGGAATGATCCTACCTTGCAACAAAACTAAAAAAAAAAAAAAAACGTATGGGGTAAACCCATTTCACCTCTCCAAAAAAAAGCGAAATATTGGACTGCTGGACACAAACGTGCTATTACGTGCCTATGTACTTGTTATGAGAGTAAGATATGTTGCCTCAGTTTTTTTTGCGGCATTAAGTGATGTTTTGTATCAAGAATGATCTTTGATCATATTTTGTCTATTTATTCAAAATCCCGGGGCCTCATTTATGAAAAGTGACGCATCGCTGCGTGAAAACAGCGATGCGTCACTTTTCACTGCACCCTCCTTGCGACACCAATGATGCGTCATATTTACATTATGACGCATCATTGCGCAAGTAGGTACAGATACGTCAGTATTTCTGGCATATCTGTAAGCGCAAAAGTGATGCATTGCTGGAGTGTGTCACAAAAGTGACGCAACTCCAGCAATGCGTCCTTTCACATGGGGCAAGCCCCATGTGAAAGGGCCTGCATCAGTCTTACGCCTGCTGTGAGGCAGGCGCAAGATTTTGATGCAACGGCGTCCTAGAAGTGACGCAGTGAAATCTCATTGATTTTGCTGTGTCACTTCTATGACCATTTCTTGCGTCAATACGCCTCTCTTGCACACATTATACCTGGCGCAGGTATAATGTGACACAGGGGTTTACAAAGTGACGCATCTACCTAGATGCGTCACTTTGTAAATATGGTGCAACAAGGCGCATTTTTTACGCCCTGGTGCGTCACAAAAAGTGACGCACCGGCGGCGTAAATGTGAGGCAAGGGCTCATAAATGAGGCCCCAGATGTTTATGTTCGCTGCAAGTAAACAGCAGTGAAAATCTGAAAAGAAAAATAAGAAAAAGATTTATATCCCATAAAATGAACCAAATCAATGTCAGTGCAATGTAAGTAAGGTTTAAAATCAGTGTTATTTCTGAAACAGTCAGACAATACACAACAGGACGTATGGCGAGGCAGTGCAAAGGCAAGATAATACATTGGTCGCCGATGCATGCTCAGACTCCCAGGAGATGTATAAAAGCAGAAGGAGAAAAGTTTAAAACAGTAAAATCCACTTACTTCATAATAGGAATGGGAGTAGACAAGGACAGGCAATGAAATGAGGTTCTATCCATTGACGTAGTAAATTCCTCAATGAAACGTACACATTCCCACAGCAGAAGCAAACAATTAAGCAGGACTTGCCCCGATGGTCACCCCACATCCTGCATTTACCAGGAGTTGAAAAGAAATTACCTTCTGATCTTTAGTACCCGAGAGTAACCTCTTCCAGTGTTACACAAATGAAATCTGAAAGTACACACAGATTAGAAACAAAGGGGATTATTTACAAGTCCCTTGCGCCACCGCTGTGTCACAATTAACATGAGTAAAAGTGACAATGGGGCGAGCAATGGGCTTATAAATACGCGTTAAAGGCCAGATTTACTAAGGTTGGCATCAACTTTGCTTCACTTTTGTGGAGCAGCCCTGACACAAAATCCTTTTTGGTATTCCGGAAGCCCTGCAAAGTAGATTTGTGTTGCTTAATAAATACAGAGTGCCTCATTTATGAGATTTTGCCATAGGGCAGCGCCACAGACCGTCTTGCTGTGCTGCCCTACGGCAAAAGAAAAGGACAGGAATGTGCTGTATCTATCAGATATGGAGCATTCCTGTCCTTTTCCCTTGCGCCCATGCACAACGGGCTGCCTTGCGCCAACGCAGGCACCTGTGTACCATGGTGCAAGGGTACCTGCGTTGCAGGGATGATTCTTTTTGTACAGCAGGGGAAACAATCCTGCACAAAAAAATCACAAGAGGCGTTTTCCTCTTTCTGGAGAAATTGAGAGATATCTCTTCACTGGCCCCACTTACGCCTTCCCTAGGTAGGTGTACGTTTTTGGCGCTGCTTCAGAGTTATGATTTCTCCTATATCTGGGGAAGTGTCAAAAAGACTTGGATGTTGCTGTGAACACCCCCAGCAATACCTATTGCATGCCCCTTTAATGAAGAAAACTGTGTTAAAGGGAATGATATTTACGAGGCAGTATTAAGCCAAAAAGTGGCTTAGTGCTGCCTTAAAAGGATGGAGCTGGCTCTTGCGCGACAGAACGTCACAAAAAGTGACATTCAAGCGGCGCAAAGGGCCTCATAAATAAGGACCAAAGTAACTACTCAGCGCATAGCGCCACCTTGCTTTAATTTGAGATACCAAAGGGGATGATGGACGGAGCGTTTGAGCAAATCAAACACTCACCCCCAGTCAACTGATCTGGGTTTAATCCATCATCATTCTTTAGCCCACTCCACCACCCCAGTTCAGACATGGCCATATGCAAATCAGTCTGACCCTGTGCTGGGAACAGTCCAGCCCGAACTGCCAAGCCATGTCTTCCCTGGACCGGAAACAAGTATCCTGGGTCCGGTTTCTGGATATTCAGTCGTCATCAGCCAGGCTAGCTTGAATCCAGTGGCAACGTGAGCAAGGCACCCACGTCTGGGCATACCCTGCCAACTTAGGGTGAACAAAGCGATACCAAAGGGGGTGATGGACGGAGCGTTTAAGCAAATCAAACACTCCCCCTCAGTCAACTGATCTGGGTTTAATCCATCATCATTCTTTAGCTCACTCCATAACCCACGTACAGACATGGCCATATGCAAATCAGTCTGACCCTGTGCCTCATAGGAGTCCAGCCCGATCTGCCAAGCCATGTCTTCCCTGGACTGGAAACAAGCCTCCTGGGACCTGTTTCTGGCTAATCAGCCGTCATCAGCCAGGCTAGCTTGAATCAAATGCTCCGTCCATCATCACCTTTGGTATCGCTTTGTTTGCCCTAAGTTGGCAGGGTATGCTCAGACGTGGATCCCTTGCTCACTTTGCCACTGAATCAATGAATGATGATGGATTAAACCCAGATCAGTTGACTGGGGGTGAGTGTTTGATTTGCTCCAACGCTCCGTCCATCATCCCCTTTGGTATCGTTCACACTAAGTTGGCAGGGTATGCCCAGACGTGGGTCCCTTGCTGACTTTGCCAGTGGATTCAAGCTAGCCTGGCTCTTGACGGCTAATTAGCCAGAACCTGGTCCCAGGATGCTTGTTTCCAGTCCAGGGAAGACATGGCTTGGCAGTTCGGGCTGGACTGTTCCCATGAGGCACAGGGTCAGATTGATTTGCATATGGCCATGTCTGAACTGGGATGGAGGAGAAGCTAAAGAATGATGATGGATTAAACCCAGATCAGTTGACTGTGGTGAGCGTTTGATTTGCTCAAACGCTCCGTCCATCATCCCCTTTGGTGTCGCTTTGCTTTAATTTGCATCAGGTAGGCATTTTACATAGGTGTAGCATGGGTATTCCCATGCAGCCACCCATGTATTTTGACGCAAGATCAGACTTACAAAGACTTACAAACCTGGATTTCCATCAAAATGGTGTGCCTACCCAACAGGAGCATAACAATGAGAAATATGTCTATTATGCCTCGTTACATCCTCTTTGTATGCAAGATGTATTTGTCAACACATATAGAAAGAGAAAATTGCCTCTTAGCATTGTTTTTGTGCAGGAAGGTGTCACTTTCTGCACAAAAATATTTCTGCCTGTAAATTAGGCACTCTTGTAGCATGGCAAAATGAGGACTCTGTTAAGCAGTACACAGTACACCAGAGCTAGGAGAAACCAGAAGTGTGCCATATCTTAGTAGATATTGTACATTTGTGCTCCCTGCCTTTCAAGCAATGCAACCCTGCAAGTTGCCTTGCAGAGTTGCGTGAAATATTAATAAATCTGGTCTCATAAAGTCAAAATTACTAATCCATCTCCATCGAGTACAGAACACAAGGCCACTATTACATTTAAATTCTAATATAAATAAACAAAATGTTTTAAAGGATGCAGAAAATGCATCTGATTACGTTATCTGGGATTTTTGTTCAGGCCATTAAACAATTGTGTGTATAAGAAAGTTTTTATGAATATGTTAACGTTTCTGTACTGAAAACCAGAAGGTCTTTTAAGGAAAAATTGAATAATAATCTAACTTTCAAAATGTGTTTTAAATTACACACTGGCACAAAGTAAAGATGGCCATTAATTCTGGTTTTCAAATCCTGGGCAACTGCAATTAGTGACTCCATGGGCACAAAATACATATGAATATATACCAAAGATAACTAGGTTGTAATGATTGCAAATTGTGAGAATTTGGGTTGTTGGTTGAGGGGGGGGGGGTGAGTCCTTCTTAAGCAACATCCACAATCCTCGGCAATCCTCGTCAGGGGGAACAACAAAAAGTGACGAAATTAACCTGTGCTTAACCGTAACCCTCTGCTAGCTTGCCCCAAAAGCAGTCAAGCTTACCTAAAAGGTAATGTGTAAAGTGTTTGTGTAGCACACAAACAGGAATGAAGTTAAAACACAACACAAGAATAATCCCATGCCAATTTAGAAAAAGAGTAAAATGTAACAAATTATTTTATACCAAAATGACAAAAATCTAATCAGTAGACCCAGAGATATGCAATTTCAAAGATTTAAGGTAAAAATAGAACCTAAAAGCACAAAGCACCAACATAGTTATCTGATCATGAGAGACCGGGTAAAAGTCACAAGTGCAGGCTGACAGCTACAGGGATCATGTTAGTCCAAGTGAAAAAGTTACCTTCTAAAGTCCAGTACAAAAAGTTATTTTCCGGGTGAGAAGGCTGCAAGTAGCAGGAAGAGCATCACAAATGGTCAATGCTTTAGCACGAAGAGCAGGCCAGGCGTTGTGGACAGTCGTTACTGTAGTGAAAAGATTCTGTCAGGCATCAGTAACAGTCATTGCTGGAGCTTCATGCTGGCCATCAACGTAGGCTGTTTATGCTGTAGCATAAAGTGCAGATCTCACACTCTAACCCAATGAGTCTGGTTCACCAGAGCTTCACATTCGTGTTTGGTGCAAGCGGCAAGATCTTGGCGCAACCAGGCCCAAAATGTCATTATTTCTCCTTTTCTTCCAAGAGGAGCTCAATTGATAGAACACCAAGAACACAGACATGCATGGACTCTCTCCAGAAGAGGCAAAACATGCTCAGGAAGGTCCAGTAGCAGGTCCAGGCAGGTCCAGTGCAGTAGGTCAGCTGGGCAGTCCTAGAGAGGCCTCTGGAACATGTTATGTTCCTGCTGCTCAGAACAGGAGGCCAGTTAAATACCCTTTGAAAGCACTCAGGTAGCCTGGGATGAAGGGTGAATGGCTAGACTTCCTTCTCAGACAGCAGGACAGACTTCAGGAAGCAGGGGTATTCTCTGGCAGCAGGCTAGTCCTTCTTCTGTAGTGTCCATAGATTTAGGAGTGCACTGAAGAGTGGGTCTGAGAGCCTTAGCTTCAGACCTGGTCCGTACTTTGAAGTGGAAGAAACTTCTGGAGTTTTTCTCCCATAGAGGTGCCTGGAATTTCCTGCCTCACTTGCCCTATCTCCAGGACGTTACTTTGTGTGTGGACTGAGGCCACTCATTTGAAATACAAATGTGGCAGGTGACGGCCCGCTCCTCCTGTTAAGTCAGGATGGCCCAGCTTGCCAACACCCAGACCCTCTTTTTTGATACTGTCTAGAAGGAATACACAAAGGCCATCTGCCAACTACATCTAGTCATCTGACTCAGGAACAGGCTTCAGGCACCAAATGGTTGAGATAATGAAATGCAAAATTTCTAAAAGCAGCATTTTAAGAATTGTGACTTAAATTACAAAAGTGTAAACCTGACATTTCTACCTGTTGCCAATCAAAAGTTATCCCTTAATAAATGTAATAAGGGAACTCAATGTTATTATGTGGGCGGGGTAGGCCTTGCAGTAGTGAAAATAAATTGAGGAGGTTTTCACAACTATGACATGTCCAATGTTTTTAATACAACATATCCTGTCCTATGGGCTGTTTCAAGCACACCCTAGTAGTGACATATGTATTAAAAAGAGAGTTTTAGTCTTGACAAAGGCCATTTAAACTGCACTACAGGCTGCAAATGACGGCTTGAGACATGTTTAAAAGGTTACTTAAGTGGGATGCACAATTTGTGCTGCAGGCCCACTAGGAGTATTTAATTTACCAGCCTTGGGCATATGGTATACCAATTTATTAGGGACTCATAAGTACATTAAATATGCCAGTCAGGTATAAGCCAAATGTACTATGTGTTACGTTGTGGCTAGTAGTGGGAGAGTGCAGAGTCATAAAGCCAATAAAAACAAATTCAGCAAAACAGAACGGTTGAAGGCAAATCATTTGGGGGACCACCACCCAAAGATGTCAGGTCCAACACACATGTGGGTCAGCTCAGTGTAGATTAAACACTCAATATCTGTTTTATTACATCTTCTCACACATTTTGGGATAGTGTGAGACTGGACAGTTAATAGTTTTTAAAACAATGTGATGCACATATCAAAAATGTGTTACAGTGTTCATTTTGTACATTGGACGTAAAAGGCCCACAAACATATTAAAATATTTCCAAATAATATTTTTTACGTATTTCGGTTGAATTATACACCCCAATTAATGTCTGTAAAATTATATGATTACAAAGTATTCATAGATTGGAAGGCATATCCTACACAAATGTCAAAGCGTGAATGAAAGGGACCCAAAAAGATATCATTCCGTTTTCTATGATTTTTACTGTAGGCATTGTTGGTTTAAAATCCCAGCACTTCCTGTCATCAAAAACGTCTGACTTTTGCACTACTGACGTAAGGTTGTACATAATTCAGTACTTCATTTGACCTGGTGGTTGCTAGTGGGGGTCACCGGCACCAGTTTCTGAGGACTGGCACTTATTTGACCTCTTTTGACATCTGAGGGCATGAGGGTGAAAACACACAAAGAGGTAAGAAGGAGGAAGAGAAAGACAGAAAAACAGGCCCATATGGAGAAAGCAGGGACCTGGCAAGAGGGAGGTAAAGGGGCAAGGATTACCAGATAGATGACTAAAGAAGCAAGAGGTGGACTGAAGACTGTCCAGCCTTGGAAATCGGCGCACTGTGGGCGTCTGGGCAGAGTTGAGCATCGGCATTCATTCTTTTACAAACTAGGCACTGCTCATATTGTAGTTACAGAGTATATCAGATAAGCAAATTAAAAAGGGTTAAAGAAGGTCAAGCAAAATTTGGGTGAAATTAGAGTGAGGGAATACCATCAAATGAACAGTTGCACAATGAATAGGGAATATCACAACAATGGCCTTGCAAAAAAACTGCCACATAATGTTTAAGTTAGAAATAGGTTGATAAGTAAGAAAACCATTTTAAAATAACATCCACATCTTTATACGGAAGCGCATTTCTTGATAATCCAAATGTTAGATTGGCTGGTGTTTTGTTTATTTCTAATTTACAGTTTTGTTTGAGTTTTGAAAGAAAAACAAAAAACAAGCATAGATACTGTGGCATATAGTGCTGAAAGATTCATGTTAGAGACCGATTCTGATCCCTTTATGAAGGCCTCCAGACAGGTTCCGGAATGAGCAAATCCGATTCGGAGCCTATGTTTCCAACTGAATCGTCCCATGTTCTGAACGACTAAGTACAATGCAAAGATCTTGTCCGCGCCAACCAAATCTTTTCCAAACACGATCCTGTCAGCCCGAGTTGTTCGGAGCCGAATACTGCCGTGCAATGGGGCCAGCTTCTGAACGAGCGAGTACGATGTCCGAGGAGAAAACGGGGAAAAAGCGCTGAGGAGAAAGAGTCTGTTTTTTCCTGCAAATGGCATCAACAAAGGGTTTGCGGTGCTAAAATCACCATCTTACCAGCTTCCAGGAAAAGGCATCCTTAATTCCCAAAACAATTTTTTCAACACAGTTTTGGCATTTCACTGGGAGATAGAGCATTTTTCCTATTTTTTTAGATTCAACTTCCTTCCAGTTAGTGATGGAAACAGGGGTAAAACCCACAGTGGATCGCAGAAAGCTATACGATTCTGAAACATAGACAAAATTTGGAATTAAGAAAGGGGTCATATGTGTAAATTCTTCAAGGTTTTCCTATAAAAAGTAAGAGTTGAAATAAAAAAAAATATTGAAATTGATTTGTTAAAACAGGTATTTGTATCTACGTTTCCATGTGTCATCTTTTCTTTTGATACAATAAAAAGAGAGAAAAATAAGTATCAAGAATACATATGTATTTCTAAAATGGCCACATGATATGCAGTTTAAAAGCAGTGGTTATTTGCACATCTCAGAATGTGTGGGTACCCATACTACCTTGTGAATTAGAGGGCATTTCTCAAAATGACTTCTTTATTGCACACTGTCTGTCATTTGGAAGGTGCAAATGCAGAAAAAGACATTTGGTAATAACATTTGTTCTACTATTCTGTGTATGAACGGCCTAAAACGCAATGTGGACACATCGCATTTTTCCACTGAAAACTGACTCTTTTTTTGCAATATCCCTAACTGTGGATTTAGGGCCCTAGCTCAGCCGGCACCTAGAGAAACCTAGCAAACTTGTAAATTTTTCAAAACTAGCCACCTAGGGGAATCAAGGATGGGGTGACTTGTGTGGCTTTTACCAGGTTTTGTTAACTATAATCCCTTGTACCCCTCAAAATGTGTCTAAAAACACATTTTCATTACATATCTGTGATGGAAAGTTCTGGAATCTGAGGCAAGCCACAAACCTCCGTCCACCCAGCATTTCCCTAATTCTTCTGATAAATATGATACCTCACTTGTGTGGGTATGCCTCGTGCCCACGACAGGAAACAGCCCAAAATGCAGTTTGGAAACATCACATTTTTCCACTGAAAACTGCCCCTTTCTTTGCAATTTGGCTAGCTGTGAATTTTGGGCCCCAGCTCAGCCAGCACCTATGGAAACCTAGCAAACCAGTTCATTTTTTTAAAACTTGGGGGCATATTATCAAGCAGGGCGTTAAAATTATCTCCGTTTTAGCAGCAGAAAACTGCCGCTAAAGCGGCGATAATGTGCTTGATAAAATGACCTGGAGAATTCCAATAGAAGCCAATGTTAACACTAGAACATGGGCTTCTATTGGAATTCACAAGGCCATATTATTAATCCCATTATCCCCACTTTATCGGCAGTTTTCTGCCGCTAAATGGCGATAATTTCTGCCGCCCTGCTTGATAATATGCCCCTAGGCACCTACGGAAATCCAGGGTGTGGTAACTTCTGCGGCTGTCAGCAGGTTCTGTTACCCAGAATTCATTGCAAATCTCAAACTTTTTTTATTGTTTTTTTAAGTTACATAACGTTTCACATCTGAATATTATAAATTCTTATTTGTATGTTCATTCAGCAAACAGCTATTCAAAATCAGCCGTTGGCTACAGTCGTCAACAAATATGCCATGAAGGGGCCCCATATGTCTTTGGGTCCGAGGCCCATGGGAGTTCTTCTGCATAACAACCCAATTGATCTTTATAGTATGTCATGGCCTTCTTCCACATTTCAAATGTAGGGGGCTGTTTCCTGCCCTAGTAAATAGCCACTCTCCTTTTTGCCAGCAGCAACGTCACTGCTACAAGTCTCAGATTAATTGGCCGAAGAGACTTAATGAGGCCCAAGATACTTATTTGGTACATTCCACGTGTTCCATCACCATATTTGAGAGTGATTCATATGGCTGCAGGACAAGGCCAAGTGAAGAAATTCTGCTGCAAGTTTTCAGCAGCGAAGACACTGTGCATCTGCTCGCAACCCATTTTTTTTCAATTGATGGGGAGAGTGGTACATCTGCTGCAAGATCCTAAAGTGAATAATCCTTAAATTACAGTTTGATGTTAGCCTGCTCATTAAGGCATAACACAATTCCCAATGTGCTAATGTTAGCAGGTTATCTAAGAGAGCATTCTATATGTCTACTGCAGCACACATGCCCTTGGACCTCTCTAGCTGGGAGGCAGTGTATAGCCTAGTAATGAGTCTTTTGCAATTGGTACAAGTGAGTAGGATTTGTAAGGCCACTAATGGCATTGGTTCCCTTTGAAAGGACAGATAGTGAACCCTCATGGCTACATGTAAATGGTGATATGTGAAGGCCAAAAGTGGGGTTTGCCTCTGAGTACCCAGGAAGACTTCATGTGAAATAACATTTTCCCCGGGGTAGGCATCTCCCATAGTCTCCAGTCCTGCCCCCTTTAATATGGCCAGTGCCTTAGGTTCTTGAGTGACCAACATCACCGGATGATGCAACAGTGACATTGCTGGGGTATACAATGGGGAATTACCCGTATGAGTGTCAAGTCCCTGTGAGGCATTTGTTCTGCTGTGTACGGTGTTTATTTCTGTTGCTGTCAAGTCCAGCCATGTGTGGGGTAGTATCAGCCTAAGGGGTATAGGGTAAGCATCATCACTCTTGATTGCTGTGTGGTGTGTATTTTGGTGGATAAGAACAATAGTGTGCAGAGTGCGTTTGTGCACAGAGATAGTATAAGTATAAGTCTGGGGCCCCAGACCCCCTTTGCATATATGGATGTGTGAGCATGTGCCAGCAAATTCTAGGTTGCTTCTCGGCCCATGCAAAGGTTCTCAGGCAGGACTTCAGACATTTTAAAGAAGGCCTGTGCTAGAGAAATGGGGATGTTTAAGAACAAATACAGAAACTTAGGGAGTACGACCATCTTCACAATTGCTATTCTGTTAGCAAATGACAAGGGAAGTCGTACACATCAGGCTACTTGTTACTCTACGCTCGATACAGCGGTACCATAGCTCTGCCGGATAACTATCTCAGGGTCTCTGTGCACCCACGTCCCCAAGTATTTTCAGGGATCTGTCCTTCACTCCAATTGGAAGTCCAGGGCATGGGGCTCAGTGTTTGACGTCAAGGTAAAGATAGTTGACTTAACCCAGAGTACCACTCACACTTTATGTATTCCTGGACTAACGGCATCAAATTTACAGCGGAATTCCGGACGTATAGCTCTATATCATCCACATAGCGATATATGGTGTAAGGACCCTGTCAAAATCGCAGTGCATCAGCAGTATGTTGCTGCCTGGTCAGGCACGCCAGGGGTTCTAGTGCAAGGGCAAATAAGATCAGTGATAATGAGCATTTCTCCTGTGTCCTCCTATATTATGTATGGGCAGAGCCTGCAGAGTTTCACTCTGTGAAATTCTGCTGAGCTACCAAAAACTCTGCAGAATTATTCAGAGTTCTGTGACTGGGTAGAGTATAAGTTTCACATTGACAGTGAAGCAGTGCACCAGATAAAATCCCAAACTGAATAATATAAAATCAAGCTGCCCACCTGGTCTTCACCCCAAAGCCCCTCTTCTGTGGTTTGCATCCCTCATCAGTGCACAAGAAGGCTGGGTCACATGAATGTGGTGCTCCAAGGGGTATACTTGAAAGTGGATTTGACAGAACTGTAGTAGGCCGACGTCTCTTAAAGTTGTTGAACAATCACAAATACTTTGGAAAACACATACATATGCCTATCTCTCACAACATTTCAGGCACTGGAATTTCAGCACAAATTTCAAATGATAGTGTTTTTCTCACACTATGCCTCAGTGGTTTGAAGTGCAAGGCAACAAGCAAGGAGCTACACAAAGTTAGATAATGAAGTGGATCTGTGTTTCTAAGTCATATCCCCACTTTGTACCTCAGTGCTATTTCTCAGAAGCTGCCGGAGTCCACAGACCTGTGGTACCCACATTTCCAGATAGTTGCTTGGTGAGAGGGGGTGGGCTCCATTAAGTGCCCTGGGAACTGCGTTGTCGAGGGTACTAGAATAAAGGAGGTTTGTCTTGTGTTTCTTTGTTAATCATCCAATCTAATTTATTTTAAAATATCTTGCACCAAGTGCCAACATGAGAAAATGTGAGATAAATGGGCTGAAGGGAAAAACTACAAGCCTCTCTCTGCCTAGGACCCCCAAGAATCACCTCCCCCAGCCCTTCATTTTCTCTCCTCAAAGTCAAGTTAAAAATATAAGAACAGGGAAGTGAAGCTGCTCTCTGCCAAGTGTCTCCTCTTCTCTTAGCTCCACTTAATTAAAATAAAAATGATATAGCGCAGCTTTAATACTTACACAACTGTGTCATGTGGAGCCTGGGCATGAAACGCAGTGGCTGTTGCTAACTTGAGAATCCTCTGTCCTGACCCTTCCCCCACCTGAGCTCCTCACAGCTTCAGGGTGTTAAAAGACACACATGGAACTGCACTGTTCAGGCTGGAGTTGCTATCGATACATATTACGGTATTGACAGTGACACCAGCTCACTTGCTGTGCAGGAGAATAGAATGGAAGACTTTCCTTACCAACATGCCCGGTCTGAAGTGCACTCAAATTGTGCATCATTTCTCTCCCATGAATGGTGGGTGCCAGTAAACTCTGCATTGTGGCGGTCGGCGGAGTTTTAGCAGAACTCCGCTTTCCAAGCAGAGCGCAGAATTGCAAAACTGTGTACATTCCGCCGGCAGAGCGGAGTTTGCCACGCACCCCTTCTCTATAAATCCTCCAGGTCTCTGATATGTTGCCATTGATGCGGATCTGCACTCACAGGTCCGTGTCAAGCATGTGGATCCGCCGCAAAACATTGGTGGCATTCCCATGTGGTACTGGACTGTTAACATATATGGCCATTGTATGGAGTCAAATGCCTTTGCACCGTTGAGGAGTACCGCTGCTACCTGGAGTGAGGAACCCAGTTGGTGGAGAACTGCGAAAATTGCGTGCAGGCTCTGCATAGTGGATCGAGAGGGAATGAAACCTGATTGGTCTGGCAGTACCAGCGAGGGGAGTAACGACTGATGCCTAGTCACTAAGATTTTCACAAGGGTTTCGCCATCTGTGTTGACTAGTGACAATGGACAATTAGAGTCACATCACTCAGCTAGTTTATCAGGTCTTGATGTTGGTGGAAGTGAGTGTTTGTCATATGCCTCGGCAAATTTGTTTCTGAGGTGGGGCACAAGTAAGTCTGCATACATCTTATAGAAGTCACTAGAGAGCCCTTCACTCCCAGGGGCCTTCCCATTTGGGAGTGTGTGTATCACATCTTTTATCTTCTCCTCAGAGATGTGCTGCACTAGAAATTTCCTTTGCCCTGGTGAGAGCCAGGTGAGTGCCACAGCATCCAAGTATGATGTGTGTCTTGTTCCATTGCCATGATATATGCACCATATAAGCCAGTATAGAACTCTATGAACTGGGCAACGATTATCATGGTGAGTGCTCCAATGTTGGGATACTATAGCCACTATGTGTGTGTGTGTGTGTGTGTGTATGCCCAGGGCTCCTTGGTTTTGGCAGCTAAACTACAGCCAGAATGGCCTCCCTCCCTGTATGCTTTCGCACCCACTGTCTGGCCATGTGCCTCACCTATCCAAACACCCAACCATTTCGACCCAGGAGTCTGTGCGGAATGCAGTGTGAGATGTGTTTCTTGGAGCAGTATGACTTGCAAATGGTGGCAGTCTAAGTAGGCAAACGCTTGCCTGACTTTCTTGGTATTATTGAGCCCACGCTTATTCCATGTGAAAAAAATAACGTGTCCTGCACTTCGGACAATTGAAATCAAATGCAACTGTGAAGCGGTACATACATAGCAAGTTGCGTGTTGGGGCTTGGTGAAATGCTAATAATAGCCACAACACTTGGATGGAATCTCAAACAGGAAACAGAATACCCACCCCCCACCCGCTTCAGCATTCCAGCTTTGCTAAAGCCACCCCCATCCAGAAAAGAGTGTACCACTAGGTATGCCAACAATAGGAAACACAAACTGACACATTCTTGTCAACATTCCTTGTGATCATTTGAGGTGTGCCCACGTGGCGTAGCTAGAGGCTGGTGTGTGCTCCAGGTGGACGGAGATGGCCAGGAACATGACTGGGGTACAGCCCAGCGATTAAGTGACTCAAAAGGGTCCATCAAGGTATGCCATTTAAGGGAAGCCCAGGGACAATGAGTCCATATAAAGCAAGGCAGAAACTGTGTGAGCAGATCATAGTGTGCCACTCCCACTATGAAGCAGAGTCACTCCCTGTGCTTAGCACAAGTGATAATGCAACAAGAGTCATTAAATTTGCTCTGTAGAGGACACTGAGCTGGTGTCAGCAGAAATGGCATCACAGAGGCAGTAAGTACTGGTCAATGATCTGCATGCTCCTTGTTGCCATCAGATATCTTCTGTAACTGGTTCGAGAATCGAAACTAGCTGAACCAAGCCTTGACCTGGTGATTGATTTTGCAAAGTCCTTGACAGCCTTCAGGGTAGTACATTTTTGCTCCGTTCTGACATATTCCACACAAAAGGCGGGCGGGGTAGAGCATGGAGTATGGTATTCCTGTTGCCTGTAGTTTCTTTTTTGTCTGTAGGAATTGACACCAAATGGACTGCACTGCCATGGTGAAGTTGAGGTAGAATGTGACATCATAACCTTGGTAGTGTATTGTTCCTTTCTCCCTGGAGAGGTGTAACACAGTGTTGCAGTCTAGATAAATTAATAGTTTGGAGATTATCGATCTCGAGGAGGTCCCAGGAGGTGGGCGCACTGCTAGTGATCTGGGCGCTTTTTCAACAATTACACAGACAGTTATTCACTACCGAAGAAGATCTCTCAACATGGTTTCCATGTACTTTTCCTTCTGGCTGGCGATGGGCCACTACTGGTAGGATGGGAGGGAGAAGCTGGGCACCGCCCTACTTACACCTGAACAGGCTGTACCTTGCCTATACACTAAGAGTTTCATACCCCCTGTTGTTAGTCTGGAGGCAGGACAGGGAAGATAGGAAGCCTATGAACTCTAAAGGAAAACTTCTAGAACCTTCTCCCTACTTCAAAGGAAGGCTCAGATCTAAATTTGACCTCAGAACACCAAATACATCAATATACCTATGGGCCTGTGGATTCTCGGACAGCAAGTAGGATTGCTGTACTGCTAAAAGGACTGCCACTCAGCTGGACTGCTTCTCTGAAGAACTACTGCCCTTCTGCCTGTTTCCCTCTTGAATGGGTGAGAAGGACTCTGCCTGTGTCTGTTGAACCCAGGACCCCAAAGTGACTCCAAGGGCCAGTTGGTTGGCAATCTGACCAGAGCATCAGGGCCAGAAGGCTTCAACAACCTTGAACCCAGCACCTGGACTCTTCCATCTGTGAGTCGTACCCTGCCACATAATGCCACCCCAATCCTGGACCCTTGGAAGTGGGCCAGAAGATTCTCTCTCGTACTACATCTGTGGACTAAGCCGAATCGATGCATTTTCTCTGCTGCGTTGCACAATCCCAAGCAAAACTGATTCATCACTTCTTATGCGACGGATCTTTCAATGCAAGGACTCTGCATCGACCTCAAAGCCCACATCACAACAGCCACATTGCAAACCTTCTCCAATGCAGGCCCTTGCATCCCAAATCTCTCATCAATGGCAGCCTCAACAATGACTCAGGACCTCTCATCGCATCTTCGCAGCTCCTCAGAACGATGCACCTTGGATGCACAGCACCTCCTTGGTGCAGGTTCTTGCAATGCTCCACAACCAGGATTTAAGGTATTTGTGTGCAACAGGCCTAACTGGGTCCTTGTAGCTGGACTGCGCTCCATTGCAGTCAGCCTGAACTGGTGACTCTATGTCAAGTCCGACGTGACCAGATATCCACAGTTGGTGCTTTGTACGTTTTGGTGCTATTTTCACTGAAATCTTTAAAATTGCATATCTCTAGTTCTACTGTTTGGATTTTTGTTGTTTTGGTCTTGTTTTATTTATTAAAATGTACTCTATCTTTCTAAATTTAGTGTTGCACAACTACTTTATCAGCCACAGCTGCTGCAGGTAACGCAGTGGGGCCGGCTGGGGGGGATTTCGAGATACGACCACAAAGGAAAACTAAATAAATAATCATTAGGTCTCGCCTGTCAATGCGCATGCGCATTGAGCTTGCGAGACTATGGGGACTTAAACAGACTTTAACCAACTTGCAAGGAATCGTGGCGATTCCTTGCAGTGCCCGTGAAATTCAAGCTCAATGAGAATGCGCATTGACATTAAAAGCGCGTGCACATGCCCCCAGCCGCCTGCCTTGCATGTCTTTTCCCTCAGGCGCACTCCCTCCGTCTTGGCTCCCTAAACTACTCGCTGCCTCCTCCCGCTCTCCTTAATCCGTTCTCCCTCTCGTGAAATCCTTCTGGTGGGTGATGCAAGCGAGGAACATACGTGGTGCACACTCAGCTCAGGCGCCTGGATTCCTTGCTGCTTGTGGCCTGGACGAATATATTAATCTAACTCTCTCTCTCTTTCCATTTCTCTCCTCTCTCTCTTCTCTGTCTCTGATCTTTCTCTCCAACTCCATACATTTCCCTCTTTCTTTCTCTCTTGTTAAGCTGCCGGCTCTTAACGCTCTGTCTGCAGCAAGGCTGTCAATGATATGCTTCGCTCATTACATTTGCGGTGTAGGAGTGTGCTTGTTTCCGCCCCCTGCCAGCACGAAAAGAGAATCATGACCACAATGGTTTACATAAATATCAAAGCGCCAGGTCAATCTTTTGAGAAAATCGCTACCATTATGATTTGTAATGGTGGCTGCAGGGCATTCGCAAAAATATCATTAAAGTCGCAAGACCGTCATGATACTGGCCAATCCTTTTCCTGTATAATTACATTCCTACATTCAAGCACATTGGGCTTTACTGAGTGACGCACTAAGGGCCGGTCTCACCAGCCACTTTTCCTCCTGCCCCCCTCTCATTCCTCCTGCAGTGCCCACGCCGCTCTCTCTGCTGTCGCCATGTTGGAGTTCATAGGTCGGTGTTGGCCGTCCTAAATGCCCCAGTCACTTTTTGAATTATATTATTGTAGTTTTCATTGTGTTTTTCTACTAGCCACTGCAGTTAGCCTAGCGCGGCACCATCACCCACCTCTGCAACCCCTCCCACAACACTGCCTGCTAAGTACACAGACTGTTCGCCGGTATGTGATGCGACTGCATTTCCTCTGACAGCGCCGCAGAGAGTTGTCAGCTGCTTCAGGTTACTTTTGACAAATCAGGAGAGGATAAAAGAAACCACCAGTTTAAGCACATGCACAAGTAACTCTACGTTTCGTCTGCCCCACCATCCGTTCTTGATGCAGACAGAATAGTTGCTAAACATTATGTATGTGCTACATACATAACTCTGCCTTATTAAAAAAAATTCCATTTTAAATAGCGCTTGTTACAGTTTCGTCTTTTTACTGCACTGCAAACAGCATGCGTTAATATTACAGGCCACAATAACACTTCAAGTATCGACTTCAGATACATTTAAGTTGAGTGAGGCCCGTCGGAGTCAAACATATTCTGCCCCGATACTTAAGGAGGGGGAGTGAAGTTCAAACGTTCAACGAAGCCCCCACAACTATACATAGGAGAGGACAAAACACTGACTTCGTGAATCAGACTCCGAACTCTCCAGTGTTATGTTCTAACACTAAACCTTTTTTTCCGTTTGGGATCATATTTCGAAACTTGTGTGCAAGTGCATGAAGCGACCATTTCTGATGAAAGAGGCTCTAGAAATAAGGGATATTATTACATTGTTGGTTGGTAAATTTCACTTGAATTGTCTGATAGTACAGTCCCTCTCAAGCACAACTCGATAAAATCAGGAGATGGCGCAACGAAGCGGCAGGGACAGAGGATAGTGCTTTGTAAGATTACTTACACATACCTACTAATTCTGCCGTCTTCGAGACCAGTGGTTAGTAGTTTTCCTAACAATATCATGTACCATTACACCCCGCTCCGCCCCCTCCCCTGCCTGCCGTGTCGCTTTTCTCCTCCCCCTCCCCTCTCCCCTGCCGTGTCGCATTTCTCCTACCCCTCCCCACAGCAATGCCCTCCGTCTTGGCTCCCTAAACTACTCGCTGCCTAAGTTGTGGCATAACTGACTATGGGGCCTGCACTCCAGTTATTGGCTCGAGCCGCAAGTAAAGGCGTACACGGACCGTGAGGGGCAATAACTAACATTCCACTGAAAGTACCATTAGTCTAGACGTTAATTCCATTGGCCCAGCTTCTGGGAGCTCGCATTCCATCATCAAAGGCATCAGCCTCGCTCTGGCCTCACTTCTCCTCCCCCCTAATTGCTCTCACTCTCCATCTGTTGCCACACGCACTAACCAGGCAGCCCACCCCCTCCCTCTCCAGCACGCGCACCATTCTCTCTCTGTTGCCACACGCATCAGTAGGCAGCCCACCCCCTCCCTCTCCATTTGTTTCTATGCCTACTGGTTTTGCAGCACTTGTGAAATCCTTCTGGTGGGTGGTGCAAGCGAGGAACATACGTGGTGCACACTCAGCTCAGGCGCCTGGATTCCTTGCTGCTTGTGGCCTGGACGAATATATTAATTCTCCCATCTGGTAGTTATTGTTTGCTGTTCATTTTTTGGGGGGTGATGGGCTACGACACAGTGGACTTCTCTCTCTTTTTTTTAAAGGTATTAAATGAGAAGAAAATGTGTAGAGCAAGAATCGATCATCTAAAGGAATTTTTGCTCCAGCCGTGAACAGGAAATGCTAATTACCATACATACCTCCAGAATCCTTTGCGCACAAAAGATTGTGTTTATGAGGCTGACAGGTAATAGAGTACAGTTCGGAGTTTTGCTCCTGCTTTCTTATTGCCCATTGACACTGTGGTTTGCACACTCTGTCAATTTGTTTTTTATTCTACCACTGGGCAAAGTACCATTAGATGTGTGCTTAAAAATATCAGCAGTACTTATTCACTCGTGCACGGCTCGCTCTTGGATTTATTTTTATTGGCCATTAACTCTGTGGTTTGCGCACTCTGTCAATTTTTTATATTCTCCCATTAGGCAAAGTAACATGTGCTGTGGGCTTAAAAATATCAGCATTCGTTAATCACTCGTGCATGGCTTACTTTTTTTTTATCACTTGTGTTTTTTGTTTTTTTCTCTCTCTCTCTCTCTCTCTCTCTCTCTCTCTCTCTCTCTCTCTCTCTCTCTCTCTCTCTCTCTCCTTCCATTCCCTTCATTTACTCTATCTCCCCTTATTCCCTCTCTCTCTTTGACTCCCCTTCATTCACTCTCTATCACCTTTATTCTTTTTCCTCTTGCTCTCTTTTCTCTCACTCATTCCCACACTTGACAGGACCAACAGTGGGCGCTTCTTACATACAGGTACAACAGAGGGCGCATCTCACACAGACAGGAACAGGGGCCACATCTCACACAGACAGGAACAGAGGATGCTTCTCACACAGACAGGAGCAACAGAGGGAGCATCTCACAGACAGGAACAACAGGGGGCGCATCTGACATAGACAGGTACAGGGGGCGCATCTCACACAGGCAGGAACAGGGGGCACAACTCACACACACAGGACCAACAAGGGGCGCATCTCACAGACAGGAACAACAGACATCTATCTATCGCCCTCACTCTATCGCCCTCACTATATCTATTTATCTATCACTCTCACTCTATCTATCTATCGCCCTCACTCTATCTATCTATCGCCCTCACTCTATCTATCTATCCCCCTCACTCTATCTATCTATCTATCTATCTATCTATCTATCTATCTATCTATCTATCTATCTATCTATCTATCTATCTATCTATCTATCTATCTATCTATCTATCTATCTATCTATCTATCTATCTATCTATCTATCTATCTATCTATCTATCTATCTATCTATCTATCTATCCATCTATCTATCTATCTATCTATCTATCTATCTATCTATCTATCTATCAGACTCTATCTATCAGACTCTATCTATCGGACTCTATCTATCGGACTCTATCTATCTATGTAACTATCTATCTATCTATCACCACTCACTCTATCTATCTATCGCCACTCACTCTATCTATCTATCGCCACTCACTCTATCTATGTATCTATCTATCTATTGCCACTCACTCTATCTATCTATCACCCTCACAGCATCACTCTGTGCAACCATTCAACAACAACTGGTTCAAATATGTTCTCTCAATGTTTCAAGCTTTATTACAATTGTCACAAAAATATGTTAATATTTCACCTCTGTTCTTGGATTTTCGACACAATAAAATACACTGAACATAAGTCTAAGTCACGTACATACAAAACATGTTGCATTACAAATGCTATAGGTGTCACATTTGCAAAAGTTAAAAGTATTGGCATTGTTAATGACAAAGCTATTCATTTTGCTATTTTCAAGACCAACACATAAAAATAAAATTGTCATTTACAAAACCAATAGATCCAACTTTTCTAATGCGAGACCTATTGCATTTCCAATGCTTGTTTTTTTCTTGTGGTCATCTCTCGAAATCTCCCTCAGTCAGTCCCACCGCTCTTACCTGCAGCGGCAGTGGCAGTGGCTGTACTTTAAGCATTGCCTCTAAGTTAAGCCTGACTGCTCTTTTCCAACTGACAGGGAGTTGAGCACAGGTTACTTTGGGGTTAACTTGTATTCCACTCTGACAAGGATTGTGGTTTCTGCTTTAATAGTGTTTTACACCCTCAACCAACAACTTTCTTACACTCTCCAAGGGCCTGATTCACATAGTTTAAATTACACTTTAGTGAAAGTTGCATTTTTCTTTGCTATTCCAAATATGAGAGCTGATAGTAAGTTTATGATTGTAGAGTCAGGGCAGATAACTCAATATATAAAATATTAGACCTCGATACACCTTTATGCGTGGTCATATCCTCGCCGTCTGTGTAGTCTCAGCACTGGTTAATTTACTATTGAATAGTAGTTTGGGAATAATGATGAAAAGCTTAACTTACATTAAAATGGAAGTTTACCTTATTAAATACTGCAGAAAATACTGCTCATGACTGTCAAATTCAACAATATGTAAATTATCTACTCACATGAAAGTCAAATCACACATACATTTTTTTTAATAATTACATAATATTGCTTACTTAGGTCAAGGTACAACAATGTCAGCATTTGCTTTATCTCATTTTTAACTTTGTGCCTTGAAAATGTTCACCACCTTCATAATTGTTCATTTGCATTTTTCAGTGGACCAGGCTGGCCAAGGGATATCACTACAGGACCAGGAGCAGACCATTACATCCTCGGCTCAGCGAGGAGGAGGAGGGAGAACAATCACCCAGCATGGGTAGTGTCCCCACCAGTAGACTGACATGACCTTCAGAAATAATAATCTGGGTGGAAGATGAGGAGGCTGAAGGGGGAGAAACTGAAAGGGACTCCATCAGCCAAGGGAGGAAGAAGTTGGTTTTCCTACTGGCCCACAAGTTGAACCATCTGCAATGATGTCTCAAGAACAGGACCCAATATTGACTAGGCCTGCCACCAGCCGCTCCCTAACTCCTGAGGCCCCTATTACATCATGCAATGAACTGCACACCCTGCCACTACTCCCCCTCCGAGAGCCCATCGAGAAGCTCAAGAGTAGAGGGAGACATCTGTCACTTACACCCCACACTCCTCATGTGTGCCACAATCCCCTTCTTGCCTGTGGCTGCTATTCCGGGGGGGGCATTGGGGGTGTGTGTGGGGGTGTTTTATGGTGGCTATTGAGAATGCCAAGACCTTGTACTTTTGGGGATTTCAGGACATTAGGGTTGCGCTCCAGATGCTTCTAAAGACACAGTCTAGGCAGCTTGATTTGAACAATACCTCCATCACCAACTTGAGTGCATTGGCTCTAAAACCCACCCAACCTACTTTTTTGGGGTCTCCCAGTTAGTCAGCTAACATTGTTTCCCCCGCTACCCCTCATGTTGTCTCTTCACGTGGGGTGTCTGGTCTTGCACCGGCCAGCCAAACTGCATCCACATGTGAAGAGGATATTCACATAATTGTGAAAGATGAGAGTGAGGATGGCTTCTGACTGTACCCCCTCGAGCCCGAACCCTACCTGGAAACCAACATATGGGGGAGCATCTGACATGGAAAGTGACTTTGGCAAGATGGCCGCTGACAGTCTGTAGGGAGAGGACGTGCTCCCTGTTGCTCCCCGGCTCTTGACCAGAAGAATGATATAACTGAACGGCGGGATTTGGAACGTTTAACATCTACACTGTGCGGTGGCAGCAGCGGCAGTAGCGGCGGCCTTCAAAAAAAAAAAGAAGAAACGAGGAGGAAATCGGCCGATGTGGCTGTTTATGCAGGCATTGACGGAGGCACTAACCTTCCCGGCGGCGGACATAGTGCTGACGCGGGCATTGGATAATGCACGTCAGCTGATGGTGAAGGCGAATACCTGGAGGCAGAAGTATTGGCGGTTGCGGCAACAGCGGCAATATCGGCAGCAGAGCTCAGCGGCAACAGCGCTGTCTGTAACTTGGCAAGTAATGGCGCCGAAGATTTCAAAGGTTTTAAGGGAGGAGAAAGCTGCATGGAGTGAATCTGACGCTCCGGCAGCTAACCTTCGCACAAAGAAACTGACACGGACCCAGGAGGAGTCTGAGGACCCACAGCTCGCCGACCATGGAAGGAGCGCGGGACGAAGTAAGGAGGCTGGCAGCTGTGTGGGGGAGAAACCAAAGAAAAAAGAAAAAAAGACAAAAGTAAGGCAGCCCTGACAAATAAAGGAAATAAGGGAAAACCAGCAGAACAAGGGAATTTGAGGCAGCCGTTAGTGTCAGAGACTTTTTTTCCTGTTTCTGCTACTAATTCTTTGGCGTCTGGTACCGCTGTAGCTCAACCAGAATTAGTAGAAATTGTGAGTTCAGTTCTTGAATGTCACCCTGAACCTGACCCTGGCTCCTTCGCGGGAGGGGTAGATAGTAATCTGCCGATATCTTGTTCTTTAATAGAGACTGATAATGCAAAAACTTTGAGTAAGAAGGCATGTAGAGATACTGAACCATCACAAGGAGGCTCAGCACAGGAGAAAGCACAGGAGAAAGAAGAGAACTTTTCGGAGCAGGATAAACGGAGGTGCATAAAAGAGGGCGATGTGGCCACTGTCAATGACAAGGGTGCTGGTAGTATGGAGGATAGTGGTGTCGTATACCGCGCTGAGGAGAACACTTTACCTCCTAAATCGGACTCAGACAATATTTTGACTTTAACTGAGGCACTAACAGAGGCAATAAGGGAGGGACAAGGTAGTCTCAACGTCTCTAATCTGTCTGTCTGCAATCTGTCCGTAACAGGGGGGGTAACCACGAGATCAGTATAAGCAGACATTCTGATGTGGGGGGGACTGAAAAATGAGATGGTAATGGTGACAATAATATGAATGATATGATTAACAGTGATCCCAAAGCATTGATAGCTATAACTGGCTCCCCTAGCGATGAATGTTTTTTCTCTGTTAACGAGGGCGAAGAGGAAGGAGAGGAGGTGGGGGCAGTCGGGGGGGGTGAGTCGGAGGACTCCTCTACTGCAGACTTGGGGAGTGATCAGACACTGTCAGGGCTAGAAACAGGGCTAGAAACAGGGTCTACCTCCACATCAGGCTCGGGAGAGCTCTCTGTCCAAGATATAGCTGTAAAACGTAAATCAAAAGTCCTGACTAAAAAAAGAAGAGCAAAAGGATCTATAAGCCCAGCAGCTATTAATGTTGCAAAGAGGCTTGACTGGGACTATGCAGCCACATCTCAGATGTATAAAGAGGGTGCCGGAGCCTTAGATGAAACCATGGGCTCTTCACGGATAAATGAGAAGGGAATTAGGCAAGGCCAATCTGAAAATCAGACCCAGATCCAGACCCATAGTCAGACCTACAATCAGTCACAACCTCAACGCCAAGAGTCACCTAGGGGGCTTGAAATGATTTTCTCAATGCTTAAACAAATCCAAACTGAGGCGAGGGTAGAGAGTCAGAGAGCCAGACAGGAAAGTAAAAAAATACAAAGTTCTCTCCGGAAAGTAAGTAAGGCATGCACAGAACTGGCAGGGAGGCTAACGGAGGTTGAAGGAAGAACTGGGACTCTGGAAGATGAAATGAAAGGTTGGAAGGAATTTAGACAAGATCAAGAAAAAACTAACAGTGATGTGTTATGGAAGCTCGAAGATTTCGAGAACAGACAGAGGAGGAATAATGTCAAACTCCTAGGTATTCCGGAAGGAAGAGAGGGAAAGGACGCTAGAGCCTACACAATAGAACTCCTTAAGGGGGCACTCCCAGACATAAAAGGCTGGGATTGGGAGTTAGAGATCCAACGTGCTCACAGATTTCCATTCATACAGAGGAAGGGGGATGGCTCAAATAAACCTAGAGCGATTTTAATATATGTGGGCAACTATTTACTGAGGGAAGAGATAATGGCTAAAGCAAGGCCACAGACAAAATGCAGATATCAGGAGGTAGAGTTTTTTGCTAGACCAGACTTCTGCCACACAACGGTAGAGCGTAGGTGGAGACTGCGGGAACTAATAGCTCCGTTTCAGAGAATTGGTTGTGAGGCATATCTAATGTTTCCTAGCAGGATGAAGGTGGTAAAAGATGGTCAATTTAAAATTTTCTATTCTGAAATCAGGGCGGCTGAATTTTTGGCATGGCTCAAAGAAAGGAATTCGCAGAATCATACACACTCTCAGGCACATGCCGATAGTGAACTGGTGGTAGATTTATTGGCCAAAGATAGCAGGATTTAGGGAATGGTCTCTGGAAGCAGAAGAAGAAGAAGTACAAGAAGCTAGAACTGTATAGTATTTATTGTATGCAATTTGTAGAGAGGTAGCAACAAGTGCACACTTTCTTTGCCAATGGGCAGGAGACAATAGGAGTCGGGGGCGGGGGGCACGGGACCCAAACAGACACAGCTGTCACATATAGGTCCTTCGGACCTATTTGCCTGTAGGGGGGGTGGGTTAGTTGGGGTGGGGGGTCAGGGTGGGGGGCACAGGGGGGGCAAGGAACACAGAGTAATTTGGAAATATAGTACACAGGAAATACTATGGAATAAGAAGACTAACAAAATGGAAGAAATATTTGTGATGTATAAAGCCGTGGTAACAAAGTGTGTTTTTTTTTCTCGAAATGAATAAACCTATGGTCATATTTGTCAAAAACCCAGGATGAGTGTTCGTATTATGACATGGAACGTATGTGGTCTTAATGACAGGGCAAAAAGGCAGAAGGCAGCAGTCTTGATCAAAAATCTAAGACTGGATTTTTTAATATTGCAGGAAACCCATATACAGGTGTCTGAAATTAGGCTCTTAGAACAGTTAGGTCTTACGGTTATAGCACACTCTAGGCAGGGAACCAGGAATAGGGGGGTTGCTGTGATGGCAAAACAAAGAGACATAAGTACTAGAAAAAAATGGGAAGATGTATGGGGCAGATGGGCTCTAGTAGAGTGTATGGTTGGAGAAACATGGGTCACTCTGGGGTCTATTTATGGATCTACAGGAGATGATCCGGAGATTTTCGAGGAAATTGATATTGAGTTGGCAACTTGGGCTCCCTTTATATTGATAGGTGGCGATTTTAATATCAATGGAGCAGGGGGATTGGGGTTGGGGCTAGGACCCCCAGTTAAATATAAAGGGAGGAAGAAAAGAGGTTTTAAAGCAATCTATAACTTAGCTAGGAATATTGGATTACTTGATGTATGGGATACTCTTAACCCAGGACAAGATGGTTTCACATATTACTCAGCGCCTCATAGAATAAGTGTGAGATTAGATTATTTTTTAATAAGTAGCCAACGCATTGATGGGGCAGAGATTGAAAGAATACCAAGGCTTTTTTCGGACCATAATCCTCTCATTGTTACTCTGAAGGGTATGAAAGTGGTAAGGAAGGCATCGGAGTGGACATTCGAAAGGGCACTGCTAGTGGAGGATGCATACATCCAACATATGAAGAAATGGATAATCGAATTTTTGAACATAAACAGACATACAGCATCCGTAGGGATAGTGTGGGATTGTTTTAAGGCCGGAGTAAGGGGCGAGACTATCAGCTTTGGGGCTAGAAAAAGGAAAGAGGAAAAAGAGAGAAGTGACCGGGTAAAGAGGGAGTTATTGTTGGCAGAGGAGGAACTAACCAATAGGACAGACCAAACTGATAATGGAGACCCACTGGATCCAGCATATATAAAACTTGTAAAAATAAGAATGGCAGCAGAAGAGTATATAGCAGTTAGGGCAGCTAAACAATACACAGTGAATAGAGAGAAGTGTTATGAGCTGAATGAAAGAGTTGGCAAAATGCTAGCAGCCAGAACTAGACAGAAGGCATCTTTTGGTGAGATAAAAGCAATAAAAGATACCTCAGGGAGGATGATAACCAATGTACAAGAAATAAGGGAAGTCTTCAGGAATTTTTACACGAAGCTATATTCTGAAAATCAAATAAAAAATCCTGAAGACATAATGGAGTACCTGAATTATTATGAGGGGGGGCAGTTGGATGAAACAGAGAAGCAGAGGATTGATAACTTGTTAGAACTAGAGGAGGTAAAAGCAGCTATGAAGAGTTTACCATCAGGAAAGGCTGCTGGTCCAGATAAAATCCCGTTAGAGTTTTATAAGGTGTTCTGGGAGGAGCTAGCAGGAGACATGCTTTACACTCTGAAACAGGCACAGAAGGGATGCTCAATACCGAATACCTGGTCTGAGGCTGAAATTGTGGTCATCCTTAAGAAAGGAAAAATACCAACAGAACCGGGGTCATACAGACCAATCACTCTCATGAACACAGACACAAAGATTTATTCGAAGGCACTGGCAATCAGATTTGCCAGTGTAATAACACCGCTAGTCACTACCACTTAGCATGGTTTTATACCAGGTCGGGGGACTACGCACCATGTAAGAAAATTAATTACCCTTATGGATATGACAGAGGTTAACGGGGATCCATTTGCGGTATTATTACTGGATGCTGAAAAAGCTTTCGACTGTGTATCATGGGTATACCTATGGAGTGTTTTGGAAAAAGTGGGATTTGGTAGTGGCTTTTTGACAGCGATAAAGACATTGTATAGAGACCCGAGTGCGGCAATTAGAATTAACGCGGGGTTAACGGACAAAGTAAAAATTGATAGGGGCACAAGGCAGGGTTGTCCATGCTCCCCGCTATTGTTCGCTATGTATTTAGACCCGCTAATTCGAAAACTGGAGCTAAATAGGAACATCTCCCCAATCGTTACACTCAGGGGGGAGTGCAAGATTCTGGCATACGCTGATGACGTGGCGGTTATAACATCTTCACCCACAGAGGCTATAAGATATGTGGAACAAGAGGCAAAAGAATTTGGGAAGGTGTCTGGGTACTCCTTGAACACCGGAAAAACACAAATCATAAAAAATAACAAAGCTCTATGTCAGGATTCTCGGGTGGCGCTAACGGGAACCTATTTGGGAATAACTATAACCTCAGCTTTAGAAAAGATAGTAGAACTGAATATTGATCCTATTATACAGAAAGTAGGGGGAGAGCTAGATAGACTGAACAACCTCCACCTTACTCTGGTTGGAAGAGTAAACATTGTGAAAATGTTAATTATGCCGAAATTCCTGTACCTTTTCCGAACAATCCCCCTATGGTTTGACAATGTCTGGTTTAAAAAGATTGAGAATATGATCCACAAATTCATATGGTCCAAAGGTAAAACTAGAAGGGCGGCGAGATTCCTGGCACTCCCACGTGAAAGAGGAGGATGGGCATTACCAGACGTCAAGCTTTATTACTGGGCTACTGCTCTCCAGTATATGATGGGATTAATAGGTGGAGCTGAAGCAGAAGGAGAGGATCATCTGGGGTCATTGGCAATATATGGCATTTTAATGGGTGAAGAAACCAAAAACATTTTTTTGAAAAACTTTGATACGGCATATTTTAAAAGAACACGCTTTAAGACTATGTTGGGAGCTTATAATATATGGAAGGCCTTTATGAAAAAGTTTGGTTTCGGAAAATTCAATAGATATACGAGGATATATGAGAATATGGCATTTCCGGGAGATATATTCTCTGATTCAATATACACAGAGTGGTATCGGAAAGGGGTACTAAAACTGGGGGACATTATGGGGACACAAGGGGTGAAACAATTTGTAACAATACAGAAAAAATTTAGTTTGCCAAGAAGTCATTTCTTCAAATACCTACAAGTAAGAAGTTTCCTACAAAATAAAAGAGGGGGGACAAGAGGATTTGAAAAAAATAATATACTAGAAATAATAGAGACTGGAGTAGATTGCACTATTAAAAGGTTCTACGCAGAGTTAAATGAACATAGATCAGACGACATGGCTAAATGGGGGGAAACTTGGTCAACGAAGCTGGGTATAGAACAAGAATGTTTCAATGTTTCATTAGACTTAGGGATAAATATTCTTTGTTCCGCATCACTGCAGGCACAGCATTATAAGACCATGTACTGGCTTTATTACACCCCTGCTAAATTAGCACAATGGGGGGCGACAACTGGTATACACTGCCCTAGGTGTATGAGTGTAAACGCAGATGCTATTCACATGTTTGCATCATGTCCAAGCTTAGCCATATTACTTAAGGAGATAGAAATGTTCTTACAAAGGGCACTAAAACTAGTTGCTAATTTAACACCTGTGATTATTTTATTAGGGGTAGATGGAAGTAATGAAGACGAAGCAGGGAAATATTGTATCTTTATTGCTATGGCAGTATATAGACTATGTATCGCATCTGCATGGTTAGAACAAACGGCTCCATCATTTCAGCAATGGTTATCTAGGTTGTTGAGTATATATAATTTAGAAAGAGCAATCTACTCAAGAAGGGGGAAAAACTCGAGGAAACTAGGTTTGAAAATATGGGAGGTAATAACGAAATGGAAGGAAGAAGGATGACGTGCATAGGAAATGTATATAATCTGTATATAATTGATAATAATATCTAATGTATATAAAATGTATATAACTGATATCAATAAGTAATTTTCAGGATATTGAGTCCATCTCAATAGGGACTGATGTATTATGTTGTTATGAAGAATACGTTTTCTGTTTATGGTATACTGAGTTGTATTGTATGAATATTCCATGGTTATGTATTATTGTTTACTTGTTCCACGCCCCCCTCTGGGTCCCAGAGGGTGGAAAATATTTAAAATCTGTCAATAAAAAGAATTAAAAAAAAAAAAAGGAAACCAACATATGGATTTTGGGGTGGGTATTGTTCTTTGAGATTGCTTTGGACAATGTTTTGAACGTGGACTATTTTGTTTTACCCCTTGTATATAGACTTGTTCTCCTGATGTTTCCTGATGTGTTTTGATTATGTTGCCCAACCACCTCTAAGTTCCCTTGCCAATTCTGTCTGAAGACTTCATTTATGTTCCTTTCTCTCATTCTATCTGACAGGTTTTTTGTAAAGTTAGTAGATGAGATTTTAAAAAAAAACTCTGTCATTATTTTTCCATTACGCTTGTTGCGTGATCTGTAGGTACTTGTGGCTCTGTAGGTGTTTAGTATTTGGTTTAAACATGATGCCTAGTAACACAGATGGTCCTATAGGTCAACATGGGATACTCACAGACAGGTACATAGAAATATATGGCCTATAACCAGAGTAGTGGTGTATAACAAGGTAAAGAGAGAAAGGAGCCTTCCTCAATACCTTAAGGGACGAGAGGAGCTCTCAAAGGGGAGTACTCCCTCCTGTGTGCTAACACTAAATCACAAAAAGGGATGGAAAGTCCCTATGTGAAGCTAAGGATGGTGACCCACTAGGAAAAGGGAAAGGAAACAAATACGTTTGTTTTATTTACCCTCACACACCCTAGTGGTGTAATGCTTCATAATCGGGTCGCCCTGACGCCTAAAAGGCAGGGTGGGCTCGACCGTATTTAAGGGAGCTCTTGGAAAAGTTATTGGCCAAGGGGAATAAAGATTAAAAATCTGCAGACAGATCCCAGTTTCCCTTTATTCTTGGAACTGTCAGGGATGATAAAACTAAAGATGAAAGGATTGGTTAGGGTATTATGGTCCTAGAACCCTAGTGCCAACATGTTTCAGTCCGCAAATGCCCCTAAGGATGCTGGACTTTTGCCAGGGCGATGAGAAAATCCTCCCTGGAACAGACAATACTAAGGAAATTTCCCTATACCGTATTTTAATAAGGGCAGATAGCTGTTCCTTTTCTCGTCAGAAGTAAATTATTGTTGCTGGTACTCCATCTGTGGAAATAAAAACAATGAAACCTGACATAGTGTATTATTTCTTGAAAGACTGTTACTTCTTACTGTGAGATGTGCTTCTTAATGCCCCTGTATAATTTTAACAAATTGGTTGCACAACACATCATACAACATACTTATTAGGTGTGTGTAGGATATTACTGTTTAGCTTGGCCACACTCAACTATGCGATCAAAGGTCGTGTGGTGGCGGCATTTGTCACATCCTGTCAGTATCTGCATTTTTGTGCATGTAAACCACTTTGTAACAAACGTATCATCCACTTCAAACCAGCAAAATGCTGCTACCAATCACCGTGTTTTTCATACATGCAATCCATACACCCTGCAATTCTTACCCCGATGTGGGACAAGTTGTGTTTCTCGAGGGACCTCATCTTGTGAATGGGGGTATCCCTGTATCACACACTAGTATGTGATAGTTGTATGTAGCCCAACATATTGAGAAATGCATATATATATGAAAGGAGACATAACAAGAGACAAAGACAAGAGACAGCAATCGGGTTACTGACAGTAGTGAATGCCTCCAGATTTGGAGTCAAATAGGCTCGTACCTAATATTGACAAAGTGGTCCATAACTACTCATGCCTCCAAGGTTCTGCCGCACTACGTATCCTACTTGGCGTGGGTTCCCAGGCTTTTCACAATGAGTAAATGGAGGGGAGAGCTTAAAAAGACCTGCGATGGCGTGGGAAAGCCAATGTTGGAATCGCCCCCTCGGGGGTCACTCAGTGGCCACGCTATGTGGTCGCCATGGAGCGCCCGGTATGATGGGAAATGTAGTTCCATGTATAGTGTACATGACGGCTGCTGATTGCCGTGAACATTACGGATGACAACAAATATTTTCGGCACTACCTATTTCTATTAATGAATACATAACCAGTGCTTGGCTTATTTCATAGTATTCGTGTCTAGATGATAGAATCATGGTGCGGACACAGGGCACCAGTTAGCCTACGCATGCTTGGATATTAAATTCCTAGAAATAAGTGTTGTACGATTGTTTGTGCCACCCCGTGGTAGAAGTGGGTGGGATCGGAAGGGCACGGCGTGTCCCTACTTTGAAAAATTATTACAATCCGTTCCCCTACTTTTTTATTTTTAAAAAGCGTCCCGGGACGGCAGGAATGTTCCCAATTGAAAATTACAGCTGTAGCATTCAGCCGTGTCTACTGTGTGGTGCCTCAAGCAAGGCCTCTGCAGTGCCCAGGGCCTCCTCCCCCTTCCCCTCTGTAACTGGGCACAAGGGCCTCCAAAGCAACACTGAAAGGGCCATCAGACCTGGGTTAGCACGCCTCTGATGGCCCTGCAGCTGCAGTGCAGCTCATCACTGCCGAGGCTATTTGCCTTCCCCCACTGTGACCATTTCAATAGTCGCATCAGGATGCTTTGGTGGCCCCCCTTGAACTCCTCTGCCCTTTATTTTTGGGCTCAAGCAGACTGAGGAATGCCATCTGGAAAAGAAAACAAGCATTGGCTATGCCAATGCTTGTTACGAATATGATTGTGGTCAGTGGCTTGTTTTGCTGATGTGAATATTTTTCAGCTGTTGGGAAGCGTTGCCTCACCACCCTGTTAAATGAATGTGTGGGAACCGTCACTGTTGGTGACCAGTATGTGGTACGATTCTCCTGGGAGAGCCTGTGTTTCCTGATAGTTTTATTTTCATTTCTGAGCTGCACCATGGCAGTTTAAGACCCAATGTAAAACTTCACTGATTTATCTAAATAAACTGCTCTTCTAACAGTGCATCCCCAGTTTTTGTCTGACACCGTTCGTGCAACATAGGATTACATCCTCAATAGCAAGGAAACATGCACAGTAGTGTTGTGGGGCATCACTGATTGACAGAGGGCACAATGTACAGCTTTTTCGGGTTGCTTCGGTTGCAGTGTTGCGCCATACATGGACACAGCAGAGGTAGCTTGAGCCTCTGGGACCACTCATTCACCAAACGCTGTGCTCTTATCCAGATACAGAGTCTTACCAGGCAGTTGTAGACCTGATGTAAGCCCTGAAACCTGGCAGCTGTGGCTCAGAATTGCCTTTTAAAGGTTTAAGAAGGCAGATAGCAGAAGGAGCCTGTATTTACTTGTCCACATCCTGGCTGAAGTGTGCATGACGTGCTGCCCAAATCCTGGTGCATTTGGAATGTAGAATTCCTTTCCCTTTAGGAGACTTTATCTGCTGATGGTCTTGTTCGCCCCCACTCGTTACCCCCCTCCGTCCCCCCCTCCCTGCGTCCAGCCTCTGTGTCTTAACTTGGTGATTATAAGGGTTTCCAATCATCTAAAAACTATATAGGGACAACAGTTTTCATTTTTTTTTCTCTTTCTCTTAAACTATCCCTACCTTGCACCTGCACCCTCCTGATGCCCTAGTAGAAGTGAGATGTACTGCGGTAAGGTGTTCATTTCCTTTGTGCTGGAACTTCATGCTGTCTAGGTGTCACACTCTAGCTCGCTCTGTGCAACATTTTGCATATTCCCAAATTACTGTAAAAGCGCTTTGTAGAAGATCGCTTATTTCAAAAGTTGTGTTACTGCCTTTCCTTCTTTTCTGCCCCTTTGTAGTTGCTTTATGGTGGAATAAAGTGCTAGCAATCACTAATATTCTGACCACAGCCAGGTTGCTTGTTGACCATAATGTAGCCCCAGGCATGTTTTTATTTACTTGGTGCACTCTTTGTACATCAGTGTCTCTGAATGGTCCCAATTGGAAAATGTAGCCCCATGAGCATGGGGCTGCCTTGGAAAAGGAGATTGTCATTTGTGATTCCTTGGAAAGGAGCGAGTGGCACTTGTGTTGGCAACCATTCTGTCCCCTGCTGTAAATGTTTTGGTCATGTGTGTTCCTGTGCATGACATCACCTGCATTTAAACCGGAAACAGTTGGTCTCCTCTGCTTGATGCTAAAGCTCACCTCATAGGCTGTTTGGTGCCTGTTATACTGTGCAGTAATATTGCTGCCACTGCTGTTGTTTATTTGTGTCTCATGCGCACACTGCCCAAGTGTAAATCTCTGCTCTAGATGCCATTGGAAGCCAGTATGACCAGTACACAGAAAGTCATGGGATTTAATAGATAGCTGGAGAGGCAGGACATCATTGTTTTGGTAAGACATTTATGGCGGTCATTCTTCAGCCGCCAAAGTTGCTTTCAAGTTCTGGAGTGAGAAAGTAGGATCTAGCGCCACTGAAGCTCAGGTGGACAATGGTGAGAGTGTATATGTAACCTTAGGGAGCTTCCAATCATGGCTTACTTTTTTCCCACTAAACTGGATGTTACTTTTACCATTTTTAGGTCTCGCTGAGCCAGTGCATGCGCTGCTCTGCGAGACATTTAGTGTGTGGCTCCAGAAAATGCTACCACACGCTTTTGCTTGTGGCAGCCTAGAGCTTGCTATTACGCGCACAAGCGTGCGCGCCTCGCTCCGCCTCTCCAATGCTCACTATGCCTCTCCTTCTTCCTCTTTTCTTAAGGCTGTAATGCAATGAGGATTGAGAATCCTTCTGAGGGGGGCAGGGGGCAACATGTGTGAGCGTGGTTGCTTTTGTGGACGAGAGGGGACGGACAGAGAAGGAAAAGGACTCTGTCTATTCCTTACTGCCCAGAGAAGACACAGACAATGTCCGCTTCTTTTCTGTGCTGGCAACTAACCCCCCCTCTTCCTAGAATTCCCTCTTTTTCTGTCATACTCCTCCCTTACTGAAAACCGTGACTTAAAGAAACGGTTCACAATCTCTCTTTCCTTCTTTCATTTAGTTGCTTCCCTGTGAAATGGAGCCAAAAAAGAAAAACACTCTTGTGGGAAATGCCCTTTTTCTGACATTTTACTATTCCAAAGTGCAGCCTCTGGGTGGAGAGAAATAAAAGGTTTTAAATATGAAAAATAAATACATAACTAAATAAAGCGTGACAGAGAGGTTAAAATGTGGCCAGATTGGTTTTATTCACATCCAAACACATCAGTATTACTTTACAGACTTTACAGTGAAGCGCTACTTTTCTTTTCTCGTCTTTCTTTGAACAGCATTGTTGTCCCCAGATGGTGAAGTGCACCATTCCTGGATGTATTGCAATACCTGGTTGATGGGTGCATTGGAAAACAAAATGTGTACCTCTGTGTTTATGGATGTGGTCTTTTTAAACCATACTGTCTACGTTTATTAAGGATATGAGCAATGGACATTGAAAACAGTTCCCTTCAGGGCCCTGTAGTCATATCCTTAACTTTTTAGGTAAAACCACTCACTGATTTCTGAATAGTGAGTGAGAAACTGTTAAGGTGACCATGTTGTTTCTGCTTACATTTCACATGCTTTACTAAGTCTTGCAATCCCTATGAGTGTTTGCTTTTATTTTGTGTTTTTCAGGCAGCACAGTACACCTATCAAATGCATAATTTGAATTAAGTTGCATCCTGGTGTTTATAGCGGGGCACAATTGGGTTGTCGCTGAAGGCAGTGTGAGTTTTTCTTAGTGGGGCAGTACGGTGCTCAGTGGGCGAAAGGATGTGGCACTATGGCCAGAGATGTTGAATTTGGAACCGGGGAGTCTGGTTCAGCCTTCATGACCAGTCCCCCAGACCACTCTCCTGAGGGAGGACATTTCCATGCTAGACCTTAGAAAGACCCATTAGACCTTAGAAGCCCAGGCGTCTTAGCACCATCAGGTGGAACTTTGCAATGGTATGTGTGGGTTCACCTTAAAGACCTGTCCACCACAATCCATACTGAAGTTTGCCTCCAGCCTTGCCGGCAGGCCTACGAAGCAGCACATCCTAGAGCAACAGGGATCCAGTCACTGTGACTCTGTCACTGAGGTCACATGAACCTTGAGCAGGTTAGGGCGGTGCCAACAGTGTAACCATACTGGGTACCTATTTCGGGTGGGTGTGTAGTGTTTGCAAGTATATTATGGTTTGAAAAAAAAAACGTGCTGCCTCCTTCCTGGCCTCCAGCAACTTTCAGCAACAATAAAGATGTCATGATAACTTTGGTGATTAATGTTCTTCCTAGAGAGAGATCAGAGTTTTGCCAAGTGGAAGGGTTGACGCCTGGAAAGGTGACACAGAGGGTTAATGTGCCTGCTGCAAAGAACATGTACAATGTAGGTCACAAAGTGCACATAATGTTAACTAGGTTAGTAGGTTACTGCTTGTGTCAGAGAGATCCTTTTGTTACTTGCAGTTTATAAGTTAAAATCCTAACATAGAACAGTGAGTTATTAAACTATACTGCCTACTAGTATGGTTGTCATGTGGTTTCTACACCTTGTAGTCCTTTGTCTTTTGTAACATTTCCTATACAGTGATTTACACACGTATAAATGATTGTCTCTGTGTAGTGTCCGAGGCGTAGGTGATCTTTGGTGGCACCAACAAACATTGTTGCACAGGGCGCCACCATTACTAAAGCCGGCCCTGCCATCGAGGCCAGTCTGCCTCACCCATTGACACCTCCATTTGCCTTGTTTCAGCAGTAGTAGCTGCAACTCACCAAGGATTGAAATGCAGGATTTGCACAAACACCAAACTAAGTTTGCAAACTTCACACTCTATGCTTCATGCACAGGCACTTTTAACGTGTACTACCTGCTCTGGAGCCACTGGAATTATGCAGCAATGGGGGACAGAATGATGCTGTATTGTTGACTAAATTATGCAACAAAAAAAGGCTACAGTGTAATGCAATATACTTTCTTAAACTTTATTATTTAGACATTTTTATACATGTTAAGTCTCTGCAAAGAATCTGCCCCATTAGTATCAGTATAACATACAAATGCAACAGTGAGAAAGGTGATCAGTTAGCCTTTGCAAAGGGCCATCCACTTTGCAGCAACTCAAGTCACGTTTTTTAGTAACTTTTTATCCGCTTGAGCTACAAAAATGATTAGTTAATACTGCAAGATTATGTAGTGGATGATGTATTATGTGACAAATATGGCAGCGCCATAATTATATAGAAAACATTTTCAAACTAGGATATGCTGCCATTCATGTCTGAACTGTTCTTGTGGAAGAAGGGAGGAGAAGTGCTAATGAGAGAAACTGCATAGCTTGGAGACAAATGGCTTGTGATTCCACTTTTAAGCGAATTTGAGACATTGTGTGATTGGAAATATATTCCACTTTTTGAATGTATTTAAATGCCAATAGCTCCTATTAAACCTTAAATAATAAAGTGTATCCATTGGTTGAAATAAATAACCCAATAAGCTGCAACTGGTCGGTGAAATGCCAAACAAATACTAAAAATTGGGATGTTTTGCACATTCTGGCCACACTTCTGACTCCGCCCACTGATCCAGTCCTTGGGTTATCCCTGCACTCTGAGTCTCCACCCACAGTTCCCCTACTTTTTTTTCCCCACTTCGACCACTGGTGCCGCCTAGAGGTCAATAAGGCGTGCTAGACGATATACAAAGGTCAACTATACCATGTGTATATAAAATTTAAATCCTTGCATTACTGATCCCTGGCAGGACCGGTTCTAGCAGGTGAGCCAGGTAGGCCAGGCCCACCCAAACATAACCTTTGGCCCTCCCAGTCACAGCCGAAGAGGCCACATAGAAAGCACCTTCATGTTGAGGGATAAACATTGTGGTTCGTTTTCACTTTGTTTATTTTCATTATCAGTCAGGGGTCATCAAGGAAGGTCTAGAATACATTCTAAAGTGCATTGTTTTAATAATAGCTGTTTTAATTATGTACTGATAGCGAGAAAATAGATGATTTTCTCTATTTTTGTACTTTATTACATTAAAAATACCGATCATGCCGGTAAAAACAAAATAACCTGGTGGCAACCCTGGCTAATATCTGAGGCAAGCTGCAATGGGGAGGTTTGTATTAGAGAAGAGAGGACATTGCTTTAATTGCCAATGATTTAGCAGGTGCAGTGGCACCAGGGCCCAGGGCTATGAATGACCTCTGCACTTCAATTATGGCTGTTTCTGTGTGGATGTTCTGAAAGTGTTATGTAGTTTAGTCTGTATAGGATGCCCGCTGTAATACACTGTAGAATGGGACATGTATTATACTATTCAGATTGCGGCAGTTTATCCCTCATTGAATGAGCAGCCATAATGTGGAACTACAATGCCCACTAGAAATGTGTTCCTGTTTATTCTCTTCCAAATACTGGGGTAAAGTAAATAACCGTTTTATCTCAAGTAAGACATTGTGCTGGGCTGGATTTATTCTCAATCACAAAAGAGGGGCGAGGGTCAGATAAGTTTAGACTCTACCACCCCAAACCCCCCAAGGACCTAAACTGTACACACAAAAGGGGTGGATAGAGTAAGTAACATAAAAATACATATATACACGACAAACAGAGAGGGCCCCAATAGGGCAAATCGCTCTATTTGAAAAAACTGCCCTCACTCACATACCAAGGTATGTGACATGCTTCATCATTGGGCCTGCTTTCAATACGCCCTGGTGTACCCTACACAGGGCGGAGCATGAGGGAGGGGGAAAAAAATAATACATTTCTCTTAACACAACATATAATCAAGACAGCTGAACATAGACAACACTTAACACATAAATTGTTGAGAATCGTGCAAACACCAAGTGATCTCAACCGAAGAGTGCGACAAAAAAGTGCAGTATGGGGAGTGAATAAAACTGATTAAAGGTGTCAACCAGAATGCAACCTTTATTAAACTTTTCTTGACACCTCTACCAGGATTAAAAATAAATGAAAAAGGATGGGAAAACGCCTCTAAGAGATAATTAGGAACCTCAGGGCTTCCCTCCTACCACTGCCAGAGTCAACATGTTTCGACCGCTCTGTATGCGCCTGTAGGGTCACTCCGGTCTTCTTCAGGACCATCGCATTCGGTGTCACTCTGGGTTCCCCGGACTTCGGAGAAGAATTACCCCAACAGGGAGGCAGGTCAAATTGATCCGTACCTCTCCTGTAATGTATGTGGAGAGTGTCCCCTTAAATGCGGGAGAACATTCGCGAGTTTATATCAATTACAAACTCGAACTGGTGTCCGGTGAGGAGGACGCCAAAGAACGCAATTGTTCTGTAGGCTCGTCCTGGCTCAGTCACCCACGACCCGTAACACCGCGTGATTTATTCACAACAGTGTGGCAGGGTTACAAATTGGTACATGTCATATTCTGATATCTTGCCACAGTACAATGCACATTACCAGGTTATAGTCGGGCCACTGGAATTATGCAATTTTTCTGCTGTAGTGTTTTCCCCATAATTATGGATTTGCCACATAATCCAATATCTGATGCATCATCTGCAGATTTTTTTAAAAATTTAAAAATATATATTTCTAGCTTAAATTGATGATCAGAAATTGCTACAATTACTGCAACACGTTGAAGGCCCTTCACGAAAGCTGACTGGTCATTTTTCTTTCTGTTGCTTTTTGCTATACTTCGATGGAAAACATGTACTACTGAGCTACAACCTAAGCCCAAATAGTGATTGTAAGTGTAAAAAACAATGACAAAGTAATGAAGTAATACTATCGCAGCCTGAGGCCGCCCAAACAGACAGTATTACCAACAGTGGGAAAGCCACTCCCCCAAGCCACTCCCCCCTGCCCTCGAGTAACTCTCCCTGTTCTCTCCGTATGCTGCAGCAGCAGCATACAGAGAGAAAATGACGTAGCCTGGGGCAGCCGGCCGCACCAATGAAAAACGCGGCAGTGGAGAGGGAGGCTGCCTGCTGCGCCACCTTCCTGATGACGTGCTGGTGCTGCCTGCAGGACATGAAAGCGAGGACGGCGGGAATCGGGACGGACGAAGTCTCTGGAGTCTGTCTGCTGGACGGTAAGTTAAGTTTATTTAACTTGTTATTTATATTTGTATTATTGTATTTATTTGTGTATTGTGTTAATGACATGTGTTTCCAAACCCCTCCCGCCTCCTCCTTCCACCCCTCAGGTCGTCGTGACCAAAGCTGGTGCCGCCATTGGTGGGAAATTTGCACCCAGGGCCCCGCAGGTGTGCTTGATTGATAGATGCTGCCCCTGCCTGCTGTTTTTCTCTGTGGTGTCATAGACCCTCCCTAATAGACAATTTGTCGATTGCTGATTCCTCTCTTCCAGTTGGCGCTTTGTGTGATGTGATCTTCGGCAAGTGACAGTCTTTCCATAAGTAATGATGCACGGGAACAGGTCAGTTTTTCAAGGATCCTATAGAGGCATATTGTGTTGCCCGCCGGCAGCTAATTGCACACAAAGGCGGTGCGGACCTGGTTAGTAGTTGTTTTCTTCGTTTAGTTTTTATCTTCCCTGCGTGCCCCCCCTCCCCGCGAGTATTGGGAGCAGGATCCGTGACTGCATTTTATAATTTATGATGGTCGACTTCACACTTGTAGGCCCAGCGGAGGCGGCAGAAGTGACCCTCTTGTAGGTGTTCATGGTAACACTAGTGGAGGTAACGTTGTGAAGGGTCACCAGCTTATCTCCCGAACGCCACAGCAGAGGGTGGTCTAGCACGAGTGTGGTTCCCATCACTGGCTGAAGAGACAGAATCACACTCACGCTCCAGTCCCCTGCCTGGATAGGTGCCAGGCCCAGGCTAATAACACAAATGAAATATGATGTAATGAAAGTAATGTTGATCGAATCCGCTCTTTTTATTGCATCCTGAGTGAGTGTCCTTGGTCTTATATTTTTTTGCTGCGCGTTTGCCTTTGACTTAGTGGCGTCTTTTAAAGAATACAGGAGGATTCGTAAAGATTATGGTATTCACTGAAGAACAGCTTTGCCCGGGGGCACCTTTAATAGTAAAACGTCATCACTGGCAGTATATTTTTGTTTTGTCGAATGAAACAGCCCTAAGATACCAAGATGTATCTTTCTGACATCGGTTATTTAGGTGGCTGTGTTTGCCTGCACATTAATGTTGTTTTCCAATCATTTCAATTCACTTTCGAGATAGTGAGATCCTGAGACGAATGCCAGACTCAGGCTTTTCTGCACGCCGCAGTTGCACATTTGTATTGCTTTTCCTGGGGGAAAAGTGGAGTTTTATTTTGTGTGTATGTTTTTTGTTTATTTTGAATTTTTCAAAAGGAATTAAATCTTACACTTGTTTCCTCCTCTAACTCGGTAGATCCGTATGAAGGTCTGGAATTAGAGAGAGAGTGAGAAAGACATTGGGAGAGACAATAAGACAGAAGGACACAGCCAACATGATAGAGAAAAATAGAGGCAGGCAGAAGCAGTGTGAGAGAGTGTTGGGGAGTAATGTAAAAGTGAGTGTGGCCGGAGAGGCCCCGGCCATTAGGGGAATGCTAGGCAGAAGGAAGTGAAAATGCATCAAACTTTAAATGGATGCACTTGATCTGATATTTCTTCTCGCACCAGTGAGAAAGCAAAGTAAAAAAATGGCTTTCTGTGCTCAAATGCAGTGTCACAAGGTAAGCAAGTGCAGTCGGTGATGCTAATTTTACGCCTCGCCACTTTCAAATGTCACCAGCCGCCACTGCTCTCAAGTCTCAGATTTCAGAAAGATCACTGTCTTTGCATCCTCGATTGCCGTCATCACTCCTCTGGAGTGCAACTACAGGAACAGACACAGATGGAGAGAATTGGGACTCACAAAAGGAGTTTGCAGTGTCAGACGCAGACATCTCTCTTGAATTTACGAGGGCACTCATGGGAGGAGTAGAGACAGGGGTTGCAGTTGGAGGACCAAATTGAATGGGGGCTCCGGAGTAAGGGAGGAGCTGAGGGAAGGCCCAGATTGTATTGGAGCCTGCTCTGGGGACACCATTTCTGTCAGGTCTTCTATTGGGACAGGATGATACCCAACTTCTTCCTCCCCCTGGCTGGTGGTGTCTCTTTACATCCCCCTCTCCTTGAGCCTCTTCAACCTTAGAAACTTTGCAGCTGTGACTCAGGTGATGTTAAAAGTCACAAACACATGACATGACATTCACTCACATCAAACTTTACAAAATGTCTCACAGTATGTGTACTTACTGTTTCTCTACTGCTCACATTCCTCCAGCTGAGCATGGAGAATCAGCCTGGCAGCCTGTAGGATGCTCGAGTACAGTGGAGTCATGCAGGCAATTAAATACGCAGCTGGGAGGACACTCCCATGATGTACTTGGCCTTCATCCTCGCCCAGCATTGCAGTCCTCAAAGCATTTATGCCACATTTTGGCCTGCTGATTGTTTACACCCCCTGCACTGCAGCGAGTGACAATGTCCCCGTCACAGGCTTCATGAAAAAACTCAGACCATTGGTATTCTTTCAAGGCTGTACTTTAGTGATACATAAAGCAGTTGTGTCAAAACAACATGTAGTCTTGCAATAGAGGTCACCAGTAGATATATATATATATATATATATATATATATATATATATATATATATATATATATATATATATATATACACACTGCCACACAATCCAACCAATACGGTCGAGAAAAACAGCAAGCACTCCGATGTCAAGATGTTTTTCAAAGTGTATTTATTTTCCAAACCCCCTTCACCCCCAACAGACGCGTTTCGCAAGTAAGCTTCGAAGAAAAAAAAAATATATATATATATATATATATATTACCTACTGGCGGTCACCAGTAGGTAGTTATAGTTAGGATTTTTTTCAATGCAAAATCTCAAAATTCTATTTAGAATAACTTTGGCGCCGGTTGACGAATCTGCCTGAACATTTCCTCAAATTTGCCTCGCGGAGCTCCGGTTCTTCCTTGAAAGTTTCGGGGGGATTCGTCAAGCGGGGGCCAAGATAAAGGGGGGGTCCCAAAACGTGTTTTCCCCATGTTAATTTCCATAGGGCGGTCAAACTCACTTTCAGCCCGAACGGCTGAATGGATTTCCACCAAACTTGGCAAAATTGTAGGGACTGGTAGCCCAATGTGCCTTTGCTATGTCTCAAGATATGTGCTCCAGTGGATTTTGAGTAATATAGGTTAAAAAAAATATATATATCTATAGGCGCGCCCCGGTACTCACACCGGGGAGCGCACCGGACATGCAACGCGACTTGCACGTGGAAAGCTGATTGGCTCTCGGGTGTCTGTAAACATTCGAAACAGTCCGGAGCGGCCGCAATCTTGTGTCTCGGTAGGATCGAGACACAAGAGGTGGCAAAAACAAAAGGGGGAAATGACCATAAGGGGGCAGGGTAGACCCCCCCTGACCCCCTAGGTTTGATGTGGGGGCTATAATAGGGTCCCGCGGGGCAAAAAAAAAATAAAAAATTGATTTGCGCGCGGGGAGCGTCCGGTACGCGCTCCGGGGAGCGGACCGGGGAGCGTAGCATGGGGAAAACCCAGTTTATTCACTGTGTCACCTCTACGACCCTGTCTTGCGTCAATACGTCCCTTTTGCATACATTACACCTGACGTAGGTATAATGTGGCGCAGGGGCTAACAAAGTGACAAATCTACCTAGATGCGTCACGTTGTAAATATGACTGAATAAGGTGCATTATTTACAGCACTGGTGTGTCACAAAAAGTGACCCACTGGTGGCATTAAAGTGACGCATGGCCTCATAAATGAGGCCTTTAGTCTTCTAGTCATGCGTCATATTAAATATATGACATATTATGTCGGAAGTACTTACAGATAGGTCAGTATTTCAGACGTATCTGTAAGCGCAAAAGTGATGCATTGCTGGAGTGTGTCACAAAAATGATGCAACTCCAGCAATGCATCCTTTCACATGGGGCCAGGCCCCATGTGAAAGGGCTTGCATCAGTCTTACACCTGCTGTGATACAGGCACAAGATTTGGATGCAACAGCGTCATAAAAGTGACGCAGTGATATCTCATAGATTTCACTTCATCACCTCTACTACCCTTTCTTGCGTCAATACGTCCCTTTTGCATACATTACACCTGACGTATGTATAATGTGGCTCAGGGGCTTACAAAGTGACGCATCTACCTAGATGCGTCACTTTGTAAATATGACTGAATAAGGTGCATTTTTTTACTGTGCTGGTGCGTCACAAAAAGTGACGCTCCGGTGGCGTTAAAGTGACGCATGGCCTCATAAATGAGGCCTTCAGTCTTCTAGTCATGTGTCATATTAAATTTATGACGTATTATGTCGGTAGTTCTTACAGATACGTCAGTATTTCAGATGTATCTGTAAGCGCAAAAGGGATGCATTGCTGGAGTGTGTCACAAAAATGATGCAACTCCAGCAATGCATCCTTTCACATGGGGCCAGGCCCCATGTGAAAGGGCCTGCACGCCTGCTGTGGAACTGGCGTAAGATTTGGACGCAACAGCGTCATAAAAGTGACGCAGTGATATCTCATAGATTTCACTGCGTCACCTCTATGACCCTTTCTTGCGTCAATACGTCCCTTTTGCATACATTACACCTGACGTAGGTATAATGTGGCGCAGGGGCTTACAAAGTGACACATCTACCTAGATGCGTCACTTTGTAAATATGACTGAATAAGGTGCATTATTTACAGCACTGGTGCGTCACAAAAAGTGACGCACCGGTGGTGTTAAAGTGACGCATGGCCTCATAAATGAGGCCTTCAGTCTTCTAGTCATGCGTCATATTAAATATATGACGTATTATGTTGGAAGTATTTACAGATACGTCAGTATTTCAGACGTATCAGTAAGTGCAAAAGTAATGCATTGCTGGAGTGTGCCACAAAAATGATGCAACTCCAGCAATGCATCTTTTCTTACCCTTCCACACCCCCGTTCCTTTTCAACATTTTCTTTGAATATCCACATTTCCCATGTTCACTCTCCTTCTCCTTACTTTCCTTCTCAACACTCACCTTCTTTCAGTCCCCCTACTTCACTTTCTTTCTCCACTCATACCTTTCTGTTCTTTCTTTCTCATTTTCCTTTCCATTATCAATGCACTCCACTTCACTTACTCTTTTTCATTTTTTAAGAATATAGCTCTTTGATGAGAATTGGAGGTAGTTCTGAAAATAACTTTTTTTTTCTTCTTTTTTCTTTTTTTAGAACAGAAACAAAAACAGGGAATGGAAACTGCTCAACAGGAGCAAAAAAAACAAAAAAAAATGAGGGCTGGGAACGGCAGCGATGGTTCTCCAATGCTCGAACCATGAGCAGGACACTTTGCTCCCCAAAGGTAAGGAGTTGATCGCAGTATCTGCATTTCAGGACACCTTTGTTGAATGCAGGCTGAATGTTTGGAACTAGCTCCTGCGATCGCCCCCTCACAGAAGTAGTTGCTCCTCCGGTGGATGTAGAGGCCCCATCACTGGGAACCTCTTGTGCCAGAGCCCTGACACTTTCCCGGGCAAAATTCTGGGGTGCCTCCTCTCCACATGACGCAGCATTGTGAAGTTCCCAAATGAATATTTCTTTTTGGGGTCATCCCATGACAGGACTTTTTTGCAGATCCTGCACTCCAATTTTGGAGCATTGACCTTTTTCTGGCCTTCTGGTATGGAAAAAAATTCCAGATTAAATGCTGTTTCACCTTTGGTTTAGGAGGCTCTTCATCAAGGAATTCAGGCTCATCTTCACTGCTGGATTGTCTGGCAGCCATGATTAATCAAGCAAGATTGAAGAGAAAAAAGGCAGGTCTTTCAGTCACAAAAGTGAAAGAAGAAGTGAAGGAAATGGGTGGGGATTTCATTCTTTGTAAAAAAAACTGTTAGCAACCAATGAAAAGTGTTATTTTAAGGTCACATGACTTGACGCGCTGACGCTGCGCGCACCGGAGCGCTTCCGGGGGCGCACACGTGGCGCGAACGTAGGCGCTTCCGGGGCGCATACGCGGCGCAAACGTAGGCGCTTCCGAGGTGCATATGCGGCACGAACGTAGGCGCTTCCGGGGGCACTTACGCGGCGCGCCGAAGTGACGTTTTGATAGTTTCGCGGGAATGCAAAATTATTTTCATTTCCTTATTCAAAATAACTGCTTTTATATGTATGGTAGTAAATGTCTTGCGTTATTATTTACTTTTCATTCATATTTTTTTACACGAACGCAAGTAGCGCTCTGGGTGCGCTCTCCGGAGAGCTTACCAGTGCGCGGACCCAGAGCGCACCAAAAATAAATGATACAAAATTTTTTTAAAAAAAATATCATTATAAAAAAAATAATACTAATTAATACTCTCACAAAACAGCAAATAAAAAAATTGTAGGTTACAAACTCGATATAGAAAGGAATTAGCATTTAAAAAACCTATGAAATTCACTGAAAAAACTATAGGTTTCACACCAGTTATAGTTAGGAATTAGCATTTAAAAAAAACAATTAAATTCACTGAAAAAACCATAGGTTTCACACGGGTTACATTACAGTGAAAGGAGGTCTGTCACTCTGTCACAAGGATGGTGTCATCAGTGATGTCATGAGTGATGTCACTGACCATGTCATGAGTGATGTAATATGTGACGTCATCAGCAGTGCATTGCGGGCGCGCAAGTTATAGTGAGTCCAACTAACTATAACGTGGGAATTTCAATGGTTTTATGTCAGTAAAATTTCCAGCTAACTATAACTGGTGTGAAACCTATGGTTTTTTCAGTGAATATATATATATATATATATATATATATATATATATATATATATATATATATATATATATATATATATATATATGTATATATATATATATATATATGTATATATATATATATATATATATATATAAATATAAATATATATATATATATATATATATATATATATATATATATATATATATGTATATATATATGTATATATATATATATATATATATATATATATATATATATATATATATATATATATAGGTCGTCGTAAATAGGTCGATAGGTCGTCAATATACCTTTTGAATGTTATCAAATTTTCAATCCAATTTGAATGGCTAAATACTTTCTATAACCAGTGCAACGGCACTTCAATGGGTTTTGGGGGGGCCCCTCATATGCAAACCTGTTTATGACCAAATTCGAACATGATCACATCCTGAATAACCACAATTGGATTGAAAATTTGATAGCATTCAAAAGGTATATTGATGACCTATTTTTAATCTGGAAAGGAGACAAAGAACAACTACTCACAAAAATTGGTACCCTGAACCAACTGAACCCCAGAATCAAATTCACACATACTATCAACAAAAACACCATATCATTTCTTGATGTACAAATTACGATTATTAACCATCAGATCCAAACCCAGGTATATAAAAAAAGCACGGATCGCAATTCCTGCCTACTTTACCAAAGCTTCCATCCTGAAACCTTAAAAAACCATTTACCAACATCCCAATTCATTCACTTGAAACGAATCACTTCTGATGCTCAAACACTTGAAAATGCACTTATGGAACAAAAACAACAATATCTCACAAGAGGCTATCCGAAGGAGATTCTTAATGAATCCATCAAAAAAGTGACAAACTACCAAGAGAAAATTTACTGACAACAGTTCAAAAAACCGTTAACCAAAAAACAGTATGTGTGTTGAAATTCTCAACAGATACCAAAAAGATTAAAAAAATCATCAACTGAAATTGGTCATTTATAAATTCTGCACCAGATTTACTAAATCTCTACAGCGATCGCATAACTTTTGCTCACAGAAGGTCACAAAACCTAAAGGAAATTTTGAACAACAAAAAACTAATTAATGTACAACACAAAGGAATGGCCAAATGCTTAAATTGCATACACTGCAATAATGTAATAACCGGCAAAACCTTCATGCATCCGACCCAAGGATACAAAATCAATCTACAGTACACAGGTACCTGTGATTCAAAAAACGTCATCTATGCCATCAAATGCCCATGTGGCAAAATATATGTTTGGCAGACTGAACGAAAAATAAAAATAAGGATATCAGAACACAAGAGTAATATCTGGACTAAGAATATGAAATCAGCAGTAGCCACTCATTGGCTGGACTGTAACCACCAAATTGCTCAAATGAAATTCACTATACTTGAGATACTCCCGCAACGCTGTGATATGGACCCAACTAAACAACGCCTGCAAGCTGCATTCTTCTGGATTAAAAAACTTAATGCCCTCCAACAAACGGGAATTAATGACAGAATTGAAATGTCTTGTTTTCTATAAAACTGTGATGTATATTACACAACATTAGACTCCTACAGCTGATTCTACCCCCTTTGTAAATATTTGTCCCTTTAGAAATTCAATATTAATTTCATGAAGTTGTGATTATTCACACCTTCACCATACTCTTAATCTGTTATGATTTATTTAATTTTATTTAACTCAACACTTTCATACCAGATGCATGTTTCAGCATTTATGCACATTGCACTCTTTGCATGCAGTCTTTCTTTTGCAGTCCTACATAGCAAGTACACCTTCTATGTTTATCCATGGCTTTGGAACTTCGGACCTATCACTGTTCATCACTTTTTTGCACGTGATCGGAACTATTCACCTATCCACATTATGCTTTTGCTCATCACGTGATCGGAACCTCCAGCTCTTCTGGTTCACTATAGTGCCTTTATTGACTTTTTTGTCAATCCGTTTTAACACGTCTTACCCCTTCGACAGCAACACTCTGCAGAATCTTTTCTTTAATTTAATTTAACTCTTTCTGTTCGTACGCATTCACATTCACGTTCGATCACCTCATCATGTGACTCTGTCACATTGCTATAAACACGCACCAGATAGGTAGACTATCCATTCCTTCGCTTCCGCGTTCGGATCGCATGCTGTATACCACACTTCTGTTACTAACAGTAAGTGTTCGCTGTGCACGATATTTTTCCTCAGTAATGTTCACACGCTTTGTTAAGTGTTGCGTTTGGTTAATTTTCCGAGTCCCGAGAGTTGACTATTTATTTTACTTTAGATTCGTAAAGACCACAAACACTGTTTGATTCAATGCTGACACCTACTTTAACATTATAGACAACACTAATGCTATATATTTATCTTGCCAGAATGTGACGAATAGTCATTTTTGAATGCTTAAGTTTTTTCCTTTTGGATGCTAAGTCTTGTATGTCTCCATTTTCTAAAAGGCCCCTGACGAAGGGTTTTTCTATTCATAACCCGAAATGCATTAGGCTTAATGTAACTTTGTGAAAGATTCACGAACACAATGAATTATTTACTGGAATTAAATTCATTCTTCAAAGAAACTGTTGATGATTAAATACAACCACTATGAACTAATTGTTTTGTGAAAGCCTTTCTTCATGAACAAAGTTTAAATTGTTTGACCCATGGAAAAACCATCCTGGTTTTAAGTTGAAAGAGCGCGCCCTTTGTGATCAAGCGATCACACTTTCCACATAGAGTTTAAAAATGTAAGTCATTTTATATAAATGGGAGGTAGTTCTGAAAAGAACTTTTTTTAATTGTTTTTGTTGTTTTATATTTTTTTGTGAACATTTTTTACTTGTTTTGGTTTTTCAAAACAATTTTATATATTTTTTTTTTTTAGTACTTCGAAAAAAGCCGAAGGATTTGAAAATGGCTCAACAGGAGCAAAAAAAAACCAATAAAGAATCATTGCTTTCGCTTGTGAGAGCACTTGTAGTTTTCTTCTGCTCTGTTAATTAAGGTGATACTTTTTACACCATAAGCAATAGTAGCCCCACAATAAATACAAACTATTTTGAAGTGTGAGAATTTGCTTTGGATGTTGGGCACCATTTGACGCCCTTCAGGTGCTGCAAAAGATGATTCCGCACTTGAGGTGCTAGGCTGAGGGGTCTGTGGGTTTTCAGCCATAGCTCTCACCTATGCTTGGGCCAAATTATTTGGGTGCCACCTCTCCATGTGGCGAATCATGGTGTGGTTGCCAAAACTATATTTTTTAGCAGGATTGCCACGTGAAAGGATGTTCCTGCAAATTAGACATGTTACTTTAGGGGCATTAACATTCTTTAGTCCTGCAGGAAACTTAAAGAATTAACAAATGTAGTGCTCCTTTACATGAGATGGGTGGGGTTCCTCTGGTAGGAACTGTCTCTCCTGCTCCTCCTGCTCCTTTTCCTCCTCTTCGTCCTGCTCACCACTAAAAAGCAGAGGTGGTGGTGGTCCTTTTGGTGGTGGTGGTGGTGGTGGTGGTGTTGGAGCAGCAGCAAGTAGAGTAGCCATTATTGGTCTCTCACAAAGAAATAGCTCTTGCTCTCTCAAAGAAGAAAGTAAGAATGAGGAAAAAAGGTGGGGGCTTTCCTCATTTGGAAAAAAAAATATTAGGAACCAATGAAAAGTGTTATTTTCAGGTCACATAACCAGGGGCTTCATCATTATGAAACCAAAACTGTTATGAACCAATAAAAAGTGTTATTTTCAGGTCACATGACCCGACGCGCTTACGCTACGCGCCCCAAGGCGCTCCCCGGGGCGTGCCCGGGGGCGCGTCGCGTAAGCACGTCGGACGCCTACGTTGCGCGATCGTATTCGCCCGAGAGCTTCCGGGTGTGTATCAAACGGTCGCGGCTACGCGATACGTCACGATCATATTTTCATTCGCGATATTGGCGCTTATGGGTGGATCCCCGGTGAGCGCCCCGGGGCGCTTTATAAAACTACGCTTTCCGGGACGCTCACCGGGGCGGGCACCGGGAGCGCTCCAAGGCAAAAAAATATATATATATATTTATATATACAAAAACAATTGGCAACATTGTAGGGACTGGTAGCCCGATGTGCCTTTGCTATGTCTCAAGATATATGCTCAAGTGGTTTTTACGAAAATTAACTTGCTACATTGGGCTATATATATGTTTGAGCCCAAATGTAGCCCAATGTAGCCCAAAGATGGCCACCAGAGACAAAAAAAAAAAAATTGCCCAAATATCAGCCAGATGTAGCCCAAATATAGCCCAATGACAGAATGTCACAGACTGTTCTAAAGAACAACTAGAGCGCTAACAGTCTTACTTACTAAACTGAGACTTATAGTTAGGGATTAACATTTAAAAAACCTTTGAAATTCACTGAAAAAAACATAGGTTTCACACCAGTTATAGTTAGGAATTAGCATTTAAAAAACCTATGAAATTCACTGAAAAAACCATAGGTTTCACACCAGTTATAGTTAGGGAATAGCATTTAAAAAACATATTAAATTCACTGAAAAAACCATAGGTTTCACACCAGTTATAGTTAGCTGGAAATTCTACTGACATAAAACCATTGAAATTCCACGTTATAGTTAGTTGGACTCGCTATAACTTGCGCGTGTAATGCACTGCTGATGACGTCACATATTACATCACTCATGACATGGTCAGTGACATCACTCATGACACCATCCTTGTGACAGAGTGACAGCCCTCCTTTCACTGTAACCCTTGAAACACATATTCAAAAATAGAAACTAAAATGTTTTAAAAAAAGGAGATACCCATACCAGTTACAACAACCAATTCAGTAATTCCACCATTTATATACACATCCACTAATTCACCAACAGTTCTATATAGTCACTCATACATATACTCACTCATCATATGTAGTGATACACCTATACATCCTGTAACACATTGACAGTCTTCCAAAAGTTGCTCACACACATACTCACACATGCAAATAAACTATTGATCATCTATTTATTTGCATATACAGCTATACACACACTACCACCTTACTTCTAAGAAAACTTGCACATACTTACTCTCTTAAACAATCACTTATAGAAACACATACTTATTTAAACAGGAACTCTTATAATCTCTCACTCTCACATATACTCACTTATATACATCAATACTCACATATACTAGATTAAAACATATGTAGTTACTGATAAAGACACTAGTGAGACAGTCATTCACTCACTAACACACACATATACACACTCATCCATCCATACAGTCCTGCACATATGCCGTCTTCCAAACACATACAAACAGTGAGTCGGTCATTGATGCATCTATGTGCTAAGTAATACCCCCACCAAACCATACAGACACTCATACTGATACTTAAAAAAACATCTAATAACCCATATACACACGCATGTAGCTACTCATTAACCCATGCAGCCACTTATACACAAAGTGAAACACTGATACAAACATTTAAATATTTAAACAATATTCGCTAATATATGTATTCACTAAAACACACTTAATAAGCCAGTTAACCAATCCATTTTTTTTTAAAACATCCATTAAGACACTTATTATAACATTTATTCTTCCATCGACCTTTACATATACATATATAAAACATATTTATTTTTCAGAAAGGCACACATTCACTGGATGGTGTCATCAGTGATGTAATGTGTGATGTCACTGACCATGTCATGAGTGATGTAATATGTGACGTCATCAGCAGTGAATTACACGCGCAAGTTATAGTGAGTCCAACTAACTATAACGTGGAATTTCAATGGTTTTATGCCAGTAAAATTTCCAGCTAACTATAACTGGTGTGAAACCTATGTTTTTTTCAGTGAATTTAATAGGTTTTTTAAATGCTGTTTCCTAACCATAACTGGTGTGAAACCTATGTTTTTTTCAGTGAACATATATATATATATATATATATATATATATATATATATATGCCCTCTGACTCGTCCTCTCCGGGTCCGCATAATAGTTCCATCTCCTTCCAAAGAGCGGGTAGATTCCCTCTCTCTCTGCCTTGGAGCAATACCATCAGGGAAAAATAAATAAGGAGACACTTTAGAAATCAGGCCTCAATTATCCGCAGATTAACTTCACCACACCATGAGTGGTCTAGATCTCACCGAGGGTTCTGGTTTAGTATCATGCATTTCTCCCCTACTCCGTTTGTGGGGAACACAGACAAAAGAAAAGGAAAAATATAGATGGTACACCTAGGGATCGTTTTCTCCTACAACCAAAAGGAAGAGTAAAGGGTGAAAGAAAGTATATATTTTAAAGTGTTCGGTCCACCGTGCTTATAGATATACTGTGCTCCCCCTCAGTACAATGTAGTCCATCTAGGAGGATTCGACCTCCGACCTCTCATAGTTTTACTGCCACTCTAGTCCCCCACTAAATACACCTTTGTTCATGCCCACCACACAAGCTGCCGAACAGCCCCCTAAGTACTTGCACAAGGCCGTGACTTGGCCCATGAGTCAAGGAAGCCCATCCACGGCCCCTTCACCTGGGACTCTCTGGGCGACGATATCTTCTCCTGAAGAAAGGAGCTGGATCAGCCGCTGCCAAACTCTCTCATTCTGCCTCAGCATCTTCAGTTCCCTCACTAGCTCATTCCGGCTTCCCCGTCTGGTTTCTTCTTTGCTGGTTTCCTCCTCACGAGGCCGTAGTTTGCCGCCGTCACTGCTTTCCGTACTCAGTCCTCTGGGCATCTCTTCTCCATCCGGGTTGAGCTACTTCTTCCTGTGAGTGACGCGCTTATGAGTCATCACGGAGTCATCATAGGGAATGGCTGCCACAGCCACTAGAATGTTTCCCAGTGACCGCCCAGCCCCCCCCCCGGAATGTAGTGGAGCCCTACCCTGCCGCCATGATGGGCTCTCGATCACAATGCCTCCCAGCCAACTTTGGCCGATCGAGCCATGATTTTACTGGAGAGTGAGACAAAAAATGTGTGTTTGCCTGGCAACGACCAGGAAGATGCTGCACTCGAAATGAGAAGAGCTGCATTGATAAGAACCAACAAAGCACCTCATGTTAGTGTCTTTGTTCCGAGTCAGGCAAATAAGGGGGGCATGATCAGTCAACAAGATGAAGAGTTTCCCCAACAAGTAGTATTGTAGGGCCTAGATGACCCACTTGATAGCAAGGCACTCCTTTTCTATAGTCGGAAGATGGGCCTTACGAGGTAAACGTTTGCGACTGATGTAAACCACAGGATGTGCCAATCCTGATGCATCAGGCAGGGATAGGACTACCCCATCTGCTGTCTGAGGCGTCCACTTGTAAGAGAAAGTTAATATTGAGATCCAGACTTACCAACAACGGTCTGTTACATACTGTATCTTTGAATTGCTTAAAACACCATTGATTAGCAGGGGACCAGGTGGTGATTTTGTTTGGTAGCTTTTTCTGCAATAAGACAGTTAGGGGTGCAGCTGTTTTGGAAAACTTTGGAATAAACTTACAATAATAGCCAAGAAGTTCCCCTAAAAGGATCTGATCTCTTTTTTTCCATGGGTCTCGGCAAGTCCTTAATGACCTGTATTGAGTCTACCTAAGGGCTGATTTTCCCGTTCTGTACATGGTATCCTAAATACCTCACAGAGTCAGTGGTAATCAAATCAAACACATTTGTAGAGCACGCTACTCACCCGCTAGGCGTCTCAAGGTGCTGGGAGGAGATGGGGGGTGCTGCTACTGCTCGAAGAGCCAGGTCTTGAATTGCTTCCTGAAGGAGAGATGGTCCTGGGTCTTGGCCGCCAGGTAGGAGAAAGATCTTCCTCCGGTGGTGGTTCTGCAAATTCGTGGGAGGTGGCGAGGGCGAGGCTGGCGGATCGGAGCTGGCGGGTGGGTGTGTAGAATGTGAGGGGGTTGTTGAGGTATTTGGGGCCCATGTCGTGGAGAGCCTTATGTGCGTGGGTGAGGAGTCTGAACGTGATCCTCTTGCTGACGGGGAGGCAGTGCAGGTCTCTCAGATGGTCAGAGATGTGGCTGTGACGGGGAATGTCCAGGATGAGTCATGCAGAAGCGTTCTGTATGCACTGGAGTCTTTTCTGTAGTTTGGCTGTGGTTCCAGCGTAGAGTGTGTTCCCGTAGTCCAGTCGTGGTAAGGTTGCATTTGTTGGGGTTGGCAGCATACTGAAAAATCGTGAAGTGCACAATTGTCTCAACCTAATATAAACTTTTTTTGACTTGTACTTAGGTGGTTGTCTATTTACTTACTTATATACTATTGCGCAACCACCTCTGATGTTTCTGTAAAACGTACCTTTTGTCCCGAAGTTTTGTCCTGAATTTTTACCTTTTGTCCTGAATTTTGTCCCTTTGTCCTGCACTTTTACACTCAATGTCCTGAATTTGCACCTATGCCAGTTGGTCACCCTACGTGAGTACAGCATTCAGATTTTGGAGGTGATGATTCCAGGACATGATGTAGATGACAACACCATCCAGGTAGGCCACTGCATATCCCTGATGTGGGCATAGTAGGATATCTGTTAGTCTTTGGAAAGTCACCAGTGGCCTATGCAACCCAAAAGGAAGCACCCTGAAACTAGTATAGCCATTAGGGGGTACAGAAAGCCATATTTCCCCTAGCATTTGGGCCAGGGGGCTGCCAGTACTTTTTTGTGAGGAATAGGGTGATGAGGTAGGTGCCATTTCTTAAATTCTCAATGAATTAATCCACCCCAGGCATGAGGTAATTGTCAAACTTGGAGAGGTTATTAGTTGACAGAAGTCAATACAGAACCTAATAGTGCCATTTGGTTGTGGCACGAGTACTACTGGAGAACACTATGGGCTAACAGATGCTTCTATGATACCCCCTCTTACATACTGGACACCTCTTCCTCCACGGCTTGTCTCCTAGTCTCAGGGATTCAATATGGGCATAACTGGACCACTCATCCCTTTTCTGTCTGAATGTCATGTTGTATCATGGCCGTTCTCCCTGGTGAATGGGAGAAGACATCTCTGTTCTGAAGTACTAATGAAAAGAGCTGTTCCTTTTGTTCATAATTCATTTAGCCCCCATGTGTATGTCCCTCCTGTTGTCGGGTGTCTGGTCAGGGGGTAAAGAGATGTCTAGGGTTTGTGTATGTGTGTCAGATAGGGCTGGGCATAATGCATCACCAGGACCTCTGTCCTCCTCCCACCATTTCATAAGATTTATGCGATATATTTGGCCCTTCATTGGTTGGTGCTGGTTGTTCAAATTATAGGTCACTGGTGTGATTTTTGCCATCACCTTATAAGGACCTTGCCTTTTTGCAAGTAACTATCAAGGCGTTTTCCCCTACATAGCTTACTTTTCTGATCATACCCCACTCATAGTTTCTCCTGAACCTTTCCCATGTTGACCCTAACATCCTACCACAAAGTGTGTAACTTGTCTTTTAGGCTATGGGCATATTCCAATAGGTTGAACCCCTCATCTTCTTCGGTCTCCACTGCTCTGCCACCATGTCTAGCAGGGTTCTGGGTTGGCGACTGAATACCAACTCAAAGGGGCTATACCCTGTAGAGGATTGACATAGGTACGGATAGCATAGAATAAAAGAGGTAGCTTCCTGTCCCAATCTTTCCCAGTCCCTGACACCATTTTCTTTAAGAGCCTTTTGACTATTTGGTTGTAATGCTCAACAAAATCGTCTGTCTGGGGTACACAGATTTTCTAATCTGGGTGATCCCCAGTAGCTGACATAGCTGGGCCATGAGTCTGGACATGAACGGGTCCTATGATCTGTAAGAAGTTATTTGGGAAACCCTACTAGGGAAAAACACTCAATCATAGCCTGAGCTACTGTTTTAGCCACCTTGATGGATAAGGGAGTCATCCCGGGATACCTCGTTGCGTAATCCGCAAGGACTAGTATGTATAGGTAATCCCGGGCAGACACTACCATAGGACCATTTAGATCCATGTCCACTCTTGTGAAGGGAACGTCTATGATGGGAAGGGATTACAACGGAACTTTATCCATATGAGTGGGGCTAACCAGTTGGCATCAAGGACAAGCTGCACAAAACCGGTGTACATCAAAAAATACTTGAGGCCAATAAAAGTACTGAAAGAAATACTGCTCAGTTTTCTCCCTTTTGTAGTGACTGCCCCCTGTCTGTCCATGTGCTAGGTGGAGGTCCTGCTCCCTAAAGGGGAGAGGAATCAGCAAGTGTACAACAAACTCTCCTGTTTTCTGCATTTTCTGGTAAAACAACCCCTTGTTGATATAAAAGTAGGGTCTACCTGCCCATCCTCCTCGGTCACGACGTTGGCCCAAGTGTGTTGTAGGTTGGGGTCCTCTCTCTGGGTATCCCGGAAACTACGCTGCATACTCTCCATGGTTCCTGTAGAGGGAACAATAAGAGTAGAATCAGCATCACCTGCTAAAAGGTATTGTTGGTTGTGTTTAAGTTTCTCACTGCAACTCTGGTGTTGTTTCCACTTACACACACTTATAGATTCTTCTTGGAAGGGGCCCTCCCTTAACCATATCATATTGGGATCCTCTTGTCCTTTGGTGGCTAACAGGACTGAGGGCCGACAGCAGAAGTGGTGACTCTTTCAAAGTTCATAAAGAATAAATCAGGGTATTCTCTCACCTGATATTTCTGAAGAATCAAGCTTGGTACATTCAGATTAGCATTTCAGCTCGCAATTGTTTTGGTAAATAGTCGTTTCATGTACCAGCTAGTTGTTAGCCTGAACAGTGGCCTGAGTGGTTAGAGCTATTTGTAGATTCTCCCTGTCTTGCTTTGCAACTTTGGCCTGTCCCTCCACTACCAGTTTTAGATGGTGTTGTCCCTCCCTCGGTTAGCTGCTTGATCATATCCTCCATTGTGATATGCTGGGCCATCTCCAAATCCCCAGATCCTGGGAAGGGGGATCCCACTTCTGACACCACTGTCACCAGTTCATGGAAAAGCCCAGACCAGTGGCATTCTTTTAAGGCCTTTTATTATTTCATAAAGCCGTTATGTCTAAAGAACGTACAGTCTTGCAATAAAGGTAACCAATAGATATATATCTGCCCTCTGACTTGTCCTCTCCAAAGGGGAGGGGGTCTCTCTCTCTCTGCCTAGGAGCAATACCCTCAGGGAAAAATAAATATGGAGAGACTTTAGAAATCAGGCCTCAATTACCACAGATTACCTCCACCACACCATGAGTGGTCTAGATCTCACTAAGGGTGCTGGTTTGGTATCATGTGTTTCTCCCCAACTCAGTTCATGGGGCATACAGACAAAAGAAAAGGAAAATATGGATGGTACACCTAGAGATCGTTTTCTCCTACAAGCAAAAGGAAGAGTAAAGGGTGAAGGAAGGTAAATGTTCTAAAGTGGTTTGTTCCACCGTGCTTATGGATATGCTGTGCTCCCCACCGTACAATTTTGTCCATCTTGGAGGATTCAACCTCTGAGCTCAAGAGGTTTTACTATCACTCTAGACCCCACTGTGTTAGTGCCCACCACACAAGCTGCTGCACAACCCCCTGGGTATTTACCTGAGGCCATGGCATGGTCCATTAGTCATGGTGGTCTGATCTTCCCACCTTTCCCTGGGTCTCTCTGGGTGTCAATATCCTCTCCTGAAGAAATGAGCCGATCGGCTACTGCTGCACTCTCTCCTCCTGCCTCAGCATATTCAGTTCCTGCATATAGCAGAGGGTAGTTTTCAAGCACCACCTAGTGTATAATGTTCAAAGATTTAACTGCTAGTTACAGTGCCACGCAAGCGGTTATTTGAACCAACTTGTATGACTATGTGAAAATAAAATTAACAAACACAGCGCACAGTAAACCTTGCATTGCCTTGCATCCTGCAGCCTTTCCATGGGTTGACCAAGGGCATTCCCATGCATCCACCCATGGATTTTGACATAGTTCCAGATGAATCATTATATGTGATTGTGACTTGCAGACGAATTGGTATGCCTCCTGAAGCTAGGCATCAGGAAGGGACATTCATTTATTTAACCTCTTTACTTATTATTTGTATTTGTGATGCATCCTGCATCATACATACAAATCCACCAATCCTTCTCAGATACTATTTGATGCACAAAGGACTCCCTTACTGATCCAACATAATCCTGGCTGTAATACAAGAGCACTTGCTCCATGGTGCAAGGGTGTCAGTCTTGTTGTTACACTGCCACAAGAGCAGCATCACACAGAGATAGCGAAAATGAAACTTATCTTGTACTACTTTGAGTATTTTGGATCCCTTATAAATGCCCCCTAGAGTCTGGCAGTGAGGGTACTTTGTCAAAATTGTGTCAACTACCCATCATACTTCCCTGACCACAAAACTGAAGGTCATAGTGCCTCGTTTTTACTCATCCAGAGCCTCACTATGTCAGCGTCTGAGGCAACTTCGTCTCCATCGCTAACATAAAGCTCTAATAGATCAAACTCTTGTCTGAGTTTTTGACATTTCTCCGGCCACAATGTGGAGTGAGAGGACAAATGTGAATTATTCACTCTGTCAGCTTCATGTAACATCCGATTCTAAGGGCCTCTGAAATTGGGAAATGAGCCACACAGCACGGCACCTAAATCCCATTGGGTATGCATAATTGTTTGATTTTCTGTAACCCACTAATTCCAAAATTACACAATTTTATTACAATGACAAACTAAACTTGTTATAAACCGGTATGGCTCCATCCTGTTCAGAAAGCCATACCTCGATCACTCTCAATGCATAGAAATGAACCTTCATGATGGCTGTTACTGACAATGCTAGAGATGTACTCTGGGCGTGGGACATCTCAAAAACAAAAGAACGATTACTCACCAACAGCGATGGAGTCTTTACCTCTATAGGTCTGATGGAGTAAAAAGTTTAAACGCATCCCACCAATTATTTTTCATAACTTATATTTTGACTCTTTATTACGGCTTTTAATCACATACCACATTTAAAGCTTACAGATTAGTCTAAGGATGGAACTCCAGGATAGAATGGTGCATGTCCACCAGTCAACATTGACAATAGACTGTTAAACAAAAGACTAAACCCAAAACCCAACAAGCAGCTCAAGTGAACAAATAGTTGACCAGCTGATCACACACCTGCATTCCTTGCACTCTATTTGGGACAGCACCCCGGTTCCCTGGAATTTGACGTTGGTGGAGGTTCAGAGGAATGTGTAAGCCTTGTCGTATTGCAATGTTGTGCACAACACAACAGGCTGCTATTATCTTGAGCAAAACTTCAAGGGAGTACACTAGCAGCCCCCTATATGGTCAAGACATCTGAATCTCCATTTAGGGAGACCAATAATGCACTGTATAATGACTCGTGCATGAATGTGCTCTATTGCACCTCTGCTGAGTTACTGTGGTAAGACACCTGTACGGTGTGAGCAGATTGGGAGAGAGTGCATAAGCAGCATCACCTGAAGGAGACAATAATAAAACATTCTACATGCCCCCTCTTATTTTTAGAGTACATTATGTATGCCTAACTACATATAGTGTCTGTTAGGGCCATGCATGTCGCTTGGGTATTAGTCATTTGGTATGGCCGGGGAAACGTCACCAACAAGTATGAATATTACATTTGTATGGTGAGTGATTGCTTACCAAGTAGCCACATGTTACAAAATTTTCCAACTACCAAACAGCGTGCAAGAGGTGATCTATAGAAAATGATGTTGTCATGGGTACTGCCTGGAAACACAGCATATGCATCGGTGAAGGAGCCACTGGCATCACACACAGCCTGCATGTTGAGTACCAGTTGTGTCTGTTGCAGAAAATGTGTGCCTGTTTGGTGAGATGGCTGAAGTGCCACCTGTGTGCAATTAATAGCACCTACCACACGTGGAAAATAAAGTAAAATTCCCTAGCAATCCTTTCTCTTTCTGCCAGTGTTTGTGGCATTCTTATGCAGAAAGGCACTCTTCTATTGATACGTCTCAGGACCTGATGCAAACATCAGGACTTGCTTGGCTGTGAGATGCCAAAAATGTTACTGTGAACTCTCTGAAAATATCCATTGGAAAAAAAACGTGCAGCTGATAATATCTTCACATAGGCGGGGATTGCCCGGGAGTGTCATGTATCTGAATCAAGCTCCGGCTCCCACTCAGAAACCATGCTCAAGATGACATCAGATGAGAAGCAGACTCTGGAAATCACTTCTTGGCTCGACATCCCAGAGATGTTAATCCTTTGCCTAAAAATATTTTCAGTTCTTCTTCTCCTCAGACTGGTCATTCACATGATAACGGGCAAACCCATAAAACACATTCAGTGACATAGTGAAAGCACTGAAAGAGTATGGGGCATATTATCAACAACTAGCGATATTTATCGCTAAATAAGCTTAGAAATATTTTTTTTATCGCCGCGCAACGCCGGATTTTATCGCAGAGATAACGTGCTATTAGCAACGTTTATCTCCAAAGCGATAAAATATCCGGCGATAGCAGCGAAATGCTAGAATATCACTAGAAATCCAGCGATATTCAGGCATTATCGCTAATAGGGTCTTAACCTGAATATCCACCTCCCATTGGATATACAGGTTAAGAAGTGGTCTGAGCAGGCATTAGGTTTTGGCGATATTCGCGCATAGCGTGGATTTTTTTACCGCTTCGCCTGCCTTGCTAATAGGCGATAGCGATGTTAGCGACTGCTTTCAGTCGCTAACAGGTTGGGTACGCCCACTTTGCATGTCGTTAGCGATAAATATCGTTGACATTGAAAGCGGACCCCAAACCACTCGCTATCGCCTAAAAGCTGTTGCTAACTGCTGTTAGAGACAGCTTGTTAATAGGGCGATAAAATTATTGCCACTTTGCGGCCGTAAACAGCTGCAAAAGCGGCGATAATCTCAAATCGCCCACCTTGATAATATGCCCATATGTTTCAACGTACTCCTTTTTTTGCATTCAGACTGGTTTATGAGCTATTCGGACTGGTTTATGAGCTAAAAATAATCTGGTGGAGATTGGTGGGGGGATGGGAAACAAATTATTATTTATTTAGTTGCCAGGTGTGGGTGAAGTATATTGAAACACTGTTAGATATGTGAGTTTTAAATTAAGGTTTTGACTTCTGACTGACATTCAAATTTGAACAGATTGTGAGAAAGGGCTGTTAACTCATTATTTTTACACTCAAAGTTGGCGCGTTACAAAATGACAACTAATATTATTGTTGACAAACGTAGAATAACATGATTATATTGCTTGACATTTATTTTTCCTACTCTTGCAACAGTGTGTTGATGGTGGGTGAGGCAGTCTCTAAAACCATTCCAAGACACTCCCAATATAACTCCTTACTCCTCCCTATTACCCTCGCATTTAACCCGCAGTTGTTGGCTTTTGTCACCTGAGTTCCCTACGCCCCTCGCCCATTGACTACTCCAATGTATAGTTACAAATGACCACACTCTGTAGTTTCCTAAATGACTTATGTACATATAGGACAGTCAGAGGCATTGCACATTAATTGTGATTAGCATTTTGTAGTACTGCTTGCAGTACTGGTTGTAGTTCTACAAAATGTACTCCATAATGTAATATCTGATTTGGGACCTATGTGCTGGACCTTACCCCTTGTTTGTCCTATCTTTTCCTGTGCATACTGCTCAGCCCCGGGTGCAAGGCCTCTACCTGAGTGCAGAGACTCCGCAGTCATAAAGACATAGATGCCTTTGTGAATATCCAAAAATCGTAAACTTACACAAAAGTGAAAATTTACTCTTGTGAATCAGCCATCGGTTTGCAAACACTATAGGAAAACTAGACCTAGTGACATTGTCAATTCTTGTGCACTTAATGCATATATATTCGAATTTTTAACTCCTACATGGATTAACCTAAGCACCTTTCTAATTCTTCACAACGTTATGAAAGCCCTGTTTGTAAATGGAACTCTTAGGAAAGAAGATGATAAATACTTAATACTAGATCTATGCTGCTGCAAAAATTCAGTTATGCCAATAAAATAAATGATGTAGAAAGGCTGTTGACACAAAGATCTGCAGAGCCTTGCGGCAGTATGCTTTTATTACAGTTATAACAAAATGCGTTTCTTTAATATCACTTTAGATATATATTACTTCATGAAAAGGCCAAGTTTGCTCTGATAAAGGGCATAATATCAAAGAATCATCCGTCATCTCTCGTGATTTTTTTTTCTCTTTGGTTATTGTACACTTCCAAACCTTGCAGGAATTACTCGTCTAATCTAAAATGATTGCTCTGCTCAGAACAATTTCGTGTAGTGCCCCGGCACTGCACTTTCACCCGCTTGTGTTGAGAGCCGAAAGCAATAATGCAATCCGCTCTGGTGGCTGACAGGGCGCTGTGCACAACACAACAATCAACTGATAAAAATAGTATGACCTGGCTGCTACTGAAATTTTTCTTGGTTTGTTTTTTAAATTAAGACTCTGTGGTTTACTAGATACGTAATATTTAAAACGCTTAGTTAAATTCGAAGCCAGACATTACAACCATCTTGATCCATTTGACCCCAATAAGCTTACATCCTCCTGCGTTGATTCAATAAATTTATTAGTGAAATGCACTACTAATGACAGAGCAGGATGTGTAAAATTGGGTTAGGAGAAAAGTGAATGAATCTGACTCTATTTCAAACAGCAATACCTGCCGGAATTGTCCTGTCAGCCAGGCCTCGCGGTAGGTTTTGCGACCCGGTTAACTAACTAGTAAGTACACTGTGACGTCTGCTAGTCAGTGACATCTTAAGGATTTTTGGGTCCCTGAGCAGCCGCGGTCGGTAGTAGGTGTACCTGCAGGGCGGTGAAGTAGGGAGGGGCAGGGGCAGGGTCGGGGTAGTAATCTATGGATTACGGAGCTTTACAGGTTGTAGTATGCGCTCTAGTCTATGAGCGTGAACGCGATGACGCGTCACGTCATAGACTGGAGCGTGAGGCGCGCGCATGCGCGGAGAGTGTTTTGTGAAAGGCGCGAACGGGGAAAACGGCAGTTGGCGACCGGAGCTAGTGGAGGACAGACGCTCGGCGCCCTATGCTCACTATTCCTTATTATAATTGCGAATAAAGAAGTTACACACCACAGAGGCTCTGTCTATAGTGTGGGGGCAAGGAACTAACACCACATTGGCGACGAGGCTGGGACCACGAACACCACGGAGCACAGTGGACAGGAGCAGGCACCCTTCAACAGCCCCACACCAGCCAGAAGGACAGAACAGCAACAAGGAGGAGCAGAGGGCGTGGCAGCAGCGCAACAGCACGATTTTAAACGCCATACAGCTCAAACACTCAGGTCAGTGCTGCCCCAAGGAATAGAGCCACAGCCAGCACCCTGGCAGCCAAAGGCACTACCCCCAAGCCAGAGGAAGGGGCTCAGATGGATAACCCCACGCAGGCTGTAAGGGACAATACCCCAGGTAGTCCAAGAGGGCAAAGTGACACAGCAGGGAGTGCAGGAGCATCCGGTGTACTCGCCCAACACAGTGCCCAGGTGGTAAACCCCAGAGGCGAGGCTAAGATGGCGAATCAAGCATCGGCCCTGATGGCCCCCGTCCCATTCCTGCCCAGACCAGGGGAACCCCAGTTAAAATGGGAGGATTGGAAGGAGTACTTTCAAAACTACATAGAAGCACTTGAGGATGAAAATGATGGAGAATACACCCCGGAAAGGAAAAAGAGACTGTTACTCCACAACTTAGGCCCGGAAGGGGTGAGAGTATTCAAAAACCTGGTGCCCAAGGAAAGGGACGCGACGGAGACAGATGTCTTCAAAAATGCGCTAGATGACTTGGACAGCCATTACCGTCCAGCGGTTTGCGTCTCCATAGACCGTTATAACTTTCAACAGAGGAAACAAGAGGTTGGCGAATCCATCGATGACTATGTGGCAGCGCTCCGACGTCTGGCCATCACGTGCCAGTATGGTACTCTACAGGATGAGTACATAAAAGATCAGATCGTCATGCACACCACCAGCAGGGCTGTTCAAGACAAATTATGGGCGCAGAACGAGACATCACTCAAGGAAGTCGTGGCGATGGTCAAAAAGGCGGAAATGTTGAAACGTGGTGCAGACGCAGCCAAACGAGAGAGTGCACTGAGGCAGATGATCAACAAGATCGATGAGGCAGCACAGTCCAGTAGACACAAGGGGACGCATGGAGACCAGAGGAAGGATTCGAGATGGACCGGGAAACAGACGGTCCGCCCCAGCACGGACAACAAGTTCTCGTGTTACAGATGTGGCAGCGCGGCGCATTCGGCCCAGCATAAACGCTGTCCCGCGTTCCGCGCCAGATGCGCGTTTTGTGGCCATTTTGAAAAGGTATGCCGCAAGAGAGGGAAAAAGTCCACGGTCAAGTGTGTCGATTCTGCCACTGCGGACATCAGTGAGGAAGACGACCTGGAAGATGGCGATCTGGTTCTATGCATTGAAGACCAAGTGCTGGAGGTGGCTGGTAAGCGAAGAGATAAACCTCGCACGGATATGCGGATAGGGGGAGTGAAGGTGCACGTGGCTGTCGATTCAGGATCTCCCTGGACCATCGTACAAAGATCCATATGGGAAGAAGACTTCGCTCCGGTAGTGGGTCCAGACTTATGGCCGCCGGACATCAAACCCATCTCGTACACAGAGAACGCCATTCCACTGGTGGGGTGCCGAGACTTCACATTTGAATTCAGAGGAAGGTCGGCCACATGCACCCTGTATGTGGCGGAGAAGGGCCCATCAGTGCTGGGATGGAGAGACGCAGGGGATCTAGGAATCATACTCAACCCAGGCGGGAAAGAACAGATAATGCTAACGGACGAGTGGCCCCTCACGAAAGAAGAAGATTGGAAATCTGCATACCCCAAGGTTTTTGATGGCACAGTCGGCAAACTGGACAAGTTCGTCCACAGAATGGTCCTCAAGGAGGGAGCAGTACCAGTGGTACACAAAGTCAGGAACATACCCATATCTACAAGCGGGGCAGTACAACAGGAACTTCTGAGGCTGGAGGAGCAGGGCATCATAGAGCCGGTGGACAGTGCGGAGTGGCTTTCGCCCTTGGTGGTGGTCAAGAAACCTAATGGAAAGGTTCGTCTCTGTGTTGACCTCCGCGAGCTCAACAAAAACCTCATAGTGGAGAGATTTCCTCTTCCTAGGATCGAGGAGATGCTGGCTAGGACAAAAGGTGTAACTCACTTCTCCACCATAGATCTCACGTCAGCGTACCATCAGATTGAGCTGCATCCTTCGAGTAGGAAGTACACCGCCTTCATTACGCCCTTTGGGTGCTACCAGTTCAGGAGGATGCCCTGTGGCCTGGCATCTGCAGCGGCCGTATTTCAGAAGCTGATGCATCGGCTGTTCAAGGACATCTCGGGGGTACAGTACTTTCAGGATGACATCCTAGTGATGGGCTCCTCCAAGGATGATCACGACAAGAAGCTACATAGAGTCCTGGGAGTGCTACAAAGCAAAGGGTTAACTGCGGAATGGAGCAAATGTAAGATTGGAACCCACTCAGTGACATACTTGGGTCACGAAATCGGCATGCTTGGTATATCAGCCAAGGAACAAAATGTGAAGGCCATCAGGAATGCCAAAGCTCCCAGCACCAAGGAGGAAGTACGGTCATTCCTCGGGATGGCCGAGTATTATAGCAAGTTTGTGAGACATTTTGCTACCAGGACATACAGGATGAGGCAACTCATCAGAGACAAGACTAAATTTGATTGGGACTCAGAAGCGCAATTGGAATTTGACACAATAAAGGACTGCATCAGCCAAGCTGTCCCACTGCAAGGGTATGTCCCCATGGGCAAAACCATAGTGACGACGGATGCAAGCGATAAGGGCTTAGGGGCGGTCTTGGCACAGGAAAGGGATGATGGATCCACTGAAACCATCAGCTTTGCTTCACGCGCGCTGTCCCCGACGGAACAAAGGTACAGCGTTATTGAAAAAGAGATGTTGGCGGTCACATGGGCCATGGGCAAGTTTCGGCAGTTCGTGTGGGGCACCAGATTCAAGCTTCAAACAGATCACAAGCCCCTGATCAAAGTCTTGACGTCTTCCGGCCACGAGACAGCGACCCCGAGAATAGCGAAAATGACGCTGAAGCTACTTGATTACACTTATGACGTGGAGTACTTACCAGGTACGCAGAACAGGGTTGCAGATTACCTCAGCAGGGCGGCGGCGATGGAAGATGCGCCGGAGGAAGCCCCGGACAGAGAAGAGATGGTGGCCAGCATGGAGGACCATGAGACAACGATAAGCGGTCAGGAATGGGCGGCAGCTTACGAGCAGGATGCCGAGAAAGTAGAGATAAAGAGACATCTAACGTCTGGTTGGCCTGACAAAAGGAAGCTCACTGAAGGGGTACGGAGATTTTATGAAATAAGAGAGGAGCTGTCCCTGAGTGATTCGGGGATTTTCGTTTACAGAGGTGAAAAGGTCGTACCACCAGAATCACTAATACCCAGATTGTTGGCACAACTGCATGAAGGACACCTGGGTATTGTAAAGACCAAGGCACGAGTCAAGCAAATGTATTGGTGGCCAGGCATGGATGTCCACATAGAAAGACAAGTGAGGGAGTGTGGGCAGTGCCAAGGAGCGGACAAGGTGCTGCGACCACTCAGACCAGCCTTGGGAAAGTTTGACACACCACAAAGCCCCTGGGAGAACGTGGCCATCGACATACTAGGGCCAGTCCTGGACAGCAGAGGTGTGAACAAGTATTTGTGTGTGGTGATAGATAAGTATTCCAAATGGCCGGAAGTGGACATACAAGAGTCCATGGACACGGACACGATACTGAAATTCCTGACATCTTTGTTCCTAAGAGAAGGCATACCCAAATGTATCCTCAGTGACAACGGACCGCAGTTTGTCTCGGACAAATGGATTAAGTTTATGAGGAGGAACGGGATTGAGTCAAAACACACGGCAGTTTATCACCCCGCATGCAATGGCCAAGTGGAGCGGTTCAACCGCGTGCTGATGGGCTCCATACAGGCAGCCATCACGCAGGGAAAGGACTGGGAGACCGAGGTGATGAGTATGCTGTGGGCCTACAGGATCACCCCCCCGGTGGTGGGGTACAGTCCATTCCAAGTGCTAAGAGGACGACATCCGTTCACCCGGGACAACGTAGTGTGGAGGGAGAAGACCATCACCAGCAAATGGTCCCCCGCGGTGGTCCAGCACAACTTGGAGAAGGCCCAGAAGATTTATGCTGCACACTACGACAAACGTCGCAATGCGAAGGGAACAGAGCTGGAAGAAGGAGAATGGGTCAGGGTCAAACTCCCTACCATACAAAAGAAAGGTGAGAGCAAGTATAGCCAGCCCTTACAGGTCAAAGAAGTGCGAGGCAGGGCGGCTCTCCTCAGCGACGGCAGGGTGTGGTCCCAAGACCGCATGGCCAGAGTCAACAAGATAGTAGTGTGGCCCAAATCGGAGGAGGAAGAGATACAGGTGGACTCCCAAGAAGCAAGACCTCAAACAGGGCACAGCGCAGAGGTCCTGTCAGATGGAGTAGGAGAGGACAGTGAGGCGGAAAATCCCAGCACAGAGTCTAACGACAGAGACGGTACACCGGCTGGTGTAGTGCAGAGTGGAGATCAGAGAGATGGAGAGAAATCACGAGGAGAGAGAGAGGTGGAAGAGAACATGCCGGTAAGACACACCCGTAGTGGCAGGGCGGTCACCGTGCCCTCTCGATATAGAGACTTTGAAATGAGTGGACACTAGTCACATCATGGCCACCTCCGGGTGTCCTCTAGAGACACACATTGGGGACTATGGACACACAGTGAGAGCTGGGAATTGTTGTTTTTGTTAATTGTAAAAAGGGGGAGATATGTAGTATGCGCTCTAGTCTATGAGCGTGAACGCGATGACGCGTCACGTCATAGACTGGAGCGTGAGGCGCGCGCATGTGCGGAGAGTGTTTTGTGAAAGGCGCGAACGGGGAAAACGGCAGTTGGCGACCGGAGCTAGTGGAGGACAGACGCTCGGCGCCCTATGCTCACTATTCCTTATTATAATTGCGAATAAAGAAGTTACACACCACAGAGGCTCTGTCTATAGTGTGGGGGCAAGGAACTAACACCACACAGGTAAGTAAACATATAAATAAATAAAACGAATTTCATTGTGCGCACTGTATCGCATTTGGAGATGCAGTGCACGCAACACAATTTGTTTTATTTATTTATATGTCTACTTACCTGTAAAGCTCCGTAATCCATAGATTACCACCCCCCACCCTGCCCCTCCCCAACCCAAGTCACCGCCCTGCAGGTACACCTACTACCGACCGCAGCTATCCCTGAGCCAAACTTATTTTGGGGGCCCTGTTCGGAACAGCTTTGGATGTATGATCCACTTTCAACTCTTAATGCCCTCTTTGGCCCTGTCACCCAGAGTGCAAAGGCACACTCATCCACATTTTTTATGTATTTACATCTAATATTCAGGGATAGTGACGTGTTTTTAATATGGTAACACAGCAGCAGCTCACTAATATTACTGCAAATAATCTCTGTGACACCCTTCCATTTCTCATATGCGAGGTTCTATTTTGATCTAAAAAACTACTTTTTTTTATGAATGTTGCCTGAAATCTAAACACATTTTCTGTGAAATGTCTGTAGTGGATTCTCACACATCACCCATATTAAAAATAAATTAAAGGAAAATGGTATTTAAAACCATCTGTTTAAGAACTATTCAAGGCCATCATGGCAAGACTTTGCAGAACAGAGCTGGCTCTATCAGGGGGGCCCTTGAAAGACTGGGGTCACAGGCCAGAGCCCACTTTGCCCATGCATTAAAACATCTCTGCTGCTGGTGACTAAACGTTACCTGCCTCATAATGAGACTTTTGTATCTGATACATAAATACATTTTGCATTGGCAGGCACACCCTGAAAAGAGAGGTTCTGGGGGCCAACAGCTCCGTTCACTCCGTTCCCCTCATGACAGTCATAAGCCTTCTGAGTTTGCATTGCTTAATTGGCAATCAGCATATGTACATAGTTGCAAACATTTGAAAAAAAAATTCCAGGGACAATTTGCAGCACAGCTATCAATTTCCTACTTGAAAATGTACAACGCCCACAGTCCCTTAGCTACGCCCACTCTGCTCAACCCACATAATTTGTATAATTTAACTCCACCTACTTATCATAGTGCAGATTATAGAGTCTACTCAATGAAGAAATAATTGCAGGGAACTGAGAAAGAAATGTCAAACTTAAGTCCCTAGAAAAAATTATCCCATTCAGCTGCATTGGAGAATTTACCCAGCTCTGCTACTTTGGTCAAAAGTTTGAAATTCCTTTTGCAATTGTCTTGGCAGGGCTGAAAGTGCAATTGCCAGTACTGTCCCGGGATAGTAAATTACCCAGGACAGTCTGGAACTTGCCAGGGCCGTCAAAAATGGGACAGTTGGCACCTATGTATGTAGAAGCTGAGAATTGTGTGCTGGTGGGAAAAGATTTACAGAAAAGGAGGGTAGCTGTTCCTTAAAAGAAGATGTCTGGTTAGAATGTATATGAAGTGAGGGGCTAAGCCCGATGATGAAATATGACGCCCACATGTGTGTGTAAGGGCAACACCTTCCAATAAGGAAGATCCCCTCACTTCATATAGATTACAACCAAACATCTTCTTTTAAGGAGCAGCTACCCTCCTTTTGTGCAACTATTCCTACATGGGAGCATGGATGCTGAACCATTAACTGCTCCTTGTCCCTTCCTTTTGTGGTTGATACTGGGTGGAAAAAGAGCCCATCTGCTGTGTGGAGTCTGAGTATATCTAGCACAATTTGTTTGTGAGTTTGTCTCTCTGGGTGAGCAGCTACCACAATGGAACTATCAGAAGGGGAAGAAAGTGGTTCCTGTTGCCTGAGCTGATCAAAGAAGGAGTACATTTGACTGGTGGGTGGTGAATTATCCTGTCTTAAATGCCAATAAACCACTAACTTTGAAAAGGAGTTAGAGGGCAGATGATTGCAACTCGCCCTAAACTTCATGCAGAAAGCTTGCATGAACATCTAGATAACATTGGCCTAGTTGAACCTTCTTTTTATGACATACCTCACACCCAGGTGAGTAGGCGAGATGTATGCTATAACTAGTCCTGTGTGCCCTAGGGGCAGTGTCCCCGGTAAGGAATTCTACTGTATGGTCTTGTCGTGTATGTCCTTAAGGTTTACGGGACTGCAATCACAAGGCTGTTAACTGAAGTAACTTGTAGATCTGTATTTCCTACACCAGTTATATGTTTACTTAGTCCCCTTCACAGATCTATAAAAATTAAGAGAGCCATGCATGGCACAAGGTATTGAGGTCAGTGAAAGGTAAAAAGGGAAATTAGAGGCTATCATTAAAGGCTGGGGTTCACTGACAAAATATCAAAACCAAAAATATTGTGGTGTATAAATATCGAGTCAAACATATCGAACACAAAAATATTGTTATCCTATAATTATAATGTACAAAACTAAAATATTGAAAAAAAATATTGCTGTACACTAATATTGAATTAAAAAATATTGGGGCTCATTTACAAGAAACGGACTTATTGCTGCGTTAAAGCAGTGATGTGTCAGTTTGCTTGCACCTGCAGCAAAACATCTTAGAATGGAATGGATATTTATAATACGGCACTCCATGGCGCAAGGAAACTGATGCAACAACAGCAATGCATCAAAAAAGTGAGGCTTCATCAGTTTAATCTGACACAATTAGCCTAATGTATGGTGACCAATGTGTTTGAGCGTGAAAAGGTAACAAAGACACCTTGCTCTCTACCATACTGATCTTGGATGTGATGTATTCTAGTGGGCATAGTGTCAAATTGTATGTGTAACATCAGCATGTAAAGTCACAAAATGTGACATCACGAGCACATACCTACCTTCTGTGGCCAACTTACCTTGTGAATTGATTGCAGATTGCAGTCAAGTCACTACAACTGGTGTGGTCCCATAACCCCAGCCAATGTGTTATTTGTTCAACTGGGTTTAGCAGGCATAGGGATTGCGATGCATTGACACCGAAGCAGCCCAATGCACCAAAACTGAAAAAGTGGTAAATACCACTGCATCAGTTTAACAGTAGGTGTTTCTGATGGAGCGCCTACCTTGCATAGATGAAAACCTAATGTGGTGCTGCCGATTCAGATGGAGGAAAACATTTATGTAACTTGAAGAAAGTGACAAATCTGCATCCATGTAAATATAGGGGAAATGGAGCACTGCCGTTACATATAAAAAAGTGATGCAACTGCAGCGCAAGGAGCTGGTAAATAAGCCCCTTTGTTCCATATTATATATATATAATTACATATAGTAAACATTTAGAAGCTGATAACGATGTCAGTTGGAAAGCCTCCGACCGCTAGTCGAAAGTTTTGTGACTGCGGTTAGAAGCTTTCCAACCAACACGGTCGGTTTGCGGTCCGACTGACTGATTACGATGTTGGCGATCAGAACATAAACCGGCCTATCATTCCGACTAGTTCTGACTAGCTCTCAGAGACTTCCAGCGAGTCGGACCTGCACCGCAATCCCCTATAGACAGCAGGATTATGATGTCGGTTTCCCACAGCCTTTCCGTGCCAGGCTTTCCGACACGGAAAGGCTGTCGGAAAGCAACTTTGGGGGACCCTAGCATGACCCCTTTGCCTCCGCAGTCTATGGTTCGTAATCAAGGGGTACCTACATAACCTCCTGTAAAACTTTGCACAGTGTGGTAGGTACCACAGGGTGCCTACCACAGGGTGCAGGGTTTTACACACACACACCCATTTCTCTACAGGAGCCTGTATTACAACTGGTTTACTGCTGTGACTCAAGCTCCCATAGAGAACAGTGGAAATCCGACCGAACAGCGTTCAATCGCATCGTAATCAGGGATTTGGAAACTGCAGATCTAAGGGTGGTCGGTCCAGAGACCGAGACTTTGTTGGTCGGAGGCAACCCTGACCAACATCATAGTCGTCCAGTAACTTTTTAATTGTTGGCGATTTGAATGTTCATTTAGATGACCCTACGGTCAGCGCGGCTGGTAATTTTATTGCGGATCTCGCTTCTATGAATTTATTCCTACATAATAAGGGCCCCGCCCATAAAGGCGGGCATCTTTTAGATCCTACCTTTTCTAACATCTCTCAACTAGTTTGCTTTCCAGCGCTGCCGGTTTTCTGGTCTGACCATTATCTCACTAAGTTCACTGTGGCGAGTAATGTAGTACTGTTTGATCACAATTCACCTGTGAATATCAGGAAGAGAGATTGGAAAAATCTTGATACTGTCGTTTTTAACAAAGCCTTGGCCGACCTTGTGCCAATTAACCTATTAGGTTCGGGTGACATGGAAGCTGTGGCTAGCTCTGTGAACTCTTGGCTCCTTGAAGCTATCAATATTTGTCTCCCCTCTGTCCAAAAGAAAATAATTATTCCTAAGACACCTGCCCTTTGTTATAATGAGACACTTCGTCTTCACAAATCCCGATGCAAAAAAGTGGAACGTGCCTGGAGAAGGGACTACTCCATCCCAGCCGGTCTTATTTATAAAACGGAACTGAAGCGGTATCACAAGGCGTGTGCCCAAAACAGGGCCACCTATGCAAACAAAATAATCACCGAAGCAATCAATAAATCCAAAGTATTGTTTAGTGTGGTTAGAGACCTTGCTGGTTCACAGACTACTGCTACACTTCCCCCTTTATCTAGCAATAAATGTGATGAACTCGCCCAGTATTTTATCTCTAAAATTGAGAACATCTATCAGGATATTTCTGTCCAAGGCGACAGCAATGCCTTAACGAATCCACCCCTTATTATGGGAAACGGCGCAGACCTTTCGGTGCTGCATCCGGCCTAGTGTCCACCTTCGGCCTCACTTCTGATCTCTGCCCTTCTACCCTCCTGGAGATCTTGAGTAAGATTAAGTCAGGCTCCCCAGTTGATCCTTTGCCCATTTCGATATTACGCATGTTGGAGTTCCCTCAACTTACCACGATTTGTGCTTTACTTAACCTTTCACTTAGTTCGGCTATTGTCCCTAGTTAACCGACTGCGGACCCAAATGTTGTATCTACTTTTTCGTCCCATTTCGTTATTGCCTGCATTTTCTAAAATCTTAGAAAGGCATATTCATTTGCACTTGTCACAATTTGTGGCAACAAACAATCTTTTACATTCCTCCCAGTCTGGTTTTCGTCCGGGTTTCACTACAGAAACCACCCTTTTGGGAGTGACAGAGAATCTCCGCCGGATTGGATCGAGGTGAAACAGCTGCCCTGATATTACTTGATCTCAGTGCAGCCTTTGATACTGTATCCTTCTTAATAACCTAGCTTCCTTTGGCATTGGTGGAAGAGCTCTGGACTGGCTTACATCTTTTCTCACGGACCGTACTTTCCAAATTTTCTCTCACACGTCTACTTCTAATACTTATTTGTCCCCACACGGTGTGCCCCAGCGCTCAATCCTTAGTCCCCTTCTTTTCAATCTTTATGTTATTCCTTTGGCTCACATTGCACAACGCTCTGGTTTGAATTTATTCACTTATGCTGATGATTCTCAAATTGTATTTTCTTTATCCCAAGCTGACTCTACCTCCTTTTCTTCTCTGCAAACTGGTCTCAGCGAAATATCCTGTTGGATGAATCGTAACTTTCTTAAATTAAACAGTGGAAAGACCAAGGTTTTAGTCCTCAGAAACAAAATTGGTCTTTGGAGCCCGAGGCACTGGCCATCTGCCATGGGCTCCTTACCTAATCCGTCAGAACGGGTGCGTAATCTTGGGGTGATTATAGATAAGGGTTTATCTATGAAAGATCAGGCCAACAAAGTAGCAGCCACCTGTTTCCTCATCTTACGGTGGCTGAGAAAAATCTTTTGGATATTACCTTCTAACACCCAGAGATCCGTGATGACTGCCTTGGTGACTTCCAGGTTAGACTACGGTAACATGCTCTATCTGGGGTCTACCAAGGCGGTCATACGCCGTCTCCAATTGGTTCAAAATGCTGCAGCACGGATTCTCTGTGGGTGTCGGAAACAAGATCATATTACTGACCACCTGGGGGGCGATTCACTGGCTCCGTCTTGATAACCTTGTAAAATTCAAGGCACTGTGCTTTAAGCACAAGATCAAGATCAGAGTTGCGCCCTCTTATCTTCAGGCCCTCGTCAAACCGTATACCCCTGCCCGTTCACTCCGCTCTTCGTCCCAACATTTATTCTGCATGCCTAAGTTTAGACTTTCGAGAATGGGCGACAGCTCCTTCGCAACCTTGGGACCCAGACTCTGGAATTCACTTCCCTTGGATTTGCAGAGGGAGAACTGGCACATTCACTTTTGTAGAGCCGTGAAGACCTGGCTTTTAGACCAATAACTCCTCTGGGTTGTATATTGCTGCAATTGTCTTTCAGCGCCGGGAAACCCTTACGGGTAGCTGTCGCGCTATATAAACGTAATGAATAAATAAATAATGAGGCCTTGAATATATTAGAAAGTAAGAGAAGTATAATGTAAAATAAATATATTTCAATAATTTGAAATGTATATAACTGTTATACTTATTTATGTTTTAAAAACACATAGATATGGATGTGTGTATGTTTATTTAAACTAGGGGTGGATGAAGAATTCCGCTCCACCGGCAGAGTTCGCATAGTTTTGCTCACTGGACGCTCTGTGCGGAGCACGGAGTTCTGAAAAACTCTGCAAAGTGACATGGAGTGAAGTTTTTTCTCTCAAGCGGCTCACCAGCGTTAAGTCGCGCACTAGACCTCCTCCTGGTGATATTTCTCAACATGGGCAGTACCAGCAGCAGGTTGCGACCACTCGCATTGAGAGATATGCTGCTCACATTGAGGGTGCTGCTGCTCAGGTAGAATGTGTACTCAAGAGGCAGGAAGCAGTTGCACTCTGGCTCGAAGCGTAGTGCTGTTCTTAATGCTTTTACAGCGCAGTACAAACTTCTGGAGCTAAACATCAGTGCGAGCAACGTGACTGAACAGACTTCTCTGATGGTGGAACTCCCCGAAACATGGCAGACGTTTCACAGCACTTTGTGAAGCCTAATTTAAACATTTAATTTAAAACTATTATTAAAATAATTATTTATATTACAATGCACTAATTTTTTAATAACGTGGGAATTTCAATGGTTTTATGTCAGTAAAATTTCCAGCTAACTATAACTGGTGTGAAATCTATGGTTTTTTCAGTGAATATATATATACATACATACGTACGTAAAACTACCTGCAACTCCTTTTGGCGAAATGAAAAAACACAGACCATCAGGATCAATCCAATGGCAATATTTCTTTATTTCTCTATATACATATCACCTACTGGCAGTCGCCAGTAGGTAGTTATAGTCAGGACGTATTATCCATAGGAAATCTGCAACATTCTATTTGGAATAACTTTGGCGCCGGTTGATGAATGTGCGTGACATTTTTTAAACTTTTGGCCACCTCAGTTCTGCTCCTTCCCTGAAAGTTTGGGGGTGATTGGTCAAGCGGGGGCCGAGAAAAAAGGGGGGTCCCAAAACATGTTTTCCCCATGCAATTTCCCATAGGACCTTTAGCCACGGCTACAGCCCGAACGGCTGAACGGAATTACACCAAATTTGGCAAAGAGGTATTTCTCAGTTCAGACTCGTGCTTTTGCTTATTTGGTGTAAATCCGTTCAGTAGTTCCTGAGAAAATTGCAGTTAAAGTCACATACATATCGGGGGCGTGGCCGAGCGGCTGTATTCTAACGGAGCTCCGAACCTGGGCTCCCATATCCTGTTTAAAATTGCCTATCGCAGCTTCAAAACACTGCTTACGATGTCAACGGCTCCCTGTTAGAGTGGCAGTGACCATCGGACCGGCTCCTGTCTTCATTGCCACCGGATCGGGCAGTGCTGGCGCTTGTGGCCTTCCTGGTGCCTGCAAGCCTGAGGAGGGCCTGCTGACATGTGGTGTCGCGGCTGGCCGTTGCGACGTCTGCCTTGTGCTGCGGGGTCGGCGTAGGTGGCCAGAGCAACGGCAGAGTGTCCCTGCACCGGTCTCCTGTGGGAGGGCTGTCCAGGCCGGATGGTGCCGCGGGAAACGGTGCAGCCTCTGTGGAGTCCTCTTCGGGGTGATATAGAGCCCCGGGGATGTGCTGCGGCCTTGGATGGCCGCCCCCGTAATTGCGTGCTGATACCTGCCTGGTGCACCGCAGTGATTTTTTCCCCCCCTACTGTGAGGGGCTGCGTCCGACCGCACCCCCAGCAACAGTGAGTACACCAACCCAGGGGGGTGATGACTGCCGCCGGCCTGACCTGGGACCTTCTTAACCTCCATAACTTTTTGCCTTTGCCAGTGTGAGCACACTTACTGTTTGTTGCTTGCTTGACTTGGAGCTGACCACAGCGAGGGTCGTCTGGCGGTGGGGGCCCAGTGATGTGAGCCTGGACGGCGGAGGCACATCTCAGCAGCGACGGATTGTGCGGAGGTGGACTGGCCTGGGGTGGTTGTGAGTGCCGGCTGACATTGGAAGACTCCGGGGACAATCGCCTGTAGACTCCTGGGAGACAATTACGACCTGCTGGGTGCATGTGGTGAGGAGCGAGTTGTACTCAGCGACACCCCGTCCCATACTTGGCTGGGTGCAGCGCTTGGTCCCTGTGTGCCGTGTATCCCAGAGAGCCCGCACGTCGCTCCGGTTGGGGAGCCCACAGGCACCACAGACAGAGAGAGGCCCTAAGGACGTATAGGCAAACTCCTCTACAATATCAGACGGGAATGGGCCGCAACAAAGGACAAAAGCAATGCGCTAGTTCTAGTGCGGACCCCATTATGGCACAGATGGAGCTCAGTGAAGTGAAGTAGTGTGGCTCACTGGTTAGAGGCGGCAGACCCAAGAGCAAAGGATGGCCCGGGACCAGGGTTCGATTCCCGGCGCGGCAGGTTTCTGGACCAGGGTCAGCGGACTCGATAATTCTCTCGCCTCGGTGCCCACTCTGATCAGCGATCACACTCGGCAACTCTGGGCATTAGCTTGCCACATCTTCACTAACGGCCCCACCAGACCGCCGGGGATGCCTGGTCTCACCCTGGAGATACCCATTAAGGGACCATCTCTCAGGGAAGCCAGGAAGGGTTTCGCAGCGGTCGAAGCGCCTTGGGACCCTACGGGTAAGTAGTGCGCTATATAAATGCCAATTCATTTACACATTACAGTGGGGTATCACAGTTGCCCAGCTGCATCCCACCTAAAGCTAAACAGGTCCCTGTGGCCAAACTGGACCTTATTTTGCAGGAGGTTAGGGACTCGAGGAAGGCCATCGAACAACAGGTTGGCGCGGTTACTACAGGCCTCACCCTACTCAAGGCGGACCACGCAAAATTGGCAGACAGAGTGAAGGATAATGCTGTGGCACTGGGGGACCTTTCTCCACTACAGGCTCAGAAGACGACAAAGGTACAACAACTACAGCAACAAGCTAATGGCCTGTTGAATCGGATGGAGGACGCGGAAGGACGGACAAGATGGAACAACGTCCAGGTCATTGGCTTGCCGGAACGCTGCGAAGGGCGCGACCCGGTGACCTTCATGGAGCAGTGGTTCCAAGGCCACATTACATCGGAGGGGCTCTCCACCTAATTCTGTGTGGAACGTGCGCACAGGATACCCACGGGCCAACCTAAACCAGGCGTCCCTCCCCGGCCAATCATTGTCCGTCTTTCAAATTATAGAGACAGAGACACTTTGCTGCAAAAAGCAAGGGATCTGGACCAGATCAACGTTGAAAATGCAAGAATATCACTGTTCCCGGATTACACGCTGCTGGTGCAATGACAGCGGTCTTCTTACCTGGCCGTTAAGGAAAAACTGAGAGCCCTGAACCTCAAGTATGCTCTCCTCTTCCCTGCTCGTCTAAAAATCGTATATGCCCATAGGAGGTATTTCTTTGAGAGCCAGGAGGATGTTGAGAAATGGCTGGAGATCACGGACCCATCAGAGGTTGGGGACAACGCATCTCAAAGTACTCAAGGTGGCTCTGACCAGGCACATCAGACTGGAGTGCGCCGTAGCAGACAAATACGTGGGAACACTCGACAGCTTACTCCGACGACAAAGCAACAGGGACAGGGTAAGGAGCAGGCTCTCATAGAGGCTGCCACCTTTCGTTTGTTTGCAATACCTTTCGTCCACCAGTACTTGTGGAAGACCTGACCTCTTCTGAGAACGACCGCAGCAAATCAGACTCAGAGGGTAGCATGGCTCTCTTTTCCTCAGTGACTCCTCAAACGGCGGATGAACTATTTGGCTGAAACTGGTATGATGTGCCTGTTCACATATTGACTCCGGCCACTGGTAAGATACCTTTGTGGTCCACTGCTGGTGTATATGTAAGTTGCAGTGTAGTGCAATGTCATTTACTGTGATTATGTAAATGTAAATGTATTGGCATTTATATAGCGCACTACTTACCCGTAGGGTCCCAAGGCGCTTCGACCGCTGCGAAACCCTTCCTGGCTTCCCTGAGAGATGGTCCCTTAATGGGTATCTCCAGGGTGAGACCATGCATCCCCGGCGGTCTGGTGGGGCCGTTAGTGAAGATGAGGCAAGCTAATGCCCAGAGTTGCCGAGTGTGATCGCTGATCAGAGTGGGCACCGAGGCGAGAGAATTATCGAGTCCGCTGACCCTGGACCAGAAACCTGCCGCGCCGGGAATCGAACCCTGGTCCTGGGCCGTCCTCTGCTCTCGGGTCTGCCGCCTCTAACCAGTGAGCCACACTACTTCAACTTATAATTTCTTGAGCCCGGGTTCTGCGAGGTTCGGAACTTGCATAGGTAATGAAGAGTAACCCACAGTGTTGGCGATTTTTACCCAATCGTCAAATGCTGTTGTAGCAGAGGGTGTTGTTTTGTTCACTGTGTTAAGTTTAATGGTCCGGCATAGTTTCTTAATCGGCCCGTGTATTGGGGTTTTGGGGGAGGGATGCAGTCTTTTGTATCTGAAGACACTGAGTGTGCTCAGTACAGTCGCTGATAGGCCATGGCCCAACAGTAGAGCCACTAAACTATTGCAATGCACCCAACGCACAGAGAGTACTCTTTTTATTCTCCAGTGCACAAGATACACACCCGAATAGATAGGCTCTACTGTTCAAATAGCATTGCAATGCAGGTCACACACACTACTTACATCCCAAAATCTTTTTCAGACCACAACCCGCTGGAGATGAGGATTACATGGGGCAGGGTACCTACCACGGTGCCTACTTGGAGGTTGTGGCCCGGATTGCTAGAAGATACAGTGTTCTGTACCGCCTTGGCCGAAACTATTACACACTATTTTCTTGAAAACAGCAACACAGCCTCTAATGGTTTTATTGAATGGGACGCCTTTAAGGTGGTGGTACGTGGGAGGGGCATAAGCATGACCTTAGGTGCTCGACAAGAGGTACATACGGCCACATGCATCAACCTATTTAGGAAGTGCAAACAGTGCGAATCGGTAAATTCGGCCGTTTGCGATTTCTAAATAGGTTTTTGGGATGCATGAAACAGTTTTGGGAAAATCGCTATTTTTAGCGAATTCCTAAAATGCGATTGCTTTTAAGGAATCGCAAATTTGTGATTCCTTAAAAGCAATTCATGATTGCTTTTAAAATTGCAAATTCGAAATTAGGGGCTGCAAATTACCACGAGGATGAACATCGTGGTAATTTGCGAAAAATTATTAAAATGCTCAAATTAGCATTTCAAACACTGTCATGTTACAGACACACGTCTGATTCCTATGGGGCTTTTGGCCCATAGGAATCAATGGGAATTGCGAAATCGCGAATTAGAATTTGCATAATATTTGCTATTCGGTAAAAATTGCGATTTTTACCGAATCGCAAAAATTATGCGAATATATTGATGCATCCAGTTTTGCGATTCCTTATTTGCGATTCCCTAATTTTCGCAAATAAGGAATCGCAAAACCGGACTTTGATGCATGTGGCCGATAATTCTCTCATAGACACGGAATGTAAGAGGGATCGTCTAGAGCAGGAAGCGCCACACGACAGGGAGAAACAGGGGCCGCTCTAGGAAATTCGTATTCAACATGCAGAATTATTGGAATCCCTGCGAAATATAGATTATCGGCAGTAGACGCCAGGAACTCACACTGAAGCTGATAAATCGGGGGCGCTGCTGGCTAAAATAATAAAAGACTACCCGCCTACACTGATGATTAGTACTGTCACTACCTTAGAGGGTTATACTGCGTCCACACAACATGACATTAACACAGCATTCCACGATTTCTATGCCATGCTTCATAGTAGACCCGCGGTACGCTTGGACACACATATAGACAACTTTCTAGACACGCTGATGTACCCACAACTGAATTTGGATGCGCTTAACAACCTATCAGGCCCGATTACTAATGCTGAGATAAAAATGGCAGTCAAGGACCTCCCCAGGAATAAGACTCCTGGACTGGACGGATTGCCAGTAGAATTTTATGAAGACTTTGGGGATTCACTTATCCCCCAATTGGAACGGCATGGTAAACAGGGGTGTTGCCACTTACAATGGCTTAGGCACTAATGATTACTCTCCCAAAACTGGGCAGGGATCGCACCGACATGACAGGCTACCACCCATTGTCGCTCCTGGCAACAGAATATAAAATTTGCAGTAAAATACTGGCACATAGGCTCCTGCCACTCCTACATAAATTAATACATATAGATCAGATGTTTTTTTTGCCGGTCCGTAGCACATCCTTGAACATCAGAAGACTACACTCACTAATGTCTGCCACCCTGCCATACTTCACTTACACTGGGTGCGTGTCCCAAGATCTTCGTCAGGCATTCGATACAGTGCACAGGGACTACTTGTTTAAAGCACTAGGAAAATTTGGGTTACAAGCAGATTATCTTAAATGGCTCCGCTTGTTATACCATGCCCCTACGGCTCGGGTCTGCACTGGAGGCCATATATCGGATGCCTATCCGCTTTTCCGAGGGACCAGACAAGGGTGCCCATTATTGATGAGTACAGGCCTCAGCAAGGCATGTGAATGCAAAGGGTTCGCCCTTCTGTGCACGGAGTCCTCAGACTACACAAAGAAATTGGCACGGAAACTGGAAATACAAAGACATAGTTTAATAAACTTTTAAAGGTGGTACTACAGCCCACACAACACTCTACAGTATTGTACAAGGTAGCACAAAGAACTCAGACATGCAGTCCCCTTTTATACACAAAGAAGGGGCTCATAAGTAGGCCCGATACAACTCAAGTCATGATTTACAACCATATATGGACATTTCTTGAACATGATTGATACATGGGTGGAGTTAACAGTTCTTGAGACCCACCAAAATACACATTCCTATCTACGCTAATCAGAGACAGATGTGACTCCTACTGAGCATGCGCTAGACGCAAAAGGAACTATTTATAGCTTGTTGCTGGGCAGACTTCAGGGGTGACTAGCAGTGAGGTAGGACTCGCCTCATGTCGAGCACATGGCAATGTATGGCACACAAGATGGAGGCCAGAAAACAAAATGGAGTCTGACCGTATTTAAAGTACGAGCGGGAAAACTAGCAGAAAGACACAATAGCATGACTTCAGCTAATGCTTAATACTATCGCTGTTTTATTTACAACAGATGACCCTTTCAGCATTTGCTGAAGACATTCGGTTTTATTGGATAATCTAAATACTCATCGTTTATATCGATGCTCATCATTTCAGCTATCTCCCTAGTTATAGTTTTCTGATGGACAGCCTCAGCAATGGATTGTTTATTAGGCACACAAAATGAAACACATAAAGAACGCATCATTGGTCTACATTGGATACATACACAGCACGTAAACAGGATTGCAATAACTATACAAAGTTCAATGAGAACTTTCCAACCCCATGTGGAGATCAGAGTCCAGAACCAGCCTGATAACGTCCAAGTCCCATTTTCAACATGTATATCAGCTGCAATCTTATGCAGTTTATTGATGGCTTTATACACAGAAGGAGTATGGTTGGGGATGAAAACACAACAACTACTTCCGATAATTCTACAAGCCCGCCTCTATCTGCTAACATTACATCCAGTACCATCCTATTTTGCAACACAACAATCCTAGTAATTTGTAGATCTTCTGTAAGATTGCCAAGGGCTGCGGTAGTTTGATTCGTAACAGCTTCTACTACTGTCTTTAATCGTTGTATCTTTCTACTATTCAGAGCAGCTCCCACGAAGAAAAACAATCCTAGATTAAAATCTATATATTGCTGCAAACTGGTGTCAGTCTGATCTATGTCATCAACAGACAAAGTGCATTTATATCTGTTGACAGTCACATTATTCAGTAATTTCAAATCTTTATGATACGATGCAGGTGCCAAGAATACAGGTGGTGGTAAAAATGATACATAACATACTCCAGACCATCCAGCTGGTAATCGGTAATAACCTCTATTTCCACATACAAAGTAAGTATTATGAGAGGCAAGAAATGTGCTGTTGTTTAACCCATCAATATTCAATATAACAATACAATCACTAACGCCTACAGGAATATGGCCTACACTTTGTACACATAAATCTGCTTGTGCTTGGACTACTGATATTACAAATTTTTCATTTCCGACAGTGTCTCTAGTGTTTGTAAAAATATAAGGCGTTGAATCATTGTCCGGTCGATATTCTCCCCACTCCCATATAGTTCAGTTGGCTTGTGGATAGCCTTCCTTATCTTGATGGCATTCTTTATTTAGTTTGAAAAGCAATCTACCCACTGTGGGTTTTCTTGTAGCAAAAAGCAAAGTATACTACGCTCGACAAGAGCCATTATGACAGAAAGGGAGAGGTATGAACGGTGTTCCCCCTTTCTTTTGGTGTCCATGTGATGTCAGAAAGCCCCTTTCCTTCCAGAGCAGGCCAAAATCATGCGATACTCCGAAAGCATTGCGGCTGTCCGTATAGACATTCACGCATAATCCTGCACTAAGCTCACACGCTCGTGTCAACGCTATTAGTTCTGCTGCTTGAGCTGATTTCTGCATTATGCGTGCTGTCTCCACTATTGTGTGTAGTGTAGTAATTGCATATGATGCTGAGGTAGTTCCATCTGGTAACTTCAAGCAAGACCCATCCACCCACAGCTCTCCATCCACATCTGTAAAGGGCGTATCTTGTACATCAATACGACCCTTTGTCTGTTCCTCGGTCACAAAGACACAGTCATGTGTCTCTTGCGCCTCAGGCCGAGTCACCGGAAAGGGCAACAACGTGGCTGGGTTTAGTGTTGTAGATCTCTTCAGTGTAATATGAGGAGCCAACAGCGTTAGCTCGTATCCTGTTAGACGAGCACTAGTTAGATGCTGCGTCTTTGTTTGATTCAAAAAGGCATCGACAGCATGGGGGGCCAACACCAACAGCTTATGAGATAACACTATCCCCTCACTCTGACGTATTGACACAGCTGTTGCTGCAACTGAGCGAAGACAACCAGGCAGTGCTCGAGCAACAGGATCAAGCACTGCCGAGAAATATGCACAAGGGCGCTGTTTGTCACCGTGCATCTGTACTCGAACTGATAATGCACATCCATCTCTCTCATGTACGTACAATGTAAAAGGCTTCGTATAACTGAGCGAAGACAACCAGGCAGTGCTCGAGCAACAGGATCAAGCACTGCCAAGAAATATGCACATGGGCGCTTTTTGTCACCGTGCATCTGTACTAGCTTTGATAATGCACATCCATCTCTCTCATGTATGTATAATGTAAAAGGCTTCGTATAATCAGGGGTGCCTAACATTGGTGCTGAACAAAGAGCCTGACGTAATTGTTGAAAAGCATTCTCACACTCATTTGTCCAGGCAAGAGGAACTGGAGTATGCTTTGTCAAAAGTGCTAACAATGGTTTAACTATGTGTGAAAACCCTAATATCCACTGTCTACAAAAGGAAGTGAGACCCAGGAAAGCTCGGACATCTTTCTGCGTGGAGGGTGTTGGTGTATCCAAAACTGCCTGAATACGATCTGGTGTAAGTGTACGCCCCTCCTTAGACAAAAGTTGACCTAAATAGGTTACCTTTGGTCTACAATATTGCAATTTCTTTTTCGATACTTTGTGATTGTGCGATGCCAAGAAGGTAAGCAAAGACAATGTACACTCCTCACATTGTTCGGGGGTATCAGCTGCCAACAATATATCATCAACATTTTGTAGAAGCGCCACACCTTCGGGCAGAATGAAAGAATCCAATTGTCGTTGCAACACTTGGCAATAAATGCTGGGACTCTCAGTATAGCCTTGAGGAACTCTACAAAATCTGTACAATCTATTATTCAAAGTGAACCCGAAAAGATATCGTCTGTCAGGATGAATAGGGATCGAAAAAAAGGAAGCGTTCTTCAAGTCTATACCAGAGAACGTTGTTGCAGTTGGCGGGACCAGAGTAAGAAGTGTCGTAATGTCAGAAACCACTGGGTATTGAGGTATCACTATCTTATTGACCTCCCTTAGATCGATAATAAATCGATAGATCCTAGTGTCAGTGTCTTTCTTCAAAATCGGTAGTATAGGACTGTTACACACATTGTATGGAACTTCTTCAACAACCCCTACTTTAATTAGATCCTGCACTATCTGTGTAAGCACCTCCTCCCCCTCCTGTGAGATTCGATACTGAGGCAGGCGCGGCAACACAGCTCCCTCCTTTACACTAATGTGTACCAGGGGGATAATCATCTGTCCCACATCAGTATCCAAAGTAGCCCACAGGGTACGAGGTAAAGAGGCCAATGCAGTATCTTCTTTAATCGTACACACTCTCTCCATTGTCGGATAGTTGTCATTCAAAATAACACGTACTCCCTCAGGGGAGCATCGTATTGTGGCCCGAAAATGCTTGAGCATATCCAAACCCACAAAGTTATCAGGCGTGTTCGGGGAGAGCAAAAATGGACATGGTGCAACAAACTTATCTACATGAAGTGCAAGAGGTTGTGATAGTGGGCTAAGATAAGGTGTTCCATCGAACCCTATAGATGTAATTGTTAAGCCAGACAGGGGAGCCCCTGGAACCAATTCTTTAGACAAAGCGCTACGAGTAGCTCCTGTATCAACCAGGAACCGATCAGTAGAACCCAAAACATGTGCTGTACCATAAGGACCCCTCTGATCTACTGGCACTTCGACTCCTTACCCCATCCTACTCAATCCTATGCATACTGTGAATCGTGATGTTCAGGAGGTGCATACTCAGACATTTTACATTAATTCAGTCGATCCAAGACATTAGACCCATCTTGCGGTCGCATACCAGAGTCAAACCTAGCACGATCATTCGTGTTGCCCCTAGGGCCTGAAGACCCTCTCCTATTCCTCATCGGACCCTGCCCACACTCTTGCCGCTGTGCGCTCAACAATGGACACTTTCTCGCCCAATGGCCTCTCTGCCTACAATATGCACATTGATCTCGGGCCACATCAGTACGGCCCAAGGAAGAGCCAGAAAAATCTCGACTGCCCCTTTGAGTACCTCTACGAGGCGGTCCATACACTTGTGCTAACATAACCTTCGTTTTTAAATCCTTCGATTTCTTTTCTTCGGTACCCTTCTCTTCTAGTTCCTGACGCTCATAATACTGAGCCATCGTCAGGAGGGATGCCGGTGTCGAAGTCGTCCAGGAGCTTTCACTCGCTTTCAATCGGGGTGCCACTCATGGCAATAAATTCAAAACATACTTATCAACAAAAAGATGTCGCCCGTGTCGTCCATAAGCGACTGGCCGCTAAAATCATGAAAAGTTTCTTCGAATCGTGTAAAGAAATCTGAGACCGATTCATCTACCTTCTGTTTACACGATGCTAACATAGTCCAATCAATCTTTTTAGGGGGAATAATCATTTTTAGTTTAGTCAAAATGGCAGCAGGAAGATCTAAAATCGACTGGGGCAGTTTTTGTGCAGGCTTCCTGCCTCTATCCTCATCTTCAAGATCCGCCCATCTGGCCTTAAAAATTACAAGATCATCTACTCTCCGCACAGATCTCCACATATCTGGGGGTAATATAAGTCCGAAAAATAAATCAATATCGGCCAGGCTCATAGTACTGGAATTTAGGGCCCCCTCAACTTCCTCATAAAAGGCGGCATGATTCTTTCGTGGATCAGGTAATGCAGCTTTAAATGCCATAACATCCGCTCTATTCAAAGGAGTATAAACCCAATTATAGATAAAATACCTTTTAGCATCAGGAGACCCTTTATCCGAACTAGTGCCCGCTCCTTTAGGAGGAACGTACAAAGGTGCTGCCTCCTGCATCGGTTTAACATGCACTGCACTGATCTTATCTGAATAAAAGATGGATGACTGCTTCCCGCCGCCACTCGGATTCATTCTCTCCTCCTCCGTTTTCTTTTTCCGGGCCTCATCCCGTAGCCGCAACATCTCATCCCGCAGCGCAAACAGCCGTCGGACCGCATCAGGCACCTGGGAAGGAAGAAGAAGACCTTTACGCAAATCTTTAGAATCAGCTACCACATCATCAGGTTCAAGAACATCGGAATATTTCCGAAAAGCCGACACAACTGCATCAGAAAGAGTCTCGGCAAAGTATAATTTCTCCCTATCCTGCCATCCTTCAAGATTCTGCATTAACTCAGAAAGAGAAACTTTAGCCTTGTTAACTCGATAAGCAATCTTTCGGAGTTCAGCCATACGATCGGCCGATAACATGGACCGCGTATCCACCTTCTCTGTGGGCGATCCAGAATCCTGACCTCCTCCTCTCGGAGCGGACGGACCAGTGGATGGTGGCGGAGAGCGATCTAATAACAAAAAATCATCATCATGTTTATTAAGGACAGGATAAAGAGGCTGTCGAACAGCATACTGGCCAAATACCTGCAACCGACGTTCTTTTTCTTGTTTTTCTTCTAACTCCTTTGCTTCACGATTTTTCGACTCTTGCGCTCTCTCACGCTCACTCTTTCGTTGCTCTTTCTCAATCAGTGCCTGCTCACGCTTCTCACGCTCGTGCACCTCTTTCACCCACATACGTGTACATTCAAACATGTCTTGCCTCACTTGTCGCTTACACATACACTGCTCCACATACTCAATTTTCCGCAAATCAAACGAACCATACAGAGGCCAACGTAACTCAGGATCCTTTTTGGTGTATTTCCTCCATACCGTGCTGTACATTATAGGGGAAAGACCAAATTTAATGTACATATCCCTATTCGGCGTCCCTTCCGGGGGAGCCGGCTGTGATTCCTCAAGTCTTAACTGGTCACTTCCAAAACAGCAGCACCACTTACGGAGTGCGCCGAAAACAGGCATGTCAAAAATAGTGCAAAATATGCAATATTATAATTAAAATGGCACTTAAAACGTTGCGCCGCTCAAATCCAAAGTTCAGGAGAAATATCTCCACATTGCCTACCTATATGTGTTGCAACGCATATATCCCAAATTTAAACCAAACAATATGACTAGTCACTTCAAACAAACAAATTAGTCGCGGCAAGCGTATCCTAAAACTGCCTTGCCAATCAAGACTACCAAAAGCTCGCTGTAAGTACCGTACAATGGTTCTTACCAATCAAAAGCGTCCAGATTCCAACTGCCAAGTTCCAAATTTGCCCAAACGGCCACTACGCGGCAAACCGACAGAAGAGGTCTCAGTCGAGGACCGGCGCCACCCAGATGGTCAGATCGGGAAGGAAGAATACCTCGGAATGCCAGGACTAAAGGCGTCGCTGGCAGTGATCACGTCCCCGGCAAGGTTCCAATCCTTCATCACGACCAATCCTTCGAGCATCCGAGTCGCCGATGAGCCCCACGTGACGGGCGCCAATTGATGAGTACAGGCCTCAGCAAGGCCTGCGAATGCAAAGGGTTCGCCCTTCTGTGCACGGAGTCCTCAGACTACACAAAGAAATTGGCACGGAAACTGGAAATACAAAGACATAGTTTAATAAACCTTTAAAGGTGGTACTACAGCCCACACAACACTCTACAGTATTGTACAAGGTAGCACAAAGAACTCAGAGACGCAGTCCTCTTTTATACACAAAGAAGGGGCTCATAAGTAGGCGGATACAACTCAAGTCATGATTTACAACAATATATGTGGATTTTTCTTGCACATGATCGATACATGGGTGGAGTTAACGGTTCTTGAGACCCGCCGAAATACACATTCCTATCTACGCTAATCAGAGACAGATGTGACTCCTACTGAGCATGCGCTAGACGCACAAGGAACTATTTATAGCTTGTTGCTGGGCAGACTTCAGGGGTGACTAGCAGTGAGGTAGAACTCGCCTCATGTCGAGCACATGGCAATGTATGGTACACAAGATGGAGGCCAGAAAACAAAAGGGAGTCTGATCGTATTTAAAGTACGAGCGGGAAAACTAGCAGAAAGACACAATAGCATGTCTTCAGCTAATGCCTAATACTATCGCTGTTTTATTTAAAATATAATCACCACTTTTGTTTATCCTGGCACTGGACCCCCTGGCAATTAAACTGAGGGCGGAGGTAAAAGCACTAGGCATCCCGATCGGAAACACTGTACATCTTGTTTCAGCCTAAGCGGATAACATTATTCTGTATGTAAAGGATCTCGGTTCAGACTTAACGCCCATGGCGGAGATATTCGCTGTTTTTAAAACTATATCGGGGTTGGCCATAAACCCGGTGAAATCTCATGCTTTTTTCTTCCAGGAGCAGCTATTCCCCATGGTGATTCCCTTCGGTACCGTGGAAATACAAGTTGCCCCACAGACATTTAAGTATCTGGGTATACAGGTGTACCCAACATCCACTGATTTATTAGAGGGTAACTTACACAAGGCAATTAGGGCCCTCCGCGCTAGTACAGCCTTCCGGGTTACACTGCCATTGTCAGTGATAGGTAGGATAGCCATTACTAAGATGGTGGTCCTCCCGAGACTGCTTTATTACTTTACGAATTTGCCGATACTACTCCCACACCATACTTTCAAACTTCGAAATACCTTACTGATTGATCTCATTTGGAGTACCGGCAGACGGAGGATTAACCTCAAGAAGCTCCAACTTGGCATGGAAAAGGGGAGTCTGGTGGTCCCGGACCTTAGAGCCTACTACTATGCCAGCCAGCTGCATTTGCTCTCCTTCTGGACGGACGGATGTAACCTCCAGGAGATAGGGTACACTGAGCATGACTTAGCAGCGGGAGCCTTACACACGCTATTACTACCGCGTTGGAAACTCACCCAACAGCTCCCTACTTTACTATGCACGGCACTGCAATGCTGGATAGCGGCTCTCCATTATACAACCACGCTCCCTGTCTATGTGGGCTATATTCCCCTAGTGGGTATACCATTGGCAACTGGGCGTATTACACGCCGCACCATTGCCCCCTGGATTGACCCAGTTTAAGCACGGTATCTGACCTGTCCCACGAAGGACATCTATTAGATTATGATAACTTTGTCAGGAACCTGGGGGTACCGGACCATTTATACCTCCTGCATGCGGCCTTGACACAGTATGTGAAAATACACTGGGCCCCTATGAGACGGGAACCGGATACACATGAACTGGTCAAAATGCTACCCTACATGAGTCGGGGCAGATACTTGATGGGATGGCTGTACAGGGAGATTCGCACACATGCTGGTATATCCCTTACCCAATTGCGGGAAGCTTGGTCAGATGACATAGGACGGGTCCTGGAAGAGAAGGAGTGGGGGACAATCATAGAACACCCGAAAAAAAGCACTAGAAACGCAAAATTTTAATTTATCCAGGCCATGGTCCTTCACAGGGCCTACCTTACCCCACAACGCTTGGACAAAATGTTCCTACACACTCAGCACCACTGCCCTAGATGCTATGCGGGAGGGGTGGGTATAACATATATGTTGTGGTCTTGTCCTCACCTGCGGAGTTTCTGGGACTCGGTAATGAAGTTCATTTCTACAGCGATACAAAGGGAACTCACCAATACCATAGAGGAATGCCTTTTGGGCTTACATAAATCCCCCTCGAAGTACAAAGTACAGTACCGATTTACCAACCTGTTATTGATCCTAGCAATAAGGGCCCTTACCATGCAGTGGAAGCAAACAAAACCATCCCCCCTACATATGTGGCATGGTGAAGTGATCAGATGGGGAGGCGCAGAAAGTGCAGCATTGAGGCACGAGGAGGTCAGAGGCCAACGTAAAACCCCGATAGCGTTGGAGTGGGACACAATCCTAGAAGCCCTAAAAACACAAGAGGTGGATGTGGTGGAACCTCGTAACGACTCACAGTAACATCCACGGGCTCAGTGAACCTATATAGTAGACATTACAGATAAATATGTTTGTCTCTTTTCTCATTGCCTGATCAGTATGCTACTAAATAATACAAGGGATATGTATCTTAGATGGTTTATGCTACTGTTGGTATAAGGCAGTATACATCTGTTGCCTCAGTGCAGAAGACTGCTTTTCTGGGCTCTTTACTAAGCATGGGCGCAAAATCCGTTCCGCTCGCGGATTTTGCAGATTTTCGGCAAATTCGCAATCCGCAAATTCCCGCGAATTTGCCAAAAATCCGCGAATCCGCAAGCGGAATGGATCCGGGGGCAAAAGTTCAAGCTTCAAGCTTGTAACTATTTTAGAATGGCGCCGGCAAGCTGCCAGCGCCATTCTAAAATAGTTACTAAGTTAGCTTCAACAGGAAGCACTAATAGAAGCAGGTGCTCGAGTTTAACTGAATTCGAGCACCTGCTTTATTTTATCTATTAGTGCTTCCTGATGAAGCTAACTTAGTAACTATTTTAGAATGGCTCTGGCAGCTTGCCGGTGTCATTCTAAAATAAAACAGGAGAGGGGCAGAGGGCAGAAGGGCACAACAACGAGTGGGGCAGAGGGCAGAAGGGCACAACAACAAGTGGGGCAGAGGGCAGAAGGGCACAACAACGAGTGGGGCAGAGGGCAGAATGGCACAACAACGAGTGGGGCAGAGGGCAGAAGGGCACAAAAACGAGTGGGGCAGAGGGCAGAATGGCACAAAAATTAGTGGGGCAGAGGGCAGAAGGGCACAAAAATGAGTGGGGCAGAGGGCAGAATGGCACAAAAAGGAGTGGGGCAGAGGGCCGAAGGGCACAAAAACGTGTTGGGCAGAGGGCAGAATGGCACAAAAACGAGTGGGGCAGAGAGCAGAAGGGCACAAAAACGAGTGGGGCAGAGGGCAGAATGGCACAAAAACGAGTGGGGCACAAAAAAAACCCACGAACACGCAAAGCGCCCCGCGAACACACAAATCGCCCCTCCAACACGCAAATTGCCCCGCGAACACGCAAATTGCCCCGCGAACACGCATAAAAAAATCTGCAAATTCGCACAAATTCGTGAATTTTGCGGATCCCCAATTTGCAAATCCGCAAATTCGCGAATCGCAAATTCACAAAATTCGCCCATACTTACTCATTACATATGCTCAATGCACTGGTGGGTGGGGTCGGGTGTGGGAATGTTAGTATTGTTGGGGATGTTTTGTTTTTTCTTAAGACGGACAGAGTCAATATATGTTACCATATACGAGCCCGTATGGACAGGCCTACATGCTATTGTTGTGTGTGCGAATATGCGGGATATGGCATTCTACCTTGCAATGCAAATGTAGTGAATATATGTAATTGCTAAGGCCACGGGATTGAGGAGTCATCCTGTCTGTCAGTCTATGTTGGATACTATTGTGATGCATTGTAAATTATGGAAAAATGCTAATAAAAATTAGTTAAAAAAAAGTCACATAATTATCGATGGGCGCAGTGGATCCGCGTATCTATCCGAGTACCCTACAAGCAGCATACAAGCACCCTGCCGTTCACGATCTGAATGCTAATAGGCTGACAACTGTCAAAATCAGGAAGTGTTGGCAGCCATCTTTAGAACCGATTTACAAAAGGGGGGTGGTGATGAACAGAGTGTCTGAATTGAGCAGACCACTCTTACCCAGTCCAAAGATCAGGGCTTGATCCATCACCGTTATTTATCTCACTGCCCCATCCCAGCTCAGAACCTGGCTATATGCAAATCAGTCTGTCCCTGGCCCAGTGCATCATGGGAACAGGGCAGACTAAACTACCAAGCCAATTCTTTACCAGAAAGGAGACAAGCTACCGGGGACCGGTTTCTGGCATTTCAGCCGTCTTCGGCCCGGCTTGCTTGAATCCTGATGGAGCAGTGAGAAAGGGACTCATGTCTGAGTATACCCTGCCACACCTATAGTGGCCAAAATCGATTTACAAAAGGGGGTGGTGATGAACAGAGTGTCTGAATTGAGCAGACCACTCTTACCCAGTCCAAAGATCAGGGCTTGATCCATCACCGTTATTTATCTCACTGCCCCATCCCAGCTCAGAACCTGGCTATATGCAAATCAGTCTGTCCCTGGCCCAGTGCATCATGGGAACAGGGCAGACTAAACTACCAAGCCAATTCTTTACCAGAAAGGAGACAAGCTACCGGGGACCGGTTTCTGGCATTTCAGCCGTCTTCGGCCCGGCTTGCTTGAATCCTGATGGAGCAGTGAGAAAGGGACTCATGTCTGAGTATACCCTGCCACACCTATAGTGGCCAAAATCGATTTACAAAAGGGGGTGGTAATGAACAGAGTGTCTGAATTGAGCAGACCACTCTTACCCAGTCCAAAGATCAGGGCTTGATCCATCACCGTTATTTATCTCACTGCCCCATCCCAGCTCAGAACCTGGCTATATGCAAATCAGTCTGTCCCTGGCCCAGTGCATCATGGGAACAGGGCAGACTAAACTACCAAGCCAATTCTTTACCAGAAAGGAGACAAGCTACCGGGGACCGGTTTCTGGCATTTCAGCCGTCTTCGGCCCGGCTTGCTTGAATCCTGATGGAGCAGTGAGAAAGGGACTCATGTCTGAGTATACCCTGCCACACCTATAGTGGCCAAAATCGATTTACAAAAGGGGGTGGTGATGAACAGAGTGTCTGAATTGAGCAGACCACTCTTACCCAGTCCAAAGATCAGGGCTTGATCCATCACCGTTATTTATCTCACTGCCCCATCCCAGCTCAGAACCTGGCTATATGCAAATCAGTCTGTCCCTGGCCCAGTGCATCATGGGAACAGGGCAGACTAAACTACCAAGCCAATTCTTTACCAGAAAGGAGACAAGCTACCGGGGACCGGTTTCTGGCATTTCAGCCGTCTTCGGCCCGGCTTGCTTGAATCCTGATGGAGCAGTGAGAAAGGGACTCATGTCTGAGTATACCCTGCCACACCTATAGTGGCCAAAATCGATTTACAAAAGGGGGTGGTGATGAACAGAGTGTCTGAATTGAGCAGACCACTCTTACCCAGTCCAAAGATCAGGGCTTGATCCATCACCGTTATTTATCTCACTGCCCCATCCCAGCTCAGAACCTGGCTATATGCAAATCAGTCTGTCCCTGGCCCAGTGCATCATGGGAACAGGGCAGACTAAACTACCAAGCCAATTCTTTACCAGAAAGGAGACAAGCTACCGGGGACCGGTTTCTGGCATTTCAGCCGTCTTCGGCCCGGCTTGCTTGAATCCTGATGGAGCAGTGAGAAAGGGACTCATGTCTGAGTATACCCTGCCACACCTATAGTGGCCAAAATCGATTTACAAAAGGGGGTGGTGATGAACAGAGTGTCTGAATTGAGCAGACCACTCTTACCCAGTCCAAAGATCAGGGCTTGATCCATCACCGTTATTTATCTCACTGCCCCATCCCAGCTCAGAACCTGGCTATATGCAAATCAGTCTGTCCCTGGCCCAGTGCATCATGGGAACAGGGCAGACTAAACTACCAAGCCAATTCTTTACCAGAAAGGAGACAAGCTACCGGGGACCGGTTTCTGGCATTTCAGCCGTCTTCGGCCCGGCTTGCTTGAATCCTGATGGAGCAGTGAGAAAGGGACTCATGTCTGAGTATACCCTGCCACACCTATAGTGGCCAAAATCGATTTACAAAAGGGGGTGGTGATGAACAGAGTGTCTGAATTGAGCAGACCACTCTTACCCAGTCCAAAGATCAGGGCTTGATCCATCACCGTTATTTATCTCACTGCCCCATCCCAGCTCAGAACCTGGCTATATGCAAATCAGTCTGTCCCTGGCCCAGTGCATCATGGGAACAGGGCAGACTAAACTACCAAGCCAATTCTTTACCAGAAAGGAGACAAGCTACCGGGGACCGGTTTCTGGCATTTCAGCCGTCTTCGGCCCGGCTTGCTTGAATCCTGATGGAGCAGTGAGAAAGGGACTCATGTCTGAGTATACCCTGCCACACCTATAGTGGCCAAAATCGATTTACAAAAGGGGGTGGTGATGAACAGAGTGTCTGAATTGAGCAGACCACTCTTACCCAGTCCAAAGATCAGGGCTTGATCCATCACCGTTATTTATCTCACTGCCCCATCCCAGCTCAGAACCTGGCTATATGCAAATCAGTCTGTCCCTGGCCCAGTGCATCATGGGAACAGGGCAGACTAAACTACCAAGCCAATTCTTTACCAGAAAGGAGACAAGCTACCGGGGACCGGTTTCTGGCATTTCAGCCGTCTTCGGCCCGGCTTGCTTGAATCACTGGGACAGGAACAGACTAATTTGCATACAGCCAGGTTCTGAAACTGGGATGGTGCAGTGAGCTAAAAAACGGTGTTGGATCTAGCCCTGATCTCTTGACTGGGTGAGAGTATTCTGTTTAATTCAGAGACTCTGTCCCACACCACCCCTTGTTGTAAATATTTTTGTCCACCCTAAGCGTGGAAGGGTATACTCAGATGTGAGTCCCTTGCTCATTGCACCATCAGGATTCAAGCAAGCCGGGCCGAAGAGGCTGAAATGCCAGAAACCGGTCCCCGGTAGCTTGTTTCCTTCCCAGTGTAAGAATTGGCTTTTGTAGTTTGGTTTGCCCTGTTCCCATCATGCACTGGGACAGGAACAGACTAATTTGCATACAGCCAGGTTCTGAAACTGGGATGGTGCAGTGAGCTAAAAAACGGTGTTGGATCTAGCCCTGATCTCTTGACTGGGTGAGAGTATTCTGTTTAATTCAGAGACTCTGTCCCACACCACCCCTTGTTGTAAATATTTTTGTCCACCCTAAGCGTGGAAGGGTATACTCAGATGTGAGTCCCTTGCTCATTGCACCATCAGGATTCAAGCAAGCCGGGAAGAAGAGGCTGAAATGCCAGAAACCGGTCCCCGGTAGCTTGTTTCCTTCCCAGTGTAAGAATTGGCTTTTGTAGTTTGGTTTGCCCTGTTCCCATCATGCACTGGGACAGGAACAGACTAATTTGCATACAGCCAGGTTCTGAAACTGGGATGGTGCAGTGAGCTAGAAAACGGTGTTGGATCTAGCCCTGATCTCTTGACTGGGTGAGAGTATTCTGTTTAATTCAGAGACTCTGTCCCACACCACCCCTTGTTGTAAATATCTTTAGAACCGAGGCAAAGGAAACCAAAAACAAACACCGCAAAATGCGAAAAGAAGGCCTGCTCAGGGTGTCACACATGGACCCCAGGGGCGAAACATTTTTTATTTATTTTTTAAATCGCGGGATGCGCGCAGGATCTGGCATCCTAGCAATAGAAAAAAAAAGAAACGCGGTCTCTCTGTAAATATGGTAATTTGTCTCCCGGGGGGCAAATCCCGGGGGCATTATTTAGAAAAAAGTGTGGGGGATCCCAATCCCCGCCACACTGCCCCAGGAACTGCCACCCAGGGGGCTCTTAGTTAATATATGGGGGGCTCATGGGCCCCCCGCAGCCTCGGGGACCGCCACCCAGGGGGATTTTTTGAAATGGTTGGGGGGGCTCTGAGGCCCCCAGCCCCGGGGACCACCACCCCCGGGCTATTTTGAAATGGGCTTTTCAAATGATGTGAGGGGGGCCCTGTGGCTCCCCTCCTGGAGTTATTAAGGGCCTTGAAGACCGTCACCCCCAGGGCCGGCTCCTGCAGTGTCCCAGGGTGTCCATCCCCGGGACACTGCTGTTTGCAATGGCAGGGTTGGAGCCTCGCGGCTCCCACCCTGCCATTGCAAACTGCTTTCCTATTTGGAAGCAAGACCAGGAAACCTTCTCTCTCTTCCAAATAGGAAAGCAGATTGATTTTCCATATGGGGAGCAGCATGTTAGCTGCCTCCCATATGGAAAAGCAATGCTGGCTCTCGCGTGAGGGGATTGGGGACCCCCCACGGCCCCCAACGAAGAGGGCCAGCCCTGGGGGATGGGGCCCCCAGGGCTAATAGTGGCCCGGGAGGGGGCTACATGGCCCCCCTCAAAAAAAATTTTTAAAAAAAATAAACGGCCCTAGAGGATGGGGTTCCCGGGCCACAACTGGCCACAGGAGGGGGGCAAGGTAATTCCCCTCCAAAATAATAATTTTTAAAAAAATGGGCCATGCCCCGGGGGATGGGGTCCCCGGGGCAAATTGGGGCCCTGGAAGATGGGGCCACCGGGGCTAGTAGTGGCCCGGGAGGGGGCCACGCAGCCCCCCTCTCGATTTTTCTTAATATGGGGGCAGGCCCTGGGGGATGGGATAAATAACTTTTAAAATACAATATTACTCCTTAAAAAACATTACTGTAACCAAAACACATTTACTCAACTGTTTACATGAGATGTCCCAGGACTGAATCTAGGATCCAGTCATGAGGTTAGAAAAGTCATCCATATAGTAACTAATTGCATTTAACTAGAAATTCCCATTCAGCTCAATGTTGCATTGGGTTTGAAATTGTGTTGCCCATTGCAACAACTGTAACTACTGTACTTAAAACTCTATTGCCTATTTGCAAAGTATTTAAACTAAAGTAATTCGTTCTGAGAAAGTATATTTTGGAATGTAATGTATAATGTAATTTAAAAAATAAAATATCTAAAAATAACTAGTTTAAAAAATTTAGTAAATCAGTATAAAAAAATGTAAGAATTAATACATTTAAAAATTGTCATTTACAAAACCTTTGAAATTCACTGAAAAAACCATAGGTTTCAGACATGTTATAGTTAGGAATTAGCACTTAAAAAAACATTGGAATTCACAGAAAAAAACCATAGGTTCCAGACATGTTATATTTAGGAATTAGCATTTAAAAAACCATAGAAGTTCACTGAAAAAAGCGTAGGTTTTAGGGGTGTTATAGTTAGTTGGACATTTCACTCGTACAAAACCATTGAAATTCCCCTGTTATAGTTAGTCGTACTAACTATAACTTACTCGCCCGCAATCCACTGCATGACAAGGTCAGTGTCATCATTGATGACATCACTGATGACATCTCAAATGACATCACTGATGACATCACTGATGACATCATCCACGTGACAATCTGATACATCTTATCATACACTTGTACAACTTTTCAACACTCATTATAAAATATGAAGTACCATATTTGAAACCATTGACACACCAATACAAGTTTCTAAAAACCCACTCAGTGATTTCTACATCTACACACATATCTAAACGCTCAGCTATAGATTCACTCATACATGCTAACAAAGATCAATAGAACACTATTAAATATACTTATTCACTTACATCAAAATTACACACCAGCACACATCCTATTCACGTATGCAGTCATCCTAGTCACTTATGCAAACAATTGATCATACTTATATTTACTAGGCTACACACTTACACAAACACCACTTTATTCATTTAATATAGATAGTAACTCATACTTAGTGTGTTATAAAATCACAATTACAAGTATACAGTTATCCATACCTCACTTATACAATCACTAAGTCTTATGTATACTTATTTATATACAAAAATTGTTACATACACTGCCTTTTGTATTTCTAGCTTGTTGGACATGTATCATTGAGAAATATATTTACTCATCACCACACCCATAAAGAGATTCACTCACCCAAACAACTGTTTCCACGTACAGTCCTAACATCATATACCTACTAAATCAACTATTTACACATCTTTAGACAGTCACACACCTCCCACCCAACCAGACACACACATTCATTCACTATCCCATACAAATACTCACTTAACTAATTAATAACTAATAATGACTTTCACATAGCTAGTAACCAACTTATGTAGTAGTTTACACAACAAGAGATAGAGTGATGCAGGTATTCACACATTTTAATCACTATCCCATATATTTAGTGAGACACTTTAAAATCATCACTTAGACAGTCAATCACATTGCTACTAAATCTTCCATTCAGACACGTATACATCCACTCAGTCTTCAATGCAGATTGCTACATATATATATATATATATATATATATATATATATATATATATATATATATATATATATATATATAATACTGATTTAAATATCGTAGCAAATCACATTCACTGGATGATGTCATCAGTGATGTCATCAGTGATGCTATTTGAGATGTCTCAGTGATGTCACCAGTGATGTCACTGACCATGTCATGAATGATGGCTGTCAACTGTCGTTGCAGAGAGGTCTAAAAAGGGGCGTGGCCTCTTTACACATCTCTGCAAGGCAGCCCCCTGGCGCGTTTGCAGAGGGGGAACTAATACCCCTTGATTACTGGGGGTCCCTGGGGGCCAACTAGCCCACCAGGAACCTCCAGTATGCGCCAAGGGGCTGCGTTGCAGAGAGGTGTAAAAAGGGGCGTTGGCTCTGTACATCTCTCTGCAAGGCAGCCCCCTGGCATGTTTGCAGAGGGGGAACTAATTCCTGTTGCATACTGATGATCCTTGGGGGCCAACTAGCCCATCAGGAACCTCCAGTATGCACCAGGGGGCTGCGTTGCAGAGAGGTGTAGAAAGGGGCGTGGCCTCTTTACACATCTCTGCAAGGCAGCCCCCTGGCGCGTTTGCAGAGGTGGAACTAATTCCCCTTGAATACTGGGGCCCCCTGGGGGCCAACTAGCCCACCAGGAACCTCCAGTATGCGCCAGGGGGCTGCATTGCAGAGAGGTGTAAAAAGGGGCATGGCTTCTTTACACGTCTCTGCAAGGCAGCCCCCTGGCGCATACTGGAGGTTACTGACCCCCTAGGGCTGCTCAGGGGGACCCACAAGGACCCCCAAGGCCCCTGCGGGCTAGTTGGCCCCCAGGGACCCCCAGTATGCAAGGGGAATTAGTTCCCCCTGTGCAAACGCGCCAGGGTGCTGCTTGCAGAGATGTGTAAGAAGGGGCTTGGCCTCATTACACTTCTCTGCAATGCAGCTCCCTGGCGCATACTGGAGGTTCCTGGTGGGCTAGTTGGCCCCCAGGGACCCCCAGTATTCAAGGGGAATTAGTTCCCCCTCTGCAAACGCGCCAAGGGGCTGCGTTGCAGAGAGGTGTAATGAGGCCATGCCCCTTTTTACACCTCTCGGCAACAAAGCCCTCTGGTACATACTGGAGGTTCCTGGTGAGCTAGTTGGCCCCCAGGGACCGCCAGTATGCAAGGGGAATTATTCCCCCTCTGCAAATGCGCTAGGGGGCTGCGTTGCAGAGAGTTGTAAAAAGGGGCGTGGCCTCATTACACCTCTCTGCAACGGGCTAGTTTGTCGCAAATATAACAGCGATAGTATTAAGCATTCACTGAAGACATGCTATCGTGTCTTTGTTCTAGTTTTCCCGCTCATACGTAATATACGGCCAGACTCCATTTTGTTTTCTGGCGTCCATCTTGTGTGCTATACATTGCCATGTGCTCGCCACGAGGCGAGTCCTACCTCACTGATTGTCACCCCTGAAGTTTTCCCAGCAACAGGCTATAAATAGTTCCTTGTGCGTCTAGCGCATGCTCAGTAGGAACCACATCTGTCTCTGATTAGCGTAGATTGGAATGTGCATTCGGCGGGTCTCAAGAACCATTAACTCCACCCATGTATCGATCATCTTCAAGAAATATCCATATATGGTTGTAAATCATGCTTTGAGTTGTAACCACCCACTTATGAGCCCCTTCTTTGTGTATATAAGGGGACCGCATGTCTGAGTTCTTTGTGCTACCTTGTACAATACTGTAGAGTGTTGTGTGGGCTGTAGTACCACCTTTAAAGGTTTATTAAACTATGTTTTTGTATTTCCAGTTTCCGTGCCGATTTCTTGTGTAGTCTGAGGACTCCGTGCACAGAAGGGCGAACCCTTTGCACTCGCAAGCCTTGCTGAGGCCTGTATTCATCAAGTTGGCCCCCAGGGAACCCCAGTATGCAAGGGGACTTAATCCCTCAACTTAGAACGTGCTACGGGGTGTGTTTGCACAGTGGTGGAGGTAGGGGGCGGGGCTTGAGGTGATATGTGTGGGGGAAATAATTCCTCTTCAATCCAGAGGTCCCCTAGGGGCCAACTATTCCAACAGGTACCTCCAGTAAGCGCCACGAGCTGCGTTGCAGAGTGTTGAAAAAAAGGGGGCATCTCCTCTGAACACCTCTCTGCAACGCAGCTCCCTGGCGCATACTGGAGGTACCTGGTGGGCTAGTTGGCTCACAGGGGACCTCAGGATTGAATAGTAATTAATTCCCCAATCTAAAACGTGCCACATGGCGTGTTTGCACACATGTCACCTCAGGCCCCGCCCCCTTCCTTCACTATTGAGCACAATATTCCTCTAAAATCAGCGGAACTACGAATTCCGATTTACTCACCTGTTATCAGTAGAGACCTCAGTGCTGCATCTTTCAGCCCACTACTAATCCTGAAAAGTAATTCTAATCGTAGTTACAGTAACTTGAATTTCCTTCCATAGGCCAACATTGACTGGTTACACTTGGAAATTCTTCTAAGTGTGGAATATTTGAACTTTAAAAAATTCCTCTAAAATCAGTTGAACTACGAATTTTGATTTACTCACCTGTTATCAGGAGAGACATCAGTGCTGCATCTTTCAGCCCAGTACTGATCCTGAAAAGTAATTCTAACCATACTTACAGTAACTTGAATTTCCTTCCATAGCCTAACACTTACTGGCTTCACTTGGAAATTCTTCTAAGTGTGGAATTTTGGAATTTTAAAAAATTCCTTTGAAATCAGTCGAACTACGAATTCCGATTTACTCACCTATTATCAGGAGAGACCTCAGTGCTGCATCTTTCAGCCCACTACTAATCCTGAAAAGTAATTCTAATCGTAGTTACAGTATCTTGAATTTCCTTCCATAGGATAACATTGACTGGTTTCACTTGGAAATTCTTCTAAGTGTGGAATTCTGGAACTTAAAAAAATTCCTCTAAAATCAGCTGAACTACGAATTCCGATTTACTCACCTATTATCAGGAGAGACCTCAGTGCTGCATCTATCTGCGCACTACTGATCCTGAAAAGTAATTGTAATCGTAGTTACAGTAACTTGAATTTCCTTCCATAGGCTGAAACTGACTGGTTTCACTTGGAAATTCTTCTAAGTGTGGAATTTTGGAATTTTAAAAAATTCCTTTAAAATCAGTCGAACTATGAATTCCGATTTACTCACCTGTTATCAGGAGAGACCTCAGTGCTGCATCTTTCAGCCCACTACTAATCCTGAAAAGTAATTTTATTCGTAGTTACAGTAACTTGAATTTCCTTCCATAGGATATCATTGCCTGCTATATAAAATATATATAAATATATAGGCGAGCAATTACATGTGTTAGATGAATGACATTCATATTTTAACAATTCAATCTCAAAACCTTTGGCAGTGCTGTCTATCACATTAAAGACACATGTAGTTTACTCAGTGTTTTGGCATTAGAAAGTAATGTACAATCGCTTGGTATACAGCACATTCCCTTCACAAGGAAACTAAAATTGCATAAGTACTTTAAAACGAAACCCACGGCACTTGGGACTAGGTGCCTGCAGAACAAAATCAAAGAAACTGACATCATCCAATTAGGCGATTTGGAAACCCTTGAAATTCTGGAAGAAATGAGATCAGAAATTGAGGAATACAGTCTCACACAGAGAAGTAGACGGGTGGGCATAGACCAAGAGTCTCCCTGCAGTCCCTTTAAACCGATTTCTCATTTTCTCCCTCAAATGGCGCAAGATGCTATTGACACTTTTCCCGAAACCGTGTTGAGGGATTTGTAACAAGTTTAAAATCATGGCTTGTAAGTAATTTTGATCGCTGTTTAAGTACGAATTCTTGCTTATTTTGCACATTCCAATATGGCGATCGTGTATTGAGACACATTGAGAAAGGGCTTGACCCGAAACGCGTCTGTGAGGAGCGTACGAATAAAGGAAATTTCTGATTAAACACCCCGCGAGCAGTTTCTTCTTTTCCGGTGTTGTTGCCGAATAAAATCACTTAAACAAGCTAAACGGGGCCTCGACTCTCTGTCATATGAACGACTAATGACGGTATCTTTTTGGATATATATATATATATATATATATATATATAATATATATATATATATATATATATATATTCACTGCAAAAACCATTGGTTATAGACCATATGTAGTTAGGGATTAGCATTTTCAAAACCTTAATTTACTCGCACAAAACCATAGAAATTCGCATATATAGTTAGTTGCAATAACTATATATCGCGCACCCGCAATCCACTGCTGATGATGTCACATATTACATCATTCATGACATGGTCAGTGTCATCACTGATGACATCACTGATGACATCTCAAATGACATCACTGATGACATCTCAAATGACATCACTGATGACATCACTGATGACAACATTCAGTGACTGTATGTTTCTGTAAAGTTAAAATATGTCTTACATATTGAAGAATGAGTGGATGTATAAGTGTCTGGATGAAGGATTTAGTAGGTGAATGACTGACTGTATGAGAGAATGATTAAATGTGTCTCACTGAGTGCATGGGTTAGTGACTAAACTGTCTTAATTTGTGCATCATTATATCTGTTGTTCTGTAAACTGCTGCATGTGTTGATCAGTAGCTATATGAGTAACTATATGGGTTATTGATTGGTTGCCCAAGTATTTGTATGGGAGAGTGAGTGTGTGTGTGGGGGTGGCTGGGAGGTGTGTGACTCCGTGCATAGATGTGTGAGCAGTTGATTCACTAGATGTATTTGTTCAAAAGTGCATGTGGAAACAGCTGTATGGGCGGTTGACTGTCTGCATGAGTGTATTGGTGAGTGATTGGATTTCTCAGTGCTACATGTCAAAGTAAGTACAAATGTAAAACACAGTACATGTAAGAGTTGACATATAAAAATAACTGTGCATAAGAGCCAGTGAATGTGTGAGTGGCTGTATGGATCATTGTGAACTTGTATCAGTGATTGTATAAGAGAGTAAATATGTGTTAGTATATGTTTGATTAAGTAAGGTGTGTATAACTGTATAGTTGAGGAAATGGAGGTGTGATTGATTCTTTGCATGACTGACTAGGTGTGTGAGTAACTCCATGGATGAGTGACAGTCTGTGAGTGTCTGTTTACACTGATTGTACGCTGCCGGTTAGCTGCCCGGTTAGCTGCCCGGTTCACGTACCGATTTGCGCCTCTACGACAAAAAATCGCAATTTTTTTTTTTTTTTTTGGCCCCGCGGGGCACTTTAATATCCTCCTCATCAATCCTAGGGGGTCAACAGGGGTCTACCTTGCCCCCTTTCCTTCATTTCCCCCTTCGTTTTGGCCTCCTCTTGTCTCTCGATCCTACCGAGAGACAAGATGGCGGCCGCTCCGGACTGTTTAGAATGTTGACAGACACCGGAGAGCCAATCAGCTTCGCTTCGCAAAGCTCCGTTACGCGAAAAGTACGCGAACCGGTGCGCTATCCGGGACGCTGTCACAGATATATCTGTTTTTTTAAACGTTAATTTCTCAAAATCCACTGGAGCACATATATTGAGACCCAGCAAAGGCACATCGGGCTAACAGTCCCTACAATTTTGCCAAGTTTCGTGCAAATCCATTCAGCCGTTCGAGCTAAAAATGAGGCCAAACGCCCTATGGAAAAATGAATGGGAAAAACGCGTTTTGGGACCCCCCTTTTTTCTCGGCCCCCCTTAACGGAACCCCCCCAGATTTTTAGGGGCTGCTCAGAAACAAAATGTGCCATTTTCCTGAAAATTTCAGCCGATTCCGTCCACAAACGCCAAAGTTATTAGACATAGAATTTTCAAAAGTTCCATAGAGAAAAAATCCTAACTATATATACCTACTGGCGACCGCCAGTAGGTAATATATATATGTTATATATATATATATATATATATATATATATATATATATATATATATATATATATATATATATATTACCTACTGGCGGTCGCCAGTAGGTGTATATAGTTAGGATTATTTGTCTATGGAACTTTTGAAAATTCTATGTCTAATAACTTTGGCGTTTGTGGACGGAATCGGCTGAAATTTTCAGGAAAATGGCACATTTTGTTTCTGAGCAGCCCCCGAAAATTTGGGGGGGTTTCGTCAAGGGGGGGCCGAGAAAAAAGGGGGGTCCCAAAACGCGTTTTTCCCATGTTAATTTCCATAGGGCCTTTGGCCTCACTTTTAGCTCGAACGGCTGAATGGATTTGCACGAAACTTGGCAAAATTGTAGGGACTGTTAGCCCGATGTGCCTTTGCTAGGTCTCAATATATGTGCTCCAGTGGATTTTGAGAAATTAACGTTCAAAACAAGATATATATCTGTAACAGCGCTCCGGGCTGCGTTCCGGTCCGCTTACTTTTCGCGAAACGGAACTTTGGGCGCAGAAAGCTGATTGGCTCTCCGGTGTCTGTCAACATTCTAAACAGTCCGGAGCGGCCGCCATCTTATCTCTCGGTAGGATCGAGAGAGAAGAAGAGGTGAAAAACGAAGGGGGAATTTAATGAAAGGGGGCAAGGTATACCTCTCTTGACCCCCTAGGAATGATGTTGGGGTTATTAAAGGGTCCCGTGGGGAAAATAAAAAAATATATATTTTTCACGGTAGAAGCGCTTCCCGGGCCGCGAACTGGGCCGCAAACTGGTAGCAAAACGGGAATTCGCCATTTTGTGTTTCGTTTTAATTAAATTACTAGGTATAAGGGGGTGCGGGAGACGTATCCTGACCCCTTATGTTTTCTGAGGGTGGCTGAGGAGGCTCATATATGTTGATACATGTCTTCCAGCGGCTGTGCGTGAGCTTTTTTTTTTTTTTTTGCTGCGTGACGTCTGTTAACGTTCGATTCGATGGAAATCAGGAAGTGTTGACCACCATTTTGTCACTGCGAGTAAATATTTTGTTATAAATGAATCCTTATTGATAAACATTGTCTGCGCCATCTTGCCTTTTTGTCCAATGCCACAATTTTGTCGTGCACGGCAGCCATTTTAGATGCCTTGACCAGACCCACTCTCTGCACGCCGTCGATTCTCAGCACGGCTCCCCACCCTCGCAAGCATCTCCCCCACGCACTGGTCACCCCCGCTCTCTCTCTCATGCATGGGCCATATACTTCCCCCCATCTGCGCTGCTCTTCCCTGAGAATCACACCCTGTGCCCGCCCGACACCTCCCTTTCACCCTATTCACTACCGTACCCTCTGACACTCCTCTTCCTCTTTGTCCGATTGTCCAGGCCGGACCCAGGCTATCACCTAGCCCTGCGGATGTAGTTTATGGCCCCAGCTGTAGAGAATCCAGACATACCAATCCTCCCGATTCAGGCGTGAGACTACTGATTTCAGTGCTAGTCTTCCGCCTCCCGATTCCTGCAAGGAAAAACCCGGGGGCATATTACCAACAACTAGCGATAATTTTTGTCTCTAACTTGTTTAGAGACAAAAATTATTGCCGCACATCGGCGAATTTTATCGCAGATAAACCTTGCTATTAGCAAGGTTTATCGCAAATGCGATAAAAAACGGCCACAATGCATGAATATCGCTGAAAAGTCAGCGATATTCATGCATTATACAGCAAATGCTCTTAGCCATGTTATCCACCTTCCATTGGATAACATGGCTAAAAACTGCTCAGGGCAGGTGTTAGCTTTTGGAGATATTCGCGCTTAGCGCGAATATCTCCAAAAGTTGGTAATAGGAGATAGCGATGGTTAAGGACTGTTTCCAGTCGCTAACATCTTGGCACGCCCACTTTGCATGTCATTAGTGATAAATATCACTGACATGCAAAGCAGGGCCCAATGAATCCTTAGTGATAAACATTGTCTGCGCCATCTTGCCTTTTTGTCCAATGCCACAATTTTGTCGTGCACGGCAGCCATTTTAGATGCCTTGACCAGACCCTCTCTCTGCACGCCGTCGATTCTCAGCACGGTTCCCCACCCTCGCAAGCATCTCCCCCACGCACTGGTCACCCCCGCTCTCTCTCTCATGCATGGGCCATATACTTCCCCCCATCTGCGCTGCTCTTTCCTGAGAATCACACCCTGTGCCTGCCCGACACCTCCCTTTCACCCTATTCACTACCGCACCCTCTGACACTCCTCTTCCTCTGTGTCCGATTGTCCAGGCCGGACCCAGGCTATCACCTAGCCCTGCGGATGTAGTTTATGCCCCAGCTGTAGAGAATCCAGACATACCAATCCTCCCGATTCAGGCGTGAGACTACTGATTTCAGTGCTAGTCTTCCGCCTCCCGATTCCTGCAAGGAAAAACCCGGGGGCATATTACCAACAACTAGCGATAATTTTTGTCTCTAACTTGTTTAGAGACAAAAATTATCTCCGCACATCGGCGAATTTTATCGCAGATAAACCTTGCTATTAGCAAGGTTTATCGCAAATGCGATAAAAAGCGGCCGCAATGCATGAATATCGCTGAAAAGTCAGCGATATTCATGCATTATCCAGCAAATGCTCTTAGCCATGTTATCCACCTTCCATTGGATAACATGGCTAAAAACTGCTCAGGGCAGGTGTTAGCTTTTGGAGATATTCGCGCTTAGCTCGAATATCTCCAAAAGTTGGTAATAGGAGATAGCGATGGTTAGGGACTGTTTCCAGTCGCTAACATCTTGGCACGCCCACTTTGCATGTCATTAGTGATAAATATCACTGACATGCAAAGCGGGGCCCAAGATGGTCGCTATCTCCTTTTAGCTGTCACTAACTGGTGTTAGCGACAGCTTGGTAATAGGGAGATAGTTTTATCTCCTTTTTTTTGGCTTTTAAAGCCAAAAAAGCGGAAATAAACCCCCTTGATAATATGCCCCACGATTCCTCGGAGGTTTCAGCTGACAGGGCTTGGTATTGGTGTTACGTGCTAATTCTTCCAGGAAACGTCAGAGGGTCGATGCAGGGGTTCTAGAAGGGGTGATAAACCATTTAAGCCTCATGAACAAGCGCATGGTCTTTTAAAGATTTGTGAAGTACCCGGGGCGGCGGTGTGTGTGTGTGCCCTCTTTCAGGAGCGGGGGGGGGGGCACTGCCAGCAACTTGCCAGGCCAGGCAGTGTTCAACACATGCATCACCCTTTCTCTGCCTGCTATTGCACTCCATGCTTCGGAAAGGTAAGAAAAAGAACGTGCATTTGAGTTTGAAATGTCCGATCCTGTAGCAGTACACTTGCAAAGCCCACACATGACAATAACCCGATTCAAGGCCCCATTCACCCGAATATAGTACTCCAAGAAAGTTGGATTATAAAACTTTATTAACTTTTAAATATAACGAACGCAACAAAAACTGTAAATATATTTAAACATTTTTTGATTAAAAAAAACAACAATGGTCAGAAGCTGTCTTTTGTGCGAATAGTCCCAAGGCAGCACAACGTGCTGAGTTGTGGAAGGCACCCAGGTGAAGAACCATCCCTTCTTTAAACCCCATGGTGACCAACTATAGTTTCAATGAGTGCTATGTCCCAGGTTTTACATAAAGTAGTGTTTACCTAGAGTGGTGCTGTGTAGGACACTCTGAATGGAAATTAACCAGAACTATAACGATAACAACAACAACAACAATAATATAACTTTTATGCCCAAATTACGCAAACATTTAGCTAATCTGCTAAAGGGGGGAGTCGCCATTTCTTTACAATAATCAATAATGAAAAATCAACATCAATAGGGTTGTCCGTATTCCCGATGCAGCACTATAGTGCAACATACACAGCACCTGGGGTGTCAAGAGTGAACAGGTCCTAGCTGCTTAACCAATGACTGACAAATGCCATATTAAACACTTACTATGTATAATACTTGCGTTCACAATAGTTTTACTTTACAAAACAGAACAAAAGATGTCCCCTGTAAGTAAACCCATATTAGCTGTTTCAGTTATTGAACATCCTAAGGTTTTATGACATGGGGAACAGTGGTGATATCCTGGGCCACCCATCCGTAGCCTCTCTAATCTCCATTACAATGTGTTTCTTGCTAAAATTAGCCAGAACTATAACCATAACAACAACAACAACAATGATATAACTTTAACGTCCAAATTACGCAAAGATTTAGCTAATCTGGTAAAGGGGGGGAGTCGCCATTTCTTTGGATAATTTATTCATCCATCCGTAACCTCTCTAATCTCCATTACAATATGTTTCTTGCTGTCGCTAGCTGATGAAAAAACTAAAGTGATAACTTCCTCATCCTTATTTTGTCTTTCTTTGTTCCTTAAGATGTTATCTGTGTCAACCTCTTCCGAGAATGCTGATGCGTTAGGGATTTCCTTGTGTTTCTTAATAGCATTGGTGTCTGCACACTTCTTTGTCAATTCTGTGAACATGATAACTGCTTCATAAACAGACGATATCCTTGTTAAGTCATTAGTGTTAAGTGTGTCTGAAACTACAGTGCCCTTCTGTTTTTCTTTCTTCAGGCTCTACAGAGTTTTGTGTGTTGTTCTTTTGCGCGACAATTATTCCAGAGGTTTCAGGTTCACTTGTTTTGTCCTGCAGTGAGTTAACAGCTTTAGAGACTTCATGTTTATTTGCTATGTCCTGCTGTGCGTCAACTGCTTCAGAGACATCAGCCTCATTTGTTATGTTTGACTAGATCCTGGACCTGCCCGGCCGCGCCCAAAATGGCGCCGGTGTAAATGGGACTCGTAACTGCTTGTTGTGTACTGGTTGCCCAACCTTGATATCACGAGATACGTATGCAGTTTTGAAGCACATGGCGGAGGCTCGTCTGCTGTAGTGGGGCGCCCCTTTATCGTTTCAGTCGCCATTCCGCCCGCTTTTGCTACACTGTGCCTTTTCCGCCATTCAGCTGTTTACCGCCCGCTCTTACGGCTACAGCGTCTCGCTCACCATGTAGTTGAGTTGCTCCCACTCTTGCGGTGCAGCGATAGGCGGCTGCCACAGGACTCTTAAAATGGCGGCCGGCTCTTCGGATTTGGGCCTGGTCCAGTAAAATGGCCCTGGGACACCTTGGAACTTGGACGCTTGTCTGCCAGGACTTGGGTTCCATTCTCGAAAGCGTCCCCTCAGCCTTGAAGATTGTACAAAAGTCTTGGGGGCCCTCGACTCCCGCAGGCTTCCGGTGGGGAGCGGCTGCCATGATTGCTTGCGGAATGGCCACGACGGAGCTACGAGATGGTGGTGCTCTCATGGTGACGCCAGCTTCAGTCTGAAACATCCAGAAACAAGGTGGGGCTTTCATCGTTTGGGAAAAAAAATGTTTTAATCCAATGAAAAGTGTTATTTTTAGGTCACATGACCTAGTCTTACATCATTAGGAAAACAAAAGTAAAATGAACCAATGAAAAGTTTTATTAACAAGTCACATGACCTGTTATGCTTACGTTACGCGCTGCGCGGCGCGCTCTGGATCGTTTCCGGGAAGCTGCGCCTTGCGCACCGGAGCACTTCCGGGTGCGCTAACGCGGCGCGTCATATGACGCATTACGCGACAACGCAGGTCCAGAATATAGTCAAAATGTCTTCACCAACCAGGGGTCGGAAGACAACCGCTTTCAGCAGTCCAAAAAGTTCTGTTAAATCTTAAGAGCGGGAGCAACTCAACTACATGGTGAGCGAGATGCTGTAGTCGCAAGAGCGGGCGGTAAACAGCTGAATGGCGGAAGAGGCACAGAGTACCAAAAGCGGGCGGAATGGCAACTAAAACGGTAAAGGGGTGCCCCACTACAGCGTGTCTTCAGGTCAAACGGATTGTGGGACAAGGTCCAGAATGGAAGAGTCATCAAAAGGCAAAAAATTCCGCCGGACCCCGGGAGCCGGCCGCCTATGTTGGGGGCGATCTCAGGCCACACCAGGGCAACACGACTTGGGGAGGGGGCAGGAGCCAAGCGCCCCCTCCCAGTCCGCGCCATCTCACCGCCCCTCGGGGGCCTCCGTCAAGCGGTTTAGGGAGGCACCGTATCACATTGTTTTCCAATGCAGTCAGGTCCACAAACGGACCCCACTTACTTTGAATAGTGAAGCTTCAGCAGGTGCAAATAAGGTTTAGACAGTGTTACAAGCGCTGCTTAGAACTCTGAAGTATGGCACTCAACATCCAGAACTTATGCCATTTGTGTAAGGCAGTGACATCGAAGCAACTCAGGGACCAAAAGCATGAATGAACACTCACGTATGAAAATCTTATTTGGGGAAGGGGCAGGATCCAAACGCCCCCTCCCAGTTCGCGCCACTACACCGTATGTAGAAAATCTGAAGCCATTGTTCTACAAACTCTCAACGCTTGCTATCAGTGCATGAGTTTCATGCTCGATCGATTGAGCTAGCCGGACCGGGCAACAAAAAGTATAAAATAGTTATGTAAATAGTTATTTAATAAAATGTTTTACCCTGTTTCTTTGCTGGTGTGTTGTCTATATTTATAATATTTGCATAGGGTTTGTCGTTATTTTGGGCGGGGTGGTTGACGGAGCCGAGCTGTCTTGCAGCCCTCATGGTGTGGAGCTCAGTTCATTTCACTATTTTCGTATTTCTTATGAAGGGTTGTTCCTAATGTTTGTATTTTAGCGAGGTCAAAAAGAGATCCAATTAGTGGTCTACTGATTTTGCACGATTACTTTTATTTTTTCACACGATTTTTCACTATCTGCAAAGACTAAACAGAGTATTGCGACTTTGTGCTTGTTTGTAAATAGAGAATGATCCAAAGAGAACCAATTCTAAAACAGTAAATGCTTGGATAACAATCAATCAAATGGAGAGACAAGCAGGTACGACGGATTACAACGGGGGTAAAGGTCTGCGTTAACTACCCTTCACTATCTGCAAAGAGAGAGTACTACTAAGAGAAAAGAGGGGAGTGGGGGGGGGAAGCGTTCAAAGCACATGAGCGTGCATAAACACGAAAACGTTTTTACCTATCACGTACTTGACATTTGACAGCTTTTGATATTTGCTATTAAAAAACCATTGAAATTCACAGAAAAAACCATAGGTTATAGTCCATATATAGTTAGGAATTTGCATTTACAAAACCTTGAAAATTCAATGAAAAAACCATTGGTTATAGAACATATATAGTTAGGAATTTGCATTTACAAAACCTTATTTTACTCGCATAAAACCATTGAAATTCCATATATAGTTAGATGCGCTAACTATATATCGCGCACCCGCAATCCACTGCTGATGATGTCACATATTACATCATTCATGACATGGTTAGTGACATCACTGATGACATCACTGATGACATCTCAAATGACATCACTAATAAAATCACTGATAACATCTCATTTGACATGACTGATCACATCACTGATGATATCATTCATGTGATAATACCATGAACCTCTTCAGACTCTAATATAACCTTAGATACAATCAGTGTAAACAGACAGTCACAGACTGTCACTCATCCATGGAGTTACTCACACACCTAGTCAGTTATGCAAAAAATCAATCACACCTCCATTTTCTCAACTATACAGTTATACACACCTTACTTATTCAAACATATACTAACACATATTTACTTTACTCTCTTATACAATCCCTGATACATGTTCACAATGATCCATACAGCCACTCACACATTCACTGGCTCTTATGCACAGTTATTTATAGATGTCAACTCTCACATGTACTGTGTTTTACATATGTACTTACTTTGACATGTAGCACTGAGATATCCATTCACTAACTAATACACTCATGCACAGTCAACCGCCCATACAGCTGTTTCCACATGCACTTTTGAACCCATACATATAGTGAATCAACTACTCACACATCTATGTACAGAGTCACACACCTCCCAGCCACCCATACACACACACTCAGTTTCCCATACAAATACTTGGACAACCAATGAATAACCCATACAGTTACTCATATAGCTACTGATCAACATATGCAGCAGTTTGTAGAACAACAGATATAATGATGCACAAATTAAAACAGTTTAGTCACTAACCCATGCACTCAGTGAGACACATTTAATCACTCACTCATACAGTCAGTCATGCACCTACTAAATCCTTCATCCAGACACTTATACATCCACTCATTCTTCAATATGTAAGACATATTTTAACTTTACAGAAACAAACAGTCACTGGATGTTGTCATCAGTGATGTCATCAGTGATGTCATTTGAGATGTCATCAGTGATGTCATCAGTGATGTCACTAACCATGTCATGAATGATGTAATATGTGACATCATCAGCAGTGGATTGCGGGTGCGCGATATATAGTTAGCGCATCTAACTATATATGGAATTTCAATGGTTTTATGCGAGTAAAATAAGGTTTTGTAAATGCAAATTCCTAACTATATATGTTCTATAACCAATGGTTTTTTCATTGAATATATATATATATGCCTGGAGTCCTCGATAATTCCCCAAATGTAGTAAACATGGAGAGGCACACCAGGAGGCTGCACACATTTTTGTTGTGCACCAAGAACAAGGACAATGTGTTTCAGCGTGTAGCCTTTCGATTAACTTCCTGTTCAGCAAATTGCTATAGAAATAGACATCATTGGTCATGGACATGAACCAAATACTTTGCGTTACCACCACATTCATGATTCTAAATGAGGTAATATGAATATACATTTGCAATAGTAATCATTCGATGCATCCAAATACATTCTCAAGAATTAATCACAATTTAAATTCATCATATTGTAAACTTTCATAGATCCTGTTTTTTTGAGATGGGCGGCAATTAATAAAGTTTGAAATTCAAACCGGGCAAAGGACTATGCATTTCAATCTCTTGACAAATACCAAAATAGTATATACACATTTATATGAACGTGATTCAAATGTTTGTATGTCGGTCGTATGATTAATACTAATATGATACACAAATATTGATGCAAACAGTATTCTGCTATGTCTTATATGAGCTCTTGTCAGTCCAGCCAACAAAATGCCGCCCTACATGATTTGCAACTTAACCAACTATAAAGACATGTTGTGGTAGGGCACGAATATATACCTGTCTCTTCCACTACGATATCATAGATTCTTGCTAGATGGTCTACTCATGTTTCCCTGTTTTTTTAAATAAGTGAAAGGAGACTGCAATATGTGAAAATAATTAAAACAACTGAGTGGACAGAAGGAGAGTATCAGCGGCCAATGTGTGCTGCAAGCTCCTCACCACTAATTAATCCTTGGGGGGTCTTGGTGTTTAAATCTATTATATATTTTGACTCCAGGATTTGGAGATTCCTCTCCTTATCTCCAGCCCGAATGTGTAGAGGGATTCTATCTATTCTGAAAAATTGGAGAGAAGAGTTGTTACTGCTATGTTTCTCTGCTAAGTGCCAAGCAACCGGATAATTGAAATCACGGTTGGTCACTGTGCGAAGATGTCATAGGATTCTTATTTTTAGTGGGAGTACTGGAGGCCACAAGGGCACTTCATTACGTAGACAGTAAAGTCACTATTACAGTTGATCATTTTCGTGATGCTTCTTGTGATACCTGCTCCCGTCATGTATGCTTTGCAATTTGTTCCATTTCTACAAGCCTTGCAGGAACTACAAGTTGTGAAACCATTGGGTGCTCTCAACCATTGCATTTGAGAAGTATTCTGGGGGTAGCTATGTACTAAACAATGTCTCAGAGATTTTGGTCGTTTACACGTTATCTGAGGTGTCCTGCCTCTGTGTGTGCCTATTATTGGATCCGCTACCAGAAGATTCCAATGAACTTTCATGGCTTTTCTCAATGCTACATCTCCTCCACTGAAAGCGGTTATCATTCTGGGAACTTAATTGTTCTCTTGTTCAGAGTTAGGATTTTTTCTTGCTGGTCGTTTGAACAGTAAATCCCCCTGGGTCTTAAGTTTTGACCTTATCTTTCACTTTTTGTAACACTTTGTCACTGTACCGCCTACTTTTGAATCTGCTCATCTGCTGGTTTGTTGTTCAGTTAGGAAACCTTCATTGGTTCTGCAATTGCGATGAGCATGCAGAATTTCTCCATATGGGATACTTTGTATCAGCGGAATGAGATAATGACTAGCTGCATGTAGGACCGGATTTATGGCTGTCTCCTTACAAGTGGGTCATTATACTGCCTTCCACAATTTCTACATCAATGTCCAAGAATTCACAGTAACCCGAACTGCTTTTGTGTGTGAACTTGAGGTTTCAATCGTTCACCCCCAATTCCAGAATAAATTCCAAAGCTAAAGATTCTGGTCCGTCCCAGATCAGAAATAAATGACATTTGAGATGTCATCAGTGATGTCATGAGTGATGTCACTGACCATGTCATGAGTGATGTAATATGTGACATCTAACTATAACGGGGAATTTCACTGGTTTTGTACCAGTGAAATATCCAACTAACTATAACTCCCTGAAACCTATGGTTTTTTCAGTGAATTTGTAATAATGATAATTTCTAACTATAGCGTGCCTGAAACCTATGGCTTTTTCAGTGAATTTCAAAGGTTATTTCAATGCAAATTTCTAACTATAACGTGTCTGAAACCTATGGTTTATTCAGTATATTTTGAAGATTTTTTAAATTCTAGTTTCTGACTATGCCTACAGAGGTAGGACAAGTGAAGAAAGAAGAGAAACACACAGAATGAAAAAAAAGAAATGCAGAAAGAAGCAACAGAAGTCCACGGAGACGAAGAAGAGTGCAGGAGGAAGAAGAGATGTACAGAAAGAACCATCAGAGGAGCAGAAATTCCTTCTGTAACCACAACTTTTTCTGACGGGTACTGATGGTAACTGAATCTGACTAAACAGGCCTAGAGCCAGTGCTATGCTAAAAGACACTTAGAATACAGTGTAAAACCAACATACACTAGGGTACACTATGCGTTGGGGTACCCCTGTGATTACCATGACCTCCTCTGTAAGTCCCTAGTACATATTAGGGCAGGGGGATTAAAACTACCTCTTAAAACGCGTCACAGGACGTGTTAGCACACTGGTGAAGGGAGGGGGGTGCCTGAGGTGACATGTATGGAAACACGCCCTGTGGCCATTTTAATTTGGGTTTGGGGATAAAGTCCCCTTGAATCCTTAGTGTCCCTTGGGTCCAACTAGCCCACTAAGTATCTCAAGTAAGTGCCACAGAGCTGCGTTGCAGAGAGGTGTTAAAAGGAGCACGGCCTGGTCCACCTCTCTGCAACGCAGCGTAGTGGCGCTTACTGGAAGCACCTGGTGGGCTAGTTAGCCCCCAGGGGCCCGCAGGATTGCAGGGGAATTATTTCCCCAACTTAAAACGCGCCACAGGGCGTGTTTGCACACGTCACCTCAGGCCCCATCCCCTCCCTTCCCCACTGTGTAAACGCGCCCTGTGGCTGTTTTAAGTTGGGAAATTAAGTCCCCTTGAATCCTGAGGGTCCCTAGGGTCCAACTAGCCCACTAGGTACCTCCAGTAAGCGTCACAGCGCTGCGTTGTAGAGAGGTGTAAAAAGAGGTACGGCTATGACCACCTCTCTGCAACACAGCGCCGGGGCGCTTACTGGAAGCACCTGTCAGGCTAGTTAGCCCCCAGGGGCCCTCAGCATTGAAGGGGAATTATTTCCCCAACTTAAAATGCACCACAGGGCCTGTACACCCACTTCACCTCAGGCCCCGTCCCCTCCCTTCACCACTGTGTAAACATGCCCTGTTGCCGTTTTAAGTTGGGAGATTAAGTCCCCTTGAATCCTGAGGGTCCCTAGGGTCCAACTAACCCACTAAGTACCTCCAGTAAGCGGCTCAGAGCTGCGTGCAGAGAGGTGCAAAAAGGGGCATGGCCTCTGAACACCTCTCTGTAACGCAGCTCCCTGGCGCATACTGGAGGTACCTGGTGGGCTAGTTGGCCCTCAGGAACCCTTAGTATTGAAGGAAAAGTAATTTCGCAACTTACAACTCACCAGGGGGTGCGTTTGCACAATGGTGAAGGAAGGGGGCGGGTCTGAGGTGACATGTCTGCAGACATGCCCTGTGGCGCATTTTAAGTTGGGAAATTAATTCCTCTTCAATCCTGAGGGTACCTGGCGGCCAACTAGCACACCAGGTACCTCCAATAGGCAACAAGGAGCTGCGTTGCAGAGAGGTGTTCAGAGGCCACGCCCCTTTTTACAACACTCTGCAACGCAGCTCTGTGGTGCTTACTTACCGGGGTTTTGGCATTTAAAAAAAAATTATTTGGAGGGGGCTGCATTGCCCCCCTAATCAGGCCATTTATGGCCACAGGGACCCCATCCCCCAAGCTGGCCGTTTTTTAAATTTGTATTTTTTAAATTTTTGAGGAGAGAGTGCATCGCCCTCCTCCCAGGCCACTTCTAGCCACAGGAGACCCCTTCCCCCTGGGCTGGCACTTTCCATTGGGGACTGTGGAGGGGCCCCCAATCCCCCCACGGTCCCGCCGGCTCCCCGTCTCCTGCAGAAGCCGGCATTGTTTTTCCACATTGGGAGCTGCTAAGATGCAGCTACCCGTGTTGAAAAGGATTCTGCTTAGGTTTTTGGAGGAGAAAGCAGGTTTCCTGCTCTCTCTTCCAAAAACCAAAGCAGAGTTTGCTATGGCAAAGTGGGAGCCACGTGGCTCCCACCCTCCCATAGCAAACAGCAATGTCCCGGGGGTGGTCACCCCGGGACACTGTAGGAGCAGGCCCGAGGGGTGGCCATTGAGGGCTCCAAGAGGGGGCCGCGTGAAGGGTGACAGTCCCCGGGGCTGGGTGGCCCCTTTGGACCCTCAATACAATCTAATCATTACCCCCGGGACTTGGCCCACCCGGGGGCTAATTATTAATGAAGCGCAGGAGCCTGAGTTTCATTTTTTTAATTTTCGCGACCGGATCCACGGATCCTACGCGGATCCTGCGATTTGTTTTTTGTTTTTTGAATAATCCCTTGTGGGACCCCCTAAGCAGGCCTAGAGGGTCAGGGTGTTTCTACCCTGCCCCCTTTTCTTGTATCGCGCCTTAGTTTTTCGGTTTTCTTGTGCCTCGGGTGTACCGAGGCACAAGATGGCTGCCAACACTTCCTGGTTTGGAGTTTGTTATCAGCCAATTAGCATGAAGCTTGTGATTACGAGGGTGCACGGATCCTGCGGATCCTTTTAATTTGATTTTCTCAGCAACTACTGAATGGATTTACTCCATTTAACAAAAAGAGTTCTTTCTGAATCAAGGGCTACCTTTTTGCCAAATTTGGTGTAATTCCATCCTGTGGGAAATTGCCTGGGATAAACACGTGTGAAGATTCGTCAATTGGTGCCAAAGGCATTGGGAATAGAATGTTGCGCCTTTCCTATATATTACCTACTGGCAGTCGCCAGTGGGTATATATAGTTAGGATTTTTTCTCTATGGGACTTTTGAAAATTCTATGTCTAATAACTTTGGCGTTTGTGGACGGGATCGGCTGAATATTTCAGGAAAATGGCACATTTTGTTTCTGAGCAGCCCCTGAAAATTTGGGGGGGTTTTGTCAAGGGGGGCCAAGAAAAAAGGGGGGTCCCAAAACGTGTTTTTAACATTGAGTTTTCCATAGGGCGTTTGGCCTCACTTTTAGCTCGAACGGCTGAATGGATTTGCACGAAACTTGGCAAAATTGTAGGGGCTGTTAGCCCGATGTGCCTTTGCTGGGTCTCAATATATGTGCTCCAGTGGATTTTGAGAAATTAACGTTTAAAAAAACAGATATATCTGTGACAGCGTCCCGGGTAGCGCTCCTGTTCGCGTACTTTTCGCGTAACGGAGCTTTGCGAAGCGAAGCTGATTGGCTCTCCGGTGTCTGTCAACATTCTAAACAGTCCGGAGCGGCCGCCATCTTGTGTCTCGGTAGGATCGAGAGACAAGAGGAGGCCAAAACGAAGGGGCAAATGACCATAAGGGGGCATAGTAGATCCTCCCTGACCCCCTATGTTTGATGTGGAGGCTTTAAAAGGGCCGTGGGGTGCGCCTGGTACGCGCACCGGAAAGCGGTCCGGGGAGCGTACTATAAGGAAACAAGAATGATTGACTTTTAAAATATTGTATGTTTATTGATTGTTCGTTTTGTTGTTTTTTTTGTTTATTTTTATTTATGTAGCAACATGTAGGTACCAATGCAGAGTCTAAAAATCAATAAACATTGTCTCCTTTGTAGATATCTTGCAAGTTGTTTATGAAGTTTTTGTGGTATATGGAATTCATACCATAGTCTGTCTGGAAAGCCGAAACAATATGGAGGTAGGAGATGATAAAGAGATGTTAAATACACATTGGAGATAATATAGTGGAAGAAAGGAAGTAACTATGAGCAAACTTAGTATGTAACACAAAAAAGTTGCACAGTATATTTAAAGTCTGACTTTACCTTATAATCAATTTGCTACTAGTTTACAAAATACATATAAAAATGAATAATGTGTCAAACAATTTTTGAATTATTAAATAAAAATTTATTTTTCTGATTCTTTTTCAAAATTTAAAAGAAATTCTAATAATTCATTATCATTTTTTTTTCATTTTCAAGTAGGAAATCTACTGCTTCCACACATTGCAGAAGTTCATTGTTCCGTGAATCATCATTGAATTCATAGTCAATTTCTGAATCTGTTTTGGTTCCTTCAACAATTTCCAAGTTATTTTTCTGTTGTCCTTCCATTTTGTATGCTGTAAAATGTGTTTTAAAAAAATATATCCGTACAGATAGGGCACTGTTGGGTTTAAGTACAGACAGGTAGTTTGGTTATTTTAAACAGTGATTTTTTCGTTGGGCAGTGTATGGTATCAAACTGGAAGTAGAAATATGAAAAAAATTATGAAATAAACTCTAAGTCAATTCTTATTTATACAAGACAAGTCTAACTCCATCCATAACTAAAACAGAGAAGTCTATTTTATTCTATAAGTATTACAGAGTGATAGAATATAACTATCAGAAAATGTTTTCCTAATTAGCTTACAGTACAGAACATACTTCAGTTTTTAAAATAATATCTTACCTTTCAAAAAGAACTTGAAGTTATCAGTTGAAATGTAGTTGATATGTACTTCAAGAAGTAGTAGTCAAAATGGCTGTGTTTCTCTCTCTTTCTTTATATATATTCAGGTACATAACCAATCAAATGTCATGATATAATAGTAGAAATTGAAAGTAATATTTTAATTGGTTGTCAATTCCAACACTTCCGATATGTTTTGTGAAGTAATTTACCTCAGGGATTTTAGAGAGTTCTACATGCTAAATGGCTAAATGGAATTCCAACCAAATTTGTGAAAATGGTAGGGATTGGTATGTAGTATGAGCTAATGTTTAATTGGTGAAAGTGTCTCCAGTGGTTTTTTTGTAAATTACTTTCCCACCTTTTTTGAGCGAGTGCTTGTCAGTGCGTGTCCCGGTACGCGAACCTGCAGCGTTACGGGAGTCCTCCATTTTGTGTTTCGGTAGAATTGAGATACAAGATGGAGGGTAAATAATGTTCATAATGGGTAGAAGGGGGTACTTTAGACGTATCCTGACCCCCTATGTTTTCTGAGGGTGGCTGAGGAGGCTCATATATGCCGGGAAAAAAAAGAATTTTTCGCGCGGTTAGCTGCCGGTACGTTAACCGGGTAGCGAACCGGGAAGCGAACATAAGTGAAAATTAGTGAAAAAAGGTACATTCGAAATTTCAAAAGAGTAAATAAAGTTAAGGTAGCTCTGAAAAGAGCTTTTGGGTTCTGTGTAAGTTCTAGGTACTTATAAGTAGGAACCAATACACATTCTTAAATTTAGTATGAAAACTCTGTTCCCCTCATCTGAGAAATGCACGCCATCTCCTCTGTAGATATCTTGCATATAGTAACGCAAGTTATTGTTGTAGATAGCACCCATTCCATGGTCTCTCATGTAAGCTGAAACAGACTTATTTACATGCTTCCTCGATTTCTCAATTTGTGGACAAAATTGATTGGACCACCTCCATTTTTGTCTTTGGCATATATTGGAATATACCAAGGCAGTTTGAGGAAAAAGTGTCATCAATTGCTCAAAGGTGTCTTTTAAGAGCATTTCCAGACCTACCCCAGTCAAAGTACCCAAATAATTTCCTCCACAGTGCACTATTATGAGGTCAGGGTTTGGCAAATGTAAAAAGGTTTTCACCAATGGTATCAATTGGTGACATTTCAATCCTCTTCGGCCAATCCATTTGATTTCCACATTTTGTAAATTGAGGTTGTGTACATTTCTGTTATCAGCATACCTGTGAGCCCAGTGGATGTAGCTATGTCCAAGAATCCAGACAGAGAACATGGTGAGAGGAGTTTTTGCTGCAGTCAGATGAAGTGTGGGAATGAAATGGCAGTTGAAATAGTGAAGTTTGTAATGAAAAAAAAACTGTGGAGTTTGAGTGCAAATGATTCATAAGTAGTGATTGGTGTATTTCCATTGCTGAAAACAGAAAGTTAGGGTGCATGGATGTGTTCTTTGAAAGATGTAATTTGAATGGTTATTTAAAAATTATGTTATGAAACATTGCAGTGGATTAGCAGGTGTACTGAGAGTTCAGAGTTTATTTGAAACATTGTTGTGTGAACTTGTAAACATGAGAGGTCTGGCAGGCGGTAGTTACTATGGAAAAAGGGCAGAAAGGGCAGAGGGGGGAAGGGTGTTGATTTGAAAATAGTGAGGGAAGAGTTTTGATTGGCTGACATGAGAGATATGTGTGATGAATATCAGCATTTCAGTGCCTTTGTTGGTTGCAGCCTCTGGAGTGCATACCTTTAATTCTGCTAAAGAAAAATTGGTGTGTTTCTGAGACTGTTTTGAAATTCAAAAAGAATTTGTAAAGGTGAGTTATCGTTTCTATATTTTAGATAAAGACTAGTATGCTTTTTTGCGTAAATAAGAAAGCCAGCTGTGTATTTAAAATGATGTTTTGAGTCAAGTGTTTGCATTATGCTTTCAAAGACGATTTTGCATTCTTTTACCAATTATAATTGCAGATAATGTAAAGTATTAGTACTGACAAGGTGTGGTTGTACATAGGAGCTGTGCTGTGTTTTCAAATTATGATCAGAAAATCGTTTTTAAGGAAAAGGAATGCTTTAAAAAATTATGAGAATTTATTTACTTGTGATGTGACTCCTGCAATGCGTCGTTTTTGCGGAACAGATGCATGATGCATCTGTGCTGTTATTGCCCCATGCTGCTCTACAGTGTACATGTAAAAAATGATGCATAAGTGTTGCACGGGCATTGTAAATACTCTGCTATGTGTGCTTAGCCATTTCAAGTCAATTCCCCCTGGTTCAAGGGCCTTGTAAATACGTCCCCATGTGTGTCTGGTCATTTGTAGTCACTTTCCCCGTGGTGCAAGGCCCTTGTAAATACGCCCCCATGTGTGTTTGAAAAATTTTGATTTTGATTGTTTGAGTTACATAGCCATGTTAAAAGTTATTGAAAAAAAGGTGCAAGTACCTTAAAAAAACGTTTTCATGTGTATTAGGGCATTTTAAGTCAGTTACCCATGAATGTAGGTATATAATTGTTTTACATAAAAGGTTTAAAAACGTTTTTTGAAATCAATTAGGTTTCTTGATATGTACTGCTAGTGTTTCATAGGTTGTTTGGGGCATATTTACAAGGCCTTTGAGTCCCTTTGATGTAATTTTTCAAATTTTAATTTAAGACATTTCCCCTAGAGCAAGGTCCTTGTAAATATGCTCCCATGTGTGCTTGGGTAATTTAAGTATTGATAGTGTGTGCTTCTACATAGGACGTAGACTACATCTGCATAATGAGATAAGTAAGCTGAAGAAATACAGGTGATGTGATTGTTAAATGTGCAAAAATATTTTCACGTTTTTCAATTATATCACTTGTGTTTCCTGACATTATGAATCACATTGTGCAGATGATATTTAGTCATGTTCAGGGAGATAGATGAGGTCTGGCCTTTGTTCAAGAGTGTAGTGGACATGATTCACTTCTTTGGTAGGCCTGTACATGGCTTATCACCTCTGTACTCTTCAACAAGTCTAAATTTCATCTGCAACCCTGAGTAGGCCTCACCTCAAACAAACTTCTAGATAGTCCACACCTTATTGTCATCCTGAATCAATCATTTAAAGTCTTAGGGGCAGATTTATGATGGTTGTGTGCCTCTTTTGTGCTGCTGTTGCGTCACTTTTATAATGCAGGAGAGATTTACAAGATGCACCATGTTGCAAGATAGCAGCCGCGGGTCATGGAGGGAGTTACGGTGGGGCAGGCAGGCGGGGAGGGGGAGGGGCAGGGTGGAGGGACCTAAACACTGGCATATGGATTATTGCAGGTAAGTACACAATTTAATGTGCGTAAAGTTTCATGTGGGCTTTTTGTTGCAGGGTGGGCAGTCATTTGCATGAAAGCCCTGTAATACTATCACTATCACAGTAAAATTAAGAACATTTTACTGAATCATCTTTATAGCATTGCTGAATCAAATTCTTACTGTTATTGATTTACTGTTTGGTAATAGTGGTTAATAACATTTTTTATTATATTTTACCACAGATTCAACTGCAGATTATTTAGAAATTAGACAATGCCGTCTAAGGATAGAATCCGAAAGGCTACGAAACGTCAAAGACAGCAGATTACTAAATGCTTGCAGCAGTCCTCTACATTAAAATCACCTCAACGCACGAAGAAAGCTCCGGGTAAGAGAACAAAATCATTCCTTAGAAACATTTGTAGAAACAAAAGTATAACTACAGAACAAGTTTTAGTCCAGAAAAAGAGAGCCAATTTAAATGGAAAGGAAAGGCCCATCGAAAAAGTTTCTGCTAGAGCAGGAGATAACTCTGTGCATGGCAGTAGAAGGGAAAATACATTCAGGGACATTCGTAGGCGTATGTTCCGCAACAGGGTAATTGTCAATTTGCTAAAACAATTTAAGAAAGGTCAACAGAAAGTGGCATTTTATTAAGAAAAAGAAAAATGTAGAGAAAATTATTGATCAGGCTTTCGAAATTAAGCGAAAGTTATTTATTTTGGTAATTAATAGAATTAGGAAACTAAACAAGGTAATCTATATTTTCAAATCAAATAGTAGATAGAAGAGAGAAGTTAATCGAAATCATTTTTGTGAAGTTTTCTTAGGAGAATGGATGCATAGTTCAAATAGTGAGGCATTTTTTAAAGAGGAGAGTTATTTTGAGGACAATGATTTGGTGCATGCAGGTGACAGCAGTGGTCGAGCATATGAGGTAAACGATGGTCGTCCGGTTGAAAAAGAAATACTTGTGTCTGCAGATGCAGAAGAGGTGTTAAGTGATGAGGTTTTAGGGCGACGTCCTAAGGGACCAGTGTACACCTGGAAGTGTAGTTCTATTTGCAGTGAGCGACAGGATTCCATCAATTTGCTTTGTGATTTTATACGGACATGTAATAAGAAAAGTTTAAAACAAAAAATAAAGTTGTTGCAAGAATTAGATCCTTGCAGAGTGAGAGAAGTGACAGGTTTGCATGGTCATTCACTGGCTTGTCTTTCTAGGAGAGTATGCCAGAGTGTTTTTCATCATTTCAGGATGCTAGCAGTGCATCATAATAAAGTGAGGAAATTAGTTAGAATGTTGTATTATGCTAGGAGTACAGCAATTATGCTTAAAAAATTAAGCAGAGCTCTTTTGCATGGTTCTGAAGTAGATGTGAAGAATATTTGTCAGGAAATTGAGTTCTGTTACTTTGCTGGTAAAGAGAACAATGTTGATATTGAACCACTAGAAGAAGGTAATGTGGAAGACAGTGTACAGATTTTCAGTACACATAAGTTTCACTAGGAAATTTCCACGTTTATGGTGAAAACATGTGAGAGGCCTAATTTCACTTGTGTTTGTTGTCGACGGACCTATTATAAGAATCAGACTAAGTTAGTGGATTTATATGCAAAAAGTGATATGGAAAACAATAGTGAATGGAAGGATTTTGTCACATACGTGATGGTAGAAAATTGTTTTGATTTGGGAACAGACCAACGTATGTGTACTTATTGCTATAACAAATTAAACCAAAACCAGATGCCTGCTAGAGCGGTTTATAATAATCTGGAATTAGTTGACATTCCTTCTGAATTGAAGGATTTAAATACTTATGAATCTATTTTGATTCAAAGTGTCCATCCCTTTCAGGCCATTGTACAAATGAAGCCAAAGACAGGGAAGTTGCCTCCATCAGATTTACAGAGAGGATTAAAGGGAAGGGTTGTTTATTTGCCTTTGGATTTGAAGAAAAACATTAATACAATTGGAGTAGAGAAAGTGGAAGAGGAACCTCTGGTTATCATAGTTAATGGTGTTCCGACAAAGAGTAAGAAAATCTGGCAAGATTTAGTGGATGTTAGGAAAGTCAAAAAGGCAACATTGTATTTGATAAAAAATAATGAGTACTACAATAATGTATGTGTTGCAGAAGAGGAAGTAAGTGAAGAAGAGGACAGCGATTTGTGTCCTGGAGAAATTGAGAAAGTAGAAGCCTCTAAAAAGGAAGAAATATATGAACATTATAGTGTTCATCCTTTGCATTCCAAGGAAGTCATGGGGAATGCTATTGATTTGTTTCAAATAAAACAAGCCAAAGGGAGTCCCATTAGTGTTTGGGAGGACAGTTTGGAAGCTCGGTGTTTCCCACAGTTATTTCCCACAGGTCGAGGAGGACGATATGATGAGCGACCTGTTCAAATTCCTGCTTCAGAATACCGGACTTTACGATTGTATGCAGAAGATCCTAGGTTTCGTCAATGCACTCCCTATTTATTTCATCTACTGTTTGAAAGTGATCTCTCTGGATTGTCTTATGCAGTGAATCACATCTTGAAAAGTGGTGTACAACTGCGAAATATCTCGGCAAGGGACTTTGTGGATAAAGTCAATGTGCAAGACAGTATTTTGGATTCTCACCTGATTAATCTGATGGCATGTCAGCGTGGTACTAATGAGTATTGGTACCGTCGTCATGGTGACTTAAAATGTATGCTGAGGAACTTAGGAACTCCCACATGGTTCCTCACTCTCAGCTGTGCTGAGTATGGCTGGGAAGACTTACTTGAATTTCTACGAGAGGCAAATGGAAACATTGAAAATATCGAATTCAAGACACCCGGAGAACTTTGCTCTTTGGATCCAGTGAATGTATTCAGGTATTTCAATCGTAGATTTGAAGCTATGATGTCTTTCATCATGAACAAGAAAAATCCACCTCTTGGAGAGGTGTTGGATTTCTTCTGTAGAAAGGAGTATCAAGCAAGAGGAGCTCCTCATATACATATGCTGCTATGGATCAAAGATGCACCCAAATTTGGAACAGATCCGGATGACTTAGTGATGAGTTTCATAGAACAGTATGCTGCATGTGCTGTTCGAAAGACAAACGAAGACAAAAGTCTAAGAAAACAAGTTTTACGGTTTCAAAGCCATCGTTGTGGAAAGTACTGTCGTCGTAAATTCAGAAACAAGGACAAGTACTACACCAAATGTCGTTTTGCATTTCCACGGTCGGTGATATCAAAAGGAAGAGTTAACAATTTGATGTCTTCGCTGCGACATAATGTGACGAGGAAATCACCCAAAAACACATACAATTTGAAAAGAAACGAAGAGTCCAAGTACATTAACGACTACAACCCAGTGATTTTGTCCATGTGGAATGCTAACATGGATATGCAGTTTGTGGCTGACAACTGTATGGCTGTGGCTCGGTATGTGACGTCTTACATCACCAAAAAAGAAAAGACAGAACTGAAGGATATGTGGGAGGATATTTCCCATGAAAAGAGCCTCAGTAAGAAGTTGTACAGTTTCAGTCTGAAGATGTTGTCGCATCGAGAAATCGGAGCTTACGAATGTTCTGACCGGTTATCTTCAGCAAGTCTCTATGCCAAATCTAGGAGTATCATTTGGCTGAGTCTTGGTCTTGCTGCAACGCGTAATCGAGTTCTGAAACCTGTACGGGAAATTGAGTATTTTGCGGAGAAGGAGCCAAACAGTACAGATATTTTGAAGTCCAACATGTTGGATACATATTATCCAAATAGAAGCAGTCACCTGGAGAATGTTTGTCTGTATGATGTTCTTCAAAATTACGTTTTCAAGAGGAACATCAAAGAAGATATTGATAAAGGAGTGTATGCTGTAATTGGAAGTGAGGGATGTCTGGTCAAGCAAAGAAAATGTCATTTGGTAAATCATCGAAAATTGGATTGCGAATCTTCAGAAAGAAAAGAGTTTTTCTATTTAGCTCTTCTGCAACTTTTCAAGCCTTGGCGTGCAGAAGAGGAACTGCTTGGGGATTTCCTCTGTTACGAAGACTCTTTCAATGCAGCCAAGGAGTCCATAGAATGTCCTGTTTTTCCAAAATATCTAGAAATGTTGAATGCAGAAATCGAGCAGGAAGCAACAATTGCAGCTGAGATTGCTAGAGACAGTTCTCAGGACAGTCAGAGTTCTGTTTCATTGAGTCAGAATCCACTAGGAGAACCAGTTATCGAAAATGAAGCTGCCACTGCCATTATTGAAGTGGAAAGAGCCATGGCACATGCTCAGGAGGATGCGGTTAACTTAGACGATTTGGAAAGACAACTCAACGTTGAGCAGAGGAAAATATATGACGAAGTTACCAACCAAATTGAGCATGGATTAAGTCATGAGAAGAAAGAGTGCTCATGTACGTCGTTGAAGCCTGTCCGACTATACGTGAGTGGAGAAGCAGGAACTGGAAAAAGTTTCCTTATTAAAGCAATTTCATGGTATCTGCAGAAAAGGACTGAGTCATCGCTGTCTTGTGTTGTGACCGCTCCAACTGGACTGGCAGCTCATAGAATTAAAGGGATTACTTTGCATCGGCTACTGATGCTGCCAGTGGAGCATGATAACAAATTACAATACCACAAGTTATCTGGGGATGCTTGTTGTGAAGTATCTAGAGTGTTGAAGAAGATGAAACTTCTTATCATTGACGAAGTAAGCATGGTTTCCAATGTCATGCTTGCCTTTGTGCATTTGAGAATGCAGGAAGTTCTTAAAACAGAGTATGATGTGTTATTCGGTGGCAAACACATCATTGTTTTTGGTGATCTTCTGCAGCTGACACCAGTGAAAGAACAACTAGTGTTTAAACTGCTTGCACGTGAAGATACCAAGAAGTGCCTAGGGAGCATTGGCAACGTTAACATATGGTTAAACTTCAGTTATGCTGAGCTGCGTGAAAATATGCGTCAGGCGAAGGACGAAGATTACAAGAATATTCTACAAGATGTTAGAATCGGGAAAGTGACTGAGCGTGGGAAAGAAGCTTTACATGCACGATTACTGTCAAATTTATATCCAGAAGAAGACGTTTTGCCAGAGGATATATTTCAGAAAATTACTGTGAAGAAATCTGGAATATGTTTGATGCCAACTCTTGCAGAATGTTCCATCTTCAACAACAAAATGTTGAATTTAGAAAAACAAGAGATTGTGAAACTGGAAGCTATTGACAAAATAGAGCATATGGGAGCAACAATTATTTTGTCTGAGAATTTGAAATCTAAATTGGATTCATTAGAGAAGACTATATCTAAAACTGCGGGTTTTGAAAAGACTCTGAATGTGTGCTTAAATTGCCGTATCATTTTGAGAAGGAATTTACATGTTGAAAGAGGTCTGGTAAATGGATCAATGGGTAATGTTGTTGATTTTGAGAAATACAGATGTAGAGATGGAATTGAATTTTTAAAAATTAAATTTGATGGCATTGAGGAAGTACAGCTAATTGGTCGTTGCACAGCAAGGTTTTTGCTTGTAAAAGACTTATATGTTCGCCGTAAGCAGTTTCCTGTTTGCTTGGCATATGCGGTGACAATTCAAAAATCGCAAGGTTTAAGTGTAGACACTGCTTTAGTGAATATTGGCAGTTCTGTGTTCAAAGAGGGTATGGCTTATGTAGCATTGTCACGAGTCAGAACTTTATTGGGATTGTACTTGATTGACTGTGATGTCACAAACATTTGTGCGGATATAGATTGTGTTAAGGAATACAATAGGTTAAGAAGAGAGTATGCGCCAAATTTGCCTCAATATCCTTTGTTTGAGAAACGTGTGGTAGGCCGGAAACGAAGAAATATCAGTAATAGTAGGGAGGTTGAAGCAAAAAGACCAAAAGTCGATGAACGAAAAATTGTAAGCAGGAATAAAATGAATTCTGTTGAAAATGTTGTTGGTTTTCAATTTGAAAATAGTTCTGGTGTCAACTGCTATGCTAATGTAGTTGTTAATGTTCTCTTTTCACTAGAGACTTTAAAAGAACAGATTGTGATCAATTCGGAACAAAGTTTATGCTGTTTGTTGAATTCTGTGTTAGAGAAATGTAGTGCTGATAGAACAAGAGTAGAAAGTGTGTCTGAAGTTTGTTTTCTGTTAGACGAATGTTCAGGTCAAACACAATTCTCTGAAAATATTCAGCAGGATTGTCAGGAGTTTTTAATGTATATGCTTGATGTATTACAAGATGAAGGTGTAGAAGTAGATTATCTGTTTGGCCTTTCTTATCTATGGCAGCATGATTACGAGAACTGTAGGCTATCAAGTATTACTAGTGTAGACTCAGAAAGATTTATATATTTAACTTTGCCTGACAGTAAATCAGTATCCTTCAATAAGCTAGTAAAGGCAGCCGATCAAAACATGGAGTGTAGCCAATGTAAGTCTGCAATGCTGTCAACGTTAATTTTACGAAGTTATGGCCAGTATGTCATTTTAATGTTCCAACGATGTAGGCCTGATGGAACTAAATTGACAACTTTAATAAATAATTTTGTGGCTTCGCAGTTGTCAATATCAGGAAGGACTTTTATAACTACAGCAATTATATATCATGACGGTCCTTCAACTACTTTAGGACATTATACAGCTTATTTAAAATCTGGAAACGGCTGGTCATTCTGCAATGATTCTGTTTTAACTTTAAAAAAAAGATTGCCTTTCCACCTTCAAAATTCTTACCTGGTGTTCTTACAACCAAAATTTTAGGAAAGGAATCTTGGGATTTGTTTAGAGGAATTTCCAGAGGTTCTAATGGCTCCTACTCTATATGGCCTTGTGGATAATTGTAGTACAGAGCGAAAACTGTTTGTGTTTATAAGCTAAGTCAAGCAGCAGATCAAAATAAGGAGTAGAGGAAATGTAAGTCTGCAATGCTGTCCATATTTTTTATGGAAACTTATGGGTGAAATGTCATTTTACAATTTCAACTACATAAACTGGATGAAAAAAAGTTGTTAAGTCTAATTAAAAATGTTTTGGCTACACAGTCATCGATTTCAGGAAGAACATTTGCAACTGCAGCTATTATATATTATGATGGTCCTTTGACAACATCAGGATATTACACAGCTTATTTGAAATATAAAAAAGGCTAGTCTTTCAGCAAACATTACCAATTGAGTATGAAGCAATGTTGCCTTTTGACTTGTTTACTGAAGTGAGAATTTAGGGTAGGTAATTGGACTATAATGATTCTAGGTGTTGCTGTAATTTAGTGTGCTGTTTTACATTGCTTTGTATGTCTCATTTTTCTTAAAACGATGGAGTTTATCTTTCAGAAAGTGGCGGGCAGAAAATAGTAACAGCACAACAGAGTATAAGCTGTTCATAGAACATCCTTTGACGTCATAGAAAGTAAGTTACTTTTGAGGAGTTCTGATTTCTGATTAGTTATATTATTTGGGTTTTTTAAACACAATCATTTTGATTGTGGTTTTTTTCCCCGCTGTTATATGATGAATACCTTCAACTCACTGTTTTCAGTGAAATTTGATATTTTCTGATAACAGCAAAAATAAACCATTAAATATGTATAATTAATTTTGTACTTTGAATTGTGATTTATAATATGTATTCATTTTGTCTCATGCTCACTCTTTTTTTACTACCTTGTAATAATTTAAATTTTTTTGTTCTTTCTTACACAGATTAAAAGTATAAAAATGATAATTGACTACGTTAATGACAATTATAAGGTAAGTGTTTAGTACTCTTTACGTTACATGTCTATCATATTTAACTTTTATTAGTTCCACTGCTTCATTTCTTTAACCCTTAGTTTCCTGCCTTTGCTACTTCCTTCATTTCTTTTTCTATTACTTATTTATACTACTCTTTTCACTAATTTTATCAGTCCCTCTTTCAACAGTAACTGTGTGTTACTCCCTCTATTTGTCTTTCTTTTCACATTACTCTCTGTTTATTTACTCGTCTTTTTTAAAAAAAAAAAAAATTTTAGTACGCTTCCGGTTCGCGTACCGGTGAGTGAACCGGGAAGCGAATAAAAAGAAATAGAGGTTGCTAGAGTGCTAAACATTCTAGCAATTTTTCATAAAGGGAAGGTAGTTCTGAAAAGAACTTTTTTTTATTAATTTTGTTGTTTTATATTTTTTTGTGTTTTTTTGGAGGAAGGGGAAACAAAAATGATTCATTACAAAGGGCTCAACAGGAGCAACAGAGAAAAAAAGAAAATTTCGTTTCTGGGAAGTTTTGAACATTGATGATGTTCATATGCTCTATTTATTAGAGTAACACTCCTCTCTCCACATGAAATTAATTTGCCACAAGCTAAACATGTCATTTTCATCTGTCCAAAGTTCTTCTGAAGATTTGGGACCGTTTCCCTTGCCTCTGATTCTGTCATTGCCAGTTCATTGGTGGATGTACTGGCAGGTCGGGGGTTATCCACCAAATCTCGAATTTGGGCAGCACTATAATTAATCGGGTGCCACCTCTCCATATGACGATGCATGGTATAATTACCATAACTATATATTTTTTTCAGTTCCTCTGGAGAGTACATCGTGGCAGATGAGGCAGGTAACGTACCTGGCATTTACTTTTTTTTCATGTGGAGGAAATGAAAAAAATTGCCAAATAAAATTTTCTTTAATATGGGACGTCCTTGGCTTTTCTTTCAAAAACACCCTTGTCCCTTGCTCCTGTTCCTCGTCTTCCTCTTCTTCCTCCTCCTGTTGGAAGATGACCTGTGGAGTTGGTCCTCTCTTCCTTGGAGGTGGTGGTGGTGGTGGGGATCCACCAGCTGCAGCTACTACAGATGCCATGACTAAACAAGCAGAAACAGGTCTTTCTCTCATAAAAATGAAAGTCGGAGTGAGGAAAAAAGGTGGGACTTTCATCATTTGGGAAAAAAAAATGTTCTAAACCAATGAAAAGTGTTTATTTTAAGTCATATGATCAAGCGTTCCATCATTAGGAAACTAAAAGTAAAATGAACCAATGAAAAGTTTTATGAACTAGTCACATGATCTGCTATGCTTACGTTACGCGCTCCGCGCCGCGCCTCGGATCGTTTCCGGGGCTCTGCATTTTGCGCCTTGGTTTGCGTTCCAGAACGCTTCCGGGTGCGCTAACGCGGCGCGTCATAAGGTGCATTACGCAGTAACGCGATACGTTGCGATTACGCGACGCGTCACGATGTGGCTTTCTAACGCGGTACTTGCACTAACGGAACGTTTACCGGTTCGCGTACCGGCAGCGAAACAATAAAAAATAATTTAAATTATATTATAAATTAAATTAAAAAAATATAATACAAAAATATATAAAATATATTTTTGAATTAGAATAAGAATACATTTTACAGCTTTTGATATTTGCTATTAAAAAACCTTGAAAATTCACTGAAAAAACCATAGGTTATAGACCATATATAGTTAGGGATTAGCATTTACAAAACCTTAATTTACTCGCACAAAACCATTGAAATTCGCATATATAGTTAGTTGCACTAACTATATATCGCGCACCCGCAATCCACTGCTGATGATGTCACATATTACATCATTCATGACATGGTCAGTGACATCACTGATGACATCACTGATGACATCTCAAATGACATCACTGATGACATCACTGATGACATCTCAAATGACATCACTGATGACATCACTGATGATATCTCAAATGGCATCACTGATGACATCACTGATGACATCTAAAATGACATCACTGATGACATCTCAAATGACATCACTCATGACATCACTGATGACATCTCATTTGACATTACTGATCACATCACTGATGACATCATTCATGTGATAATACGATGAACCTCTTCAGACCCTAATATAATCTTAGATACACTCAGTGTAAACAGACACTCACAGACTGTCACTCATCCATGGAGTTACTCACACACCTAGTCAGTCATGCAAAGAATCAATCACACCTCCATTTCCACAACTAATCAGTTATACACACCTTACTTATTCAAACATATACTAACACATATTTACCTCTTATACAATCCCTGATACAAGTTCACAATGATCCATACAGCCAACTCACACATTCACTGGCTCTTATGCACAGTTATTTATATATGTCAACTCTCACATGTACTGTGTTTTACATATGTACTTACCTTGACATGTAGCACTGAGATATCCATTCACTCATCAATACAATCATGCACACAGTCAACCGCCCATACAGCTGTTTCCACATGCACTTTTGAACCCATACATCTAGTGAATCAACTGCTCACACATCTATGCACAGAGTCATACACCTCCCAGCCACCCACACACACACTCAGTCTCCCATACAAATACTTCGACAACCAATCAGTAACCCATATAGTTACTCATATAGCTACTGATCAACACATGCAGCAGTTTACAGAACAACAGACATAATGATGCACAAATTAAGACAGTTTAGTCACTAACCCATGCACTCAGTGAGACACATTTAATCAGTCACTCATACAGTCAGTCATGCACCTACTAAATCCTTCATCCAGACACTTATACATACACTCATTCTTCAATATGTAAGACATATTTTAACTTTACAGAAACATACAGTCACTGGAAGTTGTCATCAGTGATGTCATCAGTGATGTCATTTGAGATGTCATCAGTGATGTCATTTGAGATGTCATCAGTGATGTCATCAGTGATGTCACTGACCATGTCATGAATGATGTAATATGTGACATCATCAGCAGTGGATTGCGGGTGTGCGATATATAGTTAGTGCAACTAACTATATATGCGGATTTCAATGGTTTTGTGCGAGTAAATTAAGGTTTTGTAAATGCTAATCCCTAACTATATATGGTCTATAACCTATGGTTTTTTCAGTGAATATATATATATATATATATATATATATATATATATATATATATATTCCTCCAATCCTGCTTTCATGAAACCAGGTCTGACACATGCTCGGGTTGCCAAACAGAAATTTAATACCTCCGGTGCACAATTGCCATACAACGCGATGTCCACAATTACAGCGTCTGGCAGACGCGTTTCGGCGTGTGCCTCATCAGTGCCAGGTCAGTGCTGCAAGTGTCAAGTTGCTTTCTTCACCGGGCTGCTGTTTAAATAACATCCGAGTAACCTCATTGGCTGGGAGTCGTTGTCATAGAAAGCAGACAGGGAAAGTTCCTCCGATGGTACATGTCGTTATACTCTCCAACCACGAGGCCTCGGGTACTGTGCACTGTGTCCCGCATTAAGAACCAAACAAACAAAACAGCACAGTCAGATGTTGGTACAGTGACCCATATATATATATATTCAATGAAAAAACCATTGGTTTTAGGCCATATATAGTTAGGGATTTGCATTTAGAAAACCTTATTTTACTCGCATAAAACCATTGAAATTCCATATATAGTTATAAGCGCTAACTATATATCGCGCACCCGCAATCCACTGCTGATGATGTCACATATTACATCATTCATGACATGGTTAGTGACATCACTGATGACATCACTGATGACATCTCAAATGACATCACTGATGACATCACTGATTACAACATCCAGTGACTGTATGTTTCTGTAAAGTTAAAATATGTCTTACATATTGAAGAATGAGTGGATGTATAAGTGTCTGGATGAAGGATTTACTAGGTGCATGACTGACTGATTGAGTGAGTGATTAAATGTGTCTCACTGAGTGCATGGGTTAGTGACTAAACTGTTTTAATTTGTGCATCATTATATCTGTTGTTCTACAAACTGCTGCATATGTTGTTCAGTAGCTATATGAGTAACTGTATGGGTTATTGATTGGTTGTCCAAGTATTTGTATGGGAAACTGAGTGTGTGTGTATGGATGGCTGGGAGGTGTGTGACTCTGTACATAGATGTGTGAGTAGTTGATTCACTATATGTATAGATTCACAACTGCATGTGGAAACAGCTGTATGGGCGGTTGACTGTGCATGAGTGTATTAGTGAGTGAATGGATATCTCAGTGCTACATGTCAAATTAAGTACATATGTAAAACACAGTACATGTGAGAGTTGACATCTATAAATAACTGTGCATAAGAGCTAGTGAATGTGTGAGTGGCTGTATGGATCATTGTGAACATGTATCAGAGATTGTATAAGAGAGTAAAGTAAATATGTGTTAGTATATGTTTGAATAAGTAAAATGTGTATAACTGTATAGATCAGAAAATGGAGGTGTGATTGATTTTTGGCATAACTGACTAGGTGTGTGAGTAACTCCATGGATGAGTGACTGTCTGTTTACACTGATTGTATCTAAGGTTATATTAGAGTCTGAAGAGGTTCATGGTATTATCACATGAATGATATCATCAGTGATGTGATCAGTCATGTCAAATGAGATGTTATCAGTGATGTCATCAGTGATGTCATTTGAGATGTCATCAGTGATGTCATCAGTGATGTCACTAACCATGTCATGAATGATGTAATATGTGACATCATCAGCAGTGGATTGCGGGTGCGCGATATATAGTTAGCGCTTATAACTATATATGGAATTTCAATGGTTTTATGCGAGTAAAATAAGGTTTTCTAAATGCAAATCCCTAACTATATATGGCCTAAAACCAATGGTTTTTTCATTGAATTTTCAAGGTTTTGTAAATGCAAATTCCTAACTATATATGGAGTATAACCTATGGTTTTTTCTGTGAATTTCAATGGTTTTTTAATTGCAAGTATCAAAAGCTGTCAAATGTCAAGTACGTGATAGGTAAAAACGTTTTCGTGTTTATGCACGCTGATCTGCTTTGAACGCTGTCCCCCCCCCCCACTCCCCTCTTTTCTCTTAGTAGTACTCTCTCTTTGCAGATAGTGAACGGTAGTTAACTCAGACCTTTACCCCTGTTGTAATCCGTCGTACCTGCTTGTCTCTCCATTTGATTGATTATTATCCAAGCATTTACTATTTTACAATTGGTTCTCTTTGGATCATTCTCTATTTACAAACAAGCACAAAGTCGCAATACTCTGTTTAGTCTTTGCAGATAGTGAAAAATCGTGTAAAAAAATAAAAGTAATCGAGCAAAATCAGTAGACCACTAATTCGATCTCTTTTTGACCTCGGTAAAATACAAACATTAGGAATAACCCTTCATGAGAAATACGAAAATAGTGAAATGAACTGAGCTCCACACCATGAGGGCTGCAAAACAGCTCGACTCCGCCACCCACACCGCCCAAAATAACGGCAAACCCTATGCAAATATTATAAATATACACAACACACCACCAAAGAAACAGAGTAAAACATTTTATTAAATAACTATTTACATAACTATTTTATACTTTTTATTGCCCGATCCGGCTAGCTCAATCGATCGAGCATGAAACTCATGCACTGATAACAAGCGTTGAGAGTTTGTAGAATGATGGCTTCAGATTTTCCACATACGGTATAGTGGCGCGAACTGGCAGGGGGCGTTTGGATTCTACCCCTTCTCCAAATAAGATTTTCATACGTGAATGTTCGTTCATGCTTTTTGTCCCTGAGTTGCTTCCATGTCACTGCCTTACCTAAATGGCATAAGTCCTGGTTGTTGAGTGCCATACTTCAGAGTTCTAAGCAGCTCTTGTAACACTGTTTAAACCTTATTTGCACCTGCTGCAGCTTCACTATTCAAAGTAAGTGGGGTCCATTTGTGGACCTGACTGCATTGGAAAACAATGTGATACGGTGCCTCCCTAAACCGCTTGACGGAGGCCCCCGAGGGGCGGTGAGATGGCGCGGACTGAGAGGGGGCGCTTGGCTCCTGCCCCCTCCCCAAGTCGTGTTGCCCTGGTGAGGCCTGAGATCGCCCCCGGCATAGGCGGCCGGCTCCCGGGGTCCAGCGGAATTTTTTCCCTTTTGAAGAATCTTTCATTCTGGACCTTGTCCCACAATCCGTTTCACCTGAAGACACGCTGTCGTAGGGCGCCCCTTTACCGTTTTAGTTGCCATTCCGCCCGCTTTTGGTACTCTGTGCCTCTTCCGCCATTCAGCTGTTTACCGCTCGCTCTTGCGACTACAACGTCTCGCTCACCATGTAGTTGAGTTGCTCCCGCTCTTAAGATTTTACCGAACTTTTTGGACTGCTGAAAGCGGTTGTATTCCGACCGCTGGTTGGTGGAGACATTTTGACTATATTCTGCACCTGCATTGTCGCGTAATGCGTCATATGACGCGACGCGTTAGCGCACCCGGAAGTGCTCCGGTGCGCAAGGCGCAGCTTCCCGGAAACGATCCAGAGCGCGACGCGCAGCGCGTAACGTAAGCATAACAGGTCATGTGACTTGTTAATAAAACTTTTCATTGGTTCATTTTACTTTTCTTTTCCTAATTATGTAAGACTAGATCATGTGACCTAAAAATAACACTTTTCATTGGATTAAAACATTTTTTTTCCCCAAACGATGAAAGCCCCACCTTGTTTCTGGATGTTTCAGACTGAAGCTGGCGTCACCATGAGAGCACCACCATCTCGTAGCTCCGTCGTGGCCATTCCGCAAGCAATCATGGCAGCCGCTCCCCACCGGAAGCCTGCGGGAGTCGAGGGCCCCCAAGACTTTTGTACAATCTTCAAGGCTGAGGGGACGCTTTCGAGAATGGAGCCCAAGCCCTGGCAGACAAGCGTCCGAGTTCCAAGGTGTCCCAGGGCCATTTTACTGGACCAGGCCCAAATCCGAAGAGCCGGCCGCCATTTTAAGAGTCCTGTGGCAGCCGCCTATCGCTGCACCGCAACAGTGGGAACAACTCAACTACATGGTAAGCGAGACGCTGTAGCCGTAAGAGCGGGCGCTAAACAGCTGAATGGCGGAAAAGGCACAGTGTAGCAAAAGCGGGCGGAATGGCGACTGAAACGATAAAGGGGCGCCCCACTACAGCAGACAAGCCTCCGCCATGTGCTTCAAAACTGCATATGTATCTCGTGATATCAAGGTTGGGCAACCAGTACAGAACAAGCAGTTACGAGTCCCATTTACACCGGCGCCATTTTGGGCGCGGCCGGGCAGGTCCAGGATCTACTGAAACATAAAAAATGAGGCTGACGTCTCTGAAGCAGTTGACGAACAGCAGGACATAGCAAATAAACATGAACTCTCTAAAGCTGTTAACTCACTGCAGGACAAAACAAGTGAACCTGAAACCTCTGGAATAATTGTCGCTCAAAAGAACAACACACAAAACTCTGTAGAGCCTGAAGAAAAAAAAACAGAAGGGCACTGTAGTTTCAGACACACTTAACAATAATGACTAAACAAAGATATCGTCTGTTTATAAAGCAGTTATCATCTTGACAGAATTGACAAAGAAGTGTACAGACACCAATGCATCAGCATTCTCGGAGATAACATCTTAAGGAACAAAGAAAGACCTGTTCACTCTTGACACCCCAGGTGCTGTGTATATTGCACTATAGTGCTGCATCGAGAAAACGGGCAACCCTATTGATGTGGATTTTTCATTATTGATTATTGTAAAGAAATGGCGACTCCCCCCTTTAGCAGATTAGCTAAATGTTTGCGTAATTTAGGCATAAAAGTTATATTATTGTTGTTGTTGTTGTTATCGTTATAGTTCTGGTTAATTTCAAAAAATGGTTAAATATATTTACAGTTTTTGTTGCGTTCGTTATATTTAAATGTTAATAAAATTTTAAAATGTAACTGTCTTGGAGTACTATATATTTTTAAAAAATCGGGTGAATGGGGCCTTGAATCGGGTTATTGTCATGTGTGGGCTTTGCAAGTGACGAGAATATTTATCAAGGACCCGCTGAGTGCATGGAAATAGAGTTCCTAGACCAGGGAAAGCAAATCAAATGATATGTATCAATCTAGGCAACACAGCAAATTAGTTGGTTGAAATGAACTGAGCTAGAAACAAAGGTTTTTGTAAAAAGATGGGAGGTACAATTTTATTCACAAAAAATTCTTTAAAAACACATAAGAAAAACTATACATTCACAAATTATGTTCAACACATATATCTTAATAAATCAGAAATATAACACCAATATTAAAGGAAGCAATTAATTCAACAAATGTAATTTATATAAAATACACAAACAATGAAATGGGAAAAATGTGGCTAATTTAATCTCATTAAATTAGCCACATTTTTCCCATTTCATTGTTTGTGGTGTTATATTTCTGATTTATTAAGATATATGTGTTGAACATAATTTGTGAATGTATAGTTTTTCTTATGTGTTTTTAAAGAATTTTTTGTGAATAAAATTGTACCTCCCATCTTTTTACAAAAACCTTTGTTTCTAGCTCAGTTCATTTCAACCAACTAATTTGCTGTGTTGCCTAGATTGATACATATCATTTGATGGGCTTTGCAAGTGTACTGCTACAAGATCGGACATTTCAAACTCAAATGCACGTTCTTTTTCTTACCTTTCCGAAGCATGGAGCGCAATAGCAGGCAGAGAAAGGGTGATGCACGTGTTGAACACTGCCTGGCCTGCAAATTGCTGGCAGTGCCCCCCCGCCCGCTCCTGAAAGTGGGCACACACACACCGCCGCCCCGAGTACTTCACAAATCTTTAAAAGACCATGCGCTTGTTCAATGGGAAGTGGATAACATGGCTAAGAGCATTTGCTGGATAATGCATGAATATCGCTGACTTTTCAACGATATTCATGCATTGCGGCCGTTTTTTATCGCATTTGCGATAAACCTTGCTAATAGCAAGGTTTATGTGCGATAAAATTCGCCGAAGTGCGGCGATAATTTTTGTCTCTAAACAAGTTAGAGACAAAAATTACCGCTAGTTTTTGGTAATATGCCCCCGGGTTTTTCCTTGCAGGAAACGGGAAGCGAAAGACTACCACTGAAATAAGTAGTCTCACGCCTGAATCGGGAGGGTTGGCATGTCTAGATACTCTACAGCTGGGGCCATAAACTACATCCGCAGGGCTAGGTGATAGCCTAGGTCCGGCCTGGACAATCGGACACAGAGGAAGAGGAGTGTCAGAGGGTGCGGTAGTGAATAGGGTGAAAGGGAGGTGTCGAGCGCGCACAGGGTGTGATTCTCAGAGAAGAGCAGCGCAGATGGGGGAAGTATATGTCCCATGCATGAGAGAGAGAGCGGGGGTGACCATTGCGTGGGGGAGATGCGTGCGAGGGTGGGGAGCCATGCTGAGAATCGGCGGCGTGCAGAGAGTGGCCCTGGTCAAGGCATCTAAAATGGCTGCCGTGCACGACAAAATTGTGGCATTGGACAAAAACGCAAGATGGCGCAGACAATGTTTATCAATAAGGATTCATTTATAACAAAATATTTACTCGCAGTGACAAAATGGTGTTCAACACTTCCTGATTTCCATCGAATCGAACGATAACAAACGTCACGCACAGAGCAGTTTTTAGCCATGTTATCCAATGGAAGGTGGATAACATGGCTAAGAGCATTTGCTGGATAATGCATGAATATCGCTGACTTTTCAACGATATTCAGCGGGGCTAGGTGATAGCCTAGGTCCGGCCTGGACAATCGGACACAGAGGAAGAGGAGTGTCAGAGGGTGCGGTAGTGAATAGGGTGAAAGGGAGGTGTCGAGCGGGCACAGGGTGTGATTCTCAGAGAAGAGCAGCGCAGATGGGGGAAGTATATGTCCCATGCATGAGAGAGAGAGCGGGGGTGACCATTGCGTGGGGGAGATGCGTGCGAGGGTGGGGAGCCATGCTGAGAATCGGCGGCGTGCAGAGAGTGGCCCTGGTCAAGGCATCTAAAATGGCTGCCGTGCACGACAAAATTGTGGCATTGGACAAAAACGCAAGATGGCGCAGACAATGTTTATCAATAAGGATTCATTTATAACAAAATATTTACTCGCAGTGACAAAATGGTGTTCAACACTTCCTGATTTCCATCGAATCGAACGTTAACAAACGTCACGCACAGAGCAGTTTTTAGCCATGTTATCCAATGGAAGGTGGATAACATGGCTAAGAGCATTTGCTGGATAATGCATGAATATCGCTGACTTTTCAACGATATTCATGCATTGTGGCCGATGTGCGGCGATAATTTTTGTCTCAAAACAATTAAAACGAAGCACAAAATGGCGAATTCCCGTTTCGCTACCAGTTTGCGGCCCAGTTCGCGGCCCGAGAAAGGCTTCTACCGTGAAAAATCATTTTTTTTTTCTTTTCCCCACGGGACCCTTTAATAACCCCAACAACATTCCTAGGGGGTCAAGAGGGGGATACCTTGCCCCCTTTCATTAAATTCCCCTTTCGTTTTTCACCTCTTCTTCTCTCTCGATCCTACCGAGAGACAAGATGGCGGCCGCTCCGGACTGTTTAGAATGTTGACAGACACCAGAGAGCCAATCAGCTTTCTGCACGCAAAGTTCCGAAACGCGAAAAGTAAGCGGACCGGATCGCTGCCCGGAGCGCTGTTACAGATATATATCTTGATTTAAACGTTAATTTCTCAAAATCCACTGAAGCACATATATTGAGACCTAGCAAAGGCACATCGGGCTAACAGTCCCTACAATTTTGCCAAGTTTCGTGCAAATCCATTCAGCCGTTTGAGCTAAAAGTGAGTCCAACCGCCCTATGGAAAACTCAATGCAAAAAACGCGTTTTGGGACCCCCCTTTTTTCTTGGACCCCCCTTGACGAAACCCCACCAAATTTTCAGGGGCTGCTCAGAAACAAAATGTGCCATTTTCCTGAAAATTTCAGCCGATTCCGTCCACAAACGCCAAAGTTATTAGACATAGAATTTTCAGAAATCCCATAGGGAATTAATCCTAACTATATATACCTACTGGCGATAGCCAGTAGGTAATATATATATATATATATATATATATATGAATCCACAATCCTGAGGTGCCAGCAACCACGCACAGACACGAACCAGGTACAGACCACAAACGAGGATTTTAAAAGTGAATAGAGTGCTTTATTCCATCGATGGGGATGGGAACATGACGCGTTTCGTCCGGGAAACCCGGACTTGATCACATATATATATATGTATTCACTCAAGTTTATTCACTTCCTTGTAAAAGACCAGACCGCAATCATCGGTTGAAGCAAACGCAGGTTTATTTACCACAAAACAAAAGCAGGACACGTTTTGGCGTGGCTCCTTCTTCAAGCTGTTAACGCACAATTGGTATATTCAACTTATAAATAAAGTTACACAAAAGAAACATGATTCGTCAAATTGTGTCATTTCCTCTAAATTCATCAATATAGAAGATGCACTTGATCTCAGTCAATGTGGCGGCGGCCATCTTAACATTTCATAACTATTAGTTAGAAGGTCGCTAAATTCAAGCTTAATTCCTTCAAAATGTATGGACCATGAAAAGAAATTTAGCCCTGAATGATAAACCCACTACTTTGATTGACAAACGGTTACATTCCTAATAGTTTGATTGAAAGTACGTGCGATTTTATATATATTTCCATTCATTAAAAATAAAATGAAATAAGAATAAAATTACATTACATTATTATACAATTCATTTCCTTAATGTTTGTAGGACATATATACAATTGTATCATTGCATAATGTATGTGCCCAGTGCAACTACATTATTTGTTTCATCATCAATTTTAGTAGCTCTGAGCATCGATTTAGCCTTGAATAAGCTTTGTACTTCTAGATGAATATGTGACCAAAATAAATTTTTATCCTAATATTAAAATTTAGGAATATTAATCAGTGTGTTAAGTTAATGAGTAAGGAAAACTGTGTTGGATCTGCAGGCAATTATCCTAAATGTATAGCTAGCTCTTCCTCAGTATTTAGACTAAGCATGGGCGAATTTTGCGAATCTCGCGTTCGCGAATTTTGCGGATTTGCGAACTCGCAATCCGCAAAATCCGCGAATTCTCGCGAATTTGCGGATTTTTTTTTTTTGTGTTCGCGCGGGTTTCTGCCAGGTGGCGAGGGTTTTGTACAATTTCGCAAACGCGAACTTACCTTTCGGGTCGCAAGTTTTGCGAACTTGTTGTTTCTACGTGTCCAGCCTGTTTGGGACACTCTTCTTCATCACTGCCACTCTCTGTCACCACTGCCACTCTCTGACTACTCATGCCACCCTCTGGCCCACCCATGTCACCCTCTGTTTCATCACAGCACCCTCTGGTTGTCCAGTCAGTGTACATTATTGTGGCAAAGCAAAGCACACCTTCCCTGCCTCAAGTGACCTGAATTAATTTGGGGCTGATTAATGTGTCACAGAATATTTTTTTAGCTGGCACCTGCTTCCTTAGTGCTTCCTGATTAGTGATCTTTTGCACTTGCTAAGTGCTTTCATTGTTGCAAAATTAGTTACAACACCTGCCCTGCCCCAACTGACAATAATGAATTAGGGGCTGATTAATGTGTCACTGGATTTGAACTTCCAGCCTGGCTCCTGCTTGTCTCCCTTAGCTGTAATTCAGGACCTTTGTGGCATATGTGTAACTATTCTGAGGTTCAGAGCAGGGTCACATAATAGTTGCAACTGGCAACTGAACTCTGGAGGGGCCCCTCAGGAAGCACTACAGGAAATGGCTACTAATGATGAGCCTGAACTTTTGAACCTGGTAAGTAGTTTCAGTTTTGCTAAGATCGTATTTCTGCAATTTAGCGCTTATTCGTGGGGCGCGAAGTTGTACTGGGAAGCCGCGAACTCACGCGAACAGTGCGAGCAAGCCATAAAATCCGCTGCTCGCGGATTTGCGGATTTTGCGGGAGATTCGCGAATCTCGCGGATTGCGAATTTACCGAAAATCCGCAAAATCCGCGAGCGAAACGGATTTTCCGCCCATGCTTAATTTAGACCTAATGGTGTTCTAGTTTGAAGATCGATTCGAGTCTTCGTAGCTGGATTTCTCTGTCCCCTCCACGATCTTTAATGGGGACATGATCAAGTCAGAAGAAACGGAGAAGGTTATGGTCACAGTGATGTTCTTTGGCAAAATTTCTAGCGACGGGATAGTTTGGCTCATTATGTTCTATGGCTCTAGCTTGTTCAAGAATTCTTCATTTGACAGGGTGTATAGGTCTGCCGATATAATGAAGATTGCATGGACATACCAGACAGTATACACACAAGTTTATTTGGGGTCTGTAGGTCAGGTTGGTATGTGTATATGGAATAGGACATGCAGATATAGGTCTTGATGAGGTATATGGCAGAGTTCCTTGTAGGTCTCACTGCTCTTATTAGTTGCTGAATGTTAGGACTGAGGAGTATAATAGAGCTACATGTGTTTCCAATTATTGCAACAGCAGTTGGTAGGGGCTCCATGTCAGGACCGAGGTGTATGACATAGTTGTGTATGTGTCCCAATTTAGGAAGGCTACATGTCAGGACTAAAGTGTGTTGTAGCACTGCTGGTACGATTCCAATACTGGTTGCAGGTTAGTAATGAAGATTATGGAAGAGCTCATGTGTCTCTCAGTACTGGACTAGCAGTGGATGGATGTGCATGTCAGGATTAAGGTGTATGGAATATATGCCTGTTTGTACCTGTGCTGGAAAAACAGTAGGTGGGGATGCTACAGGCAATGACTTAGATGTTTGGTAGAAGTGCATGTGGTCCTGGTACTCAAACATCAGTGAATGGCTGGCATAAGTCGGTGCAGTATGTATTGCAGAGCTGCATGTGGGCCCCAGTACTGGAGTACAGTGGTGAGTTCTGAAGGTCAGGATTAAAGTTTGTCATAGAGCAGCATGTGGTTCCTAGTATTGGAGGTGCAACACAGGTCAGTGTTAAAAATAACTTTCTGGCTCTCTGGCACTGCCAGATGGGTTAACTTTAAAGGTCCAATATGTAGGCCGTTTTTTTTTTGTTTTGGTCCTTGGTCCTATCACTAGCCAAACAAAAATGGCCACACACTGACCCTTCCAAGCTGGCCAATCTGGCAGGGCCAGACTGCATGAAAGACCTTTCCAAAACTGGGAGTGGGGTGTATTGCATGACCATTGGAAAGGTTTGCTGAATATGTGTTTGTGGGACCAAGAAGTAATGTAATAGGGTGGAGTGCTGAAGGCCACGATTGAGGTGCACTGTACATCTGCTAGTGCTCCCAAATACTTATGGAAGAGTGGTTGGGTGTTGTATGTCTATAATCAGGAGTATGGTAGAACTAGGTTTGTGTCCTAGTAATGGAAGACAAATGGGTGGGTACTGCCATGGACATTAACTGAGGGTTGTCAAGGGTACCAGCTGCCACCCATGGCTTTCCCATTGCTGTATGAGCCACTGTCCTTGTCACCCCTGGCCTCAAAGGTAGCAGGAGTAGGTCCAGAACAAGTACAGGGTTTAAGCATTTGTGTGCATATTCATTTATCAGTGTCCCTGCCTACATCTCAACAACATCATGTCCCTGTATAATGCATGCCTGTGGTACAAAGGGTTTATATTCCCTCTAAAAATGACCAAGAGAATGCACAACATCAGTGTCAGTATGTGCACCCCCTCTCCATGTGGGGAGAAAATGCCTAAATCAGTGTACTTTCATTGGCAAAGTATTCTTGTAAAGTATCATTGTAATATTCTACTTAGCTATGACTGCAAGCAACGTGAAATGATTACTGGGTACAGACAGTCACACAATAACTGTGGGCTAATTTTAAAATGAAAACAAGCTCACAGTCCCATTTCAGTAATGATAATTTTTGTTCAAAATTATAGAATTGCAAATACTTGGCTACTACTGTATATTAATTTATTTATGATGACTGGGGCACAAGACAAGCAATCTATTTATGTGACTATCACCAGAAGCAGGGGGGGTTGGTTCTGATAAATCTTAGATGCTACTACTGAACAGTGCAGGACCACAAAATAGCTAAAATTATAAGGTAAACAAATTACATTGATTCAACGATGTCTGACATCCCTTTCCCAATTTTAACTCATTTTTCTTACTTCAATTACAAAGCCAAAAGTTTGATCTCTGAGACTGCCATTATTCAACCACTGAAACATTGCTCTCCCACCTAAATCTTAAGTTTCAAAACTGACTTTCTGGAGCATGGGGAATCATGCATCAATAAACTGATATCAGACGTTAAACCAGCGCTTTTTCAAATCCCCAAACAAGTTTTAAATATATTTCAGGGTAACAAGGTGATCAGGAACATGTGTGTGAGAGATCCAAGCTGGAATCAACTTGAGGCTATCCATGTATTTAGATTGTCATGTTGTGGACTGAGTACTGGGTACTAACAAGGTTACTGAATTTGGGCCAGTTGACCCACACCAATCTAATGTGCAATTGCTGAAAGATGGTCTTGGCTTGCGTCATATGAACCTGGGCAAGGTTTTGGAAGACAGGCTAGGCATTGTCTGGTAAAGTGAATACTTGAGGGGTGTAGTCATGCTGAAAGGTTCTGTTTGCTGACACCTCTCTGTAGCTTGTTAAAAAATGATCAGGGAACTAAACAAGAGGTTGTATTTCTTGCTAGGGAAAGATTTGCCCTGACCTGTGTGGTATAGTAGTGCTATTGTATCCCAGACTAGCTGTATTGTATATATAAATGCTAAATATTTTAAATGTTCTAGGTGTATTCAAATGGGCTGTAGCACAAGAGCTTGACAACCAGTGTTTCCTTGAGATAGCCCAATGAAATTCTCTTATTCCTTTGGGGCCGATTTTGATCTCGCTCGGAAGGGCTCCGAACGTGACCCGGCCGGAAAAATTATGAGACGTACGTGTGTGCTCTGCCCGATTCATATAGCTGTACGAGCGAGCAAGTACGATGCGAGAAACATGAAATCACCAACCAAATCTTCTCCGGGTCTAAATCGCTCTGTTCGTCTTGTCCGTAAGCAAAACGTGCCGCGCGATGGACGCGATTTCCCACCAAGCCAGAACGATGCACGCGTCGGGCAGCCGGATCCAGCCGAAGTTTCTGGCTCGCAAAACTTCCAGGAAGCTGCCTTTGGGGGTCCTCATTGTACCCACCGTCACCCGCAGCCTTACGACTCGGACAAGGGTCTCCCCAACACACGCATGTACGGTGCGGATGGCACAACAAGTACCCACTGTAGGGGGCACCCTTGTGTGAGACGTACCCATTCAGTCAATGGAATCCCATGTACGCGTCATACGACCGGCTCCCATTGACATCTATGGTAGTCCAACCGAACCAAGTCCGGCAGCATACGGCCTAATCGTACTCGTTTGGTCGGACTGCAGGAGTCCGGCTCGGTCAGAAAACACTCCAGTTCTGGCTCGGTCGGAGAGCTTTACGACCCAGATTCGAATCGGCCCCTTAGAGTGGAAATTAATTTCTGTGAGGTAGTGTTTTCTAAAAAGTATAAAAGAAGAAGTGCATAGACCTTGGCCAGTGTAGGTAATATATCGGAAGGCCAGTGAAACGTTAAGGTGCAAGATCATGTTGTGAGTAAATATTCTGTTTAAGGTGGATATCTACATTTATGGTGGGATTATTTGACACGGATCTCAATTATTGTAAATAATCCCACACTTTATCCTGAGGATGGTCTCATGCATTCATAATAAAATCACACATGGCCTCTAAAAACATTTAAAAAGTAAGTAGTGGAAAATAAGTATGCCACTAGTGAAACCATGATGTGAATCAAAACCAAATCAGTGCAAAAATCACCCAAAAACAAATACAAAAGAATTCTCCTTGTTTTGTGGACTTCATTCACTTTTCCAATATGGCGGCTCCGATTGTATTGTTTATGAGTGATGTTTGTTTGATGTGGTGGCCTATTTATATGAGCCGTTGGAAACATGCCCGTGCAGAGAAAGAATATCAACGTAAAAATATTGACGCACCAATATCGAGGAAAAAATATTGTGGGTCAGAAATATTGTTAGAAAAAATATCATGGTCAAGAATATCGATTTTAGTAATATCGATGTTTAATATATCGAAGTGTTTAATATCGTTTGCAGAAATATAGTTGTTAAAAATATCGATTTTTTAATATTGTTTAGTATTTTCAAATATATTTCAAATGTATGTGATGTATGTTTTTTGTATAAGAATTGTTTGCATTTTTATTATATGTGTTGAAACTTTAGTAGTTATTAATTTTATTTATTTGAATTTTGTGTTTTTAGTACCGTAGCGGGATTGTGGGTTTATAGGGGAATAGGATGGGAAGTAATTTAATTATATTAAATGTATTAATTTTTTTTAGTAGTTAATACTTTTTTATTTGAATTTTGCGTTTTTCGTACTGTAGCGGGTTGTGGATTTATAGGGGAATAGGGTCGGAAGCAATTTAATATTATTAAATGTATTGAATTTTTTTATTTACTTATATTTGTTTAATTGAGATGTTATAGTGTTAAATTTGGAAAGTATTTTTTTATGAATGAATTAATAATTTGTTGTTAATCATTTTTACCTAATGAATTGGCAATTAATTATGGTAATTGTGTAATTGATTTTAGAAGGGTGCTGTGGTGTTTATAGGTGTAAATGGTGGGAAGTAATTTATTTTTAATTGATGAATTAATAATTCGTTGTTAATTAATTTAAATGAATTAATACAATAATAAATATGGTAATTGTGCAATTAGTTTTAGATGTGTGTTGCATATATTATAGTGTTAAAGCATGTGTATTCACTGATTTTTTGATTTAATAATATTTTTTGATTATTAATTATGAAATACATTTAGATACAACTGTTTAAGTTTTTTTAATGGTATGGTGTTATAGGGCAGGAAATAAAATAAAACATTTATGTTATAAATAATTATTTGGTTTGTTAATATTTGCTCCTTTTAAATAATTATTGTTTTTAAATGTATTTATTAAGTTATTTGATATAAAATGTGTAGCTTTTTGTTATATGTAATTTATATTATGTGTTCTTTTTATGTTTAATATTTTTAAATGCATATGTGTTCAATATTGTTTATTTATTGTTATGATTTTTTTTAAATCTATTGTTTAAATGTTATTAGTAAATTTTGTTTCTCTGCAATCCAGCACTTTCCCTACTTTTGCACTAACTTGAGTGGGAATAGTAATTTTTACACCTCCGCTATCCAGCATTTTCCCTACTGTTGCACTCACTGGAGTGGGAATAGTAATTTTTACCCCTCCGCTATCCTGCACTTTCTCTACTCTTGCACTCATTGGAGTGAAACTAGTAGATTTTTCTTCTTCCCTATCAAACACTCTACCTACTGTTTCTCTTACTGGAGTGGGAATAGTAATTTTCACCCCTTTTCTATCTAGCACTTTCCCCACTGTTGCACTCACTGGAGTTGGAATAGTATTTTTTACCCCTCTGCTATCCAGCACATTCCCTACTGTTGCACTCACTGGAGAGGGAATAGTAATTTTTACGTCTCCGCTATCCAGCACTTTCCCTACTGTTAAACTCATTGGAGTGGTAACAGTAATTTTTATCCCTCTGCTATCCATCACTGAACCTACTGTTGCACTCACTGGAGTGGGAATAGTCATTTTTACCCCTTCGCTATCCAATATTTTACCTACTCTTGCATTTATACTATTGCAAAATTGTTCTCCATAAGTTGGCAGGGTATGCTCAGATGTGAGTCCCTTGCTCACTTTGGCACTGGATTCAAGCAAGCCTGGCTGAAGATGGTTGTAATGCCAGAAACTGGTCCTAGTAAGCTTGTTTTCGGTCCAAGGAAGGCATGGCTTGGTAGTTCGGGCTGGACTGTTTCCATGAGTCACAGGGTCAGACTGATTTGCATATGGCCATGTCTGAACTGGGTGGCAGAGTGGGCTAAAGGACGGTGATGGATTAAACACAGATCTGTTGACTGGGTGTGAGTGTTTGATTGGTTCAGATGCTCCGTCCATCACCACTCCCTTTTGTACCTAATTGTAATTCCAGCTCCTCCCCCCGTGTTATTTGGGACTCTTTTTAAGCCATGGCAAGAGGTTTCATCATAGATTTTGTCTCAAAGAAAAAGAAACGCTTTCTTCATCAGCGTAAAAAGCCACTTTAGCACATATTAAACTACTAGAACATGAATTTTATATTTCTTCAAAAAAATTCCATTTCACCAGAGTTGATACAAGCTAAACTTGCTTTTAACAAGACCACTACTGACAATGCATCCTCAGTGCTCCTTCTTAGTAGCGTCCGTAACTATGGTGGTCGCAATAAGGCAGGGAAACTTTAAGCAAATTACCTTTAAAAAAACGCAAAGAACGTACCCTATTTACTTTTCCAATTACTCTCTTTTACATAAGGACCAAGAAATACTTAATGAATTTAAGCTTTTTTATCAAAATATCTATACACCAGATTCTCCTCCCTCCTCTTCTCTCATTCAAACCTACCTTGATAAACTTCCTACCCCCTCTACTTCACATCTCAATCTTTCTGATCTTGAAAATGATCTATCCCTCAACCAACTCTCTACTACTTTAAAGACCCTTACTAAAGGGAAAACGCCTGGTCCAGATGGATTTTCTTTTGAATCTTACTTGCACTTTTCTGACTTGTTACTCCCAAACCTTCTAATGCTTTTCCATTCATTTTACTTAGCTGGTAAGATAGAAGGCACTTTTCAGGAGGCCACAATTTGCCTAATTCCTAAAGACGGGCGAGATCCTAAGTTTTGTAAGAATTATCGCCCGATTTTCCTAGTTAATGTTGATTATAAATTATTTGCTAAGTTGCTTGCGTTACATTTAGATCCCCTTGGTGGGGTCGGTTGGATTCGATTGAGATGATGATTGCCCAAATTTTAATTTATATACTCTCCATGCCCCCCGTTCATGTTCCCGCCATTTATTTTAAACGCATTGATACATGCCTCTCTAAATTCCTCTGGAAAAATAAAAGAGACAGAATTGCTTTATCATCTCTTCATAAACCAAAGTCTAACAGTGGGGTGAACTTCCCGGACTTTTGTCTTTATCACAAGTCCTTTTCCCTTCGACAGGCTTCAAAATGGCTCACATCAGATCCCTCCACCTTTACTCTCCTTTGGCTCTCCATTGAACAAGCCTTATTATCACCCTTTTCCTTTAAAGAAACTATACATTTTTCTGCCAAAGCTTCTAATTTCTCTCTTTCCTTATTTAGACATACCTGTTCTCTCTTGAAACCTCTGGTTCAACCTAATACTATGTCCCGTGAATCTTTCTTGGATTCCTCCATTTGGTATAATTCACTTATTCTCTTTAATCATAGACCCATTTTTTGGAAAGCGTGGAGATTAAAGGTTATTATCTGGGTTAAGCTTATTTTTGATGGAGTCTCACCTTGTTCTTTTCCCCAATTTCAATCTTTATTCCACTGCTCCGTTCCTTCTTGCAGAAGTACACTACTCTTAGGATGATTATTCTTGATGTTTACTATTCCCTCCCCTCTTCAGCCTCATCGGACACCCAAAATTCTCTTCTCAAAATACTTCTTACTTTACCCAAGCCTCCCTTATATACACATTTTTCTTATACCCCAACACAGATCGCGCTAAATCTAAATTGGAACTATATTGGGAATCAGATTTGGGATGCGAATGATCTATCATCCTCTGGGATAAACTTTGGGCTAGATCTTTAAACATATCTAGTTCTGACTCTCTTACCCAATCTATGTCCTTTCTTTACCACAGACTCTGCCTTTCTCCTATCTCTTTAGCCCGTTTCTCCTCCTCTACGGACTCTATTTGTTGGACCTGTGGTTCTCCCAATGCTAATCTCTTTCATCTTCTCTTTCTCTGTCCTACAGTTTCCGATTTTTGGGAGAAGGTTTGGTCATACATCTCCTGACTGTTTGCATTTTCCACTCCTTATTCTATACCCCTTCTCTTCGCTGGTAGCCTCTCTGACTCTTTAGATCTCCCCTCACATAACCATGGCCTTTATGACCTCATGCTCGCTCTTGCCTTCCAACACATTTCCTTTAACTGGAAATCTCTCACAAAGCTCTCCATACAGCACTGGTGGAATACCCACTGTTAATTTCATAGACTTGATATTGCTTTTGCCTCCTCTTGTAAAACAATGGTCAATAGAGATCTTTTCTTGCTACCTTTTACCACCTATTTAGATCAAATTGTTTTAAAAAATGTTTCACCTCTAACCTCTGAAAATTTCAATCCCCCTTGAATGAATGATATTTTCTCTGTTCTTCAATTTCTACCCTGCTTAAGTTAATATATGTATTTACCTAATCAATAACTCGCACTTATTTATATACAATGTGCACTTTAGTACACATTTTTCTTTTTTCTTTTTTCATGTCATATTCCTGGAATTCTCCCTCCCCCTTTTCCTCCCCTTGCTTTTCTTCGCTATCTTATATACCCCCCCCCCTCAAAAAAATGCTTTTATCCTTCTCTCCCAGGTATCAGCCGATTCTTTTGTTGTATTGCTGATTTTTCGCCTTCTATATGTACTTCTGATATGTTATATTTATTGTTGTTTGCCAATAAAGCTTTTCAAACGGGGTGATCCCCGTGATACTCAGATTACTATTTGGACTCTTTGTTATGATCTGGTGTTTTAAACAGAAAGTGTGATTTATTGATTTTGTCTTCTGGAACACTTTTGTATGTAATTAATGGTTTTTGCTTCTTTTGCCTGACTATCCTATTGTAATTAATATATTGTATTTGATATCTGTACATGGAAAAGTACGCTGTGTATCTAATATAACACATTGTTGAGTTGCTATTCATTACATTGCAGATATATTTATATTTTATACTGCTTCCCCTCGAACAAAGTACTAAGTATACATTTTCTCTTTCAGGAGATTCTTTTGCGTGTTTATGTTTGTACCCAGCCTCCTGGAGGTTTACAGGGTAGAATTGTAATCACGCCGGAATAATCAAAGTAATATTGTTAATTTTGTGTTACTCTTTTGATGGGAAACTACAAAAATTATGGAATTATGCCTGTTCTTATAATTATGAGTAATTTGACAAAACAATCCTACTGCAGGAGCACAGGAACAATGAATTTAATGAGCATCAGTGGGTCCTGGCTGCTGCTGTTTGTGTTATGTTACATTCAGCACTCTTTCTTAGTGTATAATGCATCCTCTGGTTCATTTTAGATGCAAGAGTGCATTTTGAGTTAAGATAGTAGAGCTAAATGCTGGTTTATGCTCCTTGCTTAATTCTGCATAATCGCACCTGTGCGGCCACCATCCTTCCATGCTGCTCCCTTTACTGCATTTGCCTCAAAATGAGAGTTTACAACTTGGATGAGTTACAAATCTTGCAACATTTCTATTTAATCTTGAAGCAAGATTTGCATACCTCACATTTTCGGCTGGAAGCCAATCGGTTCATATCCTCTTCAAAGGTATGGAAAAGGAAGTACAAACATAATCATAGAGATACAGAAAAGAAGTAGATCATACAGATGGCGGCAGGAAATAATTGGCCTGACTGTCATTGGTTTGCAGGACAGTTTTAAAGATCTTTTGCTTGGTAAACCAGATTAATCATTAAGCACGTATTACCTGTGTTTGGGTTCCAGGATAGAAGCAAGTCAATGGCTATAAAAGACACATGTGGGTCTCCATTTCTAAGAATGTCATCCCTGGCAATCTAAAGGCAGAAGATTTGAAAGGCAGTTGTGTTAGAACGGAGGTCCTGCATTCATTCTTTGACTTAAGACAGTGGTTGAGAATGGATATACAGTTTTTTTATGCAGACATGTCCTCTTGGGACACTGAGTTAGTGATGAACGCCACATCGAAGGACTCGCAGTGCCAGCACTAATCGGAAGCACCTTCTCCCAGGAGTGGCACAAATGCTGGTACATCTCAGAAGAACCTACAAAGCATCCTTTAGTTTAATGGGAAGCGAAATTTCATTCAAAGCATGGGAAGTGGGATACAACAGGAAAGTGTCATTTGGTCCCTAGCAATTAGCAGCTTGTCTGAGAGCCAGCCTCACTACCAAAGTGGGAGCATTAGCATTGGTTGGAACAGTAACCTCCTCGAGCTCTCAGTGTAAGCCTATGACTGTGATTTCTGGGCTTTCTGAAGACAACCCTTGATCACTGTAATTTCCAGATCTGTGTATTGTGCTAGTTGCTCATTGAGGGAAGTGCCTGGCTGAACTGAGGATGCCAAGGGTCTCATTTAAAGGAGACAGGTAACAAGAAACTCACCCAAAAGTTGTTGATGTCTCGCCTCCGCTTTTCTGTGTTCTGCTGTCATATTTCATTCATTTTTTATATTTTTGTATTTATTTATGTATAGAGCTTTGTAAAGCACAACAGAGTCAAGTTGCCGTATTTTGAGAGCTAGGAAAGGCAGTCTACCTAAATCAAAATCAGGCATGCCATTGTGTGGATGTGTAGCAGCTGAAAATGGTAGTGGGCTGGATTACCGATTGAGCAAGCATTTTCATTAACTTCATCCCCACAACATACTGCCCTGTAAATAATGGTGGTCTGTCCTGGAGCTGACTTAGTAGGAGAAATGGCCCAGCATATAAGGAAAACTTTTTAAGCAGATCTGTAAGAGTAGTACCACTTTCAGGGTACAATTTATGGACCCCTTTCTGTACGTGATCATAAGAAGGTAGAGTCATGGAGGCCTGAGGAACAGGTGCTATCTTAAGAGAACTGCAACAGCAAGGGGACGAGCCTATTGGGCAAGAGTCATGTGGTAGGGCACAAGCTGTTGGCAGCAAGTCACTAGCTACTCAGCTTTGTTCGTTCTAAAGTGACGCCTGCTGGTAAAAACTAGTCCCAACACACCAGCAGAAAACTAAACTTTGTGGCAGATGGTCTGCCATAGTTTAACACCTTCGGTGCGGCGGCTATTCCGCCGCAGCGCTAAGGGGGCGGGGCGGCCGCGGGGCGCACCCATGCTGGTGACGGAACCGCTCCATTACCAGCCTTGGTTGAGTTGTACTCATGACGGAGCGGTTCCGTCATGGCCCTGCCCGTTCAATGGAACGCCCAGCGCAGGCGCAGAATCCGCGCCGCGCCGGCGTGGCGAGCGGGCCATGACGGAACTGCTCCGTCATCAGCACAGCGCTACTGAGGCTGTTGACGGAGCGGTTCCGTCATCAGCATCGAAGGAGTTAAGATTGGGCTATTTCCTTCACCAGACTACAGTTAGCAGGTAAATATGCCTTACTGTAAATTAGAATCCAAGTTTAATTCCACAAAAGAACTGGAATTTTGAGAGCACTTGCTAATTTGGGCCAGCGTTAAATATGTTTTCCCGATTTCAGATCCTTTTGTCGCTCATCGTTTTCTTTCGTAAGAGTACTTCAACATTTTTTTGTCACTGTAATTGAATTGTTTTAACTTTATTAACTGAGCCCGCTCCTTATGAATCCTTAACTATGTTGCCTTCTGAAGTGAGGCTTTGGTGTTTTTGGGGACTAACTTTAACCTTGTTGTTGACTATGTGTCCTTGGTTCCTTGTCCCTTTGTTTGTCCAGTGCCCTTGGATGAGACACAAAGTGTAACGGAGTTGACAGTCCAGTAGTTGGGGTGGGCGGAGCTAGGTGGGCAGAGGGGAAGAGGTGGGGACAGGACAGGAAGGGGCTAGTTAGAGTAGGGACGGGGACCTGCACAGATGCATTAATAAAGAGCTCATAGATATACAAGTCGGTGTCCGTGTGTAATTGGTATAGGACACGACAGCTGGCGACGAGGGTGGGATCCAGCAGTAAACCCACCAGAACAAGCCCCGTCCCGCAGCGTGGAGCGTCCAGAGCTCCGCTGCAATTGCGACCCTGCGGCGCCCAAGGAGAAGCCCCCAGGAGTGACCCAGCAACCCTCGGAGAAAGCCGAGAGAAGAAGAAAGAGCGCTGAGTGAAAGCGCCAGAGAAAAGGAGCCGGTCGCGCTGGACGCGCGAGACCCGCAAAGGACGAAAGGAGCAGCGTGAAAGCACCCAAGCGCCCAAAAAGAAAGCGCCGGCCGCGCGGGACGCGCCGGGACCCATGAGCGCGAAAGTGAAGCGGAAACAAGAGTAACGCTGCCCCAGCGCCTTCTGCAGCCCAGCGAGAGCCAGGAAAGAGCCCCACCAGTGAGGGGTGAAGTGCCCTGCAGCCGACACTGACGCCGGCAAGAAAAAACGAAGCATTGTCACCTGACGTGTGGCAAGCGAGACCGAGGGGCCAAGCTGAGAAGAAGGACGAGCAGCAGAAACCCACCTCAACCCTGCTCGAGCAGCAGAAGACAGAAACCGTGAGTTCAGTGGCCCAGAGAGTGTGTGCCTGAAACGAGGGGAGAGACCTCGTGTGCTGCAGAGGGGGCGGCCATCTTAATGTCAGGCAGCCTGAAAGACAGACCCTATCTAAGTAAAGGGCGGCCATCTTTGGGTCAGGCGAAAACCAAAAAAATAAGCACTGGCAACACAAATTGATGCACTGTGACCTGATAGCCAAGCAAACCTTACCAAGTGAGTGCTGGCAGCCAGAAACAAACAAGCATTGGCAGCCGCAGTGAACATTTGTAGAAACAAACGTCAGCAACTGCAACCAGAGTCAAGTACCAGCCCTGAAGGCCCACAGCCAAGATGTCCAACCCTCCCGCGCAAAACGCACAGAACGCCCCCACGCAAAAGGAAGTCAAGGGAGGCACACACCTGCGAGCGCCGGAGCCCTTAACAGTCACAACAGGAAGTAGCATGGGCCTAAAATGGCAAGAATGGCTAGAGGACTTTGAGGACTATATTGAAGGGTCCAAAATCGAGCCGGACAAAGACAAGATAATAGCCCTTCGCAATCTAGGAGGGCGTGAGATCAGCAAGATAGTGCGAGAAATCCCAACTGATGACGGCGACACCTATGTCAAAGTGAGAGAAGTATTGAATAACCGTTTCTTGCACAAAAGAAATGTTGATTACGAGCGACACAAGTTCCACCAACAGCGCCAGGACAAAGAAGAGCCGCTGACCTCCTTTATACATCGACTGCGACGTCAGTCCCAATACTGTGACTTTACAAAATTTCTCGCCGGATGCGGCCATCAAGTCCCAAATAATCTCTGGGTGTCACTCGGAGTCGCTGAGACGACGACTGTTGAGGAAACCGCAAGAGCTTGCAGAAATTGAAGAAAATTCCCGGCTGTATGACCAGGCCGAAGAAAATGCGGCGGACATCGAGGTTAAGCCCAGCACTAGCCGCGAACATGCCAACCGTGTCTCTGACCGACGACATGGAAGACAGGAATATCGAGGCAACCCGCGTGACAGGTCACGCAGATCCAGATTCTCACCCAGACGTCGACCGGACCACAGACCAAAAGATTCTGAGAGGAGAGATCGACGGCCTGAACGCACGAGGCGGTGCTTCGGATGCGGGTACGACTACCCTCACATTGACTCTTGCCCTGCTATGGGCCAACGCTGCCGAAAATGTGGACGATCCAATCATTTTGAGGCCATGTGTAGTGATTATCACAGAGAGAAATGCGGTGACAATGACAGACGTGCCAGCCAGCAGAGGCCCTCGAGATCTGAAACCAAACGGTACCACGTCAGAGCCGTTCAGGATGAACCTGCTCGGTCCCCTGCGTCTTCTCACTCCAGCCACGAATCTAGACGCTCCAAATGGGATCGTCGCTCTCCCTCAAGAGACTCCAGATCTTCCTCATCCAGGCGATCTTCCTACACTACAGAGTACATCAACATTGCTGACAACGATCAGCTCAAACGCTACCCACGGCTCGACATCATGGTGGGTAATCATGCAGCAAAATTCGTAATGGACAGTGGCGCATCACTCAACTACATCTCAGTCGCCGAACACGAACGCATGGTTCCCAAACCTCACTTGCGTTTCGCACCCGTCCGGGTATACACCTGGATGTCAAGGAAACCGCTCCCGTGCCTAGGCAAATTCGACACCACCCTCACGCATGGCGACATCACTGTCCCGGCAGTCATCCATGTTATCAAAGGGCCTGATGCCGACTGTCTACTGAGCCTCCCCACTGCTGAACGCCTGCGCCTGGTGCATATCCTATTCAAGGTGAATGACAGTTCTAACTATGCTTTGAAATTTCCATCACTGTTCCAGTGCCTGGGCAAACTGAAAGGCCGGCAAGTGCGTCTGCACATCAATGAACGAGTCAAGCCCGTAGCTCAACATCCGCGACGAGTGCCTTTTCATCTACAATCTGCAGTGGCACAAGAACTGCAAGACCTCCTGGACGCTGACATCATCGAACGCACCGAGGGGCCCACTCCCTAGGTGTCCCCGGTGGTCATCGTCCCCAAAAAAGGGACCCCCGACAAGGTCCGTCTCTGTGTGGACATGCGCCTGCCGAACACGGCTATCGAAAGGGAGAGGCACCCCGGCCCACACTTGAGCGACATGATTACGGCACTAAATGGAGCTACGGTATTTTCCAAACTGGACCTTAACAAGGGTTACCATCAGCTCGAATTGGATGACAGCTCTCGTTCCATCACCACTTTCGCCACGCACCTTGGCCTTTTCCGCTTCAAACGGCTCAGCTTTGGCGTCTCTTCAGCCGCTGAAATCTTCCAAGAGGCGATACGTCTGGTCATCCACCACATACCGAACTCCCTTAACTACAGTGATGACATCCTAGTATACGGCGCGGACCTACGGGAGCATGACATCGCCCTTGACCGTGTTTGCCATGCTCTAATGGACGCAAACTTGACTCTTAACAAAAGCAAATGCGAATTTCATCAGTCAACCTTGAAATTCTTCGGTCACATCTTCTCGTCCAATGGCATGAAACCAGACCCCGACTAGGAAGCCGTGCTCAACAACACCAAGAGCCCTGCCGACGTAAACGATCTGCGCTCCTTTCTCGGAATGGCGAGCTACTGCGCTCGTTACATTCGTGACTATGCCACGGTAAGCCACCCACTGAGACTCCTCACAAAAACTGGCCAGCCTTTCGACTGGACCCCGGAATGCGAGCGCGCCTTGAGAGACATAAAACACGCCGTGGAATCGTCTGATTGCCTTTCGTACTTCAATCCCAGGAGGAAAACTGAGATCACTGTAGACGCCAGCCCAGTGGGTCTGGGAGCGATCCTGGCTCAATACGACGACGACTCGGAACAACGGAGGATCATCGCTTACGCCAGTCGGAGCCTCACTGATCCAGAAAGGAAATATTCCCAGCCTGAGAAGGAGAGCCTGGCCGTCGTGTGGGTGTGCGAACACTTCCACATCTTCATATATGGGAAGCACTTCACACTCATAACCGACCACCAAGCGCTCGTCACAATATATGGCAATCCCAAGTGCAAGATGCCCCCCAGGATCGAGCGGTGGGGCCTCCGTCTGCAGGAGTACACGTTTACAATTGTCCACAAACCGGGGAAGGGGGAGAACCCAGCTGATTACATGTCCCGTCACCCCCGGGAATCCGCAGAGACAGCACCTTCCATCGCGGAAGAATACATTCACTTTGTGACCAGTCATGCTCGCCCACCAGCCATACCCATGCACACCATCAGGGAAGCAACCAACCAAGACACCACCCTACAGATCGTACTGAAGCGCATACAATCTAACAGGTGGAGATACCACCCGCAGGAAGAAGAAGAAGATCCCGACACCAAGAAAGAACTCCAGGTCTTCCGACATGTCTCCGACGAACTCTCAGTAACTGAGGACGGCCTCCTCCTGAGAGACCACAGAATAGTCATCCCAGCAACCCTGAGACAAGGAGTAGTCGACCTAGCGCACGAGGGTCATCGAGGGGTCGTGTCCACCAAGAGAGCACAGAGAGAGCGTGTCTGGTTTCCAGCTCTAGACCAGATGGTCGAGGACACCTTGAAAGACTGTCACCCTTGTCAACTGACCAGCCACAACAACCCGCCTGCACCACTACAGATGACCCCATTACCCGACGGGGTGTGGCAGGAAGTTGCCATGGACTTTTATGGGCCCTTACAATCAGGAAAATACATAGTCGTCATCATGGATGAGTACTCCAGGTTCCCAGTAGCCCAGTTCGTCTCATCCACTAGTGCCACCTGCACCCTCAAGGTACTTGAAGAAGTCTTCGTGACCTGGGGTGTCCCCAAAGTCATCAAAACGGATAATGGGCCCCCATTCAACGGGCACGAATTCAGCGACTTTGCGAAACAAATGGACTTCCAGCACCGCAAGGTCACGCCACTCTGGCCGCAAGCCAACGGCACTGTCGAAAGGTTCATGTCCACCATCAAGAGAACTTTCCAACAAGCTACGACCGAGAAGAAAGACCTACAGTCGGCACTGAACGAAGTCCTCTGTGCCTACCGGACCACTCCTCACTCCACGACAGGACAATGCCCTGCCACTCTCATGCTTGGGAGGACAATGAGAAACCGGATCCCAACATGGGAAGGAGCCCTGAAGAAACCCCTCTCGGATCAGCAACTCAGAGACATGGCTGCAACGGATCAGTGTTGCAAAGAGAAGATGAAATGATATGCTGACCACAAACGGAGGGCGCGGTCACCCTCCCTCAAAGAGGGCGACAAGGTATTCGTCAAGCAAGAACAGCGCCAAAAGACCGACTGTCGTTTCAAGGATGAGCCTCTCACAATTGTGCAACAAAAGGGCACCATGGTGACCGCAGAATCAGAAAGTCGGCGAGTCACCCGCAATGCATCCCACTTCAACAAATGCTCTCCTGGAAAACATGATTGCCTACCCGCAGTTTCAACACCTGAGGATCAAGATAACCCGGAGTACGGCGCACCCGACTCTGCACCCTCAATGGTGCGGGAACCAGTAGTGGAAATATTGTGTCCACACCAGCATGACCCAGGCGTCATGTTCAGCCTCCAAAGAGACTAATTGAAGAAATGGACTAATTTCTACTTTCACTGTTATTTTGTTAAGAAAGGGGGAGATGTAACGGAGTTGACAGTCCAGTAGTTGGGGTGGGCGGAGCTAGGTGGGCAGAGGGGAAGAGGTGGGGACAGGACAGGAAGGGGCTAGTTAGAGTAGGGACGGGGACCTGCACAGATGCATTAATAAAGAGCTCATAGATATACAAGTCGGTGTCCGTGTGTAATTGGTATAGGACACGACACAAAGCATCATACTAATCAAAAAGATACAATAGGAATGTAGAAATGAAAAAGCATAAAAGGCATTGTCTCTGAACACGTAATCCTTCCTTCTATAAATGTTGTCTGCTTTTAGAGTATTTTTTTTTGTCTGAGCAACTCGTGTACGATTTGAGCTATGCTGTCAAGAAATCCGAAGAGCCAGACCTGAAGGATGACCCTAAGTATGCACCCTCCCTGACTGAGGCTTACGCCTGGCCTCCGTGTGCTTCTCATGATTTAAAATGCCAATCAACCCATCCGCCTCTGCCTCTTCTCACAGCAATGAATACAAATTAGAAAAGCACAATGCTGAAGGTGAATGGGTGCACTCAGCCTTGAACCTACAAGGAAGATTCCCTTGTGTGTCTGTCCCAAATAATATTGTTTTTCAATTCCACAGCCCAGGTTTAACAAAGAGCTAGTAATTATAGGACACCTCTATAATAGTCCTTGTGTCTGTGACTCTGCTGATTTCATTAGATCAGAGCACTATTGCAGGAAAGACGTCCTAGTTCTTTAATCAACATGTTTGGAAACATTTAGGAATGGCTGTGGAAATGTTTAACTTGCTTGACTTTTGAGTCAAATAATGTTAAGTGAGAACGTTCTGGCCCAACCTCCTATTAAAATTATTTGAAGATGTCTCAAGATCTTAAATGAGCTGTAGACGTTGGATACGTCTCTTCATTCTCATGTAGACAACCCCCTACAGCCAGAAAATAAGGTATTCTCAAGGATGCCAAATGCACCTGTGGAAGAATATCAATGCATTCTCAGCACTAAAACGTGTGAACAAAGTTAATTCTCTAGAAATAAACTGCTCTCATTCAATATCCATGCTCAACCCACGATCTGGCATTGTACCAGGGTAACAATGGCTGAAATGTTATGCGCCAAAGAGTTTCCCCTGAGTTAAAAACGTAAAACTAAAGTAAAGCTCCACTTGTCTACATCACTTTGAACTCAAATTGTGAGAATTTCCTTCCAAATATGTTCCCATGTATAATCCCATGTTTTACATGCTTTACCTGGCTGAGCTATCCTCATGGGCAAGAATTAGTAAGGGTTATGAAAAACTCTAATAGTGCAGCGGCGGCCGGAGCAGGTAAGCTTGGAGGGGCGGGGCAGGGTGGGGGGGGGGAGGGAGTTGACAGACAACGGAATAGGTAAAATCAAATAAATCAATAAAACCTATTCTGTCGTCTGTCCACTCCCCTGCCCCGCTCCACCACCCCACTGCACTTACCTGCACCGACCCCGACTGTAATAGTGAAGCATTAAGAAAGTATGTGCTGTTGGGAAGAGGTTCACAGCATTAGTGGCCTCCGCTGAGCTATGGGAGAGGAGGCATTACAACCTGGCTTCTAACCCTTTAAAGGTCATGCAAGGGCGCAATCAATTTGGTTATGCAGTAATTTAGTGTCACAGCAATAAAAATAACCCTGTGATTTATAGTGGATGTGCTTTGAAAGTTGTTTGTAATAATGTATTCATTCTTGACACTTTTGGTGGATGGATAATTCAAAGTTTGGTTTTTTTTAAACATATTTTTTATTGTTTTCTTCTCTTGTTTCACATATGTTACAATTACATTTCACAAATCATATCCAGTCATTACACTTGCCACAGGCATATACATTTATCACCCCAGTATATCCCTGTCATGTACAGTGTCAAGGATTCTCGTGTCTCTTCAAATGTCCTGGAGTCTTCCGAGGTCTTGCAGCTATCGCATTTTCTGACTATACTTGTCAGTATGATTTCAATAAACCCAACGTCAACTCCCCCCTCCCACAACTCCTCGGTCTCATATGGATAATACAAAGTTAATGGGATTTTTCTATCTGTAGTGATGAGAATAAAAACGATTTTACTAAATACTAGGAGGTGAGATCCATGCACAAATGTATTTATTGCTGTCTTCACTGCAGCATGGTGTAGAGGGTTGGGATATCCCATCATTCTGCGCTGGTAGGCAAGAATTCCCAACAAGACTGGAAAGAGGCAAACAGGAAATACCCCTCCAGGACCCACGGCACATCATGTCATGCAAGAAGTATCCACAGCAAGTGGTATAATGTGAATGGAAAACTCAGTGAAAATCGTGAGCAGAGTCCCCAATCTACACCAGATCATGCTAGAAGAGCCTATGATGAGATTATGAAAAACCTGCAAGAGAGAAGACCTGCAAAGAACCAAGGAGAAAAATCTGCTGTCATACACACATCAAAGGTGAGGCCTATTTACAAAGCTACTGCGACTGACAACAAAACATCTAGGAGATTAGGAAGGTCCTGTAAGGAAGAATGAGAAGGGGGCCAAGGAAACAACCGGCTAAAAGAAGAGAGACACCACTGTGGTGAGTTCCCATTAGGGCCCACTTTGGTTCTCCCTTATTTCGGCGTCTTACATGTTTCAGGCTGCCTTTGCTTTGCATAGTCACATAAAACACATTTACTTTGCACCACAATATTCCTTTTGAAATATAAAACACATGTTATTATCATTAATTTCTTCTTCCTGGCATTTAGTCTAAACATTTCGTACAAGGTCGAACAATACGTTGTGCTGTGTTTCTCTGGTTGGTCTGCAACATCTCCTAACGTTTAGACCCAACACAGTAGCACAGCTGCTGTTTTCCAACACAGTATCATATAAACTGAGACTTGCCCATTGGACAGCAGAGGGGAAAGGTCTTGGAACGGGAGCACCAGCCTTGCACAACCTGAGGTGTGGACCAACTAACTACAAATGCCTGGTATGGAGTCTTGTGCTAATTCTAGAAATCACTCATACATATATCCCTGTGCTCACGTAGTGAGGGTAGGTTTAGACAGTTATATCATTCACAGAACTTTTCATTGTATACCGTTTGCTAGTAATGTTGAATATTTTGCTTAGTTGTATATGTTTTCTAATCCAAGCACAACTGTTTAATGATAGTTTCATTAAATATTGCAAACTTTCTTCATATAGCTCTTTTATTTATTATGGGCATGCATGAGTGAGAAACGAAAGGTGAATATCTCTTTCCATCGTTCCGGTAGGGACTAGAGAGTCACATTCTAGGTTGCCAATTCACCTGCTACTCTGGGAAGGTTAGGAGGGCAGGTGAGGACTGTGAGCTAGTCAAATTTCGGCCTACAGGTACTGATCTGATAAGGAGACACAGTCCTTTGATCCCAAGGCACAGTTCTCTCCCCAGGCAGAATCCCTGCAACACCACAAAAAAGCTTAAAGTATTATTTGCATGACTTTCAATGATATATTATAGACAGATGGTGAGACAAAGGAGAACACTAAGAGAAGGCTGGACATATTTCTTTAACTGTTCAATTTTACAAAGACCATTCAAAGTCATTTTTGTCGAATGTCACATTCTGATGGCTTTGTTGAAATTGGAGGGGCGATTACTAGTGTTGGTGAGATACATTTAGATGTGTTATCCTTGTCTGTGATCTGCACAGGTATATGTTTGGTGATAACAGAAAACATTCAAAATGTTGCTGAGAAATTGCTGTATCTCAGTCCACATCTTTGAGAGGTCTGCTGATTTATAGGCCTACCTTGACACCAAGTAGATCAGTCAAGTACATCAGTCTCTTCTTTACTAAGCTGATAATTGCACCAGTTGTTTACTCGAAGGTTAGGTAGAAGGGGTCCTGCTTAGTGAATTTACTCCAGAGAGTGCAGAATGGCTCTTATGCACACATTTTGCAGGCATGCATATTCTCTTGGCATGTGAGCAAATTGTGTATTTTGCCTAACTGTTCTCCCTCTAGCACTCACGAAGTGCAGACCTTTCTTGAAGCTATCACCCTATTGTACTTGTTACAAGCTAGAGTTCAACCTCAAGGAGAATTTATCTGTCCTGATTGTGGCCCCTCAAACCCATGGATGGAATTGGTATGGATCTTGCTGGTAATGGGTGATACTGGGGTCTTCCCCTTACTGTTACTCGAACTATTAACTGCTTTCAGTACCATAGACCATATCATTCACGACCTTCATCTAGGGATTTAGAAATTAGTATTTTCATGCTTAGTTTAATTATTTATTATTAATCCAGTGATAACAGATTATTTCTAGTACACACTTTTTCAGTGGTTTTAATCTTTTAGGCATACCATCACTCTAATGCATATGCATGGGCAACCAGTGGAACGAGCTTCATTTTAAAATTATTGTTCTGCTCTTTGGTCAAGGCACAGTAATCAATTATTATATACAGTACCTTTTGCATTTTAAGATAGACCAACAGCTATGTGATCATTGCATAGCTATTAGAAATTATCTACAGCTACTGTCAATAGTTGTAGCTCAAAATATTTTTGCAATTATAAAAGTTCCCAAAAGCCTTGATTTTTATGTTGTTGTCTGTTGCCTTCCTCAGAACGTGTGTAATGTCCTTGCACAAGCAATACATTTAGGTATCATATCCCTTATTGTTTAACTAGCGATAGCTGTACCTTTTGGCAGAAATCATATAGGGAAACACACAACATGCAAAACACACACACACACCTAACACACATATAACATGCAGAAGAAGGCTACAGACCAGTCCTTTTCAGCCACAGGCTTGTGTGATTGAATCTCTTTTAGTCACTGGCTTCCTGCCTTGTCCCTCGGGTTTTGGTATCAGTCACAGCATTTCAGGGATGAGTATTATTTTGGCAGTTGTAAATGAACTTGGCGCTGGGTTAAAGTAATCCCAGGCAAAGGCCAAAAGAGGAGGCAGCACCTGAGCGGCGGCATTTACGCTTCTTTCCAAAGACCCCCGACATAGCTCTTAACTCACCTGCATTTCCACTATTCCCCTCCCCTCACCCATTTTCTCACCAGCTAATCAATTTCCCTTGCATTTGCTTGGACCCATAAATTCCAATTAAGGACAAAACTGGCTTTAGTCGGCAATCAGCATTTTTTTCATTAATAGAAATTGGCACCTAGGCTTGATTATGGTGCCCTTTAAACAATCATTTATTTTTTATTTTTCACACGTCTTATTATTTTCAAAAACACAAATGTTCTTCATCATTACCATGGTAAATCAATGCTTACTTACAATATACCCACAGTGGATGTATGAGTTTTCCCTACTGAGAAGATCAGAAATATTCGTCATAAACAAGCTATCCAATTGCAAGTGACCTTTACATTCTAGTTCGTTATACTAACCTGCACTTGCAGCGTAACCTTAGCTTCCCCATGTAGACATCCCAGTGTACACAGGAAGCTGTGTTTGTTTGGCCACTCAAATAAATATGGCTCCTTATTTTCATATGTCTATGTATTTCAAGTCCCTTTTTGGACCCACAGCATGGGAGCCTTCCTCAGGACTAAAAAACCTTTCTCAGCAAGTTGAACTCTAGTTTGGTCATGACTCAGAATATGTTTTCTGTATATGTAAAGGATTTATACCCACATACCATTGTTCTAGTGAAATTACTAATCTGTAATAACGCACAAACTAAATAGCATTTTAGTGTCGTATATCTGGGTTACAGTTAGTCCACACGTGTGCCCTGTAAAACACACTTGGCTACTCACTGGCACGTTTTTCTGAGACTCCAGTCTAGTTAATGTGATTATTTTTCCACTTGTGACTGGAAGAAGGGATACCCTCTTGGATACAAATATAATGTTCCCCCTGTGGCCTCTCCTATTTGTCCTTACATCAGTTTTTCAGTTAGCAGTCATTTTCCCATGCCTTCAGCAGGTCCTGTAGTGGACCCAGCTTTTTGTGGCGCACTGGTCCCTCATGAAATTTCTTACACCTGCGCTTCCTTCGTGATGATTTCAGTCTACCTTTCTTTTCACCAAACTCGCACCTCTCTCGTAATTGAACTTCTGGTGCTCACTCGTTCCTTGTTTTCACATACAGAGAGTGACTGGTCCTGGAATCCCTCTGGAGTCTGGGTTCTTCAGGTAGAGCATGCGTGAAGTCTCTCTCTAAGGGACTTATTGTTTCTTTTTTTTCTTTTTAGGGGCACCATCAAAGAGTCAGTCTCTAACTTCAGTGCACGCTAAGCGTCTTGGGGTTTGTTTTGGAGACTCCTTCCCCTATCGGAGAGATGGTGAATACAATTTTCACTATAATATCCCATGCTATGAATGTAGCCCGTTTACATGCCATAATTTGGGATAGCTTTTAAATTCCTGATTATTACTAACATTTAAAGTTAAAGGGGTCCGTTTCTTTGATGGACTCTTGATTATTAATTTATAATGTGATCCTGTTAAATTACATTGCACTTTTCGTATTTAACTGCAGAATTGTTCCATGACAGGCCTCCTTCATTTTCAGGGAGATGGATCTTAAGTTGTGAGGTTTGTGTATGGAATACGAGATGTATTCCTTTCCATTTTAAAACTCAAGGGTTTAAGGCTTGTATTGTGTCATATTCTCAATACCTGATTAAAAAATATTGTTCCAGATGTTTCTCAAATTATGAATTTCTAGGTAATTACCTATGATGTGTGGATTCCTTTGCCACACTTTTGCAACTGTGTTTCTTTCATTAGCTGTTGCCTAACTCTGACATCTCATTAAGTTCATTCTCAACAATTTGTCCTTCGAGAAAAGGTCTAGCCTCCTGTTGTAGCCAGCTGCCCATTATTCTTCCATCTCTGTTTGAGGTTGCTTATTACATAACACTCAGATCCATTTCGTAATGGTGAACACTTACAGAAAATTAGCCACTTGGGCTCCATCATGTTTTCATAGATAAATTAGCCCTAACAAAAGGATGAGAGAGCAACACAATCTCATAACCCATTCAGTCGTTGGCCACTCTCTGGACAAACAGCTCTTTGAGGTAATTAAACTATTCAATCTCTAAAACTAACTTACCCTTATCATCACTAAATTTATCACACTAGTTGGGGTATTAATCCAGTGCAGTCTCTATGTTCATTAAGGGGGAGATGTGTCCCTGTAGGCCTATAGGAGGTCAGCTAACTGGCCCTGCAAGTTATATTCTTTGTCCTCGGTACAAGGGGGAGCAGGTCATCTTACAGGGCTCCTCTCCAGTCACAGTCAGCAGGTCTAGACCTCTTCTGATCTTTCGCAGGTTTTGCCTCAGAATTTTGTTACTTTTTTAACACCATCCAGATGTAAAATCCACAATGGTATTTACAAAGCAACGCAAATGGCTATTTGTTTTGCTTTGTAAACATATAAAAACAACAATCAATCAATCAATTAAACATTTGTAGAGCACACTACTCACCTGTGAGTGTCTCAAGGCGCTAAGGTGGTGGGAAGAGAACTGCTACTGCTCGAACAGCCAGGTCTTGAGAAGTCTCCTGAAGGTCAGCAGGTCCTGGGTCTGTCTCAGATGGATGGGGAGGGTGTTCCATGTCTTGACGGCGAGGTGGGAGAAAGATCTGCCGTCGGTGGTAGTTCGGTTGATGCATGGGACAGTGGCGAGAGAGAGGTCAAAGGTCCAAAGCTGGCGGTTGGGAATGTAGATACTGAGTCGTTTGTTGAGATACGTTGGTCCAGCATCGTGGAGTGCATTGTGAGCATGGGTGAGGAGTTTAAAGGTGATCCTCTTGTTGACAGGGAGCCAGTGCAGGTCTCTCAGGTGGGCAGTGACGTGGCTGTTGAGGACTAGGTGTGCTGAGGGTTCTGAATACGTTGAAGTCTTTTCTGGAGTTTGGCTGAGGTTCCCGCGTAGAGGGCGTTGCCTTAGTCTAGCCTGCTGGTGACGAGGGCCTGGGTGACCGTCCTTCTGGTTTCGGTGGGGATCCATCTGTAGATCTTGCGAAGCATGAGGAGGGTGTTGAAGCAGGAGGAGGATACAGCGTTGACTTGCTGGGTCATTGACGGTGATGCGTCCAAGATGAACCCCAGGTTGGGTGCATGGTCAGTGGGCGTTGGTGCAGCTCCTAGCGAGGCCGGCAGTGCATTACACTGGCTTGCCTTACTTTGCACCAGGTAGGCATTCCAATGGTGGTGCATTGGCCTTCCTGTGCATCCATCTATGGATTTTGATGTAAACCAATATCTACATAGTTGTGTAGGCATAGATTTGCACCAAACTCCTGTATCTCCCTCAGGCTGCTGTATGGAAGAGAAATATATTTAGTTCTCCTTGCTTTTTGTTCTTTCCATAGTTGCTGCATTCAGTAGCACACTTACAAAGAGGAAATAGCCTGAAAGAGTAGTTATGTGCAGGAAGCTGCCCATAACTGCACAAAAACTATCCTAATCACCACGCAGACACCCTTGCACTAAGGCTCAAGGGTGCTTGCATTTGTGCTAGGCAGCACAAAGGCACCAGTGACTGGAGAGAACAGAACTGCACCATTCTTTGACGATATAACGCCGTTCTGCTCTCTTCAGATGACAACACTATGCAGCAACTTTGCTTGCTGCATAGTGATGCTCCATTGTTAATAAGTCTTAAAAATGCGAACAGGTGGGACACATTTTCAAAGCAGTTATTTAATGCATTGGATTACTAGCCTCAGGGGATATACACATGTTGAAAGTACAGTATAAGCATGCTTTGTATTTCTTTTAGTAAATTGAGGTCTAACTATGCCCATAAACCAGATCTCAAAGAACAGCAGCCACTCAGAAGACCCCAAAATATGGATTACCTTAATTATGAAGGAATGCTCTCAGAATGTCTGCACGGATGACTCTTGAGAAACACGCCTTTGGAAATCTGCACTTCTAATTCAATCTCGCGATTCATAGGCAGGCTTTCTCCCCCATTGTGATTACTCTGCCAACCTCAGCTGAATCTGCTTTTAAAAATAAATGCTATCACCTCGGGCACAGGCGCTTTCCTCGTGTTATCCTGCTTTTTATACAATAAACTAGTGGAAATAATTGGCGCGGCGCTCAGCGCGTGCTGGGGCTTGAATCTGTCATTCGTTCTCGGAACGCTGTCAACATGGAGGAGACTGAAAATCAAGAAAGGTGGCCCTCTGTGGCCAAGGAATCAAAGGATGGAGCCGCAGAGCAGCCGGGGCGGACAGGAGCGGCGTTTACACTCCATTAGCAGCTTTAGAATTAATTCTCTCTGGGAGTGACATTTCAACCAAGACACACTGAGTTGAATCAGGCGATCCACTGACTGGACTGAGATGCACACTCGGGTGTTACTTCCATGAAGCAGAGCAAAGGGTGAAAAAGAGATGTAAAACCGCTATTGAAGCTTTCTTTCTTATTTCCTCTTTTCTTTTGTTTAATTTGCCTTAATTAAGCTACTTTTAGAGGCCTGACACCATGCAAACATAATTAATCTGCTCACACGCCCAGCAGAATGCATTAAATGTGCATTTTAATAAGCAGATATTATCTTAGTGTTTTGACAAAGGTGCAATTGAGTGTTCGATTCGAGGTAAGATCTAATAACAGAGCATCTCCCTCTCATTGTTGACAAGTGAGACGCAGCAGACCAAGTGAGACTGATTATAAAAGATTCGTAAAGTTTGACATGCGAGCAATAATTATGAAAGTCATGAAGTGCCCTTAAATAGTTTGCTTATTTTTGAGATTCTGAAAATCGTTTATAGACAGAGTTGGAGTGGAGGAGCGCACATCTTTTTGAAGAAACTATTTTAGTATGCAACCACTACATCATTGCAACGAGACAAATCATTTTTTGTTAGAACAATTAGCTGTAATCGCATGTTGTTAACAACTAAAATATGCTCAGGTAACTAGCTGAGAGCTGTGTTTCTTTAGGAGCCTCAGCGAATATTACTGTATTGAGCTTAGTGCATAAATAATGCCGTGCATCCACTCAAGGCTTGTGACACCTCAAACTTTTGAAACTGCTGTCTTCATGGTGACCCGTAGGAGCTTCCATCACAGGCTTTATGTAGCGATGAGCACCCACATTTGGGTGCCATCAAGCACCTCTCCATGGTCAAAGGAAACCGCTCCATTGGAAAAAGACATCTAGGGGCAGAATTACAATGAACGGACACATCTGCATAGATGCGTCAGTTTCCTTGCGCCAGGGTTAAATGTCCTTCGCCACCATGGATGCCCTGTATTTACAATACAGTGCTCCATGGCGCAAGGATTAACAGATGTGTTAGAAATTCTGACGCATCTGTTGTCCCAAAAGTCACGCATTGCTGAAGTTGTGTCGCAAGCATGACGCAACTCCAGCAATGTATTTTGAGGCCTATACTTACTGTAATGTGTCACTCCTTACACCTGGTTCAAGCAAGCTTAAGGTTTTGATGAAATGGCGTCCTAAAAGTGACGCAGTAAAATCTTGAAGATTTTACTGCGTCACTTTTACTAGGCCTTCCTGTGGAGGAATGTCCACCCTGCATATATTATACCTGACGCAGGTGTAATGTGACGCAGGGCTTAACAACGTGACGCATCTCCCTAGATGCATCACGTTGTAAATAGACTCCATTGTGTGCACCGCCGCTGTGTAAAATAAAGTGACGCAATGGAGGCACAAGGGGCTTGTAAATCTGCCCACTAGTCTTTGAGGTCCCCAGGAATACTGCCGTAAAAGAGGGGCACCAGCCCAGCAAGATCAGTACGGAACATCTTCTTCCATATCAATGACAATCCCTTTAAGCTCAGGCAACCCTTTTTCAAGAACCTGCTGCTTCCACCTGACTGTAGTTTGAAGAATCAAGCCCTTAATCACAACCCAACGCCACAGTGTTGTAGTAAATACCTTTGAGAATACATAACATGTGGAGTCCTTCTTCCTGGCCCCAGCAATGGAAGGGTATAGCTGCCTGAGGAATAAATGGAGTTAGGATCAACTACAATTTACCAGTCACCGTGTTACCTATTTGGTCATACAGCAAAGCTTAGGGTTGATTGCTGGGATTAAGTATGGATTTATTATAATTTCTAAACCAAGCTGATAAGTCAGTAACAGTTACATAGTATACAAATTACAGACTCACTAAAAGATATCCGAAGAGACAGATAAAATTGATCCTCAAACAAATGAGGAATTCTGTAGCTGCTATCCAGAGAATGAGAATTGCAGTATGATGTGTAGATTGAAAGTTTTGATCCTCTTGCAAATACTGGAGGTTGTCTAAGGCGACCTTCTAAACCCTATTTTAACTTAGAATCAGGGAAACCCTATTAAATCGGGGAAGCAGCAAAAAGTGTCAGCATAGCAGAGCTTCTGTAGAAGTTCTCCAAAGTAAAGTATATTGTATAACATAAAGCCACACAACAGAGATGTAGCAAAGAGGTCGGTACCTTTTAGGGTGTAATGGGAATCTGGACAAAGCCAAAGTTCAATGCCCAATCATACCCACCAAAAGAGCCTTTGAGAATCCCATGTCACGTGTCCAATTAATTCTCATCTTCAAATGACAAACTTGGCAACTGCACTTGGGATTTCTTTTGTTGGTCTCCATATTAAAACATCTTTGAATCCTCTTGTCTCCTTATTCCGCTCGGACAGTGTCCTCCTTTCCTTGGTTAAACCTTCCTATCTGTCCCAAGAGATACTGCTTCAAGCTTCACTATCTCTTTCACACAAGATGCCTTTCTTTAACCATAAGCTATTGCAACTGCACCTGTAGATGAGAGAAAAGCATTGCATCCCAAGCAAGCATTCACGTTAAAAGTTAGGCATTCTGAAATCCAAAAGCTTAAGGCCTTTGGTCAACATTAGTGCAACAAGCATTTCAGTACACATTTTAAATGCATAATTACAGATGCGTATACAATATAAGATACAATATAGAGCACTATTCAAATAAATACATTTTCAGTTATAAAATAAATGGAGAGTATTATTTAAAGAACTACGTGAACATAGAAGGAATACAATGTTATTGAAGCCACACAAATGTAGATATATATGAAAGTTGCACCTTGTTCCTACTGTAAAGAAAACATTAATATACACACTGATATAAATATTGAGATTACATAGTAAATGCACTTTCAAGTGTTCAAGTGTACTACATTACGTTAATGAGGCTACATCACGAGACTACATAAGGCCAGACACACACATATATGTGGACAAAAAAACCCTATAAGGGTGGAGCCAAAATCATGCTGCTCCAGTCCCCCCACTGATGGCAAATCAGGTTGATATAGATTAAAATCTCATGTTATCAGATGAACCATCTAAACTCTGGTAGGTTTTAGCATCCTTTGCCTAGAATCCTTTAAACATTTCATGTTGTCATAGTGTTTACTCTGACTCTCCTCTAACTCCACATCTGCTCTCTTCCTCTTCACTCTCCTTGTAACCTGTGCATACTTATATCCCTTAAAAATCATGAATAGGAATATTACACAAAGAACAATTATCAAAAGTGGTTTCAAGATTGGCACCCAAAATTCCACTTTTCAGGTTTCCAAACCATTTACCTACTAGAGACAATCCACTCCCAATGGCTTATGGGGAGTATGCAGGCCAAGTGTGTGGGAGACATTGTGCCGCAAAAATGTTAACTAGTGCAGGCAGTGTTCATGAGTGAAAATGCATGCAGAAAACCATTCTGCACATACGGAGAATCTCATAATGCTTGTTTTCCGTTTTCTACTAGACACAATATGATGTGCTGCGAAGGTACTTTGTTTATGGTACCATGCCAAGTTGAGCTTGCAATGCTTGTTTTTGACATTCCATTGATGCAGCTATCTGCAAAGACGCTCTGTTTATGGTACACTCGGCAGCCAGGTAGATCATGGGAGAGACATACAGTTGAGGATGTACCGACCCATAGAGGGCCTGGGAATGATGATTGATAAGTACCAGAGAGAGCAAAGTTGTAAATACTGACAACAGGGCTGGAACTTGTGAGAAGGTAACAACAGAATAGTGTGTAAGCCAGCTTTAGTGTATAAAAGGGAGTGAGCAGGAAACTCAGAGTGAAACTCACAGACACACACACACACACACACACACACACACACACACACACTATATAGTAGTATAATTATCTTACTCTTGGGAGTTGAAAGGTTATCTTATACAGACTTCCTTTTGTGCTTTTGAGTTACTGCACTGTGAGTGATTTTATATTCTCCTGTGTTTTTGTGCTCTGTACCTTTGTTCTTTTGCCCATGTCTGGCATTTTATTATAAATATATATGCAACCATTTTGTAAATTTATAATTATCATTGCTGAAGATATGTATTTGTGCACTTAATATTTTAATACAGCTAAATTGTATTTGCTACCTGTGTGTGCTGCTCCATGCTGAGTGTTGTTATTGATTTGTACTTGATTGACATTGCTTGGGTTGGTTGTCAGTAGCTACACTAACACAATACATCAATAATGTAAACACAAATGGGGCTGCCCCTAGTCAGGATCGCCACAGGTCTCTAGAGATGCGTATAACATGGGGGCATCTCACAAAAAATGTAGAACAGGCCTCACACAACACCTGGCGTCATGCTTCATCATAGGCCATCCTCACCCTCTAAAAACTTGGTTTGATAGAGGGCGGACATACGCCTGCCAACAGGGATGCACTTCTAAACTAAGTGGGGGCCTGTGGGTAGTGAAAGTGATCTAAAAACCATTACAGTTGTCATAAAGACTAGTTTTAATTAATTGGGCAACTGTATGGTATTAAGAGAAGTGAGCGATGACTAGAGAACTAATTATCCCTTCACCGTGATGGTTGTGGTCAACATGTTTCTGCTCAATGTCCCAAATGGGTACGTATCATTCATCAGGACAATGTATCTATGGGGCTCCATCTTTATATTTGAATGGTTGTGTAAATAAAGAACAGCCACCATATGGGAATGTATTGTCACTATCCTCATTGGTATAGTACTCCAAAATTTGCCCTAGGGAATTACCCTACTTTCTCCATGGGAGGTCGAGTGGGGATGGCCCCTACACTGACATTTCTCTTCAGGTGCACCTTCTGCCATGTAACCTGGTGGTGTCCGCTTCGCCTCCCCGTCGATACAAATCAATAATACCCCTGTGGGGATGCAAAAAGGATAAAGCAGATGGAGAATGGCTGAAGGATGCAAATACCAGATCTATTCCCAGGTGGGTGTTGACAGATCCATTTTCTGGTGTTGCAAGAGTCCTAAACCGGTGGGCAACGCCAGTTCTATGTGAAGAGTTAGATGGAAAGTTGACTCCTCTTTCAGTGAAAAATGCAGTGGAGTGTGTAAAGCTAAGAGGGGGAAGCTAGAACTGAAAGCAGTGGGGCAAGTGTGATGGCTTTTCCTGTCTGCACTCTACACATTGCACAAGCATACATTAACACAAGATGCTGAGGTAAGAAAGCTGCAGGAAGAGGTAGCAGCCTTGCAGGAGAGACAGCTGATTATGAAAGAGACTGTGGAAAGCAAAGTAGATAGAAGAGATCAAATGGAGGCAAGGTGCACTGCATTAAAAGTGCAAGTAGCTCAGCAAAAGAGCACCCTCAGCAGTGCAGGTGAAGGCATTGGTGCACAAAGATGGTTGAAATCCCAGGACATGGAATTAGTCAGTCTCTGACAGTGAGGAATGGGACTGGGACAATGAGGTAGAGATATGTGTGGCAGAATTAGGAGGGGAGGTAGGCGAAAGGGTTGAGGCTCTTGAGGCTCGTCCTCTTGTCCAAGATAAGTCAAAAGGTACAGAATACATGTCTGGTGAGGGTTTGAACACAAAGTGAGTTGTTCGAGATAACACACATGTTCAGGCAGAAGCCTGGAGAGCAAATGTTTTGGGGTACTGGGGCAGATTGGACATTCTTATCACCTGATGAGCTGGGGAAATGGGATCGGTTACAACACACGCCATGCTGTGGCAGTGATTGCAAGTTGCCAATGGCCAGCTGGCATTTTCCTTGATAGGTTGGTTGATAAAGGGATTGAAACAGTTGTAACCAACTGCCGTAGATGGTAAGGAGAGTTGGAGACCATGGCACACAATCACAGAGGCAAGTGAGGAAGATGGGAATGCAGACTTCTCAACAGGTTTCTGGGCCCAATGTTGAGCCACTGAACGCAGGGATTAGAGCATGCCTGATTAGGAATGCACCCCCATATATGCAGCGACCTTTGTAAGCTCTTCCAGGACTTGCCTTTTTTTGGGCAACTAGTGAGCTTGCGCAATACTGAGCGCTCGATTGTACCGCTGCTGACTGCAACTGCACCAATGTAGAGCCGATTGCAAATGCATCGCTCAAGCATCTCTTGTGCTTGAGAAGCAGCTGAGAGGCTTTTCTAGTGGATTTTCTTCTCCAGATGGCCATTGGAGTTGTTTGTTGTGCAAAAAGCCTTTTTTTAAAACTTTTTATCCAATAGAAAGGAAGTTCCCCAGAGACTCAAACTCCCTGCTCATATTCAGTAGGCTCCTCCCAGTGCTTTGTCCATCTCCTGGTCACTTTTCATTGCGATTTGGAGCTGGAAGGATCACTCTCCTTGTGTGCTGCATATATAGCATTCTACCTTTTATTTTTGGGACTTCACAAGTAAGTAGAAAAACTGGTGTATGATGGTGCTGTCTGTTTGATTGGGGGCATGCACCACGATTTATTTGTACTTGTATTCAATTTTGAAAATGTATTGTGGTGGGTGGCCATCAGTTTCAGTATGAGCCTAGTTATTTTTTTTCATGTAATTTTTCTTTTTTTGTAATAGTTGCACAGATTAGTACATTGTATCCATGTTTTTTAATACATTTGCAACATTCATTTAATTCACTATGTGGCCTGGTCTGCCAATGGGCCTTCCAGCCAGTAGGCCCAGCAGTAGTCACGGATGCATGAAGCAACTGTTTCTGTGGTGTCTGTTGAATTGAAACATCATTTAGGCCATGGATGGCATTGGACTAAATTATAAAATAAGTTTTTGGGGGTATTTCACGTTTTTCTACTGCAAACAGTGTATAGGTGGGGTAATTAGATTTGATGCCTTGTATATTTTAGCCAGGTTAATTTTAGGTGTTGGCGTTGCTGAATTAATGCTGTTTTTTCTGTGTTCCATGCCTTCTTGGTCTGGCCTGTATGTGAATGTGTTTACCATAGGCCAACATGTGTCGTTGTTCCTCACGCCATGTGGCCAGAAGCCTTTTTTTTTTAATAGTCAGTGCCCATAGGCCTGTGTGTGTTCTTTGTTTTTCATGCCTCCGCTTGTTGTTGTTTGACCATGTGGCTTGTGGCTATTTGATGTAGGCATCCAGTGTGATTTTGCTAGAGGCCTGCATGTGTTCTTTGTTGTGGCCATGCCTCCTTGCTGGTTGTTGTTGTGACCATGTGGCTGGTAGTCATTTTGTATTGCTAGCCAATGTGCTTTTGCGAATGGTCTGCATGTGTTCTTTGTATTGAAGGCCTCTTGCTTGCTGTTGTGACCATGTGACTGGTGGCCATTTGATGTAGCCACTAGGCAGCCAGTGTGCTTTTGCCATAGGCCTGCATGTGTTCTTTGTTGTGGCCATGCCTTCTTGCTGGTTGTTGTGACCATGTGGCTAGCGGCAATTTTGTGTAGGTAACCAGTGTCCTTTGCCATATGTCTGCATGTGTTCTTTGTTTTCTGGGCCTCCTGCTTGTTGTTGTGACCATGTGGTTGATGGGCATTTTGTTAGGCAGCCAATGTGCTTTGTTTTGTCATAGGTCTGCATATGTTGTTTTCCAGGCCTCCTGCTTGTTGTTGTGACTATGTGGCCATTTTGTATAAGCACTAGGCAGCCAGTGTACTTTTGTCATAGGCCTGCATGTGTTCTTTGTTGTGGCCATGCCTCCTTGCTGGTTGTTGTTGTGTGTGGCTGGTGTCCATGTTGTGTAGGCAGCCAGTGTGCTTTGCCATATGCCTGCGTGTGTTTTTTGTTTTCCTGTCCTCCTGCTTGTTGTGACCATGTGTCTGGTGGCCATTTTGTGTAGGCAGCTAGTGTGCTTTGTTTTACCCTAGGCCTGCGTATGCTCTTTGTTTCCCAGTCCTCCTGCTTGTTGTTGTGACTATGTGGCTGGTGGTCATTTTGTGTAGGCTTTAGGCAGCTAATATGCTTTTGTCATGAAACTGCATGTGATTTTTGTTACCCCATGCCGTCTTGCTCAGTTTTGTTGTTGACCATGTGGCACTGGCTGGCAGCCATTGTGCATCCATACAGTGAGCCTTTGCCTTAGAATTCCATGGAAGGAGGAGATATCAGTTTAATAATATACTTGAGGATAATGTAACTTATTGTTAATTTTGTTATTTTCATTTTTTCATTATATTTTTATTTTATATTTTTTTTAATGGTAATTTTTTTAATTCCATGTCTTTTCATTTAAATTGTTCGAATTTTAATTTTGATTTGTTTTCATGTTTTACGTTTTAATATTTTGTAATTTGTGTCCATTTTTTTCCAATTTCTTTTATTGTAAATTAATTTTATTCCCTTTTTGCCTCAGTCCATCCGTCATCTATCCCTCCATCCATCCATCCATCATAGGCGCACAACCACGCAACAGTATTCAGTTTTTGAGGTATATAATTCAATTTCCTCCTGGACACCCTGGCTGTGGTGCACTTTAGACTCTAGCATCATTCATTTATGTAATGATGATTATAATTCCATTCCCCCTGGACCACATTGCCTGCCATAGGAGCACACTAACCTCCATTTTTTAAAAGATTACTGTTGCATTTACCCATTTCGTTCCCTGAGTGCCACAGGTGTCTTCTTTAGAACATATGAACATAAAGGTAAGAACTATCATTCTGTATATCGGGTGTTATTCTGATGGAGAATTATGGTATGGTCGTGTGGTTTGACTTTAAAGTGGTTACATAAGTTAATAAAATAACCACACTAATAATGTCATTTATCTTTACTATTTCAAACTGCAAACAATATAATGTTTCACAAAAAACAATTTCTTGCTTGTTTGCTTTTAGGTGCACAAGAGAAGAAACATCACCTGCAGTATTGCCAAACAGAAGGTCTGTGCAGTCACACATCAGTCCTCCAATCAATTCCTGTTGTGCAGCTTGGTACAACTGAGAGCTTTAAGATGGTCCAAAAGAAAGATGCTTCCAAAAAAGGTGGTCAATGAGATGAAGCAGCTTTCCACCAATGGTATGGTATGTTGCCTCAGATCTTTTTGGACAACCACTTTGTGTGCCTGCCACACCGGCCTCTGGGGAGCAAGCTGAAAAGTAGCACTCCTGCATCAACACCACTACCCCAACCTAAGCCCAGGACCATGTCTGTCAGTGAGGCTGCCACTGCAAATATGTCGACGCTGATGAGTATTGACATTGAATTGGATTTGTCCCTTTTGCAAAGTAGTACACAATCGTTTCAACATCCAACATCCGCCAAAAGTACATTTTCCTGATGTTGGAGCAGAACAGGAGGTTGAGTTTTCTTATGAATAAGAACCTCCTCTTTTAGAATCATTGTTTCCCAGATCTCCCGCAAGGAAAATAAGGGTACTACTCCACCATCTTCTCCAAGCCCCACTTTTGATGATGATGATGATGATAGGGACATTAAGTGGACCCCGGCAGAGTCAAGGAGACAACAAGAGAGGCAAGGAAAAGGAAAAGTTCCTGAAAGATGTAGGGCATAATTACGAGTTTGGCAGTGCGGGAACAGACTACCATGCCAGTGCCCTGCTCCCACACTGCCACATTTGTCAGCTGCCCAGCCGCGAGATTAATTGTTTACTCCTGGTCTGGCAGGTGGTGCTTTGCTGATTCCACGTGATCAGCTTTAGAAAGGCACCATTGTCGGAACACCAAAGCAAATACCTGCACGGCATGTACAGTGAATTACAAGCAGTGCAGGAACTAGGGGTGCATGCAGACAGGGAGCATAACAAGTACACCCCTGCACACATCTTCTGGCCCAGAGGCAACAGGAGAACCTATAGGGCCCCTTAGTTTCAACACTGACACACCTTTCATGGTGGGCTGACTGCCATGAAAAGGGTAGATGTTAGGAAACTAGTAACATGGTTGGCGGTCCGGCAGTGGCACCACCAGCATGTTGCAGCCTCACATCGCTGCAACACTGATGAGGGATCACGGATCCCCGGGGGTTGCAGTGGTCATTTGGAATTCAAACAGTCAAACTCGTAAAGGGGCGGTCAAACCATCAGTGTGGCAGTGCCCGCACCGCCACCGAGACGTAGTTATAATAATGGCCCTTAGACATATGGAAGGGAATAATGAGGAGGATGATGATGATGGGGCAGTCATTGTGCAAGGTGGCACAGAAGAGTCTGACATTGCTATTTAACTTGCTCCGGAGGATGTGGCACAGGTAGCCTGCCAGCTCCCATATTTGCAAAGCCCCAGCTGAGACCTGCACCAAGCCCAACCCCTGGAGAAGCAGAGAGGCAATTGAAGACACGCTCACCTATCTCCAGTTCTTCTTCAGGCATTGGTAGTAGCACAGTAAAAAAGTTCTCCTCTCCAGCTTGGGACTTTTTTACAGTTATCAAAAAGGGGGAGCACATTGCATTATGCACCATTTGCCACACAAACGTTTGTCGAGGTAAGCCTGGTGCACATTATGGTTTGGAGGCAAAACAGACCATATAAAAAACACACACAATCAACATCGAGGCACACCTTAAAATGATTATTGAATGTGATTGTGGTGGTGAGGAGAGTGAGGAGCATCAGCTACAAGTCCAATTATTCTGGAAGGTGATGATGAGAAAGAAGAGGGTGACATCTTCATGCGAAGCAGTCCTGTCCTCAGCATTGTGTTAGCAAAATCACCCACCTCTACAACTTCACAATGGCACAAGACTCGGAGTTAGATGGAGACACCACGGCATACAGTGACTGCCCACCACAATGCACAGTGAGTCTGCCACCACCATCTAGTTCTTGAAAGACACATGTGTTAGTGGCCCCAGAAAGGAAGAAAATCCAGGCTACTATTAGAGGCCCTGTGAGCTGAACCACCCAACTGCATGTTTGCAATGGGATGCTGGCAGAAATGTTAGAGCTAGTCCCTATCCCTTTTTCTTTTTTGGAAGGAGTGGGATTCATAGAATTTGTGCTAGCCATCTGCCCAAAAGGGAAGGTTCCAAGCCATACCTATTTTGCCAGAGTTGCTGTTCCAGTGCTGCATCACAATGTGCAGCAGTTGGTTGGCAAGCTTTGCAGCAAAGTGTTGTTCACACTATCCATCTGATGACAGACATATGGACCAGTTGTGAAGTGACTTATTACATGTGCATCACTGCACACTGAATATCTTTTGTGGGGGTAAAGCAAAAGATATCTGCAGGTCTTGGCCCTGAAGTAAGTTTTAAGAGCGTTTGGCTGCATGCAACAGTGGCCCATGTTCGCCATGGAGAAATCACATACAGCTATGAAAATCTGTGACACATTTAACAGAAAGGTGTATGAATCGCTGTAGCCAGAGGTCCTACAATTGGATTTGTTGCCAGGGAGAATGGCAGAAACTGACAGGCTCAAGGTTCCTCAAGAGCAGTACCCTCATACCTCACCGTCCAACAGCACCTACTGTGTGTGTAAAAACAACCAGAGCATCAGAGTGGCTAGATGAGGGGAAGAGGGTTAGGGAGGGTACTGTGGGGAGGGAGATCTGGAAACAGATGGAGTCTGTTGTTAACAAAGCTATTCAGCAGCAATATATATTACTATGCTCTCAAAATGACCTCGCAATAACACAGTAATACAAGTATATCTATATCTCACCTATAAAGGAATAATGTCTTCCATGTATTAATGTTTCTCACACCTAGTTTTGGTACTTCCTACTCTTGATTATCAGAGTTCCTTGAAATTCCCAAAGACAGCACCTTAAGAGGTTTTAAGAGTCGCAGTTCATTTGTATGTCATACACGCTGAATAAGGAGTATCATGCACAGAGTTACAGTTAGTGACTTTGTTCCCAAGAGAGGTTTGACACTATATAGTCATTGAGCACAAAAGTGCTTTTATACCACCTTGGTCCTTAATTCAGTTTACTAAGGATATCTCCTTAACCTTTAAGAGATTTGTAAGCTTTAGTGTGATCCAAGAGTGTCAAGACGAAAACAAAGCCACACCCGGTTTCCTAACCGGTCTGAAGTTGCAAGCGCTGACCTATGCAGTCTTTATGCCACAACGATGAAGTCCTAAATGAGGCCAAACAATTGTGAATCAAATGAAATAACAATGAGCGCATCCAGAGAGATATGCTTTATCGTCTCCACCAGTAGTAAGCTGCCCTGATCCTTCAATGCTACCGAAACTGGAAGCTTTCTACAGCAAGTGTCAAACAAAGGTGATGATGCTATTTATCAATTAGGAAGAGGCACCCTTCAAGTTGATAGGGTTGGTAAGTGAACACAAATAAAGAGTCCCTTTTATTACATTCACTTTTATTCATTCATACCTATGTCACTATTTTGCCACAGGTATAAAGTGCCATTCATCCTTTATTGGTACAAGATGCTCTCTTCTACTTACACTGTACACTGTTTTATGCAAAAAAAATCTTATTTATTCAAAAGAATCTTTAAAAAGTCTTACATATCTCATACAAAATATTCTACAATAAAACCATTTTATATGTTAGAAATATGTTTCTACACACATCCAATTGTTCATAAAAATAACATTTGTTCAAGTGATACACCAATAGTCTTATGATCCCCCATTCACCTATATTGCACATTTCATAAACAATAAGAATTATTAAAAATTATAATAACACAAATCTTTATACACAGTAAAAAGTTATATTACAACAATAGCACAACAATAACTGAGTCTTTGGTATTTTTGACAGTATGGTAACAAGGGAGTCTTTGGTACTATGGTAATGGTAACAGAGTCATGCAAGAACATGCTATCACACCCGATCTAAGGGTCTTGACTACACAGGGCATGCAATTGGGTCAAAATGAGTGCTATGGAAACGATGTAAAAGTCTGGGCGCATGTATAGCGTTAAGAGGTTCCCATGAGTCTTCTTCTGGACCAAGCCTTTCCACGTGACCAGATTCCATAGTTTACCGTGGCGGTAGTGAACATCCTTTATGGTGCTCACTTCATATTTTGGATGTCCTTGTATCATAATTGGCAAGGGAAGTTTGCCTGTACCAGTCGGTGCAGGTTTTAGCAATGAAGTATGAAACACAGGGTGGATCTTTAAGGCCGTTGGTAGCTTTACTTTATATGTCACTGGCTTTCGAAAGGACAAATAAACTTTGGGTGATAGAGGTTTTGATTTTTGAATGTTATGTTCTTAGTTGATAGAAAAACTTAATCTCCTGGCTGATATGTTGGTCCTGGTTGTCTTTTCCTATCAGTAAATGTTTTGAATTACATCTTAGCTTTCAATACATTTTGTTTCAAGTATTTGATGAATTGTGCAATCTTCTGAAAGTGGTAATTTAAATATTGTATGTGATCACTTGTGGGTGGAGTCAAAACAGGTAAGAAGTGTGGATGCCAACCATAGTTTGCACAGAACGGTGACTTAGTAGTGGAGGTTTTAATCAAATTATTGTAAAGGAATTCTGCTGCATATAGAAGAGATAACCATAAAACCAGGAATGTTTACAGGTAGCAGTGTAGATATTGTTTAAGATCTTGATTTACTCTTTTGGTTTGGCCCTCTGATTCAGGATAAAAGCTGGTTGAATAATGAGTTTTTATTTGCAGTGTTTTGTGCCATGTTTTCCATAGGTTTGATGTGAACTGAACCCCACAATCTGATGCAATGGCATTTTGTGTTATTAGTTTTACTGTTATTGTGGCTGTTGGCAATCTTTTGCAGGGAATAAAACTGGCCATCTTGTTAGGTGATCAACTATCCCTAATATGGTATCCATCTTTTGATCTTGAGGTAAGGCCATAATAAACTCTAGGGAGATATCTTCCCATGGTCGATTGGGAGTTAGTAGAGGTTGCAAATAGCTTTTATTTTGTGTTTGACCAACTTTAGCTTTGTTTCAAGTATCATTGACAAGCACATATTGTATGACAACATTCATCCATTGTGGCCACCAAAAGTTTCTTTGTATTATTTCAAAGGTTCAGGTTTGGCCTGGATGACCCACCAGGGGATCACTCTGACACCATTGCATGACTCTTGTTTTGGAATGTCTTTGGGTTTACACGTAGTTTTGACTGGTGAAAAGGTAGATTGTCCTTAATACTTTGGGTGGAGGCTTTAGTTACCCAACTATTGAAACTATTGATTCATGCTGGTGACATAGAATGGCAAACTTGGTCCACAAAATCATCAGAGATTATTATGCTAATAAGCTACTTGTGTGGAATCATTGGAGGGGCATCACTATTTTATTTTATAGGTGGTGGGTCTTGTCGTAATAAGGCTCCGCTTTGTTGTTGTCAATACCTGGATGAATGTTATCACAAAATCAAAATCAAAATCTTCTTCCGGACCATAGCTTTTCCACGTGACCAGATTCCATAGTTTACCGTGGCGGCGGTGAACATCCTTTATGGTGCTCACTTCATATTTTGGATGTCCTTGTATCATACTTGGCAAGGGAAGTTTGCTTGTACCAGTCGTTGCAGGTTTTACCAATGAAGTATGAAACACAGGGTGGATCTTTAAGGCCATTGGTAGCTTTACCTTATATGTCACTGGCTACACTCATGTGAGATTTTCAAAAGGACAAATAAACTTTGGGTGATAGAGGTTTTGATTTTAGAATGTTATATTTCTGGTTGATAGCAAAACTTAATCTCCTGGCTGATATGTTGGTCCTGGTTGTCTTTTCCTATCAGTAAATATTATGTATTACATCTTAGTTTTCAATACATTTTGTTTAAAGTATTTGATGAATTGTGCAATCTTCCGAAAGTGGTAATTTAAATATTGTATGTGATCACTTGTGGGTGGAGTCAAAACAGGTAAGAAGTGTGGATGACAACCATAGTTTGCACAGAACGGTGACTTAGTAGTGGAGGTTTTAATCAAATTATTGTAAAGGAATTCTGCTGCTTAAAGAATAGATAACCATAAACCCAGGACTGTTTACAGGTAGCAGTGTAGATATTGTTTAAGATCTTGATTTACTCTTTCGGTTTGGCCCTCGGATTCAGGATAAAAGCTGGTTGACTAATGAGTTTTTATTTGCAGTGTTTTGCACCATGTTTTCCATAGGTTTGATGTGAACTGAACCCCATGATCTGATGCAATGGCATTTTGTGTTAATAGTTTTACTGTTTTTGCGGCTTTTGGCAATCTTGTGCAGGGAATAAAACTGGCCATCTTTGTTAGGTGATCAACTACCCCTAATATGGTATCCATCTTTTGATCTTGAGGTAAGGCCATAATAAACTCTAGGAAGATATCATCCCATGGTCGATTGGAGTTAGTAGAGGTTGCAAATAGCTTTTATTTTGTGTTTGACCAACTTTAGCTTTGTTTCAGGTATCATTGAGAAGCACATATTGTATGACAATATTCATCCATTGTGGCCACTGTTGTAACTAGGTTTATCTCCTTTAGGTTGCTCAGCCAGAATGAGTGAGATGTCTGCGTGGAATGTTGGTGTGCGTGATGTCAGAGTGAATAGAATGTGTGTGTGCCTGGTGTGTGTGGAGAATGTCAGTTGGTGAGTGAGGGCTGAGCAACATCCATCAAGCTCCTGGTGGGACCTAATACTTATCTTATTGAAACCAACTAATAAACATCATACTTGAATTAATTACCTGGCTACCATCTACTTTATATCTTCACTTACCACAACAGCCACCAAAAGTTTCTTTGTATTAATTAAAAGGTTCAGGTTTGGCCTGGATGACCTACCAGGGGATCACTCTGACACCATGGCATGACTCTTTTTTTCGAATGTCTTTGTGTTTACACATAGTTTTGACTGGTGAAAAGGTAGATTGTCCTTAATACTTCGTGTGGAGGCTTTAGATACCCAACTATTGATTCATGCTGGTAACAGAGAATGGGAAACTTGGTCCACAAAATCATCAGAGTTTATTATGCTAATAAGCTGCTTGTGTGGAATCATTGGAGGGGCATCACTATTTTATTTTATAGGTGGTGTGTCTTGTCGTAATAAGGCTCCGCTTTGTTGTTGTCACAAAATCAAATTCTGCAAAAAAAAGAGTCCAGCGTAACAGTCTTGGCGTTAATGCTCTAGCACAGCATAGAAACTGAAGGTTTCGAAAGTCAGTGTAAACTGTGACAGGATGCCTAACACCAAGTAAATAATGCTGCCATTCTTTGAATGCCGACTGAATGGCTAAGAACTCTTTTTCAGCCACAGTGTAGTGCTGTTCAGCGTGCAGCATCTTTTTGGAAAAATAAGCTTCAGGGTGTAGCTGACCTGTGCTGGTATCTTGCTGTGATAAGATAGTGCCTGTAGCAGTCTCTAAGGCATGTGTCTCAACAAAGAAACAGCTGTTTGGTGTCTGGATGTCTTAGAATGGGAAAGAGACAAAGGCCTTTTTGAGGATCTGAAAAGCTTGTTCAGTTTCTATGTTCCATAAAAAGGTACTCCTTTTATTTAATGGTATTGCTTTGTCTGACAAATGATCACTAAAACGCCTTTAAAAATTGATGAGGCCAAGGGATCTCTGTATATCTTTGACTGAGGTGGGTGTCGGCCATTCTGTGATAGCTTGTATTTTTCCCTCTGCCATGGCTATCCCCTGTGGTGTCAGGACAAATCCTAAAAATTCTAATTTCATTATGTGAATTTCTCATTTTGTTAGCTTGCAATATAGCCCATGGGTGTGTAGAGAACCGAGAACAGTTTTTACATGATCGACGTAAGTGTCAAGAGAAGGGGAAAAGATCAAAATGTCATCAATGTACACAATGACAAAGCCATCTAGATATTTGTACAGGACATCATTCACGAAGAATTAAAAAGCTGCTGGGGCATTGCATAAGCTAAATGGCATTACATAATACTTAGAAAGCCGTCTTGAAGGCAGTTTTCCATTCATCACCTTCTCAAATGCGTACCAAATGGTATGCACCTTGAAAGTCCAACTTTGTATAGCTGACAAAGAAAGCACCTGGTCTAGCAGAACAGGGATGACTGTTAGTGGGTAACGATATTTAACAGTGACTGTATTAAGAGCTCTGTAATCAATGCACATTCTTAGTTGACTGTTTACCTTTGGGACAAAAACAAAGAGAATGCAGAAGGGGACTTGGAGGGTCTATAGAAGCCATTGGCTAGCTTTTCTTGTTTCCTTAATGCGTAAATCCTGCTGCAAGGAATCTTGGTGTTTAGAACCAGATCCATCTGGCAAGTCCTGTGTGGGGGCAGGGTCTCAGCACTTGAGACACAGAATATGTCTTGATAGGCAACATGCTCCATGCCATGGGCTATTCTATATTCTGTTCTGCCACTGTGGCTATTAAGTGGCAAAGGGTTTGAGAACATTGATTTAAAAGGGCTTTAGTTTGGGTGGCATGTAAACAATTCTTTTTACATCCCTCAGAGTTAAATGTGATGCTTTTAATGGCCCAGTCCATCTGCAGATTGTGCTCTGTTAACCATGGTATTCTTACTATGTAAATATATATATTCGTTATGAACCTCTGCATCTTGACTGCACCATAGCTCCATTTCAATAGTCTGATGTGTGATGAGTCCAGAGGAAAATAAAAAGCCATCTACAGCTCGCACAGTTTCTGAATGTGCTTTTTTACTGTCATAATCTGAAGGCTGGAGCAATACTCATCATCTGTGTAGTTTCTGGTTGCCACATAATCTACCATGAGTACTATCTCTTTTGTATTTATCCTGAACTAGGATTTGGGCATTCAAAGTCAAGTGTGGTGCAGCAATCTAAAAGTGTTGGCAGCCGCCTGTTCAGGAGATGAAACAGAAAGGCTCTGCAAACTCTTCTGACCAGTTCCTGAGCTTCTTAGTTTTCTGACCCTTTAGAAAATGTTGGATGTCCAGGGGATTTTAAGATCCCTGTCCTAGGTTTGGCAGTGCATTCTCTAACAAAATGCCCCTTTTTCCACAATATGGACATTGTCCATTGCAACAACATTGTTCTTTTTCGCTTGCTGAGTGATGTTTGCGGAGCCTACCCATCTCAATTGGCTCACTGACATCAACTGCATTCTGATTTGGTCTTTCTCTTGTACGAACAAAAGGATGAATCTCTGACCAGCTGGTGCAGTTGTTACAGTTGTTACAGTGGGAAGGAGCCGTTTCTTGCCTCAGAATGTGGAGAGATTGACTATGATAAAAATTAGCCAACATTTCATACCACACAATTACACCATTCATGAGGGGGAGGAGTACAAAGCGTAAGGATGGGAGGGTTCACATCGGGAAAGCTAGGGATACATTGTACAGGAGGAACACGCAATATATAGTTTAAGCTACATTTGGGATAAAATTAAAGCAGGTATATAAAAAAATACAAGGGGGCTGCATTATACAGAAGGTGCACGCTGTCAAAGGTCCAAGCTACATGTGAGATCAATATTAAAGCAGTTAAAAATTAAAGCAGGTAGGTATAATATACACGCAGTCTCAGCTCTTGAGGGGATGCCCCGGAGTACAGAAAAATGTATCATCCGTGGAGGCCGTGGATAATGCCGAGGTGGAGGGGTGAAACAAGTTGATGAGGTGATTGAAAGGTATTCATTAGAAGAGGTATTTTCCCATTAAGAACGTTTTGGTCTCCTTTTTAAAGTGTGCCAAGGACGGAAGTCTTCTGATGGAGGGTGGGAGAGAGTACCAGAATCTTGGTGCGGCCCAGAGAAGGCCAGATTGTAGGTTTTTTTCCTCCAGAAACGTGCTGGTTGCAGCAGCAGGACTTTGGCAGATAGGGAGTTTCTGGCTCCTCCGGATAGAACAAGTTTTTGTGCGAGAAATGTAGTGGAATTTGAGGACAGAGCTATGTGAGTAATGCAGGCCAGTTTAAATTGTATTCTGGCCTCAAGGGGAAGCCAGTTCAGCGCTTTGAGGTGGGGAGAGATGTGGTCAAATTTTTTTGAGCCCGTTAGGAGTCTGGTAGCGGTGTTGAGGCAGGCTTTCAATGGGGCCAGAGAGTTCTTGGGTAGCCCTGCAATAGTAGAGCATCCACCTTCAAGTCTGGAAATGACTAGGGCCTGGGTTGCCGTTTTAAGGTCGGACGCATTGAGAAGGGTTTTAGGTTTCTTAGGTAGCTCAGGTGGAATCTAGCCATTTTGGCCATAGAGTTTATATGGCCTTGCATATTCAAGCTGCCGTCAAGGGTTATTCCAAGGGATTTCGCAGAGTCAACAATAGTAGGAGGGCAGGTTAGTGCTGTGATGGTCTTGATCCATTCCTGGATGTCTGGATTGGGTTTGGGTGGTGAGATCAGAAGAAATGTGGTTTTATTTGCGTTGAGTTTCAGCTGATTGTCAGTGAGCCAATGGACTGTCAGCTTCAGGGCCTCGTTAAGGGAGAGAATGTCCTCAGGGGAAGAGATTTTTATGAAGACCAGTGTATCATCGGCATACATAAGGTAGATGTTGGCTGCACGAAGCACCTCTGTGAGAGGTTCAAGGTAAAGGTTGAAGAGGGTGGGAGAGAGGGTTGATCCTTGGGGGACTCCAACAGAAACCGGAGAGGGGGCGGATAGATCACTGTTGATGAAGACTCTCTGTGAGAGGTTTTGGAGGAAGGATCTAAACCATTCAAGGATGGTGCCATCCAATCCCATCCTGAGTTTGAGGCGTTCTAGGAGAATTTCGTGGTTCACTGTATCAAAGGTGGAAGAAAGGTCTAGAAGGATTAGGAGACAGGTTTTGCCTAGGTCTAGGGCTTGGAGGGCATTATCCAAAATGTGGAGGAGGGTTGTTTCCTTGCTGTGCCCAGGTCTGAAACCTGATTGGAAGTCATCTAGCAGGTGAAAGTTGTTGATGTGTAGGCTTAGCTGCTGTGCAATCATTTTTCCAGGACTTTGGCAAGGAGTGGGATATTAAATATGGATCTATAGTTTTCAGCAGAGGTAGGGTCCAGCGTGGGTTTTTAGGATGGGGACAACTTGGCCAGTCTTGAGCGAATCAGAAATTGAGCCCTGTAGGAGGTAGGCGTTGATTATTGCGGTCCAGGAAGGGATGATAGCCTGAGAGGCAGCAGCTCGGCAGTTAGAGGGGGGAGGATCATTAAAGTGATTGTTTGGCTTTAAGGAGGCAAGACTTCTCGAGATAGAGTGATCGTCTTCAATTTTAAAGATAGTCCAGTGTGCTATGTTTTTGGGTGAGGTTTGGGAGGACAATGCGGAGAGAAGATGTGGAGCTGGCTGATTTTGATTTTGGTGTTGGGTTGCGGATTTAAGCTAATTTCCTAAAGCAGAGATTTTGTCACAGAAGAAGGAGGAGAACTTCTCGCTTGATATTAGGGGTTTAGTTATTTCTGTGGCGGTTTTCGCTAGTTTGTTGGATTGGTGTTTGACCAAGTCGAACAATTTGCGAGTTCAATTTTTGGCGTTCTCCAGTTTAGTTCTGAAAAAATCTTTTTTAGTGTTAAGGATTTTCTTATTGTAGGCATTTCCAGCCTGTCAAATAAGTTATAGATGTGCTGCAGATGTGTGTTGTTACCAGATTCGTTCAGTCTGTTTAAGGGATCTCCTCTCCTTGCTAAGGGATCCGCTGAACCAGGGATTTCTGTCCTTGATCTGGGTTCTTTTTAATTTTAGAGGTGCCAAGTCATCGAGAATGTCAGTTATGGTGGAGAAGTAATGGTCCGCTAGGTTGGTGACCGATGTGCACTGTAGGGGGGGAGGTCAGACTCACAACGCGCTGCCAGTTTCTCGTGGTCGAGGTTCTTGGTGTCCCTAACCCATCATTTGGGAATCACAGGTTGAGGTGTCCATGATTTATGGGTGCTGGGCCGGAGGAAGGTGATGGTGTGGTGATCAGACCAATCACAAGGATCAATGGAGATAAGTTTAACCGCTGATTCCTTAGCAATGATCCAGTCTAGGGTGGCACCTTTTGAATGAGTAGGGAGGGAGCAGGCTTGGATAAGGGCTTGATCGGCCAAGAATTCTCTCATGGTGTTGACCTGAGGGTCCTTAGGATCGTTCCATTTGCGAGTTAAAATCGCCAAGGAAAATGTCGTTAGTTTGAGGACACCTTGGCTGTGATGATTTCCATGAGAAGGTCCGTAAAAGTGTAGTTCTTGCCAGGGGGTGGTAAAAGGTGTGAAATTTGCACAGCTGTGAGGTTTTATTGGAGATGGCCGCGCGAGGTATTCACAGGAGTCCGAAGGGTCCACCGGCAGTTCCATAACAAGGAGGTTGGAGTGGATTATACAGGCAATGCCACCCCCTTTTTTCTTTTTAGGGCCGGTCCATCTTTACGATGTTATAGTTGGGCAGGACTAAGAGGTCGAAGTAGGGCAATGAGGAGTTCTTGAGCCAAGATTCAGTCAAGACCGCTAGGTCCGATTTATGACTCAGGATGAGGTCGGCGACATCAGATGCATGCTTTACTGCTGACCGGCAGTTTATTAAGAGGCCGGCTAGGGAGGGGTAGGAGTGGGTGTCGAATATAGAAACGGAGGTGGGAACTTTAGCTAGGTTGCTGTTGGCCACCCCTCTGATGCGGAGGTTAGCAGATCTGTTAGGGTTGGTTGCAAGGATGCAGATAGGGTGTTATCCCCCCGGGTAAAAGAGGCATGGGGTTGTCAGGGCCGAGTTGTAGCTACTGAGGAGGTCAGCCACTTCTTCCTCCATGAGTTCTGAGGGATTAAACAAGCCAGGAATGGGTTTGTAGGTGTGGAGGAGAGCAAGAAATTCCTCCTCAGAGAGGTGGCAAGGTTGCTTATGAGGGCGCAAGTGTCTCAGGGATAGTGGTAGAGGGTGGAGGAGGGGCATTGTGAGGGGGATGTGGGTCGTATTCTGTGAGAGCCGTAGATTAGAGAAGAAGAGTTCAGTGATGTGAAGGAGGCGCTTTAGGTCCAGAATTGATTTGTGGATGCTCAGTGTTACCTCCGAGGATCTGCGGTGGAGAATATCAATATCTCTAAGAGAGGTATGCTCTGGTAAGCCGGGGTCCAGTTGCCAGTGAGCGGTTCTGATGGTATGTGCAGGTAGCCTAGTGGTAGATTCAGGCGAGCTGAGGGCTGGTAGGAGGCAAGCTGTTGGGATGGGGTGAGGGGCGCTAGGTCGATTTGCATCCCTAGGAAGGGGTTAGCTCGACCCGATGGGCCAAATTAGGCATTTCCATACCAGTGTTGTGAAACCTAGTGGTGTTACAGTAGGCCGGTAGCAGGAGGTTAAGGGTTTGGGGACACTTCTGATGGCATGTGGTGGAATCGTGATGGCGGGGCTGGGTTGAAATGTGAGGTGGGCCCTAGGGGGAGTTTCGGGGATCGATGGAGCGGGGATCCCTAGGAGGTCTAGGCTCTGTGGTAAGGGCGCGCAGTGGATGGCATGCACGGGTGATTGGGTGACAGGGCCGGATCGCCCAATGACGAGGTCGCTGGAAGGAGTGGTTGGTGAGGGGCCAGGTATACTTGGTGGAGTGGGTGCGAGGAGGAGCGACGGGAGAGTGAACTGAGATGGGTTGTGAACATGTTTTTTAAGGAGGGTGAAGAGGCCCGCAAATTTTATGAGGTTTTTGGGACACTGTTGAATCAGGATAGTGCCGCTATTGTATATGGTACTGGTAAGGTCTGTATGTAGATTTGCAGACGGAGTTATTGTGATTTTTTTTCCGTGAGGGATGTTCCTTGTTTCTTGTACTTTGAGGAAGCTCAAGAAGGCATTACAGCACTGGGACGTTTACCTGGAATGGAAGATGAGGTCGTTGATGAAAGTGCCCTGGTTTATGCAGAGCCGATTGTCGGATATCAGCGTCTCCGGAAGACTTATCAGGATGGAGTGTTTAAGGGTTTTGGAGGCAGATTTGGAGAGATTTGGAGTCTAGATAATGGTGTAATAATTGGGTCCCGTGGAGGTCAAGCAGGGTTTAGCCATGCTGGGGAGAGTGATGATGTTGCAGGCCCGGTGGTTGGCTTGCATGGCGAGATAAATCTGCGGGTCTGCCCTACAATCAAGGTTTGCGTAAGGGAGCAGTACAAAGTAAAAGTGAAACAAACTACTGCAGGCATACATTTTGATAAAATATAGATTCCCCTTTATTTTTTAACAAAGATATCTACCCTCTCCACCAACACAACATGCCCACAGAGCCAAGCCAACGCAGGATCTGCCACACCAGTGGCCTGCTGTTGACAGTATGGGGGGTGGGACAGTATTTGATGTCGGCTGGCGGCGGTGCGAGCAATGGGATGGCAGGGAGGCTGAGCAGGTCTGGCTGCACTGGGGCCCGGATGAGAGACATTTATTTCCTCCTCTTCCGGGACCACCAGCTGCCAGTATTCCCGCTGGATATGCTTCAGTCTCAGCCACCCCAGATGGGCCACTATCTCCTGTCTCTTGGGTCTTAAGGGTGAACCAGCAGTAGTTATATTGAAAGAAAAGAAAAAAGACACATAGTAAATAATGCTCTGTCCAAACAATTGTTTTAAATTAGTGGGTAATATAATCACAGTGAGTTCTGTTGGATAAGAATAATTGCTTATCAGAACTATTTACTGATGAATGGTATTTGTCCTAGATGACACTAGATGTCAAAGAATGGTCGGGACAATATTTTGGGCATAAATAGAGGTCATAACACAGATCAAAACACACTGGAAGTGAAAGATACGTTTGTTTCAAAAGTTGTATGTATTTTGTTGAGTTTTCTCCAAATAGTTTTCTTTTTCTACCCTGAATCCAAAGAGGCAGATGAATAATAAATGAGATACTACGTCAGACACCTCACATATGAAATGCATTGAAAACTTTATAAATGACGCATTAAGTGAGTCAGACGCTCATTGCACAGCCAACAGTGCAGTCATGAATTGAATCAGGATGCACATTGGTCATAGGTGGTAAACTGCCATGGGCCGGGGGGTGATGAATAATGGGTGGGATACATCTGGCCCACTTAAAAAATATAGTAAGTCAAGGGAATAGAACAAAAAAAAATACCACCCACATTGTACCATAGCTTTGATAACCCATTATATCAGTAAGCAAATTAAGTCAGCAGCATAATCCTCTACATGAGTAGAGCTGCCTTGTTTATTCATCCAAACATTAATTCATCCTTTCATTCTAAGACACCCATAGCCACCTTGATTAAACATTACTTTCTCTCATATAGTCTATCACCATAATGTCCAATCCATTATCTGTCCATTCAATATCCAACATTTTTTTCAACCATCCTTTCGTCCATCCATCCCTTATTATTTATAATACTAGCTTACTTGGACCTGCAATCTTCATGATAGACAATAGAGTATTAAATGTGTTTTTCCTATTTTTACTCTTACAGTACCAGAAGATATATAGGAGTGAGGTAAAGACTACCAACAAATCAGAAGATAAAGTAGAGACTAGAGACTGGAAAAAGTCAGCAACCAAAAAAGAAAAACATGTAATATAAGGACAAAAAGATAATGCAGGGATAACAGGAATGAAATAAAATGTAATCCATTGTGCATTACACGAGGAGGTTTGTATCCCGTCCTTGTTGCCACGTGGAAGGAAGATAGGGTGTAAGAGAAACTTCATTTCTCACCAGCAAGACCAGCTTCCAGGCAGCAACTCCCATCCTAGAACCAAGCACCAACATTATAATACCCCAAGATTCTACCCTAAGCCCAGAACAATCATAAATTCCACCATTAGAGAAATAATAATAATAATAAATAATAGGACTTATTAGACTGAGCAGAGCCCTCAGCAGCGGTGCTGGTGGTCAGCTCTTCCCGGACCCGTCTCAACAGCGTCCCTCCTCGTGCCCTTGGGTGCTACTGTAAGAAATGAAGAAGATAAAAATAAATGGATTGGTGCTTCAGTCAATCTCCACAAAATTATTCTGACAAGCAAACGTAGTCACATTGTACTTCTGTAAAACAAATCACATATAGTACTAGCTTCAACTCTATTGACTATCGTTGAGTCATCCATACTGATCCTAAAATCTTTATTCCAAATTGCCTTACCAAAAACTACAGTTGGAACAAATGCATTGCAGTAAATGATCTTTGATTCTATTCTCATTTCTCAAGCCCCATGATGGACGAACTCAGACTCCCTTTTTTGCAATGAACAGATGCATAGTTGCATACTACACATCGCTGTGAAACAGCTTGGAACTGTTTGAGCTAAGTAAACATAGTCACAAAGAGAATGTGCCACTCACTGATATCACTGATTCACAATGTAAATGTAAATGTATTGCGATTTATATAGCACACGTATCACCCGAAGGCATCAAGGCGCTTGCTTAGGGAACCCATCCTGGTATTCCCCTCTGAGATACCCCAGCAGGGTATCCGCAAGGTGAAAGCCAGGCATCCTGCCGCGAGGGGCCGTTGTGGAGATTAAGCAAGCTATTGCCCAGAGTCGCAGAGTGTGAACCCGTGAATCGAGTAGGCACCGGAGCGAGAATTGTCGAGTCCATGGACATTTTAGGACTCAAGATCCCGCCAAGCCGGGAATTGAACCCTGGTCCCGGGCTGACCTCTGCTTCCAGGTCTGCCTCCTCTAACCAGTGAGCCACACTTCTCACAATAGTGACAGGAGGACAGTCTGCAATGGCTTCTTAATTAATCAACCAAAGCTAGTGTCAGTGATGAGTACGAATAGGTAGCGCTGAGCACTTGCCTAGCAGAAACTAGAAACTGGATCACATAATAATATTAATATTCCAACATTAGCTAAATGTAATTTACCTTTGAGTATGAGCAGCATGCTATTCAGAAAAGAAGAGTTAGCATTGTGGAACACAAACAGAACAAATAATTAATGCTCACTAAGCCCGGGAATCTTGACACCTAGCATGTTGAGCAGGTCCTGTTCCTGGTCTAAGATATGTGCCAAGCGGTGCGTCAGCTGCTGGATGGCATGCTGAACCTGGCTGGGGCTCTGCACATACTGGTGCACCCTCCCCCAGTGCAGCCGATGCTCCAGCAGGGGTATCCGCTGCCGGGCCTGCCACCTAATGCCAGCATTGAGGGGATATGGCTCTGCACAAAATGAACTAGTACTGCCCCCTCCTCCTCCATAAAGATCCCCCGGGAGATGCAGACCTGGGCGGCGGCACCGCCTGCAAGGAAGAAGGGCCTCTCCCATTGCGCTGGATGGGTTATAGAAAAATTTGAAAAAAGAAGGAAAAGGAAAGAAGAAATAGGTTTAAATTCCGGCAAGATGGCCGCCGACGGACCGTAGGAGGCTGCAGCTCCTGACCACTCTCCCGAGGTGAACGCTGAAACTTTGGAGATTGGAATGAATCTTTGGGAATAATTGCTAATAAACTGCAACACCCTGCTTTGTGGAGAACAGGGAAAAAAACGGAGCAACCTATATCAATAAGAGCAGCAAGAAAAGCAAATCTGAAAGTCGACATTAGAGCATGATTAAGACTCTGACGACCTGGGCTTAGTGTGCTAAGTGGTTCGCATTGCAAGCACTTGCCTATTTGGAGAAAGAACCCTGGAGTCTGTGGCAGTTAGCTGGAGCGCCGATAGAAGAAGCTATACAACGAGCTCAGGATACGTGGCGAGTAAGAAGGCAGTACATGGACTTAAAAACAACAAGAGCGGATAAGGATATGATTAGGTCAGAGGAAGAGGATCCCCTGACTAGCGAGACCGAGAACCCTTCGGTGAAAGTAAGAGTGAGGACAAGACACAGAGCTCAACTAAGAAGGGAGCCTGCTAAAGAACGCGAGGAGCTGAGAATATCGGTAGCAGAGAGAAGAAAGCAGAACTTAGAAGCAGGCTCTGTAACATCAAAGGAAGCCTCCCTCCGGCAGCAGACACTGTTTCAATCTTTTCCGATGCTGAGAACTGAGGTCGCCCCTGACATACCTGATGTACCTGATGTCAGCAGCTTGAGCGGCGGTGACGGATTGATTGAGATTACAGAGCAGCTCCCTGGGTTGAGGCTTGTAGGAGAAACTGACCATTCAGAGGTCGGGATGAAGTCAGCGGAAGATACCATTGAAGGAAGGAACACGGAGTTCTCTGAACGGGCAGCCGCCCGGAGTCAGGCGGAAGAACGGGACGAACGGGATGAGGCGCCGAGGTGTATTGAAAGTGCACAACGAGAGACAAAAGAAGATAGTGTGTTTAAAAATGCCGAGCAGAGTGAGTTGCCAGCAACGCTCAAGAAAGGGCATACGGGAAGAACCCACCCAGGCTCGGGAGACGCGATTACACAGCCAGACGCGGTTATAGAGCACCCAATTTCTATTAGCGGGAGAACGGGTGAAATGGACGAAATGGGCGAAACTGACGCACATTCTGAAACAGTTAATAGAAAGGCAGCAGAGCCCGTACCTTTATCGGCAGCTGTAGTAGGTAAGGAGCAAGAGGGGGGATCCTGTTTAAATGAGAGCATTCCTGAATTATCTGAGATCCCTGTGCAGTCTGATAGTAATAAGGGAACAACACACATGATTGACCCTATGATTGACTCTATGATTGACTCTGCTTCAGTAAAAGAAAACCCCTCAGTTACTTTTGCGCACAAAAGAAATGATGGAATTAGTAAGGACAATGCTACTAGCATGCTTGCAGAGGATATACAGGACGGCTCCCAAGGACTTAATAGGGGGGTAGATAAGCAGCATGCTGATAGAAATGTTGATCCCCTCCCAGCAGCTACTGGCTCACCTAGTGATGACTGTTTCTTCACTGGAAACGATGATGATAAGGGAGAGATTGACTCTGAGGGGCCGGATGAGATGACTTCCAATCATAATTTATCCTCTGATAAGGTAGATACACCAACAACTACTACGGAAAGTGACTCAGAGACCTCGCAAATAGATACATCAGAACTAGAGACTGAGTCAAACCATGAACATAACACTATACTAAAACGAAACTTGGTGTCTAAGTTGAGTAAAAAAAAGAGAGCTAAGGGAAGGACCTGTAGAAGAACAAAGAAAAGAGGGAGTGTAATACAATCCGGGGTGGCGAAAAAACTGGATTGGGACTATGCACCCACTTCACAGATGTATCAAGAGGGCGCAGTCGGAGGCTCTGAGCAACCAAAGAGATTACAGAACCAGACACGGATATGTCCACAGACACAGGAAAATAGCAATGCGACAAACTTTGAGCTCTTGTTCTCAACTTTAAAGCAGATTCAGGGAGAGGCTCGCCAGGAGAGTCAAAGAGCTGAGCAGGTGAACAAAAAAATACAAGGGTCTCTACGCAAGGTGGACAAATTGTATACAGAAATGGCTGAGCGGCTGGCGGAAGTTGAGGAGAGGACAGGCAAAGTTGAGGATGAAGTGGTAAAGCTACAGGAGTTCAGGGATGAACAAGAAAAAACTTCATCTGATGTCTTGTGGAAACTTGAAGACTTTGAAAACAGACAGAGACGGAATAATATAAGAATACTGGGTATTGATGAAGAGAAGGAAGGATTGGACATACGGGCTTTTGTTGTGGAATTGTTGAAGGGAGCCTTTCCAGAGCTTGATAAATGGGATTGGGACAAAGAGGTGCAGCGTGCACATAGGTTTCCCTTAACACAAAAGAAAACTACAAACCCGAAAGCAAGGGCTATCTTAGTATATATTGGGAATTTCTTATTGAGAGAGGAAATAATCAAAAAAGCAAAACCTATGACTAAGCGTTCATATAAGGACATAACATTTTTTACCCGCCCAGATTTTTGCCACACGACTGTGGACAGAAGGTGGCGAATGAGGCAGCTAATAACGCCCTTTCAGAATATGGGTTGTGAAGTATATTTAATGTTTCCTTGTCGCCTCAAAGTTGGCCATAATGGCCAATACAGGGTTTTCTTTTCAGAAGTAGTAGCACAGGAGTACCTGAATTACTTAAAAGAAATGAAAGCACAAAGAGATGGGAAGACACAAAATGAGAGAGCGTTAGCCATAAGACAAACTGAGTATGTAACACAAAAAAAGAAACAATGAAACGTAAGAAGAAGAAAATAAAACAATAAGGGTGGAGCAGTACGAGTAAATACCATTAAGGATATAGACTGTACAAAATGATACTTCGGGAGGGTGGGAGCGGAGAGGTCCTCTGGGGAGAATCGGCTGTCAGACAGAGGTCATTATTGACCTCTTTGCCAATAGGGAGGGAGGGGGGGAGGGGTGCGGTCCAGGGGATGGGGAGGGGGAGGGTGGGGAGGGACAGGGCACGACAAGGCAAAAAAGGCAGAAAAGGCAGAAAAAGACAGAGTTGTTAATGAAAGTAAGGATAGGAGCGAGAGGAACAGGAGATAAAATAAGATATAAGATAAGAGACACTAGGTTGCAAAGAAGGAAAAGCATAATTGAAAAATAAAAAGACATAGAGTGATAAAGCTTGAGTATGAGTATGAATACAAGTATAGCTGGGTACACAACAGATACACAAAGAATCACTTATGGGAACGAAATACGTGACATGGAATGTATGTGGGCTAAATGAGGCCCAAAAAAGACTTAAGGTATCATTGTTACTGAGGCAAATAAATGTAGATTTTATTTTTATTCAGGAAACGCATGTTATGAGTTCACAAGATTTTTTTTTAAACAATTGGGTTTTTCAAGTTTTGGTAGCTTCACAGCAAAATGTTAAAAAAAGAGGAGTTGCTATATTAAGCAGAGATAAAAATGTCTGTGTGAGAAAAAAAGCACACGACCAATGGGGAAGATGGACAATGGTTGAATGTAGGATTGATGGGGAGTGGACAACGTTAATAAGTGTATATGGATCAACCGAGGATGACCCAGAGATCCTTCAATACTTAGATGTGGAGTTGGCTACTTGGGCTCCGAGAATTATAATGGCAGGAGATTTGAATATTAATGATGCTGATGGTTTAGGTTTAGGCTCATTCGGCAATTATTGTGGCAGAAAAAAACGAGTGAGCCGTGCTTTACAAGAATTAGCGATTAATAATGTTTTATATGATGTATGGGGGAAAAGAATGCCAGGGAATAAGGGCTATACATATTACTCTGCCCCACACAAAATATGCGTGAGATTGGATTTTTTTTTGTTACAAATGAAATTCTATTAGAATCCAGGATAGATAGACTCCCGCAAATTTTAAGCGATCATAACCCCCTAACTCTCACAGTGAGAAAATCAAGAACTACCAAACAGCAAAGGCAATGGACCTTTGAAAGAGCATTGCTATCGGAAGAAAAATATGTGGAGCACATGAAGTTATGGATTAAAGAATTCTTTGAGAACAATAGAGATAGCACTTTTGTGGGGGTAGTTTGGGACACATTTAAGTCGGGGGTACGGGGAGAGACTCTAAGTTTTAGTTCGTACAAGAGAAAGCAGGAACAAAGGAAAAATGTGGAAATAGCCGAGGCAGTACTTAAGGCTGAGGAGGATTTAGAGGAATGTATTTTGAGTGGAACCCCTGTAGAAAATGCATATTTGAAACTATTAAAAGTGAAAGGCGAAGCTGAAGGTGATATTGCTAGAAAGGCTGCAAAACTTTATATTAGCAAAAGAGAAAAATGTCACGAGTTTAGTGAAACAGTAGGAAGAACCTTAGCAGTCCGTACAAGACAACAAGAAGCATTAGGCACTGTAAGGGAGATTAAGGATTCTTCTGGCACGATACATACAGAGATGGAGAAAATAAGGGAAGTCTTTAGATCTTTTTATGAAGAGCTATATGAGGAGCCGAAGGACTGATCCCGGGAAAATCAGGGACTATTTACAGGATATTCTGGTGGTTAGATTCACGGGTGAGGAAGCAGATAGTTTAGAGGAGATTTTTGTGGAGGAAGAAATAAAAAATGCTATATTAAATCTTCCATCTGGAAAAGCAGCGGGCCCGGACACGATCCCAATAGAGTTTTATAAAATATTCTGGGAGGATCTAAAAACAGATATGCTCAGGACAATGCAGAAGGCACAAAATGGTGATTCAATACCTAAGACTTGGGGAGGTGCCGAGATAGTTCTAATATTAAAAAAAGGGAAACCAGCAGAAGAACCTGGATCATACAGGCCTATCACGCTAATGAATACGGATACAAAAATCTTTTCCAAGGCATTGGCGACAAGATACGCTAGGATAATAGATAGGGTGGTGAGCAAAAATCAACATGGCTTCATACCAGGGAGGGGTACCACCCACCATACGCGTAAAGTGATCACATTGCTTGATGCCGCAGCAGTCTCAGGGGATCCAATAGCAATTATGTTATTAGATGCAGAAAAGGCATTTGATCGGGTCTCCTGGGACTATCTGTGGTTTACATTGGAAAGGGTAGGAGTTAAAAAGGGGTTTATTAAGGCAGTGCAAGCATTAAACGTAAACCCCGTGGCCTCGGTTAGGGTGAATGCGGGGGTCACTACTCAATTTGTGATAATGAGAGGTACAAGGCAGGGGTGCCCCTGTTCACCATTGCTATTCGCAATGTATATGGACCCATTAATTCGAAGAATAGAAGCAAGTCCTTTAATAAAACCATTACCTACCAGGATGGGCCATTGTAAAATATTGGCATATGCCAATGATGTTGCAGTTATTACACCAGGCTATTCCCCAAGTAGAAGCAGAAGCCCTGAAGTTTGGAATAATCTCGGGCTGCAAACTTAATACTGCTAAGACGCAGATTATTAAGAATCGGCACACCCCCTGTATAGATGGTCGAGTGATTAAATCTGGAACATATCTGGGGGTGAGCATATCGGCCGAGTTAGATAGTTTAGTGGAAACAAATATAACCCCTTTAATAAATAAAGTACGAAAGGATTTAGATAGAATAGATAATTTGCACTTAACAATCTTGGGGCGGACTAATGTGATAAAAATGTTGGTGTTGCCAAAGTTTTTGTATTTTTTCAGAGCAATCCCTTTATTATTTGAGAACAATTTATTTAAGAGGATAGAAAATATGATTAACAGGTTTATTTGGGCAAAGGGAAAAACCAGGAGAGCACTCAGGTTCATGGTGTTACCAAGGGAAAGGGGAGGGTGGGCATTGCCAGATATAAGGTCTTATTATTGGGCAGCAGTTCTACAAAATATGGTGGGTCTGGTGGGTGGGGGAGAAGATGAAGGAGGGAATGAGTTAGGCTCATTGGCAATATATGGTTTGTTATTAGGGCCAGAAGTAGAAAATGTTTTTTTGAAGTATACTGAACCCAGCTATTATAAAAGGACACGTTTTAAGACACTCATCGCTGCATATACTGTATGGAAAGCTTTTATAAAAAAGTTTGGGTTAGGGCGATATAATGCATATACAAGATTGAAAGGAAATCCGAATCTATCCGAGGAAATCACTTCTGGGACTATATTGGGAGAATGGGAAAGAAAAGGGCTTAGAAAGGTTGGAGACATTTTGGGGCAGCAGGGGGTCTACCAGTTTTCTGAATTACAAACTAAGGGAGGATGGAGGATTTTCCGCATCCTCCGGGCCGGGCCGGCGGAAAATCCTCTGCGGACCCACCAGGACCCACCGCCACATTAGGATGGCTGGTGGGTCATGGTTTAGGTCCGCAGCTTTTCCGCCGCAGCTGGCTTACAACCGCGGCGGAAAAGCACTAAAATGGTGAAGGTGTCTCTTAGACACCGTCAGCCAGATTAGGATGTGCTTGGGAACATGCTTTTCCGCGGCGGCTTTTCCGCCGTGGAAAAGCATGTGTAACTGCACTGCAGGGGCCCATTGCGGGCCCCCTAGGTGTAGTGGGGGGTACACATGGGGGGTACCTATGGTACCCCCCTGCATTTGCGTGCACAATGCAGCAGGCACCGCGCGGTGCCTGCCGCTTTGTGCACGCAAATGCTGTGCATGCATTTTTAACATTGCTGCGGGTGCAGCTTGAAGCTCCACCCGCAGCAATGTTAAAAATAGAGGATGTGACCGCCACCCTGGCGGTCACATCCTAATCTGCACAGAGGGAACGCCGCAGCCCATGCGGACGTTCCCTCATGCTCTGGGGTCGCGGACGGACTCATGTCCGTCCGCGATCCTAATGACCCCCTATGTTTGCATTAGATAGAAGACAATTTTTTAAGTATTTACAAATTAGGAGTTTTCTATATAATAAGAAAGGTGGACCATCAGGGTTTAACAAAAATGCAATTATGGAAGTGATACAAGCGGGGGAGGATTGCACCATTAAGAGATTTTATGCAGAACTGCTGGCCTCAAAAGAGGACGATATAGAGGGCAACTAAGTGGAAACATAGCTTGAAAATTAGTGAGGAAACTTTTGATATATCCTTAGAAATGGGATATACATTGTTATGCTCAGCGCCCTTACAGGCACAACATTATAAAACACTATATCACTTATACCATACGCCTGCTAAAATAGCTCAATGGGGTGGCATAACTGGAATCAATTGCTTTAGATGTGGGGACTCCGAAGCAGATTTAGTACATATATTGGCAATATGCCCTCACTTGCAGCCACTGATAAAAGATATTGAGGGTTTTTTTCAAGGTTTAGCAATAGATGTCACTCTCACTTCGTCAATTATTCTCTTGGTGGTAAAAGAAGAAGGTGATGAACAGCAACAGAGTAACTTCAGGGTAGGTGAGAGATGGGAATATTTCTTATTTATGGCTATGGCAGTATTAAGACTCACTATTGCATCGGCATGGTTAGACCCTAAAGCACCGTCATACCACCAATGGCTGGCTAAATTACTCTCAATATATAATTTGGAGATAGAGATATATGCAAGAAAGGGGAAAAAGGGTAGGAAACTTGTTAGGCAGATCTGGGGCCCTATTACTCGGTCTTTTCTTTTCTGTTAACATGTCTAGATATTTGTAAGGCAAATGCTATTGTCGTGCCCTGTATGTATGTAAAAACGTGGGAAAAATCTGTCAATAAAAAAATTAAAAAAAATAAAAAAAAAGGAAAGAAGAAATAAGCAAGTAAGGGGAAAACTAAACAAAATACAGAAAGTCATGAAAAACACCAATTGTATTTTCAAAAAAACAAAATACACAGACACAAAACCACACACTAATAAAAGAAATATAAATGAAGGGGTACATAAGTTTTTGATAGAGAGAGGATTCAAGAGATTAAAGAGGGATGAAAATTAAGCCCAGCTCCATAACAGAGAGTGGAAACACAAGATGGCCAAGACCCTACTCCATAAGCTCCAGACGATCCAGAACACTGTGGCCGGACTCGTCCTCAGCATCCCCCTCCACAAACACCTCAGCAAACACCTAAGGAGACTCTACTGGCTTCTCGTGGGGAAGAGAGTCACCGTCAACTTCCTCACTCATGCCTACAAATGCCTACACAACACCGGACCCAATTACCTCAACAACAGAATCTACTTCCACGTACCCAAACGAAACCTCCGATCCTCCAACCTCGCACTGGCTGATATCCTGTGCATCCACAGAGCCAGAGCAGGCAGAAGATCATACACTCACACTGCAGCCAATGCAATGGAACGAACTACAGGCAGACATCAGACTCGCCCCCTCCTTGAACACCTTCAGGAAGACCCTCAAGACCTGGATCTTTGGCTGAACAGATCTGTGCCCCCCTCACCCTCCCAGGCCTTGAGATCCTCACAGGTGAGGAGCACACTTAAAACACCCTGATTGATTGATTGATTTCACATAATATAAGTCGAGCCTACTGCCTTTGTTGCGACCTTTCATACTAAACAAATCAGACCTTTTGCATGAAATATAAGTATTTTCATGAATTTATCCGGGCCATAACGTTTGTCATTGAGTTGTCAAAATACCAAACTCAGGCCTACTGTATTGAACATCAACTTTTCCACTTTACCTGAGTCATAAAATTAGAAATCTTTTCACTTAGCTAGCAAAATAGTGTACAAGGCCTCCTAGAAGGGCCTAAGAAGTATTATTAGTATGGAGATCTTTTGACCTCAGGGTGTCACAGAGGGTCACCAGCACCAGCTCCATTCCTTGCCATTATAAACTGAGATTCTGTGTAACAAATTATCGACTACAGACTTTAACATAATGTAATACCAATGCATTCCTAAAGGTCTAAGGATGACTACTTTGGGACGTGTCTAGCACTATTTCCCTGATGACAGTCACTGAATTATCCTCATCCATCGAATTTTACTGCATTAATGAGATCCTGGTCTATTGCTTGGTTACAGTCATCCAGTGAAAACATCTGCTCTTCACTGCCTCAAAAAACCTTAAGCACAGAATTTAGACAGTGTTACAACTGCAACTTAGGGCCACTACCTTGAAGTGCGTTCAGTTAACAATACCATAGTGGACTCTTACCATGTCACAAAGCTTGAATTACTGAATGATTTCTAGGAAGGCCCTTGTATGAGTCAAGGTTTTGGGTGCTGAACGTCTATAATGAAATGGATCTTTACTTAATTCATTATCTGCGTATGCTATATGTTATATGTTATATAGTTGCTTGTAACGCGCACTGCTAGTCGAAACTGTCCTGGCGCGAGAGAGGATTGTGGTGTCAGCTAAAGGAAACAGGGAAACTACAAGGCTTGCCTAAATAAGTGTGTTTTCAGATGTTTTTTTTAAAGCTTGTGAGGTCCCATGTCCCAAGCTTATGGGCCCATGTAGACAACAATCCACTGATCTATTTGAAACAGTAGGCCTGATGTACGATGGAGCAGGTCACAAATTGTTGACGTTTTTCTACAGTGCAAAGTGAGACCTGACCTGCAGTTTATGTCATGAAAAATGTACTGATTGGTCGCACTGGAAAATATATGTTAGCAAGAGGTCAATAAACTTCCTCCCTGGTAAGTATTATGATGCAAGGAACATTTTGTGATCCATGGTTGGATAATGGAGGCTTTAGAGATACACCAGGTCTTCATCCATGTGTTTGCATTCCGTTTGTTTTCAAAAGATAGCATGCAGTGCTCATGAAGAGGACTGTCCAACTTCAGAGACTCTATCTTTTTATTATCTGCACTCTGTGGAAGTGCTGTTTCCTTGCTTTATTTTCTGCTTATTGTCTTTATCAGCACTCCATAGAAGTTTATGTGTTTTCTTGTCCTGCAATGCACTTTCTGTTTGCATGAAATAAATAACAAACATTTTTAAAATGGGGCGCTGGATTGGAAGAGTGACACTGAGAGGGAAAGGAGGAGTAACTTACTCCTCCTCTTGGCATCACTCTTGCAGTCTGGCTCTCCATTTTAAAGGTTGTTGTTATTTATTTACTTAAGGAACAAAATATAATGATGGACCCTTCCTAAAGTCAGCACCTGACTAACTTTCTCCCCGTAATATTCTTTGACCCTTGAGTTAATGAAGGGGATTGTGTGCACACTGGATGGCACCCATCATCACTATGCCTATTCCCTAGGGAATTTCAGTGCAAATAAAACAACCGCAAAGGTGCACCACAAAAAGCAAGACAATAAGTGCAAATGGTATTTAAGCACAATGAAGAAATATTTCTCAAAGAGATGTTGATAGTCTTCTTTTAATCTTTATTTTCAGTTTGCAGTAAAACATACAGCCGACGCGTTTCGTCCCAAGCTGGGACTTCTTCAGGGCTTTAAGTTTATGGTACGTCGCTTGTGAGGAGAATGTGAGCGGAACCGGGGTCCAAGGGGCGCCTTCCCGGATACTGTAATCCTGATGTACGGGCCGGAATGTATATTAGTTCATTCCAATGCCGAATTAACAGGGTTGGACTGTAAGCATGCTAATAGGCGATCAAGGCAGTGCTTAACAGGGTTCCTGAGTAGTGTAAACGGTCTTGCCACCTTAGTTTGTGTCTGTCTTAAGCCGTCTACTGAGTGATTTATAGAACTAGTAGGGGACCGATGGTCCTATTTGTCCAAGGGAGGAGGGTGTGGGCACTGTGTTCCAGCAGGCCGTTCCTGGTAAAACGACCGGCGCCCATCCACAGCCCTCGTCCCGCCGAAACACCCACAGCGACGTCATTGTGACCGCCTATTAGCATGCTTACAGTCCAACCCTGTTAATTCGGCATTGGAATGAACTAATATACATTCCGGCCATTACATCAGGATTACAGTATCCGGGAAGGCGCCCCTTGGACCCCGGTTCCGCTCACATTCTCCTCACAAGCGACGTACCATAAACTTAAAGCCCTGAAGAAGTCCCAGCTTGGGACGAAACGCGTCGGCTGTATGTTTTACTGCAAACTGAAAATAAAGATTAAAAGAAGACTATCAACATCTCTTTGAGAAATATTTCTTCATTGTGCTTAAATACCATTTGCACGTATTGTCTTGCTTTTTGTGGTGCACCTTTGCGGTTGTGTTATTTATTTACTTGTTCCAGCGTCAGCCCCTCCAGTATGTCGGAGGAGAGTCACCCTCCTGCTGCCAGTTCAGGAAAGGTGAAAAATAAAATGGTAATAAAATGAATTTATTAACATTTTATTTTTCACTGCTTCCAGCTCAAGCAGTGTTTGAGGGCGGGGTCATTGCTGCTGCAGGGGAGGAGGAGCGATGCTCTCTCCATTTAAAAGAGCACATATTACTTTGCCCAGATGCCTTGCAACGGCCAGCCTAACATGCACACTTTAAACCCCTCCAACTCGAGCTGTCTTAGACAGCTGGGTTGAGAGCAGGCACAGATCCCCAGTTCCTGAGGGATTATTGAAGCAGCTGGCTCCAACCAATCCAGAAGCTTCTCTCATGCTACTTAAGATTATCAGCAGCTTGAAAGTAGCATCTGGTTTGGGAGAGGGGAGTTGGCTGAGGCTTGACAAGGAATCGTGCTCGGAATGCAGTCCAGAAGAGGATGAGGACGCATGGGTCAGTAAATATTTTATGTCTTTTATTCTTTCCTTTTTTACCCAGTTACAGCAACTGCAAGAAATTCACATTGCCTTCAGCCTCAGCTCCTTAGCTCTCAACCATGACCTCTTATACAGAAAATACTGTTAACAAGCCATGGTTAAAAGCTTTGGCATTGAGTCTAAAGACATTGTTGCTTTATCACAGTGCCTGTCCCTGGGTTAAAATACACTTTGCTCTTCGATGTCTCACCACTATTAAGTGTCACTGCCCGCCACTGTTTAGTTCACCTTTCGGCATCGCTCTTCCAGCCCTACTTACCATTTTAATGATTTTTTCATTTATTTGAATGAATATACCCTTTATTTGGTTATTATCAGAAGAAGCAACCATAAAAGCACACATAAAATTTCAGTATTATTTATTTACTTTTTTGAGAAAATCACACCTGCAAAGTGCTACTAGGTCCATTGCACACTTTCTTTTATTTCCCCACTCCCTGTCCCTCAACTGTCTTGCTCCGCGTCCTGCTCCCCGTTCTCCTCCCATTTTATTGGCTATTTATTGATTTTTTTACAAGGACCCAGCAGCTGTAAAGTGCAACTAATCTGTTCATTTCCGTTTTTTATGTTGACCAGCACTGTTCTTTTACTTTCTTTTTAATTTATCATTCTAAAATGTCTGTCTTCCCTGTTCAATGTGTAAATTAAAAATGGCCGCCACGTGTCAGACACACGAGTGCACATTTGTCATGATGCATGCATAAGCATTGGCAGTCATACTGGAAGAAGTTTAAAAAAACACATTTTAAGGTTACTTGTCCGACATATGCATATCCGACATATGCATGTGAAGAGCAATCAAAAAAGAACTGACAAAGGCACCTGTTAGAGACGTATTGGCTTTGCCTTTGTTGTTTATCTCTGGTTACTCTCCTTTACCCTACGTGCGTAGCATGAAGATTGAAGGTATCCAAGCATCAGGCTAACTTCCTCAGGACTACCCATTGCCTTTAGCATTGTGTCAGACATTAGAAGGACATGTTTATAGTAAAATACAAATTCTTGGAACTAGTCACTTGCTTGAAGTTCCTCTTCTTGTTAGTATAATGTGAGGTTGACTGTTATATTCCTACTGTAAATGATTTCTGTTTACAGGCATATTCTGTAGCCAGTATGTTTCAAAGAGGAGAACAACCGCATCACTTGCCAGTAGTGACATCATAGTGCTAGCCTAAAATATTATCTGAGCACCATTTACAAGATACAAATAGTATGCTTAGAACCCCTTCCCCTCCAGCTGACATGACCCAGCCACAGATAAGGTTAAAACCCTGACTTCAAGTATGGCCTGAGAACAAAGGGAAGCACCGTACTGTATAATAGATGCTGCTCTGCACCTAACTTATTGTTTATTTGTGTTTTATTTGTTGCTTTACACATCATTGACTTACTGTAGGAAAGTAGGATCTTATGGTTACCCCCACTTTTTGCTTCCTGTGATGCTGTTTTTGACTACTCTGACTAGGATCCTGCTAATCAGGACCTCAGTCTATCTGCTTTCTCCCTAAACTGTTATGTCTAGTACTTAGGTACACTCCAGATTGGATAATGGGGTATCCTTGTCAGTCCCTAATATATGGTATCCATTTACCAGGGCATAGGTACCCCAGCAGCCTCCCATGGGTTGAAGCATGTATTATGCCACCCATGACAGGCCAATCAAATTGAACTACAGTCCTGCCATTGCAGCCTGTGTAAGATGGTGCATGCACCTCTTACTTTAGATATAGGTTTACTATATCTAAGGGTCAATGCGCTTAAAACCTATGTCACCCATATATCAGGCCTTACCAATCCTGAAGGCAAGGTGCTTGGTTGTAAGTGAGAGGGTACCACTGCATGAGCAGAACACCTATGCAGTCTACGGAGTCAATTGCCCCTGTTTGTCAGTGTATCGGCCATTTACGACATATAAAGTGGCATTACGTGACTGCGTGATGACCAACTCTAAAACGGCTGAAAGTAACCCTATCGTGTTTGGTATCAAACATTGTGGAATCATACCCCCACACCGGTACCCAGTGTGGGAGTATGATTCCACCCCTCAGAAACGAGATTTGTGAGGTCCCTGGAGTACCTGGTGCCTGTCTTCTAGTCCCGGGCAGTCCAAAATGGTTGCTGTGGACCTGAGACACGTTTCTGCCCTCCTACCGCTGAGCCAAGCTCGAGCAGGCAGAACAATAGGTATCCTGTCACAGGGAGGTGTGACCACCTCCCACACAGGACTTAGTGTATTAGGCCTGGGTGGGTGAGCTTGCTAGCGACCGAAGGTCTGCATGAGGGGCACATTTGGTGTCCCTGTGCATAGTCCAGTTCGAACCAGTCCTGGGAGCCATTGGCTCCTGCTCTGGCGTGAAACTGGACAAAGGACATGGGAGTAACCTCCCCACTGTCCTGACCCTCTCCTGGGAAGATTCCCTGAATCTGTCCAACCCTCTCCCATGGGTAAAAAATTGCTTACATGGCTGAAGGACCCTAGATTCGATGTGGAAAAGATTCTTAAGCAAAAACAACTGAACCTCGGCTGTCTGGACACTTTAGACTTTGCTGGACTTCATTTGGGCCTGACTTTGTCTCCCTCCCAGTATGAAACCTTGTTTGTGGCCGTGCACCATTCAGACTCTGTGCAAGACCTGTGGAGCATCAAGGACAACTGAAAACATCTCCCTTGGAGTGAAGAAGTCACTCCCATGAAAACGCACATCATGACATACCAGTCTGCTGTTCCTGAGCTCCTACGCACTGTGAAGGCTCCAGCAACACAGGAGGTGGTCTTCCAAGTCCCTTCAGGTCCGTGCAGCCCTTTCACCAGTTTGAGCTCAGAATCCCTCATTCGGGCTGCAATACCCTTACCCCTGTGCAAGTGCATATGCTTATTGGCATTCCCAAAACAATTGCTCTGGGCTCCGAGTAGCCCCAACCTCTGGCCCCATTTCCACTAAAGAACTTTGAACTCCTCACACTGAGTGCTCTGTGGGCTGTCGCTTTGTAATTCAGCATGAGGTCCCCTCGCAACTCCTGTGCCTCCGGCCTGTGGGTCCTCTTGAGGGTCAACACTGATTTTCCTGGGCTCCTCTGGTTGCTCCAGGCTTACCCCAACTCCCCTATGTTTGTTGAGTCTCCTGGACCTTGCTGGCCTGAATCATAACCTTTCTTGACCTTCTTCATGGGTTGCCACTGCCATGGCTTGTTGATGCTCCAGGCCAGCCAGACACCCACCCTTCAGCACTCAACATCCTTTGATAGACAGCTTGTATCTGGCTCTTGGTTGTCCTCGACATCTGCTTTTCCCGGTGGCTGCAGAGTCAAGAACACCCTCAACGCACCTGAAGCATCCAACATCAGTGGGCATTTGTCTACAGAGCCCCTTGTCACTCCTGAGTGACCCAGACCCAGTCCTGGTTGCTTTCATGTACTCTTCATCCTGAATCCACCTTTGGATTCCAACAGACACTTTTCTTCAGTGGCTCTTCCTCGAAGTCTTCCATTGAGATCGACGGTGGTTTCCTACATAACCTCAGCCCCATGCACCCGGCTTCCATGGCACATAGGTAACTCTGGTACTATGGTTACACAGGTGGGGTGGCTCTTCAACCTCCTGTGATCCAAGGGGCTTCCTCTTAAATCACTGGTAAGGGTCCTTATACTTTAAAACTGCAACTGTGACTCTCCATTAGAATTGTACAGCGCCTGCGGTCATGTTCTCATACTGCACCCGTCCTCCTTGGGTTACCTACTTACTCACCTTGGGTGGTTCCTTGGGGTTCTAGCGAGTATACATCCTCTAAATATTGTTTTGACTACAGTCATGGTTCTTATACCACTATTTTAGTATATGGTTTGGCCCCCACGGAGCCCACTGTGTATTAGTGCTACTTAATATTGTTTCTGTGCTGCAGTATTGTGTGCTATGTGTTTATCTGCATGTAGCAGATACTGTGAAGTTTTTAGAATGTGTTATAATAATAAATACATTTTTTTATAATTACTGTGCAGTTGCCCTTTCATTTAACCACTGCAATAAGGTTGCCTTCTGGTAAAACAAGCTGCTGAACATTCCTTTCAAACTAAGCCTGAAGGCTGCGCTCCACAGCTACCACTTGGATAGCTTTCTAAGGTTATCTTTGACCTCTTAAATCCCCATAAGAGTTGTTTGGACTGGTGCAAGGTGCCCACTTTAATTAGTGGACAGCATATACCAGGCAAACTTCTCACACTTACCCTTTATGCTTTTGTTTGGTCATCAAATTTTCCATGTATTTGTGTTTCTGTATTTGTATTGATTTGTTCCTGCTTGTCAGTTCTACCAGAAGTGCTGTATGTATTCTACAGGGATGTGATGGCGTGCGGAGTTACCTGCCTAATTATCATACTCACCTGGGCCCATAAACATTCATACTTTGAACAGGTAAATCCAGCTTTTTATTTTCTACTATTAATTTGCCAATCAGGTTTATTTTATACTTTAGGACTTTTGCCTATACACCTTGACTTACCAATCCTAGTCACCTGTATGTAAGTCCTAAGACTAAGTTAGAATAATAGGTAGGAAAATAACATTTCATTTACCTTCATAAAATAACCACAGACTCGGGAAAAACTTAAACACTTTATCTATGCAAAGTTTAAAATGTCACAGTCCATACAAGTGAAGTTAAAGCTTTTTCAATTAGAAAGATAACGATCAAAGAAATGATATGTAGAAATATCACAAGACTTCTTTTATGCATTGAAAACAAAGGGAAGGTGAGAAAGGAAAATAGTACAATGACATACCCACACAGATCCATATTTACCTAGAATGGTGTGAAGAAGACCAACCCTGGCCATGGGCTGGGACAAAGGGAACAGGCCTCCCGATAGTTTACCGTATTTTCCGTCGTATAAGACGAGTAGGGCGTATAAGACGACCCCACCACTTTTCTTGTTAAAATATAGGGTTTGGGCTATACTCACCATATAAGACTACCCCTCTTTCAACGCACACCAAATAAAAATTAAAAAACATCAGATTTGATTTTAATATGGTAATTTTAATTCAAATGTTTATGACATGCAGGTACTTAGTAGGAAAACTGTCACTTATAAACATAAGACTGTTTGTCATCAAACATGTAAACATAAAACAGTGCAAGTGGATTAAACTTTTCCTAATTCACTCTAAAGCTGAAAAGAAGGATAAGGCAATAAACCCATGGGAGCTGCCATGCAGTTTGTTTTCTAAGCTTTTCTAAGCTGTCAACCAAACTGGACCTGGTGATGATAGGAGGAAAATAAACAATAGAGAGAGAGCAAGTGTCGGGCAAGTCCCTGGCGAGTCAGCAACGCCCATCATAACTCCAAGCTATTTTTACAGGATTTGCTGGTGTGGCAGTTGCCCTTTAAAAGCCTTCAAAATCCTCCGGTTCGTCGTCTGATATCATAAGTAAATCAATGAGATCTTGTGATACTTTTTTAAAGCAGTCATCGTATGGATCTAATTCCGTATCAAATGGTGTGGTCTCGGCTTCGCTTCGGCTTCCTCTTCATCTTGCCACAAGTAGTCGTCCTCCATACCATCTAATGAATTTGATTTGCCACACTTCTTGAAAGACTTGATGACTGTTTGTGCATCAATATCATTCCAGACATTTATGACAAACTTGCACAAAGCATCCAACTGTGGAGCAAGCATGTTACCTCCTTTTTTGAATGACTAACCATCCACTCATTCCACTGTTCTTTAATGCGATCTTTAAATGGCTTGTTTAGGCACACATCCAGTGGCTGTACCAACAATGTCAATCCTGCAGGAATAACTGGCGCATCTGTTTTTATTCTTACCAACCTTTGCTTGGTGCTGGGAGTTAAATGGGAGTTAAATGAACCCTGAACATATCCCACACCAGTAGACTACGTTTTTGAATAAGTCCACCTGGTCGTCTGCTCCATACATTATCAAGCCATAGCTTTACCCCTTCTTCATCCATCCAGCCTTTTTCATTCACATGTAAAAAACAACCAACAGGAAACTTGAGTTTAGGCATTGTTTTTCTTTTAAAAATAATCATTGGTCTCAGTTCAGCTGTGCATGCTAGTACCACGTAAAACTGGAATTCTCATGTCCTGTTGTTTTTATTGAAATAGTTTTTTCACCTTTTGGATGGACAGTTTTTTTTGCAACCATATCAAAATTCATTGGACTTTCATCCATATTTCCGATACTACTTAACGCATAGCCATGTTTATTGTGCTGTTGTATTACGTAGCGATGGAAACTATGTACTTTGGCATCAAGATTTGCAGGTAATTTTTTTGCAATTATCGTCTTTTGCCTCGGTACCAGATTATGCCTTCCCAAGAATCTAGTACACCAGGATACAGTGGCCTTAAATCTGTTGCTATGATCTGGGTTAGATTTGGCCCACTGAAGTGCAAACAAACGTATTTTATTTCGTGTCACTACATCACCGCTTTGGCGATGCTCATTCACCATGTCTGCTGCATGATTTTCGAGTTCTGGCCAATGTGAGGTGCCTCTTCTTAATGCACACTTCCTCCTTGGCATACTCCTTAATGCTTTTTCATTTGCTTTCCAGTCCCGAACCATCTTTTCTGTTACTCCATATTGTCTTGCAACAGCACAGGTATTTTGTTGCATGGCAAAGTTTACAACTTTAAGTTTGTAACTGGCTTCATATTTCTTTCTTCTTGCTGCTCGAGCCATGATGGGTTCTTGACTGTTAGCCATTTGTATACTGTACTGTATGTACTGGTGCTGTACTGTATGAACCGGTACAGGAACTGGTGCTGTGCTGTACTGTTTTCACCACCACATGTACCTGTTTACCAGATTGACTGCCTTCCCTGTTTACAACAACCAGCCAATCACGGCAAACGATGTACCGGTAATTCCTGTGCACACTGCATTCAAACTCTCCTTGGATTTGGAGGTTTGTAGGATGCTTCAGAAACTGTGGATGAGACATTTGGCTTTTAATAATTGTCCAAAGGGTGTGTTATTTTTCTGATTGTTCAGATTTTGCTTTGTATAAGGGTCAGTGTAGTTATTGAAGTGTGCATACATATAGGGCTCTGCTATTCGAAAGACATGCCAGTGTATTTTTTGTTATGTGAGTGATTTGATCTTTCACTTGGCACCCTACCTTCTCCCTCTTCTTTTTTTCCCTGCAGTGTGAGGAGCCTTCTGACAGCCTAAGAGATTTACGGTGTAGCAACATACATATTAGCTAGCACCGGGTACTACAGTCCCCTTTCTATGGCCATTAACTTACCCTCCCATTAACTGAAGAGATCACGTACTGACGCTCCTCTCCTTCTGATGAACGTGAGATTTATGGCCACATCGGATACGGAGAGAGATGCCAGATTAGCACATGTGCACGCTGTGTGGATTGATTCCCGGGTAAGTTCCGCTTCGAGACATGGAGTGGGCAGACTTAGTTGATTAGGATGTTTCTGTCTTGAATCTATGGTAACTCCTGTTACAGCCGTTGAAGCACTGGTTCCGCAGGCTCTGAACCATGTCTTTGTTTGCTGAGGGTGAATGATTTCAGCTCCAATGTCAAAGTCAGCACTGAGGTGGAGCGTTGTTTCCACTCCAAAAGATTTGGCTCTGAAGGAACGTTATTTGTATTCCCAGGCACCCCAATTTTTTTCCCAGGCGCCCTTGATGCAGTGTTGTGGCGGGTGACTTCCGGCATATAAGACGACCCCCGGGTGACTCCCGGCGTATAAGACAACTCTCAACTATCGAGAACATTTTAAAGGGTTAAAAAGTCGTCTTATATGCCGGAAAATACGGTAGGTGTCAACAGGATAGACAGGTGGAGACCAGAACCAAGACAGCCGCAGATCAATATGGATCAGGACAGAAGAGATGCAGGTCAGGACAGGTACCCTCAGCTAAAGGGCAACGTCAGCGTCACACCCCTTTCTGCGGCTAACAGTTGAACCCCGATTGGGTTATCGATTCTTCTCCCTCAGAACCCCCAATAGGTTATCGATTCTTCTGACAGAGTGCTCCGCCAGCACCTCTGCTCTCAAACGCCTATTGAGTGCGATGGGTCAGTGACAGGTCAGCTATTCGGACAAGTCGGACAATCTAACTAGCTAAGCCTACCTTAATTATACCATTCTCCAGGGCAATGTACCACCCCCCAGTGTTGCGAATTTGGGTATTCCCTCAATTTGATTGGTCAAAAGGCGAGGAGAGGTCCTCACATCATACCAGCATGAGATCATTTTCATTCATTAACAAGGATCTTGTTCCCGCCCATAATTTACTTTCCCATGAATTTTATTCCACCCAGCATTATTATAGCAAAAGATATGCAATTTATAACATTTGTACTTTCTTCTTCCTCTGGAGAGTTCATAAGGTGAACTTCCCAGGTGCATATAGGGCAAGACGGTCATTGGCAGGGTTTCAAAGCCATGGCTTGTGGACTCTTGAGAATTCAGCACATGTGCAATGAAGGTTTCGATATGGAGTTCAGCAATGACACATCAGGCCCAAATACAAGCTAGTAGCAAAGTTAAAGAGAAACAGTTTTAGAACAAAGGATAAATGACTGCACTGTATACCACTTATCTCTACTCTATTCCCATTACTTTGTTTTAACTATACCATTAATAGTTAAGCAGAATAAACAATGTTTAGTACAAGCAGCAGCATAAGTATTAGCTTGTGAGGTTTGAAGCAGCCATTTCTGGCACTAGTGCGCAGAAGCAAAGATTTCCCACCAAGGCAGAAAAGACGTCACACCACGTGAGTGTGGTAGACACATGAGCAGTGAAATTTCCACGTTGCGGCTGCCATTTTAATGCATTTGAGTTACTGTTAGTAAAAGCACATTCTCAAGCTTCCCCTAGATAATAGAAATGTTGTGTGGTGCAATTAATAGTAAACAAAACATGTTTATTAATACATTATACGTTATTTTGAGACGATTGAATTCGAGCAAGTCTCTTTACGTGCGAAACCTTGCTCCATCAATCCCCTTTGATGGTATTTTATATCATCACAAATTACAGAAACAGATGCCAGCTTTTAACATTTTCCCAATTCAATTTCTTCTACCATTCTGTTAGGTCTTTTCTCATTATTCGTTTGGAAGGTTTTGTTCTTTTTATATAAATCCCCATTCAACTCTTCACTCTCAATTTCATTGAAATTTCTTTTCTTTCCTTTCTTGTTTACTGTATATGTCTTTTTATGTCTGCAGCATTTACACCAAATCATTATCCCTAAGATCAGTAAGATTACTCCCTTTATTGGCATTAGTATTCTGCCTACAATACTTTTTCCTACGTTAGAAAACCAAAATACCTACAGAGAGACCATTAATTAGTCTCTTCCATGCACTATCAACTTCCAGTGGTTTCAATTTTTCTTTCAAATGTGTAATGTTTCTTGCATACTTCCCAATTTTGACACTTTCGACAGGTATGTATGTGCAACAATGTTGCATTTTCAGAATTCTACAGACTCTGCCCTCTTTTGCTAATAATATATCAAGAGCAAGTCGATTTTGTAAAACCATTGATCTCACCGTAACTAATTTGGTATTGATCATCAGAAAACCTCCAGCAGTGTCAGTCGATAAGCTATCAGCTACTGTTGATAATTTATAATTTTTTTGAGTATTCAGAACCACTCTCACTGAAGGTATCAATGCACTAAAGCAAAACAAGCCCTTTTATTACGTGTTAGTCCATTATTTTCTTCATTGGTTCCAGTGATTCTTTCTACATCGTATACCTTTGGAAATACTATTCCAAAATACTCCGATACCAATGATCAGGCAGTTTAAATTATGCTTTGTTCCCACATATGTAATAAATTCCGGGAAATACTGGTTTAGGTCCATCTTTGAAACCAAACCACCAATTACGCTAAAATTGTGTTCACTTTCACTGGAACCAATGAGTATAATATTATAACCTGTTTTCTCTCTATGGAGACAGAGTTTCCTTTTTTTTAAAAAATCCAGCAACATAGCAGTTTGAGTCTTGCCATTTGAGGTAAACTCTTTACTTTCAGCGTATTTGGGAATTTTACGTTTGATGTCCAGTGGCTTTTCTATGGAAATCCTGTCTCCTTTCCTCTACTAAATCTAAAAATACCTTCTCTTTCTTGTGTAATGTACATGTTAGATTATCTCTATGTGCTTCAGCTATATCTATTGTTTTCATTGTTAGAAAATATTCACCCATAAAATGTGTTGAGTCTCTAGTACTAAGGACAGGGTTTGGATTTCTACGCAAAGGGACTTCAGAGAAAACTACATTAAAATTAGAATAGTAATACTGCAATTTCCAGTTCTGTAAAATAGACTAGCTAAAATACAACATGTTATACCATATGTCAGGGGTAAGTGATGATAGGTAACCCCTTCCGCTACTGATGTGGGCAATTTCATGCACACGTAACAATCACTAATTTCCATAGCTTCTACATAGCGTACTAACAAATTAGCAAATACATTCAAATCAGTACTGTTTTCAGCTCTACTATAGTGTAGTTCTACCTCTTCTGGTGCTTCTAAATCTACTTTGTTTTGTTTAAGGCTATCTACCTTTTCATGTGTTACTACCTCTTCATGTGAACTAGTGTCATTTTGTCTATTTTCACTCATTATATATGGTTTAGCTACTGTCAGTCCTAACCATGCGATGAATACTAATAATATACTACGTGTGCATATTATACAGCACGTCTTTACAAAATGTCTTTTCGGTTTTCCACTAACATTAGAATCAGCCATTTTGACTAAGGAGTCTTAACCCCTCTTTGTAACTTTTACACATACTTTAACCAGTGAAATGTTCTTTTTCAGGTTGGTCTCACTTATTCAGCAATCTGATCAACAATCAATTTGCCATCACTTTCTTCACTTATTTTTAAGATTTCGAAATCTTCAAGGATGACGTAGGTCCATTGAGGGCCTTTGAATTTTTTATTCAGTCTTTTCAATCATGGACTCCTCCTTCTTGGCTTTTCAGTGGATGTTCCAGCTTGGCTTGATATCTCATTTACTTGCTCGCGTTCTTAATTTATTGTTTTTAAGGCGAAATTGCAGTCTTTGGATGAAACCAGGCCACTTATCTCCTTTTCTGAGTCTTTTAGCTAGTGCTGTGCTTTGGCTTTCTTCAGATGCTCTTTTATTTTCATTCAGTTGTGGCACATCTTGCTCGATGTCATTTTTTTAATTCCTCTCATTCTGACTTTGTTCAGGGCTTATTTTTGTCAGTTCTGCTGGGATACGTTCTTCAAGACCAATCTGACCTTGTTCAGGAGTTTGCTGAGTTTGACTTTGACTTTTGTTTTGTTCGCCTTCTTCTTCCTGAACACGTTTTTCTACACCTATCTGATCCTGCTCAGGTCTTTTGTTTTCCCGATTGTCTTCCGCCTGAGCTTTTGCCCTACTACCTATCTGTCCCTCCTAAGACTCAGGAGTTCTGTTTGGTGTTTTAGATGTCTGAGTATATTGATCTTTCCTTATCTGATCCTCCTCAGAATTACTATTGGCTTTGATTTCTGTAATCTGAGTGCGTTCTTCTATTCCTGACTCATCCTCACTATCACTCTGACTATCTAGATAGGTTTGACTTCTGGTTCTCACAATATCTGCAGGTATGTCGACTACTAGGATCCATTCATCCTGACTGGTGCTCGGTTGTTCCTCATCAGCTACTTCAGGATCGATTTCTTGTGACCCTTCAGCTGTACAACCTTCAGCTCCTATTTCATCAGGCTCTGTCACCCTTTCGGTGTGACTGGCATGGATCATGTTCGGAATTCCCTTGCACTTTACCGCTGTGGTGATAACCAATATTACTTGATGTGGCTCTCCCCACCTTGGTGCTAGGCAACATTCTCGAGTATGTTCTTTTATCACTACCCAGTCACCTGGATTCAGGTCATGTGCTGGAGTTGATTGTCTGGCAACAGCGTCTTCCCCAACCTGGTGAGAGATAGAACGCACTCGGTCAGCCAGTTCTTTGCAGTACTCTAGTACTAAATCATCAGATATATTTATCAGCTTGTGTCCTGGTACACATGCCTGCCTCATTGCTCTTCCCATGAGTCCCATCAGAACAAAAGGTACAGCATCAGGCCACTCCAATCAGGCAGATGCATACATCTTTCCCAATCTTGACTTGATTGAGCCATTCAGCTGTTCTACCACTCTAGAGGCCTCAGGGCGGTATGCACAGTGCAGCTTTTGCTCAATTTGGAATGCTTCACAGATTAGACAAATTATTTCATTATTAAAATGAGACCCTCAGTCTGATTCGATTGGTACAGGAAAACGGACCTTGGGATTGAGATCCCTTAATGACAATTTGGCTACAGTTATGCTATAATTTCTTCGGGTAGAGTAGGCTTCCACCTATTTTGAAAATAGGCAGACAATGACAAGGACATACTTCAGTCCTCGACAAGGGGGTAACTGGATGAAATCAATCTCGAGTCGTATGAAGAGACCTTCTGCTTTCCCAATCTTCCCTGGCAAAACTACAGTTTTCTTACCAGGATTCATTCGTTGACAAGTTATGCACCTCTGGCAAAGACTCTCTGTGATATTTGTGAACTTCGCATTGAACCAAGTTTGCCTAAACAGCCTTATCATCACGTCTCTACCTATGTGTGAGTCTCTGTGGTACATCCTAGCCATATGAGCAAGCATATAGTCTGGTAACACAGGTCTGCCATCCAGATAAACAATAACACCATCTCCAACGCTCCTTTGACAACCTATTTTCTCCCACTCTTCCTTTTCTTTTTGCTCTGCTTCAGTCTCTCACTTCCTCCCATGTTCTCACACCTGCAAGCAGCATAAGTTGGCATCTGTTTCCATATGCCTCGGTTTTCTTATTTATAGCCATTTTGTGTTTGGCACAATGTTGGGCTACCTGGTCAGCATAACAATTACCTGCTGTCACTGTAGTTCCCAGATTGGTGAGCAGCACACTTGACCACAGCCACTGTTTTTGGCAATTGGATTGCTTCAAGTAATTCTTGCACATAATGTCCATTTTTAATAGGAGTACCTGAAGAAGTCATGAATTCCCTTTGCATCCAATGTTGGCCAAAGTCATGCACAACCCCGTAACCATACTGACTATCAGTGTATATGGTCACTTTTCAGTTTTTCCCAATTTTGCAAGCTTTTATTAAAGCAATCAATTTGGCTACTTGTGCAGACTTGACTTCAGGTAAATAGGATGCTTCGACTGGACCCTCCAATGTACACACAGCATAACCAGCACTTAATCCTTCTTCCTCATGTCGCATGCACGAGCTATCTACAAATAGCTCATACTCTGAATCTTTTAATGGTTCTTCCTGTATGTCTGGGCGTGATTTTGTACAGTATTCTGTAAGGTCGACACAGTCATGTTCGACTTCTTCCTATACCTCTTTAAAATGTGAATCAGGTAAAAAGTTGTTGCTGGGTTCAGAACAGTACATCTGGGAATAGTCACATTTTCTGCACCTAGAATGATTCGCTCATACTTAGTTAGCCGACTACAAGTTAGGTACTGAGTGCATGTTCTTGTCAATAAAATCACAACTGCATGTGGAGCATACACAGTTACAGGATGTCCCATAATGATGGACTCGCTTTGTTCAAGACTCATGCAAGTTGCAGCTACTGCTTTCAGACATCCCGGCAATGCAGATGCCACTGGATCCAGTGTAGCAGAAAAATATGCCAAAGGAAGTCTCATCAGACCATGGGTTTGGGTCAGAACTGAAAGTGCACAATTGTCTCATGTATCACAGAACAGTGCAAATTCTTTCGAATAATCAGGCATCCCTAATGCTGGAGCTGAACACTAACATTCTCGTAACTTCAAGAAAGCAGACATGCTCTCTTCATCCCACTCCACTGGGTCTCTCGCTTTTTTCTTTGTCATCTGTATCAAGGGTTTAGCTAGGACTGCAAATCCCACAATCCACTGTCAGCAGTAACCTACAACGCCCAGAAACATTCTTATTTCTTTCTGTATTTGAGGTAGATTTATGTTTCTGATTATTTTGATTCTTTCTGAAATAACTCTTCTGACACCTCTTTCTATCTGATGCCCCAGAAATTCTACAGAAGTGGTGCAAAATTGTAACTTCTCAGATGATACTTTATGTTCACCTTTGGCCAAATGATTCAGCAATGCAATTGTATAAGCAATACAGTCATTTCGAGTCTTAGATGCCACCAATAGGTCATCTATATACTGCACCAGGGCAGATTGTCCAGGCAGTACCAGAGATTCAAGACATTTTTTAAAAATCTGAATAAAGATCGATGGACTTTCAGTGTACCCCTGAGGATTACGATTCCAGACATAGACATGCCCATCACACTTGAATGAGAATAAAAATGTGCTAACTGGGTGCAATGGAATAGAGAAAAAAAGGCATGGCATAAATCAATTACGGTGAACCATCCGGCTCCCCATGGTATCTGATACAGAATTACTGCGGGATTTGGCACAACTAGACAACATGGGACGACAATTTTATTAATTTTACGGAGGTCTTGCACAAAACTGTATTTTCCGCTCAGTTTCTTTATACCAATTATAGGTGAATTACATGGACTGCTCATTATTTCTTGTAAAATGCCTTGCCCAACCAACCGCTCTATTTCTGCTGCAGCACTTGCTTTGATATCTGGGCTCATTATGAACTGTCAAATATTTGGGTAAACTGCACCTTCTTTCACTGTCACTTTTATTGGATCGACATTTGCCATTAATCCTACTTCTTTGCTTGTAAAATCCCACACATCAGGATTTACGGTTTTCTGCAGTTCTCTTGGTAAATATTCTACGGTCATTTTTTTCACTTCAGCTTCTTGTTTGGCTAACATTATTTTTTAGATTCCGTCTTCGTCTGAGGTCTGAATCTCAACACCACTTGGGGGTGCAAAAGATTGTGCAATTCATTTTGCACAGTAAGTCCCTTCCTAATAGGTTCACTGGACCGGTATCACACACAACAAATTTGTGCATTTCTTTAGAGTTGCCTATTCTTACTTCCATGGGTTCTGTAACAGGGGTCATATTTTGGTTATTAGGAACGCCCACTACTTGGATTGCTTCTCCCGAGAGGGGTAGGTTTGGAACATCTGCTGTTCTCACAATAGAACGGGTAGCTCCAGTGTCCAACAAAAAGGTAACATCATTTCCCTCAACTTTTCCCTCAATGTATGGACCTGACGGATCTACCGGCAAGGATGTGCCAAGTACGCATTCCTCGCCCTCCCCTCTCAGGCACCGTCAGAAGCTATCGTCTTAAAAAAATGTGTCACTCAAAAGAAATTGTGATGTCACTGTATCTCTTTTACTACTTCCCTCCCAATTTGTGGTATCCACACTGTATTTAGCTTGACTCCCAGAATCTGGCATAGGTGCAAGTGGTAACTGGTTCTGTATTACATGTTGCGGTTGCTTCCTTGACACCCCATTCTTCGTCTGTGGATTGAAATTGTCATTTTGAACATTATTACTTTGCGCAGCCTTACACTCATTATTCCAATGCCCCAATTTGCGTCTGTGGATTCAAATTGTCATTTTGAACATTATTACTTTGCCCAGCCTTACACTCGTTCTTCTAATGCCCCAATTTACTGCAGCTGTGACAGGGAAAATTTTTCTTTGCCTCATCTCTGTTCATTCTTCCCCTTGATTTACCCCCAGTTCCTTCTCCATGACGCTGATTATTTTTCAATTGATTCAGTTGGAGTTCTTGTTCCTCTACTAATTTTACCTGTGCCCACATTACTTTCTCTTCTAAATTCTTTCGTCTATTGTCAATTTCATCCCCAAAATATTTTGCATATTTTAGAATTTCATCCCCAGGCTTTGCCTGCCAGCATATTTTATGATCCTTAATCATTTGTGAAATTTATGGCCTTAACTCTGACACAAAACGATAAATGAAATGCGTCATGTCTTTTGTATCAATGTTTTCCAAACCACTGTACTGCTTGAATACCTGCAAAAGGCGTTCATACTATACTTGCACTGATTCATCCTTATTTTGGGTAGTTCTGTCTATCCTTGTCCAGTCTGTCTCTTTTGGAGGTACCTTGCCTTTCAAACAAGTCAATACTTGATGATATGTTTTCCTAACATCATCGGATGGGGCTACTGATTCAGGTCTCTGGGGTACTCATCATTGGGCCAGTCTGCAGTAATTTTACATTCTGTCCACAAATCTTCAGGAACGACAATGTCGAATAAACCATCTAAATCTTTTAACAACACATTCAAGACATTTACAAGCCTTTCGACTTGCCTGTACCATTCAACAGGTTTCTCTCGGAGTTTTGGGAAATCATTTGTAAATGACAAAATATCCTGTCGGGACCATGGGACATGCACATACCCTACTCATGGCACTTCTCTCATGGGACACAACCTTTCTACCTTTTATGGCTCTTTTAGTAAATATTCAGATGTACTACGATTTGCCTGAGCTTCCTCCTTTTTCTTTGTCCAGCTAGCTTTCCATGTGTATAAATCAGCCCATTTTTGTAACAATGACAACAATTCTTTTATTTGCAATTTTTGTCCTGAAATATTCATATTTTCTAAATCTTTATCAGAAAATTCAGCTCAGTAAGGTTTCTGTTACACTTTAGATTTACCAATGTCAATTCCCATATATGAGGCCAAACTCATGAAATTGTTCATGAAACGTTTTTGTATTTAGAGTGATGCTTCTGCATATAAATAACAATTCATCTTCACTGAAAGTGTTCAACCTTTCCAATCCCACATTTCCACCAGTCATGTCTTCCAGCTCAACTCTTAATTTAAAAATGTCTAATACTTTTGGCTATCATTTTGGCTTTTCTACTTATCGGGTCCACCTTTCTATTTCTTCTGGGGTTACTACTGTGGCACTTCTTGTTCCTGTAGATGTTTCCATCTGTACTTCTCTAGAGTTTCCGGAAGTGCTTTTCCTGACTGAACCACCCACAGATTCCCTTAAAGGTAGATCCATCAAAGAAATCACTGATTCACACTCACTTGCCTGGTCATCAATTATTAAGGGTTCCTTTCTAGGTTGCACTACAGGTGTAGTCAGAACAGGGGTTTTAGGACAAAGCTGTTTATCTCCATACAAGGTAACAATAAGACCTATAGTTACGGTATCATTAGGGCTTCAGGACTAGTATTCAACTGAGTGATTTTCTGAATTAATTCACTTCTCTGTTTATTTATTGCTTCCCTTTCCCTTTCCTGTAATACTTTTTCTAATGAGGCTTCATGTACAACTTGCGGAATTAAAGGTGGTTTCAATAACGGGGCAATAGGGTTAACTCTAACTGTTTCCTCATGATAAGGTGGCTGATTTTTCATTAACAAATCCTCTAAATAATCATCTTCTGAGTCACCAGTAGTCATTACATTTCTCGTCTTCTCTGTACACTTGCTTCCTGATGGTTCTTCTAAGGTTAGTACAGGGCACAATCCTTCCACTAACATGGACTGTCTCCATTTCTTCATTTCCTTATCTCTTGTCTCTTTAGGGAATCTGGGATGGAATTTACTCTAATTTCTGTCACTTCTGGGTCTGTCTCTCTCAAAAGCCTCTGTTTCCTATTCCTCTAATGCTTCCTACTGGGTTAATCTAGGTCTGGGATCTAACTCATTCACGTAAGTTCTTAAATTGTAAAAAATTCTACCATTAAAGGTACCATTTTCTGGAAATGCCAAAATATCATCTTCCTTAGTATATTCCATCCAATTTACTAACCACACACAGGTGTGATAGCCCCTTTCAACCATCATGTATGATGCTGGTGTATTCGGTGGTGGAATAATAATCCCTTCTCTTGTCTTAATGTTTTGATCCTTTTTAAAATAATTCTTTATTTTCTTGAAAAATGACATTTTCCTCTTCTCTCCGTACATGATATAAAGTCTTCCTCTAATCTGTTGTTCTCTAGCAAATCCTAAATATTTTCCATCAGGACAATTCCCTATAACCGCTGAATCTAAATTCCACATATAATGTGAATCTGTAAATTGACTTTACAGTTACAACTAATTGTTTACTTAAATGCTCTTCCAATACCAATGCGTTTCTTATTTTCAATACCCAATCGACAATTAGATTTAAAATAATTTCAATCAATGGTTGCGCGGCTTCTCCCGTGAGACAAGTTCTCACGCTCTTACACTCACCCCTCCTTTACAATATTACCTCAGCCACACACCCGCTGTCTCATCCAATACCAGCATGGCTCATTGTGACGTCAGTACAGCACTGCAACGGACTCCCTCCTTTGCAAGGTAATACGAAAACTTACTTCATTTCACTTTTAAATGCAATTTTTATTCATTAATGACGTAAAAACATTCACCACTGTGCTTGATTGACTAGATTCAAAGAAAAGATTGTTTTCTTTAACTGCGATTAAATCCCTTCCGTTTACCCTTTACTCACTAGGAGTAAATCTCTTCCGCTTACTCTTCACACAAGCATCAGAGAACCTGTTACTCCCTCTGGCTTACCCTTTCTAGCTGATATAAAACCAAAGTTTCACCAGCGAACTCCTTTGCTATCACTTATTCACACATTTATACAGAAATCCCTAATTACTGCTTCAAGTTCTACCTAACTTTACACATTTATTCATCTAAGAAAGTGACCTCACTGCAGTGTGGCTTCCATTTACCACACGCTATTCTGCCCCCGGGGATTCCAAACAAACATAAAACAATACGAACGGGTGTTGGTTAATACAAGAAATCAATACAAAATCAATAATCAATACACAATTAACTACCTATTCTAACTAAACCCTAACCATCCTATGCTACCAAAGAAATACTGATGGTGCACGGAGTTACCTGCTTAATTATCATACTCACCTGGACCCATAAACCTACATACTTTTTTCTATTATTAATTTGCCAATCGGGTTTATTTTATACATTAGGACTTGTGCCTATACACCTTGACTTACCAATCCTTGTCACCTGTATGTAAGTCCTAAGGGATCAAGGGTTTTAGAATAATAGGTAGGAAAATAACATTTCATTTACCTTCATAAAATAACCACAGACTCGGGAAAAACTTAAACACTTTATCTATGCAAAGTTTTAAATGTCACAGTCTATACAAGCGAAGTTAAAGCCTTTTCAATTAGAAAGATAATGATCAAAGAAACGATATGTAGAAATATCACAAGACTTCTTTTAGGCATTGAAAACAAAGGGAAGGTGAGAAAGGAAAATAGTACAATGACCTACCCACACAGATCCATATTTACCTAGAATGGTGTGAAAACCAACCCTGGCCACGGGCTGGGACAAAGGAAACAGGACTCCCGGTAGTTCAGGTGCCAACAGGATAGACAGGTGCAGACCAGAACCAAGACAGGTGCAGATCAATTTGGATCAGGACAGGACAGATGCAGGTCAGGACCGGTATCCTCAGCTAAAGTGCAACCCCAGCGTCACACCCCTATCTGCAGCTAACAGTCGGACCCCGATTGGGTTATTGAGTCTTCTCCCTCAGAACCCCGATTGGGTTATTGATTCTTCTCCCTCAGAACCCTGATTGGGTTATCCATTCTTTTGACAGAGTGCTCCGCCAGCACCTCTGCTCTCAATCGCCTATTCAGTGCATTGGGTCAGTGACAGGTCAGCTATTCGGACAATCTAACTAGCTAAGCCTACCTTAGTTATACCATTTTCCAGGGCAGTGTACCACCCCCAAGGGGCTGCGAATTTGTGTATTCCCTCAATTTGATTGGTCAAAAGGCGAGGAGAGGTCATCACACCATACCAGTATGAGATAATTTTCATTCATTAATAAGGATCTCGTTCCCACCCATATTTTACTTTCCCATGAATTTTATCCCACCCAGCATTATTGTAGCAAAAGATATACAATTTATAACATTTTAATTTTCTTCTTCCTCTGGAGATTTCATAAGGTGAACTTCCCAGGCGCATCTCGGGCAAGACGGTCGTCGGCAGGGTTTCAATGCAATGGTTTGTGGACTCTTGAGAATTCAACACATGCGCGATGAGGGTTTCAATATGGAGTTCAGCAATGACTCATCAGGCCCAAATATGAGCTAGTAGCAAAGTTAAAGAGAAACAGTTTTAGAACAAAGAATAAATGAATGCACTGCATACCACTTATCTCTATTCCCATTATTTTGTTTTAACTATAGCATTAATAGTTAAGCAGAACGAACAATGTTTAGTACAAGCAGCAGCATAAGCATTAGAATGTGAGGTTTGAAGCGGCCATTTCTGGCACGAGTATGCAGAAGCAAAGATTTCCCACCAAGGCAGAAAAGACATCACAACAAGTGAGTGTGGTAGACGCATGCGCAGTGAAATTTCCGCATTGCGGCGCCCATTTCAATGCATTTGAGTTACTGTTAGTAAAAGCACCCTAGATACTAAAAATATTGTGTGGTGCAATTATTAGTAAACGAAACATGTTTATTAATACATTATACATTATTTTGAGAGGATTGAATTTGAGAAAGTCTCTTCACATGCAAAACCTTGCACCATCAGATGCATAGGTCTTGATATGACACATAAGATTGGATATTATGGAACAAAAAACCATGGCTATTGGTCAATAGGTAAGACATGCTAATAATATAATCATATAAAGACATTTCAGTACTTAGTGTCTGTGTAAAGTCTTCTTAAGTGGTGACACATTTGTCAGTAAGACTAGTTTACTTACTCCAATGTTGCATTTTTAGGGCGTTTTTAAAGATTGCGACACTGTGATGCATCAAGACAGGCTTTCGAAATTATGGCCCCACGAGCTCACAAGACTTCATCTTAAGTAGGTGCATGGAAGATTGAAGCCAAAAGGAGGCTGAGTTTAGCTGAACCTAAAGCACAAGATGGAGTATGATGTGTAATTTCGAGGAAAGTGCATGAAAAAATTGTGTTTTAGAGTTTTGAAGATAAGCATGAGGAGTTTGTGTTGGGCATTGAGTTTCATTGATAGACATCAATCTTGGCATTGGAAGAGGCAGTGCATCATTTGTGGAAAAATAACTGCAAGGACCCTCGTCAGGAAGCAACAGAAGCTTGCACAATCTATTGCCCCCGCCAGCACTGCCAATGACAGAACCAGCCCAAGTATTACCCATCACACTATGCAAGTTTGACAATTCAATACTTTTCAAAGCCCCCAAAGCTGCACGAATGTCTTGGGTGGCAGGTATTAGTCAATATTGAATTAATAAACAACTATTGTTATGCTCATACTTAAAATAGGAAGATATTGCCACCATGTGGCAGAGTGTCATAAGTGCCGTTGCTGACAATTAAGTGCTGGTGTTGACCACCGGAAACCACTGCTCAACTTCAGCACTGGAGGGAGCTGGTAGTCAATCTTTAGAACATGAAAAGAGTTCCGGTTACAGAAAGTGACAAGGTGACTCCTTGTCAATGGGCAAGCAGCCGTCCAGTCCGAGGCTTTCATAGAAATAAAATCTGTGCCGTCATGGAGCTAATGCTAGATTTTGTTAAATTAAATAATTGGTATATTGCGTCACATTACATTGATTTATGAAAGGAAAGAATTGCTCAGCATAAGTAGTGCCTTTGTGACATGGAGTTATATGGAGGCATGCAATGGCCAAGCGGGTTCACTCTCCCTATCAATTCCAAAGAGCACACTTTATTTCAGAAGAGCCACAGCTTGGTTTGGTGTCATGGCTGCCAACTGTGGCTAATCCTGAAAATAGCTTGGAGCTAGTACCGTCTCTCAGTCTCAACTAAAGGGAGAAAGAAGGAACGTGCACAAGAGAAATAAAGAGGCAGGGAGCATCTGGCAGCTGATGAAAGAGGCTGGAGGTGGATTTAAGACTATCAGCCTTGGTATTTGGTGCACCAAAGTTTAATAGCGCTGGCCGCGGGCTTCTAAGCAAAGCTTTTGCCACAGGCACTCATTATTTTACAAATTAAGCACTGCTTTCAGCCAATAGCACAGCTTTGACGGTAATGCTACTAGTAGGCTCAAATCCATAGTCCAAAAGCAGCACTAAAATCACAGCAGGTAAATGCTGATAATAGAAAATCGAGCAGTAGCTAAAGTCGCCTCATATAAACGAGATGGCTAACGACCAGAGGTCTGATGTTACTCATCGCACCCTTGTCAGCATGTTTGAATGTTGCGTTCTGGCCCACTTTGGAGTTTTATATGTTGGGACCGCTAATGAGTGTCCTCATTGAGGTTACCCAAAGGAACAGGAAAGCTGTGCAAGGGATATTCGGAAAGCTGTGAAAGCGGTATTTCACCTGCAGCGCTTCGGCACATTAAATATAAACAGTACAAAACAATGGTTTTACAACAAACTTCAAAGCTATTTTCTTTTGCCTTTGGTTGGTGTCTGTCTCCAGCAAGGTCGCCACAGACAACACTGACCTTAAAGGCCTTTGTGGGCATGGGGTGTGGAACTGCTACAGTTTGACTCAGAAATTCGTGTACATATATTCAAAACAGTGTATTTCTTTATAATGCCTTTGCAACACATTTCAGTTTAGTATATTAAATTATGCCCACGCCTTGAGTGGCAGTTGCTAGAAGTGACAGATTTTAATCACATATTTTCGAAACGTTTGTGCCCCACCGCCACTGCACTGATGAAATGCTGCTAGTGAAAGAAGGGGAAAGTCAGCCGTCTCTCACCCTTATACATGGCTTAGGGTGATACTATTGATGGAGTGACGGTATAGTGTTTTGTTTTTGTGCTGCACAACACCCTCCGATTGATGTATTTCATGATGCTCTCATGTGATGATAAAAGAAAATGAGGCACTGATGAAAAAGTAATTTCCTTGGATCAGACAATCTGGAAACTGGTATTGATGCAAGGTTTCTTAGTTTCACATTGTGCAATTCAGCCACATGGTTATCTCATTATCTCTCATGTTTTAGATCAAAGCGTGATGCTTTCTGTATAATTCTTAAATCAATGCACTGTGCTAAATACATCCAGGCTATTTCTGGAGAGAGAATCCATTTAAATTAAGAGTTGTTGGTTTATCATCATCCAGGCTAATACCCATTCTGTTTATTTTCCTGAGGCTGCATTGATCTTTGCAGTTGTTTTAGAGAAGAGGAGAGCAATGCATCAAGTAAATTATCATCACAATCATACATTGTTTTCAGTCAAAAAAGATTTGGGTGGAGGTTTAAAGGGTGTTATTAATCAAAATCTTTTAGTAGATCATCTTTACAAGGTCACAAGGTAAATTCATCAAAGTCATTAGAAACTTGTTAAAACCAATCAATAAACACTAAAATGCATTAAGGGTGTTCCATTAAGGAAATATTCCCTATTCTAAGAATATGGGAGAAAGGAGTCAGTCACAACCTATAAAGAGTTCTAATTCGAGAGAGAGTAAGAAAAAGCATAATGCTTTAGCAATAAATCAGCTTAATAGAAAAAAATATCAAAGCAGAACGTCCCATAAAGAGAGGTTCAAGAAACTCAATAGAGTCTCAGAGCAACACTGCATGTTCTGGGTAAATGGAAAATCGTATTGGGAAGGGGGGGTGGTTGTCTACTCTAGGAACACACACTTACAATAACAACACATTTTTATGAAAATTGGGTACAATTGTTGCTTCCTTGGGATAGGATCACTCCTCATCTTCTCACCAAGAATACAAGTCCTTCAATCAGCTATGTTAATTTGTATCAACTATAGCTTAGTACGGGTCAGTTTCCCATTCAGAGTCACTTTCCCATGTAGACCTATATACTTCTAACCTTTTAAATCTAATATCTAAACCATTGGCTATGTAGAAATTAAACTATATAACAAAAGAAAGAACTTTGCAGCAAACGTTCACTGAGAAGGAAGTACAAGTTCGTTGAAGCGGTCAAGATCAAGTTTAAATGCTGATTCCAAGTGTATGAATCCTTCATTTCCCTATTAAAAGACTAATTTCTAAATATTTGCAACAGTGAGCTTTGTTTAAATAGAAATATTCAGCAGAAATATATGAAACTTTATAAAACATTTTCTTTATTATGAGAAACAATTCAGTGTAGAGGTGAAGAGTTAACATTTTAATTATATCTACGTTCTTTAACAAGACCATCTCCTGTTTAGGAGATGAATAAATTTGTGTGTTCAAGCATTTTGGGCAAATCAACTTTTCAAGCAGTTTTACTTTAGCCATTTGCGGCCTTGTACGTGTAAATATGGTGGCGGTGTGCATGTTTGTCACATTTTTTAAACACATTTGCTTTTATTAAAGCTTGCTCGTTAATACTGCACTTTCATTATAATAATATTATTTTATGTTTTGTTAAAGCTCCCCCTCACTATGCATCTTTCATAACAATGGATGGCAGTAGTAATTGGGTGGAGGGGGTGATTTCTTTAATGCAGAAGATACATTGAAAACCAGTTGGCCCCTACCTTTGGTCAGTTTGTTAAGACCATCTGCTCCACATACCTAGCAGTCTTAAATCATTATCATCCATTCTCAAATTAATTTATTTACCCATTCCTCACCATCCAACTACTATTTTATTGAGTCATGTAGCCCTTTCTCCATTCATGATGCATCCCTTCAATGATTGGACAATGTTCTACAATGAAACATGTATTGCAAAACCCACCATATTTGGAATTTGATGTAAAAAATGTATTTGGGTGGAACCCCTCTCCTAAACCACACTTGCAATGGTCAGGTTCAATTACTGCACTTGCACACTACAGTATGGGACTGGTCTCAGAAAATATTCCAGCCCTGCATTTGGCTTCCAGGCCAGCCCAGTTTGTAGAATGTATAGGCTTTCACTAAAACACGTGTGGTTCACCTCATTTGAGATAAATCACTTTTTGATGTTCCATGAAAGTTGATGTTTCCTATATTGCTGTTGTCTGTGGGTAATGTGAAGATGTCTCCATCAAGATTTCAGACACACTGGGTATCATTTATGGGGATTTGATGTAAGACAGTGCAGCAAGTCACCTTGCTGCGCTGCCCTACATCAAAGTGAAAGGGTATGAATGCACCGTATTTATCTACTATGGTGGCATTCCTGGCCTTTCCCCCAGTGCTGGTGCCATTTCAGCTGCCTGGCACCAAGGCAGGCACCTTGCACCATGGTGCAATGGGGCATATATTGTTGGAAGGATTGTTTTTGTGCAGGAAGAGGCACATTCCTGCACCAAAAGATTTCTGGCAGGCTTTGTCCTCTTTCTATGTGTGCTGCAGGATGCAGTACATATGGTTTGAGGAATAAATGAGGAGAAATAATAATTTTACTCCTAGTTGCATCTACCCTGAGGCACAAGGTTTTGGCACATCCTCAGGTTTACATGGTTTTGTAAATCTGGAGAAGCATCAAATTCCATGGGTGTTGTCTGGGAACACCCACCACAAAGCCCATGAAACGCCTCCCTAACACAGTGTATGACAATGCAGTGATTTGCGCTGTCTTGCCTTACTCCGTATCAATGAGGCCATACAGAGCCACGCAAAGCGGCTTAGCATGACCTCATAAATATGATTTTGAGATCTGCACCGCCGGAGCATCACAAAAAGTGATGCTACCACGGTGCAAGCGGCTCATAAATATGCCCCACTGTTTTCATATCAATTTCTATATTTCACATCTTGTGTCCTCGTCAGCGCCGCCTCAATATAGCATGGCTCTTCCTGTCTCTTGGAGAAAAGTATTTTTTTCCTTAAACTATATTTAAGCGTGCAATCAGTTTTTATTCCTGAAAACTGGGAATAATAATTCCTTTTCATAATTATTTCAGAGGAAGTACTGAGTCATGTTCTGTTTGTGCTGGCATTGTGAATCAATGTCATGGAATGTGACTGGACGTATTTAAGACATCAGAGGCCTTGGTCGTCTTGAGTAACCTTGAAGATGGCTTTGCTTGATGATATCTTTGGTTCCCAGTGGAATGAGAGAAACTCACATTCTGTTCTCTCCTTGCCACCAGAATATTGAGGAAAAAATATTGTGGCCACAATGTTAAGAGCCAAAATGTCAAAAGATAAGTATATTCAGGAGATAGCATGGAAAGAGTACAACATGTAATTTCCAGTACCATTTTAACCTGTGACTTACAAGCATGGGTCCAACTCCACACTAAATTCTTCCTCGATCTTTGCAATCATTTTTTAATGGAAGCTAAATCAAGTCATATCAATCGACAATAAAATGTATCAATATTTATGTTCAGTAAATAACGAGAGTTTTTGATTGCAAAATTGGTAACATTTTTGTCTATATTCAATTAGTAAGTCCAATAAACCAGTTTACCAAAATTTATCAAGAAAAATATTGATAGTATCAAGAACAATGCAAAATGACAAAAATGTTCCATAAAGGAATTATTTACTATTCTAAAGAAAGGGCCAGAATTCATAAAGAGTTCAAGAAAAGAATGAGATCAAAGGAGCATAAAATTTGGAATCAAATTAGGTAGTCGAACTCACCATAAAGAGCAGTTCACGAAAGTCAGATGAAGAGCATCAGCATACAGTTGCAGAAGCAATCTGGACAAATACAAACCTCAACAGGAAAAATGGGGAAACAGATGCAGCAGAAGCTGCAACCGTCAAATATAGGAATAGAAAGGTTAAGTGTCTAGGAGCATCACCTTAAAAGTGGCAAGCAGTAGGATCAAGCTGTTGGCCCCCCGCTTTGTCGGCTCCGCTCCGATCCCTCTTGAGAGCAGATCGGACTCACCACTGCTGCGGGCCACCTTCTTCACCCTGCCGGCCCTTCAAAATGGCAGCCCACCGCTCCTGAGAAGGGCGCTCCTCTTGCTGGTAATCAGGCTGCCTTCACCTATTGTTGGGCCCACATCCAGTACTCCCCCTTCTGAAGGAGCCCCCTCAGAGATCCCCGGTGCTGAGGGTGGTGTGCAGCAGCTGCAGGGGCGGTGCTGCCAACGGTGGAGGTCTACTCTGGTGCCCCTGCTGGTTCATACTGCAGCTGGGTGAGGACTGCCCCGTCTCGGTTGTCACCATCAGACAGCAGTGTTCTCGTCCGGTGCCCCAGCCTACTGCTGATACGGCTGTCGGACAGGTCGGTGGGGGTGGGGCCGGCCCGGGCTGCTGTCTGCGGCCAGGGGCTGCCATCGCAAGTGGGGGAAAGATGCTCACTGCCCCCCTAAGGCTTGAGGTGGCGGCAGATCAATTTCTGGAGACCTGCTGTGTGTCCTCCCTCTGCCGGTGGGGATGCTTACTGCCCCTGAGGCCTGCTGAGGCCTGCTCTACTGTTGGGGACCCGCTGTGCCTTCCCCTGCTGGGCTAGACTGTTGCACGGGAGCAACTGCCTGCTGGAGCGCCCGGACCCAATTGGGGGCCCTCGGGCCTTGGAAGGACAGTGAGTGGGGGGGGACTGGCCACTGAGTCGGGTGGCGGCCGGGTGGGGGTGTGAGGACAGTGCTTCGCCCCCCCTGCTTCTCCCTTGAGGGTGCTGCGGTGTGGGTCCGGCTGGGCGGGTCTTCCATGGCCACCCTGCATTGCCTCCCGGGCCACATTGGGCCGGTTTGGGGCAGTGGCCCCACCCCAGGGGGTCCTGGGGACATCCCGTCCACGGCAGTGGCCTTGGTAATTGGCTTGCTGACGTGGACGGGGATCGGCCACCATGTCGGGTGGCTAGCGGAGTTGATATACCGGCTCTCTGCCCGCCCTCCCCGTGGCACGCTTCTTGTCTGGGGGTTCCTCCATGACTCCACCGGCCTGGGGTCGCCTCAGCAGGGATTGATCTCCTCCATACCTAACGGATCCCTGCCATCTCCCACTGTTACACCGGGGTGGGGGCCTCCTTCTTGCAGCTGGGCCCCTGGTTTGCCTGACCACTGTGGTCGCGCCGTACCGGCCCGTGACCTGCAACTTAAACTCTGCTGCTCACTTCGAGGGAGCCTGGGTCTGGCTGGAACTGGAGGGTGGGGGTGCACGGTGCCCCTCTTCATTGTTGATCTCACTCTGCCCTTACCTCGCTCAGGACGATTAATTGGGGCCATGGGCTCCATTGCGGACGCTGGCTGCTCCCGGGGCCCCCCCACTGTTTCGGCTGTTCTCTCGGGGGTGAGGACATCTGCATCAGATCTTGAGGCCGGACTGGAGGACGGTGGCCTGGCGGCCCTTAGCTTGAGAGCTCTACCTGGACCTGAGGGTGGCTCCAAGGCACAGCTAACTCTTGCCCCCTCTGGGGACCTGAGGGGTTGGACTTGGGTGCTTGGGCTCGAGCATTGACAGCCTAGGTGTCTGGGGGCACCCACCCTTCCCTTTGCAGATCCGCTGTCTGTCCCGCGATGGTCAGAAACCACCCCATACAGAATGTGGCCCCTCCAACCCAAACCAAAATGGACCAGTTTGCCACGTCAGACCGAGACTCAGGAGGAGGACCGCCCGGCATGCCGGGGGCCACTGAGGGAGATCTCTCCACCATTCTTCAAGCGATAAGCACATCTCAGGCATCAGTAGAAACCAAGATCGGCGAGGTGAGGGTAGATGTGGCTCTCATCCGCCAGGATCTGCGCAATGCCACATCACGCATCAGAGAGGCAGAATTCCGTATCTCTACAGCGGAGGACGACATCGGCCAACTTAAGACCCAGGTGGCCCATCTTCAGACCCAGACCTCGATGCTCCACATCAGGGCCGAGGACGCCGAAAACAGATCATGGAGAAATTAGCTGCGTCTCCTGGTATTTCCTGAAGGGGTGGAGCAGGGTCACGCCAATACATTTGTGGAGACCTGGGTGTGCTCCTGGATGCCCAAGGATGCCCTGTCACCCTGGTTTACCATAGAGCGGGCTCAACGCTCATTGGCACCCAAGCCTCTGCCTGGGACCACTACACTACCAGAACAACAGGATTATGGTCTTCCCAGACTACACCAGGGAGGTGCAGGCCCAGCGCCGGACCTACTACAAGGTCATACTGAAGTTTCACAGAATGGGGCTCGGTTATGGTCTCCTCTTCCCAGCCTGGCTCAAGGTCAACTTTCAAAATGAGACGTACTTCTTCGATAACCCTCAGGCGGTGCGGACCTGGCTCATGGAGGAGCGACTCCTCCTGCCCCAGCCAGCTCCATCCCCCACCCAGCGGGCTCACCAGCAGTTTCACCCGACCCTCCCTAAAACCCAGAGGTCCCTGACGAGGTCCCGCAAGAAGAACGACCATCGGGGGGAGGCATCCCGCTCTCCGAGTGCGACGTCCCACCGCCCGCCTTCCCGAGCCTCAGTCCAGCGATCCAGCACTCCCAGCCCGACCACCTCATTGATTGACTTGAGCAATCTCCCAGGCCACTCGAACAACTTGCGCAGCACCATTTCTGACTCTGCTCTGCCTAGGAGCCCGGCGATCCAAGGACCTGGAGAAACCAAGATTACTTGAACGATGGCACACGGCAGGAGCGCATTCTTCTAAACCCCAGAGGCACCTATAATGTGACTGTCTTCGAAATCCCCATATGGGGGTGACCTGAAATCCTCGAAACCTTCAGTCCCAAGAATTATTCCCTCCTTCACTCCCTGGACTTACTTGCATTCCTTGTTGTTTCTTGTCCCATGTATGATTGCAGCTGTTTACGATTCTCTTATCCGACCACATGGAGGGGGGCACATCTCTGCCATATTCATGTTCTGCTAATCGTTTTAGCTTAGTGACCAGTCTTCCAATTGTTGTTATATTGTTTTCCTTTTCAGGGCGACAGATGCTTCATATTCGGAAGTGTAGGGTGGGGAGAGTTGGGGGGCAAAGGGGGGGACTGTTGTCTCCGGTTAGTTTGTTATTTTTAGCCGCCCACGGGGCCCTGTTCTCTGTTCTTCCTGGTAGCGGCACTTGCCTGTACACCATTGACGACGACATACGACTCACTGGGAAGCTCATCTTCTGCCCAGAAGCCCAGGCTATGGGAAGGGGTTCCCATCAAGACCCGACACTGCCTGCAAATGCGTCCCTCATTCCCTACACCACTCATCATGATGGCGCCCACCTTACCTAGGCCCCTCCAAATTCTTTCATGGAACGTTAACGGTCTACTGGACCATATAAAATGCACGGCTGTCCTTCGTAGCACCCACCGACAAGCGCCGAATAGCCTGTTCCTGCAGGAAACGCACCTTTTGGGCTCTCAATGTAACTTCCTTGCACGGTATGGGTTCGACAGGGTCTGGCACTCTGAGTTCACGCGGGGCTCCCGGGGGGTGGCCATTCTACTTCAGAAAGGGTTGCACTTCACCCTGACACAGGCTGAAACAGACACGCAGGGCCACTATGTGGCTCTGACGGGTAGGATTGAGGGGCACCACCTTAATCTCTTATGTACATACATTCCTCCCACCACTGTGGCCCCTGCCTTCTGCTGAATCACACAAGTGCTCTCCTCCGTCCCACATGGCCTGACGGTGGTAGGAGGTGACTTCAATGCCATCCTACAGCCCTCACTCGACACAACAGGTACCCCATCGGCGGCCCGATTTGCCTCTGCAAGATGCCTATCTGACTGGTCCTCGACCCTGGTTCTCTGCGACGCCTGGAGGGTTTGGAATCCCTGATAGGTCCAATACACCCACACTTCAGTGGCTCACCGCACCCACTTGCCTATCGACCTGTTCCTACTACCTGCCGTGGACTGTCAATTGATGTCCGGATCCACAATCTTACCCAGGGGGTTATCTCGAACCACTCCCTTGTCTCCCTTCATCTTGTACACCCCCCTGGAGATGCCTGTACGGTGTGGCAGATGAATGCCTGGTTCCTGCAGGACGCGGACTTCATGGAGTCCCTCGGGCAGGAGCTGCAGCAATATTTTTCAGTGAACGCGTGCTCGGTCCCCTCGCCGGGCACACTGTGGGAGGCCAGCAAGGCTGTGATGCGCGGGGTGGCTAGGGGTCTGGTCCACGTGAAACGTCTGGAACAATCCGCCCGACTCGTGCATCTGGAGGCCCTGGCAGCACAGCTGGAAGAGGCCCAGGATACCAATGATATCGAAGACTCCGCCCGACAACTTACATTGCTCCGAGAAGAAATTTGCCAGACCTCGTTGGAGTCCGCTAAAATGCTTTGGCGCTCTCCGTGGCGCCTGTGTACGGATGGGGTGACAAAAATGGCAAACTTCTCCACAATTTGGTGTCCTACCCTAAAGCCATTCGCATCATTCCCGAGATTCGGGATGGAACCGTAACCCACCACACTACCTCCCAGGCCATTGCCCAGACGTTCGCATCTACTATGCAGCCCTCTATGTGGCTCAGCCTCCCCAGACTTCACTGGTGACTTTGCTGACTGGAACCGGTACCCAGCTGCCCTGCCTCTCCCAGACGGACTCGGAGCCCCTAGACCGGCCTTTCACCCCGGAGGAGATACACGGGGCTATCTCACTGTTGCGCTCCGGCAAGACGCCCGGGCCCGACAGTTACCCCAAGAATATTACGCGCCTACAGGGACATGTTGGTCCCACACATAATGGATCTGTTTAAGCACGTAGTGGAAGTAGGGTCCTTCCCACCAGAGACTGATGTGGCTACAATCGTAGTCCTCCTGAAGACCCTGTCGCCCTCCCTCGCGTGTACGGATTACCGCCCACCTCACTTATCAATACAGAAATAAAACTCCTAACCACCATGGTGGCCCAACGGCTACTTGAAAGAGCTGATACACCCCGATCAATGCGGCTTCATGCCTGCCCAGGGGGACCCGGCACTTCATACGCCGTCTCCATATCCCACCAGGTTGATAAGATCGCCCTATATGCCGACAATGTCCTCCTTTTCCTGGTGGACCCGGAGGGCTCAGGCCCACCTTGTCTGGACAGCCTTTCTGCCTTTGAACGGGTCTCTGGTCTCAGGCTCAACTCGGCAAAGTCCACCCTAGTTCCCTTGCACTCTTCCCAGGCGCGCTTCGACTGGCAAACGTTCATTCCCTTGCGGAGGCAATCCTTCAAGTACCTGGGAGTTAAACTGCTACAATAATATATACATGTATTCTTTTTTTTTATAGTCAATTTTATTACATTTTTGCAACGATCAACAATAATACATTGGTAGCAATCAGACACGTTACTCGCATACAGTACATTAAAAGAAGACGGCTTGGTCTCGTACGGCCCTTGTGGACGGATCATTGACCCTGCCCGTCATTCACCATTTACATTGCCACTTAAACCCATCATACAGGCAGTAAATTAAACCATTTGCCCCATATTTTGCCAAGGAGTTCGGGACAGCCCCGGGTCTCGAAGAGGGGTTCTTCCTGGGTGCCACAACAATCTACTCCCCGCCTCCAGCCCCCATGGCGGGCGGCTTGGCCTGGGACCAGAGCGCCGCAATGTTGTGCTTCACCACTGCCACTGCCATCCCCATGAAGCACTTATAGGCCTGGGATCCATCGAGGCCATCGAACACTCCCAGGATCACACGTAGTGGGTCTTGGGAGACCTCCCACCCTAGAGTTTGCGTAAGTTCCCGGAGCTCGAGAGGGCCCTGAACATCACGCCCCTGGTCACCAAGGCCAGGGCGGACCTCAGAAGGTGGCAGACCCTTCCCCTCAATCCCCTCGGTAGGAGTGCCCTCTTCAAAATGATGGTCCTCTCCCGCTTCTTGCACATCTTACTAAGCGTGACCACTAACCTCCCAGGCAGTTGGTTTCAGGAGTTAGGCGGTATCCGCACACGATTTTTATGGGGAGGAGGGAGACCGTGCATGTCCCTTGCGCATTGCCGCATACCCCCTACGATGGGGGAATCGGGGTGACCAATCTCCACCTGTACTACCTAGCCACGAGGCTTATCGTGATTCACGACTGGTTCCTGGGCAGCTGGTCCGACCCGGCGTACCAAGTGGAACTCCGGTCGATGGACTTTGTACAAATCCAAGCCTATCTGTATGGGAGCCCTGTTCCACAGGCTCTCTCCCCCGTCACCAGAATGGTGCTCATGACCTGGCGAACCGCCCTGCGCTACGTAAAGTTTGACCGGAAACTCACCAGGCAGACGCCTCTGTGGAGTGTGGCCTGGTTGGGAGAGTTCTCGTCCCTCCAGAACTTCCGTAAATGGGACCAAGTCGGGATCTCGCTACTGGGAGATGTTTGAGTTGGGGACCATGTCAGATTGTTCGCAGACCGGCAACAACGCCATTCCCGCCACTCTTCCCAATTCTACAAGTACTTACAGCTGAGGCATGCCCTCCATGCCCACATTCCATCCCCCGCCTCCTTCCCCGAATTTAATCCCCTGGAGGCCCAAGTGATGATGGGGAACATGGGTAGAGGGGGATGTCTTTGATCTATCGCTCCTTGGTGAACAACGGCGCGCATCCTTAGACCTGCTTCGTGCCCGGTGGGAGGGGTGGCTGGGCCCCCTGGAAGACGCGGATTGGAGGGATGCCCTTATGGCACCCAAGACCCTGATGACCTCCTCCAGGTTGCTTCTAGTCCAACTCTACTACCTCCACATGGCATATCTCACTCCTGCACGCCTGTTCCATGCGCACCTGCGGTCCTCCCCATCCTGCCCGCGCTGCAACCACGCCCCAGCTGATTTTTACCACACTATGTGGCAGTGTCCCGTCCTAACTTCGTTCTGGGCAGGGGTGGAGCGTGAACTTACACAAACTCTAGGGTGGGAGGTCTCCCAAGACCCACTAAGTGTGATCCTGGGAGTGTTCGATGGCCTCGATGGATCCCAGGCCTATAAGCGCTTCATGGGGATGGCAGTGGCAGTGGCGAAGCGCGACATTGCGGGCTCTGGTCCCAGGCCAAGCCGCCCACCATGGGGGCTGGAGGCGGGGAGTGGATTGGTGTGGCACCCAGGAAGAACCCCTCTTCGAGACCCGGGGCTGTCCCGAACTCTTTGGCAAAATATGGGGCAAATGGTTTAATTTACTGCCTGTATGATGGGTTTAAGTGGCAATGTAAATGGTGAATGACGGGCAGGGTCAATGATCTGTCCACAAGGGCCGTACGAGACCAAGCCGTCTTCTTTTAATGTACTGTATGCGAGTAACGTGTCTGATTGCTACCAATGTATTATTGTTGATCGTTGCAAAATGTAATAAAATTGACTATAAAAAAAGAACACATGTATATAATATTGTAACAGTTTAGCTCCCTTCCATCAAATGAAAATACATCTTTCGATAGTGAGCAGGCTTCTTTCTTCCGTTCCCATTGAAAACACATGGAGTTGACAGTCTACTATCAAACATTTAACAGACATCACTAAACAGTTTCTGGAAGTGTTAACCTTGGTTCTGAGGGACGCTTAATGCATAGTCTAGTCTATCATTTATTCAATGTTTTGCAGCATGAAAATTAACTATACTAAAGAAAGAAACACTTACTTGCAGATTTCTAGTTAGGTAATGCTTTTCGTATTTTATGTAAGTGAGAGTTATCATTAAATTATCCGATTTTTTATTCAGTATTATATGAACACTAGATATATAGGAAGTTCAAGCTAGTGCAAATGAGAACATGCTGCTTAATTAAATATAAATCCAGAACATTCTGCAGTTATGACAAAGATTCCAAGCAAGTCACATTAAGGTCAAGCTATTGAATATATTTGTGCATGGTTCAGCAATTTCTAAAGCTTCTATTTGTTAAGGGGGAAATCTAACAGAGGCGTACCAGTGAATATGGCTGCCTGATGCATTTTGCAAATTTTTATGAACTGTCAATTTACAGTGTGTTTTCACATTAATGTCTGAGGTAAATTGTCAGATTTGTTAATTAATTTTTTATTCAGTATTTTACTTTTTAAAATTCCCCCATCTGATGGTTATCTTAGCCATCACACCAATTTAATTTCACATGTGAGTTTCTGCAGAGGGCACTTTCATCATCTGTTGATTCTCGCCTTTACCTTTTCTGACCTCAAAATGTTAATGACTTCATCTAATCATCATTTATGAGGCGATTTAATCCCAATTAATTTTTAAATCTCTTCTTCAATTCTTTTTCCCTTCTTTTGAGTAAAAAAATCACAGCTCATGATTAAAGTGTACAGAAATAGCAGGCAAAACCCTATAATAATTATTGGCATAAAGACAGCCCTTATAATACAACTTCCTGCCATTGTAAACCAGTTTCCAATTGTATGAGCTCTCTTTCCAAAGTTTTCAAAAACACTAAGGGGGTCATTAGGATGGCGGGCAGATCCTATCGAATAATGGGACTGCCCGCCAGAAGGGCGGGGGTCCCGTGTGGGGTATTAGGATCCGCCCGCCACAGTAGCGGGCGCATCGCATGTATGCATTTGCATAGACAAAGCAGCAGGCACCGCGCGGTGCCTGCCGCAGGATCTATGTCGATACAACGCATGTTATTACAACGCATGCTTTTACATCGCATTTTTTACAACGCAAAAACTTTTACAACGCATGTATTTACAACAAATGTTTTTACAACGCAGGTACCTTTACAACGCATACCATTACAACGTAAGTATTGTTAAATATATATTAATTTTATAATCGTAAATTAATTAAAAAAAATATAATTTAATGTAATTTAATTTAAATTTAATTTTAATTTATTTTTACCCTGGACCCCTTTACCCAAAAACTAAAAACTGACCCTGAACCCCAAAAATACCCCTTTACCCAAAAACTAAAAACTGACCCTGAACCCTAAAAATACCCCTTTACCCAAAAACTAAAAACTGACCCTGAACCCCAAAAATACCCCTTTACCCAAAAACTAAAAACTGACCCTGAACCCCAAAAATACCCCTTTAACCAAAAACTAAAAACTGACTCTGAACCCCAAAAATACCCCTTTACCCAAAAACTAAAAACTGACCCTGAACCCCAAAAATACCCCTTTACCCAAAAACTAAAAACTGAACCTGAACCCTAAAAATACCCCTTCACCCAAAAACTTAAAACTGACCCTGAACCCCAAAAATACCCCTTTACCCAAAAACTAAAAACTGACCCTGAACCCCAAAAATACCCCTTTACCCAAAAACTAAAAACTGACCCTGAACCCCAAAAATACCCCTTTACCCAAAAACCCAAAACTCACCCTGAACCCTAAAAATACCCCTTTACCCCAAACATATAACATTTAAAATATAATTATATACTTACCAATACTTACGTTGTAATGGTATGTGTTGTAAAGGTACCTGCGTTGTAAAAACATTCGTTGTAAATACATGCGTTGTAAAAGTTTTTGCGATGTAAAAGTTGCGTTGTAATAGTATCTCGTTGTAAAAGTTGCGTTGTAAGTGATGTTTCCCCTGCCACATTGTGTATGCAAATGCAGGGGGGTACCACAGGTACCCCCCATTTGCACCCCCCACCTCGCCTTTACCATGAGGGCCTGCAGGGGGCCCCCAAAGTGAAGACCGCCTGCCTTTCCGTGTCGGCATTGCCGCCACGGAAAGGCATCTGTTTTGGCCCATGGTAATATGGCTGGCGGTGTCTGATAGACACCGCCATCATATTAAACCTTTTCCGCCCCCGTCGCAAGGCGACCGGGGCGGAAAAGCGGTGGATGGTACTTCCGTCCTCCGCGGTCCCCCCCGCCATAGTAATATGGCGGGGGGATATGGGTGGCTGGCAGGTAAGGATGTCTGACCTAAGGGCCAATTAGGATGTCTGGTAGATCGCCACCGCCAAGCGGGCGGTGGCGATCTACCAGGCATCCTAATGGGCCCCTAGGTGTTTCCAATTCTTGTAATTCAAGTTCTAAATCAGAAATATTCTTTGCAGAACCTTCTTTTCCTTAGTGCTTTTGGCCGGTATACAGGAGCAGCAATTGGTTAATTTAAGCCTTTTGCAAACTCCGCCCTTTTCTGTGAACAATATGTAAATATGTCTAATGCTAGGCAATCCTGCAAAACCTTTGAGCATATAGCAATCAGCTCAGTGTTCACTACCAACAATGCTCCAGAGGTTCTTGTTGCCATTTTGTCAACAACAATTGATAGTGTTATATTTACACTTCTTTCTAATGCAACACATTTCATTCAAATCAGGCTACGTACAATTATGTTCAATTGCCTAACATAAAATTCAGTAAGTTGCTTATTAAGACAATTAGTTTTAGTAGTTTAGATTTCTAATTAGACAATCCTTGTCCTTACTCTGTGTTCTTCTATTGTGTTATCCCTACTGTTCTACTGCCCACTCAGGTTTAGGTTGATCTTCTGTAAAATATGAAACAAAAATGATAAAGGTCTAACAGGACAATTCTTTCTCATCAATCATTTTATTGTTTTTGTTTTTCAACTTTCAATAGTTCTCAGTTATCAATTTTGATTTTCTCATTTTTCTTTTCCATTATTTTTCACAGAGCTTCATTAAATTTAGATTTCACATCACACAAATCATCTAATGTGATAATAATTAGTACTATGACCATGTACTACGACCACTCAGGTGCTAAATACCTTTGACAAGAGATTCTTGTATTCTTTAATCTTCTTAGAGATTGTTGGTTTTGTTGTAAACCACTTTTATCACTTGATGTACTCTTTCTTAATCTTTGCTGTTTATAATTCTGTGGCCATTCAGTTCTGTGGCGGACTCTCCATATTCCAGTGTTTGTTCCTTCACTCAGATCTTCTAGTTGTTCTGATGAAATATCAGTAGTGTTCTAGTCTTTTTTTTTTTTTAGAGTTTTATATAGCGCAAACTAGACTCGAAGATATCAGGTTCAGAGCGCTTTACACAAGGACACATTCATTTTTTTGTTAGCCAGGTAGGCTTGAGGACCAGTCTCTGCTTCTATTTTGTTAGGGACTTCAATGCCACTTTGTGTAACGTCAGGCATTTGGATTTATTTTTACTATTATTATGATGCCATTTTAAATAGCACACAGCTATGCACAAAGGAGTTTCCCTGATCTTTTGCAATAGGTTGGATCTATCTATGTTACTTTAGATTAAAACAACCAGATCTTTAGTTGTCTGTGGAAAATTGTAATTGAGGATCAACCTCTCAATAGTTCTACGAAGGTGTTTCGCAGCTTGGGGTCCAGGTTTGGAAAAGACCGGCCTCCAATGCGTGTGTGTCTCACTCTGGGAACCACACAAAGGGAAAGTCCACTGGAGCACAAAGGAGGTGTTGGATGATAGAGTCAAGCATATTCATGAAGATATCTTGGGCCAGCCTCTGATCTTGCTCTGTGCATATAGCACATAGGTTTAACTGAATTTTCTCCTCCACCTAAGCCAGTGGAGTTCACAACAGAGATGTGAGGTGCATGTGCTCTTTGGACATCTGTATATAATTCTGCCTGCTGAATTCTGGACCACTTGTAATCATCTGATGCAGACTTTACCCGCGCCCAGATAAATCATGTTACCATAGTCCAGTATTGACATAATAAGTACCTTGATTACCGTCCATTGAGTGGAGAAAAATAGAAGTCAGATGATCTTCCACAGCCATTTTAGGATGGCAAAACAGGTGGCATCCACCTTCCACATCTTTTGTCTCATGGATAGCTCCTTATCCAGCATGAATCAAATATTCTTAAACTTGATTTGTTATGCGAAAATGCAAATTTTCACCCCTATTTTCCTTCGGCTACTGTTGTGCCAATGATACCACTGATCTTGATGATTTCGCAGGTGTTGGTACAGTCACCAATGCTCGCCATTCTAGATCAAAAACAACAATCGGCATGAACCAAATTTGGCACAGCAGTATTGGTCACTAGGATTATTTGAAAGGGACCTTTCCATGTCGCTTCCAAAAAGGTCTTCCACATGTGATTCTTTATCGCAATCTAATCACCAATCTTGCTGTTCTTGGTGAGGATCTCTTGTGACAGCTGTAACCTGGTTAGACACAAAATGGACCACATCAGCCAATCCTGCCCTGTCCATCACGATCTGATGTGGCGATAAGCCAGTCTTCCTATCTGGGATACTCCAAATACTCATCAATACCAGAGGCAATGCATCTGCCCATTTTAGTGATGTTAAAGCACAAACTTTTTCTAATCGGGACTTAATGTTTTCATTGAGCTGTTCAACTATTCCAGAAGTCTCAGGTATATAACTGCAATGCAATCTTTGTTCAATCTGCGATGCTGTGCAAATTATCTCAGGACCTCATTTTTGAAATGGGTGTCCCTATCTGATTCCAGAGAAACCAGCATGCCATCCCCTGGGATAAATTCTCGCAATTACAGTTTTGCTACAGTGAGGCTGTCATTTCTTCTGGTTGGGTAAGCTTCCACCCATCTCTACAAGACACAAACTATGAACCGGGTAAATCTCAGCCAGTTGTGTGCAGGTATTGTGATAAAATCCAACTTCATTCTGTTGAAAGGACCACCTGATCTCCCTGTGTGATTCAGTGGGGCTTGTGTTTTCCTTCCTGCATTCATTTGTTGGCATATTCGACATCTGGGGGAAACCTCTTCAGCTAAAATTATGAATATTTTATTACACCAGTTTTGGCAGAAATGTAGGCATATTCGACATCTGTGGGAAACCTCTTCAGCTAGAATTATGACTATTTTATTACACCAGTTTTGGCAGAAATGTATGATCATTGCGTCCCTGCCTAAATGTGTGTATGCATGATAGTACTATGTCACTGGGAACAATAAAGTATCTGGCAACACAGGTCTTCCATTAGCTGACACCTACGTCTTTTGGATTTTTCTCACAACCTGCTTTAACCCAACTGTTCTGTTCTGTTTCTGAAAAGAATTTCCTGCATCCTCATTAATTCATCCCAAGTATCAGCCACTTTCATCATCAATGCGAACAAAGTTTCCTTCTCAGACTCACATGGGAAATTTCCATTAAATGTGCAAGGACAATAGAGTGCAACTTAATCAGCATATCTGTTTCCCATGGCAATGTAGCCATTACCACTTTGATGAGCTGCTCATTTAAGTACAGCAATCTCTTCAGGCAACTGTAAGGCTCCCGAGAAATGTTTAATGAATACTCCAATCCTGATTGGTGTAACTGTGGAAGTTACCAAAGCTATACTATCTGTAAATATAATCACTCTCATGTGAGCAGTTAAACTGCATGCTATGGTAAGGGCAATCAATTCTGCAACTTGTGCGCTGATGTAACTCTTTGAAGCCAGGAAGCTTCCACAACATCATTTATAGTGCACAAGGCATATGCTGCTCTCAATGTACCTTAATTACTTCTTCAAGTATCAGGGGTCCATCTTTAATATCAGGTCTTGACTTGGTGCCTAAATCTCTAACATTTAAGCAATCATATTCAATTTAATCACAAACAACATCATTTACAGGCAACATAGTTGATGTATTAAGGATTTGAAAAATATTTAAAACAACATTATCAGATGACAATATGGTCTGTTCATACTTTGTCAAATGATTGTGTGTCATATATTGGGTTTTCGATCTTGTCAAAAAAAGCTCCACTGTGTGTGGGACCATAACAGTCAATGAATATCCCATTACTGTGTTCTCCCTTTTTTCCAGACTAGTACTCCCTGTGGCAACTGCTTAAAGGCAACTGGGGAGACCTGCAGCAACAAGGTCAAGGGCAGTAGAGAAATATATCATAGGGTTTTGGGCATTACCATACATCTGAGTCAGCACTGAGAGATTGCAGTCCTCTATCTCACTGCAAAATAAGGTAAACTCTTTGGTGTAATCTGTCATTCCTAGTGCTGGGGCATGAAACAGTTTTTCATTCATCTCTAGGGAGGCTTTCATACAATCATTGTCCCATGGAATCGGATCAGACACATCTCTGTTTGTCAGCCTCAGTAAAGGCTTTGCCACCAAGGAAATTTTGGCATCCACTGTCTATAGCAGCCAACCATTACCAGAAACATCCAAATTTCCTTTTGAATTTGAGGTGGATCCATTTGAAGAATTGCTTCTGCTCTCGCTTGGAACATCTTCCTAGATTCTTTTTCATAAATGTGCTACAGATATTGAACTTCTTTTTGACAGTACTGCGATTTTCCTGGGGACACTTTATGGCCGTTCTCAGCCAGGTGATTCAATAAGGCAACAGTGTATTATTTACAAGCCTCTCGTGCTTCTGATACTCCAAACAGATCATCTATGTATTGTACAAGTACAGATCTTTAAGGCATTTGCAATGACTCCAGATTTCTTATCAGCATCTGGTTAAAGATGGAAGGACTCTGTGTATGCCCATGTAGGACACAACACCATGCTTATACTTTCTGCTGGAACACAAAGGAAAGAAGGAACTGGCTTTCTTCATGCATAGGCACTGAAAAGAAAGCTTGACACAAATGAATGACTGTAAACCATTCTGCAGTAAAGGGAATCTGGAGAAATATTGTGGATGGGGTATAGTACCACGTGTCAACAAGGGACCACTATTTCATTGACCTTTCTAAGATCCTGCACTAGCCTATATTTTCCATTGGGCTTCTGAAACCCATTATCAGTGAATTGCATGGACTTCCAATCAGTTACCTCAAGAGTCTATTTTATTACATATCCTCTATCACAGGCGTTGTTACTGGAATAGTTTCTGTAATCAAATGGTACAGTAGTGTTTTGGATTATACTGCATTCCCTTTTACAGTAATCCAGACTGGTTCTACACCTTTAATTCGTCTGATATCTTTTCTTGTGAGATCCCAAACTTCTGGACTCACAGTGTCTCTCAAAACTGCAGGTAATTCTTCAACTGTCAGTAGGGAAAATGTCCTAGTAGCTGTCTGTTGTCATTGCATTTTAAATTCCACATCCTCATAATGGGTTTTAAAGGCGATACCTTCGTGTGTGCAGTACATGGTGCAATTAACTTACACAGACTATCTCTCCCTAGCAAATTTACAGGACTTGGCTCGCAAACAACAAATTGGTGTTTTTCTTCCAAATATCCTATTTTAACTGGGACCTTTTATGAAATTTGATTTGTAAATTGTTTATTTAGTACTCCTAAAATTTTGATATTTTCCCCAGAGAGCGGTAGGTCTAGGACTGCCACTATTCTAACAGTAGATCGTGTAGCACCTAAATCAAAAAGGAAAGGTTTCTGAGTGACCATGCACTTCAGCATCTAAATATGGGCTACTTTAGTCTGCCTCTAATACTGTGACAAGTACGAAATCTGCTTCCCCTTTGAGGTACCTTCATTGAGAAACATCAGAACCTGACCCATCGTTTAGAAAAAAAGGGATAATGCTGTTAAGCATTTTGATTTGGGTTAGGAGATTGTTGCATTGAATTCTGAAATCATGTTAGTATTCATTTTTGGCATTTGATTTAAATTGAATCTGGGATTTCTCATGTTTGTTAGGTTCATTTGAGTTGGTGCGACTGGCATCATAGGGACTCGTCCTTGCATAGGTACCTGCATCTTCTGTGTAGGTATGTTTTGCATCTGCCCTCCTCTTTGCATTTGTACATTTCCATTAACATTTTCAGGATTATATCTACACTCCCTCTTCCAATGCCTGTCTTTGTGACAGATGTAACAAGAAGCAACCTTTGTCATAGCAGCAACTTCTACTCCTGAACCCATATTAACAGAAACACCTCCTTGATTACCCTGGAAACAAACTTGTGAAAAAGCGCCAACTTGCATACCTCCTTCATTCCCTGTAAAAGAAGGATTTTGAAAACCTTTCTGAGCCAACATAAATGCATCTTTTATCCTTTTCTGCTTCATCTCCAATTCATCACTGGAGTATTTTGCATATCTCAGAACTTCATCAAGCAATTTGTTCTGCCAGCAGATCACTCTTAGTGTAATATGCAAACTGATCTCGGGTTTCAGCCCTAAAACAAACTGTGACACAAGAATTCCTATATCCTTTTCTTCAGGATATTCTCATCCACTATGCTCTTGAAACACCTGTAACAGTCTTTCATACTACTCTAGAACTGATTCATTTTGTTTCTGGGTTTGTTTGGGTAATTTCAACCCAATCCAAATTTTCAGTGGCACTCGGCCTTTCAGGAAAGTAACTTTTCCTTCATATTTCTCCATACCTACAGGAGATGGTGCATTAGTACTAGCATTCCACACTGGTTCCTCACATGGCCATTGTAAAGCAGCAGTTTACACTCAGCCCACAAATCAATTGATACAACAATATAAAAAAAACATATCCAAATTAGCCCACACTTTAAAAATCTTTATAAACCGCTCTACTTGTGAATACCACGGCTCAGGTTTGTCTCTCAATTTTGGAAAATTGCTCATAAATTCTGTGAGCACGCTTCATCTCAAAGGGACATGTACATATATCCCTCCTACTATTTCACATAAAGGATATGCTGTGATTTCTCCCTCATTTTCCTCTTTCATGTCACTTCAGCTACTCTTTTTTTCTTTTCATGTTTCTTCGCCCACTTACTTTCTAATTTTTACGTGTCTCCCCGTTTGCAAATAAATTTTACTAGTTCCATAATATGTAAATCCATTCCTGTAGCATGCATATTTTAAATTTCTACATCATCCAATTGAACCATATACCTTTTCCGCAAATGGACATTTTTTGAAGTATCTATTTCAGATTTCTGGTCTAATTCTGTCAATTGATTATATATGACAGTTGCTTGTCTATTAATCTCTTCGCACATGTAAATTAATTATTTCTTCTGATATTAATCATATTATTCTAAATGTTGTAACGCCAAACATCCTCTCATTATTTCCTTCAATTCCACTTTCAGTTTGGTCCTATACTCCACTGGTGGACCTGATGAAAATCAACTAGGATCTAAATGATCCCAAAGTCTTTTTTACAGGCCCTCATTTAAGGTATTCATGGAAGTTTGGGAGCATGGAAAGTGGGCAGCAAATGGATCATTTTCATGCAGTTAATTCAACACTTGCTTAATTGTTAGTGGTTGACTTATCTCAGCACATTTGAGAAAATGTTTTCCTTTTCTGAATGATCCCAAAGATGTGAAAATTGGGCCCTCATTACAAAAGTCCCACTAATGGGACCTGTAATGTCCCATGTAGTTACAATTGCCAGCCAATACAGTACATCTGGCTCTTGGAAAAACTGCACTATTATGAAATTGGCACTTATGGGATATTAAGAAATGTGTAATATAAGGGAAAATCACATTTATCTTATGTAAGAGCTCATTCTTGACCATATTACCAACCAAAGATGTTGTGCAGTGTGCTTCCCCTACAGAAACTATATGTGCCCACAGTCTTAGCATTGGGATAACTGACTCATATTACCTTGCTCATCAAGGATTTCAAGCAACTCATAATCAGGCCCTTAACCTCCTACACGTTATTGGTTTCTTGTACTTTTCAAGTGAGTATATCTTTCTTTCTTTTTTTATATTTAGTCAAAAGTAGTGATACTCAATTGCATATTGTCAATGCATAAATATAGGATAACAAACTATTTCCCAAATCCACAATACTTATTTGTAGCCAACTACGTTCAAAATACTTAAATGGAAAGATGAAAACTGCAAAAATAATTTTCCATCATACGTCAAATCTGTCTGTGTTCATTTAATTTTTTTATTTACGATGGCAAATGAATACACTTTATAACTATTAAGTAGTGGGATGAGTAATCATTCTGGAATGTTGCTTTGCATCTAAAATCTAAGGGGATTATTTACAACAAAATGACGTAGCACAGCGCTGCAGCCATTTTGCTGCGCCAAGCTGTGTCATTATAAAAACACAGGGATACGTCATATTTACAATAATATGACACAACTCTATGCTTTCCCCTGCACTGGCACACAATTGACTGCCATGTGCCAATGCAGGCACACTTACACCATGGTGCAAGGCTGCCTGCGTTGCAGAGATGATTTTTTTGTGCAAGAAGGCATACCTTCCTGCACAAAAACTGTAATTGATGGTGATTCTCTCTTTCTATGTGTGCTGCAATATGCATAGAAAGAGGAGAAAACGAGGAGAAATACAAGTATTTTCCCTCGTTTCACCTCCTTACGCCTCCCTGGGGAAGGCATAGGATTCTGATGTATTCCCACGTTTACAATATGTTGTAAATCTGGAAATGCAGCAGAATCCATGGGTGTTGCCTGGGATCACCCACAGCAACACCCATGGCACACCCCTTTCAAGCAAAGTGATGTGTGAAAAGGGGCCGTATTCACAAGGCCATGAAAAGCCATGCAGGGTGGCTATGCCTGGCCTTGTTCAAATTCAAGTTCAAAAAAGCTTTATTCGATTGATAAATAACAATCATGAAAGCACACAGTTGAAAAATACATAAAGAATTTCATAATTTAAAATTCATAATAAACGTTACATAAAATCCTATTAGATGTTACAGTATTACACTATTTAAAAAGAGAAAACCATCATTTCAGTGCAAGAAACATTCAAATAAACATACATTTCCTGAGATTCAAGACTTTTAAAAAAAAACTGTAATCCTTAGAACACTATTTTCATTATCTAAAAATTGTAATGGCAGAAAGGCAGGACGACATTGACGTAGCCCAGACTGTTTTAGTATAGGTACCAAAAACAGCCTCCTAAAAAATGTACAGAAAAGAATGACATGGATCGTAGATTGAGGGGAGATGTTGTTACAGGGGCAAGGCTGGAGGTCTCGTGACCAGTCATTTATAGCAGGAAAAGTGGCTAGTCTGTGAAAGACCCCCAGCCTGAAACGGGTTAATAAGAACCTATCATAAGCACCGGGAACAAAAGTTAAATAGGGTTGAATATTAAAAGTGGTTAAAATCAATTGATTATGTAGGACTGTGAGGTTTAAAATCTCAGATGACATTCTAAGAGTATCCAGCAGCAGAAGACCCTCTTTCCTTAATTCCTTTCTAGTCACTGCCATGATGGTGGTAGGGTTTGAAAAGTACTCTGGATGGCCAAGATCCTTAAAAAAATTATAAACGTATCTTAGCCATGGTATCCTCATTACTCCTTCCGATTTCAGGATGTCTAAAAGAATATCTCTGTTCAATTTGGTTTCCTCTTTCATCCACAGCCTGTGCCATAATAGCACAGGCTCCAGTCTAATTAAATCAGAGATAAACGGGAGACCTAACTCTGCATCACAAATACATCCTGAGGTGCCACTCGGAACGGCTAAGATATATTTTAAAAATGAGTTTTCTACTGTCTGAATAGGGGAGAGGTCAGCAAACCCCCAAACCCCACTCCCATAGACTGCAGCAGAGACACACTTTGCCTTATATATTTTGATGAGTTCCTCGGGTGGTCTTTTACCCAATTTCCTGGCAAATATAGTAAGGGTAGACGTGGTACGTAAAAGTGCCAATTATTTTGCTGCTACAGCTTGTACCCAAGAGTCATTCTGGGAAAAGAGGATGCCCAAATAAGAGAATTTATTTGTAGCCTCAATCTTTTGTCCTGCAATAAACATGTCTCCATTTTTCTTAAACCCCTTTCACAGCGCATAATAAAAGTTTTGGAAGAATTTACCCTTAATCCCAGATCTTTCATGAAAAACTGTCCAAAACTAGCTGAAGACCCACTTGTGTACGGGACATCAGTACGGCGTCATCAGCGTACAAGAGGGCTGGAATTGGGCGGCCGGCTACTTGAGGAAAATCTTGATTATTTTTAAGCAAGGCTTCCCCAAGCCCATTTATATACAAGTTAAAAAGGCATGGAGCCAGCACACAGTCCTATCTGACTCCACTCCTAATTGAAAAAGTAGCCGAACGCTCGCCCTTCAGACCATAACGCACACGTGCCTTAGCATCACTATAATAACGCTTAAGAAAATAAATAATATTTACATCAACCACCAAAGCTCCCAGTAATTTCCACAGTTTAGTGTGGATCACACAGCCAAACGCGGCTGTGAGATCCACAGAAGCTAAAAACAGCTTCCCTCTCTTAGCCATCGTATATTTCCCCGCCAGCAGGGAAAGATTCAAACCCTGTTCTACTGTCCCCAAATGGACCCGAAAGCCATATTGCAGGTCTGATAGAATAGAATTTTCACCGGCACAGTCCTGAAGATGTTCCAATATGACCCGGCCTCCTACCTTCGTAATAGCATCCAACAGGGAAATTGGTCTGTAACACCCGGGTCTTGCCTATCCCCCTTTTTGAAGATACAGTACAAAAAAAGGGGGTAGACCCATTAAAGTCCCTGGGACCTGGGTATCATATGGTACAAAGAAAGAGTGGTCTCAGTACTTAGTATCTAATTGGAACAAGGGATATCAATACAGATATAAATGTGAGAAAGACAGAATGGTTTTTAGATGTCAATTTAGCACTGGGCGCACAGCCTAATGTACAAGCACTAGCTAAAAAGGATCTCCGTGGTGCAACTGGGTAAGTGGAAAAACCAAATAACCACTCAAAGGTAAGGCCAACAAAATGGCTAAACCAAAACAATATACATAGAAGTACCCTACGCACACACACAATATTGCTGTACACGTAGGTGGTAGTACATAAATATTCAAATCACAATATTAGCAGAGAAACAGTTATTATTGTGGCATATGGAAAATAAGAGGGTGACGTGAGATGGTCCTTTGGTTCTTTTTAATTTCTCAAAGCTTTACAACAGCCAGCCGACAAGTGTTTCATCACTTGCGCGAATCTTCAGGGCTCTGGGTAGCTGTGTATAAGCCAAAGGTCGCTCTACCGGTGATATTTCCGACCCGGTAGGGCCCAAGACCGTCTTAGAATTCGAATATGGTAATGAGGGCGTGGACTCGAAGCTTTGATTGCGTCTGCCTTATGCCCAGGAGCGTTTCAGTGTGTCCCACTGGGTGCGGATAACTCCAATTTATGTTTGTAGTCTCGCTATATACTGTGGCGAGGGGAGTTCTGTGTCCTCCGTGTTAAGTTATTTGTACCGTTAGGCGTGTAAGCCGACGTGCTGCTCCCGGGTCGTTGTGTTCCTGGTAACGGACCATTACCGGGTCAGAAATATCACCGGCAGAGCGACCTTTGGCTTATACGCAGCTACACACAGCCCTGAAGATTCGCGCAAGCGATGAAACACGTGTCGGCTGGCTGTTGTAAAGCTTTGCGAAATTAAAAAGAACCAAAGGACCATCTCACGTCACCCTCTTATTTTCCATATGCCACAATAATAACTGTTTCTCTGCTAATATTGTGATTTGAATATTTATGTACTACCACCTACGTGTACAGCAATATTGTGTGGGTGCATAGGGTACTTCTATGTACAGATATAAATGTGTAAAAATATGGGAACACGAATGCAAATGTCAGATTTGGCACACTTAATATTTAATCACAAGGTGCACAGAAATACAATTTGGCATATATACATTACACTTGGTAATTACAATAGTGCCCCAGGGAGTACGGGAAAGGGATAGGGAAGTAAGTGAGTAGAGGGATGTGCAGGTTTTTTACGGTACACAATGCTAGTCCTGAATTCTAAAGATAAATAGGCTAACCAACCCTGGCTTCACCATAGAGCCAGCTAAAACAGGGACATTCATGTTCATAACATATTAAGAACACGACCATGCTCCATGCGTTTGTATGGATATCTTGAATTCTGGTTGCGCAAGCTGGTAGGGGTGTTTTGGTATGTCGACGTTTCGATCCCAACTGGACCAAAAGGTGTCTGTAGGACCTTAAACCGGGGTCTTCATCAGTATGGGGTGGGGCAGAAGTATCTACAAAAATAAAGTGTAGTGAGTAAAACAAATAAGCCAAATGGTGAGTTCAAAAAATAGAAACGCCAAAAGCATTTTACCATGGAAAAAGGCTTAGAGGTTTGGGCCGTCCAGCTCCAATCCAAAGAGAACACACAACACACTGCAAGAGTAAAGCGGACGTGTGTCAAGACAAAGAGTATCTATGCAGGATTTCAATACATCCAGTATAACTATTCAAATTCATTTTAACACTCACATATTTATCAGGGCAATATCGTGATAAAAGACATAATTTGCAAAGGACTTTCAGGCCACCATGAAGGTCAGCAGGTCACTAGAAGAAAAAAATACATAAAAACGGAGGAAACAGTATTAATGCGCGACAGAGGGTATGTTGAATATAATACCGTGTCACCTTGACCGTGAATACTCACTTGAGTTTCACTGTAGCAGTAGTGCGGTCAGCGATTCAATAGAGAGGGGGAAAGCCGCTGCAGAGGTCGGCACAATCTGTCAAGAGAAGGGCACGGTGGTGAAGCGCGACTCAAAAAATGCTCACAAGCATAGTCGGCCGGCCTGCCCCTGTGTATAAAAAAGGGTTGACTAACTCGCATCATTGAAGTCATAGGCTACTCCACGGGATGTCCTCATTAAGTCCGCACTTGTCTGAAGATAGCCTGTGTATCCACCGCTGTTCCTTGTGGAATAAATCCTGTTTTGATTTTTTATTCGGGATTTCAAGGATGAGCCACCTTATGGAGTCGGCAGTGTGGTTATGTTACAAAAAGCATGACACTCGCAAGAGTGTGTGAGGCCATTAATTCCAACTAATGGGATGCCCAGGGTAGCCCTCCACCGAGCACTACCCTCCTATTTTTCTTCCCTCATTGACCATACTTCTCTCCTCTTGTCTTTAGGAACAACCGAGTCCGTTTTTGTTAGTCATTGCTGCTTGGGGCTCTGACTCTGGTTGGACCTTCCATACTCCCTTTCTGGAATGGTAATCTGAGCCTTAGGATCAACAATTGATCCCTTTCGTTTCACCCCTCCTTTTGCTACATATAAAAAAGGGTTGCCACGTGAAAAAATACCTTTAAAAGGCTGCCGCCATCAGTAGAGAAGGGGTCCTGTGCATTTGCCGAAGAATCAGCAGTCGCACGGGACCCGAGCCGTCAGGGTTTAAGAAGGACGCACGCTGCGCGTGTGCATGTTATCTGCCACGTGATGCGTGGGATGACATGGTGAAAAGGCTCAGTTTTGCCATAACTGTAAGGAAAGTGGGCACCTGATTGGTTATTAAAATTACTAGCGTGCACAAAAGTATAAGCGCTATAAAAGTGGTCCCCGATTTTAAAACATAGCATGATTAACAATGTGAAATCTGTAAGTGAATAGACAAACGTGGCGAATGTCAGAACACATAAGCCCCGCATGGTTAGTTAATTAATAATAGCGCGCACCTCTCAGGCACGGGGGTGAAGGCGCTCTACGAGAGGTTTACTGCTATCCAGCATTATGTGACCTGTGAATTCATACAGGCAGAAATTATTCACGTGTAGGCCTACACCTAATACTTTTGCAAAGCTGTAACATACACCTCTCAAGCATGAGGATGTGGACGTTCATAAGAGTGCCATTGATAACACAGGTGAAATAGAAAAATGCAGGCGCTCATTTGTGTACAAGGACAGACAAGTACCTCTCACGCACGAGGGTATAGTTGTCCATCATAATATTCTGCAAGTTTGGGTTTACAGAAACATACATATAGATCCTAACACCAGCGAAGTTGGTGAGTATGCTTTGGAATTACCTAAAACAGTGAAGGAGACTATGTTAAAACAGTAGGCACTGATGAAAGTGTGCAAGGTCCGACAAGTACCTCTCCGTGCACAGAGTTTCCACACACACATATAAATGTTCTATCACAGGAGGTGTTAGTCAATGTGATGTAGAAGTAACTATAGCAGTAAGGGAGGTGGGATACTATTGGCTCAGAGTTGCTAATTGGGCATGACTACTTTCCAGTTTGTTAAGTCCATTGTTGGCGGAGTCAAAAATTAACATCCACTTAGATTCACGAATATTCAAAATCATGGTAATATCACCGCCTCTTGGGCCAAGTGATATTTTCTCCAGGAAAATCCATTTCAAAATGTCAGGGGTATGGCCAAGTCTTTTACAGTGTTCCACCAGGGGTGCACCTGGGACCTCGCAATGTATCCGACTGCCATGTTGCATTATTCTCGTTTTCACCTTTTGTTGAGTCTGGCCTACATACACAAGATTACATGGACAACGGATCGCATATATAACATTGGTAGTGTTGCAATTTGTGTATGATTTCAGGATAAATGCTTGTTGGCTGTGTACAAATTCTTTTGATTGTATCGTAGTGGCACAGGCTTTACAACGTCCGCATCTGTGGTGTCCTAGGATAGGGGGAAGGTTCCACATCAATAGTACAGTTGTGGGTTCGGGTGATTCAAGAAAGGAGTTGACTACCAGATCCCTGATTTTTTTCGCTCTCCTGTAAGAGTGTAGGGGAAGGGAACTCTGCTGTATATCATCCAATATCAGGCCCCAGTGTTTGTTGATGATCTTTTTAATTGCGTTGCTTCGAGTAGAGAAGGTTGTCACACATATCATCCGTTCACAGGTTGAGTCATTTCTAACCCTTGGTTGCAGAAGGCTCTCTCGTGGGATGTACCATGCCCGTTTGTGTGCACGCTTAATCGGCCTAGCCGGGTATCCACGTTCCAGTAACCGGTCCGTTAGCTCCTGAGATTCAGTCATGTAATCTGCCTTCTTGGAGCAGTTCCTGCGAAGGCGCAGGAACTGCCCGAACGGTAAGTTTTTTTATTTCGAAAACCTTTGTTGAAGATTAATATATAGAATTATGTACATTACAATTTGCTAATCCCATTTTGCAATCTAACAGCATGGATGAGAATCAACCCCGCTCCAATGAACAACCCACCCTCCCCTCTTCCTATAACATCAAAAAGTTGCGACAAGGCAAGCACTGTACATTCTGGAACGCTGTAGTTTCATGGATTCATACCTGCCCAACCCACCCCAAGGTGAAGTCAATATACAATGTTATAAGTAAATGCGCTTGATCCACATCTGTATCATGATTTCAGGCAAGTGTAATCCAACTTAGTAACTTCTTTCACCATGCTAACCCTAAGCCCTTCAGCGGGGGTACCCCATGATAGCGGCTATTTCCTCAGACATCCATCCCATCCAGTCCCACCACTTCAGGCCTATATTCCCCTTCTTCATCTGCCCCCCATGCGAGGAGATATGACACCAGGGACCCCCAAATATCTCTGGGGCGAGATTTCATAGGAAGCAAATCTGCATAGTTATGTTATTGTCCCTGCCAAGTAAATAAATCTCGTATCCAGTCCTTAAATTTAGGTGCTCCCCCACGCCCCCATCTACATGCCACCCTCCTCTTGGCTATCAGCATTCCTATAGCGACTAATTTCTTATGTACTGTCTGTACCGTGTGAGTTAGACCTACGAGCCCTATAAGTGGAGACGCTGCAATCTGCACTCCCAACATCTCGGACATTCCCTCTAAGACCTCCTTCCAATAAGCTTCCAATCTAGGACATTGCCATGCTAAATGCATGAAGTCAGCACCTTCTCTGCCACATCGTTCACAATAATCATTCTCCCTTAGACGAAAGCGGTGCAATTTAGCAGAGGTATGATACAGGCGGTGCAGGAATTTGAAGTGTATGAGCGTCAACCGACTACTGTCAGTGACCGCTTCGGTCTGTGTACAGCCCCGCTCCCACTGATCGTCAGTTAGTGGCTCTTCTAGATCTTTGTCCCACTCCGCCCTGGCATGCAAGGGTCCCGGAGGGGGAGCGTTCCTGACCTGTCTGTATAGCAGGGAAATAACATGTGTGGGTGCATCAGTCTGCAGTAGTGCATGCAGTGGTGCAAAAATGTCGGGTTCTGTTGGAAATGCTTGGGTAACTGCTCTGATGTTCTGCCTAAGTCGAGTATACAGGAACATGTCCATGCTAGTGGGTGTGTGGTCCCCAAAGAACTGCTACGCAGTACGAAACTGTCCCCCTGCGTATAGGTACTTCAGTGCTCGCATCATTCTACAGTCCAAACCCTCACATGCTACTTGCAACAGTGAGTTACGCAACAGTGCCAATTGGGGGGAATACATTAGGGGTGCCTCCATCCTACGCGCCATCCATCTCCACGCCGTCACAGTACAGTCCACTGTGGATGGGTCCCGACCTCGTTCCTTTACCTGTGTAAATACCTACCCTTCTGAGGGGGTGGGAGCCATATAACAATCCTCCACCGCCAAATGCGCCATGAACGGAGGCGGGCGCAGCCAGTATACAGCAAAATGTGCCTGTGCACAATAATAGTATTGCTCAAAATTGGGAACGTTGTATCTGCCCTGTTGGGAGGGCAGCATCAGTGTCGCTAAATTCAGTCCAGCCTGCTTCCCTCCCCATATGAGCCAGAGCAACTGTGTTTTGAGGGTGCGGAAAAAGAAACTGCCTGGGTAGTATGGTATGTTGATGAATAAATTTAAGAATTTCGGTAAAATCATCATTTTGATGAGGGATATCCGACCTGCCATCGAGAGGGGTAGCTTTAGCCATTTGGAAATGCTATCCGTGACCTTATCAATAGCCTTGCCATAATTGCGAGCAGTAGCTCATCTTTATTTCTGGCAACATGTATTCCTAAGTATTTAAAATCCTCCATCTCCCACTGCAACAGGTAATCTAACTGATGTTGTTCTGTCCTACTTGTCAATGGGAATACTGCTGATTTAGCCCAATTAATCTGAACCTCCGATATTGCTCCAAATTTCGTGACTTCCCTCAGCACTGGATTTAAGTTTTCTTGGGGTTTGTGAATATATAGCGTTATATCGTCCGCGTAGAGGGAGATTAACAATTGCCTAGCGGGGTATATCAGGGCCCTATGCTTGTTGTGTTGCCTTAGCTTCGCCGCTAGGGGTTCAATTGCCAGCGCAAAGAGGACCGGGGATAGTGGGCACCCCTGTCTCGTGCCCCTTGAGATGGGGAAGCTGTCTGATCTGGTCCCATTCAGTAACACCGTGGCCCGGGGATTGCAATATAGCAGCTTCATCCAATTAAGGAAGGTATACGGCATTCCCATATAGCTTAATGTGCCAATGAGGTAATCCCACTCAACTGAGTCGAAGGCTTTGGTGGCGTCTAAAAAGACTGCCAACGCAGCTCTAGTAGGATCAATATCTTGCATCACTGCCAGTAGGGTTCTGAGATTATGCGCTGTTGCCCTGTTAGGAACAAATCCCGCCTGATCAGGCAGCACCAGTCGCTCCATCAGGAGATTGAGGCGCGTTGCCAGTACCTTTGCCAAGATTTTAGTGTTGCACTTAAGGAGCGACAACGGCCGGTAAGAATCACAAGAGATCAAAGGCTTCCCCGGCTTCAGCAATGTAATAATTTGGGCTTCCCTCATTGTCATGGGTAACATCCCCTCCTCCAGCGCCTCATAGTAAACTGCCTTCAGAATGGGGACCAAGATCTTCACATATGTCTTGAAGAATTCCACTGGCAGTCCGTCAGACCCGGGCGCACGCCCCAACTTCATATGCATGATCGCCTCAGTGATCTCGTTGACCCCTAGTTCCAGATAGAGGAACTTTTGCTGGGTGTCACCCAGCCACGCCAGGGCAGTGTCCTCGAAATAGTGCTGCAGGTCTAAGGGCGGCCCCCTCTGGGATGTGTAAAGTGTTTTGTAATAATTCACGAACGTGCGTAGCTGGTCTGGCAGGTTCCTGTGTGTCTGGCCTGCCTCATCCCGAATTTCCACAATGTAGTTTACAAATTTGGGGGGGGGCGTACTGCGTTCGCTAGCGCTTTCCCGGGTCGGTCACCCTCTCCAAACAGTCGCGCTCTATGAGCCTTCCCTCTAAACCTGCATTCCCTATCGGCTGCCTCTTCATATTCAGTCATTTTAGTACGCAATGCAGCTCCAGTGGCTCCCGCCTCACCTCCCTCTGACAATTCTGTCTCAAGGGCTTTAAGTTCCCTTTCCAGAGTTTGTAAGGTTCTGCGTAGGTCCTTCAGAATACCTCCCCCTTTGGAAATGCACCATCCACGTACCATTAATTTGAAGGCTTCCCACACCATAGTCAAACTGGACAACGAGTTCACGTTACGTTCAAAGAAGTCCTGTATTTCTTGTTCTACTTCAGCCCGAAACACTGAGTCCTGGAGGTGTTGGGGATTGAGTCACCAAGGAATGTATGGGGATTGGTCAGCAGGGGGCAGCAGTACTGCCATAACAGGCGAGTGGTCTGAGTACATACGGGCCAGGAGGGATGCCTTCTCTATCCAATGCGCCATTCCCACCGACACCAGCACGTAGTTGAGCCTCGCCCAGGTACCGTGCACCGCTGAGTAGTGCGTACCCTCTTTTAGTGTGGAATGCTTGTACCTCCATGTGTCTAGCAGATAATTAGTGGATACAATATCTTGAAGAGTCCCCTGAGTGCATAGGTCCGGGCGGGATCTGTTGGTCCTAGGGTCTATTACAGTATTTAAATCGCCGCCCCATAGCACATAAGTAGTACCTATCAACTGGATCTTACCCCACACTTCCAGTAGGGCATGCGGGTCATCTATGTTGGGTCTATAATAGTTGGCGAACCCTACGTCGTAGGAATTCAGCCTCCCCCAAAGCAGGCAGTACCGCCCATTCACATCCACTTCCATCCCCCCTTGCACAAAGTGTACCCCACGTTTAACCAGGACAGCCACACCTCTTGAATAGCTCAAGAACGAATCAAAACATCGATGGGAAGCCCACCTGGCCGCAAATTGGGGCTGGCTACTCTGGCCTAGATGGTTTTCTTGTATCATGGCCACCTGAACATGATGTCTATCCATATAACTCAGCACTTTTTCTCGGGTCATTCAACCCACGTACATTCCACGATAATACAGTAATTCCTCTTACAGCATTTGCTCCTTCAGCCATTGTCCCAAGTTGTGCTCACAGCCAGTACATGCCTGCTCTGTCCATTGTCCATCCCTGTAACCAAGAACAACCTCATGCCTTCCCCCGTCCCCTCTACCCACACCGGCTCCTTCAACTTGCTGGGTAAACTTTTGACTGATCCTTCGAGAAAACTAGCTCAGGAGATACTACAGGTTACCCAAAGAGGCAGAGATCAAGGCTTTATCACGGACCAGGAATTTGGTTTTCTCAATCAAAGTCATCCCAGACTCCCCGCAATCTATACTCTTCCTAAGCTGCATAAGAGCATGATGAACCCTCCAGGAAAGCCGATAGTATCAGGATGCGGGTCAATGTTGGACAGGTCCCCACTGAGTTTATTATTGATCTACTCAGAATCGCCATGATGCAAAAACTTTTTATGTTTCAGAATGAGTTTTTTCTACAAATAAAAGGAGTGGCTATGGGGGCAACATTTGCCGCAGATCTGGCAATTATATTTATGGATGACTTCGAGAGGAGGTATATATTCAGTGATGAAAATCCATTTAGCGGTTATATGGATTTATGGGTCCGTTATATAGACGATGGACTGGAACCGCAACTACCTTAACATGTTTTCACACTTGGTTGAATGAGAGGAACTCTGATATCCAGTTCACTCTACAATCCAGCAATGAACAGATTGATTTTCTGGATATTACTATCTTCCCGGAAAATGCTTTGCTTTACACGACCTTGTATAGAAAACCGGCGGAACGGAACTCCCTCCTACAATACGACAGCCACCATCGAGGGATTAAGAGACAACTTACCGTTCGGGCAGTTCCTGCGCCTTCACAGGAACTGCTCCAAGAAGGCAGATTACATGACTGAATCTCAGGAGCTAACGGACCGGTTACTGGAACGTGGATACCCGGCTAGGCTGATTAAGCGAGCACGCGAACGGGCATGGTACAACTCACGAATGCCTTCTGCAACCAAGGGTTAGAAATGACTCAACCTGTGAACGAATGATATCTGGGACTACCTTCTCTACTCGAAGTAACGCAATTAAAAAGATCATCAACAAACACTGGGGCCTGATATCGGATGATATACAGCGGAGTTCCCTTCCCCTGCACTCTTACAGCAGAGCGAAAAAAATCAGGGATCTGGTAGTCAACTCCTTTCTTGAACCACCCGAACCCGCAACTGTACTATTGATGTGGAACCTTCCCCCCATCCTAGGACACCACCGATGCGAATCTTCCAATGAACATTTATCCTGAAATCATACACAAATTGCGACACTACCAATGTTATATATGCGATCCGTTGTCCATGTAATCTTGTGTATGTAGGCCAAATTCAACAAAAGGTGAAAACGTGAATAATGCAACATGGCAGTCGGATACGTTGCGAGGTCCCAGGTGCACCCCTGGTGGAACACTGTAAAAGACTTGGCCTTACCCCTGACATTTTTAAATGGATTGTCCTGGAGAAAATATCACTTGGCCCAAGAGGCGGTGATATTACCATGATTTTGAATATTAGTGAATCTAAGTGGATGTCAATTTTTGACTCCGTCAACAATGGACTTAACGAACTGGAAAGTAGTCATGCCCAAACAGCAACTCTGAGCCGATAGTATCCCACCTCCCTTACTGCTTTAGTTACTTCTAAATCACATTGACTAACCCCTCCTGTGATAGAACATTTATATGTGTGTGTGGAAACTCTGTGCACGCTATGGTGGACAATTATACCCTCGTGCCTGAGAGGTACTTGTCGGGCCTTGCACACTTTCATCAGTGCCTACTGTTTTAACATAGTCTCCTTCACTGTTTTAGGTCATTCTAAAGCATACTCACCAAATTCACGGGTGATAGGACCTATATGTATGTTTCTGTAAACCCAAACTTGCACAATGTTATGATGGACAACTATACCCTTGTGCGTGAGAGGTACTTGTCGGTCCTTGTACACAAATGAGTGCCTGCATTTTTCTATTTCACCTGTGTTATTACCAGTATTGGACTTCTGAATTTGATTCAATGGCACTCTTATGAATGTCCACATCCTCATGCTTGAGAGGTGTATGTTACAGTTTTACAAAAGTATTAGGTGTAGGCCTACACGTGAATAATTTCTGCCTGTATGAATTCACAGGTCACATGATGCTGGATAGCAGTAAACCACTCGTAGAGCGCCTTCACCCCTGTGCCTGAGAGGTGCGCGCTATTATAAATTAACTAACCATGCGTGGCTTATGTGTTCTGACATTCGTCATGTTGGTCTATTCACTTACAGATTTCACATCGTTGATCATGCTATGTTTGGAATCGGCGACCACTTTTATAGTGCTTATACTTTTGTGCCTGATATATGCGCGCTAGTAATTTTAATGACCATTCAGGTGCCCACTTTCCTTACAGTTACGGCAAAACTGAGTCTTTACACCATGTCATCCCACACATCATGCGGCAGATAACGTGCACGCGCAGCGTGCGTCCTTCTTAAATCCTGACGTCCCGGGTCCCGTGCGACTGCTGATTCTTCGGCGAATGAACAGGACCCCTTCTCTACTGATGGCAGCGGCTTTTTAAAGGTATTTTTTCACGTGGCAACCCTTATTTATACACAGGGGCAGGGCGGCCGACTATGCTTGCGAGCATTTTTTGAGTCGTGTTTCACCACCGTGCCCTTCTCTTGACAGATTGTGCCGACCTCTGCAGCGGCTTCCCCCCTCTCTATTGAATCATTGACCGCACTACCGCTACAGTGAAACTCAAGTGAGTATTCACGGTCAAGGTGGCACGGTATTATATTCAACATACCCTCTGTCACGCATTATTACTGTTTCCTCCGTTTTTATGTATTTGTTTCTTCTAGTTACCTGCTGACCTTCATGGCTGCCTGAAAGTCCTTAGCAAATTATGTCTTTTATCACGATATTGCCCTGATAAATATGTGAGTGTTAAAATGAGTTTGAATAGTTTTACTGGATGTATTGAAATCCTGCATAGATACTCTTTGTCTTGACACACGTCTGTTTTACTCTTGCAGTGTGTCGTGTGTTCTCTTTGAATAGGAGCCTGACTGCCCAAACCTCGAAGCCTTTTTCCATGGTAAAATGCCTTTTGCATTTTTATTGTTTTAACTCACCATTAGGCTTATTTGTTTTACTCATTACACTTCATTTTTGTCGATACTTCTGCCCCACCACCCTACCCACATCCTGATGAAGACCCCGGTTTAAGGCCCTACAGACACCTATTTTCCAGTTGGGGTCAAAACGTCGACATACCATAACCCCTACCAGCTTGCGCAACCAAAATTCAAGATATCCATACAAGCGCATGGAGCATGGTCTTGTTCTTAATATGGTTAAGCACCTGCACAAGTAGAGGCCCCCACAGAGGAACAATCGACATAAACATATCTATGGGGACCCCATCCGGGCCAGGAGCCTTACCGCCCTGAATGCGTGTAAGGCCCTCTCTACTTCCTCTAAAGTAAACATTAACTCCTTATCATGTAGAGGATAGTTTGTATCACAGGCCTCCTGGACATAATTGTCCCTCATGACAGGAGATTCGTCACCATCATATACCTGAGCAAAGTGCTGATCCACTGATCCTCCGTTATATCTATCTCAATTGTAGGGCCATTTTCCTTGGATAGGAATTGTGTTCTGATTACCTTCCAGAAGCTATCCTTGGCTATTGAGGCTAAATGCAATGCCTCCCAGGCCTACTTCCTCAATGTATTTTTCCTGTCTCTTACCGCCTGTTTGTATGCCGCTCTAGCTCTCCTAATATCTGGAATACTTCTTGGACTTTTATGCAGTTCTTTTTTTACCTGGGAATAAGCTTGAGTACACCTCGAGTCAAACCACCCGCTCTGGGCTCTGTTACTCTTGTTTTGCCTAATGAGAGACTCTCTTATTACATTAGTTATTGCCAAGAACGATGCTAATAAAGTGGCAGGAACAGTGTCTTCACTCAGGCATGTCACTATATCTAATTTACATTTACCAATTACTGATTTAATCATCTCTGTTTGTTGTATCATAGCCCATCGTAGGGAATATCCATTGGTGCTTCCAATGGCTAAATTCTCTAACAGTCGGTCACTATTGTTAGTTCCAAGTATTTTCCTAGAGGGTAATGTAATAGTCAAACAGAGAGGAAAATGATCGCTTAGTGAGTTCTCAGAGACATAAAAAGAATGGAGGCTGTGTGCATAATTACTAGAAGCTAAGGCATAATCAATAGTAAAACAGCATCCCCTACCATTATATTTGGAAGGCAGGGGAGCTGGTGACGGACACAATTCATTTACAAAAGCTAAGTCAAAACTATTAATAAATTCATTTAACTGTTCCCCTAAGACAGTATGACTAAAATGGGAAGAACATGCACCTTCTTCACATATTGCTCCACATAAGTTGTCCTCAGCGTTTTCGCACAACTTACAATTAAAATCCACCACCAAAAGTAACATTATATCTTTCCTCTTACTTTTGCCCAGTAGTTTCAACAATTGGAACCTATTTTTAATAACAGTACACACTAGTCCTGGGGGAATATTGTTGTAAAAGTTGACCAAAGCTATAGAAAACATTGAATCTAAATCCAGCACAACTAGTTGATGATAATTATCGTTAACGAACTTCGTTATTTGCTTTAGGTTCTTGCTATTGGATAAATACACGCACAAGCCACACTTAGCTCTCCCACTCCGACAATCAACTGCTGGGACATGATAAGTCCTATACCCATTTAGGTGGATCGCTTCCTTGGTCCATGTCTTCTGGAAGCAGAGAACCTCAAATTGTATAATAAAATCCCACCATAATTGGGTATTTAGCTTTGATCGGATTCCAGCAATATTCCACAAAACAATGTGGCAAAGAGGGGGTTTAACAATAGTCGGGTAATTATAAGAAGGAGTTGCACCCCCTGGTAAAACCTTGTTCACATGTACAGGTTGAAACAAACCATTTGACGCACCCTGGGCTTTAGTCAAAATCTCCTTACTTGGGTCATTAAGCCCTTGAACCCCATCACTCCTGTGTTCCACTAAGACCTCATTTGGGCATCTAGATGAGAGGAGAACAGTTACAGTGCCATAGAGATCAGCCCGGATATCCATCCTCGTGGCCCTGTTCCCACAAGGCATGGCTCCAGTGCTTCCCACAATGGATTTATAGTGATAACAACTTTATCGCCTGAGGGCAAACTCTGTTTATCCCCAATATCATAACTGCCCATAGCGCAATTAGAATGCTCACAGATCCCGGAATGGAGTCAATCATTATCTTCCAGGCCGCTTAAAACATCAAAACGATTATGTGTTGGTATGTGATATCTAGACTGCCTAGTTCCCAGATAATTTTCTCCTAAATGCTGGGGGACTAAATTCATTACAGAATCTGAAGGGTGATAGAAATATCCTAGGAGTAGTATGTTAATATCCTTGGGATTAACAGGCCCATTGTAACCCCACTCAAAGATAGTGCGTACCAAATGTGGTGCCCTAAAGGTGATTACAACACAGTCTCCACTTAGTGATTTGAGGGATGTACCAACCCACCCAATCCTTCGTGCCATTTTAAAATCTGAAAAAAGGGAATTTTTCAAGCCTGTCCTTGAAATAAGAAAATAGAGTGACTTATTCCTTAATGTTGACCAGTGTTCAAATACATTGGGTGATAATGATGGAACATTTGCCAAAACAACCGTGTACGGTGTGGCTTCTGGGGGTAAATTTAAATTTTGTGATGGATTATAAAAAATATCTCGATGGCCCTGATAGATTGTGCCATTTACAGCTACATAATTACTTCCACCTTTCGTCCCCTCAGTATTTACTCTGCTTTCTATACGAGCGGGGTTATTAGGGATTGATATGGTGGTGACATCCTTACGTTGCGTTTGCCCAGCGGTAACAAGGTTAGAGGGCGGACCGGCAATATGACCTTCCACTTCGCTGGACAAAGAGCATGCTATTGGATTAGTGCCAACTGTCTGTACAGGTTGACGTTTATTACGAACCAGCTCCTCCACTTTTACTAGCCTGACTTTTATATTAGTTGCTTTTAAAAGGATGGGTTCCAAAAGGGTCGACATCATTCTCTCGATTCTGCCCCAAAATTTCTCATCCTTCGTAATATCAACAGGCTTGTCTATTTCATTCTGCTTGGTGTAACTTACTGATGCCTCAGTAGTTTCACATACGCCAACAGCAGATTTCCCTTTCTTCCCCATAAATCTTGTGGTGGATTTCCTCTGCTTTGTGATATTTTTACCTTTGCCTTTACCAATTTTTGGTGGAGATTCCGCAATATGTTCAGGCTTACGTTTACATTTGGCCTTTTGCCCTCTAGTTATAACTTTAGACCTAGTAAAGCTGTATTCAGAAGATGTTAAGGAAACAGTGTTCATAGCTGGATCTGTCACGACTTGTACTGGGGTACTAATCAGTGATGAGGATATCTCATTATTGGCTGCCACACTAGATACCGAGAGTGCGGGGGTCAAAGAAAGTCTACTCTGAGGAAGTAGGGGCTCAAGAGACAGCCTTCGTTCTGTAAGCTGAATTTCATGTATAAGGGCGGATTCTGCCCTCCGCAAGAAGACGTCTAAGGTCCCTACCACAGTCCTACCTTTGCTAATTTTGCCCTTGCTCATGGTTAGCCAGGTACAGGTTCAGGAGATGTTATTAAAATACAAGTATATAAAACAATATACTGTCCCAAATCCGAAGTCTTAGGGGGATGGCCCAGCCCTGCTTCTGACTGTCTCTGATGGGCACGGACAGGCCCGCCCTTGGCCCGGGCACGCCCACGTGCGTCCCATGCTGCGGGAGCCATGGAACGTTTTTAAGCGCCTCCTGGCGCTTGACTATGACGCTGGTGGTGTGCGCCTCCAGGGGACGCTGGGATATGTAGTCCCCGGCACCCACAAGAGATGCGTGTCAGCGTGGGCAGGAGTGGAACATTGCAGTCCCCAAGGACTGTTTCAGCAGGCAGGCAGGTGAAGAACAAACAGGCAGCCAGCAATAGGATAGGTACCCGCGCTGCGGGAGCCCTGGAACGTTTTTAAGCGCCTCCTGGCGCTTGACTACGACGCTGGTGGTGTGCGCCTCCAGGGGACGCTGGGATATGTAGTCCCCGGCACCCACGAGAGATGCGTGTCAGCGTGGGCAGGAGTGGATCGTTACAGTCCCCATGGACTGTTTCAGCAGGCAGGCAGGTGAAGGGCAAACAAGCGGGCAGCAGTTGGAATGGGAGGAGATATCAGGGCCTCCTCAAGGGCATCGTCGTTCTGAGCAGAGTCGTTACTCCTTCAGCCAGCTTGGTTTCCAGTCTGGGGAAACCCAGCATATGGTTACTCTCAGATCCAGCCAGTTCGGTTTCCAGTCCGGGGAAACACAGATATGGTTTCTCACAGCCCCTCTGACGGACAGTCACGCTGCGTCCTCGCGCTGCCTCCTCGCTTAGGCTCAGGCTCAATTTAATTCAGCTCGGTTCAGTAAATTGCATCACAACGGGAACATTCAAATGTGCCCGCCGAATGCCGCCAGGAATCTCAGCTCCTCATCGAGCTGTGTTACGCTGCTCCCGAACGCCATGCCGCCACTGCCGAGGAAGGGAAGTACGGTCACCTGTGGCTATGTGGAGGCATGGTTCACCGTGGCCATTCCATTGCCTGGCCTTGTAAATATGGGGCAGCACACTGCGCTGCCAGTGCTTAAAAAAAAGTGACGCACTGGTGGGACAAGGTGCTTGTAAATAAGCTCCTAAGTGAGGCTGCCAAATGTCAGCAAGTGACGTAGCAGGGGCACAATGAACCCTAATGGAAGAGAGATGGAAATGATGGAAGAAAGGAGATGTAGCCTAAAGACCAGTTCTGCTGACTTTGGACTTGGTGAACCAGGTTCGATTCCCAGTGTCCTCCCAACATCCTGCACTCTGTTACACTGAGTTTGTCACTTAGCACCCTTGTGCCTAGAAAAATAAAAATTCATCTCACCTTGTGTCACGTACTCTGGTGCTCATCTAAAGCACTCTAATGCCCTTGGGTCAAGTTTGCACTATATAAAACTGCAAAAGAAATTGAAAGAAGAAAAATAGGTACCACCAAGTCCTGATTTTACAGTGAACCACAACCATATTTGCAGTGCTGTGGGCTACTCAAACCCAAACCTTGTTGCTGCTGCACCATTGGTATGCTACACTCCTGACTTCAGCACATGACAACCAAGCTAAATTTCACAGTGGCATATTTACTAATTATAACTTCATGCTGCTAACCCTGTTTTTCTTTGATTTACTTTGTCTTGTCCTAATTTCCATCATGGAAATTCCATGATCTTGAGACTTTAGGTTGCCAAACCACCCCTTTAAATTGGACCTTACGAGGTTTAAGATTTCCATTGGGAGTACCGCACGGAATGAAGCCCGCCTAGCATTCTGCCGTAAGAATGGACCATTGGTTACTTGATTTTACATTGTGAATCTGTGGAAGATAAAAGTGGATGGATGAAATTGCCATGAGGAAGCCCTTAATAAGGTTAAACATTTTGACTGCGCTGTAGCTTTTTGGAAGAAGAACCTGAATACAAAAATGAAATACATACGAAAAGGATCTACTAGTCGTATCTTGGACTGTTTATTTATAAAAACGTGTTTGGATATTGCCTCTCTTTTTCAGTGTCAAGTATTCATAATTTGCGGCAATGCATTACTCAGGATGTACAACTTAAATTTTCAAACTCTACACAACCATTAAAACTAATGAAGGTGGGAGCGTTAGACATATTTAGAGAAGCTATATCATAAGTGAAAATGTAGAAATAAAATAACTATTCAGCGAAGTTTCCAAGACGCATGATAGAAGGTTAATATTGTATAGTTTAAAAAATAAAAGTAGAGATAGGGCACTACAGCATTTGTGTGCATCATGGTTTGAGCAAGTCACTGTATTTCGCATTTGCCTGCACGAAACTTAGGGGCAGATTTACAAGCCCCTTGCGCCACTTTTACTTCACTTTTCCCATGCTAAAAATGACGCAAAAGTGGCGCAAGGGGCTTGTAATTTTGCCTCTTAATTTTACTAAATGTCTTCAAAAAAGAAGGCGCATGAATTATTTTTTTCTAATTTCAATGTACATACCTTATGGGTCAAAAACACTTACTGTGCACCAGAGTCTTATTCCTGGGTGAATTCCTGGAAGAGTCTCTCCAGCGGGATAATTTTCTCAGTAATCATTATACTCAATTTAATTAAATAGTAATAATTCATCTCTAAGTCATCAAATGAAGCTCATGAACTAAACGTCTCTGAAGTGTAATAATGGCTTTCATTATTGAAAGCTTAACTCACGGTAATGAATTGCACTTTGCCTCTTCAAGCTTTCAGAATTGCATTGCCTTAATTATCTGAATGCACCTGATGCACAAGAAGTGAGCTTGTTTCAGGTGCAAAACTGCTTACAGAGGATACCGTAGAATTAAAACTAACAGCACGATATTGAACACACCATGTCTTACTGGCGTGTTTTTTACCCTTCTTACATGCACCACTGTTTTCATGGTTAAGGCTGAGGGGCAATCTGATGTAAATGCACACATACTGTTGATGCAGTTAAAAAATATTTACCTGGATTCAGTGTTTAATTTGTGCTGGTGTTTGCTGGTGCTCTGCACTGGCTTCTATTTTTAAACACTTGCACGTAATAATCAGAGTCCACCACATGATCAGTGGCGTAAGGGGGCCCCCCTGCAGGGTACGTGAAGGGGTCCCCTCCGGACTCAATCTAGAGCTCCCCAGCAGAAGTGTGGTGCTGACGGGCCCCCTGGAGAGTGAGGGGCCCCCGCACCGCGGGGGGGGGGCTGCAGGAGCCTGTGTTACACCCCTGCACATGATAACCCTGCCTAGACTATGTTTTTTAGAAGAGCACATTAGTAGCACTTTAAGAATTTCAATGTAATTTAAAAAATAGGATACAGCTAGCATATCCCAGTCATCCCTCAGTTATTTAGAAGAGCACATTAGTAGCACTTTAAGAATATCAATATAATTAAAAAAAATAGGATAAAGCTTGCATATCCGAGTCATCCATACTGATTGAGCATCTCCAGTTATAGAGCTGGACCTCTACCCTCCATGTTGATTCTTGTCCGTCTAAGTTCACCCGTTTTCTTTCTGCCATGACTCACCACCTTCCTGCTATGCTAATCATCTAATACTAGCTCTCTACCTTCATGCATTCAACCTCCCTACCCCGTGCCTGCCTTTCATACATAACTCATTATATCCATGTTGAACTAATCTATCTTTCAGTGCTTGGTCTCACTCTCTCACACTTACCACATTCCTCAGTCCTCAAGCTCTCCCTGATGGACTAAAGCCCCTCTCCTTGTAACAACAACACGCCATCATGCAAGCCTTTCCATTCCTTCCTGCACTGTACAATGCACTGTACAATGTCCATACAACTGCTCTTGATCATCCCATCTTTGTCGGTGCCAAACATACTCCTGCACCTCTCTCCCTGTTGTGCACAACCTCTCACCTAGACTCATTTCCAACTCCAGCATTCATCCTCCCTTGCTTTCACACTCTTTCCAAACTCTGATTATTGGCACCCTCTGCTGCTCAAGCTCCTTTGGTTTCACCTACTTTCTCTTGCTCACACGTCTTCCTTCCAAAACTAATAATCTTTCTTCAATGCATTCACAACCTTCCCTTTTCAGTCTCAGTCTCACTGTTCTTTTCTGGATTTACTCCCTTTCTTCTGCACCCATCCACAAAGATTATCATGTACACACTCTTCCTCCTGTGCCAAGCCCCTCTCCTAGGCCCACTCACTCTCTCCCAGGCTCAACCTGTCCTTGCTTACCCTCACCCTTCCAAGGTGGTCTTTACATGCTGTGCTTACCACTTCTCACATTCCCAATACCTCGCGGTTAAAGCCCTGATTAATACTCAAGGATCTGAGAGAAGGAAAGGGGCGTGGCTAAAAGGAGAAAGATGGGGGGTGGGAGAGAGGTAGGTCAAATGGTATGCTAGCCCCTTACATTTATATGTTAATATTGGCATGGGGGTTGGGGGCATGGCCAAGCCGCCGACCCCGATGGCAGTGTAGGCTTGGAGCTCCGCCACCGTCTCCCACCTGTGAGGTGTGGGGGGCATTGTGTGACGGATGATGGACAAGCGGAGCTGCTAAAGGCCACGGAGTGGATCAGCGCCGCTCACCCCGGATGGGTCAGGCGTGGCCTACCGACACGAGGGAAGCCGGGGCCTTGGGTGAAGAGCTGCCGGAGCGTTGGAGCTGACGACTGTGGGGAGCGGCTGCTGGATCGTGTCCAGGATACGATGAGCGGTAGCAGTGGGAGGGGTGAGGTTGACACCATCGTTGCCGGAGGTGCTGGCATTCCCTGGAAGCCCGTGGCGACAGGGGCCACGGGTGGGTTTGGGGATTGGCCTGGTATAGCACAACCCGCAGTTGCCCCTGTGGCCCGGTTGCCTTTGCGGTGCTGGGGTCCTCTTCTTGTGCTGCTGCTCCCTCCTCTCCATACCGACCTGGGCCTTGCTGTGGAGCTGGGCCGGTAGAAGCGGTGGCCTGCTCTGGGTGCGACAGCAGATCGGAGCAGAGCCTAATTTGCATGTCGGCCGCATCGTGCTGTTGCCCCTACTGCTGACCCTGTGGCTGCTTGATGTGGGGAGCTGTATTCATCTGGCCCATGCCGGGCTCTGTGCCCCCCTGGTGTCCGCCTCGTTCCCTGACAGCTGTAGGGCATGTTTAGGGCAGAAGTGGCCCTGGCTACTGGCACATACCCTCGGCACCATTCTTCCTGTTGCCCAGGCGGGCTGTCAATCCTATGGCCCCAGCAAAGAGCTAATTGTAGTGCAGTTTACTTACCTTTTGGGGGAAGCATCCCACGCCGCGTTCTGGGTGTTGGACGTAAGGACACCTGATCAGACTGAGTTTGGGATGGATCCACGGCGTGGGGTATGGGGCGCAAGGACCCCAAGCAAAGCACCTTGCCTGTCAAGCAACCTGGTCCTGGCACTTCGGCGCAGCAGCCCATAATGGTGGAGGGGGTGAGTCGCCCACGAATGACCCGGCGGGGGGTCGATGGCTTGTAAGGGGACTTATGGGCTGGGTTCAAATCCCTGGTTGCCAGACTTTATGCCCTTGACAAAAAGTTGGACTCCAAGGGGGCCAGGTTGGATGCGCAGGTGGGTCATCTGACTGTTACGGAGGGCCGAATTTCTGAATTGGAGGACTGCGCAAACCAGACCACCAAGAAGCTTCAAAGAATTGACAGGCTCCTCAAGTCTGTGACTATCAAGAACGAGGACTTGGAGGCCCCTGGGCGGAGGAACAACTTTTGCATTCTGGGCTGCCGGGAATCCACCAACGTCAGATACCACCCTACCCTTGGCACGTGAGAAAGGACAGTTGGAGTGACAGGGTTCAAACATATCCCTATACCCGGACTTTACTGCCATGGTCCAGGATGCACAAAAGAAATATGCCGGTGTAAATGCAGCCCTACGTCAAATGGGGCTAAGATATGAAATGCTGTACCCAGCTCCGCTGAAAGTGGACATTGATGTTCGATCCCTAGTGTTTGATTCCCCTCATGAAGCCTAAGAGTTCTGTCAGAGATACTCCAACGCCACTAGGAAGAAGGACACGTCGTCGCCGCAGCACACCCAGGACATACCATTTTCTGGTGCCAGTGCGGACCTGTTCACTGCTAGTTAACCGCGCCGTGCCTGCTCCTCACCGATACGGTAATATGTTGGTATACTTCCACTGCCCGTGCTGCGTTGTTGCCTATCTGGACCATAGTGCAGATTTTTGTGCCGCCATGACAAACCATTTACCATTGTGCAGGCACTTTGTACCAATGTTAGGATAGTGGTGGGGTGTTGCCATCCCCCCAGTGCGTTTTGCATGTGTCTTATTGTGCAGATTTACAATATAATTTGTTTCTGTTTAAATGATTCCATTCCTATGGTTACAAGGGAGGGTGTTTTTCCCCCAAAGTTTAGGTGTGGGGAAGGGGTGGTGGGAGGGGGGCTCTGGGATTATTGGTTGATGATTGTAGCATGTTTTTATTGTGCATCCCACCTTCTGTGCTGTGCATGTAGTACTGATACTAGTGAATCAGAAATGCAGGTTTTAGATGATGGCTAGCAGGGTTGTTGCAGAATACAGTGTAGTGCTAATGTCCTGGCACATTAGGGGACTAAATAATGCCCATAAATGTAAGCAGGTGATGAATTACATGCAAAGGTTTGACATTGATGCTGCGTTTTTACAAGAGACTCACCTTTCGACTTATGTCACAACGCCATTGGCATCTGGGTGAGGGCCACATAAATATTTTGCTGGATATAGCTCATATGCTAGAGGAGTTGCAGTGTTGATACACAAACGGGTGCCGTTTTTGGAGGATGAGTTCTGTTGGGATGCGGTGGTCACTATCTGTTGGTTAAGGGCACCATGCTCAATCACTCAGTGCTATTTGTTAACATCTATGCCCCGAATGAGGCTTGCTTTGATAGTTGTAAAACTGATCTCCACAGCACACTCAGGATTTATCCCCAGAACACTCGTACCTTGTTTGCTACTTTGAACAGGATTTCACTGTCGGTTCCTGCGGTCGTGTTCTCCTTGACACTGAGAAAGTGTTCGATTCACTTGAATGGCCCTTTTTGTTTGCTACCATCCAGAGACTGGGGATGCCCAAATGGTTTTTGGAGGTAGTTCGGCTATTGTACACACTGCCTACGGCTCGCATCCGTTTGATGGTACATTGACCAAGGCGTTTCCTCTCTCGCGGGGAACGCGGCAGGGATGCCCCCTATCTCCACTTCTATTTGTCATCGCGCTAGACCCATTGGTGCGCCAGTTGTTAGAAAAGCACAGTCACAGGGGATTGCAGTTCAACACGGGCCCTTGCTGTTACTCTCTCTGCACAGACAATATTATTCTTTATGTACAGCACCCGGATGATAACCTAATGCCATTGCCCCAGGAAGTGACGAGTTACGGCACCAAGCCGGGCCTCTATATTAGCTGGGGAAAGTCAGAGGTGTTCCAATTGATGGAGGCATTCTGTGCACGACGGGTAGACTACCCTCTGTCATGGTGTGACAACTCTGTGAAATACCTAGGGGTCTACATTCATAGAGACAAGGACCGCATTCTGCAGCTGAACTATGGCCCGGCTGTAGAGAAACTGGAACACAGCGTTGAACTGTCAACTGCTGGAAGGATAGATATAATTAAGATGGTGGTATTACCACGATTTCTGTATTTCTTTCTAAATATCCCCATCCCTCTCTATAATAGATTTTTTACTAATTTATGAACGCTGTTACTGTGGCTGTTATGGGGAGGTAAACGTGTGCGTGTTGGCTGGGACACTTTGACTCTCCCATATGAAAGGGTTGGGTTGGTGTGCCTAACCTGCACCTTTATTACCCGGTGGCGCAGGCGAGCTTTGCGCTGCAGTGGTACTGCACAGATCTTCAGATCCAATAACATCAACCTGAAGCTGATCTGGTCCTTTCTGGTGCGCTTAACACCCTGTTGACACAGGAGTTCTCTAGGGACCCACAGAATATCCAGACCGAGTTGGGCTTGGCGTAAGCTGCAGCGTCTGACAGGGGCCCTTTTTTTGTACTCTCCTGCGCTGCCGCTGGTAGGGAATAGTTGGATTCCCGTTCTGAATGAGGCCCTGGTCAAGTGTACGTTGGCCAAGTTCCAGATGGATATGTTTGGCAGCCTGTTTCCGGGTGGTCACAGCTTTTCCTGCACTGCTGACCCCCGCCTGCGCTCCACCACTATGATGGACCACTTTGTGTTTATGAGAGTGCAGAGGACACTGCACGCGTGTATGGATAGTTATCAGTTGGAACCCCCTGGCTTTGCTTTTTTAACTGGGGTCATTGCGGGAGTGAGGGGAGCCACTTAGTGAACTGGATGTACAAGACAGCGGTGTCATTGCTCCCATGCCAAGATACGAACGTGCGAGCAGCGTGGGTGAGTGATCTTGGGTACCCCTTGACTGATGTGCATTGTGGGCGGTGCTCTGTTCAGATACGCCGGGTGTCTCCCAATCAAAGGCATAAACTGCTGCACTTTAAATTTCTATGAAGGGCATATATGACTCCTAGTAAGTTGCATCGTATGGATCCCACTCGCCGGGACGCATGCCCGCTGTGTTGTTCCCCGGGTGCTGATTTTGCACACATGACATGGACCTGCCCTGGAATTTAGGATTATTGGGGGTCAATTTTAGGGAGGTTTCCTGGATGGTGGCGGTCGAGATTGCGCCATTGCCTCTATTAGCATTATTGGGATATATATGCACGATCTCCCTAAATCCAAACGCCGCTTTGTTGCCTTAGCGCTAATGCTTGATAAGCGTGAAATTGCTATTAACTGGTCCTGCTTGCGGCCTCCACACTTGCTGCATGGCTTCATAGCACAACGTTTTGTAACACCACTAGCGACACATATGCACAGCTACAGCCGTCGGCTTCGCGACATGTAGACATTTGGCAACAGCTTCAAACCTATCTCTTGACGGCGTGGAATGGCAGCGACCCCCCTCTCAATGCCTAACGGTGCATTTGTTTAATGTGTTGCCTCCCCCTGATTTAGGGCTATTGCATCAACTACTGGTTCTTTTATAAGGAAGATCTGTGAACACATTCATACCTGGTATTGTATAGGACCTTGTATTTCTTGCTATATCTGTACAAGTTATGCTGGTATAATGCTATGAATATTGTGTATCTTTATTTTGTTTGTTATTTGCAAAATTCAATATTTTAAAAAAAGTTGGCGTAGGGGTGGAGATGATAAGCTACAGTACTTATTCCTGCATTGCCTCCTTCTGAGTTTTTGTTTTTGCCTTAGGCACATGTTAGGTTTGAAAACCCCATTCTCATTATATACTTGTTTTGTGCCAAAGTAGGTAAGCAGTGTGCGGTTAAATTAGATGTCATCTGTATTCACGTTATGTAACCCACTGAGTTATCCTTGTAATGCGCAAACTTCAGTTAGCCAGTGTGACTCCATTTTGTATTTTGCAATCCCCATTAGGCTGTGTCTGAACGAGGCCCCGTTATTCGACTTGCTTTCCTCAGCTGAACACTGTATTTAGTTATTATTTTCTTTTCTGTTCAAGGTTGCCTTCAGACTTTCTAGTGAATAGGCTATTATGACCTTTGCATACCTATCCATGTGTGTAGCTGTACTCCCATGTTAGGAAGATGCTGAGACCCGGCACAACAACCTTGAAACTGTGATAGTCTGTACCCATCTAGCAGATGGTAGCCCATCCTTCTGTGCCTTCTTTGTTCACGCTCGGCTTAAGCCGGTAACTTTACACTGTGGACGTGGTTGGGGGTACTTGGAGGAATGTTTATGCGTTGCAGACTGTTGGGTGGTCAGTCCCTCGGCAGACATCTTAGGATGTAGGTCAGATTGGACTTCTCTGCAGAGTATTACTAATAAATGCTTGTCTGTATTCCCCACAGTCAGACCGACTCTTCATTACTTGGGAAGGCATAGCAGGTGGAACCGAAACCCGGGTGGACACTAAGGGCCACTGACTTCACACATCATTTGAATGGGGGCTAATAATGGCCGTTGAACTAAATACGACTACATTGTTTTAATATTACCATTCCATCAAAGCCTATGAACGTAGAAAGAATTTTGCTTCGACAACAAAAACATTGCTAGTTGAGGAGCCAGTTAAGATTATTTGTTGAAAATGTATAATGTAAACCAAATTCACTTTCCTGTAATGTATTGTCAGATTCAAGTAATAAACACTGACAAAGCCAATAAATGTAACATTTGTATGGTGTGTGCCTATTGACACAGTAATACATATAAGGTACTATGGGTGCATAGATAGCTAGAGGGATGGAGGGATAGATGAAAATAAAAATGATGGAAGAATAGATGCAGGTTTTTTTCTATTTTAGTCCGTTTATGAGGTAATTATATTTGCAGTGGTGTAATCAGTGGCTCAGTGGTTATTCACACTTTGACCTCACTTTGGAAATTTCGGCTGCATTGAGCGAGGGAATATTTCAGTCTTCTTGACCATTCATTTCTTTCCGTCTTTGAACTGAACAGCACTAGTTTATGACACAGAATAGCTCTGCACTCATTAAGTCCATAGCGGTACAAAAGGGGGTGGTGATGGACGGAGCATCTGAACCAATCAAACACTCACACCCAGTCAACAGATCTGGGTTTAATCCATCACCGTTCTTTAGCCCACTCTGCCACCCCAGTTCAGACATGGCCATATACAAATCAGTCTAACCCTGTGCCCCATGGGAACAATCCAGCCCGAACTGCCAAGCCATGCCTTCCTGGAAACAAGCTTCCGAGGACCGGGTTCTGGCATTTCAGCCGTCTTCAGCCAGGCTTGCTTGAATCCAGTGGCAGAGTGAGCAAGGGACTCACGTCTGAGCATACCCTGCCAACTTATGGCAAACAAAGCAGTACAAAAGGGGGTGGTGATGGACGGAGCATCTGAACCAATCAAACACTCACACCCAGTCAACAGATCTGGGTTTAATCCATCACCGTTCTTTAGCCCACTCTGCCACCCCAGTTCAGACATGGCCATATACAAATCAGTCTGACCCTGTGCCTCATGGGAACAGTCCAGCACGAACTGCCAAACCATGCCTTCCCTGGACCGGAAACAAGCTTCAGAGGACCGGTTTCTGGCATTTCAGCCGTCTTCAGCCAGGCTTGCTTGAATCCAGTGGCAGAGTGAGCAAAGGACTCACGTCTGAGCATACCCTGCCAACTTATGGCAAACAAAGCGGTACAAAAGGGGGTGGTGATGGACGGAGCATCTGAACCAATCAAACACTCACACCCAGTCAACAGATCTGGGTTTAATCCATCACCGTTCTTTAGCCCACTCTGCCACCCCAGTTCAGACATGGCCATATACAAATCAGTCTGAGCCTGTGCCTCATGGGAACAGTCTAGCACGAACTGCCAAACCATGCCTTCCCTGGACCGGAAACAAGCTTCAGAGGACCGGTTTCTAGCATTTCAGCCGTCTTCAGCCCGGCTTGCTTGAATCCAGTGGCAGAGTGAGCAAGGGACTCACGTCTGAGCATACCCTGCCAACTTATGGCAAACAAAGCGGTACAAAAGGGGGTGGTGATGGACGGAGCATCTGAACCAATCAAACACTCACACCCAGTCAACAGATCTGGGTTTAATCCATCACCGTTCTTTAGCCCACTCTGCCACCCCAGTTCAGACATGGCCATATACAAATCAGTCTGACCCTGTGCCTCATGGGAACAGTCCAGCCTGAACTGCCAAGCCATGCCTTCCCTGGACCGGAAACAAGCTTCCGAGGACCGGTTTCTGGCATTTCAGCCGTCTTCAGCCCGGCTTGCTTGAATCCAGTGGCAGAGTGAGCAAGGGACTCACGTCTGAGCATACCCTGCCAACTCATGGCAAACAAAGCGGTACAAAAGGGAGTGGTGATGGACGGAGCACCTGAACCAATCAAACACTCACACCCAGTCAACAGATGGCTTGGCAGTTCAGGCTGGACTGTTCCCATGAGGCACAGGGTCAGACTGATTTGCATATGGCCATGTCTGAACTGGGGTGACGGAGTGAACTAAAGAATGGTGATGGATTAAACCCAGATCAGTTGACTGGGGGTGATTGTTTGATTTGCTCAAACGCTCCGTCCATCATCCCCTTTTGTATCGCCCATTAAGTCCATGGCATCTTTGTATCATACATACGTAACACTGCAACTCATTCCCTTAATTTCTGTATTTTTGACACTGTGCCATTTTACTGGATGTACTATGTATACAGTCCTGGACATTCCCTTTTCTAATTCTTCCCCAGTATTAGATGCTTTGGTTCTATTAGCACAAACCAAGGCTACAATCACAGACTGCACTGATTTGTTAAAAAATAGACCCACGCCCAAAAGCATTGATACATGACTTTTGAAAGGTAGCAACCCTAATGCCCATGCAATCATTGCATTTAGGAGGTATACACCTTTTGCAATAAAACGTACACTTAATTTTTATGATGTTGAGTTATTCACATATTGCTTCTTTCAAATAGGTCAGGCATGTCTTAACATTTTGAAACAAGTAAAAAAAATCGAAAGCTGCACACACACTTTTAAATTGAACGTACATTTCTTATTTATACTGTTGTCCTACTTTTGGATTCATAATTTTAAAAATGTGTGTTAGCAGTTGGCAACAAGAAGGGAAAATGCAAACGCTACATGCACGTGTTTTAATTATTTTACTGTACTTGTCTATCTGCATCAATTTCTGTTGTGTGCTGACCAAGGGTCTCATGCAATTCATCTCTTAATTGGGCCAAGGGATGTAACACGCAAAACCGCCTCAGAAAGAAGAATGTATTTCATTCGCCGGAGGGCATTGCTATTGTGGCTGTCACAGCAAAGGCCTGCCTGAGAATGAGCTCTATATAAACTGAACTTTGCTTCTACAATCAGCACCACCAATAAAACAGACTATGCTGTCTTAGCAAAGTGGAAAAGCTAGCCCGCATCACTGAGATGTGACTCTTACATTATTATCTCACTCATCTAATGGCAAAACAGGTAAATACACATACTGGACAATCTCTTTGCATATTGTATGTAATATTGGCATTATTTGGGATTATACCATTAAATCGCACCTAAAAAAAATTAGCAATTGAAAAATAAAGATATCTTTAGCTTTGTGTTGAGAAATAAGCAAAATTTAAGTCTTCTGAAAAGTGGAGAAAAAGTTGGGCAAATTCAGAAAAAGATAGGACTCATCATAGACTGCATTATAGCAAATAGTTTAATATACTGAGATTTCATTTTTTAGTAACCTTGTACAAATATATTATTATGAGGATATCGGTCATCCGAAAAATATTTAATGATTGTCACAGCCGACATGTGTTTCGTGAACCCGTCGCTTCTTCGGGGTGTTTAATTAAAAACTTAATACACTTTAAACCATATCTTCAAATGTACAGTGAATCAACCAAAAGCCAAAGACAATTTCTTATTTGGGTTACTCTAACATGAACATCTCAATTATAAAATCAAAATTAAATGACATCACAAACCTATATACATGCTGTGAGAGCCTGATAGCCACTGACACAAAGATTTGTATGAACATGATTCACATCAATTTAACATCTCAAATAGGGAAAGGCACTGTCAACCTATATATCGGGTGTGAGAACTTCATTTTCCCTGATAAAAAGATTTGTACACCATGTTTCGCATTCATACAGAATCACTATACAAACATGGTAGATGATTTACAAAAAGAAATTGGGGGGGACAAAAAGGATTCTTTGAATGTGTCAAATTACAAAATGTTAGTCTCAAAATACATACAAATGAAAATGGTAGTTCTAATCTCTCAAACAGCCGTATTTCTTGAGCGGTTTTTAATAAAAAATATGTGTCTATCATAAAAGCTGTTGTTATAACGTGAAGGACACTGATTTGAAACGCAAATTAACACCAATTAGATCTTCATTTGTTGCTTTGATGATAATTGAACTTTCAAAAGTAGAGATCAGGGCAAATCAAGCTTATGACTGCATTATGGCAGCGTCTTGGGAATTGCTGTATTGTGGAATCATATCCCCACTTTTCTTACATGTTCAACTGAGGGAACATATGTAAATGTGACTAATGATTTGAAACTATGATTATGGAGGAATTATTGTTTTTTGATGACAGATTTATAATGAATTAATAGTTCATTGGCGTATTTGTTAATAGACACAAGGAGATACAATTTGCAAATCAACATTTAAGAAACGTTACTAATTATCACATGCACCTTGGTGGTTAACTTATGCATTAAAACCATTTTAAATATTCATCTTGTTTGAAACCCAGACTGTGTCTCATTTCTCATCAAGTCTATCATCTCTGGCACTAATATGTGTCTTTTATAGTGTTTGTGATCATGGTCACTGTGTTTTAGTTTGTCATTGTTAAATCCGGGCAGCGAGGAGGGCAAACTAACATCACCCTCTATAACGCAAACTCCTGCTCAATCACAAGGCATCTCTGCACCAACTGGTGAAGGAAATGTTGGGGAACCAACACTGCTTGGGCTGGATTACGCAGGTGGAGTCGGAATCGCGTCTGACACAGACCTGGAGCCTCTTGAATTCTACACTATCTCCGAGGGCCGTGAGGATCCAGGCTGGCATCATGATTTAGACTCTGACTTAGATTCCCTTTCTGATTTGCATACTGGCTCTAGCACCAGCACCCAAGATAGTGATGCGGATGAGCTATTGGGTGAAGCCACAGCTGGAAGACACACAGTGATCAAAAAAAAGAGAAGCCACCATAATCCAGCAGGCCCCTATCGGGATGGCATTCCCGCATCAGCTTCTAGCTCTCATGGACCCTCTTCTTCTTTAAAGGAACAAGACACTACCTTAACTTCGGTAATGGATACGGTGTTGCAGGCAATCGCATCTCACAGAGAACAAACGTCTAAGGATGGTCGGAAAGCCCAGCAAGCTCTTCAAAAGGTACAAGGAGTGGTACGTAAACTTTCAAAAACAGTGGCAGCATCTAATGCTAGAATGTCGGATATGGAAGATCGAATTGTGGGTATTGAGGCTGAAGCAACTGTGGTGAAAGAGCAGGTTGATGCCCATGACGCTGAGATGACTGATGTAAGATGGAAGCTCGAGCAAATGGAAAATCGTATGCGCCGTAACAATCTCCGAGTCCTGGGAATACCCGAAAAAAGTGAAGGGGGCGACATACGTGGCTTTGTGATTCAACTCTTTAAAGATACCTTCCCGGAGCTGTCTTCATGGAACTGGGAACTGGAAATCCAACGTGTTCATAGAACCCCTGCTACACTTCGTTCTGCCAACTCGCAGAGCAAATATCCTAGGGCAATCCTGGTCTATTTCGGAAACTTTTTGCTACGACAAACTATTGCGGAGAAAGCGAGACCTGAGGCCCATCGGATTCGTGGTGATATCTCATATTTTGTCAGACCGGACTTCTGTCATACAACTGTGGAGCGGAGATGGCGTCTTCGGCAGCTAATTAAACCTTTTTTGGACAAAAAAGCTAAGGTTTATTTGAATAACCCAGCCACACTTAAAGTGATGTATAATGGTCAGGTAAAAATTTTTTCTTCCGAGATCAAAGCGAAGGCTTTTTTAGATAGCCTGAGCTAATTTTTGAGACATTTTATTGTTCTTTAATTAAGACTTTATGCGACGTTGATCAACAACTTAGAAAATTTTTCGCATATTTCAAATTTAAACCTTTTCTCTTTTCTTTTTTCTTCCTTCTTCTTTCTCTTTCTCTGGTTATTTCGCTTTGAATACGATTTGAATATGTTATAGGCTCTATAATCTGGCATAATAATCTGTTATTGTTATTAAGCATTCGTTTTCTTCCAGCATTTATGGGCTCTACGTATTAGCCACTGGGTACCGTGTAGTTCTAGGATGATTAGTCTTTTATAATTCTGCATATTTCCTTTTTCTTTCTTTACATACCCTTCCATTAGTCTACACACGAGTAATTTGAAGTCTTTAGAACCAAAGCCCAGGCACGGTCACAGGGTGTCTCCCCATCACTTTAGACTCTAGTGAGAGTCTACATGCCTCAAAGGGTGGAGTGTGGGGGGAGGGGGGGGGGAGGCCTGGGGGAAGGCCTGGGGGGGGGGGGGCTGAGGAGGTGGGGAGGGAAGGGGGGGAACCAAAAAAAAAGAAAAATTGGCAAAATCAGTCATAATCTATGCTATATAGGGAGCAAAAGCTACAGAAAAGTTAAAACAAAGCAATACCATACTATGCATCTAAAAGAAAACGACGGCTCTAAGCATTTTGGGCTAGCTCTTCAAGCTAATACATGGGGAGAGTAAGTCTATCTACCTGGAATGTGGCAGGCCTCAACCATAAAGACAAAAGGGCTCAACTATTTCAATTAACTCAACAAAACCCTGTTGATATTTTATGTCTCCAAGAGACACACATTGCATATTCTGATAGGAACTTACTTAAACTACCTGGCTACAATTTAATGGCAGCTACAACTTCTAAAACTAGAGGGGTAGCCATCTTCGCTAAACCTATAGTAGGTCCTCCAATCCGTAAATTAGTTGATAAACAGGGTAGATGGGTCATCATTCAGCTTCAATTGGGCATTACTATTTGTGCAATCTATGGCTCAAATTTAGACGACCCTGCTATTTTTCACGAGCTTGAAGTTGAATTGGCCTCTTGGATTGGTCCTTTGGTTTTTTGTGGAGACTTTAACATTGACATAGGGTCATCTTCTGGGAACTATTTATCTCAAAATTATAAAGGACGCAAACCAAAGGTATACAGTGCACTGGATCAGATGATGAAAACCCATAACTTAGCTGACGTCTGGGGTTTACTCCGGGGGCCTAATGTTGATGGTTATACTTATTTTTCTTTCCCTCACAACAAATATGTTAGAATTGACTATATTATGTCAAGCATAAATCCGAAGGATATCATTGAAATAACTAAATCTCCGAAAATCTTATCTGACCACAACGCACTGACCTTTACCTTTGATACGGTTAATTTAACTAAACCTATTACACAATGGACTTTTGATAGGAGATTATTGGTTAATCCTGAATATATAGCTCATATTAAATCATGGACCCAGTCTTTTTTTGAATGTAACCAGTTCAGTGCACCCCGTATTATAGTATGGGACTGTTTTAAAGCGGCACTGAGAGGAGAAACCATTTCATTTGTTGCTAATAAACGTAAGCTCGAAAAACAATCCAATACAGAAATGACGTTGCAATTATCTGTTCTTGAGGCCCACCATGCCTCTCTGTTAAATCTATCTCGTAGAGGACAAATCCATCCTACTTTAGATCCCGGGAAAACCCTAAATAAAATAATGGTCTTAAAAAATGAGATTAATAGCACGCTTATTCAAAAAGCTGCGGAAACATATCAGGCCAACAAACATAGTCTGTACGAATCAGGGGAAAATGTGGGGAAGCACTTAGCACTACGTACCCGACAAAAGCAATCATGTAGTAATATTAAAAAGATAGAATTTGAAGGGAATGAATATACTACCCCCAAAGATATTATTAAAGTATTTCAAAAGTACTATCAAAAACTTTATAGTAGCGATATCTCACACCCTGTTAATGAAATAACATCATTTCTAAATAATTGGCTCCCAGTTCACACCTATCATAAAACTATTGACGAAGCAAGTAAGCTTTACCTGGATAGAGAGATCACTATCACTGAGGTGGAGATTGCATTAGCCGAGATGTCTAATGGTAAGGCGGCCGGACCAGATAAAATTCCATTGGATCTGTATAAAATTCTTGGCCATCAGATAATTCCTTTTCTATTCGACTTGTTTCTTGGAGTTCATTACCACACAACTCCCCCTGAGTCTTGGAAACAAACAAATTTAATAATTTTTCATAAGAAGGGTAAACCACCTCACCTACCTTCTTCATATAGGCCCATATCTTTGATTAATTCCGACTCAAAGTTATACGCTAAAATTTTTGCAAACCGCCTGAGTGGGGTCATCGAACGGCTCGTTTCTCCGTGGCAACACGGTTTCATACCCGGCAAAGGTACTACAGATCACACCCGTAGAGCTATAACCCTATTTGACATCATGGGCGCCACGGGGGGCGAAATGTCGATGATCTTCCTTGATGCCGAAAAGGCATTCGACCGAGTATCATGGCAGTTTCTCTGGAACATCTTGGAAAGCAAAAACATCGGCAAAAATTTTATCAATGCCATTAAAGCCATATATACTAATCCCACGGCAAAAATTTGTGTAGCAGGTAACGAGTCGGAAGTTATCACGATCCAGAGAGGTACAAGGCAGGGCTGCCCGTGCTCCCCGGTTCTATTTGCACTCTATATAGATCCCCTTATTCAAAAATTATTAATGTCAACATCAATACTACCAGTATTCACAGGGCCTTTTTCCACCAAAGTTATGGCATATGCGGACGACATCACCGTAATAACCACTAAACCATCTGAAGCAGTTCAGGAAATCGAGCTAATTACTCGTGATTTTGGTAAATATTCAGGGTACTCTTTGAATAGGGATAAGACTATGGTATTGTCCACTAGTAATACCCAATATGAAAGCACACTTAGGGTTAAGCAGGCCACTTATCTAGGAGTGGCGCTCTCGGCGGATATAAGTAAGATTAGCGACATTAATTATATCCCCCTTATTGATAAAATCAAAAGTGATTTAAGAAGAGTAGATAGTCTACACCTCTCTATCATAGGTAGGTCCAATTACGTTAAAATGAATATATTCCCTCGTGTTTTATATCTTTTCAGAGCAATCCCTCTTTTACCTGGGGAGCACTTTATGAAGACCATAGATTCTCTCATAGCAAAATTTATGTGGAGCTATGGAAAAATAAGGCGGGCCCTCCCTTTGCTAGCACTTCCTCAAAGTAGAGGTGGCTTAACCCTACCAAATTTAAGATTATATTTTTGGGCATCATTATTACAACATATGGATCCTCTTTTGACCGCAAAACCTGGAGGCCCAACCTTCATAACTCCATATATACCATCGATATATGAGCTCAGTTTAGGTAAAAAACATAAGGGAATTTTTTTAAGACAGGTTGAAGCATCCTATTATAAAAAAACTAAATTAAAAACTGTTTTAGATGCTCGCTCAGTCTGGAAAGCTATTGGTAAACATCTACGCCTTCCCATATATACGAAATATACACCGTTATGGCAGTGCAAAATCTTTCCTATTATCCTCACTGACAGCAGACTCAAGAGCTGGGAGCTCCTTGGCATTAAAACAATTGGAGACTTCTATGTTAATAATCTCCCTCTTTCTTTTGAGCTCTTTCAAGAGAGATATAATGTCCCCTCAAGTGACTTCTTAAAATTTTACCAAATATCTGCTAGTATCCACAATTTTAACCCTAAAATTCTACTAGATAATATCCCAATTCTTGATATTATAGGTAAAAAATCTACTAGAATTGGGGTTCTATATCAGCTACTTTTAGCCAACTCTCCCGATGATTTAGAGCGCACGGAACAATCTTGGGCCTTAAAATTATCTAACCCAAATGTAGATCTAGATCTCTCTTTAGCCCTCTCAGATATTTTATAGCCTCTAATTTAAAGGCTCAATATTATAAAATCATCTATAATTTGTATTACACTCCGGCCAAATTGTTTGCATGGGGGCTTAGAACTGATGATAAATGTCCTAGATGCAAACAACCACTCGCAAATCTCCTACATATGTTTGCTGAATGCCCTACACTCGTAACTATTAAAACTATGATGCTGGAATTCTGGTTCCAAATTTTTGGACATCGTATTAAGGATTCTGTAACATTGCTCTTACTAGGTCATGATGACTCTTTGAAACACAATAGTGAAGAACAGGCAGTTTTGTTTCTGGGATATGCCGTGCTACGGATAATTCTTGCAGCTAGGTGGAAAGATACAGAGCCTCCTACCTTTAATATGTGGCTAAGTCGTTTTATTGCTATCTATAAACAAGAAATCCTAATATATAGCACAAGAGGTAGGAAAATGAGAGTAATAGGTAAACAGATATGGGAACCTATTACCCGGTGGTATAATGAAGTAAGGGGTTATTAGTTATAGGGTCTTTTGATTGACTGTTTCTAGCCTCGATGTCATATTGTATCTTCCTTCATTTTTTGTCTCCGTGTTCTTTCTCTTCGTATTATTATTCATTTGTATTTCAGTGTTTCTTTTCTTAATTGTCATTTTTTTTTTTTTTTTCTTTTTTTCCCAGAGGTAGAATATTTGAATTTTTGATTATTCATATTTGAGCATGTATCTTCTAATCCTCGCGTATCGTGTCACTCCATATTGTTTATTTTGTACTGTCATGTTTTTGTCTTCTGAATTTGCCAATAAAAAAAAAAAAAAAAATGAAACTATGATTATGTAGGAATTATTGTTTTTTGATGACAGATTTATAATGAATTAATAGTTCATTGGCGTATTTGTTAATAGACACAAGGAGATACAATTTGCAAATCAACATTTAAGAAACGTTACTAATTATCACATGCACCTTGGTGGTTAACTTATGCATTAAAACCATTTTAAATATTCATCTTGTTTGAAACCCAGACTGTGTCTCATTTCTCATTAAGTCTATCATCTCTGGCACTAATATGTGTCTTTTATAGTGTTTGTGATCATGGTCACTGTGTTTTAGTTTGAAAAAGGTGTTCCCTGTCGAAACGTGTCACTAGAATTAAACAATAAATATCAATTTAGCTTAGAGTGTTGACATTTTTCATCAATGAAAAGGACTGCAGCAATATATGATGGAACCAACATTTGTCTGCCAGGCATCAGTGCTGTTATCGGGGAAGGGGCTCTGTTAGACCCACACACACGCGCACACACGCACACACACACACACACACACACACACAACTGTTGAAAATTATATATAATTGTTAAATAATTATTCTGTTATGTTGAAAGTTAATAATAAACTATACTTCGCATTCAGCAAACAATAATGGTTAACAACATGTACTATATATTAAATAAATACAAATAAAAACTTAAGTGAGAGTAGAATTTTTTAAAGCATTGATTTTAAATTTTAGTTTACATTAAAAACAATTGAATTTATTTACTTCAATTATTTAATGCACTTTTAAGTTGATGAGTTGATGTGTCGAAAAATTGTATTTTGTTAGTTCTAGCTTAAAAATAAATATTTCTAAATGATTTTGCATTGATATTTTACATTAGAATATGTTTATTTTTTCAGAATAATAAACATTTATATTTTTCCCTATACTTTCATATAGGAAGATCTCCACCAAAGTGATAGATATCTCCATCTAAGTATGAAAAGTTACTAGTAGTGACCTTACCCTCATACATCCTTTTGTAGGAGGTCCCACCCCCTGATTTGAGTGGGTGAATACTGGACACATATGCGTAAATCTACACTCAAAAATGGTGAATTGCAATAAATGGTTACAACTAGGTCTATGCATGTACTTACCTTTCTGAATAGGCTCCTAATCATTCAATAAAGTGTTCCTCTAGAAATCCATAGTTGAAGGAGCTAGACTAACCACAGTACCTGATTTGAGTACCTTCAAATGTCTATTTATCATCTGTCAAGAAGGACTGTTGAATCACTAAGATCAGAAAGAAGTTTGATGAAAATTAGAAATATGTTAATTTACCTTATTGCAATGTTAACATAACAAAGACCTAACAAATGTAGCAGTGTAATTTACGTTAAATATATAAAAACAAAGTACAATCTAGTATAAGAAAAAATATCAATACTTAGCAATTATGACGAGTGAGTACGAATAGATGATGATTTATTTTTTGAAAGGCTAGTAAGGTGAAAATAAGCTGGATTTCTTTTGGCAGAATGCTTTGACACCTTGGTGCATATCAAAAGAAGTATTTTTCCAAAGCTTTTATGTACTGGGTTGTAGGAATGTCAAGGATGAAAAACCAGTTGCTATTAATCAGTTTGGAGCCTCTATCTTATGGTAGTTTCTTTTTCAGTTAGGCAGTTTGCTAGGCTAATAGCCTGTTGTTTTTTCAGTGATATAGTCTAAAAGGTGTAGCTGCAATATGGACCAAAACTGGCATGGAGGGATTCCAGTGGCATCATAAACCCTGGAATTGCAATATGGGACTATATTTGGCAAGTTTCCGCTTTTGGATTTTTTATATTACGTATTTATTTTTAATTAGTGTAAAAAAGTGTAGACAACAACAGGGGCTGATGGAATTCAAATGTTTAGGTTTACATTCCAGGAATACATTTAAAAAAAAAGAATAGACAGCCATGACGGCCAGTTGATTTATGTGAGTCTATGTGGCTGCATCCTATAAATATGGATTCATGACATTTACCACAGTATATGTATTATTCACAGATTTCACAAGAAAAATGTCTTTTAGTGCAAATGGATGAAAATACTGCTGACAGAGAGAGTGTCACATAAGTAGTTTTTTGGATGCACAAATTAGATAACCTTGCAACATAGTTTGGTCCACCACACTACGCAATCCTAGTAGTTCTGACAATGACTATTTGTCCGTGATCTGCACCCAACTACTTAATTTGGACAGCTTTGCTGTGAACAGCTTTGGTCTTGACCAATGAGGATTGACTGCAAGGAGTTGTCTTTGGACAGGCCCTGACCCCAACCCCAGGTGGAAGAGATGTGAACAGCCTTTGGGAGAAGGTTTGTCGGAACGGCCTGTCCAAAGGACACATGCTGCAGCCAACCATCCATTCATAGATAGTCGGCCCTTTTTTTTTCATTATTTCTTGTTTGTTGGGGGGTGTAGCATATTTTTGGGGCCTGATTCACAAACACTAAGCCTGTTTCTGGGGTTACAAACCCAACCACAGGGTTTGTAAATCATGCAATAAAATACACTTTAATTTATTTGAAGATTAGGAATGTCCCTTTTGACTCCTGACACATAAGCATGGTGATCAGAAGATGCTAACCCCACCCTTTCTATTATCTTTTTCTGTACATGAAGAAAGAGCCCCATGTGCTGTAATAGTGGTTGCAAGAGAACATTTTCTCTTACAGCTAGTCATTGTGAGCCTTGGAATTCAAATACCCAATGGTAGGTTTGTAGACCCGATGAGACAAAAAGTTTCCTAGTCCAATCTCTTTGAGTATTTTTTTTAACAAAAATAATTTAGAACAATGACTTTTTAAACACGTTTTCAAGGGCAGGTTAAATAATCTGACTTTGAGACCACTTTTTTAAACCTAAATCCCAAGGTGGTTGTTTTGGACCCTGTTTCACATGAGCAAGGGAGTCAAGGGTTGTTTTCTCTGGCTCATTTAGTTTTCTTCTTAACACAGCAATGCATTCTGAAAAGGTAAAGACAATAGAATATTCTCTCCTGCAACCTTTCAATCAGAGCTTTCGGTTTGGAAAATCCATGTTTGGATCTGTGAACACTAAGGCCCTGATTCCGATATCTGAAAGACCAGAGTCCATCCGACATCGGTTTGGTACTGGAACCAAACGACCTCCTGTCATCAGTTCCAGTCCAGGAAGTAGTATGCACCTAAACCATGTTTAGTTGCAATACTATACTTTACAATGGAAGCATGCATTTTGAATGGAATGCATGCTCTCATTGTACTGAGAAAGGGTGCAGGGATCAACAGGGGAGAACCTATGGTGCCCACTTGGCCTTTCAGCAGCCTTGCACCAATGGGGGCCCTGCTGGGGGCCCTCAAAGACAGATTCCCTATACCTTTCTGTGTTGGAAAGGCCGGCACAGAAAGGCATTGGGAAGCTGCCATCGTACTCTTTCGACTGAGGGATTACTGCAGGCTTTCCGAAAGCCATTCAGAAAACCAATTCAGATTCCCTTCCGACTGGCCCCATCAAAATGGGTCGGTCGGAAAGGATCCAAATAGGCAATTCCGATGAGGTCGGTTGGTTACTAACCACATCGAATCGGGCCCTAAGATAGAAAAATTTTGTTATCATCAAATCAAACATGACTTGTATAGCGCGGCAAATCACCAGTGAGGAGTCCAGGTTCTGAGAACCCTACTGCTTAGGAAGGATTCATGGATTCCTTTCCTGAATTTCAGAGAGGATGAGGTTCAAAGGTGGAGGACAAGGTCTTTCTAGGACTTCACATCGAGTTTGGAGAAGAACCGTCCCCCACTGTTGCTTCGGCAGGTGTGTGGGGTGAAAGCGAGGGAAGAGAGAGGCAGATCTGTGGAGGGTCGGTGGAAGTTCAGTTGGTGGTTGATAAGTGTTGGTATGTTACGTTATTTGTGTTATGTTAATTATGTTATGTGATGTATGTTGTGTCAATTTTATTTATTTAGCACACATTCGCAAAGAGCCTCTTGGTAGAGTTAAGTATACTTTTTTCTTCCAAGTTAAAAATGTGGAGGGCACAGGGAGGTGAATTGCACAGGACCACTTTTATGAAAATGAGGGCCACATGTACCCTTTTTACTGGTCACAAACAGGCCGACATCAGAAAGGCTTTTTGGGCTGTGGAAAGCCCTATTTGTGATTCGTTAACCTATTCGGTATTGGGAAGGGACGTGTTTAGGGCGTCACATCCTAATTACAAATCACAGTGGTGGGGGTGAATGTTTTGTGGTTGCAAAACATTTTCAATATACCACCAATTTCAAATTGGTAGTAATCCATTCGCAAATGGGAGTGGTCCCCAAGGGATACCTTCCGCTTTGTGAATGTTTGCAAAGGCATTTTCTAAGAGAAGGCAGTAGTCCCACAGCCTACTCCTAAAAGATGAAAAGAAACCTTTTTTGTTTTAAATACATCCCATTTTCCCATTAAAAGCAACCAAAGACCTGGTGGTCTGCTGAACCCAGCAGGACACCATCCCTGTTATTTTGTGATTCTCAATGGGTCGCAACCTGAGACCTACCTCATTAATATTCATGAGGTGGGTCCATTTACAAACCACTGGAAATCACAAATGAAACTCAAATGAGTTTCATACATGAGCAATAGCAATTTCCTAATTGTGATTAGCAGGAAATCGATCGCAATGAGGAACTCACTATTTCAAAGTTTCATCAGTGCTTTAAATCGGCCGGTATTTACCGCTACTGAGTGCCGGCACTGCTGTGGAGAATGGAAGGCTCATTGGCTCTGAGTGCTTGTGAGCAGGAGTGGAACGTGTCTGGTAGCCAAGGCACCACTTCTGTAGCCCCAATCTGAGCCCCAGCTGAGCTAATCAGCAGGGCTAATCTGAATAATGTCCCGTACTGACCATCCCGCTGTGCTTGACAGAGCAGGGACCATTAGATTCCTTTTACCTTCTAGTGTGAGCATGTTATTTTCAAAGAGCAGCACTTCAGGTAGTGGAAAGTCAGTGCAGGCTAATACTTTAAACTTTGAAATTTGATCAGATGCAAGTGCGGCGGATTCTCACACTTCTCGAACTTTCAATCGGAGGGTTAATGCCCAGACAATGCGATCAAAGAGCCCCTGGAGCACTAATCTTAACTGCTTTGTGCACTGAGGCACCTACCTTCCTAACACCAAATGCCTCAATTACCCGGTCTGTGTATAGAAGGCTTTCTTATATGCCAAAGAAGCTCAAAACTAGCGCCACCAACCCTGCTTGCTGGTTCTGTTCCCCGGGTCACAACAGCTCCCACATGGACACACTGTTGCCGAGGAGCCATTTCCGGTCGGCGCCCATGCTGTGGCAGGCTGCTGCATTTCCTGCCTGCCAGCCAGGCCCCAGGGCACCCAGGAATTCCTCTGCTGCATGGAGTCAAAGGAAGAAGCCGGTGTTCGAGAATCGATCACCTGCTCACCTCCTCCTGACCTCGACATGATGTGCTATTGCTGGGCCCAGCCCAGCAGAGCCCGACTTCTGCCCCAGACTCATCACGCCATTGTAAGTATCATAGTGGGAGCAGGTGGCACAGGCTGAGACACTGCTGCAGGACTTGCTGTCTGACTCTCTGAAGAAGAGACAGGCTAGAGATCCACGCATTGCCAGGCCAGCAGTTCCTCTTGGTGGATCGTTCTGACAGCTCTAAAGCGATTCAGGTAAGTCAGACATTAATTTAATAATCTCCTACTGCTGACATTTAAAATGTTTGTTACGAAAATGATTAGAGGGTTCCAGCATGGCATAGGGCCTTGCAAATGGGCACATTAGAGTTGTCTGTCTGTGCTGTAAACGCGCTACATTTTGTCTAAACTAGCTGTTTTGCTGATTTATTAGTAGTGCAACCTGTTTAACATCCCTGCTTGACAGTGACACTACGAATCAGCATCCTTTATTTTCTCAGCACAGTTGGACTTGCTAAGCCAGAGATAAGTCCTGTGAATATTGTTCCCCCTGGAGAGAGGTCAGAGTTTTCTCTACTGGCAGTTTTCACTCTCTCCATTAAGTAGCCTAGAGGGTTAATATGCCTCCTTCAAAAAGCATATTGTATTGAACTGTATTTTATGTGAATAGCTCAGTGAGTTGCTCTTTTTGTCACAGAGATCTCTTTGTTACACATGGTTTGGCCGCACCTGAAGCTGGGGTTGGGGTGAAGGGTGCTGATTTTTTAAGAAATTAAATATTAGCTTCAAAAGCACCTGCTGCAGAGTTTGACTTCTTTGTTGCTCAAATGAGTGTCATTTCTGATATTTCTCTATTTCCATTGACTTCATCCCATGATTGTGGTCGAAAGTGTTACACATCTAGTTGTTGCCTGACTCTCGTAAATCCACTGAATCTATGAAAATCACGCAATCTGGAATATTAGTAGCTATACTTAAATGGGTGTAATTTCTGATATTTATATGATTCCTTCGTCTTTATTGCCTAATTTTGCTAGTGAGAAAGTGTCACTCATAGTCGTTGAAATGTCACTCATAATTACAATGAAAATATGAAAATGTCACACGTACCAATCTGAAACCTTGGCAGCAATGGGGTCCATTCAGGCCCTGTGCTGTCAACCACATTCACACTATCCTCTGCATTTGCGCAAACACAGGAATCATGGCAGTCCCCTTAGAGTGTCAATAAAAAAAGCCATGGTGAAGAGCATAACATGGCTTTTACCATACCGGAGTCTTTTGTGTGTCTGCTTATGTTTGTGTGTTTGTCTGCATTTGTATGCCTGCTGAAAAAAGCGAGAGAGAGAATCAAGACACTCTCAGGAGGTATTTTAAAGAAAATGGGTGGCACTTTGTGTGTACATGTCTGCTCGGCGACAAAGGTTCATAAATAACATTGTACGGAGGGTTGGTGGGTGAGTGAGTGAATGGATGGATGAGTGAGCAAGGGTGGATGTATAGATTGAGGAATGGATGGATGGATGAGTGAATGGATGGATGAGTTAATGGATGGCTGGGTGAAAGAGGGTGGATCATTGGATAAAAGGAAGGATGATGGGTGGATAAGTGAAAGATTGGATGGATGAATGAAAAGGAGGGAGGATGGATGAAAGGGTGGATGATGGATGAGTGAAAGGAGGGGTTGAGTGAAAGAGTGGATGGAATGAAAGGGTGGATGGTATAAAGGAGTGGATGGATAGATGAGCGAAAGGATTGATGGATGATTGAAAGGGTGGATAAAGAGATAGATGAGTGAAAGGATGAATGGATAGGTTTAAAGATGGATGTATGGATGGAGAGGTTTGGATATGAAGGGTGGACAGACAGAATGGTGAAAAATTGAACGATGGATGAAAAACTGAATAGACAGCAGAATGTAAAGGGTAAATGGTGGACATCAGCAGGTAATGGTAGGATGAAAGGATGAATGGATAGATCGATGGAAGAGACAAGAGATATCTTCTGGGGAGGGTCATGATGATTTGCTTCATTTGCTTGGTGCCATAAGAGCGTTGGTTCGAAGTGGGGGTATTTTCAGTTTCTTCCTACTCACGTGCTCAAAAGTATTGTGCCAAACAAGAGCAAATAACATTATGGAATTAAGAAGGTGCAACTATTGCAAAAAAAGAAAATTTTAACATATTATCGCATTTCTCTTTCATTTTGAGTAATGAGTTGACCTGCTTTGTTTATAAAAACACATTTATTATGTGTTTTGGAATATGCTGCAACTATTAAAGAAGTCGGTAAGTATCATCATGTCTTGCCCTTAGCCCCGCCCCTAGCCTCGCCCACTCACTACACCTCTAGCTCATTTCAACGAGTACCTGCACTTATTTATTCCCATTTAAAGCACTGAGTTTTATACATGTGGTCCTAAAAATCCTACCTTAAAAAAATATTAAAAGGCCCAAAGAAAGTGCAAAGTAAGTAGGAAAACTACAGGAGGAGGCCTCTTTCTCTACCTGGACATAATTTTCCAACATTCTGTAATTCATAAACGTTCCCAGGAGTAAGTTTGGAAAGCAGCACCAGGTGCAGGCTTCAAGGCTAGACGTTCTTAAAAAAACAGATTTACTGTAAAAACATTTAAAGGTTAGGTATGGTTTAGTGAATTAAAATCTGAAAAAAATATAATTCACCAGTTATTGATCGTAATGCACTTTTTCATAAAGAATATGATTCTACCCTGTATAGTAAATCATTTCTTGTTTTTTATTTTTTTATTTTTGTCGTGATTTAGAAACAAGTGAGTGTTGCTGGGCCCTGAAATGTCAAGGAAAAGCACTAGGTGTTTTTAAAATACCCCTCACACACTATGAGTCTCATAATGTCATGCTTCATCATGAGGGTCTTCCCGTCCCTCTACGGGGCGGGCGTGCTACAACCTACGAATACACGGGAGCACATGGTTTTATGAAAATAGGCTATGTGTCGTGTAGGTAGTGAGAGTGGTAGGGTCTGTGAAAGATTAAAAAAAAGGGCTTTAAAAATTCCCTGGCTAGTGGAAAAAAATAATTGTATTCACTTCCATAGCTGGAAACATTAAAAAGGGTTTATGTAGGTGTTGTATTCCAATTTAATACCCCCTACTGGGTCCTCATGTTTCGTAAGCAGTCCCCACTGCTTTACTCATCAGGACCTAATATGATCCCTACTGCACTTTAAATATAATGTTTGTTTATACGTAATATGCCTATCTTCCAAAAATCAGACAGCAAAAATAGGCTAGTCTGAACATAGGGGGTAGAATAGCCCCTGGTAGTAAAACTAACCAAATTGGTATACTACTTGAAATGATAGTCAGGCCCCATGAGCTTACACCGAAGGGGAGGTTTCCTCAAATGAGTCAATGAAACAGGATATTCCCTCCGAGAACCGAGGAGACCGGACTGGACATAAAACCCTGGTATTTATCTTGTGATTCTTTGTTATTAAACCTCTGTGCTTTCGTGCCCTTGCAAACCATCGTTTGTGGTTTTATACATTTACCTATCATGTCTGAAAAACAGGGAGCACTGCTAAACAAAACTCTTGATGACTATTTCACCAAAGCTTCTCCAGACATTCCATTGGAAACTGTTTTGGCTGAGCGTCGTGCTGATCACCGCCGCTCTGTGGAAAGTTTAAAAAATCGGCGCTTGTCGCCATTATCCATACCTCCCGTGAACATTAGTGTAAGTTCCCAGCTAGCTGATGTTATCGTCCACACAACTGATAGCCAACCTGTGGAACCAGCTGATATTACTCCCTGTATAACTAACTCCCCTCAACTGGACACGATTGGTCCTGATGTTATTACACATACGAGCACCCCTAATGTTTTAAGACCTCCCACTCCTATACCATCAAAAATAGTGCGCAGTAGAGTAAAGAAACCTATGTTAGCCCCAAGGGTACATGGGCCACCTCCATGTAAAAAACGACGGAAAGGGGGGGTTCCATCACAATCAAAATTAAGTCATTCAGACTTCGGAAAAAAGGCAAAGGCTCCTGTAGCTAGCACTGTTATTATTCCAGCTGCTACCGAAGGGCCTATCACCATTCCATCTCCGCCACCCCCTGTTATGCCCATAGACATGGAGGATATTATGGAAGTTTCTGTGCTGTCTAAAGCGCCCCTTATAGTTCGCGATTCTGCCACTTTAGATTCCATAGAAAACTTAATCAACGCCTACTCTGCATCGATCTTGGAGAGGCTGATTGAAGTAGAATCAAGATTAAGCTCACTTGAGCGTGCACTGGGAAATAAGGGCGAAGCGAATCCAAAAACATTGAACTTAGTAACGCACAAAGCATCTAGCGTGACTAAGCCTAGCCCAGCCGCTCCAGCTCCATCAGTTAATCCCACTCTGCTGGCGAATCCTTCTACTTCGGCGCCTAAAGGGAACACTATAACAACCGTTCAACCAATTCCACCCCCAAAAAACCCACAAAACAAATCGGCTTCTAAGCCAGCTACTGTTATAACTAAACCATCTAATGATATAGTTAACATTCCAAATGAAAGCCAATCGACGGAGGTGAGGGGACAAAAGCCAAGATGGGGAAGGCCCAAACCGGTCCCAAACCCAGAATTACCACCAGAGGCAGTGCCCTTTGTGGTAGTCTTAACAGGGGTCCCGGTGTTACAAAGTAGCAAGAGGGAGGGTTTCGCACAATTAAAAAACAAGATTATGCATTGGCTAAGTCTATACAGGCCAATAGCACCCCACATAAATGGTGAACTTGTCCACGTCCGATGCCTCCAATGGTTGGGAAGCAGACCAAAAAATATTGAGGGTGACGTGGTGGTTGTAAACTTTAGGGATCCCAATGCAGTCCAATTTGTATTAAATTGGCCTCCGGGCATTACAAGTAACTGCATAATACCCAGACCGTTGACATATTTTTACCCTAGGTCTGTGGTTTTTCCCTCTCAGCAACAACCAACCTCTCATATAACATCTCAAACTATATCCTGTTCCTGTCCATCAGTTATGCAGAGGGCTGGTAATACACATCAAATGATGCAACCACTTATTAGACCCAATCCTATGGAGCCCTTTTACCCCCTAAACCCTGTACCTGCACCTGATGTCTTTGGCTGGAATTGTGTCCCATATTGGCAAACCAAACCCAACAACAGAAGAATGGACCACCTAAAGCCCTTCACCCCTTTAGAAACCATTAACAGATTTGACATTTTCAGCGGTCTAGACGACTGTGATTGATGCCAAATGTCTAAGGGGCTTGATGGAAATGAATTGTTGAATGCCAATTTGTCGGGGGGGGGGGAAGTAGGGAGTGAACTTTGTTTACAAAGAGCTGGTGTTAACATTAATGAAACTAAATTTTTGGGGAATGTAAGCTTATTGCCTGTGTTGGTACCAACAATTGGGGATAGCCCAATATCAAGGGAAAGTGTTGTACTCCAAAATGATTCGATGTCTATAGAATCTGATGTAACTAGCCCAGAATGCCATATTATAGTGCCTGTGGAGGTGGGAAATGTACTGATGCAAAAAACTTCGGAAGCACGTCAGCCCATAAAATTGGTTTCCTGGAATATAGCTGGGGTATCAAAAAACTTAAGGGACCCGGAATGGGCAAGTTTCATTGACACCTTTGATTTTTGTATGTTGCAAGAGACCTGGTCAGTTGAAATTATACATAGGCTAGGATACAAATCTTATGGTATCAGTGCGATTCCCTCTAGGAGTGGAAGACCCTCGGGAGGGTTGTTGATCTGGGTAAAGGTTAATCTAAAAGTGAACATTGAAGTGTTGGATACCAGCTCCCCTGATATATTGATTTTGAAAATCAATGGTTGTAATGGGAAAAAACTTTATTTAGTGAATGTTTACAACAGACCAACACCCATCACAAGAGAATCTTCTTTATTAACCCATCTAGACCTCCTATTGGGTAACCTGGATACTAGAGAGAATTATGTCATCATGGCAGGCGATTTTAATTGCAATTTCGAGCCCATTGCGGGGTTTAGTGACATCTTCCTAGAAGAAGATGAGGCGAATGGGATCCCTGTTTTAGACAATATCAAACCAGTTAAATGTTCGCCCCAGGCCCTTCAAATGACGAGACTATGTGCAGAATATTGCACTAGAGCGTGCAATGGATGGCTACCATCAGATATTGCGAAGAAGCCTACTTTCTATAGAGGGAACTATAAAAGTAATATAGATTTTATTATTGCCTCAGTGTCATCATGGGAATTCCTTCTTGACATGGAGGTAATAGAAAGATAAGAAAGTGATCATGTCCCCCTAGTCCTTCAGATTGAGGATTCCCTATTTGGAGACACAGTTTCCCCTTTGACTGGAGAAGTAACCAATGGTGACCAAAATGAGATTCATATTAGTAATAATAGACGTTCTCTCAAATGGCCACTAATATTGGGTAATGGTGAAATCATAGCAGAAATCTATAAGCTCTTTGCTAGCATCTTTGGAGCATATTCAAATGACACCCCAAAGGAAGGGAATGACAGCCACTTCATGAAACTACATCAAAAACTTTTTGATGCTTTAAAGCCCTTAGTCACCAAGATGCCGAAGAAAGGGCAGCAGAAGACACACAATCTGCCCCATAGCAAACCCTGGTATAACAAGGACTGTAGGGAGTCTAAGAGGGCACTTTTAACTGCGATCAAATCGAAGGCACAATCGGACATTATGTCAGCCAGGAATAACTATAAATTGGTCCAAAAGGCATGTAAAATGGCATGGGAGGAAGCAAAATGGGCAGATTTGCTGCATGCAGCAAAAACACGAGATAACATAGCCTTCTGGAGGCTGATAGCGAATGGGAATCACCAAGGCAGAGTGGTCAAGGACGTCTATTTAGACGAACAGACCTGGGTAAACCATTTTTCTAACCTCTATAAGGAATATGAGTAACCCATTACAGATAGGACCCCAAACTATGCCATTCCGAGGGATACCTTGGATTTTACTCTAGGTGAGACAGAATTGGCAATAACCCAGATCAAGTCTGGTAAAGCCCCTGGGTTAGACAAGATTCCGGGAGACTTGTACAAACACGAATTAAAAATTTGGGCTCCCTACATTAACCACCTGTGTAACGAGTTATCCCGGAATCTAGACTTCCCAGAGAGCTGGAAGGGGGCTGAAATTGTCTTAATCTATAAGAAAGGTGATAGGATGGACCCCTCAAATTATCGTCCAATAAGCCTAATGGATATACTACAAAAAATCTACACAAGACATATCCTATTTCGTGTTAATGATTGGCTGGATGAAAAGGCAATTTTGTCTAGATACCAAGCTGGATTTAGACCCAAAGTTAGTACAATTGATCAAATCTTCCGCTTTTGTTGCCTTTATTGGAAATACATCAAGATTAAAAAGGGCCAACTACATGTCGCGTTCGTCGACTTAAGGGCGGCGTTCGATCTAGTCCCACGTAATTTATTGTAGGAAACATTGAGTTTAGTAGGGATGCCACCCACCCTGATAGCGCAAATAAAAGAGCTCCATAGAGGTAACTTTGCCAGAGTACGATGGGGCCCAAAAGGCAAACTAACCCCCAAAATCCCCATCAAACGTGGTGTGCGCCAGGGGTGTGTACTGGCCCCCACATTGTTTTCGCTATTTGTGAATGACATTCCTTTATACTTGGAGGGATGCAAAAACGACTCTCCCAAGTTGAATGGCGAAAAAGTTACTTCCCTATTGTTTGCGGACGATACCATTTTGATTTCCCAGACGAAAAAAGGTCTCCAGGCTCTCCTAAATTCCTTCAACGATTATTGCAACAAGAAAGGATTGGAGATAAATGGGAAAAAGACAAAGTGTATGGTCCTAAATCCAACTAAAATTGACAAGGACTGCCTAACCTTAAATGGATTAAAACTGGAATCAGTTCCGCATTTTGGATATCTGGGGGTAACATTGGACTCCAATTTTACATGGAAAGCCCAATTGGAAAAATGTAATATGATGTTTAGCCAGAACACAAAACCCATTCTTAGAGAGCAAGGCCAAAGTACCAGTAAGGCCGTGTCTCCTGCAGTTGAACTTTTTAAATTTAAGGTTCAACCTGCAGTGCTATACGGTTCAGAAATTTGGGGCCCAGGGTCTAAAGATACTTTCAGGGTCTTGGACAATAACTTCTTGAGAAGTTTGGTCAGAGTCCCTAGAAGTACTCCTCTGGTCCCACTTCAGCTTGATTTAAACTTTCGTAGAACGGACCATCATATCATTCTACATCCTTTACTGTTATGGATCAGGCTGTGGCGTGTACCCGAGCTGCAAGTATATAGAGATGGGCTAATAGAAATCATGGAGCTTGATAGCTTCAAGGTGATATCCTGGTTTAAACATGTTAAATTCTGGCTTACCTTACTAGGTCTGTCGCATTACTGGGAACATCCAGATTTACTTCCACCACACTCAAAAACTATGGTAAAAAAGTGCTTTTGGTCTTACATTACGGACATGACCAAAAACGCTTCATCTAGTGGGTCACTTGTAACAAGGTTCCTTACCTTTAAGGATGATCCATTCTTCGAGACCTTTTTGGATGAAATAGAACCACCCTTAGCAAAGACCCTGTTTCTGAAATTCAGATATGGCAATCTCCAAATTGGCTCAACATTGGCTCATTGGTCTGGTGGTGTAAACTCGGAGAACCATGTAGAAGATGAATTATGTACCATGTGTGGATGTAATCAAAAAGAAAATGAGTTACATATCCTCTTCTTCTGCCCAGCATATGCTCAGGCTAGAAAAAGATGGATTAAACCAATATGTTTAACATTAGGTGTAAGATCATGTTCTCAGGCTTTAAGGATTCTTTTGTCTAACACTAGCCAACTTATTGTATTTAGTGTTAGCAGATTCTTGCATAGTATCTTTTTCCAAAGAAGAAAATTGGGTTATAAATTGTAAAATGTTGATATGCCAAAATTGTCGCTTACTAATAATTGAGGGATAATTAATGAAATTCTATTCCTGTCGCCCATAACTGTCCTCACCGAGATTGAATAGTTACTATGAATGTTTTAAACAACTTGACCTTTAATTTTAGAATCGACATGAAAATCGAATGAATTCATATAGCATGTTGTGCATTTTAAAAGTAATGTTTTATTGTATCAATGTATTTGTTCTTTTATGGTATTCATGCTGAAATAAAGATTGAAATGAATGAATGAAAATAGGAAATAAATTGACTAAATTGTATGTTCCTAGCCACTTGTTTTATTTCACTTAACCTCCTCTTTCTTCATTATCACATATTTGAACACCTTGGAATACATTAATTCAGGATGTGCACTGTACAAAACCTGCTACAAAAAACTGCAGTGTTTTCATGTATGATGACAACCCAGGCCAACCAGAGGGGTGGGTCCACATGACAGCTCACTTGCCCCTTAGCCTACTATTGTCAGGGAGGGAGGAGTTATGCATGTTTCTAGTTCATTTTGTAAAGCTATCACTTTTAAAAAAACTTCTCAATGCAGTGATACAATCTGATGCACTAAGGTAAAACGCTTCTGCATGTTAACAAAATACACTTTCTTTAAAAAAAAAAAAAGTTCCTAACGTTAAGCAGTGCAGGACAACTTCTTTGCTTTTAATTCATTTAGCATTTCAATAAATGCTTACCTGTTTATTTACCATCTTTCTGAATGGCAGTGCTCCCTCAGGCAAACAGCAGCCCAGTGTTAGGGAGTGGCATGTGAAGGTCGGAGAGCAGCAAGCGCTCCTCTTGTCATATACTGAGTATCACTCTTTTTACATACCTAAGATACATTCAATAAGATACATCTAGAAAACCTACTTTTATTGCATATTAATGAATGAGGTGTGCATACAAAATGAAGGAAATTGCATGACGCTTATATAAAACAAAAATAAAATAGACAGCTCAACTAATGAACGGTTCCTATGAAAAACTCAAGCAAAAGGTCTTGAAAGATACACAGACGGGAACATCCTGGCCATGGTTTCCTTGAGAAAAACACAAAAAGTAAAATGTAATAATACAGACACCATGGATGTTTACGCTTTTATTTTGCTGATATTCTGAAATGGAAACGCACACAGCAGACATGCAAGTGGAAAAGCTTGTTAACATAAAATAAAAATTGAACTTTTTTTCTGAGATTATGAATAGATGTCGATGCAGACCGTCTAAGGCCTAGGCATCCTAACTAGACCACATCTTAAATTAGGCATTACGTTTTAATTAGTAAACATGCTCTAGCACTCTTACCTATAAAAAAGCATGCTTTGGAGGTGTAGCTGACCTGAAAGAAATTTTGAGTGACAGTTATGAATTTCCTCTACTGCTATTCCAGACAAGATTTTTTTTTTTTTTTACAAAGAACATGGTTAGCTAATTTCTGTCACCTCAATGGCTATTAGACTTTTTCTCTCCTAGCTGTGGCTGTGACTAGAAACCTTCAAGCTGGTGGCTAAGGGACTTTAATTTCTCCTAACCATCCCTTTGCCCATTTTTAAGAACTACTTCTAGCATATTCTTGGCAATTGAAATACAATTTGATGCTTCAATTAGTGAACTACTATAGCAATGATTTTAGGAACATCATCTCTCCACATCTTGTGGTGTTATAGGAATTTCTTGATGATAAATTCACTATGAGATATACTGTAGATACCTCCAATATGGGTGCAATGATGTGAGTATTTGAAAGCAAACTTGTGCCCACCTAGTCCATATATATCCGCCCTTGTGCTGAGTTTTTGTTCCAAGGCAACTAGATTTGAGTGTCGGCAAATAGCAAGAAGGGACATTCAAGGACATTTTTCAAAGGAGTTTCTAGATATTCATGTCATGGTTAGCTTCTTAATGGGCCGTCAGTTCTAACCCCATATTTTCGGCTTTCAAAGGGAATGCCACTGCATGCATTAATGATTACATGTTGGTCTCTCGAGATCCTAAGGAGCATGTCATGACCCACTTTATGATTGAGTGACTCCGCTTGATCAAAAGCAATCCAATAGTATTGTTTTTCTGGTGATCTGTAAGTCTTAGATCCTCCTCTTTCAATCTAATATGTATAAGTTTGGAGGAAGCCTTTATTAATAGGAGGAGGCTGCACAGGGCTATGTTGGACCAAGAGATGCAGACAAATCTTTTTTTAAGGCCATCATTTCATCTATCTTTTGCTCTGAAGTGTTGTCTGATTCAGGGGGTCAGGCTGCGTTCTAGAAAATTGAGGAAGAGATTGGTGGTTTATTTATAATAAAGGAGGGAATTGAAAATGTAAGAACAGGTAAAAATGTTAATGCAATAGTCAGGAAGAGATCTATGGGTCAGTGTTAAATTCAAAACCAAGAACAATGAATTAGATGTAAATATTAGAGGTATTTATAGCCGAGTTATTCAAACAGCAAAACTTCAAGCAATGGTGAAAGAATGGGACGGTATCTCTAATGCTCATAGGGCAAGGGATAGCAAACAGCTCTGGAGAATAGTAGCTTGGGAGTAGACAAAGCTTGTTTTAGAGGACGACAGACGCCAGTGCTCTGCTGTGCTGCTCTCCGGTGTTTCCTCTGCTCCTGCGCTCCCGCGCTTCCCCCGCGTGCCTCCCCGAGCTTGCGTGCCGGGGGTGGGAGTCTGAGACGCGACTACTTGTTCATTAGTGTGCCAGCACGCCTAAGCCGAACGGGCAACCTCCATCCACAATTCAACCACCACCTAGAAAATATCTGCTACTCTCCTGCAAGCCACCAACTATCAGTGTCTAGCTACTACCAACTACTACCAACTATATTTGTAATTGAATTTGGAAATTACAGTTACTTGACCAGCTGGGCGCTACTAGGCCTCAACAAGGGGCGCGGTTACACTATCAGCACAATCAGCACAAAACTACAATTACAACTTTAACTCTTGGCAGGGTCACTCAAAAGTACAAGTAATAAGGATAAAACTGAGAGCCGACAAACGCCCATAAGAATGAGATCAGGTAGAGTCAGGCTACAACAAAAGCCTAAACAAAATGACAAGAATAAAGCACGGAAAAGGAAACTTGGAAATCTAGAACCAACGTCTCCACCAAAACCAAATAACTCTCAGGCCACTAATCCATTCAACTACAATAAAAACACCAAGGAGGACCGACCTGTGTCTGTTATGGAAACAATACCTTCAAATCAAAAACGAAGCCAAATTCCAGCTTCAATTCAGACGACAAATACAAAAGACCTGGCAAATATTCCCCTGAGATCACTCACCCCAACTCTGGCCCCCCAGCACTCAAACAGTTCTGCACAAATTGTATTATCCTCAATATCAAAGACCTCATCAACAACCCCGGATAATCTTATAACCATCGACGGCCTCCCAGAAAAGAAAAGGATATGTACTTTTCAACCAATGATTTCCACCAAATTTTTCTTCCTAAAAGACCCAGGGACAGCCATCTACTCAAAGACAGATAACATTCAAGGCCTCCAAACTCCGATTCTTCAAGGCGAACCTGACTGTAGTCATACGATGATGAACCAGAAGGATCCACCCCAACCAATTAACATCTTTTTTCCACCCAGGAACGGGCCGCCACAGATATACACACATCACCATCACCTGACCTAAGAAAAACTACAGATCTAACCGTTCTAGCTGACCATGATCCTGACACTTTCAACCCCTCGGGTATGGGATCTGACAGCAAAACTTCCTTGAGAGACTGGAGCTCATCAATGAATGCCGAACTCCTTGAACCAGCCATCCATCAATATTCGGTCAAGAAGAGTGAGACCCAAATAAGAAATTCCAGTCCACAGTCCCTAGGAAGTAAAAAAGCGCCAACGGTATTCGAGGCCATGATACATAGAGAGGAGGCAAGAGATGATGTGCCCAATCTCCAGCCTGTCAGCAGTTTTCCAATCGCAGTGAAGGTTACCTGTGAGGTATCCACAACCCCTCCAACGGACGTCAAGGGACAAGGATGCGGGCCGCCTTTCCCCACCTGTCGGATACTCCTCTGACTCTGTATAAAACACCTCACCTGAACCTGAGCAGCACCAGTGAACAAATCACTCCAAATACCAGGCCAGAAGTACCAACGGCATCTCAACGCCGCACCTTATTGCCGTTCAACAATTCTCAACCCACAAACAACTCCACCAATGACGACATGTCTTCAATAGCAGTCCAAGAGTGGGAGGAACTAGTTGCCACATATAACGTCAATTCACCCGAAGGGAAACCGCCAACGGCTGCCTCGCCAATAATAGAAGGGCACACCACCTTAGGCAAACCAGCCCTCGATACTCCATGGATAACAATGTTAAATACTCTCCAATACTCCGCTTCCGCTCTGGACTTCCAGTCACAAAAAATGGACCTACAACTTTCTGTTTTACAATCAATGGCTGACTCCATTGCAGGGATTGACTGGGAAATCTCGGAATTGAACGTCCTTATAAGCCGGGGCCAAGATGCTGTCTTTGCAGATCAATCATCTACGTCAAAACTGGAGCAGCACAACCCTCTTTTAGACAAGCTCTCTTCTCTTCCATCGATGTTAGGGGACTTGATAAGTGATTTAAAATCAACAGCCCTCTGAACCTTAAAGCTACAAACCCCTGACCCAATCCCAGCACCCTCTTCAATGCCAACTCGGCCTGTGACCAAGCCGCCAGGCGACCTTAACCCTGTTACCATCATATCCTCAGCTCAAACATTACCCCTCGGTTTACCTGAATCAGAGTCAACATCTACCATTCGGCTCACAGCGGAACCCCCCTCGGATTCCAACGCCAGGTCTAGGAGAAAGAACAAAAGGAAAGGTAGGAACCGGACACTAATAGGTGGAACACATAACATAGAAGAACATACGATATCCTCTCCCTCAGCGGCCGTTGACATCGGGAGTTTGACAACCAATGACCAGCCTTTTCCCCTGCACAAGGTTGCATCTAGTACCCCCCCAGTGTCTCCATTACAGAGTGTAAAATCAGGACACAAACTTACAAAGAAATTGACACCCAAAAAATACAAACAGAAATTGTTACAATTTAAAACAATACAACTTGACCATAACATCGTTATCACAAAACCCAAACCAGCCGAAGAGGTCTTAACAACAGGTCACGTGGACATCCTTACAGCCACCGCCACAGAGTGACCTCAACAGTCTAAACCAAAATCAAACAGCACATCGGGAACAACGAGGTTAGTCAATATCCAAAGTGGGCTTTCCCCCGCCCCTGATACAACACCCCCAAGTGACTTCCCTGAACGAGGGCGACTGGAGAACAAGAGTCCGGAAATTGTCTCAGCAATATCAACGCATCCAGGCACCCCAACCTCAATCTTTTTCATCCCTGAATATAGATCCAGAGGTAGGGCCGATATCCTGAACAGGGGCAACATATTAAAACTCATGCACTCACCAACAAATCTCGTCAATATCAGCAACTCTGACCTTCTACAAGTAGGGTTTTAGTCCAACACTGCTCCCCAAGGCCCAGACATAACAAAGACAATGTGGATCTCTTCGCAGATAGCGCACAAAATAATGAAAGAAGAAGCAACGTTCCAGCAATGGGGGATTGCTCTGACGCTCGAAAAGCAACCACGCTACCCCACTCCTCTTCTAGCCCCTACTTGGCCACAGTCTAAAAAAAACACCAGCTCAATACTAAAGGGAGCTAGGAGCAGTTCACCCATGATTCTCAGCGGAAACACAAAAAGCCCCCGACATGGTCAAAATAATAACCAAGGCAACCAACCCTTGTTTGGAACTGACCTCGATTGGAAGTCAATTCAACGCACAATCATCACCACGACCACAGATAACTGACAAAAAGAGCAAACTCCCCCCTATCCCTCAGCGAGGCGCAGGGATACAATAATTTGTTCCTGGAATATCAATGGTCTACAAAGCAAAAGGAATGACCCTGAATTTCTACAATACCTAGCTACATTTAAACTCCTATTATTACAAGAAACTTGGGAGGACAAAGCATTTGACCTTCAGGGGTTCACGTCTTGTTTTATCCCGGCAAACAAAAATTCAATCTTTGGACGTAGTTCAGGAGGGTTGACGGTCCTCGCCTCTATATCAACAATAGGCAAAATCGAGGCAATGGATTTTCGTATATCCACACCTAGTGTCATCCAGGTGGTAAAGCTATCACTTGGGCTCAAAATTCAGCCCCAGGAAGCAATTATAATCAATCCATACATTCATCCCAAACAGAAACGTAAGGCAATAGAAGAGCTTGCGAAAGTGCTAGAAAAAATAAGGGAAACAAGAGTGACTGACCTATTAATTCTGGCTGGTGACTTTAACACGCTTCTCATTAGCAATGATCAAGACAGTGACCTCATACAAGAATTGAACAGAGCGTGGGGCGTGCCGCCACAGGGCGCCCGAAAAAATAATAAACTGATGAGGCCCTCAAAAAAACTCCTAAATCAACTGGAACAACTCAATCTAAGGGCCTTAATTGGCCGCTACGTTAAAGACGACCCCCCCAGTAGCCACTTTCAATACCAACTCACAATCCTCGCACCTTGACTACATGTTTGTATCTCTGAATCTGTTTTGCTAGGTTTCTTCATTCAAAATAGAAGCGAGCGACCTCAGCGATCACTTCCCTCTAGTGGCTGAAATAAGATCTAACTCGACACTGGAAATTTAGCTCCTCACTGGCCCAGACACAGACGTCACTTCAAATTTAAAACGACTACGGTGCAACCCCGGTAACATCAATTCCATCAGCCTCACTGTGAAAACCCTCCTTTCCCAAGTCTCTGGGTCTTCAACCAAGCTGTCGGACGTCTGGCAAAACTTCATCGACGCCATGATGGCGAAAATGAGATGTACGGTGTCTAAAAACTCTGGGCAAACAAAGGGGTTTTCAGCTGGGAAATTTTTAACTCCGGACATGAAAATACAAAAACGAATAATAAAACAAACCCTGAGACTTATGAGAAAGGACCAGGCAAACCACATCTTTTAAACAACTCTGCGGGAAGCGAAAAAACAGCTCAAACGGATGAAATGGGAAAGCCAAAAGCAAAGAAATGACGATCTTTGGGCTAAACTTGTCCACGAGGGGAAGCAAAAAAAACAGCTCTAGGTTCTGGCAAATGGTAAAAAGCTTACAGAGCCCCGATCACTTAGGGCTAAACTCACACATATCGGAGGAAGTATGGTCGAAATACCTATTTTCACACCTCAACGAAGATGACACCACATGTGACACGACAATAATGCCTCCTGAGACAAAAACAATAAGGCCTGGCAGCAAGGAAAAACTCAGTCATCACATGGTCGTAAGCATACAAGAAGCATGGGAGTGTGAAGGAACAAGGCCAATGAAACCTGACTACCTCAATAGGGAAGAAACACCTGCAAAAGATGTCGAGCAAGGGCCAATGAAAACTACCCCAGCAGACATCAGACGGCAAATAAAAAAAGGGAGACCCAATGGAGCGCCAGGGCCAAATGAAATACCATCTATACTGTACATATCAGATGCAGACTTCTGGAGTGCATCTTTGGCACCAATATTCATCAACGCAAATTTAACTCTGACGCTTCCTGACTCATGGCATGGGTCTGTCATAAGTCCGATCTACAAACATGGGAACAAGAGTCATCCAAATAGCTACCGGCTCATTGCCTTGCTTGACGTAGAAGTTAAATACTTCGCAGGTCTTATCTTGGAGGAATTATCAACATGGGCGTCCGAAAATACCATCATCCCCCTTAACCAAACCGGTTTCTGTAAAGGCCAAGGGACCACAACTAACATCATGGCTTTGTCCCTCCTGATGGGTGCAGCAAAAGCAACTAAGTCACCCTTGTTCCTTACGTTCATTGACTATGGCTGCCGCCTTCGATCATGTGGACCGCAACAAACTTTGGAAGAAATTATACAACTGGGGTATTCCGAAGCGCCTCTTAGACGTCCCAATACTGCTCCATTCCAACACCTGGATCAAAATCAAGCTTGGGGCAGGCACACACCTTTCGAGACCAATTTGGACGACAAAAGGACTAAAACAGGGCTGCCTACTAGCGCCCATCTTATTTAATCTTATTCTAGCGGATTTGCCTGCAGAACTCGATAAATGCCGCAATCATGCACCCAAGCTAAGATCACCCTTTCAAACCTGCTATACGCGGACGATCTGGTGCTGATAAGTCACACTCAAATAGGCCTTCAGCACCTCCTGAATGCAACCTACGCCTTTTCAGCAAAGAACGCCCTCCAAATAAATCTTCACAAGTCAAAGTCCATGATGGTTAATTACAGTAAAAAAAAGAATCCTTGTTGGTACCTGAATGGCGAGAAACTCAACAGGGTAGCCTCATACAAATATCTGGGTGTCCTCTTGGACTCAAACAACAACTCTAGGCCTCAGCTCCACTCCATCCGAGGGAAAGCTGTAATGACCTATTTAGCACTGAAATCAATAAAGGCAAAACTCCCCGATCTTACACTTAAACCATTCCTTGAAATCCTGCGTGGGAAACTACAGCCAACGCTCACGTATGGGAGCGAATCATTTCCCAGGAAGGACGCCGTCCTGCTGGACACAGTCATAGCTAACTCTTATAGGGCTATTTTTAATCTTCCCTCATACGTTTCCCCCACCCATATTCATTTGGAATTCGGCATTGTCAAGCAAACTTTAGAAAGGCGGAGTGCGTACGTAGCAAGCTGGCGTAAGATCCGTAACGCAGAGGCCGATTCCCTAAATGCCAACGTATGGGAAGAGTTACTACGGCACCGCACCTCGCTGCCCAGAGCTTACCTTTTTGAATCAATTGAGGTTCTAGGTTTGTCGGACACCTGGGAAACATCTATAGATCTCCAATCTTTTAAAAGATTGGCTAAAAAATCGGCACGCATCATATCAGTGATCGAAACAGAGCGCATGGATGGGCAACCCTGAGGGACTATGGCAAAATACAACCACAAGCATATCTTAACATCGGGGTTTAAATTCAAGTTAAAGAAAAATTTCTGAAACTAAGCCTTGGCATAATCCCGATCCTGCCGCACCTCCCTCCTTGGGAGAGAACACCGGCCTCGCAACAATGTCACCTGTGCAAGTCCGGCAAAGAGGACATTGTTCACATGATTTGTATATGCCCTAGACTGAGGGACTTGAGGTACACCTTTTTGCTTCCATCCTTCAAGTCCAACGCAGTTCGGACTTGCCGGCAGGCAGTTAAGCTATGCTTCAACTCTAGTGACACAAAATTTAACTGCCTGGTCGCGAAGTTCTTTGACTCAATAAGAAAAAGACTTGATACCATTTGAACTTCTTCACTAGCATTTCAGGTCAACTTTTATCTGACCATTGCGAACTATTATCTTTTTAATCCTAACTACAAAGTGGTTTAAATGCTTTTATCCGTGTTTTATATTTTTGTAAAGATTTTAATTGTTCGTGTACAAATAAATATGACCTTACCTTACCATGTTTCAGATGTTGATATTTCTGGGGAAGCATAGTCTTCCCATTTTTGCCAGCTCTGTTGATATAGAGAAATATAGTTTTTTTTACCCCTGGGCCCCTTGAGGAATGAAATGTGGACAGGTTCCCTATTGGGGGGGGTTTAACGTCTATAGTCCTCCTAGTATGAGGCCAGACCCCGCAGGGTACCTGTTGATCAATATAAGTATAATTCTTCCAATTGGGTCCTATTATTAACCAGAGTTTTAACAATTAATGCAATTAAGATCATTCTCCTGATTCATGGGCTCTTTCTATTATCATAGCTATATTTAAGAAAGCGGACTGGGAGAACATGCAATATATTCTTTTTGGTTTTGTGTATGGATTGTTCTTTTAAAATCTTGGGTGTGATACTGTTGAACAGACTATAGGAAGAGGGCAAGCATTATTGAATCTCTTTCAAAGTGTTTTCATAAAGGACTTGGAACCTAGGAATAGTGCTTAAATCTTTACTTTTGATTTAAAAATTATGTCAGAATAAAAATAGGGGGACCCACTTAGCATTTAGGAACCAGCTGATTATATCAAGTGCTGACGTAGTCAACAGGTCCATACTTGGGCAATCTCTTTGAGTAAGGAAGCACAGTAAGTGCCAAACACAGTCCTGACATCAACCACTTAAATCCTGGTGGAAGATGACCCTCCATCTCTACCGAATGACACACTCTTGTTTGTGTACTGTGTCTTGGAGCACCAGGGAATAGTCCTTTAACTTGAACTACCTAAGGAATGATGGAGATTTGTTAGTATAAAGACAGGCATGCATATTATTGCAGTGATCAGCCAGTTCACTTCTGTGTGGGGCATACTGCTTGCAAGCTGATCTGGGTGTGTGCCTGTCATTTTTTAATGCCTGGCTCTGTGTGGGCTCAGTATTGGGATTGTTGGTAAGATCAGGTGTGTTTTAATTGCCCCACTGACCAAGAATAGTTCCAGAGGCTCACTGAGTTGCAGTTCTGTATAGCTCAGAGACCTCTAGGTGCCATGACAGTGAATATTTGCCCTGCTTGAGAACTCACTCCTCCTGTTAACCTATTGGGGGTGCCCCCAACTAATGACAAACAGTCAGGGCTGCCCCCCCCCTCAATTTCCCTCCTTGAGGGAGCAGCAATGTTATGTACTATAATGGGTAAACCTAAAAGCAGTAGTTGTCATCCCCCACAGGTATAATGGAATTGTCCATAACAACCACCTCCCACATTGATCCCCTCGGCAAATGGAATCAATATTAAAGGAACACACATGGAAATTCTCCAAGATCCTGCAGGCTATCCTGGAAACTAATGAGTCCCTGGAAACAAAGACAGACAATGTGTCAATTGATGTGGACTTTCTGAGTGCAGACCAAAAAACTTCATTGACAGGGATGGAAATTATGTATCTACTCTTACAGTCATGCATCAAACTGTGAAGGAGGTGCAATTCCAACTACAGATTCTGAAGGCAAAGGTGAAGGAGCTTAAGCTGAGGGCAGGAGACACGGAAGGATGCTGTAGTTGCAACAATATTAGTGTTTTTGGGATGCCTGAGTGATCAGAGTGTAGGGGTGGAATATAAAGCTGTTTTTAGAGCAACGGTTGCTGGATATGGTGCCTGCATGTCCAATAGTAGCCAGTATACTATACCAAAGTGAGGCATAGTGTGCACAGAGTCCAGTGGAACCCCAAATAGCGGCAGAGGTAAAGTTAGATAGCTCCTCACTCTCTATTTGTGGTAGTATGGTCGAGCAGTAAGGCAGTATCAGAGGACAGTGTTAAGCATTTGTTGTACACACTCAGTCAGCAAATTAATTCACACACTCAAAGACTGAACTTCAGACCAATTGTTTTTGTATAAAAATATTCTTTTAGTTATTTAATTTTTCAGAACTAATCAATCAATCAATCAATCATAGCATTTGTAAAGCGCACTACATACCTGTGAGGGTCTGTAGGCGCTAGGGGGGGTGCTACTGTTCAAAGAGCCAGGTCTTGAGGAGTCTCCTGAAGATTAGAAGGTCTTTAGTCTGCCGTAGGAGGATGGGGAGGGTGTTCCGAGTCTTGGTGGCGAGGTGGAAGAAGAATCTGCTGCCTGTGGACACTCTTCGGATGCGGGGGACAGTGGCGAGGGCGTGGTCTGCAGAGCAGAGCTGGAGTGCCGGGGTGTAGATGCTGAGTCGTCTGTTGAGGTACGCTGGTCCGGTGTTGTGGAGCGCCTTGTGTGCGTGGGTAAGAAGCTTGAAGGTTATCCTCTTGTTGATGGGGAGCCAGTGCAGGTCTTACAGGTGGGGTGTGATGTGGCTGCAGTGGGGGATGTCGAGGATCAGGCATGCAGAGGCGATCTTGATGCATTGGAGTCATTTCAGGAGTTTGACCGGGGCTCCTGCATGGAGTGCATTGCCGTAGTCCATTCTGCTGCTGACAAGGGCCTGGGTGACCGTCCTAGTTTCGGTGGGGATCCACTTGAAGATCCTGAGAAGCATGCAGAGGGTGTTGAAGCAAGAGGAGGAGACGGCGTTGAGCTGCTTTGTCATGGAGAGTGTGGTGTCGAGGATGACCCCTAGGTTTAGTGCGTGGTTGGTGGGTATAGGGGATGCTCCTACAGCCTTCGGCCACCAGGAGTCGTCCCAGGGGGTGAAACCGAGGATGAGGACCTCCGTCTTGTCCAAGTTCAGCTTCAGCCGGATGTTCCTCATCCAGTCGGCGATGGCCTTCATTCCTTTGTAGAGGCTGGTTTTGGCTGTGTGGGGGTCCTTGGTAAGCGAGAGGATCAGCTGGGTGTCGTCGGCATAGTAGATGCTGTTTAGGTCGTGCTGTCAGGCAACGTGGGCGAGTGGTGTCATGTAGACATTGAACAACGTTTGGCTTAGAGATGAGCCTTTGGTTATGCCGCAGATGATCTCAGTCAGGTGGTCCAGTCCAGGGCCTTCTCTTGGATTCCGGCATCGTGGAGGCGTGCTCTTAGTGTGCGGTGGCGGTTTCTCTATTGTCAAGCATGTTCCTGAAGTCGTCGGTGGCGGCTATGAGGGCAGTTTTGGTGCTGTAGTTGCTGCGGAACCCTGACTGGGATGGGTCCAGGATGTCGTTCTCTTCGAGGAAGCTGGTCAGTTGTTTGTTGACGGCCTTTTCGATGACGGGAGCAGGGAGATGGGTCAGTAGTTCTTGAGGTCCTTGGGGTCTGCCTTGGGTTTCTTTAGTAAGGCGTTGATCTCTGCGTGCTTCCAGCTCTCCGGGAAGGTCGCTGTCTTGAAGGAGATGTTGATGGTTTTCTGGAGGTGGGGTGCGATGGTGCTGCTGGCTTTGTTGTAGATGTGGTGTGGGCAGGAGTCTTCCGGGGAACAGGAGTGGATGGTGTTCATGATCTTGATGGTGTAGTTGTCAGTTATGTTGGTCCAGGCGTGCAGACAGTTGCTGTGGGTGGTGGTCGTGGGAGCGGGGGTGTGGGCTGCTGCCGGGGTGGTGACGGCATCGACGGTGTTGTGGATGTCTGTGATCTTGCGATGGAAGAAGGTGGCCAGCGAGTCGCACAGGTCTTGTGACAGTGACATGTCGTTGGTGTTGGAGCTGGGGTTGAAATGTTCCTTCACGATGCTGTAGAGCTCTTTGCTGTTGTGTGCATTGTTGTCTAGGTGGTCTTTGAAGGCGGTCCTTTTGGCAAATCTGATGAGTTGGTGGTGTCGGCGGGTGGCGTTCCTGTGGGCTGTGTAGCTTTCCGGTGTTCTTTCGTGGGTCCAAGCAAGCGTTGCATAAGTAAGCAATAAGTACTTTGCAGTAAATATACAGTTGTAATACAGTTTTTTAATTGTAAATGTACTTTGTTTTGACTTTCAGTATGGTTTCAGAGACATGCAATACTTTGTAAATACAGTACATAGACTTGAATAGGCTTTTCAGTAAAATTACAGGTAAGTTACTTTTGAGATTACTTTTTTTACTCAGAGTAGTATACCTGGATACTACTCTGGGACATTTACTGCAAACAGATAAGTAAAATCGTTTTTGTTAGTTAGTGCAATTTTAAATAATTTCTTTAGGTTTTCGAACACCACACTTACAAACGTTTCCCAAAAAAACTGTCAATGTTGTCCTTTGGAGAAAAATAGTGTTATAGGTTTTAAGGTAAGTATTTGGTAGTGTGAGTTGAGGTTCTGGGGTTGACTCAGGGGTCCTCCAGGGTCAAGGATGCACTCTTGTTACACCCTCAGCGGCACTAGGGCGGCCAGGTGCAGAGTGCTGCGTCCCAATGGTATCCAATGTGGGATAGGGGACCTTGGGTTGGTGGCTGCTGACCAGCAGGCCATGAGGTTGTGGGAGCCAAGCTCCTGGGCTTAGGCTCAGGGCAAAAGGGGATCCTGTTTAGCACAAAAAGTGTACCTGCAGCAGCGCAGGGGTGTCTGGGTGCAGGGTGCTGTTTTGAGGTTGGGTGCCCTGTTGCTTTCAATGGGGATTTTCAGTTTTGGTTTTCAGCTTCAGGCTCGGTCCAGGAAGACTTCCAGGAGGAACCAACAGCTGGGCAGGTAGGTTGGAGGGCTCTGGGATGTAGGATCACCTCGGGTTTTCTTCTCCAGGGCGCCTGGCGGCTGGTAGTAGGGGTGTCTTTTGAGGTCGGATTTGACCTTACCCGGCCACTCGCGGTTTGGGGGTCTCCTTGCAGATGCTGCAGGTGACATTGGGGAGTCCTGGAGGGGTCAACAAACGGTAGACTTGGAGCCTGGAGTGCTGGGGGACCTCGCTGGGACTGGTGGGTCACTCAAACTTGGGCTGTAGGCGACGGGTGCACTGGTGGGTTTCTTTTTCCTCAGCAGGCTCTGAGTCTTCTTTCTTTAGTGTTTCTTCTGAACAGAGCTGCTGTTCACAAGAGATCCAGTCTTTGTTGAAGGCAGTCAGTCCTCCCAGGGGTTCTGGAGGTTGCTAGCTGCAGGACAAGATGATTTTTGGCACAGGATCTCTGGAAACTGCAGACTGGCCGTTAGGGCTGGGGCCAAGTCAGTTGTTCGCTATAGTGTCCTCTACTGGGCATATTCTTTCATCCTTTTTCTTCTTAGGTTGCGGGAATCTGCCTTCTTGGTTCAGGGCTGCCCCCAAAATACTGTATTTAGAGGGTGTTTTAGGAGTCTCAGTGTCAGTAGCCAATGGGCTACTGACCTTAGGGTGACTACACCCTTGGGGTGCTCACCCCACATGGGGGAGTGAGCACCATCCCTAATCCTGATTCGGTAGTGCCTGCTATCTGCAAGATGGTGGGCACTGAAGAGTTGGCTTCAACTCGCCTCCCTCACCGGAGGGGTGGAGTTGGCAGAGGTGGCAACACCTTCTGGGCTGGCTAGTTTTTTCTGCCTGTCTTCCAGCCGAAAGGAGGGGAGACAGGAAGGGAGCCTGCTCCTGATAGGAGGCGAGGCTGGCGGTTGCATTACAAAGGCTGCCAAGCCTTTGAAACTCCCCATGTATTTCCCAGTCAGGGAACCCACCAGAGGCTGGTTGTTTTTCAGGTGGCGTCTCTAAGATGCCCTTTGTGTGCATTTTTCATTAAATCTCACACTGGCATCAGTGTGAGTTTAATGGGCTGAGAAGTTTGATACCAAACTTCTCAGTTTTCAGTGTAGCCATTATGGCACTGTGGAGTACATAATGGCAAGCCCCCAGCACCATATACTCTTAATGGCAGCACTGCACTTACAATGTCTAAGAATGGACTTAGACACTGTTGGGGTACAGACCTCATGCACCTGTACCCTCACCACTGGTATAGGGCACTCAGCTAGAGGGGTGATTGATCTATGCCAGGGCAGTGGGTTGTAGGCATGGCACACAGGGAGTGTGCCATGTCGACTCTTCACTTTGTTCTGCACCAAAACACGCAGACTGCAAAGTGTGTGTGTGTGTGTGTGTAAAGGTACAGGGCCTCTAAGGGTGGCACAATAAGTGCTACAGCCCTTAGTGGTTTTCCGTGCTCACAGTGCCCTAGGTACCTGTGGTACCAATTACCAGGGGCTGCCCTGTGGCTAGAGATGCTAATTGGGTTCGTTTTGGGGAACGAACACAGGCCCTGGGAACCTGATTGGCAGGGGCCCAGGGCACATCAAGTCAAAGTGCATCAGTAGTCTGGCAAAATGTGGGGGTTACTGTAACAGAACCCCACTTTCTTACAATGTTCTGCCTTCTGAACTAGAAGCTAGTCCCAGTAACACTGACTCAAGTGATTTGGGCACTGAACTGACTGGGGGACCCACTTGACACCAAGAATTGTTGATGATAATATTTAGAGTGCCACACAAGAATTGGCTGCTGTAGTTTGCCCTAGTATGTGTGGATACTGTGACCACGGCGCAGTGCCGAGTATGGGTATCTGTGGAAAATGTAGTTGCACATGTCAAAGGGAATAAGGAGGGGACCACAATGGTAATATTTTTTTTTGTAAAATATTTGTATTAACATTTTCAAAGTACTCACAGTACATCATGAGGCAATTGGTAGCTTCACAGTGGGACGAATACACCATGAAAAAAAGGCAAACAAAATAGACTGTTTCCACATGCCTGGAATGATGAGGATGCTAGTACAATTGACATTGTCCAGATGTGAGTCCAAGGAAAAAACTTGGGGGAATAAACCGTGGCCTTGGTACGGGGAGGGAGAGGGGGGGAAGAAGAAGAGGGGTGGAGCAAGGTCCGGGATGCAGGATCATGGATAATGTCTGGGCAGCAGCCGCTACAAGCCAGGAGGGGGGCGCATAGAGCTTACAGCAGTTATCTGTTAGAGTGTACCTCCAGTCAGGGTGCAGCGGGCGGCGCATGTTGGAGTTTTCAGGCAACTGCTGGTGGGTGTGGACGGGGGAGGGGTGAGATGGGGGGGCCGTGAACGTCAATCACCGCCAATGGACCCTATTGCGGTATAGGTGTTGTCTGGATCGTGGGAGGGGACTCGGAGGTATCGGGGGTTGGGTGCGCATGTGCCTGTTTAAACTGGTGAGATAACATGGCCCACTCCAGGGATATGGGGTGCTTCCGGTGGCCCTTGGCTTCCTCCTCTCGCAGGAGTTCCTCTTCCGCTAGTGCCCATTTCTGTACTGCCCCCACCCATGCTTACAGAAGCGGTCCCTGAAGTCGCCCGCCATTGCATGGCGATGTTTCTTTTAGCTAGAAGCATGGACAATGCCGCGAAGTGGACCTGTACTTTGTGTGTTTTTGGTCTACGGAATATCCCCAGGGCAACTGCTTCCCAGGAGTCTAAGTCTGTGAGTCCCGTGAGGGTGCGGACAGAGGCGAGTATGGTGGACCAATATGACCGTAACTCCAAAACATGTGTAGGAAGTGTGTGTCTGGTGAATGACATCTAGGACAGAGGAATAGCGTATCGGGGTAAAAGCGCTGGAGTCGCGCTGGCATCTGATATGCTCTGTGTAAGATGTAAGACTGAATGTTCTTGAATCTCGCGTTTCTGGACAACTTCTTAGGGAATTCTAGCGCCCTGGCCCACTCCCCGTCATGTAGCTGGCATCTGAATTCGTCCTCCCAGGTGGCTCTCAAAGTTAGTAAGGGCTTGTGCGCAAGCTCGCGAATTGACTTATACAGCCAGGTAACAAGATGTCGGCCTATGCCCATGTACAGGATGGTGTGGTTGACTGGGTGTGTCGCGGGTTCGCCGAGGTGAAGATCACAATGTGGGCGAAAGGCGGTGATAAGTTGTCGGTGGGTTAGAAACTGTCCAGGGGGAGGTTATAGTCCTCCATGAGTTGTTCGTATGGGCGAAGCTGCCCTTCCGCGAACAACCCCTCCTCCTCCGTGATCTCGGATGCCGTCCACGCACGGAGCATTGCGTGCGTGAAGTAAGTCTCTCCGGTTGGCCAGCCGACCAGCGGCAGCCGTGGGGAGTAGCACGGGGTCCCTGCCGTGATGCGATGGATCCGTTGCATACATCGGTGAGCCACCAATACCTGCAAGGGATAGGTCCGGTTGGGGTGGGTACCCGAAAGTAATAGCCGACGGAGCTCGGGAACGGGAATAGGGCCCTGCATAGTGTGGGTCTCCCCAGTGTGCCGACCTGCCGTCAGTACGACAGCCACTGAAGCTGTGCAGCCAGAAAATACGACTCAAAGGCGGGGGCGCCTAGACCCCTCTGGATGGCAGGTAGCTGTAGTTTGGTGAACGCGATATGGTGTCGGCCTGTCCCCCATATGAGCGCACGGAGGAGTGCCTCTAATTCATGGGATAACGGGCAGATTTGTAAAGTAATATAATAGTCAAGGAACGATGATCATCTTGGCTATGGTCACTCTACTGATCGGTGGCACCGGAAGGCGTCTCCAAAAATCCACTGACGACCGAATGCCTGCCAACACCTGACGGTGATTGCCCTCGTAGAACTCAGTGGGAGAGTGATACAGGCGGACCCCGAGATAACGGGGAGCGCCTGTCCTCCAGCTCAAAGTTTGTGGACCGATGTGTATCTCTCGTGGGGCTAGGGAGTGATGGAGGAGATAGATTGTGGATTTGTCCCAGTTTACCTGGAGGCCAGACGCCTCCACGAACTCTTCCAAGGCCGACAATATGGGTGTCAGATCCGCAGCGATATCCCTAATATATAGAAGGAGGTCGTCTGCGTACATGGAAACGCAGTGGACCGTGACCGCTATAGGTATACCCCAGGCAGTACCCGCTTGGCGTAGGCGGATTGCCAGGGTTTCCACCGCCAGGGCAAAGCTCAGAGAGGACAGGGGGCAGCCCTGCCTAGTACCCCTCCTGACCGGCAGCGGTGATGAAATGTGTCGACCCCGCTGGACCCGAGACGTAAGGTTCGTGTATAACAGGTTGGTATATCGCAGAAGGGTGGAACCTATCCCTGCCCGTCGCAAGACAGCGAATAAGTATTGCCAGGTTAAGGTGTCAAAGGCCTTTTCAAGGTCAAGGATAATACAGGCCACATGGGGGAAGGTGTCCCCTACCTGATCCTGAACGTGGAACAATCGTCTGATGTTCTAGGTTGTGTTCCTGCCGGGGACAAATCCGCATTGGTCCGGATGGACCAAGGGACGTAGTATTTGTTCGTACCGGGTTGCTAGAATTCTACCCATGATCTTGCAATCGGCAGAGAGGAGTATGATGGGGCGGTAGGAGGACAATTGTTGGGGATCTCGGTGCGGTTTAAGGAGCTTTACTATGACGGATTCTCGAAGAGATCCCGGAAGTTCTCCTTTCTCAAATGCATCCAGAAACATAGCGGTCAGACAGGGGACCAAAAGGGCAGAAAAAGTGCTGTAGTACTCGAGGGGTAGGCCATCGAGACCCGGCGCCTTGTTCCGTGCCAGCATCAACAAGTGTGCGTTCCATCATGCGGCGGACCCCTACCACTTGTTTGATGCATGTCCCTCGGGCCACTACTTTATACGCGTCCCATTCCACTAGTCTGGATGAGGCGGACCCTGTGTTATGAGCGAAGTATTCCTGGATACTTTGTGCATGGTTGTGCCGGAATGTCTAGTCGGTGAGACAGTCCCGTGGGAGGCGCCATGTGGGCACCAGTGGGTGGGGAGGTCTTCATTGGATGCGGAATATATGTGTGCGTCGTGGTCGGAGATTATCCGGCCCCAGTAGTCATAGTGTTGAACCTGAGGTATCAGGGATGAGGTGCATAAAAATCTGTCTAACGGGACACGTAAATTATGGGGGATGGAATGAAACGAGTAAAGCTCTGTGTGAGGGTGATGGGCTCTCCACGCATCTACTAGCGCCCAGTGACTAACCCAGTGGCGGAAGCGCTCTGACCGTGTATGGGCCGGGGAGTGTGGTGGGGGCGGGTGTGATCTGTCAAGTGCAATGTCAAGTTCACAGTTGTAGATGCCCCTAAAACCCAGGGGAGGGATGCAAATTGAGCCAGCACACCTGAGAGGAAGTCCCAGAACTTATCCTGTTCAGTATTTGGGGCATATATGCTGCCTAGCAGAATGGGTTGCCCGTCTAGCAGTCCCTCCAACAGGGCGTACCGTCCCTCCCAGTCCACCACCCTGCGGATTTCCTGAAAGGGGGTGCCAGGGCGGACCCAAATTAGTGCGCCGCACGCAAAATGCCGAGTAGGATGTGGCACAGAAAGTGCCGCGCCAGCGGGACCGGAGCTTGTCAACTTCTGGCACCGTGAGGTGCGTCTCTTGGAGGAACACTATTTGCGCATGTTGGCGTTTGATATAAGCATATGTGGCATATCTCTTGCATGGTGTATGAAGGCCCGGGCATTTAGGGTAAGAAGGCTGACATCTGCACACTGCATTGGGAGGTTTGGTAGGCTGGCCCGCGCCGGGGAGCGCGATCGTGATGGTGAAGGGCATGGACTCTAAGTATGGCTGAGTCGCATTGTTCCTACTGGAGGTCCCCACCCATTCCCGCCCGGGTGTGCTGGCTGTCCTGCTGTACATGTCGTCTGTGGGATGCAAGGAGTAGGAAAACAGGGTAAAGAATACTCGTAACTATGTGGGAAAACTAGCCCAATACATGGGGCGTATCTGAGAACTTGAAACGTTCAAACTAGCGCTCATAGTGCGAGGGAGCGAACAAACAATGCATGGGGGTGGCAGTGCGTGTCTGGGAGGCATGATCCCGCAGGGGCGTTGGTAGGAGTAATGTTCATCATTGGAGAGTGTCGTATGGTGAGTTTGCCGCAACGTCTGGCGCCAGAATCTTTCTGGCAGAAGCATCTGGGTCCGGGCACCCTTCAATGTCGGTGGCCTCCAGAGTACAGCGTTCAGCGTTAAGTTCCCTCAGCGGAGGGTATCAGTAAGGGGTGGAGTGGCCGGAGGAAGGGTAATAGAGTCAGCTGTGGGATGGACACCGTTGCTGTCCTCCTTGCTTCCTGAAGAGAAAAGGTGGGGAACCCCCTTAGCGTCTTCCTCAGACTGGGGAGCCCCAAGATTAGTAACAGCCTGTAGGGCCTGGCGGCATTCTCGTATGGTCTGTTCGAGGTCCGGGGAGTCTACCACATGGCGTCCCATAGGCTCCCTCCAGGTATGTTGTCCTTGTGACTGTGCCTGTTGCGTGATACATTTCCTGTTGGGTGGTGACCTTTGTGTGCGCCTACGCGGCATTTCATCAGCTGATCCCCGTGTACAGTGTTGGTCCGCCCAGTCGCAAGCGTCCGCTGCTGTGCAAAAGAAGTGCATGGTTCCAGCGTATATGACTTTCAGGCGGGCTGGGAATAACAAGTAGTATTGGACATCATTTGCCCATAGTCGGCGTTTCACCTCCAGGAAGGAGGCTCTAAGTTTTTGTACTGCTTTGGCGTAGTCTGGGAATATCATAACGTGCTGGTTTTCGACCTGCAGCAGACCCGCGCGTCTGGCGGCCCATAGTACCGGGTGAGCACGCTCTATGGAGAAGAAAGATGTGCGGTCCTTCGATGGGATGAAGGATTTGACCCATGCCTCCATGTATTCGATGGGATGTGTTCCCTCCAGGTCCTACGGAAGACCCAGCACCCGTATGTTGCAGTGCCAGGAGCGCCCTTCCAAATCATCCAGGCGATCCTCCACAGTAGCCAGACGTCCCAAGGTTGTGCGAAGAGTTTGCTGTTGCGCGCTTAGGGGGTGGGTTGTATGTCTGCGAGTGTTCTCTCCCCCTCCTTCAACCTATCAGCCAACTTACGGTGATCATCACGAATTAGGTTGATGTCCCTGGTGAGGGTGCTGAGGCGTTCCTCCATGGAGGCCCTGGAGAGTTCAATGGCTGCCAGGACTTGGTCTAATTTATCCAAGATGGTTGGGTCTGGCTGGGCCGTGGGTGCTTTAGGGAGCATGTTGGTTCTGGGCTGGTTCTCCGGTGCTGTCTCTGGGACCGATATCTGTTGGGTAGTCCTGGGTTTCCCCATGGTGCCGGCCGCAGGTCTCACTCGCGCCTCCTAAGGGGTAAGGTGCGGTGGCAGGGCTGAGTCAGCGTGTCCCCGGGAGGCTGCCCCCCTGTTGGTGGACTTCTTGCTATAGGGGGCATAGTGCGCCCGTAGATCGCCTCCCCCCCAACGGCGTCCGCTCCGTCGCTCTACCAGCCGTGGACTGTTGGGGGGCCGCCGTGCAGATCGCCAGATCCGAGACACCACTGTGACCTGGTGACTTACACCCCGGGTGGGAACTGTCCAGATACCCAACTGCCGAGTCTTGTGAGGAGGGTGGCCGGTGTCTACCTGTTCAATGCACCTGGGGCATCTGGCCGAGGTCCGGCAAGGAGTTGGCTGCAAGCTGGCCCCCCAAGTGGCATGACTGGGCAGGTGGGGGGGAGAAACAGTCCCAGGGGTAGCGGAGAGCCAGCGGCATGTTTCTCACCCTCTGTGCCTCCACACGCCGAGTCTTCCAGATAGCCTGGCCACTGGATGTAGGGAGTGTCACCGGATGGGCGCCAGCAGGGGGTCGGGCAGTCTTTTTGGCCTGGAGCTGCGCGGCCAGCAGCCAGGGGGGGTTTCTCCAGGTCACCCCGCGTCGGGATACTGCTGGGGCTTCGTGACTCTCTCCCAGGGGGGAGGGGCCCGTTGATCGGGGCCCGAGAAGGAGGGTGACCGGCTCCAGTCTGCTCAGGGTGTCGGAGGCACCATCTTAAGGTCAGGCAGGAGTCGGCTGCGTTCTGGCCCCTCAAGTGGCATGGCTGGATAGGAGGGGGGTTGCAGGAGTAGCGGAGAGTCTATGGCGTGTCGCTTACCTGCCGTGCCTTCACTCGTTGGTGTCCCTGGAACCTGTGGCTGTCGGTCGCCGGGAGCGTGTCCTCATGGGCGCCATCTTGGTGTTAGGCCCTCGAGGGAGGGGAGGCAGCGCAGCCAGCAAAGGGGGGCCCATCATTGCACCCGGGTCCGGGCCTGTCTCCCCCAGACAGCGGGGTATGGCCTCTGAGGCTGGTGGGCGAAGATTGTCTCGCGTCGGTGCCGTTGGCAGCACAGGGCGCCGCCGCCAGTCACCGGCCTTCTCCTGTTTGCCCCCGGTATGTAGCAGTGTCGTGGCGGGTGGCAGCTAGAGACGCGGCGGGAGCCCCACGCACCGCTCGGGTGTCCAGCGCTTGTCAGAGCCACCCCTGGCGGGATATTTCAGGCTCCGCTCCACTCCACAGGTCAGTCAAGGGCCTGTATCGGGTGTCCACCATGTTGAGTTCGAGTTCGGGATCAGACGCCATCTGCCATATCTCCGCAGATAGCATGGAATGGCGCCTTCCGTCAGCATCCACGGGAGCAGCGAAGAGTCCGCCGTCAGGGTGATGCTTTTTTCTCCCATGGACGACAAGGTGGTACGAACTTCTAGGCCGCCTGGCCCGCTCTGACTCCGAGGTAGGGTTACTGAGACAAGGGAGCCAGAGGTCCAGGACTGATGGATAAGAGGGGACAGATCGACTAGAGACTGAAAATGATTGGGCATGGCTCTGGAAACACAACATCAAATCCCGAGCAGAGGAACACTCATCACAAAGAGCCTTAGAACTCCAAAACTTAATGGGGGTCTGGAGGGGATCAAGACAATGTTTAGGAGGAGGGAATTGGGTGGTTTGTGGCCCTCCAGAATAGGCATGTTAGGGTTGTGAATGAGGCCTGTGAGAGAAGGCCTTTTCTCTTCTTTCCTTCCTTCCGTGACAGGGTGTGCTGTGCATGGAGTAAATGTGGGGTGTAAATGGGGTATAACTGGGTCGTAAGAGGACAGATTGTAGGAAGTGTAACAAGTTGGAAAAGTTTCTCCCCTCTCTATTGGGCCTTGAGAAGTTGGATGAGAGTGCGAGGAGTTTTTAATTTGTTTAAAATTGAGTGCTAGAATTATTAGTTCAGTGGTGTGACCGGATAGGCTACAGGCCTCTCAGGTGTGAACAGTGACAGAGTTGTCTTATAGACATGTGGATTGAAACTTGTGGGGGCAGGGTGATTGGGGTTGGGTAACAGGGATGTTTAGTTAAAGGTTATTTTTTGAGAGGTGGGTGTTGAGGTTCAAGAAGCGTAGTAGGCAGCCCTTGAGGTACAGAGTAGGTAACCACTCTGGGAAGTGGCTAAATATGCCACAATACTGGGATGGCACAAGGCTGACTTGTGGGAGACCAAAGGGAGCTCCACTGTTACCTGGAATGAGAAATCAAGCACTGCCTTGTAGCTCCATATATTAGATACTTAAAGCCAGATTTGGTCCTTTTTACAAGAGATCCACTTAATAGGGACCCAGTACGGTTTCCTGAGTAGAGATGCCTATATCACATTGGCCCATGCACGGTTCACCTCCAGTTCACCGGGAGTAGCAATCTTGGTTTGGAGGACGCCCCCTTCGAGATCTGAAGACCTGGGTGGATCCTAATGGGACATATGCCCCAGTGAGTCATATCTGGGGTAGGACAGACGTCACATTCATTAGTGCTCCCCAACGTTTGCAGCAGCCCACTCTAGATAAAGTGATGGCCATATTGCTATAAACTTATTCATCCTTAAATATAGTGGAAGGAGATTCTAATAATGTTGTGGCCCCCTTAACTTTATTGCTTGGGCTCCTCTACAGATGTGTCAAAGGCCTCAAAACTAGCCTGCTTTACAATTATGAGGGGACTCACTGATCTTTGGCGTCGCCACTGCTCGCTGTTCTCTAGATTGGACTATATCTTTGCTCTAGAAATAGGTAGGATTGAGAAGGCAGAATATCTGGCATGGGGCCTGTCAGATCAATCCTCACATTGGCTGACACTGGGGAGACGTTGCACTCACTGGGAAACGGGATGGAGATTGAATGCATGGGAGTTACGAGATGAGACGGTCTCACAGGAATTGAGAATAGATCCTGAACTGTATTTCATTGACTCTGCAGTAACTCAATGGGAGGCCTACAATACACTGCTCAGAGATTGAGTGCAAAGTATAACGGCACATAAAAAGAAGAGAGAAATGAGAGATATAGAAGAGGTCAAACGTCGGTTAGTGCGATTGAAGGGGACCCCAGGGTCGCTACCTCCACAGGACCTTAAAGACTTCAGGAGACTCATTCCCCCATCCAACAATGCACCAGGAGGTGCAGGTGCTGTGTCCTGCTCGAAGGGGGCAGGTCTACCTATCACAAAGCTCAAAAGAGTTCTGTAACCAGGCAGTGGGGGACAATCTGGAAGTATTTGTAGGGGTACACTACCACCATTGAACTGTTTCCATCCACTCGCAGGAGCCCGATCAGACCTTGTGTACAAGGTAGTGTCAGTTTAGCATGCCCCAGGCCTCCCAGACAGTGACCTTCAAGACTTGAACTCACCTGTCATCCAGCTTTCGCGCTCTTGTTATTTGACTATTTGGTGTCTCCCACGCCCCCCTCTTTCCCTAGGGTTCTGAGCATGGGTGCACGAGTTGGGCCCTAAAGCTTAGCCTAGGAACTTATCTTGCTTGTAAATCAGCCAGCTCCATTTTTTTGGTTTTCTTTGTTCAGAGTTATTTTCTGCATGTATTGCTGCTAGTCCTGTGACCCACGGGGAGGGTGTTTAGGCTAAATGTGCTGCATGATTGCTTTGTGCTCCTGCTTTCATGCTTGGGGTTTATTAGCCCCTTGCAATTTAAGTGCATTCCTCCCCTCAACTTCACCTCTGCCTCAGCAGGGCCATTGAGGTCCCTTTATTACAATGGGGAAGAGGACATTTTCAGAAAAGTTTACAGATGAACCCATCAACAAAAAAGTCCCTGCATGTTCACCACTAGGGGTGGGCGGAGCTCGCCGAGTTGCACTTTGTGGAAGTATGCTGAGTTGCATAAAAACTCCATGGAATTCAATAGAATTCCGCGAGAGGGTGGAGTTGCTCAACTTGCCCACCCCTAACTAAAATAGACATTTATTTGTGTTTGTAACTGCTGTGTTGCTATCGTAAGTGCTCTTATTATGGGGTAAACTTCAACCATGCCAGTTATTGTGAAGTGATCAGGATCACGCTACCAGTTCATGAAAAGGTTCAAGGTCAAATGATATCACTTCAGGTGACCTTAGACTCACTGATGTTACATACATGCAGAAAGGGACATGCAGTATTCACCATATGTGGACGGCACTCCCTATCCATAAGGTGAGTCTTTCCTTGTGTTAACACCCCCCACTGACCGACACACATGGTTGGCCCACTGCAGTGCTTTTTTGAAGATGCCATTGACTCTCATGGGAGGTCCGGCAGAGCTGGTGTTGAGTCAGGTGTTGGTGGAATAGTCAGCCATAGCGGCTACAATCCTTCCTCTCTCACTTTGTTGCGTTGCAAAGAAAGGGAAAAAATGGCAGATGCTAGCCACCCTACACATTCCAATGAGATGAAGTGAACCAATCTCGCGAGGCGGCATAGAAATGCCACGAGATGTGTACTGCCCAAATGCTATCCATAATTAGCCAACGTGAAAGAGTACGTAGAAAAGAAAGTCTTCTTGTGTTGAAATAGAAAGAGGATAGTAGGTCAGATGATGATCAGTACAGTAAGTACACATGATCTAGTCCTACTCCGTCACTGTTTAATGGCACTAATTAAGCTTCCGTAACACATGCAATCAGTGGGTCCGGTATGCTCAGCATGTGGCTTTCGCACTCAATCATGATACACACCAGTGTTTGTTTACTTATAATTATCTTTACCAAACCTCATGTTTTGAGTGGTAGTGGTGGCCGGCAAACTCTTCTACGCAGTGTAGTCGAAGTTTTTGTCAAACTCCGCCCTCCAAGAGGAATGTGGAGTGACAAAAACTCCATGAACTCTGCCAGAGGACCAGAATTTACTGCCCACCCTTATTCACCACGTAGCTGTACATTACAAGATATAAACTCACTTAGTGAGGAAGTGTAGCACATTTTGCACCCTGATCAATCAACCAAAACAGGTGCCAGGCCCAAAAAACTTTAAGTTACTTGCTTGTTTAACAAGATAGCTGGCAGGGAAACATCCATTACAACGCAGTCATTACAACGATCTACCTTTACAATGCAACTGTTACAATGCAACTGCCTTCACATTGCGTCCCATTACAATGCATGCCATTACAACGCATGTCACTGCAAAGCATACCATTACAATGCATACCATTTCAACGCATGCCATTACAACGCATTATAAGGTAAGTAATGAAGATTTTTTTTGTATTAGGATGGGTATGGTTTTGGGGTACATGGGAATAGTAATTTTTACCCCTACACTATCCAACACTTTCCCTTTTGTCGGACTCACTGGAGTGGGAATAGTAATTGTTACCCCTACACTATCAAACACTTACCCTATTGATGCACTAACTGGAGTGGAAATACTAATTTTAACCCCTACACTATCCAACACTTACCCTCCTGTTGCCTTGAAAGTATTATGCTTTGCAATGGTATGCGTTGTAATGGAATGCGCTGTAATGGTAGTTTTAAAAAATGCATTTCAATGGTATGCACTGTAAAATCCTGCAATGAAATGGTAGTTGCTGTGTAAGACTACATTGTAAAAGCATGCGTTGTAATGTCATATAGTCATCTGGCAAGCCCAAAGCCCAGTCTTTCTCTAACAGTTGTCCCAGAGAAAGAGAGCAAGTAACCTGTATGGGTGCCAATGTGCTTCCCCGTCCTCCTGTTCCTTTTGTACCCTCAATTGTTTGCTCTAATCATTTTTCTCCACTGGCCTCCAGTGATCAAGTTGCTAGCAGCTCAGATGAGCCCATAAATTCCTATTTCACAGCTGGCAGTTGCATAACAAGCCAGCTCACAAATCAGAGATCTCTGGGGAGTCATCAGTTCCTGGAGGGCGGAAATAGCAGACCCAAGGTGATATGTTCTACTGCTAAAGAAACTTCAGCACCATGGGCCACTTCCTGCAAACCCCAAAAAGTGGCATTAGTGTGCACCCAGATAGGGAGACTCACTCCAGACCAATCACAGGCTGCATAGGAAGGTCCTCCTTGCCATAACATCTTGGTAAGGGACCCCATTCAGCCATCACCATCCCTCCCGCCTGCTGCATTGCTCCAAAACCCACTCTTGGCTAGCAAAGTCTTCCATCCAATCCACCCAAAACACCTTAGAGAGGGGAGAGCAGGGAGTTTATTGCCCAATTTAGTTCATCACTGCAACCCATACTCCACCAGTTGCTATCCAGAAAATCTAACTTCTATTCGCATGCCATTTGCACAGTCACGCAAAGCACAACACGAATCATGACACCTTCACATACTTTCGGTCAGTCTATATAATTGGATGCCTCAGACTCCACCCATTGGCTAGGGAGGACGAGGCTTCTTTAATCAATAAAGTGATCCACTGGATCTGGAACTTTAAGAACTGCTACATTGTCATTCATTCTGACATATTTGCTACTCACTTCTCAAATCCAGGCAGCAAATCTGATTATAATAAACTAAAATTCTCTCATCACTCTATTGTTAATGGCCTGTTGTCTTGGAAAGCCTAATTTTTTTCTTGCTCTCTAATTCCATGAACTAGCTTAAATTAAGAGTTCTCCCTCTGCACACAGTAGAGCAACCTCAACCCTTTCCCCATCATACCATGTGGATTGACTGGAGACTGTAGAGTTTCCAACCATGCCTAACAGGCCAGGAAAGGAAGCTTGCTCCCCCCAAGCTTCCTTTAACACCTTCTGTCTCTCCGCAGATGCTCCTTTGTTATCTTCTCATGATGAGATCCACTCTAGTTGTATGGAAGTGCAAATAGATGGCACTGGAAAAATCTTGCGTCCCACTCCCCATGAACCCCTTACTTTTCCACCAGGTTCCCAAGCTTCTCCTTTGTCCCATTCTACCTAACTTTACTCTGCTCTCCTGGAACATAGCTGGGCTTGGTATAAACCTGCTCACGTGGTTTGGGGGGACTTAGTCGAACAGCATGACATTATTTTGTTCCAGGAAACTTGGCAAATCCGCCCCTCAGAGAGGCAAATAAGACCTTTCACATACCAGCATGTAAGCATCAAGTTGGTAGACCTTCTGGTGATCTTGCAGTTTGTTTCAAGATCTCTCTTGGCTGCCAAGCAAGACAGCTTCCTACCAATTCTCCAGACTTACTTGGTCTGAAAATTCTGTCCGGCAACAAAGTAAAACTCCTCCTCCAAATGTTTATAGCACAAGCTTCTCGAAGACAGCAGAGCCTCCAGTTCTACAACTTCTGAGAGACACTATAGTTAAGGCAGGGGATGCGATCACTATAATCGTGGGTGGGGACTTCAATGTGTGCTTTTAACTCTCAGCTCTAGTGAGGGAAATTGTAAGCGAGGAAGATTCATATTGGGGTATTTCTCAACTTCCTGGCTCCTGCATAAACACTCTTGCATGTGTTGTCACCTGAGAGCCAGTAGTAACGGTAGAACAAAATCCAACATAGAGAGGCGCTGCACCTTCAGAAGGAATTCCTATTGACGTCATATCGATCTAATTCCCGCGTGACCTTTCCTCTTGGGAAAATATAATTGATATGGAAGTCCTGCCCCGATTCGAGAGTGATGATTTTCCCTTGCTTCTCTCCTTCTGGGGTGACTGTGATAGTACCGACCAGAATCCACTTCTCCCTAATGATAAGTAATAACCAGAAAAAAGTTAGGGAGGAGTGTGTGGCGAACAATGAGGGTGTTCATGCCCAATCATACCAGGATTTTGTCTAAATTGTGTCCTCCTAAGCAGAGATTGACGCCTTCTACCCATAAAATACTGGGCGTCCATGGCAAGTGGTTTGAGGAATTGAAATTATGTTTTTTACCAAATCCCCACCTAGCAGGATCATACCCCCCGGCCCCAGACCCTACGTGGTTTCATAAGGATTGTAGGATGGCGAAGAGGCATCTAATTAACACTCTCAAAAATGGTTCTCCTCAAAACATCTGGTCTGCCAAAGCTTCCTATAAATCTGTTTCAAAGAATTCCCAAACTTCTTGGGATAAAGTAATCTGGAACAACGTCTAATCAGAAAACCAGGCATCTTTTTGGCACACCATTTCGCATAGTGGTAAGATGACCAAAATAAGGCCTAAATCCAACATCCTCCACATTATTGGGCTAAATATTTCGAAACTCTCTTTAGCGACCCCATGGCTCCCTCTGTTCCATGTCCCCCAAATCTGGTCAAGCCAGCAATTGTTTCCTCTTCAAGGCTCACCTCGATTCCTCAAAACTATCCTTCTAACAATGTAGTGTTTTTTTTTTTACTGTGGCAGAAACATATTCTGCTATTTGTTCACAGAAGCCAAGTAAGGCTCCGGGTTGGACAGAATTCTGGTTCATCCTTTTACCTCAGACCCTGCCATCCTGGTCAACTATCCAAATTGTGTAGCGTATGACTTTATGGCAGGTGTAGCAATTCCAGTAACCTGGAAAGGTACAGAGATTATCTCAAATCCAACCCAGCGAACTATAGGCCCAGTAGCCTTACTGACTTCAGCCAAACAATATTCTGTATGCAGGTCTTAGATCGTCTTTTAGCCTGAATTGATGATAAAGAGATTCTTTCCGATTCCAGGCTGGTTTTCGCTCTAAGGCCATCACAGTCAACCTGGTTTTTAGTTTCCAACTTCTCTAGTGGAAAGAGGCTGACATAAATAGATGATTCTTATACATCACTTTTGTTGACCTCAAAGCGGTCTTTGACATGGTCCCTAGAAACAAACTCTGGTGGTCCCTGAGAGATGTAGGCTCCCTGATCCCCTCAATGATATCATTATTCACCTCAATAGCAAAACGTTTTCACAAATTTGCTGGGGAGTCAATGGGGAAACCACGGATCACTTTGGGGTCGACAAAGGAGTCAGGCAAGGCTGTCTCCTTGCCCCTACATTGTTTTTCCTCTTTTTTAACAGCTGTATTGGTTATCTAATGGACTCGGGGGCTCAAATATACCAGCTCTTCTATTCACAGACAACATGCTGTTGATCTCAAAAGGTCCAAAGGGCATTGAAGACTCTCCTCCTCAGGTTTAAATCTTTCTGCTCTGACACTGGTCCATTAACATAAAAAAACTTTACAGCAATTCACTCACACATTTTTAGAGGGGAATTAATGCTCGATGGATTGGAGCTGGAAAGGGTATTCGATTCTGATTACCTCTGTATTTGGTTATCCAGTTCCAATTCATGAGACGTCCCAGTCACAAAAAGTATGCTCGTGCTTATTCATAGGACAGCCACAATTCTAAGATTTGCAAACAAGATCTTCTTCCACCCTGTTTCTCCCCTCTTGGAAGTGTGGACAGCTAAAGCAGTAGCAGTAGCAGTTGCTGTGCATGGCACAGAACTTTGGCGTTATGTCAACACTGAGGCACTGGCGGTAGTGGACCTGGGCGAAGTGATCAGCGAACTCCGCTGTACTGCTTGGCGCGGTTGAGTCCAATATGTCACTCTGCTCATGCTGCTTTTTAGCAAGAGGGCGCAGCTTCTATCTACCGCTTGAGTAGATGTTCTACTTGAGCTGTAGCTGTAGCTTCCTCAAGCAAGCAGAAGATTTCTCAATGCAAGCGATAGCGAAGCTCCGTAACCGAAATCTCACCAGAATGTGAGCTGAGGTAAGACTTTCCTCGTTCATCCTCACCAACTTAAGGTTGGCAAGCCGTGGGAGAGTAAAAACTCCACTCTGCACTGTTACACAGAGTTTTTTGGAACTCTGCGCTCTATGCTGAGCTTGGAGTGAGAAAAAGTATGCAAACTCTGCGAGCAGCGCAGAATTTCACACCCTGGCCTACCGAAAACAAGTTTCTGAGGGCGACCCTGAAACTATCCCAAAGTACTTCTTTGATCTTTAAACATGGTCTAGGCATTCAATTTATCTTTTCTCTAGTGTGCCTCAAACCCATATTATATTGGTTGAGAGTATGGTCCACTTCTGAGCATCCTATAGGGCGGGCCTACAAGATAAAGCTGGACAGAAAAAAAAGAGGGCTAACTCTCATGGTAAATCAGTCCATCTACTCTGGCTAGACACAACCTCCATCACACCCTCCTCTGCTAAAACGTTAAAATTCCTCTACTGGGAACAAGAGGGGATGAAATTGATTAACCACCAAGATCTTGGCACCTTACTAATTGTTGCTTAAGGTGTAAGCCCTTCTCCGCTCCAGAAGCCTATATGGATGAAATTGTTCCTTCACCAAAGTCCTTTAAATCAGATGTAGACTATGCTGCCTCCTGGTAGCCTCTTTTCCAGCTAATTGGAAGGGTAGCCCAGGGGGTAGTAGACTCTGCCCAGCATGCAGGGGGAGTGTTGAAACTGACGCCAATCAGTTGATTTTTTTCCTGAACTGTTCCAAGCTGTATAAGTATTGGATTGCCCCTCTATGTTGTTTTTAGGTGTTCAGCAGTTCAGTGTCGCTCTGAGAATGTGCATGGTTGACACCACTCCATGCCTTGCTTTTTCAATTGCTATGTTTTTAGAGAGCATCTGGCCAATTCAGCATAAAATACTTGTGTCCCTTGCCATCACCGGTTAGGTAATTTATTAAATCAGATGGTGGCAAAAGAACAAAGTTCAACAAACACCAGTTAAACCAAACCTATGTCCTAGCAGTTTGTCATTAGTAACCTCACCTGAAACATTTTCACCAAATGTTTCTGTAATTTAGCCTCAGTCCATTTGATTTTCAGAACGGTGACCTACTTTAGCTTGTGTATATCTCTTGAGTAACCCTGAAGTACTTAATACTTGTTATTCTGTATATGATTACTTTTAGCAAATTATTTTATCACCTGGTTTCATTGACGTTCTTGGCACTTGTTTAAAACATGTTCTTGTGTACTTACAATTATATTTTATTGAACTGTTTTTAATTAATGTATTGTCCACTGGTTTTATGTATTGTTCTATTAAACTGTGCCTTTTATCGTCAATGACAAAAATAAAGTACTCAAATAAGATCAGATCCCCAGGGCCTTCGTAAGATCGAGGACCTATCTGCCAAGTATCGCGCATTTGACAAAAAAGTGGTTCTGTCGGGTAATGTACAATCTCTTAGGTTTAGGCTAAAGATAGCTCTAAAACACAAACAATCAAAACTCTCTGATATCCAAAGTTTTTATGTATATTAAAAACAAAGACCAATGAAACAGTAAAATGGAATTACTTCATTCCACTACAATACTGACAAATATAAGTGAAGTGACTCTGGTGATTTCAGTGACAATTGTGAAACATGTGGTGACACTTATATACAAGAACGTTAAATCAATACACTTTGCAACAAAGGGAAGGGAGAGGGTAGGACGATATGTTGTTTTATCGTTCAGTGGCCAGTTTCATCAAAGTAAAAGTTCCAAGGAAAGCAAGGAATTATTGTCCATATTCCTGGAATTATCTTGGCCAAAAGGAAGTGCGTCGACGTTTCGACCCAAGTTGCGCCCCAATTGGTGGTCGCGGCGGGTCTTTATCAAGACAAAGGGGGATGGGGAATGATCAAATGTTAATGCGTTCCAGAGGGTAGCCCGTTGGTCAACCCTCAATATGCACGAAGCAGCGTTAATGCCTCCGCGAAGTGGGAACAGCGATCCGAGTGTGACCGCCTGAACCGCGCTCTCTGATTACAAGCGCTCGTAGTGTCGCGCATTGGCACAAAATGATGTGAGAAACCAGATTCCAGTTGTGCAACATGCCTCTATGAGACTGTGACGAAGCTGGCAAGCTCGTGGCATGGCTAGGTTGGTGGGAGGCGGTGGCCCATTAGGTTCATAGCATAGTGGGTAGCAATGGCGAATCCTACAACACTGATGGGAGAATACCAGAGGAATTTGCGAGATACTGTAAGGACTTCTACAGGGCGTGCCCTCTTTCTCAAATTGAGGCCTACCTACTCACTGTGAATTTGTCAACCCTTCCACTGGAGGACCATTTAGCCCTGGAAGAGGAATTCACATTCCCAGAAATATATGCTAAATTCTAGAAAGACACCAGGCCCAATTTGACTCACGGTTAAATTCTTCAAGAGGAATGCCAGGATCCTTAGTACCCATCTCCTCAATATGTACTAGGAGGCTAGGGAGGTAGTAACATTGCCACCTGACCTGCGCCGTGCCACAAGAGTAGTAATCCACAAGAAGGGGAAGTCAACGACAAGTTGTGGTTACAACCTCTTGATCTCACTGCTAATGTGGAAACTAAGGTATTAGCAACTGTGTTGGCCACGAGGCTCATAGGAGTCATATGCCATCTGAACCACAGGGACCAATCAGGCTTTATACCATGGAGGTCCACCAGTTTTCATATCCACATACTCCATATTTGTATGGCAACAGTCCACTCCTGATAGAAAACCCATGTGTTCCTCTCCCTAGATGCTAGAAATGCCTTTGATGCAGTGCATAGGCCATTTCTGATGCAAACCCTAAAGAGATTTGGTTTATGCCCCAAAATTCTGACCTGGATAGCACTGCTGTATCAGGTACCGATGACCACAGTGAGAGTAAACTGAACACTCTCCTTGGAATTTCCCATTGGCTGGTGACGCAACCGTGATGCCCCTGTCCCCCCTCTTGTTTCCACTTACGCTAAAGCCACTGGCCTGCATGGTCCATGATCATCTTGATGTAAAATAAGTCTAATGTGTAAAATTCCACTCCGCTCATGGAGTTTGCGTAATTCGGTATATGAGCTTCATGGAGAACACAGAGTTCCCAATAAATGACACTTCCTGCTTCATGGCGGAATTGCTTTTCCGTTGGCGTGCCTGATTCTTTTTTGTGTGCATTCTGGCGAGCACCCAGAGATGTGCTGGGCACTCGTGAGTGCCTGCTAGATTTGGCGGGTGCTCGTGAGATGTTTTGAGATTTGCCAACTGCTAGCACAGTGTCTAGCTGTGCTGGTGCCTTCTTAGTGACGTTAGCGAGTGCGAGGGAGTACAAGCAACTGTAGCTGCACCTCGAGAAGATTCTCTCATCGAGAAGCAGATAGATTAACTCCCAAAAATGTTTTTGAGTTAATATTCTTCTCCAACGGACGGTTCACATTGTTTTTTAGTTCAAGAAGCCTTTTTGATTTGACTTTTCTTTCAACAAGTAGGAAGTGCCCCAGAGACTCCAACTTCCTTTTCCTGTCACCCATCCAGTATTCCCAGTGCTAGTCTTGGGTGCATGAAACACCTGTTTCTGTGGTGTCTGTTAAATTGAACCATCATTTAGGCCAGAGATGGAACTGGATTACATTTTTTAAAAATGTGAAAAGAGTGACTTTTTGGGGGGTATTTCACATTTTTTGTACCAAAAGTGCATATATATTTGATGCCTTTGGAGGATATGTTTTGTTAATTTTTCGTTTTTGGCATTACTGAATGAGAGCTCTTTTATTTAGTGTTACCACGCCTCCTTTGTCAGGTCTATGTGTGAATGTAGGCCACCTTGCTTGTTGTTTGACCATGTGGCCAGTGCCCATTTTGTGTAGCCAGCCAGTGTGCTTTTTGCCATAGGCCTGCATGCCTTCTTTGTTGTTGTCATGCCTCCTTGCTTACTATTGTTGTTTGACCATGTGGACAGTGGCCATTTTGTGTTAGCAAACCAGTGTGCTTTTGCACCAGCCTGCATGTTTTCTTTGTTGTGGCTATGCCTTCTTGCTGGCCGTTATTGTTTGACCATGTGGCCTGTGGCCATTTTGTGTAGCAAGCCAGTGGGCTTTTGCCATTGGGCTTGTCGCTTATAGTAAATGTATTGTATATTATGATTATCGACAGTGTTTTATATTCAATGCTTTCTTGCATTTTTCACCTGCACTTCCTTGCCTCCCAAGTCTCAATGGGTTCACATAGTCCCCTAGTACATCATTTTGTTTTAAATTGTTTGTTTTCTTTTACCAATTATTTTCAAAATGTTCCTTCTAACTAATTTTCCACTTTTTTCAAGTTTTTTTCATTTGTTTAAAAAATACTTTTTCTAATTGTAAAAATATTTTTTTATTTTTTTACATTTTCCCACCATCCATTAACCCCCTGCCTGCCATAGAGCCATAGCAGGACAACAACATTCATTTTCTAAGGAATAATCTTTTTCCATCTGCACCTCCCTGGTTGCCACATGTCCACCCAGATGATGCAAATAAAGCAAACAATTACATCTGTATGTTGATGTTATCCATCCTGATTGTGAATGAAATATTATTGTTATATTGGTGTGGTTTTACTTTGGAATGGATAAACTGTATTGTTGTTAATTATTTATTTATAACTTAAGTAACCACACTAAGTTATATTGTTTTTGTCTGTACTAATTCAAACTGCAACAATGTCATGTTTCACTAATGTTTTTCTTGCTTGTTTTCTTTTAGATGCACAAGAAAGAAGACATCACCCAGAGCACTGCCTGACAGAAGGCCTGTACACGTGACCACACAACAACATGTGGCAGCATTCCTCCAATCTCTTCACCTGGTGTAGGAGAGTAGGGTCTGCTATCCTATGGTCACCCCAAATTTTTACTTTTTGCTTCACTGGTTTATGACTTAATGTGGCTGTGGGTCTGCTAATCAGACCCACAGCCTGCTGTTCTCTCTCTAAATTACTGCCAATGCACTCTAGGTGCATTACGAATTGGAACTGGTTCACCTTATAGGCCCCTGTAACAGTGTACCATAGGTACCCAGGGCATAGGTGTAGCCAAGGCCTACCAGGGGCTGCAGCATGTATTGTGCTACCCCTGGCCTGGCCTCCATATTTGACACAACTTGCTGATCACTCAGCTGGGGTAAGTTGGTGTAATCATCTATTACTTAGATATAGTATCCCTATATCTAACCTTAACTGGACACATGTTAACCTATAAGCCACTCCTATTGAAGGCCTCTGCAATCCTGGAGGCAGAGTGCGTGGTTACATGTGAGACGGTGCTCTAGCATGAGCTGAGCCTGTCTGCAGCTGTCGGGAACAACTCCCTTAGCTGTTCCGGGATATTGCCATACCATATACTCTTAAGTGCATTATAATCCTTGCGGTTATATGCTAACTTTGGTTTGGCTTTATCAAAACATGTCGAGTAAGGTGTCATACGATTTGGAATACTATCCCCCCGACAGTTCTGTCGACGGGGATAGCATTCCACCCTTCTAGAGGGACACGACATGTACATAACCTGAACCCCGGTTAAAGTTAACCAGAGCCTCAGCATCACAAAATGGATGCTGCCACCACAGACACAAGTCTGACCTCCTGCTGCTGGGAGTCCTTCCCACAAGGGAGGCTTGGACAAAGGGTTTCCTGCCTTGGGAGGTGCGAGCACCACCCCAGACAGGATTTTGTGTATTGGGTAGGACAGGGCTAAATAGAATCAGACATGCCCGGGGCACACAAGGTGTGCTCGTGCATAAGCCAGTCCAAACCGGTGCTGGGGCTTTCCAGCCCCAGTCCTGGTGCGGAGCTGGACAAAGCAAAGGGGGTGTAACCGCCCCATCTTCCTGGTCCCACCCAGAGGAGGGACCTAGCAGGTGATCCACCCCTCAGATTGGGAATAAGAGTGGGAGCTATGCCATAGCACCTCAGATCATCCTGAATCAACTTGAAACTAAGAAGATGACTGGACTTCGACATTCTGCTGCACAGAAGACTGAAGAGCATCTCCCTTGTGCCTAGGAGTGGCCACCCTGTGAACCCAGGCACCATCCAGCAATTCGACGTCTGCTTTGCCGCCGCCTCCTGCCGGAGCCCGAGCCCAGAGCCTGACGACACCCAGACTCCCAGACTTCTCACCGCTCGATCCACAGTCCATGCAAAGAAGGGACCCATGGAGGCAGCGAGAGACGTGGGACTGGACACCTCGAAAGACCCCCGAGAAGCTGACTGCGCAGCACTCAAGGCACCCTCGATGCTGTGCTTTAGGGATTGAGAAGCCCCACAACCGAGCAGCCGTTTCACCGAAAATCAGCCCCCCAGTATCTCCACGATCTGCGTGGGGCCCTTTTGCATTGTGCCACTTGATGTGCCATCCCGCCCACTTGCCACGTGGTCAGCGGCCATCTTGGTGACAAAACCTACAATTTACACTGCGGGTCTGGTTTCTCTAGACTTGCCCTCATGCCTGTAAAAAGGAGCACCCGCTCTGACCTTGCTGGTCCGAGTGATAAGCTTTTTCCACTTCCTGCATGGCTTGCATTAGCCAAGGCCTGTTTGCTCCAATCAAGTTGCCCACACCGCCATTAGCTAGAACCTTTTTAGGACAGCTCGTGATCGACTCCTGGATGTCCTCGACCTCTTCTTGTCCACGTGGCCGTGGAGACAAGCTGCACCTCATCGCCTGTTTGCACCCGACATTGCCTGGTTCCATCCTGGTTCCATGGTAGTCACTGGCTAGTGACTTTGAACATTGTCCCCTCTGCTTTCAGGTCTTCACCACTTCAGATACACCCTTGGATCCATCGGAACTCTTCTCGTCTCGACGCCTGTTGCATCTTCAGCTCCAAGCACCATCGACCTGCGTGACGAAACCCGACACTACTTCACACCTGTGCACCCGCTTCCTGTGGGTGAGGTAACTCGGCAACGCCGGTGTTCCTACACTGGTACACACCTCTAGTGCCTAGGTCTAAAGTTTTGTCCTTCTAGGTCAGCCGGAAGGTTCCTTAATAAACTAACTTTGTAACTTTTACGCACCATTGACTTTACATTGGTATATGCGTGCACTTTCCGCACTGCACCCGAGTCCCGCTGGCCTTTCCCGACTTCTTCACTGTTAGTCCCGAACAGCTCCAGCGATTCCAAAGGCCCTAGGCCTACTTCCTTTCAGCTAGGTGGTTCTTATACCTCTATTTTAGTATATGGTTTAGGTGGCCCCTAGGGCTCATCCATATTGTGCAACTTTTGTGTATTTAAACTGTGTTTTGTTTTAACGCATTTGCTTCTGTGCTCATAAAGAGTATAGGGGATTTTGTTGTAAATAAATATATATATATATTTTCAATATATATCTGTGTGGTGTCCTTTCATTTGGTATTCAAGGGGATTGTGTATGGTAAAACAGCTTGCTTCACATGCCTTTACAGAGTTTAGCCTAAAACTGCTTTGTCCACGCTACTAGGATAGCTGGTCTATAAGGTTGACTTACAACCAATCATCATAAGGGTTGCTTGGCATGGTACAAGGTGATCACTAGAACTAGTGAGCATCATATACCAGGCCAACTTCTCACATTGGTGAGCAGCGGTTGGGATTTGAGCTTGCTGTTGTTTTACCATTACAATCTTTGAGAGTATCATTTGGAAGATCATACAGGTACCTGCTAGGTACATATAAAACAAGACTAGTATACTTAAGTTCTACTGAACTTAGTTGTTGTAGAGGATAGGGAGTAGCATACCCTGACTATAACTACTAGATAGGTTTAGTAGGTAAACAACAGTGTAGGTAGATTGCAACATATCCACCCACACTAGAGCAATGTCTGGAGCAGAGAGATCCACTGGGAATGTCTCTGTTGAGAGTGACCCTCCAAGGGCACCATCCAAATTTGCTATGCTTAATTTTAAGGAATTGAGGCAGCTGTGTGCCTCAAGAGATCTTAAAACGGGGCCAACCCCTACTACAGACCACCTTAGAGAGCTGTTAGTCCAGTCTGAAGCTCTAAAGACCTCTAAGGCAGACCCCACAGGGAATGCTGATGTAGGCTCTCCCACTGAAGATGACAATACTGTTACCCCTGTCCCCATAGTCCAGGTAGAAGAGGATGACCAAGTCACTGGAGATATTCAGCCTGATGAGGAGGAAGAAGAAGAGGAGACAGAAGGGGGAGCAGTGACTCTGATGATGGTAGGAATAGTCAGGTGCCAGCCAGCCGGCTTACCCAGGCTAACTTAAGTGTATTTGGGACTGAAGTAAGGATGACCTTACCCAGTGGACTTAACCAGGAGCATAGGAGGAGGAGGAATCACTCAGGTGAGTCCAATACCTCCCAGGCTTCTAGAGGTTCTCATGGTCACTCCAGAAGGGGGATGACTAGCCCTCAGAGAAGGGAACATGAGGCCAAAATGAGAGAGGCTGAACTTAGGATCCAGAAGTAAGAATTAGAGGTTGCCCTGGCCCAAGAGAAACTTGCTAGAGCAAGGCAGTCTAGAGAGGGTGGGTTAGTACCCAGTGGTGGCAGCATTATCCCAAAGGATAAAGACAGATCTTTTGATAACAGAAAACTGAGTAAGATTGTGCCCCCCTACAAAGCTGGGGATGATATCCACAAATGGATGACTGCACTTGAGAGAGCCTGCAAAGTACAGCAGATCCCTCAGGAGCAGTGGGCACCAATCTTGTGGCTGTCCTTTGAAGTTAGAGGCCGAGACAGACTCCTCACAGTTAGTGATGGGGATTCTAGAAACTACCTGGTCCTGAAGAGTGCTCTGATTGATGGGTTAGGCTTAACCACTGAACAGTACAGGTTAATGTTCAGAGATACCCAGAAGACACAGACTCAGGACTGGTCTGAATTTGTTGAATGTGCCACTAAAACTCTGGAGTGATGGTTGCTGGGAAGTAAGGTTACAGACTATGAAGGATTGTACAATTTGCTTAAGAGAGAACAAATTTTAAATAATTGTCAGAACCAGCAGTTGCATCAACATTTGGTTGACTCAGATCTGACCTCTCCCCAAGAATTGGGAAAGAGGGCAGACTAATGGGTTAGAACCAGAGTTAAGCAAAAGAACCAGAACCAGGGTGGTGACCAAAAGAAAACGGACCAGAAGGGTGGGGAGCAGAAAGCTAAAGACCAGAAGTCTTCAACAGGGCCCCAAACTAATACTGAGGGTGGGTCCCAAACTTCCAAGAAGAAGAAGGAAGAAGGTCAAAGAAAACCCTGGTGTAGTACATGTAAAAACACCTCTCACTGGACAAGTGAGTGTAAAAAGGGTGGAGCCCCTAACACTGCAGCCCCTAAGGCACCTGCACCCACTAGTACAGTCAGCAGTGTTGGTCCACAAACTAAGGGGGTAGTGGGTATCACCTTGGGAACTGAGGGAGATTCTGGCTTAGTCAGAACCCCTACACAGGCTGTTCTGATTTGTGATGGGGAACTAGATTGGACCCCTACTGTCAGCCCCAGTAATCTGGGCAAGTACAGGCAGACGCCTTTGATTAATGAAAAAGTGGCTCAAGCATACAGGGACACATGTGCCAGTGTTACTATGGTGACACCTAGCTTTGTGGACCCTGGACAATACCTGCCAGGTGATAATTACCTGGTGACCAATGCCAGCAATGTTACTACTACCCATAGTGTGACAGTTGTTAACTTTTCCTGGTGAGGGATAACTGGCCTAAAAAGAGTTGTGGTTAGTGCTGATCTCCCAGTTGAATGTTTGTTGGGCAATGACCTGGAGAACTCTCTATGGTCAGAAGTTGAGTACAAGACTCATGCAGAGATGTTAGGGATATCATCACATGTCCTTGCTGTGACCAGGTCACAGGCCAAAAAGTGCCTCTCTGAACCTCAGGTCTTGGATCCTGGAACAATGGACCAAGCACCTTCCAAGAAAAAGAACAGGAGGGTAAAGGCTGTGCCTTCCCAACTGCCTACAAGTGAGGATCCGTCTCCAGAGGAAGATGATCTTGAGACCCCTGAAGGAACTGTCCCTGAAGAACTTGAACCTGATCAGGTTGAGTTTCTGGGGACAGGGGGACGTTCTAGGGCAGACTTGGGGCAGGCTCAGTTAACCTGTCCTTCTCTTGAACCCCTCAGACAGCAGGCTGCTGCTGAGGCTGCTGGGAATGCTCAAGGTACCCATAAAGTATATTGGGATGATGGGCTCCTTTATTCAGAGGGTAGATACCCCAAGCCTGGTACAACCAGGAGGTTGGTTACACCTCTGCAATTGAGGGGCTTCCTTCTTACCTTCGCCCATGATATTCCTTTAGCAGGACACCTAGGCCAGAATAAGACTTGGGACAGGCTTGTCCCTCACTTTCACTGGCCTCACATGTCTGAAGACACCAAGGAGTTTTGTCGCTCCTGTGTAACCTGCCAAGCCAGTGGTAAAGCAGGTGGCACCACAAAGGCCCCCCTGATACCACTACCTGTGGTGGGGGTTCCCTTCGAAAGAGTGGGGATTGATATTGTAGGTCCAATGGATCCCCCTACAGCATCTGGGCACAGATTCATACTGGTGGTGGTGGACCATGCCACCAGGTACCCAGAGGCAATTCCACTTAGGACCACAACAGCTTCTGTTGTGGCCAGGGCCTTACTCTGAGTTTTCTTCAGAGGGGTTTCCTAAGGAGGTAGTATCTGACAGAGATACCAACTTCATGTCAGGATACTTGACAGCTATGTGGAAGGAATGTGGAGTCAACTACAGGTTCACCACTCCTTACCATCCACAGTGTAATGGGCTTGTTGAAAGATTTAACAAGACCCTAAAGGGTATGATCAAAGGATTACCAGAAAAGCTCAGGCGGAGATGGGACATCCTTCTACCCTGCCTACTGTTTGCTTACAGAAAGGTCCCACAAAAGGGGGTTGGCTTTAGCCCGTTGAATTGTTGTTTGGGCACCCTGTAAGAGAACCCCTATGTCTGGTGAAGGAAGGATGGGAGTTACCTCTCAAAAAGCCTAAACAAGACATAGAGGACTATGTACTTGGTCTCCGCTCCAGGATGGCTGAGTATATGGAGAATTGCAAAAAACACAGTTGATGGACAGAATGCAGAACAATGTCTTACATTCACCCCAGTACAAAGATCTGGGCCTAAATCCATAGTTTTTTGGCTCTCCACACCACCCTAGGTCAGACACTGGCTATATACAAATCAGCCATGATCCTGTGCCTCATGGGAACAGTCCAGCCCGAACTACCAAGCCATGTCTTTCCTAGACCGGAATCAAGCATCCAAGGACCGGACTCTGGCTATCAGCCTTCTTCAGCCTGGATAGCTTGACTCCAGTGATGTGGAGAGCCTGGGACTCACGTCTGAGCATAACCAGCCCACTCGGGGTGAAAATTGCAAAAAACACAGTTGATGGACAGAATGCAGAACAATGTCTTACATTCACCCCAGTACAAAGATCTGGGCCTAAATCCATCGTTTTTGTTGCTCTCCACACCACCCTAGGTCAGACACTGGCTATTTGCAAATCAGCCTTGACCCTGTGCCTCATGGGAACAGTCCAGCCCAAACTACCAAGCCATGTCTTTCCTAGACCAGAATCAAGCATCCAAGGACCGGTTTCTGGCTATCAGCCTTCTTCAGTCTGTAATGCTTGACTCCAGTGATGTGGAGAGCCTGGGACTCACGTCTGAGCATACCCAGCCCACTCGGGGTGAAAATTGCAAAAAACACAGTTGATGGACAGAATGCAGAACAATGTCTTACATTCACCCCAGTACAAAGATCTGGGCCTAAATGCATTGTTTTTTTGCTCTCCACACCACCCTAGGTCAGACACTGGCTATATGCAAATTAGCCTTGACCCTGTGCCTCATGGGAACAGTCCAGCCCGAACTACCAAGTCAAGTCTTTCCTAGCCGGGATCAAGCATCCAAGGACCGGTTTCTGGCTATCAGCCTTCTTCAGCCTGGGAAGCTTGACTCCAGTGATGTCGAGAGCCTGGGACTCATGTCTGAGCATACCCAGCCCACTCTGGGTGAAAATTGCAAAAAACACAGTTGATGGACAGAATGCAGAACAATGTCTTACATTCACCCCAGTACGAAGATCTGGGCCTAAATCCATCGTTTTTTTGCTCTCCACACCACCCTAGGTTAGACACTGGCTATATGCAAATCAGCCTTGACCCTGTGCCTCATGGGAACAGTCCAGCCCGAACTACCAAGCCATGTCTTTCCTAGACCGGAATCAAGCATCCAAGGACCGGTGTCTGGCTATCAGCCTTCTTCAGCTTGGATAGCTTGACTTCAATGATGTGGAGAGCCTGGGACTCACGTCTGAGCATACCCAGCCCACTCGGGTGAAAATTGCAAAAAACACAGTTGATGGACAGAATGCAGAACAATGTCTTACATTCACCCCAGTACAAAGATCTGGGCCTAAATCCATCGTTTTTTTGCTCTCCACACCACCCTAGGTCAGACACTGGCTATATGCAAATCAGCCTTGACCCTGTGCCTCATGGGAACAGTCCAGCCCGAACTACCAAGCCATGTCTTTCCTAGACCGTAATCAAGGATCCAAAGACCGGTTCCTGGCTATCAGCCTTCTTCAGCCTCTATAGCTTGATTCCAGTGATGAGGAGAGCCTGGGACTCACGTCTGAGCATACCCAGCCCACTCGGGGTGAAAATTGCAAAAAACACAGTTGATGGACAGAATGCAGAACAATGTCTTACATTCACCCCAGTACAAAGATCTGGGCCTAAATCCATCGTTTTTTTGATCTCCACACCACCCTAGGTCAGACACTGGCTATATGCAAATCAGCCTTGACCCTGTGCCTCATGGGAACAGTCCAGCCCGAACTACCAAGCCATGTCTTTCCTAGACCGTAATCAAGCATCCAAGGACCGGTTTCTGGCTATCAGCCTTCTTCAGCCTGGATAGCTTGACTCCAGTGATGTGGAGAGCCTGGGACTCACCTCTGAGCATACCCAGCCCACTTGTGTGAAAATTGCAAAAAACACACTTGATGGACAGAATGCAGAACAATGTCTTACATTCACCCCAGTACAAAGATCTGGGCCTAAATCCATCGTTTTTTTGCTCTCCACACCACCCTAGGTCAGACACTGGCTATATGCAAATCAGCCTTGACCCTGTGCCTCATGGGAACAGTCCAGCCCGAACTACCAAGCCATGTCTTTCCTAGACCGTAATCAAGCATCCAAAGACCGGTTTCTGGCTATCACCCTTCTTCAGCCTGGATAGCTTGACTCCAGTGATGTGGAGAGCCTGAGACTCACGTTTGAGCTTACCCAGCCTACTCGGGGTAAAAATTGCAAAAAACACAGTTGATGGACAGAATGCAGAACAATGTCTTACATCCACCCCAGTACAAAGATCCAGGCCTAAATCCATCGTTTTTTTGCTCTCCATACCACCCTAGGTCAGACACTGGCTATATGCAAATCAGCCTTGACCCTCTGCCTCATGGGAACAGTCCAGCCCGAACTACTAAGCCATGTCTTTCCTAGACCGGAATCAAGCATCCAAGGACCGGTTTCTGGCTATCAGCCTTCTTCTAAAGACATGGCTTGGTAGTTCGGACTGGACTGTTCCCATGAGGCACAGGGTCAGAGCTGATTTGCATATAGCCAATGTCTAACCCGGGGTGGTGTGGAGTGCAAAAAAACGATGGATTTAGGCCCAGATCCTTGTACTGGGGTGAATGTATGACATTGTTCTACATTCCAGACTCAGGTCAGAGCTTTCTTGGGCCTGACTGGGTACTACAGGAAGTTTGTTAAGAACTATGGGTCCATTGTGACTCCTCTTAATGATCTGACATCCAAGAAGATGCCCAAAAAGGTTCAGTGGGCAGTAAACTGTCAAAAGGCATTTGATGACCTGAAGAAGTCCATGTGCTCTGTACCTATCCTGAAGAGTCCTGACTACTCAAGAGAGTTCATTGTCTAAACAGATGCTTCTGAGTTGGGAGTGGGAGCTGTGCTTTCACAACTTAATGTAGATGGTCAAGACCAGCCCATTGCTTTTATTAGCAGAAGGCTGACCCTCAGAGAGAAACATTGGTCAGCCATTGAGAGGGAGGCCTTTGCTGTGGTGTGGGCCCTGAAGAAGTAGAGACCATACTTGTTTGGCACTGACTTCAAGATTCAGACGGACCATAAGCCCCTCTTATGGCTTAATCAGATGAAGGGTGAAAACCCCAAACTACTCAGGTGGTCCATTTCCCTACAGGGGATGGACTTTACAGTGGAGCACCGCCCAGGGACTGACCATGGCAACGAGATGGTCTCTCCAGGTACTTCCACTTAGAACATGAAGACACAACTGGTCAAGGTTAGTCTAATGTCCCTGCGTTTGGGGGGGGGGGTTGTGTAGGAGAGTAGGGTCTGCTATCCTATTGTCACCTCAAATTTTTGCTTTTTGCTTCACTAGTTTATGACTTAATGTGGCTGTGGGTCTGCTAATCAGACCCACAGCCTGCTGTTCTCTCTCTAAATTACTGCCAATGCACTCTAGGTGCATTACGAATTGGAACTGGTTCACCTTATAGGCCCCTGTAACAGTGTCCCATAGGTACCTAGGGCATAGGTGTAGCCAAGGCCTACCAGGGGCTGCAGCATGTATTGTGCCACCCCTGGCCTGGCCTCCATATTTGACACAACTGGCTGATCACTCAGCTGGGGTAAGTTGGTGTAATCACCTCTTACTTAGATATAGTATCCCTATATCTAACCTTAACTGGACACATGTTAACCTATAAGCCACTCCTATGGAAGGCCTCTGCAATCCTGGAGGCAGAGTGCGTGGTTACATGTGAGACAGTGCTCTAGCATGAGCTGAGCCTGTCTGCAGCTGTTGGGAACAACTCCCTTAGCTGTTCCGGTATATTGCCATACCATATACTCTTAAGTGCATTATAATCCTCGCGGTTATATGCTAATTTTGGTTTGGCTTTATCAAAACATGTCGAGTAAGGTGTCATACGATTTGGAATCTACAGTTCTGTTGACGGGGATAGCATTCCACCCTTCTAGAGGGACACGACATGTACATAACCTGAACCCCGGTTACAGTTAAGCAGAGCCTCAGCATCACAAAATGGATGCTGCCACCACAGACACAAGTCTGACCTCCTGTTGCTGAGAGTCCTTCCAGCGAGGGAGGCTTGGACAAAGGGTTTCCTGCCTTGGGAGGTGCGAGCACCACCCCAGACAGGATTTTGTGTATTGGGTAGGACAGGGCTGAATAGAATCAGACATGCCCGGGGCACACAAGGTGTCCTCGTGCATAAGCCAGTCCATACCGGTGCTGGGGCTTTCCAGCCCCAGTCCTGGCGCGGAGCTGGACAAAGGAAAGGGTGTGTAACTGCCCCCCTTCCTGGTCCCACCCAGAGGAGGGACCTAGCAGGTGATCCACCCCTCAGATTGGGAATAAGAGTGGGAGCAGTGCCATAGCACCTCAGATCATCCTGAATCAACTTGAAACTAAGAAGACGACTGGACTTCGACATTATGCTGCACAGAAAACTGAAGAGCATCTCCCTTGTGGCCTAGGAGTGGCCACCCTGTGAACACAGGCACCATCCAGCAACTCGACATCTGCTTTGCCGCCACCTCCTGCCGGAGCCCGAGCCCAGAGCCTGACGAGACCCAGACTCCCCGACTTCTCACCGCCCGATCCACGGTCCCTGCAAAGAAGGGACAAGTGGAGGCACCGAGAGACGTAGGACCGGACACCTCGAAAGACCCCCGAGAAGCTGACTGCGCAGCACTCGAGGCACCCTCAATGCTGTGCTTTGGGGATTGAGAAGCCCCACAACCGAGCAGCCCTTGCACCGAAAATCAGCCCCCCAACCACTCCACGATCTGTGTGGGGCCCTTTTGCATCGTGCCACTCGACGTGCCATCCCGGCCACTTGCCACGTGGTCAGCGGCCATCTTGGCGACGAAACCTACAATTTACACTGTGGGTCTGGTTGCTCCAGACTTGCCCTCGCTCCTGTAAAAAGGAGCACCCGCTCTGACCTTGCTGGTCCGAGTGATAAGCTTTTTCCACTTCCTGCGTGGCTTGCATTAGCCAAAGCCTGTTTGCTCCAATTAAGTTGCCGACACCAGCATCAGCTAGAGACTTTGTGGGACAGCTCGTGATCGACTCCTGGACGTCCTCAACCTCTTCGTGTCCACGTGGCTGAGGAGACAAGCTGCACCTCATCGCCTGTTTGCACCCGACATCGCCTGGTTCCATCCTGGTTCCACGGTAGTCACTGGCTAGTGACTTTGAACATTGTCCCATCTGCTTTCAGGTCTTCACCACTTTAGATCCACCCTTGGATCCACCGGAACTCTTCTCGTCTCGACGCCTGCAACATCTTCAGCTCCAAGCACCATCGACCTGCGTGACGAAACCTGACACTACTTCGCACCTGTGCACCCGCTTCCTGTGGGTGAGGTAACTCAGCAACGCCGGTGTTTCTACACTGGTACACACCTCTAGTGCCTCGGTCTAAAGTTTTGTCCTTCTAAGTCAGCCGGAAGGTTCCTTAATAACTAACTTGGTATCTTTTACGCACCTTTGACTTTACATTGGTATATGCGTGCACTTTCCACACTGCACCCGATTCCCGCTGGCCTTTCCCGACTTCTTCACTGTTAGTCCCAAACAGCTCCAGCGATTCCCAAGGCCCTAGGCCTACTTCCTTTCAGCTAGGTGGTTCTTATACCACTATTTTAGTATATGGTTTAGGTGGCCCCTAGGGCTCATCCATATTGTGCAACTTTTGTGTATTTAAACTGTGTTTTGTTTTAACGCATTTGCTTCTGTGCTCATAAAGAGTATAGGGGATTTTGTAGTAAATAAATATATATATATATTCAATATATATATCTGTGTGGTGTCCTTTCATTTGGTATTCAAGGGGATTGTGTATGCCTTTACAGAGTTTAGCCTAAGACTGCTTTGTCCACGCTACTAGGATAGCTGGTCCATAAGGTTGAATTAAAACCAATAATCATAAGCGTTGCTTGGCATGGTACAAGCTGATCACTAGAACTAGTGAGCATCATATACCAGGCCAACTTCTCACACCTGGTGCCACTTGCAACTGACTGCTTCAAGATGGCTCAAAGAAAGGCGCTGCCATGGAAGTTGTCAGTGAAAAGAAGCAGCTTTCAGCCACTGGCGTCTTGGGCCAAACATTTTTTGGGCAATATTGGGTGCCTGCTGCACTAGCTTCTGGGGAGCAAGCTGAGAGGAGCACTCCAGCATCAACAGCCCCACTGCGTCAAGGCCCAAGCCCATGTCTGGCAGAGAGACAGCCACTGCAATCACAGCAATGCCAATGACCAGGGAGACTGAATTGGATGTGTCTCTATTACAATGTAGTACCCAATCCTTGCTGGAAACTCAGCAACGTGGACAACAACAGCTGCAGCCAGCAATAGTAGATCTTCCCAAAGTAGACAAAGAACAGGAGCTTGAGATAACTGCTCAGCAAGTAGAATGCCCTCTTTCAGAAGATCCATTGGCTTCCAGATCTCCTACAAGAAAAAGGAGTGGTACACCACCATCTTCTCCAAGCTCCCTTTCTGATGATCTGGACATGGATTGGTATCTGCCTCCGTCCAAGGCAAGCCAGGATAGGCAATGGAAAAGGAAAGTTCCTTAAAGCCGCTGAGTTATGGATGAAGAAGAGAAGGATGATGAGCCAGTCATCATCATGGATGCTATCACAGCCCCAGAGGAGACAGACATAACCCCTCTTCAACCTTTTCCGAGGGATGTGGTACTGATACCACTACCACGACCAGCTCCCATATTTGCATGTCCCCTTTGAGGTGCATCCACAGCAACGTCAGTAGAAGTATGCACTGCACAGTGGCAAACAGTTCATAGTTTCATAGCACTCCTGCTTATCTTATTGGACAGCTTCAGTCAGGCACCCAAGATTGACGGAAAATCCAAAAATAATTCAAATACTCTGCCCAATGTGGCAATATAGTATCATTTTTCTTTTAAGAATATTTTTGTAGAACTGTGTGTGTTATTTGCTTCACTCCTCCACAATTCATTCATTTAATTCTACAACAGATTGATGATGATGTGCTGCTCATCTCCCAGATGAATATTGTTGTTGTGAAGTGTTTTTCTTTGTCACACTTTTCCCCAAAACCTTAATCCTCTTCCCCCGGGTTCTGTGAGTATATATCACTCATTGGTGCAATAGATACCAGTTTCTATCCAAGCATGTTGGTACATAGCTAATACACTACTATGATCTGAGACTGAGCAATCACCCTCATCCTCCATCTTGTTTTTTTACAGGCATGATGTAATTGGCTGGTATAAAGTATTGGTTCATTTTGGTCATTGTCAATATCTCCACATTTTGAGGATAGAGACTGGTCCTTGTCATGGTGGAAACTGTGCCAGCTGCACTAAACACATACTCAGCAGACAATCTGGCTACCAGACAAGCATAATACTCTGTTGCTAGACTGCTGAGCACTGGCAATTGGTGCCTCTTCCCATGCTAATACACCAATGGGTTTTGATCCATATAGACCTCTTTTGAATCATCCAGATAGTTCTGGACCATCCTCTCAATGGTCATCATGAATTCAGTTAAGAGAAATTCAAAACATTAAGACAGATAGGATCTAGCGTGACATCACAACTAGGCTGATACCCCTACAGTATGGGTCCTACCCCTGATCTCAGTTACACATTTTTTTAAATTTCATTGGAGGCACAGTGAAGCTTCATTTGTTGTCAAGACGGGAGGGGATGTTGGGTGTAGCCTACATGGGGACTTGTCGACGTTTCGACCCTAGTGCAAAAGGGCAAGTAGACTTTCTTAATTGAATTTATGATGATCTTTGCTTTCTTTTCCGTATCTTACACATGAGCACTTACTTTCACCTCTTTTTCTTGCCCAGAAAAGGCCCATTAGAATAATAGTGCATGTGGAATATCATGCTTTATATATACAGTTCATTCTATGAATTGAAATCATGATTGAATAAATTGATGGTTAAGTAATATTCTGGGTGGCCTCTTTGAAACTGTGAGTTCTCGCTTATTGAATGTGCCTTTGTATTAATCTTTTTCGGTTGTATGATTTAATTTCATAGACATACTTCTAAGTAATACTGAGCATGGTTAGTATTGTCTAGGACCACTGTTTCCTTTACAGTATAAATGAATTACAGCATAACACTGGTGGAGGCCCATGACAATAGTGACTCTCTCGTTAACTGTTGAAGCATGAGCAAGAAAAAGAAAGCCTTCTCAACAAACATGTGTGGTAAATTATACTAGCTTACTTGGGCTTGCAATCTTCATAGTTCTTAGTCTTACAGTACCACAGGATATATAGGGGAGAGGGAAAGGTTACTAACAAAGTAGAAGAAAACAAACCAGTGACCAGTAGAGACAGGAGAAAGTCAGAAACAACAAAAACATGAAATATGGAATACGGATAATGCAGAGATAACAATAATTAAACAAATAATTAAAAAAATATTAGATTGGGAAGTTGGAAAAAAGGAGACAATATAAACAAATAAACAAGGCAAAATTAAATGTAGTATAATAATGGGCAAAGCTAAAAGGTAGGAAAATAATAATAATAAATAATAGGGCCTACTGGGATGAGCAGAAACTTCGGTAGTGGCGCTGGTGGTCAGTGCCTCCTCTCCAGCTCCGAGCTGTCCTTCTCCTTCTTGCCCTTGGGTGCTAATGTCAGAAATAAAGAAGATAAAAAAATAGATTAGTGGTACAGTTAATCTCACCCCTGAAATGTTGACAGTAACATTGTACTTTTCTAAATCAGATCATCTATAGTACTAGTATCGACTATCGAGTTGACCATACTAATCTGAAAATCCCTATTCCAAATTTCCTTAAGAAAAACTACATTTGGAACTAATGTATTACAATGAATGATCTTTGATTCTATTCTCATTTCTCAAACCCCTTGATGAACCAACTCAGCCTCCAATTTTTGCAATGAGTAGATGCATACTATACATCACTGTGAGATTGTTTGCGACGGTACAAGCTACATAAAGAAAGACACAGAGAACGCTAACTCACTGATATCATCATTCACTATCTTGGTGGCAGGAGTACAGAGGATTCTGCAATGGCTTCTTACTGGGCATAGGCATAAAATTCCGTCCACCTGCGGAGTTTGCAGAGTCTTTCCCACTCTGTGCTCTGCTCGAGTGAGGAAAACCTTACTTCAGACTACCTCCCAGGGAGGTTTCTCAACGTAGGTGGTCGCGGATGGTCGCTACTGCTCTCGTTGAGAAACCTTCTATTTGTGTTGAGAAAGCTGCCACTTGAGTAGAACATCTATTCAAGCGGCAGAATGAAACAGTGCTGATTTTACAGCATGGGACAAACATCGGGTGCTAAAAATCAGCATGAATTCTGCGACATAATGCACTCTCCTGCTTGCAGAACTCTGTGTAGCACGGCTGGGTTTTTTGGTTACTTCGTGGAAATCCACCTAGCGGAACTCCGCAAACTCCGTCCAGGCCTACTTCTTAAATGATGAGCCAAAGTGAGCACCGAAGAGTGCTATTAGGTAGCACTGAGCATCTGGCTAGCTCAAACTGGATCAGGTAAGCTTAACTTACCTCTGTGTGGGAGCTGCAAGCTATTCGGAATTTGTAAAAACAAATAGTTACTTACCGAGCCCCACAAACTCCATGCCTAGCATGTCGAGCAGGTTCAGCTCATGATTGATGATATCCACCGTACAGTGTGTAAGCTACTGTTGGGTGTGCTGGAGGTGGGCGGTGCGGTTCACACATCAGCGCACCCTCCACCAACACAGCCGATGCTCCAATAGGAAGTAACCCCTGATGCCAGCACAGAGGAGATGTGGTACTGCACAAAACAATAAAGCTGCCACATCTGCTCCAGACAAAATTGTGTGGGGCTGTGCCCCTTGGCGCCACCGACAGTTGCAAGGCTGTGTGACTAGTCATACAGGGTTTGACACAGCCGCTCCCCTGCTCACCTTCCTTTGCTGTGGCACTAGGTGGGGAGAAAAAAGAAAAGAAACAGGAAAAGGAAGGAAGAAAGGAAAAACTATGGAAGTGAAAGGAAAACATAAAAAAGTACAAAAACATTATAAAAACACAAAGAAAAACAAAAACATAAAATACACAAATACAAAGACACACACTGATAAAATAAAGAGACAGAACAAAAACCAAAATGAGTGTGCTCATGCGAACCGTGTAATGCTGTTTGTGTGCAGTTTCCGGTGGGAGAACGTGCTTTGCGCTGTGTCAAATGTTGAAACATCATGCCAGCGAGCATGTCGAGCAGCGCTGGCTGCTCGCTGAACTCCACGAAGCAGAGCAGAGATTTTGCAGCATCTTGCACAGCACTACCCAGGCCTCATATTAAAGGCTTTCAGGCCACATAGGATGACATTTTCTTGCTTTAGGCGGATGATATCCTCTTGTATGTCACCCGGCAGGAACATACGATCACAGTGGTGTTCCAGGTCTCTGAAACTGATGGTGTCCATGTGGGATATAAAATAAATTGGGATAAATCAGTCCTGTATCCAATGGGTAGAGAACTGGATATGTCTGCCCTTCCTAGGAGATTGGTGATAGGCAGGGAGGACTTCCAATATTTTGGGATTTATGTAACCCCAGACAGAGAGCATAGCTTGTAACGGAATCTTAGGAGGGTGCTGGTGGAATTTCACTCAGACAGCAGACCACTGGAAGGCGTTAGCACTAACATCAATCGGTAGAGCAGCCATGCTTAAAATTATCACTCTGCCAAGATTCTTATTCGTTCTTCAAAATACCTATCACAAGATCCCAGATGAGATTTTCGCTAGAATAGATGATGGGCTTTGGAAACTGTTATGGAACAATGGGAACCGCAGGGGGCACTGAAGACACTACAACGCAAACAATACAATGGTGGTATTGCCCTCCCAGACCTCTGAGTTTACTATTGAGCTGCTCACCAGATTGCAATTAATAATTGGGGGTATTTGCCCAGAGACCATTACACATGTGTGCTAGAAAGAACTCAGTTCCAAACCAGGTCCTATTTGCATTGCCTTATGGACCATTTAGCTCCCTTTAGTGTATATTCGCAACTCAGTGACACACAATATTTCAAATATATGCTGCTTAGACATGCATTTAATGCAGAAGGTCTGGAAACTCATGAAATACCCGAATATACAAAACTTTTCTGAATCATTTTTGTCCACCACAAGCGTGGAAGGGTATACTCAGATGTGAGTCCCTAGCTCATTGCACCATCAGGATTCAAGCAAGCCGGGCCGAAGATGGCTGAAATGCCAGAAACCGGTCCCTGGTAGCTTGTTTCCTTCCCAGTATAAGAATTGGCTTGGTAGTTTGGTCTGCTCTGTTCCCATGATGCACTGGGCCAGGGTCAGACTAATTTGCATATAGCCAAGTTCTGAGTTGGGATGGTGCAGTAAGCTGAAAAACGGCGATGGATCAAGCCCTGATCTTTGGACTGGGTAAGAGTGGTCTGCTTAATTCAGACACTCTGTTCATCACCACCCCCTTTTCTGAATCATTTTTGGCCACCATAAGCGTGGAAGGGTATACTCAGATGTGAGTCCCTAGCTCATTGCACCATCAGGATTCAAGCAAGCCGGGCCGAAGACGGCTGAAATGCCAAAAACCGGTCCCCGGTAGCTTGTTTCCTTCCCAGTATAAGAATTGGCTTGGTAGTTTGGTCTGCTCTGTTCCCATGATGCACTGGGCCAGGGTCAGACTAATTTGCATATAGCCAAGTTCTGAGCTGGGATGGTGCAGTGAGCTGAAAAACGGTGATGGATCAAGCCCTGATCCTTGGACTGGGTAAGAGTGGTCTGCTTAATTCAGACACTCTGTTCATCACCACCCCCTTTTCTGAATCATTTTTGTCCACCATAAGCGTGGAAGGGTATACTCAGATGTGAGTCCCTAGATCATTGCACCATCAGGATTCAAGCAAGCCGGGCCGAAGACGGCTGAAATGCCAGAAACCGGTCCCCGGTAGCTTGTTTCCTTCCCAGTATAAGAATTGGCTTGGTAGTTTGGTCTGCTCTGTTCCCATGATGCACTGGGCCAGGGTCAGATAATTTGCATATAGCCAAGTTCTGAGCTGGGATGGTGCAGTGAGCTGAAAAACGGTGATGGATCAAGCCCTGATCTTTGGACTGGGTAAGAGTGGTCTGCTTAATTCAGACACTCTGTTCATCACCACCCCCCTTTTCTGAATCATTTTTGTCCACCATAAGCGTGGAAGGGTATACTCAGATGTGAGTCCAAAGCTCATTGCACCATCAGGATTCAAGCAAGCCGGGCTGAAGACGGCTGAAATGCCAGAAACCAGTCCCCGGTAGCTTGTTTCCTTCCCAGTATAAGAATTGGCTTGGTAGTTTGGTCTGCTCTGTTCCCATGATGCACTGGGCCAGGGTCAGACTAATTTGCATATAGCCAAGTTCTGAGCTGGGATGGTGCAGTGAGCTGAAAAACGGTGATGGATCAAGCCCTGATCTTTGGACTGGGTAAGAGTGGTCTGCTTAATTCAGACACTCTGTTCCTCACCACCCCCTTTTCTGAATCTTACTGGGCATAGGCATAACATTCCGTCCACCTTCGGAGTTTGCAGAGTCTTACCCACTCTGTGCTCTGCTCGAGTGAGGAAAACCTTACTCCAGACTACCTCCCAGGGAGGTTTCTCAACCTAGGTGGTCGCGGATGGTCGCTACTGCTCTAGTTGAGAAACCTTCTATTTGTGTTGAGAAAGCTGCCACTTGAGTAGAACATCTATTCAAGCGGCAGAATGAAACAGTGCTGATTTTACAGCATGGGACAAACATCGGGTGCTAAAAATCAGCATGAATTCTGCGACATAATGCACTCTCCTGCTTGCAGAACTCCGTGTAGCACGGCTGGGTTTTTTGGTTACTTCGTGGAAATCCACCTAGCGGAACTCCGCAAACTCCGTCCAGGCCTACTTCTTAAATGATGAGCCAAAGTGAGCACTGAAGAGTGCTATTAGGTAGCACTGAGCATCTGGCTAGCTCAAACTGGATCAGGTAAGCTTAACTTACCTCTGAGTGTGAGCTGCAAGCTATTCGGAATTTGTAAAAACAAATAGTTACTTACCGAGCCCCACAAACTCCATGCCTAGCATGTCGAGCAGGTTCAGCTCATGATTGATGATATCCACCGTACAGTGTGTAAGCTACTGTTGGGTGTGCTGGAGGTGGGTGGTGCGGTTCACACATCAGCGCACCCTCCACCAACACAGCCGATGCTCCAATAGGAAGTAACCCCTGATGCCAGCACAGAGGAGATGTGGTACTGCACAAAACAATAAAGCTGCCACATCTGCTCCAGACATAATTGTGTGGGGCTGTGCCCCTTGGCGCCACCGACAGTTGCAAGGCTGTGTGACTAGTCATACAGGGTTTGACACAGCCGCTCCCCTGCTCACCTTCCTTTGCTGTGGCACTAGGTGGGGAGAAAAAAGAAAAGAAACAGGAAAAGGAAGGAAGAAAGGAAAAACTATGGAAGTGAAAGGAAAACATAAAAAAAGTACAAAAACATTACAAAAAACACAAAGAAAAACAAAAACATAAAATACACAAATACAAAGACACACACTGATAAAATAAAGAGACAGAACAAAAACTAAAATGAGTGTGCTCATGCGAACCGTGTAATGCTGTTTGTGTGCAGTTTCCGGTGGGAGAACGTGCTTTCCGCTGTGTCAAATGTTGAAACATCATGCCAGCGAGCATGTCGAGCAGCGCTGGCTGCTCGCTGAACTCCACGAAGCAGAGCAGAGATTTTGCAGCATCTTGCACAGCACTACCCAGGCCTCATATTAAAGGCTTTCAGGCCACATAGGATGACATTTTCTTGCTTTAGGCGGATGATATCCTCTTGTATGTCACCCGGCAGGAACATACGATCACAGTGGTGTTCCAGGTCTCTGAAACTGATGGTGTCCATGTGGGATATAAAATAAATTGGGATAAATCAGTCCTGTATCCAATGGGTAGAGAACTGGATATGTCTGCCCTTCCTAGGAGATTGGTGATAGGCAGGGAGGACTTCCAATATTTTGGGATTTATGTAACCCCAGACAGAGAGCATAGCTTGTAACGGAATCTTAGGAGGGTGCTGGTGGAATTTCACTCAGACAGCAGACCACTGGAAGGCGTTAGCACTAACATCAATCGGTAGAGCAGCCATGCTTAAAATTATCACTCTGCCAAGATTCTTATTCGTTCTTCAAAATACCTATCACAAGATCCCAGATGAGATTTTCGCTAGAATAGATGATGGGCTTTGGAAACTGTTATGGAACAATGGGAACCGCAGGGGGCACTGAAGACACTACAACGCAAACAATACAATGGTGGTATTGCCCTCCCAGACCTCTGAGTTTACTATTGAGCTGCTCACCAGATTGCAATTAATAATTGGGGGTATTTGCCCAGAGACCATTACACATGTGTGCTAGAAAGAACTCAGTTCCAAACCAGGTCCTATTTGCATTGCCTTATGGACCATTTAGCTCCCTTTAGTGTATATTCGCAACTCAGTGACACACAATATTTCAAATATATGCTGCTTAGACATGCATTTAATGCAGAAGGTCTGGAAACTCATGAAATACCCGAATATACAAAACTTTTCTGAATCATTTTTGTCCACCACAAGCGTGGAAGGGTATACTCAGATGTGAGTCCCTAGCTCATTGCACCATCAGGATTCAAGCAAGCCGGGCCGAAGATGGCTGAAATGCCAGAAACCGGTCCCCGGTAGCTTGTTTCCTTCCCAGTATAAGAATTGGCTTGGTAGTTTGGTCTGCTCTGTTCCCATGATGCACTGGGCCAGGGTCAGACTAATTTGCATATAGCCAAGTTCTGAGTTGGGATGGTGCAGTAAGCTGAAAAACGGCGATGGATCAAGCCCTGATCTTTGGACTGGGTAAGAGTGGTCTGCTTAATTCAGACACTCTGTTCATCACCACCCCCTTTTCTGAATCATTTTTGTCCACCATAAGCGTGGAAGGGTATACTCAGATGTGAGTCCCTAGCTCATTGCACCATCAGGATTCAAGCAAGCCGGGCCGAAGACGGCTGAAATGCCAGAAACCGGTCCCCGGTAGCTTGTTTCCTTCCCAGTATAAGAATTGGCTTGGTAGTTTGGTCTGCTCTGTTCCCATGATGCACTGGGCCAGGGTCAGACTAATTTGCATATAGCCAAGTTCTGAGCTGGGATGGTGCAGTGAGCTGAAAAACGGTGATGGATCAAGCCCTGATCCTTGGACTGGGTAAGAGTGGTCTGCTTAATTCAGACACTCTGTTCATCACCACCCCCTTTTCTGAATCATTTTTGTCCACCATAAGCGTGGAAGGGTATACTCAGATGTGAGTCCCTAGATCATTGCACCATCAGGATTCAAGCAAGCCGGGCCGAAGACGGCTGAAATGCCAGAAACCGGTCCCCGGTAGCTTGTTTCCTTCCCAGTATAAGAATTGGCTTGGTAGTTTGGTCTGCTCTGTTCCCATGATGCACTGGGCCAGGGTCAGATAATTTGCATATAGCCAAGTTCTGAGCTGGGATGGTGCAGTGAGCTGAAAAACGGTGATGGATCAAGCCCTGATCTTTGGACTGGGTAAGAGTGGTCTGCTTAATTCAGACACTCTGTTCATCACCACCCCCCTTTTCTGAATCATTTTTGTCCACCATAAGCGTGGAAGGGTATACTCAGATGTGAGTCCAAAGCTCATTGCACCATCAGGATTCAAGCAAGCCGGGCTGAAGACGGCTGAAATGCCAGAAACCAGTCCCCGGTAGCTTGTTTCCTTCCCAGTATAAGAATTGGCTTGGTAGTTTGGTCTGCTCTGTTCCCATGATGCACTGGGCCAGGGTCAGACTAATTTGCATATAGCCAAGTTCTGAGCTGGGATGGTGCAGTGAGCTGAAAAAAGGTGATGGATCAAGCCCTGATCTTTGGACTGGGTAAGAGTGGTCTGCTTAATTCAGACACTCTGTTCCTCACCACCCCCTTTTCTGAATCTTACTGGGCATAGGCATAAAATTCCGTCCACCTGCGGAGTTTGCAGAGTCTTACCCACTCTGTGCTCTGCTCGAGTGAGGAAAACCTTACTCCAGACTACCTCCCAGGGAGGTTTCTCAACGTAGGTGGTCGCGGATGGTCGCTACTGCTCTAGTTGAGAAACCTTCTATTTGTGTTGAGAAAGCTGCCACTTGAGTAGAACATCTATTCAAGCGGCAGAATGAAACAGTGCTGATTTTACAGCATGGGACAAACATCGGGTGCTAAAAATCAGCATGAATTCTGCGACATAATGCACTCTCCTGCTTGCAGAACTCCGTGTAGCACGGCTGGGTTTTTTGGTTACTTCGTGGAAATCCACCTAGCGGAACTCCGCAAACTCCGTCCAGGCCTACTTCTTAAATGATGAGCCAAAGTGAGCACTGAAGAGTGCTATTAGGTAGCACTGAGCATCTGGCTAGCTCAAACTGGATCAGGTAAGCTTAACTTACCTCTGAGTGTGAGCTGCAAGCTATTCGGAATTTGTAAAAACAAATAGTTACTTACCGAGCCCCACAAACTCCATGCCTAGCATGTCGAGCAGGTTCAGCTCATGATTGATGATATCCACCGTACAGTGTGTAAGCTACTGTTGGGTGTGCTGGAGGTGGGTGGTGCGGTTCACACATCAGCGCACCCTCCACCAACACAGCCGATGCTCCAATAGGAAGTAACCCCTGATGCCAGCACAGAGGAGATGTGGTACTGCACAAAACAATAAAGCTGCCACATCTGCTCCAGACATAATTGTGTGGGGCTGTGCCCCTTGGCGCCACCGACAGTTGCAAGGCTGTGTGACTAGTCATACAGGGTTTGACACAGCCGCTCCCCTGCTCACCTTCCTTTGCTGTGGCACTAGGTGGGGAGAAAAAAGAAAAGAAACAGGAAAAGGAAGGAAGAAAGGAAAAACTATGGAAGTGAAAGGAAAACATAAAAAAAGTACAAAAACATTACAAAAAACACAAAGAAAAACAAAAACATAAAATACACAAATACAAAGACACACACTGATAAAATAAAGAGACAGAACAAAAACTAAAATGAGTGTGCTCATGCGAACCGTGTAATGCTGTTTGTGTGCAGTTTCCGGTGGGAGAACGTGCTTTCCGCTGTGTCAAATGTTGAAACATCATGCCAGCGAGCATGTCGAGCAGCTCTGGCTGCTCGCTGAACTCCACGAAGCAGAGCAGAGATTTTGCAGCATCTTGCACAGCACTACCCAGGCCTCATATTAAAGGCTTTCAGGCCACATAGGATGACATTTTCTTGCTTTAGGCGGATGATATCCTCTTGTATGTCACCCGGCAGGAACATACGATCACAGTGGTGTTCCAGGTCTCTGAAACTGATGGTGTCCATGTGGGATATAAAATAAATTCGGATAAATCAGTCCTGTATCCAATGGGTAGAGAACTGGATATGTCTGCCTTTCCTAGGAGATTGGTGATAGGCAGGGAGGACTTCCAATATTTTGGGATTTATGTAACCCCAGACAGAGAGCATAGCTTGTAACGGAATCTTAGGAGGGTGCTGGTGGAATTTCACTCAGACAGCAGACCACTGGAAGGCGTTAGCACTAACATCAATCGGTAGAGCAGCCATGCTTAAAATGATCACTCTGCCAAGATTCTTATTCGCTCTTCAAAATACCTACCACAAGATCCCAGATGAGATTTTCGCTAGAATAGATGATGGGCTTTGGAAACTGTTATGGAACAATGGGAACCGCAGGGGGGCACTGAAGACACTACAACGCAATCAATACAATGGTGGTATTGCCCTCCCAGACCTCTGAGTTTACTATTGAGCTGCTCACCAGATTGCAATTAATACTTGAGGGTATGTGCCCGGAGACCATTACACATGTGTGCTAGAAAGAACTCAGTTCCAAACCAGGTCCTATTTGCATTGCCTTATGGACCATTTAGCTCCCTTTAGTGTATATTCGCAACTCAGTGACACACAATATTTCAAATATATGCTGCTTAGACATGCATTTAATGCAGAAGGTCTGGAAACTCATGAAATACCCGAATATACAAAACTGGAGGGTAGGCTGCTCTTCAGTAATATAGACAAAACAGGGGTTTCCTACACCTATAAAACGATAAATAATAACATACCTGACTTCCTGATGAAATTGAGGAGAAAAAGGGAAAATGAAGAGGGAGACCAGGAGGCTGTGAATAGGGAGGCAGCTTTAATGCATCCAAGAGAAGTGGTTATAAAATCGCGACTGAGGCTCATACAGTATACATTTGGGAGAACTGACACCCCTGACTGCCTGAGTTGTAGGGAAGGTAGGAGGTCCTTCCTGCTTGCGCTTTGGGACTGACCTCTCATACAACCAAACTACGGAGCAATACTGGCAGAATTGAGAAAGATTATAGGGGTGTCCTTTCCTGTGGAGCCTAAATATGTTCTCCGGGGTATACCCACAGATGTGGATATGCTGCATACCAAGCTCCTTTTCTGTAATCTGGGCATGGTGGTGGCAAAGAGAGGTGTGGGCAAACATGGGGGGTACCCAAAGTCCCATCCTTTCAGGAGTGGAGGGGCAGATGGATATATATGTGGCAGCTGAGAAGGCCACCTACAAGAACAGTAATTGCATAAGATCAGGGGTCACTGGATAAAGCTTTATGATCTCGACTTGTTGGAAGATCACAGTGAGACCCCTCTAGTCCAGGCTTAGTGTCTCACTTTCACAATTGCTTGCCTCTGTATTTCTGTGGCTACCTATCTGTCGGACTTAATGCACCTACTTGTGCAGTTTTTAATTGACCAATTGTGCAGCCGCTCCTCTGCATTAATGTTTCTGTTAGATCTGTATAAGTATTCTTTATATAGACTTAACACAAGACCACAAACTACAAAAATCTACAATAATACACTTAAGATTGCTTTAAAGATGATCAAAGTTACTTAGTTCAAGTTGATGATAAATGCGACAAAGTTCTCAACCAAGTACCTGGATGCGTAACGCAAAGTAAACAAAAGGCTCACAAAAGGGGAGATGCGTCGATTCCGTGATCTGGGGGAGATGATGCCCCATTCATCAAAACTTGCGCAGAGTAGGGGATGCGTTATAATCCTTACCGGTGCGGAGGTGATGCGTAGATTCTCGGCCTGCGGGCCCGTTGCAGTGCGCAAGATGGCACCTTGTTGCGATGCGATGGTCCGGTTGCAATGCGAGAAAATGGCGTCCTTGATGCGGCAATGCGATGACGATGAGTAGACGCCCTGGCAGCCTTGCAACGACTCTGTAATTTGAAGCCGCAACCGGCCCTGCGACACGCTTCTCCGGCGATGCGATGGCGACTGTCTCAGTGGCGTCATGCTTCTCCGGTGATGCGACAGCAGGCAGCTTCGCTGGAGGTGAAGTCTTTTGTCCCTGAGACTTCAGCAGGAGGCAAGGAGGCAAGCACAGTTCAAACCCTTAGAGAATATTCTGAAGATGATTAAAGCCCGTAAAAAGTTCCTTCTCCTTTCCTTGGCAACGAAGCAACCACTGTTGGCCACCCCAGCAAACATCACACTGGCAGAAGGGCAGTAAAACTCCTGAAGCTCCCTTGGTTCTTCTCTTTGGCAAAAGGTTTATTGTTCCAGAAGTGATCTATTTTCTTGGGATCAGGGTCCCAATATTTACACCCCAAAATCCTTTGAGAGGCCTCTGCCTAGTCCAAACCAGTTCCTGAGCACTTTGTTTACAAGACTCTCTTCTTCCTTTCTCTGTGCAGGGCAGAGACATCAGCCGCCCCACAGGAGGTGGAGCCAGCCCAGGGGAGGAAAGATACAGCTCTGCAGCACTCTGTTGACATGATTCCTTCTCTCCTTTCACAGTGCAGGGCAGAGACATCAGACAAGCCACAGGAGGTGGAGCCAGCATTGCAGAGGGAAGGCCCAGCCCTATTAAGCTCCCAGGTGCAACTCCTCCCTCCCATCTAGATGCAGATCTCTCTATTCACCACTGGGCTGCCCCAGCCTGTCTCCTGGAATCCCCCAGCCCTGTCACTCACAAACCCAGTCAAGCAATACACAACCTAGCAGAGGCAGGCCTGGACAGTTAGGCAAGAAAATACCTACTTTCTAAAAGTGGTATTTTCAAACACAGAATTTTAAAACCAACTTTACTAAAATATGTATTTTATCATTCTGGGTTCAGGCATACTAAATTCGAATTTCTACCATGTTCCCTGAGTCAGTTAGGATTATAAGAATGTAATAATCTAACTGCCCATTCTATCCTATGGAGAACAGGTAGCCTTCAATAGTGAAAAGCGAAAATGGCTGTAGTCACTATTATGACATGCTACACACATCAGAGAATGTCCTACTTTATACTTACAATGCACCCTGCACTTGGGCCTATCGCAGGGGGGTCTAACATGAAGCAAAGGGAAGGTTTAGGGACTGGTAAGTGGGTGCACTTGGCCAAGTCGACATGGCAGTGCTAGACTGCACACAGGCCTTTCAATGGCAGGCCTGAGACACACTTTACAAGCTGCTTCTGTGGATGGCACAACCAGTGCTGCAAGCCCACCAGCAGCATTTGATTTACAAGCCCTGACCACACATGATGCACTGTACTAGGGGCTGACAGATAAATCAAATAACACAATCATGGACTAACCAATTAGTATATCAATTTAACATAGGAAGCACTTGGTATGGGAGCGAGTTTGGGCAGATCTGCAGATATGGTCGCGTATGCCACTGACAATTTATAGCAGATCTGCAATTTTTAAGATGGTTGCGCTCCCCCGGCTGCTATACCATCTAAGAAATCACCCATATCCAATCCCGCCTAAATGGTTCCGACTGGTGAACTCTGTGCTTGGGCAGTTTTTGTGGGAGGGTGAAGTTGTGCGTGTAGCGCTGCACACATGCTTTCTCTTATTGCGGAGGGTTGGCAACCTCGGACATCTGCTCCTACTATCAAACCTCACACCTGGTGGTCCTGAATGAGTGGTGGTATGGCGACAGGGGGGACCCGGCATATGCATTGGAACACTATCTCATGGGGTCCCACACACTGCACACTATTCTTTACTCTGCGCCGCTGTGGGGAGCATTGCCATCGGCCATTCAGGTGGTGTTTCTACTTTGGAGACAGGCTCTGCGCCGTATGGGTGGGTGGAATACCCTGACTGGGGAAACCCCCTTGTGGAACAATGGGCGATTGCCCAGCCTCGCGACACTACAGTGCTTTCGGGGATGGGATAACATTGGAATTTCGACCCTGGGGAATGTTTCAGGACCTACGAAAAGAATTTGGCATGACTCTTTCCCAGTTCTTTCGGTACCGCCAGTTCCGTCATGCATTGTCCCCCGGCCTGGAGGAATTGGAGTCTCTCCCCGAGTTCAGTCCACTAGAAGCAAAGGTGTTTATGAGGGACCTGGAGACAAAGAAGATGTCCCGAATCTATCAGACCCTGGTTAGGCATTGCTCCCCTATGCTGCAGAGGCTCCGGGTGACATGGGGGGAGGATGTGAGAGAGCTTGAGGAGGAGGATTGGAGGGAGGCTCTAGCCACCCCCAGGAGTGCGGCCATAGCAATGCGCCTCCGCCTCATTCAATTTAAATACTTACACAGAGTTTACTTCACCAGGGTCTAGCTTTGGCGGGTGGGACTGATTGCCTCACCAGACTGCCTCTGCTGTGGTAGGGAGGAAGGCACATTTCTGCATACAATCGGGTGTTGTGGCTCCCTGGATCGGTTCTGGAGGGGGGACTTGGCCTACCTATCGGAAGTGTTGGCGTGGGAGCTCCCACGTACGCCACGGTTCGCTCTACTGCATGTAATGGAAGGGGTGGGGGGCAATGTGTACAAAAGACATCTGATACAACTTGGCCTCATATTGGCAAAGTACGACATAGCCAAGGCGTGGAAAGATCCACAGGCCCCCTCTGTGGCCGTGTGGAAAAATAACCTAGATTTTTCTATGGGATTGGAGCAGCCGATCTTTGAAGCCAGATGGTGCTCACGAAAACATTATAAAATTTGGAAACGCTGTGCAGACTATAAGGGCCTGTGGCTAGAACCTCCTGGCTGGACAGAAGGTCTTACAGGGGAGTGATGGATGGGTCGTGTGGCACTGGTGTAGTGGGGGGGCCTGGGAGGCGGGTGTGCATATACAGCTATTTCTCTGTGCTATTTGTTTTTGTGCGTAGGTAGGAATTGGTGGACCTTGTGCGACTCTAGGGGGAGGGTGATGGGGAGGGGGGAGTTGGGCGGTAGGGGGATGTTGGGGGGGGAATGATAGCTTCATAAGTATTGCCATGTCATTTATTTGCTTGTTGTTGCTCACAAGAAAAGTTGATTGCCTTCCGGCTGATGTAATGTTTAATACTGCAGCTGTCTCTGGTGTGCAGAGCCCTGCAACATACGTGCAGTCTGACAATAAAATATGTTTTCAAACATAGGGAGCACTTGCACTGTGACACTGATTAGCAGTGTCACAGTGCCCAAATCATATACCCAGAAAAAATATATCAAAACAGAGGAGCCAATCCGTCAAAATGGAAGGGAGACTCACACCAATGATGCCAGGTCTAACAGTTTCTATTGTTGGGGTGCAGGTTTGTACCCTTTTTGTTGTTTGTGTATGAAACAAATAAAATATATTAAACATTTTTCTTTTAAATTAGCAGTGTTGGAGGCGGTTTGAATGGGGAACCCTTGACGCTAATAGCACTGTATATGGTGAATACCAAAGGCCTCATTTATGAGATTTTGCCGTACGGCAGCATCGCAGGCCTGCCTGTTGTGCTGCCCTATGCCAAAGGAAATAGGGCAGGAATGCCCTGTATCTATCAGATACAGCACATTCCCCTGTGCTGGTGCACAATGGGCTGCCGTGCACTAACGCAGGCACCTTTGCACAATGGTGTAAAAGTGCCTGCATTTGCAGGGGTGATTATTTTTGTGCAGGAAGTGAAACCTTCCTGCACAAAAACAATGGCAAGAGGCTTTTACCTCTTTCTATTTGTGTTGCAGAATGCAGCACATATAGAAAAAATAAAAAAGGGGAGAAATAACGAAATTTCTCCTTGTTGTACTTCCCTGTCTGCAGGTGTCCTGTGTTTAAGATGGGAGGCTTTAACTGCATCTCTGGTATTGGGTTAGATAGATCCACTCCCTCACTACATTGTGCCTCTTGTCTTAAAATAATGCAGTGCTCCCATAAGTTGATGAAGTGTTGGCCATTAGTTTGCATGGAGAATAATGCACCAGGTTCATAGGGAATACAAATTTTATTTCCCATTCCACCACCTCCGCACATAGCTGAACCTGCTGTTGTGTATTGCCACTCTATGGCCTAAGATAGTTGATACAGAATTCTTGGCTGCACTTTATCGAACCATTGATCCTTGAAACTGGTGGTGACATGAAGCAGTGGTCATGCTGGGGTTTCAACTGGGAGGTTGCATACAGAGGCATTGTTGGATGCCCAGTATCATGATATGATGGATGCTCACATTGTACAATGCTTCACAGAGAATCAGAGTTCTGTCTCAAAAGGTCAGATGAGTGGGAGGCCCTTAAAGGGAGTTGTTGGGGGGGGTCTCTGCATCAACAACACATGGGGCATGAAATCAACAGTGAACATGGCTATTCTCGAGACAGAGAACAACATATAACTGTTGGAGAACTGAGCAGTTAAACTGGTGGACTTGGTAAGACAAATAAAAGAGTTACAGTGTCTGCATCTAGACCTAAAGGACATGCTGGAGAAATGTGACTGCAATGAATATGTAGAACAACAGCATTAGGAGAGGGACTAAACTGGCAGATTACTGGCTTGGTTACTGAAAACAGACCTTGTAAGAAACTCAATTGGTTCTAGTTGGTTGCAAACCGAATGATAATTAACACACATGTAGCTATTAATTACGCCTTTGCTGAGTATTATCACATTTTAAATACTGAACCCCCCGGCCCTTGACTTCTTCCTAATAAAAGCATTTCTGCATGAATTGTCTGCCTCCCTGGTTCACCAGTTACATTATCAAGAACTAGAAGAACAGATTAAAAAGAAGAAGAAATATATAGCGCTATAGATCCATTGGTTAGAAGCAAACCTCATGTGTTGGATGGACTGCCTGGTGAGTTTTATACTACATGTAAAGCACATGTATGCAAAAACTATTACATGAGTATTGTGGGGCTAGAGAATATCAAATCTTATCAGAATCCCTTAGGGTAGCACTCTTAGTGGTCCAACAGGGGGGCATTCCATGTGAGTGTGGTCCCATGACCTGCTCTCCCTCATTAACACAGATTACAAGATTCAGGTTAAAATACTAGCTAATGCATTGCTCCCTGTCATTGAAACATTAATACAAACAGACAAAAATGAGTTTATCCCAGTGATAAACACCTTCTCATGATTGGGGGAACTGATGGATGTGTGTGATGAAGGTGAGGTTGGTTGATAGGCTGCCACACTCGACATTGAAAAAGCTTTAGCTACTCTTAACTGGGCAATCTTTAATCCATCCTTAGAAAGGTGGGATTGGGCCTGTTTTCCTCAGTGAATTTAACTATTATATACGGACTCATTGGTCAGAGTCTCAAAATGGGCCAGATTATTTTAGAACATTTTAAAATGAACTGGTTGACAAAAAAGGGCGACTCAATATTCCTTTGTGGGCTTGGGTATGCAACGTTAGGTAAGTAACAGTAACAACAAGGGATTCATTCAGATAGAAACATTTTCAAATAAATCTATTAATCATTGTAGGATGTCAGATCATGGCATAAGAAATCAATTCACAGTTATGTGTCTAATTCTCAAGAGACAGAGAAAATAAATCTCAAAACACAGATGTATGCCTGATTCTGAAAAATGCTTTTCGTATACATTTAGAAAAATACAATCAAATAGAGTTTCACAAAGCAATCTCCACACACATTAGCAATAAAACTACACTCCTTTTCTACATTGTTGAGTTATATGCAAATGTATGTTAAAACTCATTAAAAAATATAGTTCAAACCTCTGTCTCTCAAAGAGGGATCAGACTTGAAATCTAAATTTAAAGTGACTAAAAAAAAAGATGGATTCAGTGTTGATGTTACGGTCTCAGTTGCTATACGATTTGAGGGACCATCTTCAGGACTGTGCGATTTTGTGAGCATTAATCACCCCCCTGCAAACATTTGAGAAGGAAAATTGTTACTAAATGAAGACTATATCTTCTATGCATATACATGTGGTGAAGTGGTACAAGCATTATCTAGAGATTGTGTAAATAGAATACACCACCTCTTCTTTAAGATGTGTTATAAAAATTTCAATCATAAGATGTTAGACATTGTGTCCTGAATCTATAAGAAAAGGGAACCATCACCTTTATCATTAGTCTAAAGTTATAGTGAATACTAAAACTTTGATTACATGAAAATAAAAAAGAACATTATTATGGATGAGAGTTAAAGGCATTTGATTACTGAATAGTGAGTCAAAAGGTGACTTCGATCTGTTAATTGTCTCCTTTGCCATTCAATGAAAGTTTAAAGCCAGCGGAAGTAGAGCTATTTCACACGATTGACTAGAAGAGAAAACTTAGTCAGCCATCTTAAGTTGGAAAGCGAAGTATGCAAGTCCTCTTTAAAACTCTTGTGCTGTGCGCAAGTTGTATGTTGCGGGCCTCATAAGTAAAGTAATAGAGGAAAATAAATAATTTACACCTGATGTGGGAGATGTGGCTTTTTATTAGGTTTTGTGTAATTAAGTGTGGCATATCAATTGGGGACCATTTCAGCACTTATACTGGGGTGAAAATTGTTAGTTTCCAAAAAACAGTATGTGGAATCTGGTGTACTACCATTGAGCCCAAAATTCTTCTGTTAAATATATAAATATTTGTATACAACCTTTGAAAACATTCCAGGTTACTAAGAGTTGAATTTTGGTGAATAGCAGTCTCATAGTTGCTACGATCAATAACCAAAAGAATTGCTTTTATACTAACTCACTGAAACATCTGTTCAGTCTATATGTTTTTATATGAGGACATATTAGTCTCATAAACAGATGCCTCAGTGAGTTGGTATAAAAGCAATTCAAGAATTTACCTTACAGAAGATGAGACCCAAATGTAAATCTAAAATATCAAATACAGAATACAGCCAACAAAGTTTTATCATCCATTGTTCCTTGTATAACAAGGCTCTATACTCAACCATAGTAATTGATCGTAGCAACTATGAGACTGTTATTCTCCAAAATTCAACTCATAGTAACCTGGAATGCTTTCAAAGGTTGTATACAAATATGTATATATTTAACAGAAAATGTTTGGCTCATAGGGAGAACACACAACACGATTTACAGTGTAGCAATAGTTTGCAATTCTAGAGAAACATTCAGGCCCTTGTTCACACTATCCAATCTGCAAATCCAATGATTCTCTTTTAAAGGCAGTCTGCGTTCAATGTTTGGGGATCTGATTGTTGGTTTCACATGGTCTATCCCTCACCAAGTCATCCTTGGCAGAGTTTTTCAGCTGTGTGTAAAGTTCAAACAAGTGGACATGTTCCACTAAGCAGCTGACTCTCAACTGATGTTGAAGTATACTTTTCTGTTCTGGTTGAGTTGTCTTGCCTCTATATGGATGTCGACATAGACATTCAGTACAATAGATGACATTGTTTATGTTTCAATTTGAGAAATGTTTTACAGTCAAACGTTGGCCATTTACATTTAAATTTGTCACTGTTTTACATGTAATACATGCTCCACAGTATTACAGTTATAATGACCCACAACTGGCGTAAGTTTACGCATTCATTGAATCAGTGGTGCAGGTTCAACATATGCTTGAACTCATCTGTCTTTCAGGTTAAACCTCTTTTAAAGGCAAAATGTGGTTTGTCACCAACCACTCGGTCCCCTGTCAAGAGATTCCAATGTTTACAAATGTTTTTTTGTCTTTTTGTACAATGTGCCAAAAGTTGAGAAGCATACCAAACATGATACTCTTGGTCGTTTTTTGATCTCTAAAAGGGCTTCCCTGTTATTATACCATGCCCTCTTCATTGACTTGCATAAAAGTCATGATGGATAGCTCCGGGTTTTCAATTTTTCTTTAAGACAAACTGCCTCTTGATATAGTCCTCTTACTTGCAGCAATTACATCTTGGATGTAAAAATTATCCAAAGGGTAAGTTGTCTTTCAGTGCTTGACGATGATGGCTATCAAATTTTAAAAGTGTATTCCTAGCTGTTGACTTAGTAAATAAGGTGGTATAAAGATTCTTGTCTTCCATTTTAATTGTAATATCTATGAAATTAATAAAAAATTGTCATACTCAATGGTAAATTTTAAATTGGTATTTAATCCATTAATCCACTTATGAAATCCAAGTATTACATTTTGATATCAAAAAGATATCATCCATCTATCGTATACATTTGCCTATGTATAACTTATATGGATAAGTGGTACATTTTCTATATAGTTTGACTCACAGTTTCCCCCGTAAATGTTTGCAATGTCTGGGGCAAAAATAGCTCCCTTTACCACACCCTTAACTTGTTTGTAGAACTGATTTTCAAAAAGAAAGAAAGAAATATTTTTTTAAACTTAAACGAATTCTGTGCACTCCAGGATAAAGGAGATAGGGGCATAGTGTGAACGTGTTCTTATTTTTAAGAGTTCACCCGGTAATTTTAGAGCCTCATGTTGGGGTCTGTTTGTATGACATTTTTCAATATCCATAGTGAGTAGAATCTCCTCAAAGGGGACAAATGGGTAGTTTTTAATGGAGTTTATGACTGCTGGGGTGTCTCTCAAGAAGGTTGCATTATTGATGGCATATGGGCTGATAAGGAAATCTGCATATTGTACCAATGGTTTGAGGATGGAGTTACAGTTCAAAACTATTGGCCTCCCAGGGAGATTGACAGGATTTTTGTGCACTGTTGGCAACATGTATATCATTCGGACAGTGGATCTGTGCTATTCAAGAAGGCAAATTCTTTGGCACTTAGCCAACCTTCATCCACGCCTCTGGTGCTCAGAGCAAGGATTTCCTTCCTTAATTTCTCTGTGAGGTTTGCTGGAAGCTTCCTATAGTGTTTTGTCACTTGGAATTGTTTCTGTAATTTCTCATTGTATGATTTTTAGTCCATAAGGACAATGCACCCGCTCTTATCTGGCGGTTTTATTAGTACATTTTGCAGTGATTGGAAATGTTGCAGGGCAATATGTTGATCTTTAGATAGATTATATTTGGTGTAATGTGGATTCCTAAATAGATTATCTATCTCTGCAAGTATGGCATTTTCCCAAAGTCATAATCTCTTTTGAGATCATATTGTTGGGAGGACAGAAAGTTGGAGCATTATAAGCCTGTGACATTTTGTTCTTGTATAGTTTCATGATTTGAAAGTTCTTTAATCATACCAATGTAAAGAATCTGTGAATTTTGATCTTAGTTTGAAATAAATCATTCTTATACATTGCAACACATGAAAGTACTGATGATAGTACCAAGTTGTCTGTGAGAACATGGGAAGATAAATTAAAGATTGGTATGGTAAGATCCCGACTCACCATTCGTAGTACTGATTCCTAGTTTGCCTATGGCCCGAAAGTAATTGGTTATGGTAGCAGCCTTGCCTTCCTGTCTGTTTTCTCCTGCATCGACATGGACCCCAGTCGATCTGTCCAAAAAAGCCTGATGTGATGTGGAAGTTGAATATTATAATCGTTCTGATGTGAACTACTTGAGGCCTTGTTGCTATTCGTATCGCAGCCTATATTTAGAAAAAGTGACTCTCTTAAATGTGTTCACATTAGGGCCTGGTGCTGTATAAAAATATTTTCCTAAGTATGGATACGTGCCCTCTTTTCTGTATCTCTTTATCTCCTTTTGCAATTTATTGGTTTTCGTGTTGATATTGCACTGCTCAAAATATTTTATGCTGGATGCTATTTTCTCTAGGAGAGTGTTTGAGTTCATTATACTATCATCATTACTGCTCTTCATCTCCAAATCATCAATTCCTTTGAGAAGAAAGTTTGATATGTCTGAGGGCCGGTTCTATGCTCAGGACCATCCATGTCCATGAGCACTTATTTGCAGAGAAACGTAACCCAGCTTTAAACTCTTCATGATCTGCAAAGATAATCAGAATATGTGTTATCTAGATACCTATCAGAATTATATTGGCATTTAAACAGTCTGTGAGGAACTGTAGATCAATCCTCACGAGTTTCATTTTTAGTGTCTCTAGGAGAACCAAGGCAGTCTCATGAAGTTGATATGGGGGGGGGGGCTTGGTGTACAAAAGGGATGGACCACTTGCTATTTTTAGAATATATTCATCTGTGTGGGAGTTTCGGCTTCAGACATATAGAAAGCTGGATGTTATAATGGAATACAACCAACAAATAAATTACTGTTTAGAAAAATGCCCCAAACAGACATCGACTGCACTTAAATAGTTTGACATACAAGGGCGATCCAATATTCCCTTTTGGGCTTGGGTATTGAAAGGTAGGTAAGTAACAGTGCCAACAAGGGATTCATTCAAATAGAAACATTTTCAAATCAATCTATTAATCATTTTAGGATGTCAGTATGAGAAGCTGGCCTGGTATATGATGTCCACTAATGTAATGTAAGTGGGCACCTTGCACCAGTCCAGACAACCCTTATGTTGATTTAAGCGTTCTTAGACAACCTAAGAAAGCTCTCTAAGTGGCAGCTGTGGAGTGCAGCCTTCAGGCTTAGTCCAGAAGAAGTGTAAACCAGCTTGTTTTACCAGAATGCAATCTTATAGTATAGATTAAGTAATAGAACCACACCAAGTATTTATAAAAATATGTATTTACTATATAATGCTCTCTAGTACGTTCCAGTATCTCCTACATGGAGATAAACACAATGCACACAATACTTTAGCAAAGAAACACAGTAAGGAGCATGAAAAACATAGCAGACCCCAGGGAGGGACCATATAATATACCAAGAAAGTGGTATAAAATCACAACTCAGATCAAGACAGGGTCGAGAGGACGTAGATGTGCTGGGGGCCCAGGGCACCACACAAGGTCAGTAGATAGGTACACCACGGAGAGCGTGTGCAGTGTGGAAACACGACTGCGTGCTCTGTACATCTCTATGTGCAAGTCAGGGTTGGATTTTTAAAGATTATGGACCATTCCTAGTGGACTCAGAGGAAACCCCATGGAAGACAGAAGGTTGGAGAGCCACTCAACCCGTTGGATACCTTAGTACCCACATTATCTGCATCAGGGAAGCCGTGTGACGTGGTGTCGGAAACCGCCGTCAAACCCATTAGGAGGACTTCAGGAAAGAGCTGCTGTGGAAGAAGAAAGAAGTGTCCGATGGGTTCTTGATGAGATGTACCTGCAAGCAGAGGGGACAGAGTCTATGTCACTCAGGAGTGACTAATAGACTTGGAAGACGAATGCCCTCCGATGTCGGGTGTTGCAGGATGGGTGGCAGGGACCTTAACTCTGCAGCTATGAGGACCAGGCCATGCTGAGGAGGACCAGGAGCCGCGCACAAGCTGTCCTCTGAAGGATGTCGAGTGCTTAGGGGTTGATGTCTGGCAGAAGCACCAACAAGCTTTGCAAATGCAACCAACGCAGGAATCAAAGAAGGAGCAACATCGGGACCAGCAAGACTCAGGGGACTCAACAAAATCAAGGGAGCCAGGGCAGGCCCGAGCAATCAGGGGAGCCCACAAAAAACCAAGGTGACCTTCATATGGATCCACAGGCCGGAGGCACTGGAGTCGCGAGACATAAAGCAGCTCACCAAAAGATGCAGGCCAGGATGCACTCGAGGTTGTGTGGCTGAAGATTCTGGTCATTGGAGGTACATTCAGGTTGGGGCTACTTGGAGCCTTTAGATCTTCTTGGAAACAAGTGAGCAAGCCTTTGCAAATGCAAGTTGATGCAGGGCACAGGGCTTTGGATATTGCAACACCCACGAGGGATACTGGCATCAAACTTGGTGAGAGGACAGGGCAGGCCTCAGGAGCTGTGGAAAACCACCACATGTGTTGCTGAGCCTTTGGAGTCCAAAGGAGCACAGGATAAGCAGACCAGTCGACTTAGTTGTGGGGTCTGCGAATGCAGGGGAGTGACTCCTTCATTCCAAGGGAGATTCCTTCAATTGTCTTTGATGGTTCACAGGCCTTGGATGGTTCCTGTATGATGCCCAGGCACAGATGACGCACCAAACTGGAAGGGAGATGAAGTCAGAACCAAACAAAGTCCAGCAAAGTCCAGAGTGCCAAGACGGTAGAAGTAGAAGTAGAAGTGGTGTCTGATCTGAATCTTATCCCACGATTAATTTAGGGACCTACACCCTGGTAAGCCCTTAAGTACCCTAGGGGTTGGGTTGGGATGATTCAGGTGACCGGGGGGGAGGTTAATACTATGTCTTGTGTCCAGTTTCACTTCAGAGGGGGAGCCAACGGCTCCCAGAACTGGTTTGAATTGGACTATGCACGGGGACACCAATAGTGACCCTCTTGCAGACTTTCTGCCACTGACAATCACACCCACCCGGCCTGTTACACCTCCCTGTGACATGATGCCTATTGTTCCACCTTCCTCTGCTTGAGCTTGGCTCCGCAGCAAGAGGGCAGAAATGTGTTTCTGGTCAGCAGCAACCATTTTGTGCTGTCTGTGTCTAGAAGGTTGTCACCGGTAAAACTAAGAGCCTAACAGAGGGCTCTTCCAGTGCTAGATATCAAACATGATAGGATTCGTTGCAGCCAGTATTAAGATGGTCATCACGTAATTAACCGGTGCCCCTCTATATAGTATATGGCTGCTTCACTGACAATCATGGAGAATGGATTCCTTAGGCTGCAGGGGGGTCCTGCTAATGCAGGGGCACCCTCTCACTTAGAATCAAGCACCCTGCCTTCAGAATTGCAAAGGCCTGCATTAGTGGTGACTTATAGGTTTTATGTGCAGTGACCCTTAGATATAGGAAAACTAGTGCAAGCACCAACTTACACAGACTGCAATGGCAGGCCTGTAGTTCCATTTTGCATGGTCTCAAATGGGTGGCATAATGCTTGCCTTAGCCTATGAGAGACCTCTGGTGTACCTATACCCTGGGTACCTTAGTACCATATACTAGGGTCTCATACCCCTGTATCCAATCTGAGATGCACCTAGGTACTAAACACAACAATGAAGAGAGAAAGCAGATAGACTGGGGTCCTGATTAGCAGGATCCCTGTCAGGCTAGTCAAAAATAGGATCACATCAAGCAAAAAGTAGGGCTAACCATAGAAGAAGAAACTATTTTCCTACAGTCAGATCCTCCCATCAGAACTCAATTCACAGTTGTATGTCTAAGTTTCAAGCGACAGAGAAAATAAATCTCAAAAAACATAAGCATGATTTGCAATTAATAGATCCATGGCAGGAAGATCATACTTGGGTAGCTTATATACTTGTTATTCACAGTGGTCTAAAACGGCATTGCAACTAAATTAATTTTATTATCTCAGGCAATTAAGAGGAGGGGTCTAATACCTGGGCAAACCTGTTCTGGGATCATTCAGTAATCTCTATCATAATTGAATTGGATACTTCTGCTAAGGACAGGCTCAGATGGTAGTTTAATAGGTCTCTCTCTGTTCACTAACCTGCGCTGGAAATTTCAGATATGAGAACTTTGATAAAATAAGATTTATTGATTGTAACACAGCAGCAGGGTTTGTAGTCTGGGAGGCTTTTACAGCTACAGCACGGGGTTTGTTATATCATACACAGCTAGTCAGAATAAGCAGTGGGTCTCACTGACAAAGGACTTGCAGTTCGCATTGGATAATACTACAGGATTCTGTACTAGGTTGGGGAGCTGGCAGGTCACCACAAAAGAGCTGGAAAGGACCAAGCAAAATCTTAGGGATTTTTTCATACTTGAAGAAATAAGTAGTTCAAGGACGTATCAGCAATAGATGTACAGTCAGCAACTTGGATAATTCTTGGCCTGGTGTACCCGAAGCAAGCAGGATAAACAAGTAATTAGGCAAATAGAGAATCTCAATAACCATTAATTAGTCTCCCAGGAGGAGGTTGTTGGCCAGGTTGTTTTTACAGCATTATAGTAGAATACATGAGCTACCTACCCAGCTACACTTTCTGATATTGAACAATACTATTGTACTATCCATTTTTCCCAATTGCAAGATCTTAGGTGGAGGCCATCTTGGAAAAATAACAGCCTCTAAAGTTAAAGAAGCAATGGCTTTCCCACCAAATGTTATAAGGCTTTTTCAAAAGAATTAGTATCCTCCTAGTAGATGTATTTAATGGTATAATGGAAGGTCAGGAGATTCCTTCCACCTTTAAGGAATCCACTATAACTAGCTTTTTGAAGAAGGATGCATCCCCTACTATTGCTAGCTCATATCTTTCAATAGGATTATAAATTACTGACGAATGTTTGGGCTGCTCGGATTACCCCTGCTGCTCAATTGCTAATTCATAAGGATCAGAGCAGATTTGTAGCCAATAGATTATTAACATTGAAAACAAATTTTTAAATCTATGTGATTATTTCTCGCATGATCACACATCAATTGTAATGATGTGCATTTGATTTAGTTAATTGGGATGCCTTGTTCTATAGCTTGGGTAAACTTGGGTCCCCCAATCAATTTACAAGTATTACTTGAAAATACATATTAAGGGGCCCAGGCCACGATTGTCATTAATTGTAGAATAGTGGACTCATTGGTAATAAAGAGAGGTACCCAGCAGGTTTGCCCCATCTCCTATTTTATTTGCTTCTTTTATCAAACCATTGGTGGGAAAGATCCGAAAAATGGAAGCAATTTGTTCACCCATTGCAGACATGCCCAAAATAAAGATATTTGGGGAAGATATCATCTTATATTTGAAGTAAGGTGAGTTAAATATACAAGGGGCATTTAATCTGATTAAAGTATTTACTGATGTTGGTGGTTAGTGGGTTAATCAAAGTAAAATGGATCTGCTTTTATTCAATGCATTAGCTCGAGATCTTCCTGTGTTTTTTTAAAGCAACAGGCTAGCTTACAGGGGCCAATTATTTGTTATTTGCGTATATTTGCGGCAAACAGTACTACTTGTTATTTCTACTACACTACACAACCATGTTAAGAAAAGTTAAAGAATTATTAGAAAGGTGGTTGGTTCTTCCATTGACACTGATAGGGAGTGTTTCTCTAATAAACACTTTCATTTTAGTACTATTTCTTTTTCTTTTTAGTATGTTCCCGTAAAAGTTAGCAGCTCTTTTTTCAGGAAGTACATTTTCTGGTTGGAGTATGAAAGCCTTTAGAATGAAGTTTCCAATACTGAAACTTGATAGGACCCAAATGGGTCTAGCTCTCCCACACTTATATCAGTATGCTTGATATCATGGTATGAATTATTGATGGCCAAGGAGTGTTAGAAGCATTTCTTTTTAAGAAAGATGGTTCAGGAATCCGTAATAAATCACCCAACTGTCATAAAAAATGCAAAACTGCCTAAGTAAACTCCCTATAAGTTCATTCAGGAGCTACATAGCAGGATTGCTGTCCTTTTTAGTTCTTGCCAAATTGCAACTAGTTATAGGTATCTTTAGCTGCATTACTGTAACTATTTTGGCTTAAATTTATCAAGGGCAACAATAGGTTTCTGGAACTCTAAGGGATTTAAGGAACTAAGGGCCAGATGTAGCTAGCCCAATACCGGTCGGTAACGCCGAAATTCGGTAATTTTGGCCGTTACCGACCGGTATGTAGAAAATGAGATGTAGGAGTTAAAATGTTACCAAATCGGAAAATATGAGTCGTTATTTTCCCGAATCGGAAAATACCGAATCCATAGTTACCGAATTCTTATTTATCGAATTGGTAAATAAGAAATGGTAAAAAATGCCTATGGAGATGTAGGAAACCAAAAAAATACTGAATTCTATGAAATTTGGTATTTAAGAGTCGGTATTTACCATGGATTGAAAGAAGGTGGTAACCAGGTGCAGGCTATAAAATAAGGCCCCAAAATGCAACAGTGTAACCAGAATGGCGGCTTTCTACGTCATAGCAAGGGGCAAGGAATACAGGCAGCAGGAGAGAGGGAATGGATAAGGGAGGAGCAAGTGTACAGGCAGAGGATAACACTTTTCCAACTGACTGAGCCAGAGATACTGCAAAGGTACAGGCTATACCCCCAAACCATCCTGGACCCGATCAGGGACCTGCACCCACTCCTGGAGCCCCCACCACCAAGGGCGCACGCCATCCCACCCCATGTGCAGGGGTGCTGTGTAGCCTACACCGGCTTGCCTCTTGGAGTTACCAAAGTGTGATTGCTGCAGTAGGTGGTGTGTCCCAGAGCTGCCTGTCCCATTTCTTTAGGAAGTTCCTTGAGGCTATGATGCAGAGCATGCATCATTATATTTGTTTCCCTGACACACCTGTGGAACTTGCAAAGACCAAGACAGATTTATATCAACTGGCACACTTCCCTCACGTGATAGGCTGCATAGATGGCACCCACATCCCACTCTGCCCACCTGCAGCCACAGAACACATATACAGGAAACGGAAGTCAACGAACTCCATCAATGTGCAGGTGATATGCAACGCTGGCAACATCATTACAGACATTGTGGCTGAATTCCCTGGGAGTACCCATGGCTCGTATATATTCCAGAACAGTGGGATATGCACACGCCTAGTCGCTGGAGATTTTGGGGACGGATATCTGCTAGGTAAATGACTTTGACACACCCTGACAGTCATAGCAGATGAATGTATCATGATTATGTAATTAATGGCACTCTCTTTTCCACCTAGGCGATAGCGCATATGCCCTGCGGTCCTTTGTGCTCACCCCCTACCTCAATCCATCTACCAGGAGTGAGAGGCGTTACAATGTGGCTCACAGATCTACTCGCAACGTTGTGGAACGCACATTTGGACTCCTCAAGAGCAGGTTCCGCTGCCTCTACAAGAGCGGAGGTGCACGCCAGTATAGTTCAATCCTGTGCTGCAAAATGATTGCGACCTGTGACATGTTGCACAATCTTAGTTACCAAAAAATACTGCCAATACTGCGCATACTAATTAGCAAGTTAACAATTGAGGTAACCTTCACTCAATTGAAAAGACCACTTTTTTAGTCAATTATCTCTTTGAATCAATCTTTTATTTTCGCTTATTTGTTAGCATAAATTTATGAATTTTCACGTTTACATACAAAAGGTGTTCAAACGAATTTCTGAAATATATTACACATCAGTGTGTTCAGGGGAAAAAAATTGAACCGCAGTCCCTAATGAGAAAAAAGCGGGGACTACTTAGTAAGATTTGTGAGACAACAGGACAATTCACCAAAAGACAATGTTAGACACATACTCGTGAACACTGATGGACGCTAGACAAACAAAGTAACCAGTAATGAAAGATGTGCGCAAGGTTGTTTTCAGAGAACAGGGGTGCAACGTACTAAAATGATAGGGGTCTGCACAATGGTATTTTTGTGACAGGTGGCCTAATTACATAATGAACTCAAAGTGGTTATTCGCACACATTGGGCTGGACCATCGAAATATGCTTCACATTTTCATTCAATTTAGTAATCGATTGGTCAATGTGTTAACAATCAACACAAAACACGGTCAAAATAATCCGCAGATTGCAACAAAATCATATGACAAGGTCACAGCAGTGACCGCAGTTTTTTATAATCACAAAAACTCAACAGGGTCGACGCGTTTCGAATCCCTTTGGCACTCAAAGGATTCTCTTCAGGACCACACAAAATAAATCTGAAAAAACAAATAGAAGGAATAGCAGTCAGTCCAATACGACGAGCAACCCTCAACTTACATTCAGGTCAGCACACAAAACAGGTCCTACCTGTGTTCTGTAGTGGGGGTATTCTTGTTTAAGATTCTGTGTAGAGGAGACAGAGTTTGAATTATTAGAAACTGGGGCCCAAGGTTGCATTTATAATAGGTCGATGTCCCAGGAAAATGTACTCACTTGGATAGCGGGAGTATGATTTGCAACAGAGCTTCTTATTGACCAGGTAGTCGCAGGGCGGATGTTTTTCTTTTTCATTTACTAGAAACCGTGATTGTCGTTTTCTAAGAAAGAAACAAGGGTACGGTATTTTAAAAGGTGGGAGTAACATTTTTAAATTAATCAGTGGAGCGGTATAAATCATGTAGGAATGAGTCGGCACACTTAAGACTAGAACTTAGCCGCGAGATATGCCCGCCACCGTGATCGGAGGAACGTTCGCGGTTATTACAGTCCGAAGTGACATCAAGGGGTTGCGGATGCGTTTGAGATAGTTGGCAAGGAGTGGGAATCCGGATTCTTACCTCGGTTCAAAGTCTGGATCGACTGTTCGGGGTCGCTTCCTTGAAAGTCGGCGCCATGTAACAATCTCCGGGTTAGCTCTCCTAAATGCGAGCGAGCTTCCGGGTTTGTTTGGCGCAAGTGCTGTAGGGAAATGTAGTTTGGGTGGGGTGATCCGCGGATGGCTGTATGTGGTGCATAGAGTACGAGCTCCAAACTACAATTTGATGTTTCATGCAGAGATTTAATGAAATTTTCTTTCACACACGTGAAAGATGGTTCGATAGTGGAATGAAGAAGATCTCTGGAATTGGTATTGTCCAAAGTGGGGATCATTAAAGGGTCGTATATTTGGGACAAAAAATGCAGGTTCGGTCTCGGGCAGCCAAATTAATTATAAGTTGTACAGTTCTGACATTTCATTCAAGCCACATACCGTGGTATTAAATTTCAAGATAAGCATTGCTTCCCGTTGTCGCAATCTGGCCTCCACGTCTCCGCCTCTCGGGTCAGGTTCGATCTTGGAAATAATTGTCCATTTTAAATCATTTTCCGAATGGAAGTGCTCAATCCAATGTTGTACAAGGGGGGCTGTCAGCACTTTTTTCTTAATGCGAGATTTGTGCTGAGACATCCTTTGTCGAGCTTCTTGGTTAGTCTTCCCAATGTATCGTTTTTTACATGGGCATAGGATTCCGTAGACGATATTTCTTGTCTTACAGTTAGTAAATTGTTCATGTTTCCATGAGATGCCCTCATGTTGAAACAAATTACCTTCCATGGTGGAGGAACAGCAAACACACGTACCGCATTTACGGTGGCCAGTGATGGGAGGGAGATTCACATATTCTCGTAATGTTGGCTTTTGTGTTTTGGGTACTGCTGCCCGCACTATTTGGTTTGCTATGCTTTTGTCTTTTTTAAAACCAAAGAGTGGTACTTCAGAAAACTGGGTATCAAGATCTTTTAAAAGATGCCAGTTTTGCAAGATGATTTACTTGAAAGAATTGGATGAAGGGCAATAAGTAGATACACAAACCGTTCGTTTGAGGGGTTTCTTCACTTTTTTTATGAGAAGTTCTTATCGTGGGGTCCACCATGCTCGTTTGATAGATTGCCGTAGTAGTTTTAAGGGGTATCCACGTTCAAGAAGTCTTTCCTTAAGGGCATGTGCATGGTACATGTATTCGTCCTTGAAGGAACAGTTCCTTCGGATGTGGAGGAATTGACCTACCGGTAGGTTTTGTTTTAGGCTTCTTGGGTGGTTGCTTGTAAAATCCAATGCTTTGTTTCGGTCGTTTTTTTTCTTAAAAAGCGTTGTTACCAACTGGCCGTTAGTGCAGTATATCTCGACATCTAAGAAAGATAAACGAGTTTTTGATGTTTGGAGACTGAACTTGATGTCTTTTGTTCTGTTGTTGAGCCATTCATGAAATAATGCAAGCTGTTCTGAGGTGCCCGACCAAGTGAAGAAGATGTCATCAATGAACCTAACCCATCCACCCAACCATTGGTGGAATGGGTTATTGTTGTGGATATATTTCTCCTCATATTGGCTCATAAAAAGGATTGCCAGTTCCGGGGCAAAAGGAGAGCCCATGGCTACTCCTTTTATTTGAAAATAAAAATCATCTTTGAATTAGAAGTAATTTTTGGTCAATGCCAATTTGGCTAGTTCCAAGATAAATTTGGTTGGAATTTTTGTTGGACGTGGTCGTTTCTCGAGATAGAATTCCAAAACTTCCAGAGCTTGGTCCTGCGGAATTTGAGTGTATAACGACACTATGTCCATGCTCGCTAAAAGATCTTGATTCTCATTGAATGGAAATTGTTGTAATTTGTTCAGAAAATCAGTAGTATCCTGGAGGAAAGATTTGACTTCGAAGGTGAATGGTTTTAGAAAAAAATCAATAAATTTCGACACAGGTTCAAATAGTGAATCGCATCCAGAAATGATGGGTCTTCCTGGTGGTTTTTGCTCATCCTTATGTACTTTTGGGAGCACATAAAATAAAGGAATTCGTGGGTATTTGTTGGCCAAATAGATGTATTCATTCTTGCCAAGGAATCCTTGCTCTGAGCCCCTAGTTAGGATTTTAGATAGTTCGTTCTTCAGTTCGGTGGTTGGATCTGCATTAATTTTGCGATAACATTCTGTATCAGATAGTTGTCTTGTGGCTTCGGCTATATAGTCGTTTGTGCCCCAGATGACAATGGCACCGCCTTTGTCGGCTTGCTTTACTATGATGTTTTCATCGTTTTGAATAGATTTTAATGCTTCTTTTTGACCTTGAGACAAATTTGATTTGACGTATCTGCTTTTCGTCTTCTCCTGTGCCGCCATGGCGGATAGGACTGTTTTTTCAAAATAAATGACTTCCTTGGGGACTTTGTGTGTCGGTGGACAAAAGCTCGATTTTCTTCTTAGTCCTGTAGTTTCAGTTTGTTGACAGGTGTCTTTGTCTGAGAAGAAAGTGACTAGTCTGATTTTTCTACAAAACTCGATAAATTCTAGCTTTAACCGAACAAAATCCGTTGGTTTCGTTGGGACAAAAGTGAGTCCCTTTTGCAAAACACTAGCTTCCATGGGAGTGAGAATTTTATTTGAAAGATTGTAAATTGAGGCTTTTTCTAGTTTTTGTAATTCTGTCGCCTCGTTGACATCTCCCAAGGTTGCTGAAATCTCGTTTTTCCTCTGGTTTTTGGTTGGCCCTGTGCTAAAAAAGATTGCTGTTGTTGTTGTTGGTGGGTCTGTTGATAATTCTGTTGGTACTGTTGTTGGAAATTGTTTTGGTAACCACCTCTGCATGTAAATTGAGGGCGCGGAATACCTTGATCTGATTCACTTCCGCCTGATGATGACGTATCCGAGAAAGTCAAGTATTTTGTCCGAGATCTACCCTGGTTGTCCGGAAGAAATCGTCGCGCTTCGGGGCGAGAATAGAAGTCTTGTTGGAGGTATGGATAGGCTTTTTCAAAGGTAAAATTGCGTTTATCCCTTTCAAAGTTACTATCCTTTTGTTGGACGGTGAAATCTTTGAATTCCAAAATCTCCTTCTCAACTTTTTCAAGCAAGTTCTTACAGTCTTGGATCAAAGGATTTGATTGATTTCTGTCTCTAGAGTCTCAATCTCTTCCAATTGTAATTTAGATAAACGTTGTGCTGTTTCAATAGTCAGGACCATTAAGTCCCGGCTACATTTAGTTTCAATATAGCTGAAGCCTTTTTTGTAGATATTGTCCTCTGTAAATATTACCGGTATATTTTTGACTATTAATCCTGATGGAATGGTGCCTGACCTGAGATGTTGGAGAAGATAGTGGCCATGTAGGTCGGTGCAAATTTGTTTTTTCTTTAAACGAATGAGTTTGTCTGATTCATTGTTACTCTGAGCACTGCTACTAAGAGTGGCTGATCCAAATAAAGGAGGGTTGCAAAAAAGTTTTTTAATATGGTCTTCGCTATAAGCGAATGTTTGTTCCTCGGACATAATCAATGGAAAAATAATAAAAATAATAAAATTAATAGATCCATGGCAGGAAGATCATACTTGGGTAGCTTATATACTTGTTATTCACAGTGGTCTAAAACGGCATTGCAACTAAATTAATTTTATTATCTCAGGCAATTAAGAGGAGGGGTCTAATACCTGGGCAAACCTGTTCTGGGATCATTCAGTAATCTCTATCATAATTGAATTGGATACTTCTGCTAAGGACAGGCTCAGATGGTAGTTTAATAGGTCTCTCTCTGTTCACTAACCTGCGCTGGAAATTTCAGATATGAGAACTTTGATAAAATAAGATTTATTGATTGTAACACAGCAGCAGGGTTTGTAGTCTGGGAGGCTTTTACAGCTACAGCACGGGGTTTGTTATATCATACACAGCTAGTCAGAATAAGCAGTGGGTCTCACTGACAAAGGACTTGCAGTTCGCATTGGATAATACTACAGGATTCTGTACTAGGTTGGGGAGCTGGCAGGTCACCACAAAAGAGCTGGAAAGGACCAAGCAAAATCTTAGGGATTTTTTCATACTTGAAGAAATAAGTAGTTCAAGGACGTATCAGCAATAGATGTACAGTCAGCAACTTGGATAATTCTTGGCCTGGTGTACCCGAAGCAAGCAGGATAAACAAGTAATTAGGCAAATAGAGAATCTCAATAACCATTAATTAGTCTCCCAGGAGGAGGTTGTTGGCCAGGTTGTTTTTACAGCATTATAGTAGAATACATGAGCTACCTACCCAGCTACACTTTCTGATATTGAACAATACTATTGTACTATCCATTTTTCCCAATTGCAAGATCTTAGGTGGAGGCCATCTTGGAAAAATAACAGCCTCTAAAGTTAAAGAAGCAATGGCTTTCCCACCAAATGTTATAAGGCTTTTTCAAAAGAATTAGTATCCTCCTAGTAGATGTATTTAATGGTATAATGGAAGGTCAGGGGATTCCTTCCACCTTTAAGGAATCCACTATAACTAGCTTTTTGAAGAAGGATGCATCCCCTACTATTGCTAGCTCATATCTTTCAATAGGATTATAAATTACTGACGAATGTTTGGGCTGCTCGGATTACCCCTGCTGCTCAATTGCTAATTCATAAGGATCAGAGCAGATTTGTAGCCAATAGATTATTAACATTGAAAACAAATTTTTAAATCTATGTGATTATTTCTCGCATGATCACACATCAATTGTAATGATGTGCATTTGATTTAGTTAATTGGGATGCCTTGTTCTATAGCTTGGGTAAACTTGGGTCCCCCAATCAATTTACAAGTATTACTTGAAAATACATATTAAGGGGCCCAGGCCACGATTGTCATTAATTGTAGAATAGTGGACTCATTGGTAATAAAGAGAGGTACCCAGCAGGTTTGCCCCATCTCCTATTTTATTTGCTTCTTTTATCAAACCATTGGTGGGAAAGATCCGAAAAATGGAAGCAATTTGTTCACCCATTGCAGACATGCCCAAAATAAAGATATTTGGGGAAGATATCATCTTATATTTGAAGTAAGGTGAGTTAAATATACAAGGGGCATTTAATCTGATTAAAGTATTTACTGATGTTGGTGGTTAGTGGGTTAATCAAAGTAAAATGGATCTGCTTTTATTCAATGCATTAGCTCGAGATCTTCCTGTGTTTTTTTAAAGCAACAGGCTAGCTTACAGGGGCCAATTATTTGTTATTTGCGTATATTTGCGGCAAACAGTACTACTTGTTATTTCTACTACACTACACAACCATGTTAAGAAAAGTTAAAGAATTATTAGAAAGGTGGTTGGTTCTTCCATTTACACTGATAGGGAGTGTTTCTCTAATAAACACTTTAATTTTAGTACTATTTCTTTTTCTTTTTAGTATGTTCCCGTAAAAGTTAGCAGCTCTTTTTTCAGGAAGTACATTTTCTGGTTGGAGTATGAAAGCCTTTAGAATGAAGTTTCCAATACTGAAACTTGATAGGACCCAAATGGGTCTAGCTCTCCCACACTTTCAAGCATATTATCAAGCAGTATGCTTGATATCATGGTATGAATTATTGATGGCCAAGGAGTGTTAGAAGCATTTCTTTTTAAGAAAGATGGTTCAGGAATCCGTAATAAATCACCCAACTGTCATAAAAAATGCAAAACTGCCTAAGTAAACTCCCTATAAGTTCATTCAGGAGCTACATAGCAGGATTGCTGTCCTTTTTAGTTCTTGCCAAATTGCAACTAGTTATAGGTATCTTTAGCTGCATTACTGTAACTATTTTGGCTTAAATTTATCAAGGGCAACAATAGGTTTCTGGAACTCTAAGGGATTTAAGGAACTAAGGGCCAGATGTAGCTAGCCCAATACCGGTCGGTAACGCCGAAATTCGGTAATTTTGGCCGTTACCGACCGGTATGTAGAAAATGAGATGTAGGAGTTAAAATGTTACCAAATCGGAAAATATGAGTCGTTATTTTCCCGAATCGGAAAATACCGAATCCATAGTTACCGAATTCTTATTTATCGAATTGGTAAATAAGAAATGGTAAAAAATGCCTATGGAGATGTAGGAAACCAAAAAAATACTGAATTCTATGAAATTTGGTATTTAAGAGTCGGTATTTACCATGGATTGAAAGAAGGTGGTAACCAGGTGCAGGCTATAAAATAAGGCCCCAAAATGCAACAGTGTAACCAGAATGGCGGCTTTCTACGTCATAGCAAGGGGCAAGGAATACAGGCAGCAGGAGAGAGGGAATGGATAAGGGAGGAGCAAGTGTACAGGCAGAGGATAACACTTTTCCAACTGACTGAGCCAGAGATACTGCAAAGGTACAGGCTATACCCCCAAACCATCCTGGACCCGATCAGGGACCTGCACCCACTCCTGGAGCCCCCAACACCAAGGGCGCACGCCATCCCACCCCATGTGCAGGGGTGCTGTGTAGCCTACACCGGCTTGCCTCTTGGAGTTACCAAAGTGTGATTGCTGCAGTAGGTGGTGTGTCCCAGAGCTGCCTGTCCCATTTCTTTAGGAAGTTCCTTGAGGCTATGATGCAGAGCATGCATCATTATATTTGTTTCCCTGACACACCTGTGGAACTTGCAAAGACCAAGACAGATTTATATCAACTGGCACACTTCCCTCACGTGATAGGCTGCATAGATGGCACCCACATCCCACTCTGCCCACCTGCAGCCACAGAACACATATACAGGAAACGGAAGTCAACGAACTCCATCAATGTGCAGGTGATATGCAACGCTGGCAACATCATTACAGACATTGTGGCTGAATTCCCTGGGAGTACCCATGGCTCGTATATATTCCAGAACAGTGGGATATGCACACGCCTAGTCGCTGGAGATTTTGGGGACGGATATCTGCTAAGTAAATGACTTTGACACACCCTGACAGTCATAGCAGATGAATGTATCATGATTATGTAATTAATGGCACTCTCTTTTCCACCTAGGCGATAGCGCATATGCCCTGCGGTCCTTTGTGCTCACCCCCTACCTCAATCCATCTACCAGGAGTGAGAGGCGTTACAATGTGGCTCACAGATCTACTCGCAACGTTGTGGAACGCACATTTGGACTCCTCAAGAGCAGGTTCCGCTGCCTCTACAAGAGCGGAGGTGCACGCCAGTATAGTTCAATCCTGTGCTGCAAAATGATTGCGACCTGTGACATGTTGCACAATCTTAGTTACCAAAAAAGACTGCCAATACTGCGCATACTAATTAGCAAGTTAACAATTGAGGTAACCTTCACTCAATTGAAAAGACCACTTTTTTAGTCAATTATCTCTTTGAATCAATCTTTTATTTTCGCTTATTTGTTAGCATAAATTTATGAATTTTCACGTTTACATACAAAAGGTGTTCAAACGAATTTCTGAAATATATTACACATCAGTGTGTTCAGGGGAAAAAAATTGAACCGCAGTCCCTAATGAGAAAAAAGCGGGGACTACTTAGTAAGATTTGTGAGACAACAGGACAATTCACCAAAAGACAATGTTAGACACATACTCGTGAACACTGATGGACGCTAGACAAACAAAGTAACCAGTAATGAAAGATGTGCGCAAGGTTGTTTTCAGAGAACAGGGGTGCAACGTACTAAAATGATAGGGGTCTGCACAATGGTATTTTTGTGACAGGTGGCCTAATTACATAATGAACTCAAAGTGGTTATTCACACACATTGGGCTGGACCATCGAAATATGCTTCACATTTTCATTCAATTTAGTAATCGATTGGTCAATGTGTTAACAATCAACACAAAACACGGTCAAAATAATCCGCAGATTGCAACAAAATCATATGACAAGGTCACAGCAGTGACCGCAGTTTTTTATAATCACAAAAACTCAACAGGGTCGACGCGTTTCGAATCCCTTTGGCACTCAAAGGATTCTCTTCAGGACCACACAAAATAAATCTGAAAAAACAAATAGAAGGAATAGCAGTCAGTCCAATACGACGAGCAACCCTCAACTTACATTCAGGTCAGCACACAAAACAGGTCCTACCTGTGTTCTGTAGTGGGGGTATTCTTGTTTAAGATTCTGTGTAGAGGAGACAGAGTTTGAATTATTAGAAACTGGGGCCCAAGGTTGCATTTATAATAGGTCGATGTCCCAGGAAAATGTACTCACTTGGATAGCGGGAGTATGATTTGCAACAGAGCTTCTTATTGACCAGGTAGTCGCAGGGCGGATGTTTTTCTTTTTCATTTACTAGAAACCGTGATTGTCGTTTTCTAAGAAAGAAACAAGGGTACGGTATTTTAAAAGGTGGGAGTAACATTTTTAAATTAATCAGTGGAGCGGTATAAATCATGTAGGAATGAGTCGGCACACTTAAGACTAGAACTTAGCCGCGAGATATGCCCGCCACCGTGATCGGAGGAACGTTCGCGGTTATTACAGTCCGAAGTGACATCAAGGGGTTGCGGATGCGTTTGAGATAGTTGGCAAGGAGTGGGAATCCGGATTCTTACCTCGGTTCAAAGTCTGGATCGACTGTTCGGGGTCGCTTCCTTGAAAGTCGGCGCCATGTAACAATCTCCGGGTTAGCTCTCCTAAATGCGAGCGAGCTTCCGGGTTTGTTTGGCGCAAGTGCTGTAGGGAAATGTAGTTTGGGTGGGGTGATCCGCGGATGGCTGTATGTGGTGCATAGAGTACGAGCTCCAAACTACAATTTGATGTTTCATGCAGAGATTTAATGAAATTTTCTTTCACACACGTGAAAGATGGTTCGATAGTGGAATGAAGAAGATCTCTGGAATTGGTATTGTCCAAAGTGGGGATCATTAAAGGGTCGTATATTTGGGACAAAAAATGCAGGTTCGGTCTCGGGCAGCCAAATTAATTATAAGTTGTACAGTTCTGACATTTCATTCAAGCCACATACCGTGGTATTAAATTTCAAGATAAGCATTGCTTCCCGTTGTCGCAATCTGGCCTCCACGTCTCCGCCTCTCGGGTCAGGTTCGATCTTGGAAATAATTGTCCATTTTAAATCATTTTCCGAATGGAAGTGCTCAATCCAATGTTGTACAAGGGGGGCTGTCAGCACTTTTTTCTTAATGCGAGATTTGTGCTGAGACATCCTTTGTCGAGCTTCTTGGTTAGTCTTCCCAATGTATCGTTTTTTACATGGGCATAGGATTCCGTAGACGATATTTCTTGTCTTACAGTTAGTAAATTGTTCATGTTTCCATGAGATGCCCTCATGTTGAAACAAATTACCTTCCATGGTGGAGGAACAGCAAACACACGTACCGCATTTACGGTGGCCAGTGATGGGAGGGAGATTCACATATTCTCGTAATGTTGGCTTTTGTGTTTTGGGTACTGCTGCCCGCACTATTTGGTTTGCTATGCTTTTGTCTTTTTTAAAAGCAAAGAGTGGTACTTCAGAAAACTGGGTATCAAGATCTTTTAAAAGATGGCAGTTTTGCAAGATGATTTACTTGAAAGAATTGGATGAAGGGCAATAAGTAGATACACAAACCGTTCGTTTGAGGGGTTTCTTCACTTTTTTTATGAGAAGTTCTTATCGTGGGGTCCACCATGCTCGTTTGATAGATTGCCGTAGTAGTTTTAAGGGGTATCCACGTTCAAGAAGTCTTTCCTTAAGGGCATGTGCATGGTACATGTATTCGTCCTTGAAGGAACAGTTCCTTCGGATGCGGAGGAATTGACCTACCGGTAGGTTTTGTTTTAGGCTTCTTGGGTGGTTGCTTGTAAAATCCAATGCTTTGTTTCGGTCGTTTTTTTTCTTAAAAAGCGTTGTTACCAACTGGCCGTTAGTGCAGTATATCTCGACATCTAAGAAAGATAAACGAGTTTTTGATGTTTGGAGACTGAACTTGATGTCTTTTGTTCTGTTGTTGAGCCATTCATGAAATAATGCAAGCTGTTCTGAGGTGCCCGACCAAGTGAAGAAGATGTCATCAATGAACCTAACCCATCCACCCAACCATTGGTGGAATGGGTTATTGTTGTGGATATATTTCTCCTCATATTGGCTCATAAAAAGGATTGCCAGTTCCGGGGCAAAAGGACAGCCCATGGCTACTCCTTTTATTTGAAAATAAAAATCATCTTTGAATTAGAAGTAATTTTTGGTCAATGCCAATTTGGCTAGTTCCAAGATAAATTTGGTTGGAATTTTTGTTGGACGTGGTCGTTTCTCGAGATAGAATTCCAAAACTTCCAGAGCTTGGTCCTGCGGAATTTGAGTGTATAACGACACTATGTCCATGCTCGCTAAAAGATCTTGATTCTCATTGAATGGAAATTGTTGTAATTTGTTCAGAAAATCAGTAGTATCCTGGAGGAAAGATTTGACTTCGAAGGTGAATGGTTTTAGAAAAAAATCAATAAATTTCGACACAGGTTCAAATAGTGAATCGCATCCAGAAATGATGGGTCTTCCTGGTGGTTTTTGCTCATCCTTATGTACTTTTGGGAGCACATAAAATAAAGGAATTCGTGGGTATTTGTTGGCCAAATAGATGTATTCATTCTTGCCAAGGAATCCTTGCTCTGAGCCCCTAGTTAGGATTTTAGATAGTTCGTTCTTCAGTTCGGTGGTTGGATCTGCATTAATTTTGCGATAACATTCTGTATCAGATAGTTGTCTTGTGGCTTCGGCTATATAGTCGTTTGTGCCCCAGATGACAATGGCACCGCCTTTGTCGGCTTGCTTTACTATGATGTTTTCATCGTTTTGAATAGATTTTAATGCTTCTTTTTGACCTTGAGACAAATTTGATTTGACGTATCTGCTTTTCGTCTTCTCCTGTGCCGCCATGGCGGATAGGACTGTTTTTTCAAAATAAATGACTTCCTTGGGGACTTTGTGTGTCGGTGGACAAAAGCTCGATTTTCTTCTTAGTCCTGTAGTTTCAGTTTGTTGACAGGTGTCTTTGTCTGAGAAGAAAGTGACTAGTCTGATTTTTCTACAAAACTCGATAAATTCTAGCTTTAACCGAACAAAATCCGTTGGTTTCGTTGGGACAAAAGTGAGTCCCTTTTGCAAAACACTAGCTTCCATGGGAGTGAGAATTTTATTTGAAAGATTGTAAATTGAGGCTTTTTCTAGTTTTTGTAATTCTGTCGCCTCGTTGACATCTCCCAAGGTTGCTGAAATCTCGTTTTTCCTCTGGTTTTTGGTTGGCCCTGTGCTAAAAAAGATTGCTGTTGTTGTTGTTGGTGGGTCTGTTGATAATTCTGTTGGTACTGTTGTTGGAAATTGTTTTGGTAACCACCTCTGCATGTAAATTGAGGGCGCGGAATACCTTGATCTGATTCACTTCCGCCTGATGATGACGTATCCGAGAAAGTCAAGTATTTTGTCCGAGATCTACCCTGGTTGTCCGGAAGAAATCGTCGCGCTTCGGGGCGAGAATAGAAGTCTTGTTGGAGGTATGGATAGGCTTTTTCAAAGGTAAAATTGCGTTTATCCCTTTCAAAGTTACTATCCTTTTGTTGGACGGTGAAATCTTTGAATTCCAAAATCTCCTTCTCAACTTTTTCAAGCAAGTTCTTACAGTCTTGGATCAAAGGATTTGATTTGATTTCTGTCTCTAGAGTCTCAATCTCTTCCAATTGTAATTTAGATAAACGTTGTGCTGTTTCAATAGTCAGGACCATTAAGTCCCGGCTACATTTAGTTTCAATATAGCTGAAGCCTTTTTTGTAGATATTGTCCTCTGTAAATATTACCGGTATATTTTTGACTATTAATCCTGATGGAATGGTGCCTGACCTGAGATGTTGGAGAAGATAGTGGCCATGTAGGTCGGTGCAAATTTGTTTTTTCTTTAAACAAATGAGTTTGTCTGATTCATTGTTACTCTGAGCACTGCTACTAAGAGTGGCTGATCCAAATAAAGGAGGGTTGCAAAAAAGTTTTTTAATATGGTCTTCGCTATAAGCGAATGTTTGTTCCTCGGACATAATCAATGGAAAAATAATAAAAATAATAAAATTAATAGATCCATGGCAGGAAAATCATACTTGGGTAGCTTATATACTTGTTATTCACAGTGGTCTAAAACGGCATTGCAACTAAATTAATTTTATTATCTCAGGCAATTAAGAGGAGGGGTCTAATACCTGGGCAAACCTGTTCTGGGATCATTCAGTAATCTCTATCATAATTGAATTGGATACTTCTGCTAAGGACAGGCTCAGATGGTAGTTTAATAGGTCTCTCTCTGTTCACTAACCTGCGCTGGAAATTTCAGATATGAGAACTTTGATAAAATAAGATTTATTGATTGTAACACAGCAGCAGGGTTTGTAGTCTGGGAGGCTTTTACAGCTACAGCACGGGGTTTGTTATATCATACACAGCTAGTCAGAATAAGCAGTGGGTCTCACTGACAAAGGACTTGCAGTTCGCATTGGATAATACTACAGGATTCTGTACTAGGTTGGGGAGCTGGCAGGTCACCACAAAAGAGCTGGAAAGGACCAAGCAAAATCTTAGGGATTTTTTCATACTTGAAGAAATAAGTAGTTCAAGGACGTATCAGCAATAGATGTACAGTCAGCAACTTGGATAATTCTTGGCCTGGTGTACCCGAAGCAAGCAGGATAAACAAGTAATTAGGCAAATAGAGAATCTCAATAACCATTAATTAGTCTCCCAGGAGGAGGTTGTTGGCCAGGTTGTTTTTACAGCATTATAGTAGAATACATGAGCTACCTACCCAGCTACACTTTCTGATATTGAACAATACTATTGTACTATCCATTTTTCCCAATTGCAAGATCTTAGGTGGAGGCCATCTTGGAAAAATAACAGCCTCTAAAGTTAAAGAAGCAATGGCTTTCCCACCAAATGTTATAAGGCTTTTTCAAAAGAATTAGTATCCTCCTAGTAGATGTATTTAATGGTATAATGGAAGGTCAGGAGATTCCTTCCACCTTTAAGGAATCCACTATAACTAGCTTTTTGAAGAAGGATGCATCCCCTACTATTGCTAGCTCATATCTTTCAATAGGATTATAAATTACTGACGAATGTTTGGGCTGCTCGGATTACCCCTGCTGCTCAATTGCTAATTCATAAGGATCAGAGCAGATTTGTAGCCAATAGATTATTAACATTGAAAACAAATTTTTAAATCTATGTGATTATTTCTCGCATGATCACACATCAATTGTAATGATGTGCATTTGATTTAGTTAATTGGGATGCCTTGTTCTATAGCTTGGGTAAACTTGGGTCCCCCAATCAATTTACAAGTATTACTTGAAAATACATATTAAGGGGCCCAGGCCACGATTGTCATTAATTGTAGAATAGTGGACTCATTGGTAATAAAGAGAGGTACCCAGCAGGTTTGCCCCATCTCCTATTTTATTTGCTTCTTTTATCAAACCATTGGTGGGAAAGATCCGAAAAATGGAAGCAATTTGTTCACCCATTGCAGACATGCCCAAAATAAAGATATTTGGGGAAGATATCATCTTATATTTGAAGTAAGGTGAGTTAAATATACAAGGGGCATTTAATCTGATTAAAGTATTTACTGATGTTGGTGGTTAGTGGGTTAATCAAAGTAAAATGGATCTGCTTTTATTCAATGCATTAGCTCGAGATCTTCCTGTGTTTTTTTAAAGCAACAGGCTAGCTTACAGGGGCCAATTATTTGTTATTTGCGTATATTTGCGGCAAACAGTACTACTTGTTATTTCTACTACACTACACAACCATGTTAAGAAAAGTTAAAGAATTATTAGAAAGGTGGTTGGTTCTTCCATTGGCACTGATAGGGAGTGTTTCTCTAATAAACACTTTCATTTTAGTACTATTTCTTTTTCTTTTTAGTATGTTCCCGTAAAAGTTAGCAGCTCTTTTTTCAGGAAGTACATTTTCTGGTTGGAGTATGAAAGCCTTTAGAATGAAGTTTCCAATACTGAAACTTGATAGGACCCAAATGGGTCTAGCTCTCCCACACTTTCAAGCATATTATCAAGCAGTATGCTTGATATCATGGTATGAATTATTGATGGCCAAGGAGTGTTAGAAGCATTTCTTTTTAAGAAAGATGGTTCAGGAATCCGTAATAAATCACCCAACTGTCATAAAAAATGCAAAACTGCCTAAGTAAACTCCCTATAAGTTCATTCAGGAGCTACATAGCAGGATTGCTGTCCTTTTTAGTTCTTGCCAAATTGCAACTAGTTATAGGTATCTTTAGCTGCATTACTGTAACTATTTTGGCTTAAATTTATCAAGGGCAACAATAGGTTTCTGGAACTCTAAGGGATTTAAGGAACTAAGGGCCAGATGTAGCTAGCCCAATACCGGTCGGTAACGCCGAAATTCGGTAATTTTGGCCGTTACCGACCGGTATGTAGAAAATGAGATGTAGGAGTTAAAATGTTACCAAATCGGAAAATATGAGTCGTTATTTTCCCGAATCGGAAAATACCGAATCCATAGTTACCGAATTCTTATTTATCGAATTGGTAAATAAGAAATGGTAAAAAATGCCTATGGAGATGTAGGAAACCAAAAAAATACTGAATTCTATGAAATTTGGTATTTAAGAGTCGGTATTTACCATGGATTGAAAGAAGGTGGTAACCAGGTGCAGGCTATAAAATAAGGCCCCAAAATGCAACAGTGTAACCAGAATGGCGGCTTTCTACGTCATAGCAAGGGGCAAGGAATACAGGCAGCAGGAGAGAGGGAATGGATAAGGGAGGAGCAAGTGTACAGGCAGAGGATAACACTTTTCCAACTGACTGAGCCAGAGATACTGCAAAGGTACAGGCTATACCCCCAAACCATCCTGGACCCGATCAGGGACCTGCACCCACTCCTGGAGCCCCCAACACCAAGGGCGCACGCCATCCCACCCCATGTGCAGGGGTGCTGTGTAGCCTACACCGGCTTGCCTCTTGGAGTTACCAAAGTGTGATTGCTGCAGTAGGTGGTGTGTCCCAGAGCTGCCTGTCCCATTTCTTTAGGAAGTTCCTTGAGGCTATGATGCAGAGCATGCATCATTATATTTGTTTCCCTGACACACCTGTGGAACTTGCAAAGACCAAGACAGATTTATATCAACTGGCACACTTCCCTCACGTGATAGGCTGCATAGATGGCACCCACATCCCACTCTGCCCACCTGCAGCCACAGAACACATATACAGGAAACGGAAGTCAATGAACTCCATCAATGTGCAGGTGATATGCAACGCTGGCAACATCATTACAGACATTGTGGCTGAATTCCCTGGGAGTACCCATGGCTCGTATATATTCCAGAACAGTGGGATATGCACACGCCTAGTCGCTGGAGATTTTGGGGACGGATATCTGCTAGGTAAATGACTTTGACACACCCTGACAGTCATAGCAGATGAATGTATCATGATTATGTAATTAATGGCACTCTCTTTTCCACCGAGGCGATAGCGCATATGCCCTGCGGTCCTTTGTGCTCACCCCCTACCTCAATCCATCTACCAGGAGTGAGAGGCGTTACAATGTGGCTCACAGATCTACTCGCAACGTTGTGGAACGCACATTTGGACTCCTCAAGAGCAGGTTCCGCTGCCTCTACAAGAGCGGAGGTGCACGCCAGTATAGTTCAATCCTGTGCTGCAAAATGATTGCGACCTGTGACATGTTGCACAATCTTAGTTACCAAAAAAGACTGCCAATACTGCGCATACTAATTAGCAAGTTAACAATTGAGGTAACCTTCACTCAATTGAAAAGACCACTTTTTTAGTCAATTATCTCTTTGAATCAATCTTTTATTTTCGCTTATTTGTTAGCATAAATTTATGAATTTTCACGTTTACATACAAAAGGTGTTCAAACGAATTTCTGAAATATATTACACATCAGTGTGTTCAGGGGAAAAAAATTGAACCGCAGTCCCTAATGAGAAAAAAGCGGGGACTACTTAGTAAGATTTGTGAGACAACAGGACAATTCACCAAAAGACAATGTTAGACACATACTCGTGAACACTGATGGACGCTAGACAAACAAAGTAACCAGTAATGAAAGATGTGCGCAAGGTTGTTTTCAGAGAACAGGGGTGCAACGTACTAAAATGATAGGGGTCTGCACAATGGTATTTTTGTGACAGGTGGCCTAATTACATAATGAACTCAAAGTGGTTATTCACACACATTGGGCTGGACCATCGAAATATGCTTCACATTTTCATTCAATTTAGTAATCGATTGGTCAATGTGTTAACAATCAACACAAAACACGGTCAAAATAATCCGCAGATTGCAACAAAATCATATGACAAGGTCACAGCAGTGACCGCAGTTTTTTATAATCACAAAAACTCAACAGGGTCGACGCGTTTCGAATCCCTTTGGCACTCAAAGGATTCTCTTCAGGACCACACAAAATAAATCTGAAAAAACAAATAGAAGGAATAGCAGTCAGTCCAATACGACGAGCAACCCTCAACTTACATTCAGGTCAGCACACAAAACAGGTCCTACCTGTGTTCTGTAGTGGGGGTATTCTTGTTTAAGATTCTGTGTAGAGGAGACAGAGTTTGAATTATTAGAAACTGGGGCCCAAGGTTGCATTTATAATAGGTCGATGTCCCAGGAAAATGTACTCACTTGGATAGCGGGAGTATGATTTGCAACAGAGCTTCTTATTGACCAGGTAGTCGCAGGGCGGATGTTTTTCTTTTTCATTTACTAGAAACCGTGATTGTCGTTTTCTAAGAAAGAAACAAGGGTACGGTATTTTAAAAGGTGGGAGTAACATTTTTAAATTAATCAGTGGAGCGGTATAAATCATGTAGGAATGAGTCGGCACACTTAAGACTAGAACTTAGCCGCGAGATATGCCCGCCACCGTGATCGGAGGAACGTTCGCGGTTATTACAGTCCGAAGTGACATCACGGGGTTGCGGATGCGTTTGAGATAGTTGGCAAGGAGTGGGAATCCGGATTCTTACCTCGGTTCAAAGTCTGGATCGACTGTTCGGGGTCGCTTCCTTGAAAGTCGGCGCCATGTAACAATCTCCGGGTTAGCTCTCCTAAATGCGAGCGAGCTTCCGGGTTTGTTTGGCGCAAGTGCTGTAGGGAAATGTAGTTTGGGTGGGGTGATCCGCGGATGGCTGTATGTGGTGCATAGAGTACGAGCTCCAAACTACAATTTGATGTTTCATGCGGAGATTTAATGACATTTTCTTTCACACACGTGAAAGATGGTTCGATAGTGGAATGAAGAAGATCTCTGGAATTGGTATTGTCCAAAGTGGGGATCATTAAAGGGTCGTATATTTGGGACAAAAAATGCAGGTTCGGTCTCGGGCAGCCAAATTAATTATAAGTTGTACAGTTCTGACATTTCATTCAAGCCACATACCGTGGTATTAAATTTCAAGATAAGCATTGCTTCCCGTTGTCGCAATCTGGCCTCCACGTCTCCGCCTCTCGGGTCAGGTTCGATCTTGGAAATAATTGTCCATTTTAAATCATTTTCCGAATGGAAGTGCTCAATCCAATGTTGTACAAGGGGGGCTGTCAGCACTTTTTTCTTAATGCGAGATTTGTGCTGAGACATCCTTTGTCGAGCTTCTTGGTTAGTCTTCCCAATGTATCGTTTTTTACATGGGCATAGGATTCCGTAGACGATATTTCTTGTCTTACAGTTAGTAAATTGTTCATGTTTCCATGAGATGCCCTCATGTTGAAACAAATTACCTTCCATGGTGGAGGAACAGCAAACACACGTACCGCATTTACGGTGGCCAGTGATGGGAGGGAGATTCACATATTCTCGTAATGTTGGCTTTTGTGTTTTGGGTACTGCTGCCCGCACTATTTGGTTTGCTATGCTTTTGTCTTTTTTAAAAGCAAAGAGTGGTACTTCAGAAAACTGGGTATCAAGATCTTTTAAAAGATGCCAGTTTTGCAAGATGATTTACTTGAAAGAATTGGATGAAGGGCAATAAGTAGATACACAAACCGTTCGTTTGAGGGGTTTCTTCACTTTTTTTATGAGAAGTTCTTATCGTGGGGTCCACCATGCTCGTTTGATAGATTGCCGTAGTAGTTTTAAGGGGTATCCACGTTCAAGAAGTCTTTCCTTAAGGGCATGTGCATGGTACATGTATTCGTCCTTGAAGGAACAGTTCCTTCGGATGCGGAGGAATTGACCTACCGGTAGGTTTTGTTTTAGGCTTCTTGGGTGGTTGCTTGTAAAATCCAATGCTTTGTTTCGGTCGTTTTTTTTCTTAAAAAGCGTTGTTACCAACTGGCCGTTAGTGCAGTATATCTCGACATCTAAGAAAGATAAACGAGTTTTTGATGTTTGGAGACTGAACTTGATGTCTTTTGTTCTGTTGTTGAGCCATTCATGAAATAATGCAAGCTGTTCTGAGGTGCCCGACCAAGTGAAGAAGATGTCATCAATGAACCTAACCCATCCACCCAACCATTGGTGGAATGGGTTATTGTTGTGGATATATTTCTCCTCATATTGGCTCATAAAAAGGATTGCCAGTTCCGGGGCAAAAGGACAGCCCATGGCTACTCCTTTTATTTGAAAATAAAAATCATCTTTGAATTAGAAGTAATTTTTGGTCAATGCCAATTTGGCTAGTTCCAAGATAAATTTGGTTGGAATTTTTGTTGGACGTGGTCGTTTCTCGAGATAGAATTCCAAAACTTCCAGAGCTTGGTCCTGCGGAATTTGAGTGTATAACGACACTATGTCCATGCTCGCTAAAAGATCTTGATTCTCATTGAATGGAAATTGTTGTAATTTGTTCAGAAAATCAGTAGTATCCTGGAGGAAAGATTTGACTTCGAAGGTGAATGGTTTTAGAAAAAAATCAATAAATTTCGACACAGGTTCAAATAGTGAATCGCATCCAGAAATGATGGGTCTTCCTGGTGGTTTTTGCTCATCCTTATGTACTTTTGGGAGCACATAAAATAAAGGAATTCGTGGGTATTTGTTGGCCAAATAGATGTATTCATTCTTGCCAAGGAATCCTTGCTCTGAGCCCCTAGTTAGGATTTTAGATAGTTCGTTCTTCAGTTCGGTGGTTGGATCTGCATTAATTTTGCGATAACATTCTGTATCAGATAGTTGTCTTGTGGCTTCGGCTATATAGTCGTTTGTGCCCCAGATGACAATGGCACCGCCTTTGTCGGCTTGCTTTACTATGATGTTTTCATCGTTTTGAATAGATTTTAATGCTTCTTTTTGACCTTGAGACAAATTTGATTTGACGTATCTGCTTTTCGTCTTCTCCTGTGCCGCCATGGCGGATAGGACTGTTTTTTCAAAATAAATGACTTCCTTGGGGACTTTGTGTGTCGGTGGACAAAAGCTCGATTTTCTTCTTAGTCCTGTAGTTTCAGTTTGTTGACAGGTGTCTTTGTCTGAGAAGAAAGTGACTAGTCTGATTTTTCTACAAAACTCGATAAATTCTAGCTTTAACCGAACAAAATCCGTTGGTTTCGTTGGGACAAAAGTGAGTCCCTTTTGCAAAACACTAGCTTCCATGGGAGTGAGAATTTTATTTGAAAGATTGTAAATTGAGGCTTTTTCTAGTTTTTGTAATTCTGTCGCCTCGTTGACATCTCCCAAGGTTGCTGAAATCTCGTTTTTCCTCTGGTTTTTGGTTGGCCCTGTGCTAAAAAAGATTGCTGTTGTTGTTGTTGGTGGGTCTGTTGATAATTCTGTTGGTACTGTTGTTGGAAATTGTTTTGGTAACCACCTCTGCATGTAAATTGAGGGCGCGGAATACCTTGATCTGATTCACTTCCGCCTGATGATGACGTATCCGAGAAAGTCAAGTATTTTGTCCGAGATCTACCCTGGTTGTCCGGAAGAAATCGTCGCGCTTCGGGGCGAGAATAGAAGTCTTGTTGGAGGTATGGATAGGCTTTTTCAAAGGTAAAATTGCGTTTATCCCTTTCAAAGTTACTATCCTTTTGTTGGACGGTGAAATCTTTGAATTCCAAAATCTCCTTCTCAACTTTTTCAAGCAAGTTCTTACAGTCTTGGATCAAAGGATTTGATTTGATTTCTGTCTCTAGAGTCTCAATCTCTTCCAATTGTAATTTAGATAAACGTTGTGCTGTTTCAATAGTCAGGACCATTAAGTCCCGGCTACATTTAGTTTCAATATAGCTGAAGCCTTTTTTGTAGATATTGTCCTCTGTAAATATTACCGGTATATTTTTGACTATTAATCCTGATGGAATGGTGCCTGACCTGAGATGTTGGAGAAGATAGTGGCCATGTAGGTCGGTGCAAATTTGTTTTTTCTTTAAACGAATGAGTTTGTCTGATTCATTGTTACTCTGAACACTGCTACTAAGAGTGGCTGATCCAAATAAAGGAGGGTTGCAAAAAAGTTTTTTAATATGGTCTTCGCTATAAGCGAATGTTTGTTCCTCGGACATAATCAATGGAAAAATAAAATAGAAAAATAGAAGTGTTTTTAAGAGAGGGATGGACAAACGACATAAATCATTCACACACTGCAAGACTTTCCTACACAAATGACAAAATCAGGAAATAGAAAAAATCTCTATAGAAAAGAATATGGAGAGCCACACAGGATATCAACCAGTGATATGCAGAAAATTATTCTCGTGTAGTTACACGCTATTTTTAGCGTCCAGAGAACCTCGCGGGCCAGCGCCCGCTAAAAAGCTAAGAAACAACAAGGGTTTTGGCAGAGAAACCAGTAAGGCTGCGCCAATATCAAAGTTACCAAAAAAGACTGCCAATACTGCGCATACTAATTAGCAAGTTAACAATTGAGGTAACCTTCACTCAATTGAAAAGACCACTTTTTTAGTCAATTATCTCTTTGAATCAATCTTTTATTTTCGCTTATTTGTTAGCATAAATTTATGAATTTTCACGTTTACATACAAAAGGTGTTCAAACGAATTTCTGAAATATATTACACATCAGTGTGTTCAGGGGAAAAAAATTGAACCGCAGTCCCTAATGAGAAAAGAGCGGGGACTACTTAGTAAGATTTGTGAGACAACAGGACAATTCACCAAAAGACAATGTTAGACACATACTCGTGAACACTGATGGACGCTAGACAAACAAAGTAACCAGTAATGAAAGATGTGCGCAAGGTTGTTTTCAGAGAACAGGGGTGCAACGTACTAAAATGATAGGGGTCTGCACAATGGTATTTTTGTGACAGGTGGCCTAATTACATAATGAACTCAAAGTGGTTATTCACACACATTGGGCTGGACCATCGAAATATGCTTCACATTTTCTTTCAATTTAGTAATCGATTGGTCAATGTGTTAACAATCAACACAAAACATGGTCAAAATAATCCGCAGATTGCAACAAAATCATATGACAAGGTCACAGCAGTGACCACAGTTTTTTATAATCACAAAAACTCAGCAGGGTCGACGCGTTTCGAATCCCTTTGGCACTCAAAGGATTCTCTTCAGGACCACACAAAATAAATCTGAAAAAACAAATAGAAGGAATAGCAGTCAGTCCAATACGACGAGCAACCCTCAACTTACATTCAGGTCAGCACACAAAACAGGTCCTACCTGTGTTCTGTAGTGGGGGTATTCTTGTTTAAGATTCTGTGTAGAGGAGACAGAGTTTGAATTATTAGAAACTGGGGCCCAAGGTTGCATTTATAATAGGTCGATGTCCCAGGAAAATGTACTCACTTGGATAGCGGGAGTATGATTTGCAACAGAGCTTCTTATTGACCAGGTAGTCGCAGGGCGGACGTTTTTCTTTTGCATTTACTAGAAACCGTGATTGTCGTTTTCTAAGAAAGAAACGAGGGTACGGTATTTTAAAAGGTGGGAGTAACATTTTTAAATCAATCAGTGGAGCGGTATAAATCATGTAGGAATGAGTCGGCACACTTAAGACTAGAACTTAGCCGCGAGATATGCCCGCCACCGTGATCGAAGGAACTTTCGCGGTTATTACAGTCCGAAGTGACATCACTGGGTTGCGGATGCGTTTGGGATAGTTGGCAAGGAGTGGGAATCTGGATTCTTACCTTGGTTCAAAGTCTGGATCGACTGTTCGGGGTCGCTTCCTTTAAAGTCGGCGCCATGTAACAATCTCCGGGTTAGCTCTCCTAAATGCGAGCGAGCTTCCGAGTTTGTTTGGCGCAAGTGCTGTAGGGAATGTAGTTTGGGTGGGGTGATCCGCGGATGGCTGTATGTGGTGCATAGAGTACGAGCTCCAAACTACAATTTGATGTTTCATGCGAAGATTTAATGAAATTTTCTTTCACACACGTGAAAGATGGTTCGATAGTGGAATGAAGAAGATCTCTGGAATTGGTATTGTCCAAAGTGAGGATCATTAAAGGGTCGTATATTTGGGACAAAAAATGCAGGTTCAGTCTCGGGCAGCCAAATTAATTATAAGTTGTACAGTTCTGACATTTCATTCAAGCCACATACCGTGGTATTAAATTTCAAGATAAGCATTGCTTCCTGTTGTCGCAATCTGGCCTCCACGTCTCCGCCTCTCGGGTCAGGTTCGATCTTGGAAATAATTGTCCATTTTAAATCATTTTCCGAATGGAAGTGCTCAATCCAATGTTGTACAAGGGGGGCTGTCAGCACTTTTTTCTTAATGCGAGATTTGTGCTGAGACATCCTTTGTCGAGCTTCTTGGTTAGTCCTCCCAAAGTATAGTTTTTTACATGGGCATAGGATTCTGTAGACGATATTTCTTGTCTTACAGTTAGTAAATTGTTCATGTTTCCATGAGATGCCCTCATGTTGAAACAAATTACCTTCCATGGTGGAGGAACAGCAAACACACGTACCGCATTTACGGTGGCCAGTTATGGGATGGAGATTCACATATTCTCGTAATGTTGGCTTTTGTGTTTTGGGTACTGCTGCCCGCACTATTTGGTTTGCTACGCTTTTGTCTTTTTTAAAAGCAAAGAGTGGTACTTCAGAAAATTGGGTATCAAGATCTTTTAAAAGATGCCAGTTTTGCAAGATGATTTTCTCGAAATAATTGGATGAAGGGCAATAAGTAGATACACAAACCGTTCGTTTGAGGGGTTTCTTCACTTTTTTTATGAGAAGTTCTTCTCGTGGGGTCCACCATGCTCGTTTGATAGATTGCCGTAGTAGTTTTAAGGGGTATCCACGTTCAAGAAGTCTTTCCTTAAGGGCATGTGCATGGTACATGTATTCGTCCTTGAAGGAACAGTTCCTTCGGATGCGGAGGAATTGACCTACCGGTAGGTTTTGTTTTAGGCTTCTTGGGTGGTTGCTCGTAAAATTCAATGCTTTGTTTCGGTCGTTTTTTTTCTTAAAAGGCGTTGTTACCAACTGTCCGTTAGTGTAGTATATCTCGACATCTAAGAAAGATAAACGAGTTTTTGATGTTTGGAGACTGAACTTGATGTATTTTGTTCTATTGTTGAGCCATTCATGAAATAATCCAAGCTGTTCTGAGGTGCCCGACCAAGTGAAGAAGATGTCATCAATGAACCTAACCCATCCACCCAACCATTGGTGGAATGGGTTATTGTTGTGGATATATTTCTCCTCATATTGGCTCATAAAAAGGATTGCCAGTTCCGGGGCAAAAGGACAGCCCATGGCTACTCCTTTTATTTGAAAATAAAAATCATCTTTGAATCTGAAGTAACTTTTGGTCAATGCCAATTTGGCTAGTTCCAAGATAAATTCGGTTGGAATTTTTGTTGGACGTGGTCATTTCTCGAGATAGAATTCCAAAACTTCCAGAGCTTGGTCCTGCGGAATTTGAGTGTATAACGACACTATGTCCATGCTCGCTAAAAGATCTTGATTCTCATTGAATGGAAATTGTTGTAATTTGTTCAGAAAATCAGTAGTATCCTGGAGGAAAGATTTGACTTCGAAGGTGAATGGTTTTAGAAAAAAATCAATAAATTTCGGCACAGGTTCAAATAGTGAATCGCATCCAGAAATGATGGGTCTTCCTGGTGGTTTTTGCTCATCCTTATGTACTTTTGGGAGCACATAAAATAAAGGAATTCGTGGGTATTTGTTGGCCAAATAGATGTATTCATTCTTGCCAAGGAATCCTTGCTCTGAGCCCCTAGTTAGGATTTTAGATAGTTCGTTCTTCAGTTCGGTGGTTGGATCTGCATTAATTTTGCGATAACATTCTGTATCAGAGAGTTGTCTTGTGGCTTCGGCTATATAGTCGTTTGTGCCCCAGATGACAATGGCACCGCCTTTGTCGGCTTGCTTTACTATGATGTTTTCATCGTTTTGAATAGATTTTAATGCTTCTTTTTGACCTTGAGACAAATTTGATTTGACGTATCTGCTTTTCGTCTTCTCCTGTGCCGCCATGGCGGATAGGACTGTTTTTCCAAAATAAATGACTTCCTTGGGGACTTTGTGTGTCGGTGGACAAAAGCTCGATTTTCTTCTTAGTCCTGTAGTTTCAGTTTGTTGACAGGTGTCTTTGTCTGAGAAGAAAGTGACTAGTCTGATTTTTCTACAAAACTCGATAAATTCTAGCTTTAACCGAACAAAATCCGTTGGTTTCGTTGGGACAAAAGTGAGTCCCTTTTGCAAAACACTAGCTTCCATGGGAGTGAGAATTTTATTTGAAAGATTGTAAATTGAGGCTTTTTCTAGTTTTTGTAATTCTGTCGCCTCGTTGACATCTCCCAAGGTTGCTGAAATCTCGTTTTTCCTCTGGTTTTTGGTTGGCCCTGTGCTAAAAAAGATTGCTGTTGTTGTTGTTGGTGGGTCTGTTGATAATTCTGTTGGTACTGTTGTTGGAAATTGTTTTGGTAACCACCTCTGCATGTAAATTGAGGGCGCGGAATACCTTGATCTGATTCACTTCCGCCTGATGATGACGTATCCGAGAAAGTCAAGTATTTTGTCCGAGATCTACCCTGGTTGTCCGGAAGAAATTGTCGCGCTTGGGGGCGAGAATAGAAGTCTTGTTGGAGGTATGGATAGGCTTTTTCAAAGGTAAAATTGCGTTTATCCCTTTCAAAGTTACTATCCTTTTGTTGGACGGTGAAATCTTTGAATTCCAAAATCTCCTTCTCAACTTTTTCAAGCAAGTTCTTACAGTCTTAGATCAAAGGATTTGATTTGATTTCTGTCTCTAGAGTCTCAATCTCTTCCAATTGTAATTTAGATAAACGTTGTGCTGTTTCAATAGTCAGGACCATTAAGTCCCGGCTACATTTAGTTTCAATATAGCTGAAGCCTTTTTTGTAGATATTGTCCTCTGTAAATATTACCGGTATATTTTTGACTATTAATCCTGATGGAATGGTGCCTGACCTGAGATGTTGGAGAAGATAGTGGCCATGTAGGTTGGTGCGAATTTGTTTTTTCTTTAAACGAATGAGTTTGTCTGATTCATTGTTACTCTGAGCACTGCTACTAAGAGTGGCTGATCCAAATAAAGGAGGGTCGCTTGCCACCAAGGAAGGCAGAGAGGTGGAGATTACACATCATGAGGACATTGATGATGACACAGAATAGGCAGAGCCCTATGCAACAGGAGCAGCACCAGCAACAGATGGGAGACTGATACGGGCAGAGATCTCATGCCAATATTTCTAAGTAAGTAATGAAACACAGACAGGCTTAGTATATGAAGTTCGTAGTTTATTTGTCACTATGGCATTCAAATTATACCACACCATTGTATTACAATGTCAATTATTATGACTGGGTGGTCACAGTTAACCTCACCGTGACCTGTCCTGTGGGTTGAGTGCATTTTCAACATTTGCGTCCACGCAGTACAGTGCGGGATGTATGAGGCTGGGTGTCTAGGCTTTCGGTGGTGCCTCTAAGCAGATTGGCGCCTGCTGCTCCCATGCATTTCAGGGACAGGAGTGCTCGAGCCACTCCTGCTGGTGGATTCACCCGTTTCCCCCACACCAGTGTCTCCAGCAGTGGCAGCCTGTTGCGTGAGCATTAGCTCCATGGCAGAGGTGACTCTACCCATCCCCCTTGACAAATCGGTGCAACAGTGCACAATTGCATCCTGCATAGCGATAGAACGGCGGCACAGTAGGGAGGTTGCAGTGGCAAAGCGGTTCAATGCTTTTGTCTGTTGCCGCATACACAGACTATCCATGCGCCTCTCTGAGTGGTCCCTATCTAATTTGTTGCATAGGACACTCATGCACTGGGTCATGTATGTCATCCCCTTTGCCATCGACTGCATGCTCTCTGTCATGTTGCCTTTGCCCTGGTCGATGTTTGTCATATTGCTATTCATACTGCGCACCTGCCTGTGAACTGCCAACATTGCCTTTGCCTGCAGGCGCTGTACCTTCACCATGGTGGCCTCAAGACCGCAGAAGACCCCCTCAACATCCTGGCCTTCACCTCTCTCCCTTGCCCTTTGGCCTCGGACACTGGCCCGCACAGCTCATGAAGTGGTCTACTGCCCAGCGTTGTCTGACACAGGTGGATTGGTTGGCATGTCACCCTCCTCATCTTCCTCCTCTGATGTTTCAAGAATCCACAGAGGGGGCACATCAAGCCTCCTTGCCCTTCCCTGCACAGGTAACTGTGATGTTGGTGTGGGGGAAAGTGCTGCTGGTTCTGACTCTTGAGTCACAAACAACAGAGGTGACTGAGGCTGTGGGGGGATGGGTGCATCAGGTGTAGTGGATGTCTGCGCTATGGTTTTCCCTTGCTGAACAGAGCTGTGACCTGCTCTTTCTCTTGTCTTCTCCCTCCTCTCTGTTGACGGTAACCTCTCCTCCCTCTCCTGTGCTGTACTGCGCGATGACTCTCCTGTGGACAGATGTGGACATTGGGTCAGTGGTGTAGTTCACCTGTGTGTCATGATTAAAACACATTTCTATCACACATTTGCCTGGTCTTCATCAGCATCTGGAAATAGTGTGTGGCATGCCTTGCTGAATTCTATGGTGACTGCATTGATGTATCTACCTATGACTACGTCTCCCATGATGCATTGCTGGACATTAGTAAAACCTGTTCTGGAGTGTGATGCAGGCATACACAGTGAGGAAGGGGGACAGGGAAATGGGAGGGGATTAATGTCCATGCTTTTTACCTTGTTTCCTTGCAGCTCTGGCAGAGCTGTCAGTGTCCCCAATGCCATCGATGCTTTCCGGCTCCAGGGTGGATTCAACAAGCTCCTCAAGGTCTGTCAGTCATGGTGCTCTGTTTTTTCCTCCACCTGTGGCTGCAGCTTCTTTTCTGTGTGCAGCAACTTTTTTCTTAGTGATTATACGCAGATCGTACCATCTTTTTTTGAGGTCATCTATGTCCCTGTGGGTGACCCCAATGGCATTGACCTTGGCTTGGATGTCAAGCCAGGTAGTATGCTTCACAGTCTCTGCAACATGCAGAGACTGTTTTCCAAAAATGTGGGTGTGGTGTTTAACCACCTCCTCAACCAGCACCTGCAGTTCTGCTGGGCTGAATTTGATTTTCCTCCTACGCTATGCTGCATCTTCTGGCCATCCTGGGTCTCCATTCTGCTGCCCAGGTATGCTCAGGGAAGCCTGCTCCTCTGTCTTTCCTCCTGGTCTCCAAACTGTTCAGTTGTTCTGCACCTGCATGGGTGTGGCCACTCCCAGGTACTGGGGAGGGGTGCTTGAATCTGATTGATTGGTTCCTCTGTACCTTTGTAGTGGGGTGTGGTGGGTGTTCCTGATTGGTTCACATGTTTTTTATTTTCAAATTCCCGATTCGGTATTTACCGAATCGGTATTTACCGATTCGGTAAATACCGAATCTGTAAATCACATTCATTTCTATGGGCCAGAAGGACCATAGAAATGAATGGGTATTACCGAATCGGTATTTACCGATTCGGTAAATACCGATTCGGTAAATACCGATTTTGAATTCCGAGTGATACCGAATCAGTAAATTTTACCGATTTTTTATCTACATCCTGTTTTCTGAATCTGAAATACCGATTCGGTATGAGTCAGCATTTAAGAGTCGGAAAAAGGATTTTACCTACATCTGGCCCTAAGTGATTTCATAGTCAGGGGTGATTATATTAAGTGGAATGAGGTGGAATGACAGGGGAGAGGTGTTGTGCAGCGGCCAGAGTGGCAAACTGTAGGGTGGGGCTCACGGATTGATCCCTGGTTCCGGCAGCCACTCAGCTCAGTATCATGTGACTCTGGGCAATAGTTCACTTAATCTCCCTGATGGCTCCCCAGTGCCTGGATACCCAAAGGCGTGATACGTTCATGCTTTACAAATGTGGAATTTAATTTAATTTATGAGGTCTTACTGCAGTATGGGGGTCAGTGTAACCAGTTGTTCCTAAGCTATGGACAGATACTGAATTTTTTATCTACTAATGCACACCAAACAATTCAAGAAGAACACATTGGTGTACGCTAGTTAGTAGTAGGCTAATAGGGATTTGTAACTGGTTTAGACTGCTCTGTAACCGTCGGGCACAGGAGCTGACTGTTGATAACCTTGATTTTGTTTGTGGGGGTTGGGGGGGAGAACGCAATGCTGTAACCGTCCGGCACAGGAGCGGACTGTTGATAATCTTGACTTTGTTTGTGGGGGTGGGGGGAGAACGCAATGCTAGCTGTCAGAGGCAGATTGGCAGTTAATTGCTGAGTTTGGCCATAAATCGGTTGTGTCTATAAACTCACCAAGGCACGCTTGTTCAGCTTTTGTGTCCCTGCAGCTGTAATAGAAAGTCAGCCAACTGACAAGGTCACTGGGATGACTTTTCTTCAAGTAGGGCATCACAGGTACATACCTCTCTTTACTAGCCGAATGATCAGCAGGTGCAGTCCAGTCTTATGTGTGGCCTGTCTTTGTCAGGTCCAGGGAAGGCAAGGAAGTCCTTCCTCTGTCCACTCCCCAGTGCAGACGTGATCTGAAGTCTTGCTCTCATGGTTGGGACTTTCAAGCCCAGAACATGGTGACTACCAGCCAATGGGTTACAAGGTTTCCTCCCATTTTATGATGGCTTATTGCATAGTATGGCATTTAGCGATTCCAGAGTGCAATATTTTGCCCACTTCCAAGATGGCAGAACCCCTTTCATGGTGTGTGGATCTTGGTAGCCCACCCCTGAGGTGTGGCTACCTGACGGATAACGCCCAGGAGAAATCTGGTTTGGCAACTGAGACCGTTCTCTGTTCACCAATGCCAACTTGTCCAGCAGAACAAAAGAGCAGAACCTATTGTTTGTGTCCACCATTTGCCCTGCAAAGGCAGTATCCCATTTGAAGCTCATCTTTTGGGCTCACACTATGTTTGGTCTAGATCGTGATTTGTGATGGACAATTACAGGTTACACTACATAGATACACACAAAATGCAATTTTTCAAGCTTATCAACTGTAATCACAATAGTCTTTTGTCAAAGACGTACTACGCTATAGATCTAACTGTACAAAGTCTGATAGGAACAAAAGAAGTCATTTTGCCAAAAGACTATTGTGATTACAGTTGATAAGCTTGAAAAATTGCATTTTGTGTGTATCTATGTAGTGTAACCTGTAATTCTCCATCACAAATCACGATCTAGACCACTTGTTGTATTTCATTGTACATGTCTTTTTGTATTTTGGACAGCATAACCAATGCTTTATTTAGTCAAAATTACAGAGAAAGTTGAATACTAAAGGTTTACTTTCTCACCATTTGGGTCAGTGTTTATTCATTTGTTTATCCTATTACGTGTGTACCCCTCCTGGGACATATAACTACTATTGAAGTATTAAGTACCATGTTACATTGATTTTCTCCTCCCAACAGAACCATTATTGTTTGTCTGAATCCCGAGTAGGCATGGCAGGTTTATATCACACTGTCCAGTTTATTGACGTGTATATGTGTCTATATATTGCTGCTTCAGTGTTGCTTACATGGTGTAATGTTAAGTATACATGATTTTTTGTATAGATTTTCATATCACTTAAAGTTAATAAACTAATACTGGGGAAAAGGTAAAGAACTTGTTGCTGTCGCCACTGATCCATCTATGGTAACGCAGGGAAATTGAACTGAGGCCCACACCCACCCTTGGCCAGGGTTGAACATTTCTTGCTAGCCACATATTACTACATTCCTAAGCCTTGTCATGAATCACTCATTCCTTTTGGCTCACTCTTTGGCTGAAGATTTCCATCTTTAATTCTGTGTCCAATGGATCGTTGCCCCGATGATTAGTTTAGCCAATTAAGGCTGCACATTAAAGTTAGCACAGTCTCCCATATGTGTGGGCTTACAAGTGACACATCATAGGGTCCCAACTGGGTTGAGAGGGGTCCAGGCATTGGCAGGAGTGGACCGTGCAGGTAAGAGCAGTGGGCTGGTGGGGCAGGGTGGGGGGCGTCGAAAAATGATGATGAGGTAAAATTAAATAATAAATAAATAAAACAACTTATCTTGCACTCACCGCATCTCCGAGTCAGCATCACCCACCCCATCCCCTGCCTCGCTCCCACCCGCATCATCGCTCTTACCTGCACTGGCTGCTCGGATTGCAGGGGAGGCACAGGACTATATTCCAGCCACCGCTCTAATTTTAAGGGTGCTCGACCATCCCCAAGCAGGTCCACTTCTCTGGATCAGTGCTGTGCCCCAGTGTGCACAGGAGCTCATGCTCTGCCAACCTACAGGACACCGACCCTTTTACATCATAGCGCTATATACAACACACCATCATTATCAATCCAGGCTACCTCACAGCCCTCTTGACAGAAGACAATGATGCTAGTTTTAGCGATTCCTCTAGCGCTTAGATCAGAATGTAGAGCAAGCTGTCTGAGAGTAGCAAAGTTGTGCTTGCAAGGCTTGCTCTTAAAGGCTTTGTGCAATAGGACGCACAGGTTTACACTAAAGGAGTGATCAAAACATGTATTGCCCAGTTAATGTTATGGTTTTTATCCAAAGGTGTACGACTTCCATTTACTACTCTTCAACATCAAAGTGGCAATGTTTTACTTCCATGTGCCTTATTTCAGGTTCGCCACACTTCATTACAGACTCCCGAACTCTCCCAGGGAAGCAGGGGATACCTACACACTCAGGCAGGGGCCAAGCATGTGGTGTCTGGTCTGCAGGGGAAGAGTTCAGGACGTTCTCTGCTGCAGCACTAGAAAGTCTTGCTGTTCTCTAAGTCAGATGTATGTCTGCACATTAGTGGCTGCAGCTGTGGGAGTAAGACACATGGTGCCAGACGTCTTGAAGGCCAGTTGCTGAGTTCTGAGTGTAATGAGGCTGCGGACAAAGGAGGGGGTGTCTTGGTCTCTAAGGCACATGGTTGGCTGCAGTTCTCTGCTGTGGGGAACATAGTGAATGGAACAGAAGCCCTTCATAATTGGGTGGACTGGCTACTGGGAAACAACCCAAGGTATGTGACCAGTTCCCTGGGGTTGCTTTCAGTACGCACAAGGAAGCTCCAGAGTAAGAGGGAGAAAGAGCGTCTCAAACAAGCTGCAGAGCACAGAGGAATGCCCTAAACGTGCTAGAGCATTTCCATCTCACTTCTCGTGGCAGTCACACAGGACCTCCTTTTTTTTCCCAGGGAGATGCCAGATCTCAGCTCTGCTGTATACTTCGCCATGCTTGAGGTTGGCTCAACATGACGCATTGAGCAGTCATTCTCAAGGCAACATTCAATCATCTGAACCGCAGAATCTGGCAGCAATAAGGCATGTTCTGAGCATGAAGGGCTGCCTTCATCTCAGTTCTTTGAAGCTAGTCCTGTTCGCATGGTCATATAGCGTTAGTCGGTGGGACTCACTCAGCCGGCAAAAACTGGTGCTGTACTTGAAATTCTGAGGGCTTCCAAACAAATTCGAGTGGCTCTTGCTCAACGTTTGTTTTGACTCCATCCCCCAACGTTTGATTTTATAAAAGTGTGCAGACATCCCATAATTTCGCCAAGTATTAAAGATTTCAGTCATCTTGTTCCAGAGCTGGCCACTGGTGGCTTTGGGGTTAACTTAGTTAATCATCTTTCTCAGGTGTTACTAGTGGCCTTGCTCAGACACTTTGTCAAGGTGATGTTCTTTTGGGCCACAGGTTGACCTTTGCAAATGGGTCTGATCTGAAAAGGAGAACACATAGGAACCTTTTTAGTTTCATTGTTTGTGGTTCTAAGCCATGCACACAGCTTGCTGCAGTGACCTGTGAAGTTAGGCGAGAGAGGAGTGAGTAAACAGAGGATACAGCTACAGCAGAGAACCATCATTACGTAGACTACATTATTTCTAAATGTTGCATTCTAGGATAGCTATATTTTAACATTTTATAGCACTATAATTGTTTGGATGTCTAAAATCTAATTACACCCTGCAAAAAGTGTAAAAATCATGTCAAAAGTGTACTGACAAACGAGGAAATAAATAATGGATAGACAGCATTAGGATGACCTCTTGATCAGATGCATCTGTGACAAGATTAGCATTCCTTAACATTACACCAATTAAAGAGAAGGACCAGAACATACTTTATTATGAACACCCACTGAGATCCGACTGGTTGAGAACATTAATTTCGCATTAATTAAGTAAACACATGACTTCTAAACACTCTATTTGTTCAAATGACAAAGCAGAAGAGAAGGGTCACATTTATTGACCCTATAACATTACTGTAGAGCTAAAAGCTTGACCTTCAGAGAGGCATTTGTTTGCAATCACATGCATTTCCAGAACAGAAAAGGTCTATTCGACATGGCATGTCACTTGGAAATAAAGTGAGGTCTCAGGTGGTGAGTAGCGTGGTTCTTCCGGTTATATTGGTTTAATGTGTTTAATTTGCACATGTTCACCTCACTTTTAAATGTAGTATATTGATAATTAGAAACTCCGAGGAAACATTGATATGTAAAGCAATTATTACTATTATATTCTTGTGTAGATAGACTGTGCAATATCTTACCACGTAAATGTTTACATAGATAAGTAAGTTCTGGTGTGAAAAAAGCTAAACTATACCTGAAAATAATCCCTTAAGGAATAAAAAGAAAAAAACATCCTGAAAATATGACTTTCATTTCTCAAACCACTGAAGGGTGATACCGCTTTCAAGTGACAAGCTTAAAACGGGTTTCTGAAAATTTGATAGATGAAGGAATTTCAAAACAGAGTACAAAAAAGGCAAGGGAAATCTTTATTGCCTGGTTACATTCATATAAGACAAAATGTGCACACTCATCACAAACGAGAAAAATCCTGATGCGCGCTTTTTTTTAAAATAAATGTTAAATAACCTCAACTAACAGGACACAACTGAGGCCTAATCTGAAGCTTGGAAGGGACTGAGAGAAGCTATACTATTAAATGACAACAGTTATGGAAACTAGTGGTCTATAGATCAGAGTAATTTTACGTTTATCAGGCACAAGTATTATTGCAATACTTAGGGCACTATTTAACGGCATGGCCTTTTTAGGCATGGCCCAGTACATCACTTACCACCTTTATGTGGCTGCATGCAAAACCTGTTATTAAGCCAGTCAGCTGAACTTTTATTATGAAGTGTGTCTTTATCTTTTGCCAGCTTAGTAGCTGGTTGGTGTGCCTGTAATTAACCTGCATATTATCATGCTACACACTTTACATTATGAGTAAACAATATTCTAACACACTTACAGTAGTGCCTCAATGCCCTGTCATGTGATGTCTTTGGGTGAGTGAATAGGGTTCATTGCAACTAAGTGCAGCATCTTGTGAAATGACACATCTACCTAGGGTGAGACCCTATCTCAGACTGAGACAAATGGGAGGATATTGATGGAATATTGTCGAATATCAAATATAAAAGGTAGTGCATGCCACATTTTTACTTACTACTGTTTATTGCCTGTCATGGAATGCGTTGCGAAAAATGCTGAACTCCGATCGGTCCTAGTACATATTTTCCCTTATCTTTTTTTATGTTTACACAGCTTTTGATACACAACGAGGCGTAATATACTCATGTGACATACTTGTTTCTCTGGGATCTGGGTCTTGGAGTCACTTTTCTCCACCATTGTTGGAGGAAAGCCATGTCACCTCTGCTTGGGCTTGATCTTGTGTTCCTGCTTGTAACTGATGCCATCTTATAACTGGTGCACACCTGCTGAATCTTTCGTGGCACAAGAAAACTGATTATTTAGGGACACAGAAGGAATGTTACAAAGTAAGATGGTATTCGGGGATTAAAGTTGAGAGCCGTAGACCTCAGCTTTTATAATGATTGAAGAGTGTACACCAATTCTGGCACATAGACTTTTCGGCCATTTTGAGATCAGTAATCTGACACGATGTCAAGAGGCATTTTTGACAGATCTATTGAATTTATTTTAACCACAGCAACTTCAAAATTCTGGCAGAGTGAAATAAAAAGAGGCAGTGAAGTATCGTATGAACAGTATGGGTCTATTTATGAGGCCCTTGCCATGTAGTTGTGTCACTTTTTGCGACGCTGCTGCAGAGTAAAACATGCGCCACACTGCGCCATATTTACAAAGTGACGCATCTAGGCAGATGCGTCACTTTGTAAATCCCTGCGCCACATTATACCTGCGTTGGATATAATGTATGCGGGTGGGTGTTCCCCCGTTAAAAAGGCTTGTAGAAGTAGGGCAGTGAAATCTATGAGATTTAACTGCTCCACTTCCACGAGTGCACTGTGTCAAATCAAATCCTTACGCCTGCTTCACTGCAGGCAAAAAGACTGATGCAGGCCCTTTTACATGGCACATTGCTGGAGTTGCACCTGTTTTGCGACATACTCCAGCAATATGTCATTACTACCCCACCAGATACATCAGGATTCTTTACGTATATGGTCAATCCTTGTGACATGAAGCAGCGTACTGTATATACGGTGCATCCAAGGTATCGCTAGGAGGGCGCAATGAAAAGTGTTGCTTCACTGTTTTTAATCAGCAATGCAACACTTTTCATAAGTGAGGACCTATGCAGTGTTTACAGTAGAAAATCCCCGCAAGCATTTTTTTGGGTGGTGGGGGGGGACTCTGGATGCAAAAGTGTCCTTGTAGGACAATTGCCACACCTTTTGGTTAGAAAATACATGCAAAGGCGAAGTTGTGCAGACTTCACAAAGTTGCAAAGTTTTGTTATCTTTTCGCAACTCTGGCTGCAGAATTCTTTTAAAGTTTAATATCAATAGTCTTAGGTTTGACTTATTTTTATCAGCATGTGTACAGAAAGAATAGACCCCCAGAATATCACGATACAAGAATATTGAGGACAGAATGCTGAGGGGCAAAATATTGAAAGATAAGTGTATAAGGTGAAGTATCGATTTGGTATTCCTAACTCTACATCTATGTACCTTGAAAATATATGTTCTGCTTAGGTACATAGAGGTGGGATAGAAAATCTAGACTTACCTGTCAACATCTTTTTTCTGGTATTTTTTCTTTGATATTGTGTTCGATGGATATTCTAGGGTCGATATTCAGGGTGAAAACCGCATAAGATAGTTGTGATACAATATTAAAAAACCTCTTGAACAAGAACAGGACTGAATAAATGTTGAATAAATTACTAATCCTGAGATCAGTAATATGTTGACAGAACTGATTCACTTCACACTCAGGGGTCGATTCACAAAGAGATGTAAGATTATGCAAATGACTACTCTTGTAGTACATTTTTACATACTCCTACATAGCTTTTTTGAATGTGGCCCTTAAAATGTTAAAAATGTAAATAAAATCATACTATTTGTCTCATATTCATAGAAAATAGTCAAATTGAAAGTATTGTGCCCCCTTTTCACTTTTATTAATCAGAGTTGGATCTTTTGTGACAGATTCACAAAGACATGTAAGAGTACATAAAAGTGGTATCCCCGTAGTGCTACTTCCGGTACGTATAAATTCTTTAGGGAATGATTTCAATTGGTGGGGACAGTGGTAATCATAAGAGAAATGGAAGAGATAAGAGGAGAACATTATTGTTATGAAATATTATTTTATTAATGTTATCATGTGATGGTTAGAAAATGCTGGCAGCATATATAGCTGTCATGTGCATTGCTCCTGATGTGAGGTTGTGTATGACAATAATCAGCTTGATGTGTCATAGTAAGCAACCCCTCTAGGCATCATGTCTTGTGTTCTAAGCAATGTATGCAGCACTTGAAGGGTAGCCATGGGGGAGTCCTACAGAGGATTTAGATCTTATGAAATGTCAGATGTGAATTGAATCTCTTTATTAATCCAAAGTGCTGGATCCTGCCTTGCCTCTGCATTCCCATGGCAAGTAAGTGTACCCTGCTGTGAAAGAGTCCCACCATGGCACATGGCAATTACAGTATCTCTCATTTAGGGAAACCTTTTTTCCTGTAAACAAAAAAGGTAATCGTTAAAGAACTGCTAAGACAGCCATAATGAAGACTTTTGGAGATTGTGGAATGTATAAATCATGGCCTACGCGTTTGTTGTGCGTGGTCTAAAAAGGGTCCTCCATAACTTAAAAGGAGGAGTGTTGACAAATACAATTTGAAATAATAGTTTACTTGTAAAGTGGTCAAGGTAAAGGCTGTCTAGTGATGTGGTTCTTCGTTTTGACGTAAATCAAAAGTACCTGCCTTTCTATATGAGGCATATACAATGTACTACACTGAAGATTCCACTGCACTGAACTCAGCTGTGTAATTGTGTCCCTCATTTAAACCCAATTTTGGGAGCCAGAGTACCGTTTGTATTCTGTGCACCATTGCAGAGTAATTCTGCAATGGCATATGTAGCCTCTGAGCACAGAATGCAATAGTGATATTTTCCCTGACTCAAATGTTGCAACATATTGTGCTGCAAATTTTTTTCTGAATTAATTTCTTTATTGCAGTTGTGCCTACCACATAATAAACCCAATTTTGAGGAACTTGAGTCCGAATTGTCCGTGCAACTAAGTTCAAATTAGATATGTAGAAAATATAATCTCATCTCCAGCTGCAGTTCTTAGATGTCGATTCACCAGTTCAGGATCTGTAGCCACAGAAATTCAGTCTCTATAGAATATCCTTATGTGGTAGAAAGGTTATGATCACATGGCAGGGGTGTGGTGTTCCCAAGGAAGGGGTAGGGTGCCTTATGAGAACGCTGTGCACAAATGTTTATGTTTAATTTCTAGATTACATTGGTTGACAGACTTAGGATCCATGTGTACAAAGATTTGTAGAGTTTACAAACCCTCTGATTCACTAAATCATAGGGTTTCCGAATTCTAAAACCCTTTTTCAAATTTTCTTAGTCCATTTGACCATTCGGAATAGGTTTTTTGAACTGTTAAATGCGTTTAAGAAGCCATGCTCAATAGGTATTTCGAAGGAACTTGTTTAGGGCATCCCTTACAAATGTCAATTCCTGGTGGTGTGTATTAATGTTGTGCAACCCAAATCCGGTTGCAAAACATGAATATTTTACCAACTACACAAAGGTAGTGATAAACCATTCACAGTTGGGAAGGCGTACCTAAAACTTTTTTTAAGAGTAGACAGTGGACGTGTGAGCACTGTTTACTCATAACAAGCATTGGTATAGCCAATAGGTCTCACCTTTGGGACCTTATAAGTATTTCGTTATGCAGCAGAATATCCTTGGTGCAACAACATCAACTGTTGCATGGCTAAACATTTATATGGTCCCAAAGGCGAGACCTATTGGCTATGCCAATGCTTTTTTTTTGTTAGGCACAGGGAGATTAAGTAATTTGGCCAGAATCACAGGATGATCAGTGTCGTTGCCAAGACTCGAACTCAGTAACCCAGATTCGAGGTCGGCTGCTCTAGCCATTCGGCCAACTCCTCTCCCTTTCAGCTATGATGTGAGGCTGCTTAGACCCTGCTAAACTGTGACTTAGACTGGGGTCCCTAATGATGATGGGTAGATTACCAAGCTTTATACTAATTAGGACAGGAATCCTAAATAACCCAGGAGCAAAAGATTGAACAGTAGATAGTGAAAAATTAATTGGGGGGGACACAAGGAAAGAGTGCGGGAGAGGCAGAGACGGTGAACAGGGATTATGGCAGAGTGCAGGCTACAGAGTTTAGGACAGAACAAGGGCAGGATAAGGGCAGTGTAGTGTTGGTTGGATCGCAACCGATGACTTGTCAGTTGCGAACAGAATGACATCTCCCCCTGCGTTCTGCCTGCCCCATTATTATGTGGCAGTCAAGGCAGCATGCGGAGGACCTGACTGCTGCTGTTCCAACAAGCTCAAGGAGCCCATTGGCCCAGCGGTCCGAATGTAATCCCTACAATAAGGGCAGTGCCTTCTCTGGCAATGCTGTAGGGATTACGAGGACCCTTTGGGTATGTCTTTCTGTGGCGGTCCAATCACCATAGAAAGGCAGGCAAAAATGGACTTTGGGGGCCCCTAGCAGGGCCCCAGTCCCTCTGCGGCCACGGCTAAGAGGCCTGGGGCACCTGTGGTGCTCCCCCAAACATCCATGCACAGTGTGGCTGCACTATGTGCATTGATATTTGCATTCGTCCATTTTCCTAATGAGGGTTGCTCCTGCTGCACAAGCCACATTAGGTAAATTGATGTTTACGACTGTCTCATGGACGGTTGCAGCCAAATTCGTTGGATGGAACCGCCGACTGCTTGTCAGTCGGTTTCCATTCCGACACGATGCCAGTCGGATGCTCGTCCGGCATGCATTGTAATTGGGGCATTAATTTTACATTACATTGATCTTCTTCTCCTTTAAGGAAAATACCTACTTTCTTTTAAAAATGAATTACTTTATTTAAAAGCAATAACTGACCTGGTGGTCTGCTGACTCCAGCAGGCCACCATCCCTTTGATGGCAGTGAATTATAGGGAGTGGGAATTTGTGACCTAACTCATAACTATGCATGTGGTAGGGGGCGCTTGAGGGCGCACTGCGGGATGGCTGGCTCCTAAGGCAGCTCCGCCGGACGGGAGACTGTTGCGGTACATACTGCGGTGCTAAAGCTATCAAAATGAACGGACTATGCTGAGCGAGCAGTCAGAACATCTATGGACTGCCGAGCGGGTGTTTCCGAGGTCTGAAGCTACCTAAATCAGAACCTACGGGACGGAACAGCGTGGACTGCGGACGGCCCTTTTAAAATGGCGGCTGCCACGATGTGAGGCGCACGGCAGAAACGAGCACCCCGGGACATCGGAGTTGGCCCCCGAGTGCTCACCTGGAACGGCCGAGGGACCGGAGGCCCTGAGAAACAGACGAATTGCCTCTTGGCAGTGTGGGAGACGAACTGTGAGTAGGCTGCAACATGCGTTCCATGGAGCGCAAGATGGCGGCCCGGGTGAAACGCACAATAACAAAGCGCGCCTCTGCCATATAGCACACGCCAAAGCGCTGTTTTAAATGTGTTTGCACAATGAACGTGGAGGCCTCTAATTGCCTGCATGCCCCGCACTAACGACTGTACCTCTGCTGGGCCGATTGCAACTGTCTGCCGGAGGGTGCATGCAGGGGGCTGGAAGTTCTAGGAGTAACTCTGTTACAAGAAGAACGACGGAGTCGGAGGAGTCGAAGGCTGCAGGCCCACGCGGGGATACTGGCTGAGGCTGGGCATGTGGCCCTGAAGTAACAGCCCCTTGGAATGTATTCACGCATTTTACTATACAACGATCTTACTATCGCGAATCGGCGATAAATAGGAGGGGTTTGCGTGCGCAGTGGAGCGCTGTAATGGTCCCATAGGCGCGGTGGCGCTGTATAGACGTTATCTGGCAGAGGAGGAAGGCCCTACATGACCTTGAGAGCTGCCTGTACCTAGCGAGCTGCTCGCGCCTTGCGACAGGAAATTATGTACTTGGCGGAAGAAATGCCCATGAGAGGAGATGTGAAAGAACACACTAACCGAGAGGGGATACATGCCCAAGTTCCCGAAAGCGATTATTAGCGTTACTGGTGACGTCTCTGTACAAACACAGATATTAGCCTGCATTATCACTAAGGGCCAACAAGCGGCGAATAGACTGCCTCAATTGCAACTGACCATGCTGTCAGAGTTATCATAACTGCACCTTACGTACATAGAGCTAAGCAGCAAACGGATGACCACAGTGACAAGAAGGGCGCACGCCATTCAAAGTCTGCCGCGTGCAAACCGCGGAGTATCTAGCATAACAGGCGCGATCGGCAAGCCGGAAAAGCAGCAGACAAAGCTGCTATTTGAAGCAAAAAAGCAGACTAAAGGGGCTACTGGAGGATCGGAGACAGAAGAGACCATGAGATAGAAGAGGGAGCTGGAATGGAGGGAGTACTGCATGCTATACAACGCAGCCTGCAAGAAATAAACGGAAAATTGGATACTCTTACACAGAGAGTTGACCACATGGCCGCCAAAATGGACAAACATGGGGAAAGACTAGTAGAGGCAGAAACAAGGATATCGGCAGTAGAAGACGTCTCTAATTCCAACACCAAAGCCTGCGCCACCATGGAAAAGACGATGGAAGCACTATGCAATAAGATGGAGGATTTGAAAGCGAGGTCCCGCCGCAACAATAGTAGCATAGCGGGTCTTCCAGGGTCAACAAACACTGGTAAGATGGAACTGTATGTGGAAAATCTCCTTAAAGAACTCTTTGGAGCGGAAGAGTTCTCGACGGTGTTCCTGGTGGAGCGGGCCCATCGCTCCTTGGCACCATGCCCGAAGCCAGGGGCACCCCCACGCATCATAATAGCATGTCTGTTGAACTACAGGGACAGGGACGCGGTCCTCAGACGGGCACGAGAAAAAGGCAACATCACTCACTAGGGAAACAAACAAGATTTCTATCCCGACCACACCATGGCGGTCCAGTTGGCCCGCAAAGAGTATCAATCGGCGAAAAAGAAGCTCAGAGACCTGGGTTTGGAGTACTCCATGCTCTAGCCCGCAAAACTTAAGGTGAACCACGCATGAAGATCAACGGTTTTCACCACACCACAGGCGGCCCATGAATTTATAAAAAAACTAGATAGGCGGAGACGGACGTCAGAACGTGAAGAGCAACAAGAAGACGAGAGCTGAGAGGTCCTGATAAGGTAATGTTGTTCCAGTGTTGACTTACTGGGCCAAGCACTCTGTTGTTTTTTTTCTATCTATGGGCCCTGTGGCGGATGATATAAAGTACTACCGATGCCCTGCGCTAAGGGACTACGCTGGGGTGAACTGAGACAAGGCGGGCTTTCCTGTCAATCGCTAACCGCAAAGCGTCCACATAAACAATAAAACAAAGACAATCTGTGTTGTTGGAGGGTGGGATGCCTTGCACATTACATAGGCCAGGGGACGCAATCCCAGGGCTGTTTATACCAAACTCAGCATGTTAATGACAATTGATGTTAGCATATGCCCTGCAATAAGTAAATCGTGGGGCAAGGGATGTATGATGCATGAGCCACTCCAACACAGTCTGAGGTAGGGAGATGGCACCAGAATGTCGACAAAAGACGAAGACCGCACTAATGCACGGGTGACTGAGACCTGTGACACATTTGATCAGAGATACACGAGTTGAGGATACTTCTGAATAGAGCAAATAATGGAGTTTTAATCAGTTAATGGAACTGCTCGGAAACATTGGTGGAAGGGGCGGACTGTGTGGCCCAGATTCGCAGACATTTCCCTTGGACACTAGGCAGGCATCTGGTTATAACAAGGTGTGTACTGCCTGAGATCCACATAGTATCTGAGAGGGACCTTCCTAATACAACCGTGTTGAACTAAAATGAAACTGGAGTCGGCACTCTAGGAGTGCATATAAAATGAACTCAGATGGCAGACTTTAGGGCTCTGACACGTAGCACAAAATAACAACAGTGCAAGAAAAGACCATAGATTAATAGCACCATGTTCGCGTTTGTTTAATGAGACAGTCTACCTGTCCACATCCACAATGTGGGTGGAGAAGTGTGCACCTGGTGGACCCCCTACATGGGTGTTCCCCGATACATGTTGGTTTTATAGTTTAACCTGTTTGGGGTTTTGGCTTTGGCAGGATTGGGTTGCTAAAGTGGGTGGGGGGAGAAGAGTAACAGTTGGGGATTTTCATTACAAGTCACTGTATCTGAGAAGCATGGCAAACTACGAATTATATTTTCTGTATGAGATGGTAGATTTCCTTGTCACTAACAAAAGCCCGAATCGCTAATTACATATGGTAAACAGCGCAGAGAAAATGAGATGTAACAGAGTCACACATTGAAGTACTAAAAGAAACTAACCTAAACTTTCTCACTTGGAATGTAAGGGGTATGAATCACCACATGAAAATACGTCTAATATTTGCATACCTCACTAGGCACAGGATAGACATTGCTTTCCTCCAGGAGATGCACATTGCAGTGCATGCATTGACAACCATAGGAAATAGATGGGCGGAGTCTGTGCATAGCTCCAACTACTCATCATACGCACGAGGCGTAAGCATACTAATACGAAAGGGTATTCATTTCCGACTATCGAAGGTACTCAAAGATCCGAAAGGTAGATATGTCGTAGTGCTTGGTCTGCTCAGACACCGGACTGTAGCTTTAATAAACACGTACGGACGAAACACGGGTGACCCCGAATTCTTCACTAAACTATGGCACATTATCTCCGATTTAAATGTACCGCATTTGGTGTGGGGTGGCGACTTCAATATAGCATTGCATGATGGGTTGGATAGATCACCTAACACAGTAGAAACACACAAACGAGCACGAACAGAGTTGCAAGATGCTATAGAAGAGTTACACCTAAAAGACATTTGGAGGACACGTCATCCAGGCTGCACAGAAGCCACACACGTCTCTGCTGCGCATAATAGTTGGTCAATGCTTGACTATTGGTTAGGGTCAAGTGATGTATCTTTATGGACAGCAGATATTAAGCACCTATCACGTACACTCTCAGACCACAGCCCAGTATTACTGTCACTACAACTGCCTAATTACGTACCACCGCCCTTCACCTGGCGATTCAATGCAACAGCGCTTCTTGATGCAGCATACACAGAAACCATACGCAAAGCCATAGTAGAATACTTTGACCTCAACGCTCCGACGACTGAGGACAAAGGGCTATTGTGGGAAGCATTTAAAGCAACGATAAGGGGAAAGTGTATCAGCACAACAGCGGGGATACTGAAAGACATTAGGCAGCAAATACGGACTAGGGAGTCTAAGTTGAGTGAACTGGAGCGTCGATACGAACACAGACAAGACATTACCCTACTGGGGGATATCAAACAGGTCCTGACTGAACATCAGGAATATGCAAATGCTGAACTTAAGTACGTCTCGAAGCGGGGTATGGCCAGAGCATACGGGGAAGGTGGTAGGCCTGGAAGGGCACTAGCTCAAAAGATATGTACAGGTCGTGCCCCACAGCACATTCATACAGTGCGAGACACCACAGGAACTAACAGATATGACATGAAAGGGATATTGGAGGAATTCCGAAAGACTTATGGCCAGCTGTATGAGTCGAACCTATGCATGTCACCTGACACCATATTAGATTATGTGGCAGATGTTGAAATCGCATGGCTATCAGATGGTCATAGAGCATACTTGTCTAGCCCGATCACGGTTGAAGAAGTGACCGAGATCATTAAAGCTCTCCCAAACGGCAAAGCACCAGGGCCTGATGGCTTCACTGGTGAGTTTTACAATGTGTTTGTGGATCAGTTGGCCCCACACTTGGTGGAAATGTATAGGGAGGCACATGAGAAGCAAATCCTCCCAGCCTCGCTTCGAGAAGCGATGCTAATAACACTGCTAAAGCCCGGGAAAGACCCAGAAATATGCGACTCATATAGGCCATTATCACTTATTAACGTAGACGCCAAGATACTTGCATGTTTGCTAGCCACACGTCTTAAGCCTTTGATGCCATCACTGATTAGACCAGATCAGTCAGGTTTCATACCTGAGAGATCAACGACACATAACACGAGAACACTGTTTGCAATTTCCCATTATTTAATACCAGAAACCAAAGCTGCGGCGATCCTACTGGACGCCGCGAAGGCTTTTGATACAATTGAATGGGAGTATTTACATGCAGTGTTGAGACGCATGGGCTTTCCGATAATGTTTGCACAATGGATATCAATGCTTTACATGGACCTGTCAGCAAGAATAAGGGTAAATGATTATGTTTCGGACCCCAAAGCGATAGGTAGAGGGACTAGACAGGATTTCCCCCTGTCCCCACTACTGTTCGCGTTGGTGCTAGAACCTTTAGCGTGCAAAATCAGGCAACATCACCATTACTCGGCGCTCCAGTTCCCAACGAGACCCCTGCACATATCCCTATATGCAGACGATATGGTGCTATATGTAAAAGATGTACAATGGAAGATGCAGGTTTTATACATCTGGCTTGGAGCTGCCCCAAAATCGCTGATTATTGGAGAGCAGTGACAGACGCACTAGGCGCAATGTTGGACACGAATGTAGATTGTTTAGTAAAAGTGTGCCTACTAGGCCTGGTTCCGAATATACGAGCGAGAAAGCGTAAGTACTGTGTGATAGCACTACTAATGGCTAAGCGCAGAGTCTCGCTCAACTGGAACAGCAAAAAGTGCCTCAAGCTGAAGAACTGGTTGGCAGATCTCATATACTGTAAAGACACACTAAATACCTATGAGGAAGAGCTGCCTGCAGGCTCTAGACCCAAACACTACTGGATGTACCTAATTGAATATCTAAAGGGGAGGCCATCGACAGATGAAGAGTAGACTGAAGACTCTTAGATAGGCCCACAGGTTTGGGGAAACACCATGTCAGGAATTAACAACAAAATACACAAAACACGGTAAGAGTGAGAATGTTGTGATGCAGTGATCATTGCATAGTTATGGAAAGGTTAAGTATGTTTATACACGAGAAACTAAAAAAATTTCTACTGTAATGTCATGTCAGATATGTTTTGCCCAAGGTACATAATATGTAACAAATATTATTACCAAACGCCACCCGACCTCCGGGTTGTCGGTAACGAGGCTTTGTCAAACCGTTAAATACCTCACTATCGCCATAACTGACATGCTGCCGGTCCCAGGGTTGTAGGCGCAAAAGCGGTGTACTGTATGTAAGTTTCAATAAACATGTTTGAACACCAAAAAAAAAAAAAAACTATGCATGTGGTAGGTAGGTGATTCAGATTTTTATGAACTCAACTATTAATTAAAGGTCGCTTCTTAAAAATCATGTCTGGTCACAAAAATCTCAGTAGTAAATTGCGACCAGTTTTTTGCAACCGTATAGAGTAGAAATTACTCTTTATACTCAAAAGGTTTAGAATCAGTATGAAAATAGGTTAAAAATATTCACAAACTCCAGCATATTTAACAGGGATGTAGGAGAAGTAAGGTTTTCACCATAAAACATATTTTAACAGATAATATAAAAAGATAAAGGTTTGATATGCTAATGCACACATCTTTTCCACAGTGTAGACAATCCTCAGAAGTAAGAATAGGGTAGCATCAGTTCTCATGAAACCCTGTGATGAACATTGATGTCAACAAACTCTCTGGGGGATATTTGTGAATGTCCAAAAAGTTGGAAATCTGCTCAAGTCTCAGGAGGGAACTTATGATGAGTAATTTCACAAATTTCTAAATTGACCATGTATATTGTGCTACATATATTTTATGTTGTTGGAACAACTGGAATGTTTTTCATAATGCATCTCTGTGATCCAATATTTTGTGCCTCACTATTCTACAGCTATGACACTGAAGAACTGGAAGCTATGAACAGCAAATTTCAGGTAGTAAATTTGTGATGAGTTGCACTGCAGATTAAAGTTTATGATTCAATGCAGCTCAAAGTTTTTTAAAACTTAAATACTTGGGGTTTCATTTGCAAGAAAGTGCCGCAGTACAGCACCGCAAACCCTTAGACTGCGCCACACTGCAGCACTTATAAACCACAGGGATGCAATATATTTACAATAATATGTCGCGTTCCTGTGCTTTCCCCTGCGCTGGCGCTCAATGGGCTGTAAAAATGCCTGTGTCCTGGGGATGAGCAGGAAGGGTTCCCTTCCTGCACATAAACAATCTGAAATTGGATTTTTCAACTTCTATGTGTACTGCATTAGCACACATAGAACTTGCAAAACTTAATTTTTTTAATGATTGTTTATGGGCAGGAAGGGACACCTTCCTGTACATAAACAATCTCCAGAGGGGATTTTCTCGTTCTACGTGTACTGCAGAGTGTAGCACGCATGGAAAGAGGAACAAAACAAGGAAAAATTAATACATTTCTCCTAGTCGCGCCTCCCTAAGCCTCTGCTGGGGAAACGTAGCATTCAGACACATTTACTGGTTCACGATTTCTTGTAAATCTGGAAATGTACGGTTCCATGGGTGCAAAGTGCTGCATGTAAAGAGGCCGTATTTACAAGGACAGGAAAAGCCACGCAGGGTGGCTTTTCCTGTCCTTGTAAATATGAGGCAGTTAAATGCGCCGCCGGTGCTTCACTAAAAGCAATGCATTGGTGGCACTAGGGGCTTGTAAATAAGCCCCTTGGTGTCTGATTTATAAATATGTAGTAATGGAATATCTCTGATTAACTGCTAATATTGATTAAAATCTACCAATGCAGGGGAGGCACTAGAGGGCGCATGGCAAGATGGCAGGACTCTAGTGAGGCTCTGCCCGGCTGAGCATCAATCTGACCAGAATCCGCCCATCAACAACTGCATCTGTGCCTATTTAGTGACTGCACAGCGCTGTGAAGCCCTCCGCCACATTTTGGAGGTGGTTTGAGCTGCTAAAGGCAGCTGTAATCATGATTTTACATAGCTGTTTCATATCGGGGGTGGCGCTGCAAAATGGCGGCCGCTCTAGGCTCTGAATGCAGCCCTCGCTTGCTGCTGGTGGCCACCCCTGCTGCCAGAGCTACAGGCTTGCTGTGGACGGAGTTGTTAAGGTGCATGGAGAGCTGCCGTGGTGTACTGACTAGGGGGTCCCGGAGCTGAAGACTGCTGCGTGGAGTACCGAGTGGAGTGCCGAGGCACAGCTGGTGAACGCAGAGCCCCGGCTTGGAATCATGACAACCGGGCACTTGGGGAAGCAGACTTGCTGGAGTGGAGATCGACACTGCCCGACATCGACAGCACTTGCTGGCCCGGTTGTGGTGAGTGGGGTGCGGCTCAGCCCACGCTGGTGGCTTCAGATAGGGGTGCGGGCCTGGTCAAAAATTTGTTCTGCACTGACATACTTGGATAGTATGGTTGTGGAAGTGGTGTTTCTTCAAGAGACACATTTCACTAAGGCCTCAGTACAAAAAGTAGGTGTACGTCGGGCTGGGGTGAGAAATACGTCCTCTTACTCTACTTATTCACGGGAGATCGCGATCCTGGTTAAGAAGGAGGTCCCTTTTTCTGTAAATCGAGCCAAAATGTACGAGTCTGGGTGAGTGGCGCTGGTGCATGGTCAGCTGGGTGGTGTGAGTGTGTTACTGGTCAATGTATATGGGTCAAACATTGATGACCTGTCCTTTTTCTCAGATGTGTCGCGCTGCATCTCAGGATTTCCTCCAGCTGAGATACTCTGGGGAGGTGACTTCAATGTTTGTCTGGATGCGGCGCTAGATCATGTGGGTAGTGGGGTTGCGAGACTCAAGCAGGCGTCTGAGATGCTACTGGGGATACTGTATGCAGGTAATCTGCATGACGTCTGGAGACTACAACACCCTGGGGCTAAGGAAAGCACCTTCATACCTTCTGTTCACTGATGTGGTCTCGCATAGATTATTGCCTTGTTTCTGAGATTGTGTGTACATGGGTGGTGAAAATCGGTCACATGGCTCGCACACTCTCGGATCACACTCCTGTGGTTCTGGAACTACAGGTACCTACATGTGAGATGCCGCCCTTTGCATGGCGGTTGCAGCAGACTTCACTAACGGATCCGGTTTTCAGGCAAACTATTGTTAGTGACCCTTTTGAAGCCTGAAAAGACTGCTAATAGGTACGATTCCTATAGGCCTCTATCAATTATTAATATGGATGCCAGGATCCTGGCAAAGATGATAGCAAATAGACTTCAACTGCTGGTTCCCCTGCTGGTTCTTCCCGACCAGCTGGGTTTTGAGGCCGCTGGATCCACAGCACACAACTTACGAACAATGTTTTCCACACTTCATTACTTTGACCCAGACTTCCAAGCAATGGCTGTGCTGCTCGACGCAGCTAAGGCCTTTGTTTCCCTCCAATGGGGATATATGTTTACGGTCTTCACCAGGATGGGCCTTCCCCCATTCTTTCTCCAATGGATAAAGGTTCTATATACGGATCCAGTAGCTAGAGTGCGTGTAAATGGGTGGGTGTCGATGGCCTTTTCTGTAGAGAGAGGCATGCGCAGAGGAGTGCCCCTTGTCCCCTATGCTGGTCTTGCTGGCGCTGGAGCCCCTCGTCTGTAAGCTGCGGCAGCGGCATGCGGCGGCTGCTCTGTGATTTCGGCAGAGGCCACTTGTGGTCTTACTATATGCCAATGATATGCTGTTGTATGCTCGTGAGCCAACTACTTATTTGCCTGAACTTCAACGGTAATACATCAGGTTTGAAAGATATTCTGGTTTAGGGATCAATTGAGCAAAGTCACAGGTATTTCCATGAACGGCTGGTACGCGGGAGTTGGCGCTTGACTTTCCGCTGACGTGGACTCAGGATCTGGTGAAGTATTTGGGGATATGGTCCACAGAGACCCGGAGCAGGTTATTTCTGCGAACTATGGCCGAGTCATCACGCGGATTACTGAGCAGACAGAGCGGTGGGTGGGATTACCTTCGCTCGCAGACCGCATATCGGTAACCAAAATGGCTATATTGCCCAAATTGCTTTATCTTTTTGTTAATATTCCCATTAGGCTGAATATAGCGCTATTTTAGACACTTAAATCGGCATTACTTACATTTGTGTGGGGTGGTATGAAGCCCAGATGCTGTTAGGATACCCTGGTGCAGCCATTTCATCATGGATGTTTTAAGGCTCCAGATCAGCGGTTATACTATCTGTGCGCCCCAGCGAGGTTTGCGCACAATTGGCACTTTCCACAGTGGTGCGGGGGCGAGATTTTGATCGATACCTTATCACTATTGATCTAAACCCCGATCTGGTCGACTGAACCTTTATTGCCTGTCATTGAGGAAAGAAAGTGCATCTCTTACCAAGTTAATTCACCCAATAATGGACTCCGCTTCGAAAGATCACAGACAACTTCTAGCTTTCAAAGATTTATTATATAGTCAGAATAAGCTGCAAGTACAGGCATCTCAGAATGAGATTCACAAGATACACGGGCCCAATTACATACATGTGCTCTCTGAAAACACTCAGACGAGCAAAGAAGACTACTAATACAAGTTCTAAGAATAATAAAGCTATCAACATAGACACGTATTGAGATCTCTCCAACATTTAAGTGGGAGGAAAAACACAGGTTAGGCTGTCCCTACCCTGCTCTAGATGGTATCCCTACTTAACAAAGTCCCAACCTATCAAAAGGTGTCAGCGGTGAATGACCCCCTAGGGAGGTCACCCACTCTTAGTCTCTTGGTGAAAACCTATAGTTCGCCAGTCATGACCCCTCTCTGCCTACCCATCCGCTCTCTAGAGGGTCCTCAGGCATCTGCTCTAACTCCACCCAGGGGTGCTGTCCCTAATACAAAACAGTCAACAACATTTGAGACGCCCCTTGTGAGACGCCCCTCACGTGGTGTATCTTCTGGCTTTTTCCATGCTGCTTTGTGTTGGGCCCCGTGCGTAAGAGTTGACCTTGCTTCTCAGACTCTTCTCCGGCCCGCTGATACCCCTTAAAACATTCCGGAACCCTCCTCCATGTCTGGGCCTTTTCCTGAACAAACCTCTATTCATTTCTCCATAATTGGATCCCCCCTTTCCCTTGCAGACAGACATCTGCAGCCAAGATCCCAATTCTCATAGACTTCCAAAAGGGTCTGCAACATTTCTCGGCCCAGACTAATACGTGTAAATCAAAGGCTATAATATTTTCAGGCCTACAGCATTTCTCATAATGATTATAACATTCAAATCCTACATTAATTAATAGCATGTTAATACTCTTGTTCTATTATCCGGTAAACACATCTATAAATCATGGCCCATCAATTCTTATTGCTAAAGCATTAGTGCAATCCATGTCGTGAAAGGAAACACATCTCTGGCCCTGAGGCCTACCGCGTTCTACGTTTACCCGCATGCCATCTTACATTTTAGCAGCTACACGACATGGATTCAGGAATTATCACGTCTATTAAAATCATATGATTTCTCACATTTCTGCATTAGTTCCACTTCTACTTAAATTTCTAAGTTAACTACACATTTCAGAATATAGTTGCAGATACTATTAGCACTCATGGCATTTCTCTTCATGACTTGTGCTTACTACATGTAAGTGTGATGCACTCATACATTTAAGTCAGTTTGCGCTCTCTCAGTTCCCCCCTTTGATGACCTCTCGGGGTCATCACTAACATTTAAACTGCAGTGATTGCTAGCATACCTCGTTTCTGCGTTTCCAGAGCCCTCAGACTCCTGTACTGATTATCTTGTATGGCAGCCAGTCTCTGCAGCTGTTCCTCTCGAGCCTTTTCAATTTTCCTGGCTCTGTACCATTTGAATACCCTCACCAATCCTCACAACACGATCCCACAGATCAATATTATGATGATAGGTTTCAGGATATACCACACAAAGCTTTTGCCTAATGTGGTGAGCCAACCTCCAGCTTCACTCATTCCGTGGCCCACCTGTTCCCAGACATTTTCTCTACTCAGGTCTTCGATCTCCTTGTGAATATCAGTTATGTTCCTAATAACTTTCTCAAGGGGTTTGGAATTGTCTGGAATGTAGGTACAACATTCCTGGACCTTCAAAGCCTTACAGACTCCGCCCTCCTTTGCTAATAGGACGTCTAGGGCAAGACGGTTCTGAAGAACCATAGCCCTTATCGATTGCATCTCTCCTTCTACCAGCATTAAGGACTGAGCAGTGCTGGCAGACAACCTGTCTACGACTGTTGCCAGTCGTCTGATTTTGACATCATTAAGGATTAGTCCCAACATAGGGAACACAGCTCCAAATACATCTCCAACCATTTCTGCGTCTCCTATATCTCTCCTTCCTCTCGCTGATGTCTTGCCCTCGATGATCTCTAAGTCTTGGGCATGATATATTTTGGGGAAGATAATTGCCAGGTAACATGATCCATACCAGTTATCAGGTAGTCTCACGTAGGCATTCCTTCCACAAACAAAATATACATTTGGAATCACTTGCATTCCCTTCAGGAAATCTTTGGTGTAATACTCTAAGTTGAAAGCATGTTCACAGCTGACTTCTCCCACGTATACATTTTCATAATACGTTTTGGCTCGGTGAAGACATAACTTTCCTCTCTGCGTTCTATCTAAAGCTATTGGACCACTACTACCCTTTCTTTTATGTGCCTTCTCTTCCTCGGTCCAATCTGTTTTCCATTGTCCAGATTTCTTCAAAATCTTTTGTCTCCTGTATCGATCATCCACCTGCCCTATGAACTTCTTCTCGACTTCTGACACCTTGCATGTCAGGTTATTTTTCCGGGCATGTGAAGTATCTAAAGTAATCCAAGGAATGAAGAACTTGGCCAATCTGTCTTCACTCTTCCAGTAGTCCCATTTGTTCATCTGCTTATAATTGGGGACTTCTGGCAACACTGAGTCATAATTGGAGAAATAGTATTCAAAACTATCTCTCCCATAAAATATACTAAGCAATAAGCTACATGTAATGCCATATGTCAGCGGGAGGTGATGATATCTAATGCCTTCATCTACAGACGCCGGCAACTGCATGCAGACGTAGCAGTCCTTTACCTCCATGGCATCCACGTATTCATATAAGAGTTTAGCGTAAGCATTTGACCTAAAGTCGCCTTGGGACTCATCTACGTGTAACCTGCGAGCTTCTGCAGCTAATAACGCCTTCTCTTGAGTGTTTTCCCCCTTCTCACCAGCAACAGTGGGTATAGGCGTTTCTACAGATTTCACATCAGTTACCTTTGCCTCTTCCTCATGTCCCTTTACATAAGAAACTGTGACTACTAAAACTATTAATATTATCACTCCTACTATTAGTGTGCCTATTATACATTTAGCTCTGCGGTTCGGGGTGCCGGCTTCCATTTCGTCAGACAGTATGGCTCTCTCGTATCTCAGCACAAAGTTCCTTTCTTCTCGTTCCTTTACAGTCTCTTTTACTCCTTTTGTCCTTAGAACCACACAACTGGAAGCTGACAACCTTCTTCGCAAAAGGTCCTTTAATAGTTCAATACAGACAACCCTAGCCCTTCTCCGTCAACTCAAGGGAAGGTCCCTAAGATTCTCTGCTTCCTGGGCGCTAGGTAATCTTCTTTTTCTTCTCGCTTATTTACAAAGTCTCTAAGCATCCACAATCAAGTTCGTGCCTGCAGCTTTGACAGCATAGTTCAATATTTCCAAACGAAGATTGTGCTCTTCATGGGCTGTTATCTTGGTACCAAAATCGGGGAATTGCAATTCTGTGAAAAACATGTGCCTTAACTTACTGAGGCGGGGAGGTCTGGGGAGCATGAATGTCAGTGACCCTTCTTGTTCGATCCCGGGTACTAACAGTCGTATCTCCACTGTGATGATGGGCTCAGAGCTGGACACCACCACCGCTCGTATCCTCCCTGTCTTCTGTTCCAAAGACATTTGTCGCCAGATATGTCCACTCAGGGGTGGAGTATCTGCGGTTAGGCACACGCACTCTTCTTGACCGTCTCAAGGCCGGTGCTTCAGCGCCCTGAGCACCTTCTTCCGGGTCTGAATCCTCTGATATCGGAGGAAGGGTTATCTCTGGAGTTGACCTCAGGCTAGAGCTCCTTCTTTGCGGCCAACTAGCTTCTCCACGTACCCTTCTACTCCTTCTTCTTCTGGTCTGTTCACCTTCTCTGTCAGACCGATCAGGGTCTGACTCGTACTCCCAGCTACTTTCTCCTTCAGTAGCGTCGTCCGTTTCGCTGTTGTGCTGACCGTATTCAGCTTGGTCAGACTCGTACCCTTCTTCTGTTGGCACCTCTACAGCTTGGCTAGCCCCCTCTATGGCTTCTCGGTCCTCAGCTGGACGTCTATCCGAGAGAGGAGCTGTTTCTTCCAGAGGTGCTGGAACCCTCCGCGTGTTCGACGCGTGGATCCAATTGGGCAGGCCTCCCACCTTCACGGCAGTGTTCGTGATCAGGATGATCTGGAAGGGCCCACGCCAACGAACATCCAGGCAGCTACTCCTCACGTGCTTTCGCACCAGCACCCAGTCTCCGGGGCACAGGTCGTGGCACAGGTCCTGGCACGATGGAACTTCGGCAGCCTGCACCTGAAGGGACACAGAATGAATGGCGTCAGACAGCCCCTTGCAATAATCCAGGATCATATCATCTGTGATGTTTAACAGTGCAGTAGTTGGTACAGACGGCAACCTCATTGCTCTCCCCATCAACACCTCATGAGGTGACAGCCCCGTTCTTCTATCTGGGGTACTACGGAGGCTCATAAGGACCAATGGCAGAGCGTCAGGCCAACTCAGAGACGTTGATGCACACACTTTTGCAAGTCTGGCCTTAATGGTGCTATTTATCTGTTCCACAATTCCTGAGGCTTCTGGTCGATAGCTGCAATGCAATTTCTGATCTATGTTCAGAGCCGCACAAATCATTTTCACAAGCGAGCTGTTGAAATGCGTTCCCCTATCCGATTCCAAAGAGGCCGGCACCCCGAAGCGCGGAATGAGCTCCCTAAGCAGTAACTTAGCTACTGTGAGGGTGTCGCACCTACGTGTAGGGTATGCCTCAACCCATCTGGAGAATACGCAAACAACCACCAGGACATAACGGAGGCGGTTGCACCTCGGCAATTCAATGAAATCCAATTGCATGCGGTTGAATGGGCCCCCCGACCTCCCTATGTGGCTCAGTGCAACTGGTGTCTTTTTCCCTACATTCAACTGCTGACAGGTCACACAACGCTGGCACACTGCTTCTGCCGCTATTCTGAACTTAGGATTGTACCACGTCTGTCTAAAAACTCTCAACATAGCGTCCCTCCCTAGGTGTACAGGACCATGTATTTGTCTAGCCATTGGGCTCACCATCTCATTTGGTAACACTGCTCTGCCATCTGCTGAGACCCAGAAATGGGCCTCACCCACGACACATCCTGCCTTTTCCCATGTTTCCTTTTCGAAATCAGGAGCATTTTCTTGCATGCACTTCAATTCGTCCCAAGAGTCAACAGTTTCCAGTATCATAGCTAATTCAGTTCTTACATTTATTCCACCCACTTCCACCTCTGTGAAAGAGTACCCTTGTTCTGCACAATACCGTGCGACTTCGTCGGCATATCTATTGCCCTGTGACACGAAGTCCATGTTTCTGGTATGTGCGGTGCATTTCACAACTGCGATACCTACTGGACATTGCAGCGCCTCCAACAACAAGCGCACAAACTCTCCATTGCGAATGGGAGAGCCTGAAGAGGTCATGAACCCTCTTTGAGACCACAACTGCCCGTAATCATGAACTACCCCGTAACCATATTGGCTGTCGGTGTATATGGTGACTCGAATTTGATTGCTTGCCAAGCAAGCACGCGTCAGGGCAATAATCTCGGCTACCTGAGCGGAGTGTACTCCTTCCAGGCATCCAGCTTCCACGATTCCAGTAATTGTACAAACAGCGTAAGCTGCTCTCAACTGCCCAACTTCGTCTCTTACACATGAGCCATCGACAAAGAAAATTTCGTCTGGATCAGTCAGTGGCTCATCTACGATGTCAGGTCTAGGTTTGGTGCATAGTTCAGTCACATCGAGGCAGTCATGGTCTGTACATTCATCATCGTCTATGTCATTTGGGAGTGGCATCAAGGTGGCAGGGTTCAAAACAGAGCATCTCCTGAGGGTCACGTTCTCTGCAGCAAGTATGACTTGTTCATAGCGCGTGAGCCTACTATTGGTCAGATGCTGTGTTTTGGTCCTGGTCATTAACAGTTCTACGGAATGGGGCACGTATACCTCTAACGGGTGCCCCATAACAATATTTTCACATCTCTCAATACTGACACCTGTTGCGGCAACAGATTTGAGACATCCGGGCAACGCTGCAGCTACTGGATCTAGCGTAGCTGAGAAGTAGGCGACTGGTCTACGGGCATTCCCATGGATTTGGACTAACACAGACAACGCGCAACCCTCTCTCTCACAACAGTAAAGCAAGAATGGTTTATCGTAATCAGGCATTCCCAATGCCGGAGCACGACACAGGTCCTCTCGCAGCTGTAGGAACGCCATCAAACAGTCTTTGTCCCATGGTACCGGATCACTCACCTCCTTGTGCGTCAGTTTTTGCAAGGGTTTTGCTTTCAGTGAAAAGTTCGCGATCCACTGTCGGCAATAACCCACCATTCCTAGGAACATCCTGACTTCTCTCTGTGTCTTAGGCGCATTCATTTCATGATCGCCTCTATCCTGTCTGGTGATACTTTTCGTTTTCCTTTCTCAATTCTGTGTCCCAAGTACTGCACTTCTGTCAGGCAGTACTGTAACTTTCCCGGGGACACCTTGTGCCCATTTGCAGCTAGGTGATTTAACAAAGCAATGGAGTCCTCCCTGCAAGCTTCTTCTGTTTCTGACGCCACAAGGAGGTCGTCTATGTACTGGACCAGAACTGACTTCTGGGGCAGCACTAGACTTTCAAGATTTTTCTTCAGCAGCTGGTTAAAGATCGATGGGCTCTCTGTATACCCCTGAGGAATACGACACCATGTTAGGACGCGACCTTCCAGCTTAAATGCGAAAAGAAAATGGCTTTCTTCGTCCAGAGGGATCGAAAAGAAAGCCTGACAAAGATCAATCACAGTGAACCACTCAGCTTGGAATGGTATCTGAAACAATATCACTGATGGATTCGGTACCACTGGACAACACGAAACAACAATATTATTAATCTTTCGGAGGTCCTGCACTATCCGGAATTTCCCATTTGGTTTCTGCAAACCCATAATCGGGGAGTTACATGGACTACCCACGATTTCCTTCAGTATTCCCTGCTTAATCATGGACTCGATCACGGGCTTTATACCTGCAATCGTTTCTGGAGTTAATTTGTATTGGGGTGTTCTTGGAAACTCAGCATGTGGTTTCACTACAATTTTCACTGGGTCCACCCCTTTGACCAATCCAATCTCTTCCCCAGTGAAGTCCCATACTTCTGGTGCCACTGTCTCTCTCAAGTCCCAGGGGAGCTCGTCTACTGTCAAAGTGGGGTACAGTTCCACACAGATTCTTGAATTTGCGACTTTGAAGTCAGCATCGTCGTCATTGGTCAATACTTCCACTCCTTGCGGGGTGCAGTATATAGTGCAATTTAACTTGCACAATAGATCTCTTCCTAGCAGACATACCGGACTAGAATCGCAAACCACAAATTGATGCTCATCGCTGTACTTCCCTATTTTCACCTGGACTGGTTCTGTCAATTGGCTGGTTATTCTCCTGTTTGCGACCCCCACCACTTGTATGGTCTCTCCAGACATGGGCAGGTCTGGAACTGCAGCTGATCTGATCGTGGATCTAGTGGCTCCTGTGTCCACTAGGAATGTCGTGGGGCACCCTGCTACTTCTGCCTCAACGTAGGGTCCCCTCTGATCTACCTCCAAGGCTGCCCGAGGGTGCAGTCCTCTCTCTCCACTCTCTGTCCAGTTAGTGGATCTACGTAATAGCATTCCTCTCCACCTACAAACAGAGGCATCTGTCTATATGTCTTGCCCATAGTCCCTACTCTGGGTGGCTGTGGGAACTGGGCTCGGGGAGGAGGACCCCCCCCTTTGAGCACCTTTCCCTGGTATGGCGTTACCCCTCTTGTAGGCGCACTCTGGACCTCTTCCTCCTCTAGCTCTTGTTCTCCTATTTCAACGTTATAGGGACACTCGCGTTTCCAATGGCCCACCTCGTTACACTGGTGGCACCTAGTCGTTTTCTTCAAGGCAGCAATGTCTATTCTAGGCTTAAAGGTGGAGTTCTCCTCACTGCCCTTGTTCTGGCTGTACTGTTTCTTGCCTCCAGTACCGGTCCCTTGTTGCTGTTGCTGCGGTCCCCCCTTGCCGGCTGCCTGCATCTGTACCACCATCAGTTTCTCCTTTAGTTTCTTTGCCTTGGAGTCTATCTCATCACAGCAGTACCTGGCATACCTCAGTATTTCATCTAGGGGTTTATTTTGCCAGCAAATCAAGTGTTGCTGAATCATTAAACTAATATCCGGTCTCAAACCCAGGACGAATTTGGACACAAATTGCCCTATGTCCTTTGGATCCATTACATCCAGACCACTATACTGTTTAAACGCTTTCAACAATCTCTCGTAATATTCGTGAACTGTCTCTTTGGGTTCCTGTCTTGTTCGGTCTATTTTGACCCAATCTATGTCTTGCATTGGCACTTTCTCTTTCAGCCAAGTCATCACTCTCTCGAATTTTGCCATCACAATCTCGGACGGTCCATTAGTCTTAGCATCTCTCTCCGGCTCCGTTGTGGGCCACTCAGCGCTAACCTTGCATGCCGTCCACAAATCTCCTGGCACTACAATGTCAAACAGCGTGTTCAGATCTATCCATAGGACCTTTGATATTTTTACAAATCTCTCAACTTGCTTGTACCACTCCACTGGGTTTTCCCGCAATTTGGGGAAGGAGGTGGTAAAAGCAGCTAAGTCTCCCCTACTCCAAGGGACGTGCACATAGTTCCCATTTGCGACTTCACGCAAAGGGTATGCCTCTATTCCCTGCAGTCTTCCTGGCGTCACACCAATCGTGCTTCTCCTGACGGTCCCCTTCTTGGACCACCTCTCTTCCCACTTATCTAGTGCCCTCCATGTCCTGTTTCCAGTGATCAATTCCCTTATGTGTGTTTTCAATCCTATTGTTCTCTTCTCATCTAGGTCTCGATCTGAATAATGTAGCCTGTGGTTCCCCTGTAATGCTTTGGTCTTTGACAGGTCCACCATATATTTGCCTGCTAGTTCGACTAACTTCTCATGAATTGTTCTCGCTTTTCGAGTGATGTCCTTTGCCATGAACAGTATTTCATCTTGCTCATACATTTCCATTCTTTCCAAAGGCAGGGTACCATCTACCATGTCATCCAGGTCTGACCTTAAGCTGGCGACATCGAGTCTCTTGGCTTTCATCTCAGCTCGTAGTATCTCTTTCGAAGGGGGCTCACTGGTCTCTCTACCATCCCAACTCCGAGCCCTACGTTTGGGCTCGGGAGAGTTAATGAGTGCCCTCCCTTGCTCCCATCTTTCCAGGTCCCATGCTCGGCCATCCGATCTGGGAAGATGATGGAACACGGGCCTGTTACCCCCAGTCTTACACTGCTCATTCTCTCTTCCTTCTCTCTTTTCACAGTAGGACTCTCTGCTATTCTCCCTCCGGTCGCCATTCTCTCTCTTTCTAGTATCACTCAGTATCCGATATGATCTTTCTTGGTTGCCCATATTCCCTGGACCACGCTCATGTCCATCATCACAGGGACTGTGGCGCGGCCTCTCACAACTCCCATTCTGTTCTCTGGTGCCGGGCACACAGTGGGTACACTTAAAGCTGTTTCTGTACTCTTGCGTTCTCCTCTCCCCTTCACTGAGTATCGGGCGGGACACCCCTCCACTCTCGGGACCCCCGTTTTCTAGGTCTGATCTACCTCCACTCCGGGCCCAGTGGGTGCCTCCCCTACTGCCCTTCTCCCTCCCGTCCCACTCCGGGCTGCTCTCCCCAGCCCCGCAGTGAGTCCGGGCTCCGCTATCCTGGCTTTCCCTTTCAGCTTCCGCAGCTATGATGCTCCTGTGAGCCTCGACTGCCTCATCCGACTTCTTCATGTACTCATTTAGCTCCTGAAAGGATTTTCGTCCAGATCCCCTCATATCCACTGGCCATCTATGGCCCCCAGGATCCCCTCCTGGATCCTCTGCTGTGTGTACCGGGGTGCTCCACTCTCTTGGTATCGGCATCTGACTTGGGGAATTGATCGTATCGTTCCTTCTTGCCATTTCTGCTCTTTCTCTGTCCCTCCGTACCCGTTCCTCCCCTCTAGCTCTCTCTGGGTCATATATCGATACTATAGGACCTATGGTAACAGGTACCTGTAGTGCATCTGGCAATGCGTAGGATGTGGCACACTCCGTTTCCGGCGCCCTTTGTACCACAAACCTCCCGACTACCTGCTGCACCTGACTAGGCTGGGACAGTTCTTTCTTTGCAACGGGATCCCAATCGGAACTGGGAAGTGGCCCATGCTCTCCTGCATTGCCCCCCTCCTTTTCACTATGCTCGACATCTCCCCCTGCTCTGTTATACGGGGGTGGCCTGTCTGTCAACAATCTGTTTATCAGGCTGTCCTCTGTTTCGCTCTCATCATCTTCTTCTAGGGGGCTTTTGTTCCCGGGCATCTCTAACACTGGATACAATTTATTTACTTCCATGTTATGCACCCTCCATCTTTTAGCATCCGCATCCCACTTGGCATCCTGCACTGCCCTTACCGATCGTTTCACCCTTTCCTGTCGTCTGTTCAGGTTCTTTTCGTGCGCTGCCCTAATCCATGCATTAAGGGCTTCAAACTGGGTTGGTCTAGGCAAGGGTCTTGTTGCGGTCATAACTGCTTTTAGTCGGTGTAGTACTTCTAATCTAAACGTCCCGTACTTCGGGAACGTCAGTTCCTCATTTCCTTCTGTAATCTTACTCCACTCTGATATCCATAAGATCGTATGCAGCCCAACATTTACCGCCATGTAACGAGCCGGCGTACCCTCCGGCGGGGCTTCTTCCCCTTCATACGATCCCCGCCTCTCTTTTTTAAACGCCGCTCTCAACCATTTAAAACACTTCATAATTATACGCACAATTTCCAGCCTCAATACTCTGTTTACTTCCTGATGACAATCCACCAATCCTAGCGCGGCTTTGCTAGCTTGGCCTATCACAGCGCGGTCTTTCTCCGGCCGGCCAATCCCAGCGCGGCACTTTCTGACGTCTTTGCTAGCTGGCCTATCGCAGCGCGGTCTTTCTCCGGCTGGCCAATCCCAGCGCGGCACTTTCTGACGTCACTCGTCTCCGCTTTGCAGCAGCACCCCTCCTTTCTCAGCTCTTCTCCCGGTCATGCATGCGTCCCATTCATACACTGCAAAGAAAATGACTACTTCCGACCAAGCGGTCACTTCCCTCGACTGTACGTCCACAGTCTGTCTGTAATTGTCAATACAACTGACGAAATGTCTATCGTCTCTCTGATAGGTTCTTTACACTCACAGTAACCTCCGACCAGCGTCCGTTACTCACGCACTCACTCTTACGTTCCCCCTATCTCGGTCTTTCGGGTGATCAATGGTACCTCATGACCCCCTTCACAATAATTGACAATTACTCTGGGTGTCCGATACACCCGAACCACTTAAGCTCTCCTTGAACTTAAGATTTCCACCGGTTGCGCGCGCTCACAACCTGTTCCACAATCTCTCTACAGGCATTCAACTCCGCCAGACATTACAACATAGATACAACACAAAAACACCGCAATCTAGCACGCATGACCCTTTATACTCACTCTCGACCGGTACTGCTGCTTTTCTGTCTTACGTCATCCGGACCTTCTTCGGCAGGCGGTTCTTCCGATCATCGATCTCTAGGGGCCTTGGGGTAATCTAACCTGGCCTAGATCACCTTCCTCAAGAAGGCAACCATCCTCTATAGCTACCAACTGCGGGGGCGAGATTTTGATCGATACCTTATCACTATTGATCTAAACCCCGATCTGGTCGACTGAACCTTTATTGCCTGTCATTGAGGAAAGAAAGTGCATCTCTTACCAAGTTAATTCACCCAATAACGGACTCCGCTTCGAAAGATCACAGACAACTTCTAGCTTTCAAAGATTTATTATATAGTCAGAATAAGCTGCAAGTACAGGCATCTCAGAATGAGATTCACAAGATACACGGGCCCAATTACATACATGTGCTCTCTGAAAACCCTCAGACGAGCAAAGAAGACTACTAATACAAGTTCTAAGAATAATAAAGCTATCAACATAGACACGTATTGAGATCTCTCCGACATTTAAGTGGGAGGAAAAACACAGGTTAGGCTGTCCCTACCCTGCTCTAGATGGTATCCCTACTTAACAAAGTCCCAACCTATCAAAAGGTGTCAGCGGTGAATGACCCCCTAGGGAGGTCACCCACTCTTAGTCTCTTGGTGAAAACCTATAGTTCGCCAGTCATGACCCCTCTCTGCCTACCCATCCGCTCTCTAGAGGGTCCTCAGGCATCTGCTCTAACTCCACCCAGGGGTGCTGTCCCTAATACAAAACAGTCAACAACATTTGAGACGCCCCTTGTGAGACGCCCCTCACGTGGTGTATCTTCTGGCTTTTTCCATGCTGCTTTGTGTTGGGCCCCGTGCGTAAGAGTTGACCTTGCTTCTCAGACTCTTCTCCGGCCCGCTGATACCCCTTAAAACATTCCGGAACCCTCCTCCATGTCTGGGCCTTTTCCTGAACAAACCTCTATTCATTTCTCCATAATTGGATCCCCCCTTTCCCTTGCAGACAGACATCTGCAGCCAAGATCCCAATTCTCATAGACTTCCAAAAGGGTCTGCAACATTTCTCGGCCCAGACTAATACGTGTAAATCAAAGGCTATAATATTTTCAGGCCTACAGCATTTCTCATAATGATTATAACATTCAAATCCTACATTAATTAATAGCATGTTAATACTCTTGTTCTATTATCCGGTAAACACATCTATAAATCATGGCCCATCAATTCTTATTGCTAAAGCATTAGTGCAATCCATGTCGTGAAAGGAAACACATCTCTGGCCCTGAGGCCTACCGCGTTCTACGTTTACCCGCATGCCATCTTACATTTTAGCAGCTACACGACATGGATTCAGGAATTATCACGTCTATTAAAATCATATGATTTCTCACATTTCTGCATTAGTTCCACTTCTACTTAAATTTCTAAGTTAACTACACATTTCAGAATATAGTTGCAGGTACTATTAGCACTCATGGCATTTCTCTTCATGACTTGTGCTTACTACATGTAAGTGTGATGCACTCATACATTTAAGTCAGTTTGCGCTCTCTCAGTTGTTTCAACCTCACACTGCTATCGAGTCGGACGCTGTTCCTCCAATGCCTCTGCAGGCGGTGACTCTTACGGGGGGCATGGGCGGCCCCAAGACTGAAATCAACCCTCTACAATGTGCTGCCTGGGCCTGGAGGATTCTAGCCAAAAGATCACAGCTTCCATATGTATACGCACCGTTGCTACCACTTGCTGCACGGCGAGGGAAAAATCTGCGCTGAAGGATTTGGCGGCTGTCGGAATCACCATCATGGGGGATCTGTATAAATGGGTTCAGTTTAGGTCCCTTTAGGATGTACAGGGGGGCCGATACTGTGACTTTATGCTGGGGTTTGTATATGTCAGAGTATGGCAGGCATTCAGAGATATCTTCCTGACGGAACCTGCAAAGCTGCTGGTGCTGCAGGCGGTGGTAGCGGGAGCAGAGAAAAAAAGGTCTGATTACCAAGCTATATAATGCATCTCTGCAGGAGAGGGAGCTGGGTGAACACCCCTCTTATCTTAGATGGAATGCCGCTCTGGGATCCATGCTAGCTAGAGCAATTGAAGTTTTGCTGCCAGCTAACGGGCCATCTCACTGCAAATGGCAACCTTTGCATAATTCACTTCAAGTACTTGCATCAATTATATTATACCCCACTGCAACTTTGTATGTTTGGGTTGCATGAGACTGCAGGCTGCATGAGGTGAGAGCAGGCAGATGCTGATTTTCTACATCTGGCATGGCTGTGTGCGGGTATTTTTGCTTTTTGGTCCAAGGTGGCGAATGTGCTAACTGATATGGTGCTGGAACCTGTGCGCTGGCAGCAGAGAATTGCCTACTTGGGAGTGTTCAGTGTTTAAAGCCCTGCAGCCAACGTATAGTTGGCCTATCAACTTTGTTGGCTAAAAGGGCTGTAGCGCAATGCTGGGGAGCGAAAACCACACCCATTGTCAAAAAATGGATCCGCGATCTACTTTTCTGTAGAGACCAGTTGGGGATCTAAGCAGAGTAGCTGCCTGAGGCGTCTCACCCCAAGGATTTTTTGGGCCCCATTAACTGTATATCTGTTGAATAATCCTGACCTGTAATAATGTAATTGTCCATGTGTCACCCTTTGCTCAGACATTGTTCTCTTAAATTAAGACTCCATCCCTTTTGAACATGTTTAGGTTATGCTACTCATGTATGTCTGTTTTGTTCTGGATTCTCCAAAATACTTATGTAGTACATCTGATATGCCGGCGAGGTGAGGTGGGGGGTTAGTTTTTTTCCTTCCTGATTGATGCTTATTGACGTGTATCCGCATGTATGTTACCATGCTTATTGGAAATTGAATAAACATAAATAAAAAAAATGTAAAAATCTACCAATGCAACTCTATTCCTTATATGAATAGTATGGTCAAATAAATTCCAACAGTGGTTTTTCTTTTGGATTTATTATTTTCTTCAGAAATTGGAGGATTTCTAATACTACTTGACTCCAACTCATAACTTTAATCTCTGATTTTTAGTTGAGCCGTAATAAAAAATCATAAGGCTTATTTATAAGCCACTTGCGCCGCTGATATGTAACTTTTTCTCATATTTAAAGTGAAGCACAGGTGGCGCAAGCAGCTTATAAATAGGCTCCTTAGTTTTTGGGTAACATATTTGAAAATATTATGCAGCACCACTGATGAGGTGTATTCTAGCATATGGTGGAAGAAATTAGCTAATGGAATTCTCCTGTGGATTTAGCAGTTCGTCCAGAAATGGCTATATTTTCAATTACCACACATCTCTAAATAAAACCCCGAATCAATTAAAAATTGGAATGTGGTTTAAAGTTGAATTATAATGGGAATCCTGCAATAATCTGTCAAAGGTTCTGTCTGTCTTCCCAGGCATTCCACAACCCTATTAAAAGTGGTTAGGAATGCTGTCCCAATTATGGAAGCACTGGCAGCTTTTCCATCAGGAATGCCATGTTTGCAGACTTCACCAATAATTGTGAGTGGTTGTTAAAAATCCGATCATTAGTGGAGAATCCACCCACCACTTAGAGACACCAGCTAGAGACAGTATGGAGGAGGATACCGAACTGGCCTTTCCTCTTCTGGATTCAACATTTTCTCCAGAAATCAAATGCTTTTTTTAATACCACTGAATACTAAACCAAGCCCTTCCCTCAAATACTTAAACAAGTGGCCGTTATCTTGCCACTGAAACCTCAAGGAAGTTATTGAAGCAAAACATTGGTTCGAGATATGTGACAAAACAAGTATTAACAACAGGTGACCCACTCATAGATGCAGAACAAAAACAAATTGGAAGTTCAATTTGCACAGATAATATGTAGGTAAGTATAATATTTGAAAATTTGCTATAGATTTTAGGGCGACTATTCGTTCCTACAGTGCTACCTGCGGCCTCTATAGGCCGCTTTCCCTCTTCTCCTATTATTTCTTGGGTAAGAAAGCAACATATACTATTAAACCTTTACTGAGGCAGCTGCAATCCTACTCCTAGTGTTTGGCTGTAAACTACTATGACACTTTAGACCCCCTACTTGAATCATGATTATGGTTGTGAAACGTAGTGGTGAATACAGACTCATGGAAATTTCTTTGTGGCTGGCCATAAGTCAGTCATGCTTGACTACACCATTCCTCCTTGTCTTAAGATGTGACCTGACGTCAGATTCCCATCAATAAGATGGTGGACTTCCTTACCAATCGCATCCTTTTTCTTTTGGAGACAATGCTGTAAAAAAAACGTTTCCAGAGGTACTGATTTGCAGTTTGAGTGTATGGCGTCCATTGTCTCGTCCTAACTGACTTCCAGTTGAGATTGTGTTCTGAAAATCAATGAATTCATTGGCCATCAAAAGGAAGAAGGGCAAAATCTTATCAAGGACAATGATCAGGATACCCTAGCCCATAGAGAAAGACTGCTGTGGGAATGGAGAGTCCTCACCATGGATCGGGATAGTAGGGTTGCACTACTCCATGTCTGTTTTATGTATGGCCCTGTGTTTTTCTATCAGTGAGCTTCAGTGAGTGTTACCTGCTGCGGTGATAGAGACTTCTGTTGTGTGCATCCTTTCCTGGGATCCGGAATTCACAGAAGAAACAAATGACAAGCAACCTCGGCATTTTTTTCAATCCACAAAAATGGGCAATAAACGTTGCCCAGCAGATAGAACAGATAGCTGGCTCCAGTGCTTCCAGATGCCAAACTTCAACTGCTCAGTGAAACAAAAATCTATTACTGTACATTCTGTCAATTAAACCTGGTACTACACACGAGTGTTTGAATTTCAGATGTCCATTCCAGAGACAATTCAATTTGTCAAATATTCTTCACTCCCGCAAACTTGCATAATTGTGCACTACGTTTTTAGGGACATAAGGTTTTGTTTACATTTTACCTTTATTAAAATTATTTTGAATAGCCCTTCTACCTCTATTTCTATCATCCTTTGCAGTAGGCTTTCAATTTAACAAATATAACAGACATCCTAACATTTAGACAGTATTTGGCTAAAACTAAATTTGTTTTAATAACCTAAATCACCTAGAACGCATGTTCATTATATAGTTTGGTTGTTACCCTTCCAAACAATTTTGCTCTAGCAAGCCCATGACTGCTTTTTATAGAGTAATATATTTCAACTCCTCAAAGGCAATAATATTCCACACTTAGGGACCTATTAGGATGGCGGGCGGACGGCCGCCAGTGGTGCGGCGGTCCTGCACCGTCAATTAGGATGCCACCGCCATGGTGGCGGTGGTATCCCCTATTCCCAGGATTGTGGCGGACAGGGTTCACAGCAACGCCCGCCACAATGCTGTGGATTCAACTTGTGCATTTGCATGCACAACTTGGCAGGCACCGCGTGGTGCATGCCACGTTGTGCATGCAAATGCATGGGGGTAATGTAGGTACCCCAATGTGCACCCCCCACCCACTAATACCCTGGGGGCCCGCAATGGGCTTTTTCATTGCCGCCCTGAAAAGGCTGATCTCTGCCTGTATCCTAATATGGATGGCGGTGACTTGCAGACACCGCCACCATATTGGAGATGTTTTCCGCCAGGTCGACGAGTCGATCAGCGGAAAAGCGTTGGACGGTCTTTCCAGCCGCCATGGACCCACCCGCCATCGTAATATTGCGGGGAAATGGGATGCGGGCGGAGGGAAATGTTGGGCGGATCGCCACCGACATGCAGGTGGTGGCAATCCGCCTGACATCCTAATAGACCCCCTAAAGTTCTACCTTTCTTTTTTTCCTTCATCCTGTGCCTCTATCCGTCTGTCTCTTGGTCCACAGTACAAGCCCTCCAGCAACCTGCCCATCCTTATAATCGGCAGTTACTTTGCAGTAATGATTTGTCTACTTCCTTCTTAGCATACGCTTTTGGTTTATCGAGTTGAGTGCGCTGGCTAAGGGCTCCAAAGAGTCCCCTACAGGAATTTATTTTTGACCCCCTGGTCATAAGCACGGACGTCAGTGGATCCACTCAGCCTTTCTTTCTTTTGCCATCATTAAAATGAGTACCATTGAGTTGGGAAAGAATAAACATCAGCTATTCTGTGGCAAGATTCCCTTGATTAAACATGTAAGTTATTAATACATTATGATATAACGTCCTTGACACCAAATGTAGTCCAAATGGGATCATCTCTACAGTCATATTCACATACAGTGCAGTGAACCCATTAAACATGCAAATCACTATCGAAAATCAACCCTTCCAGCATGCTCCGCAATGGCATGTGAAAATGCCTAATACTTCTACATTGACCATCTCGGCTCAGAAATAGGATCTTCTATAATTACGTAAACATGGTTCAACACACACTCTCAATCCATCAAGGACTCATTGGTACCTCAGGGTTTTTAAATACGATGTGAAAACATACAATTGAAACAAGGGGTGAAATCATCATCCACAAAGATTCAATGATCTGCAAGCTGATTTCAACTCCCACTCACTTTTCCATCACACATTTGAAAGTTGCTATCTCTCTCTCTCCAGCAAACACTACCGACCTTCATATCTATTGTCACCCAACCAAACTCAAGGCCAGATTCATTGATAAGATCTCTAACTAATTCATTCTGAACCAATTGCTATCCTTAAATAATATTTTCTTGGATATTTACACATTGCTTGGAGAAACAACTGTAAAACCTGCAAATAATTTGAGACTCTTCTATAACTACAAAACCTTTGTCATAATTTTTCTAAATATACCCATGCAAAAGCAAGGCTAATAAATCATGTTAAAGCAGATGGAGTTCTTCGGGGTTCTAGCCTTGTATCCACTCTGTGTACATAGCTGGAACTACTGATTCACGCTCTCCATCCGCCAGAATGCAGTGGCAAAATACATTCTACAGCTTTAAAATAGGATAAACTGAGTTTGTCTTTATCACGCCCAAGGACAATGGCAAATTTCACCGATCTTTTCTCGAATAGGGTAAAATAAAAGACTTCTCTCCATCACTAGCTCCAACAGTAAAATCCTAAGATTTTAGATTGGATGTTTCACTGTCTTTGGTCACCCAATCCACAAGACAGCAAAAGCTGCACATTTTCATCTTCTCTCTAAAAAGAAACATAAACATCTGCGATCACCCTATAACTAAGAATAGCAGCTTATCTTTTGGATATTTCTTCTCTTGACTTTGGCAGTGCTATCCTAGCTGAAGAACATCAATCTTCGCTCATTCTTTTGATAGACTTAATGCACTCTTTACGGCTATGTGCACTCAATATAAACACCACATATACATACATACAAGAATCAAATATATACTTACTCACAATTTCACTAGGTAACGGAGGTCTCAGGAATTGGAACTATGGGGACGATTAGGATGGCGGTTGGAAAACAATTCCGACACCCGCGGTAGCGGACATTGAATGTCTGCAAGAACTGTTGCAAAACTGGCGGTCCGATTAGGATCAACCGCCAAAACAATCTGACCGTGGCGGAACGATGCCATGAAAGACCGCCGGTAGCGTGTGGATCAGGTGAAAATCCATCCGCTGCAGTCATATTTGTGGCGGAAAAACCCAAAACTGCTGCACGGTCAGAGGATTTACCGCACGTGAAATTAGGATACCATTGAGGTGACAGCTGAATAATCCGCTGTTTCCGGCCGTCGCTATCGCAACCATTAATGAATGGGAAAGCCGGCGGAAGGCGGTTGTATAACCACGGCTGCGGCCGCTCCGGAACAATTATGGCGGTCAACCAAAAAAACACACAACAAGGCTACCAAGTGTACCCATTAACCTGGCTCAGCCTAAAGAAACACCTAACACACCACAATGACACATCCCCATGTCAACTAAAAAAATACAAATCCCAGGTAACCCACACAACACACCTGGCAGCAATACTCCATTTTGACACATCAACATAGCTGAGGATAAAACCAGCCCCTTCCCTGACCAGAATCCTTTGCAGTACTCCACTACTGAAGGAACCAACCCCACAACAGCAGAAAGGAGAGGCAAATCACCACACATCTAACCAGCACAACTACACATGCACACCACACACATCACCACCACCATTCTCACACTTGCACCTTTAAACCCTTTGCACATCACACACCATGTCACAGAAGAAAGTGCCCAAATTCACTGACAATAAGTTGTCATTCATGGTAGATGAGGTAATCAGAGCAGAACCATATTTGTTCAGAAACCTGGTCCAACAGACATCATTAGCCACCAGAACATAAATGTGGGGAAGGATAGTCAGCAAGGTCAATGTAGTAGGGACTGTCCCGCGCACCAAGATGGAGATCGTGAAGCGGTGAAAGAGAAGAACAACAAGAACCATCAGCTGGCTTAGAGTACTGGCGGTGGACCTCCCATTCCACTACGAACATTCACCGCATGGGAGGAGAAGGTGCTTGGCATACTGCATCCAGAGAGTCTCACAGGAATACCCGGAGGAGTGGAGGCTGGTAAGTACCAACAAATGTCTACCATCAGACTTCTATGTACTGTCTTGCACAACTACAAAGCAACACCTCCTAGGCCCAAATGCACTCATGTGCACCCCACACTCCCCAACCCATGTCTCACAGATCCAACATTAACTCCCTCTGATTCACCCCAACAATAGCTAGCAATATTACCATGGGGGCATGTGAACATGAAGCCAGCACCACAACTCCTACCAGGCACCCCAGTCCCAAAGCTGAGCAGAATGTAATACCACACCCCACAACCATGTGTCAGCCATTGCATTTCACTCATCAAACTAACAGGTAGGTAGCCATCTTAACAGGGAGGGGTGTTTGTGGGTGGGAAGCCTGTACCACAACTCCCAGCAGGCCCCCTGTCCCAATGTTGATCCGCATTTTATTTTTTATTTATTTATTTTATATGCTTATAAAGCGCCAGACTAGACCCCCGAAGGGGTATCTCCGCGCTATAACTGCAGATGGAAGTGAGAGTAAAGTGTGTCCGGGAGTAAAATGACCATTAATAGCTGGGAAACAGGTAGGTTTTTAGATTTTTTCTAAACATCATATGGTTGGTGATGGACCTCAGTTCAAACGGCAGTGAGTTCCATAGTGTGGGTCCGGTGTGAGCCAGTGCACGGCCACCTTGTCTGGTTTTCTTAATTCTGGGTATTTTAAGTAGTTGCTGATTACTGGAACGCAAAGAGCGTCCTGGGATGTAGGGCTGAAAGATGTCAATGAAATACTTAGGGCCCATCCCTGTTAGGCTCTTGTGTATGGTACACAGGGTCTTGAACTGAACTCGCTTCTTCACAGGAAGCCAGTGAAGCTGAGTCAGTAGGGGGCAGGATGGTGTCCTGGGTGGGACATTCATGACAATCCTTGCTGCAGTGTTTTGAATAACCTGCAATTTCTTGAGTTGCTCCTCGTTGGCTCCATGGAGCAATCCATTGCAGTAGTAAACCCTACTGATAACAAGAGCCTGCACCAGAGTTTTTCTGTGGTGGTCCGGAAGATAGGGGAAGACACGTCTTAGCATCCCTATAGCCCGGAAACAGGTGCCGGCTACTTGATTGACGTGATCCTTGAAAGTGAGTTGTTGGTCAAATAATACTCCCAAGTTTCTGACCTTGGTTTTGGGGATGGGGACAGGACCCAGTTCTTGGGGCCACCAGTCCGATGACCAATGTGCCATCGCTTGACCGAACAACATAACTTCGGTTTTCCCGACATTACACTGCAGACAGTTTGATGACATCCAGTCTGCAATGGCTCTCATGCCATCTGCAAAAGATCTTTTTATTGCAGGTGTAAGATTTTTAAAGGGAAAGAGGAGTTGAGTGTCGTCAGCGTACGACACGGGGGTGAACCCGAAAGATCTTGCTAGGTTGGAACACTCCCCCCACCCAAGAGCCATGGGTAACATTCCCTTCCTCTGCTCCACAGGGAGCCAGCCATCTTAACAGGGAGGGGTGTCAGTGGATAGGCAGCCAGCACTACAACTCACACTAGGCCCTCTTGTCCCACAGCTCAGCAGGATGGAGAACTCACCCCACACCCAGAAACATGTGTCAGCAAAACCCCTCAACTGTGCCACAGAACCGGTAGGTAGACAGTGCATGCACCCTGCCATTCCTCTCAAAAAGCATGGAGCTGTCTTGCTTATGATGCCTATTCACCGTTGTTCTTACTATGCCATATGTCTCTATGTGCTTTCTTTCGAAAAACAGATGTTAAACAAAAAGCATGGAGCCATATGACCACATCAGCCCTCATATTCCACCCAACTTGGCATAGATCCAATAGACACTTACAGCTAAGCGCATACAACTGTCACAGAAATTAAAGTTTGACTCACCAAATCACATGTTGAAGTAATTCAGGGCACAATCATGCAAAGCACTGGATGCTATCTCTAGGTGCCATGGGGGCAGAGCATCAAGGCCCAAGTGGAAACAAAACAAGCATGGTCAGTTGTAAAAAGAAAGCAAAGCACATGATATGACAGAGGGATGCATGAGATAAAAATGGCTAGTACATGCTCAGAATGAACGTCATCCATGCAGAGTAAACAACAAAGACGCTTCAAATAAACTTGTTGTGCTGCTAGTCGTTGGATGACAACACGTCCTTGTAATCACAAAATCTGTACGTGGAACATGTTTTCTATTGACATGTCACCCCATGGACAAGTAATATGCACCTCAACATCATGTCATGATGCTCAGTACTGTGCAGCCATACAAATTGATCTCAATGTAAACTGTGTGGTGTATAACATATAACATCCAAACATCTAACACCAAGCTCATGGGGTGCACTTCAATGACCATTTGATCTCTGTCCAACAGGTGACCAAGATTTGAGCTGCAGATGACAATACAAACCTACAGAGCCAGTCTCCCTCCCCCCTGGAACATGGACTCTTGGATGCAGACTCCCTAGATTCCTCGGATGCGGACCTCAAACCTTGCCCATCAGGCCTTCCAGGGTGCACCAGGTCCCTGGGTCCCACTGTCCACACCACCTCCACCTCAGCAACAACAACTGTGCTAACCCCTGCTGCAATGACCTGTGTGGCCACCACCACCACCAGTGCTGCCTGCAATACTCTCCCGGCCTCAGAGGATACCCATACCACCTCACAATCTGAGGAGGGCAGAGATAGTCAGCTGGTACGTCGAGTGGTGACGCCACAGGTCCAAGACAGCAGGGCAGGTAGGAGGGCAACTGGGCGAAAAATTCAACATGACACTGGGGCCGAAACCCTGGCCGACATTGCCAGAGTCCTTGGGGCATATGAACAATCCCAGGTCACAAATGGGCCAGGTTCTGGAAGAAGGGCATGAGGTCCACCTGCTGCTGAGGTCCATGGACAGGCATATGGGCCAAATCGTGGACCTCTTAGGCCAGCTTGTGGGTGTTCTGAGGGACAGGCCTGCGGCCCAAAGGACAGCTCAACCTCCCTCCAGTGGCCTGCAGAATGACTGTCCCACCACCTCACCTGCGGCCACAGAGAGAGGTGAGCTGGAACAGGATGAGTCCTCAGACACCCCTGAGCCGGCAGCAGAGGGCTCCCCTGGAAAACGCTCAAGGGGCTGCCCGAGGAAAAGCACGGGAGGATCACGAGGCAAAGCACCAGCCAAGCGCCAGTCAAAGAGCCAACCATGATGGCACCTCTCCTCACCTTGACACTGACTTTGTTGACTATCCTTACCCACACTGCCATGTTGATGGCAGGCCTCTGTTGGACTGTGTCACCACATCAATGTGGAGACTACTCTATTGTCTCGTCTACCATCACTGACAACTGATCGATTCACTTTGCACCTTTATGTAAATAATCACTTCTCTGTCCCAAATAATCATTGTAAATAAACACTCTTTACACACCTATGTTTTCGAGTCAGCTCGATGTTTATCACAGGATGGAAAACGTTGGCTCTGATTTCAATGTACCAGAAGCACTGATTATTTTGAGGCATTGAGAGGCTGAAGCCACCTAGAAAGACACAAGAAAACAACCTTCACTTGTCAGGTGATGGCATCACAGCCATTACACAACACGTATTATCCACCTACTCAAACCTGCACACATTACAATGAGCAACAATATCGACATAGACATCATGTAGCTGTGCATAACTACCCTGTGCCAGAAACATTAGCCCTCAGCACAGAGCCAACAACAGGCAGCAGTCAAAAATCTCTCTTAGGCCTTTTCAACAACATCTAAAATAGCAGACAATGGCACCGTTGTACAATGTCACTCACCTTCAAAGGAAGTAGCGCTTGATGAGCAGTTGACGCAGGCCGACACCTTTCTCCTCTCTAGTATCCTCATCACTGGACATGTGTGGGTTTGCAGGCGGGGGCATCTACTGCTCATCATCATACAGGATCAGAGGGATCTCTTTGCACAAGGCCAGGTTGTGGAGCATGCAGCATGCAACTACGATCTGACACACTTTTGGGGAGAGTACATCAGTGCACTTCCGGTCCTGTCCAGGCACCAAATATGAGACTTCAGAAGACCAAAAGTACGCTCCACCACACGACGTGTCCTCCCATGAGCATCATTGTGGCGGACTTCACTTGACGTCCTGGGATTCCTCAGTGGGCTCAGCAACCAAGGCTGATTGGGATATGCAAAGTCACCTAGGTGTGAGATATACAGAACAATTTTGTATCATAACTGTGGCATAGGAGACAGCATGTCACACATACAGCAAGCTACTTGACTCTGCGTACCTACCCACAATCCACGCACGCTCGGGATACAGATTTGCCATGATCTGTGGTACGATGCTGTTACGCAGGATGTAGGAGTCATGGGGTGATCCCAGCTATTTGGCACGGACATGGGAGATTATCATATCCGCCTGGCATACCACTTGCACATTGATGAAATAGAAATGCTTCTTGTTCCTGTAGATCGGCTCATGTGCTTGTGGTGGAACAAGGCCAACATGTGTGCAGTCAATGGCACCAAAAACATTAGGGATGTGGCCAAGGTCATAAAATTCACCCTTCACAGCTGCCAATGCATGCCCCCTAGGGAAATGGATGTAGCTGTCCTTGTAGATCATCATAGCACACAGGAAATCACGTAGCACCATGCTGAACATTGGTTGAGACATCCCACCTGCACTGGACACCTTGTACTGGAATGACCCAGTTGCAAAAAAATGCAGGGCCGCCATCACCATACACGTTGGTGTCAAAGCAGTCGGATAGGTTCTGCGAGGCCTCAGATGTGGCTCCCAGTGACCACATAGGTCTTGAAAGGTAGGTTGATCCAAACGGAATTTACGTATGATGACCTCATCCTCCATGTCCGCAAGCAATGTGAATGGGCGATGCACATTTGGTCGCCTCCTAGGTAAGATAAAAGAGGACACATGTCAATTCAATTCCCCTATGAGATGTGTTTAACATCTTACGTTTTGACTGACACAGCGCCAACAATGACTGGCCTGAAACTACAGCTTACAGCACAAGTAACATGTAGGGACACATTGATTAAAAGTAGTTTTACACTTGTCTGATATTTACACAAGTACCCACAAAAATGATTCAGACTATGTGAATGCCAAAAGGTAAATTTCAACATCTTCAGCACTGAGAGTAGTTGACACAGCACATGTGTGAAACAGCAACACTGCTGGCTTCTACGTAGTTGTTGTACCTGCCACACCTTCTTGCGTAACTCGGACAGGGCACACATTAACAACACAATGAGCACAGTGTGTACATGAAGATCGAGTATAAATATGAGGTCAGCAATCTAAACAGTGAAATAGGCACATTATGTAGTCAGACCTTCATTACTATGTGTTGCTTAGCCATCTCACACAATGACATGTGTACATATTTGAGAGTTCATCACACCACAGATCTTGGTACATGCACAACATTATCATACGTGACATGTGATATAGTAAATGCCAATGCATGTAACCCTGTGCACTGACATGGCATGTGTAGTCATCAGTGAGTTAAATCTCACACTAGCATTAAATTTAACTATCTGGTGGCATGATTCATAGTAAGTGTATACTGTTCAATGTTAAGAACTGGTCATTGCCGTTGCTACAGCATGATGTGTACATAGGTGCCGTAAGCATGCACCTCCACCGCAATCATGGACATAGGCATCAATGTCAAGCTGCCAAATCGCGGTAGCGAACGCCTAGCCCCCACAGTGTGACACTGCCAATGCCCTGTCCATTCAACCAATGGGAACCGCAATCGCGGTAGTGATATACACATTTGAAAATTGCAGTTGCCGTGCTCCACCACCGCGGGGCCGGTCGTTGGATGCAGTTGAAAGATGCACGATTGCAGTTGCGACAGCCTGGCCCCTGTGGTGCAACACCGCCAATGCGCATGCCCATTCAACCAATGGGAACCGCAATTGCGGTCGACAAATGCACTTTTGAAAATCACGGTAGACCTGCTCCAGCACCACGGGGCAGGTCATTGGATGCAATTGAAAGATGCACAATCGCGGCAGTGACCCCCTGGCCCCCTGCGGTGTGACACCGCAAATGCCCATTCCCATTACACCAATGGGAACCGCAATCACGGTAGACAAATGCACTTTTGAAAATCGCTGTAGGCGTGCTCCGCTACTGCGGGGTCGGTCATTGGTCACATTTGAAAAAAGCTGACCTGGAACACCAATTGCAGGGGGCTATATATGTGTGAGAGAGAGACACACATTTCCACTGCTTCCAGACACTGATGACTGACACTCTTCACCACCATCTGCTGCTGTTCCTGTCTCCTGTACACAGTGATGGCGAGAACTGAGAACATCAGGCCCGTCCCTTCACCACAGAGGAGCTGGAGGTCCTGGTGGATGAGGTGCTGTCACAGTATGAGGGGCTAGATGGTGCTCCTGATGTCATGTTAAGTGTTTCAGAGTGAGAGGGCAGGGAGTCCACACATGAAGTTGATCTGCTGCAGTATGTGCCTGAGAGTGTGGGTTTTTGTGATATACTGCCTAGCATGCTGACTTCAGATAAATGAGGTTTGTAGCCTATTTTACACCTATCCCGGCTGCATTTCAGGATGGAAGGGACATGCAGTGTTTTTGCAGCCACACAGTGACAATGCTGGTTTGGAAAGTGGAAGTCAGAACAGAAATTGCCTGTGCTAATGGATGTTTGAGTCCATGAGGTTTTCACATGTGTGACATTACAAAGATTTTTCGTCCAGAGGGTACTGATGGAAGAGTGTTTTACTTTGTATTGCTACCATGGATCTGTGAGAATTATGCACAAGAGTGAAATGCCTGAGGGTCACACACTTGGTGGAAATTACCATATGACACAGCAGATTGTTGTACTTCTGAAACATCCCCCTTCCATTTGTTTCATTATGTGTACTGACTCACATGTGTAGGCACTGTTTGCCCTCTCATATTGTACATGCATGTGACTGTTCTGATGGCCCCCTTGCCTGCACTGTTAATGCCCAATTTGACAGGGACCCATCACTGAATGGACAGAGTGAGGCATATGTGTTGTCTGTCACCCTATTGCTCAATTAGCTATTTTAGGCCTGTGGATTGCACAAGGCAGACTTTGTGAGAAGGGTGTGGGAATGTAAGATCATGTCCCTAAATGTGCCCTCCATGACACAGGTAGCCATTCACAGGCCAAGGACATTGAGGGGTGTGCAGTGTTTGACACAGTGACTCTGCCTTGACACATTATTCACAATGTGATGTATGTCTTGATTACTCATAAACTACATTGCACATGTGGGCCTTCTTCACATCGCTTTCTGTGCTGGTAATCTGCATGTGCATGAGATGGCCAGGTACTTTGTCCATCCTCATACCTGCATGCATTTAGGTACGATTGTCTCATGCTAATGTACTACGTGTCATGCTGTTTGGCCTCTGCTACACATATCTGAATAGCTGTGCTAAGTTTTTGCATGCTCCTGTACTAAGACACAGTGGTACATAAACTAGTGTTACTGAAATTTCCTCCTCTTGTCTCCCATGCCTGCAGCTTAAAGTCCACCAGCGTAAGGCCGTGTGGAGGGCCATTGCACGCAAGGTGCATGCTTTGGGTGTCTCCAACCTATGGCACACACACTGTCACAAGAGATGGGATGACATCTGCCGGCTGAGCAAAAACGTGGCAGAGATGACGCTGGGGCTGCTCCCTCGGACTGGCAGGTTGGAGGGCAAGAGCTTGACCCACTAAAGGCCTGCATATTGGCAGTGACACAGCCAGAGCTGGTGGATGCTTGAGGGCCATCAGCAGCAAGTTGGGGGTTGGTATTCTGCGAAGGGTGACTTTGTGTGTGAGTGATTGCATGTATCCGAACCCTGAACCAGTGTGGAGCTCTTTGATTTTTCTAGTGTGATGCTATGGCTTGTAAGTGGCCTCTGTCTTGAGTACAGCTGTCATGCATTTACGCTACATATACTTTCTCATGTCTTTAATGTAATAGCCCTTGACATTACATGCTGGGATGTGGCCTTATGACATCGGCTGCATTAGGGGAGTCATGGACAACACTGGGCAGTGAACGGCAGTGTGCCTCATCTTAGTGTGCTTTTGCAGATGTGTGCAGTGCCTGACCTTGAAATTGTGAGAACTACACATCTGACACCAATGTGCAACTGCAGTTGTGCCTGAAAGCACAACATGGTGGATAGCAGGAGCTTATGGCCATTGCAAAAGGACATTTGGGGGTATGTATCTGTGTTGTCCCCTTAAAGTGACTCCATATGTGACTGTGCCAACATGTTGAGATGTACATCTTTTTCACCTACAGGCACGTAGGTATTTATTTATTTATTTATTTATTTATAAAGTTTTATATAGCATGAACTTGACCCAAGAGGGTATCAGAGTGCTTTACATTTAGGATTGTTGCGTTACAAGTTACATCAGATAAGAGCATGGTAAGGTACAGTAAACATAAACAATGTTTCAAAAATCTGTAGGAGTAAGGAGTAAAAGCGGGGAGACAAGGAGGAAACAGTGCCCAATGACCGGCTGGGTAGGTGACGGTCAAGGGGGAATAACAGGGCCAGACTCCTCATTAGCTGTCAGGCAGCTCCACCGGTCATCGTCCATGTTGCTCAGGTCTCAGTGTTCAGGAAAAAACTGTTTTTAGTTTATTTGAATTTAGGAAGGTTATATAGCGCTATCTAGACCCTGAGGTATCAGAGCGCATAACCAGGGGAACGTTGTATTATTAAAGGATTATAAAGCCCTGGCTAGACCCGAAGGTATCAGAGCGCTATATCAGAGGAACATTGCGTTACAAATTACGTCCGTTACAATAGCGTCGTAAGGTACAGTAAACAAACAACGTGGTTGAGAGAATTGATAGGAAAGGAGGGGAGGAAGGAGCCATAGCAGGTTGAGTGCCAAATAGAGAGGGAGTGGGGAGAGGTGGATTGGGAAGGGAGAGGACGAGGGGGAAGACGGAAAAGAGATAAGGGAAAGTCAGCCCAAAGACCGAGTGGGTAGGTGATGGCCAGGGAGATAATCCATGGCCAGTCTCCTCTATAGCTCTCTTGGAATCTCCAACGGGCATCGGACAGAAAAATGGAAAGAAAGGAGACATGGAAAGGCAGAACGGCAGAAATACACAGGGGGGGAGGGCGAGACAGGGAGAAGAGGGAGAAACGGTGTCCAGTGTCCGGCTGAGCAGGTGACGGTCAGAGGAAAACCCAAGGCCGATCTCCTCAATTAGCTGAACAGAGCAGCTCCACCAGGCGTCGGACAAAATGCTCGATATAGCACTTTAAACCCGAAGGTATCAGAGCGCATTGCATAAGGTTAGGTTCTACAAAATTAAACAGTACCTTAGAGTCGGGTAACATCAGTTGCTAGAAAAACATGTCAAGAGCATAGATGAGAAGAAGTGGAAGTGGGTAGGGAAGGTGAGGAAGGGGAATAAAGGACAGGGAGACTAAAGTAAGTCTGCCCGAGTCCGGCTGGGTAGGTGATGGCTAAGGGAGAAGCCCAAAGCCCTTCTCCTCTTTAGCTATCAGGTAGCTCCACTGGGCATGGGGCAAACAGCAAGGTCTCGGTTAAGAAGCAAAACATTTTAAAGGGTATAGGAAGACAAGAAAAGTGGAGCATAGAGGGGGTGGGGGAAAGGAAATGGGTAGGTGGAGAAAAATGACAGAGAAAAGAAGGAAAGTCTGCCCAACATCTGGCTGGGTAGGTGAAGGTAGTGGGGGAAATCCACAGCCCGACTCCTCTTAAGCTATCAGGTACCTTAGGTCGCTTACATCCGGCGTCGTCCCGCTGAAGTGGAAGCGAGCCATGGTTCGTCCTATTCTCAAGAAACCGAACTTGGATGGTAGCAAGCCTGAGAGCTATCAGCCAATCTCACTCCTACCGTGGCCTGCTAAGGTGATTGAGGCGCATGTCAACGCGGTCCTCTCGGAACATCTACTCCACGCTGACGTCCTCGATGTGACGCAGAATGGGTTCAGGGCCGGCCACAGCACGGAGACGGCTCTGCTGTATATGGTGGAGCATCTTCGCTCCGTGCTCGATGCGGGGCAAACGGCGGCGCTGGTGCTATTAGACCTGAGCGCCGCCTTTGACACTGTATCGCACCCGATCCTTCTGCGTCGCTTAGAGGAGGTTGGTGTCACCGGCATGGCTCTCCAATGGTTCCGGTCCTTTTTAGCCAATCGGGCCTTTAGCGTGACCGTCCCGCCTTACCAGTCCAAATACCATCCGCTGGGCCTGGGGGTTCCCCAAGGCTCCTCGCTGAGTCCTACGCTGTTCAATCTATACGTAAGGCCGCTAGCTGAGGTTGTCAGGCAATGGGGTATGACGATGGTGTCATACGCCGATGACACCCAGCTAGCGGTTACGATCAGCGGGGATGTCGATGTCGATGCACCCAGGTTCCAACAAGGACTGCGGGCGGTCGCCGGCTGGATGACGTCCAACTGTCTCCAGCTGAACGCTAGTAAGACCGAGGTCATGATTTTTGGCAAACAACCGGAACTTTGGGGAGAGAGATGGTGGCCAGGGGATCTGGGTCCTACTCCCATCCCAGTTGCCGAGCTTAAAAACCTCGGAGTCTGGCTGGACCCTTCCCTTACGTTTGCTTGTCATACCAAACGTACGGCGGCTTGCTGCTTTGGCATCTTGCGCGGCCTCCGTCCAGTGCTCAAGTTTTTTGATGCCCCCACTAGGCAACTCATGATCCAAGCCACTGTCATCTCTAGGCTGGATTATGCGAGCTCCCTATTGGTAGGCCTGAACCAGGCAGAGATTGGGCGTTTACAACGGATCCAGAATACCGCAGCAAGATCGGTGGTAGGATTACCCAGATCGTGCCCCACTTCTAGTACTCTGCATTCATTACACTGGCTCCCGGTGGCGCAGCGGATCCAGTTTAAGGTTCTCTGTGTCGCCTATAAGATTCTGAAGGGGTCCCCAGCTATGATTCTTGCTACACTTCTGGCCCATTACATTCCAGCCCGAGCTTTAAGATCTGCTGATTTTGAACTGGCTGTTGTCCCACACTTTAAGCGGAGCAGGGCCGGTGGGCGTTCTTTTCAAGTTCGTGCGGCGGTTCTCTGGAACTCCCTTACCCCGGCTATACGTGCTCTTAGGGATCTGCTCTCCTTTCGCCGTGCAGTGAAAACTTTTTTATTCCCTTAGTTTAAATTTGTCTGATTTATTGTTTCGTTGTGTTGTGCAGCTGCCTTGTCGGGCGCCAGGACGCTCCTTGGCTGGAGCATCTGTGCGCCTAATAAAAACGCATAACATAAGATAACATAACATAACCTCCACCTGGCATTGGTCAGCTAGATAGGTCTCAACAGTCAGAGGAATGTCCCAAAGTCAATGTCAAGGTGGGTAAGCCAGGATGGGAGGGTGGAGGGGGAGCACCTCCAGCACCTGGACTCAGGGAGACTGCTGGAGGGGAGCCAGTGTAGCATTATGACCCACGTTATATGTTATGTTATATGTGCCTGTATATGCCCCACGTCATTATGAGACCGCCATTTTAGGGTCGGGCATTCTACCATAACACTCATCAAGGGTTGCAGAAGTGGTTCCTCCATGCAGCGTTTCTCCCAGACTGCACGCACAGCATCCACCCTGCGTGCACAATCGCTCAGCCTTCGCACCCCATCCCCACTGACGTCGAATTGACATTATCTGGTCTCTCCCCCCTGAGTTCTCATGAACCTGGAGGGTCCCGAGTTGCAGCATAACACTAAGGGGTCTGCTCAGGTGATTCCTTCAGTGAAGCGTTGTTACCTCTATAGGTTACTTAACGATTTTGTAAGTGGAAGCCTTCCCCACCAGCCACGGCAGATGATATGCAGCATCAGCTCTGTGTATTTCACTGACCATTATGAATCTCCGACTTATGGGCGCCATTTTGAATGAACGTCAGCGCTCCTTGGCAGGGTGTGCAAGTGGCCGATAGAATCCGGTTTGTGGGGAGCCCCTGAGGTTGCGCGGTGATCAGGCAGGGCGCCGGTCCCTCTATATCAATTCACTACCGCTGTGAACAAGGCAGCGAGTTAGGAGCTGGGGGGAGTGTCTCTCAATTGTCTGTGATCAAAGCCAGACTGCCATCTTAGGGTCAGGCAATGCGACCGTCTCTCGCCACAACAGTGTCTTTCAGCCCTCACCCGCCAGGTAATCGTTTGGTGTGTTGTTGCCTGGATTGTCTTGTATTTGCTAATGCTGCAGGCTATAGAGTGCTTCCAATGAGTGCCCACAGAGGACGGTAATTTGCGCTCTACTGCTAGCGTGGGAGAGTTGCCTAAGAAGAGGTCCCAGAATCAGTATGAGGCATGTCGTCCACCATGGATGCCATTTTGGGGTCAGGCATCGCCGATTCCTACTTTGCCTCAGACATTACTGGCGAATTGCTGCCCTAAAGAGAAGAAAATCATCACCAGTTGTCCGCACTTGCCGCAGCTATTGTGGTCACTGCTCAGCCTTCGCCTCAAGTCTCCTCCGGGCAAACCGCTTGTCTCGCCCTTCTGCGCTGTGAGGAAATGCTTACAGGAATCTGTATGTCAGGTTAGATGGAGGCACAGGTAAGCTATTTGGATGTGTGAACATCACATGGGTCATTAGTGCCAAGTATGCATGGTACCATGCATCTTCTGATTTTTGCATTAAGGTTGCACATGCAGACTGCACATGGGGGTGTGCAACATGGGAGTATCATCATCTTGTTTTGGGCTTTGCTTGCATATGATGTTTGAGAGTATGGCACTAAACTGAACATACGTCTCTGTCTCTTTCAGCATCTACTGAGGGCACAGAAGGACACAAGTGGTAAAGCTTCTGGAACTCCTGCTACACATGATATCACTGACAGTGATGTGACCAGCGTCTCGTAGGGGGACAGGAGTGCCCTTGAAGAATCAGGCCCAGAAACACCAATCTCAACATCATCTGACACCAGCGTTGACTCCTCAATGTTGGGGGGGCATAGGGAGTGGGAAGTCTGCCTCTTCTTCTACCATACATTGTCCAGTGCCCACCCTCCCGGCTACTTCCACTAGTGTTGCCCGTGCCCACAGCAGTTAGAAGGGTAGAGTGTCCTTCCCCGAGGCACCACTGCTCCTGCCCTAGTCTCCCCTGCTGCCCTCAGTGATGAGGTGGTGGACCTTTTGTGCCAGCTGTGTGTGGGTCAGACTACACTCCTGAATGCCTTCCAGGATCATGACAAGAAGTTGGCACAGGTAGTTGCCTTCATGGAGGGCATTCGTTCTGACGTGGGTGGGCTACAGAAAAATGTCCAGTTTTTGTCCTCCACTGCAGCCATTCAGCTGTCACAAGCTTAGAGTCCAGCTCCAGTCCCTTCGGTAACCCCCCTGTCAGTGGCAGCATCTGATGAGAGTGACCACACACCACAGCCCTCAGGCTCCAAGCACTTCACACACTGCAGACAACAGCAGCACTCCAAGGGGACCAGAGCGCAGACACCATCCACGAAACAAAAAAAAAGTCACACAGGAGTGCAAAGGCAAAAGCCCTTCAGGTGGCACTCAGGGGCATCAAGCCAAGAAGCAGGTCTCAGGCTCACATGCATCAAAATCAGCTCCATCCAAGGACACTCCTGTCCCAAAACCTGCTCCCTAAGACAGGCAAACAGTTGCTGTGCCTTCTTTGAAGCTGTTGCCTACAAAGAGTCCACAGACGCAGCTCTCTAAGGCATATTTGCCCACAACCGCAACTCCCACCCACACCCCTGTGAACCTGGGACAGGAGGGCACTGTGGGGGCTTCCCTTGTTCAACAGGGGATGGAGGGGAAAAGGCAAGGCCAGGCCAAGCATACCGCCAGACCCAGCAGATCCCCAGAGGGAAGGCCACCACCTGCATCTGATGCATCTTTGGTGGAGAGTGTGCCTGTGGTGCCCCCCCCCCCTCTTGCCACTCTTATCACAACAGTTCTTGCCTATTTAATTCCCAAGAAGTGGAGAGGCAGCCCTTCACATTCACCCTCACAGACTGTGTCTCACTGTAGCATGTCTCTGCCTCCCCGTGCCATCACACCACACTGTCCAAGCAGCCCTCCGGCTCCCGAAGCCACTGATGCCTCTACCTCAGCTGGTCCTCTCGCTCCCAGGTCCAGTCCCCCAACTTGCAGCGACAATCAGCCACCTCCCCGTTCGACTGATAGCCAAGTCTCGGGAAAAGTCCCCTTCTGAAACCTATCTCTCTCACAGCGGTGCCTGGACTGCCCATTGTTAGCTGTGTTGCTTCCCATGGCAGTGTACGTTGTCACCCATTCCCTGTACAGGTTCTCATGCACACATGTCCCTCCTTTGAACTATGGACTGGCCACTAGCCTTGCTGTTTGTCATTTGGGATGCCCATTCCATGTGCAGGTTCTCATCCACACATGTACCTCCTTTGAACTATAGACTGGCCACTGGCCTTGCTGTTTGTCACTTGGGATGCCCATTTCCTGTGCAGGTTCTCATGCACACATGTACCTCCTTTGAACTATGGACTGGCCACTGGCCTTGCTGTTTGTCACTTGGGATGCCCATTCCCTGTGCAGGTTCTCATGCACACATGTACCTCCTTTGAACTATGGACTGGCTACTGGCCTTGCTCTTTGTCACTTGGGATGCCCATTCCCTGTGCAGGTTCTCTTACACACATGTACCTCCTTTGAACTAGGGACTGGCTACTGGCCTTGTTGTTTGTCACTTGGGATGCCCATTCCCTGTGCAGGTTCACATGCACACATGTTATTGTTATTGTTAATTGACATTTATACAGCGCTGAATCACCAACAGGTCTCTTAGCGCTAGGAGGGAGAAGGTGGGCAGCTAGACCAATCAATCAATCAATCACGTCACTTGTATAGCACACTACTCACCCGGGAGGGTCTCAAGGCGCTGGGGGAGGGGAAAGTTACTGCTGGAACAGCCAGGTCTTGAGCTGCTTCCTGAAGGCGAGATGGTCTTGGGTTCGCTGAAGGTGGGTGGGGAGGGAGTTCCACGTCTTGGCTGCCAGGTAGGAGAAGGATCTTCCTCCGGCGGTGGCTCTGCGGATGCGTGGTACGGGGGCGAGTGCATGGCCGGTCGATCGTAGCTGGCGGGTGGGCGTGTAGAAGGTCATGCGGTCGTTGAGGTACTTGGGGCCCAGGTCGTGGAGAGCCTTGTGTGCGTGGGTGAGGAGTCTGAACGTGATTCTCTTGCTGACGGGGAGCCAGTGTAGGTCTCTCAGGTGTCCGGTGATGTGGCTGTGTCGGGGGATGTCGAGGATGAGTCGGGCTGAGGTGTTTTAGATGCATTGGAGTCTTTTTTGAAGTTTCACTGTGGTTCCGGCGTAGAGGGTGTTCCCGTAGTCCAGTCGGCTGGGGACAAGTGCCTGGGTGACGGTCTTCCTGGTTTCCGTGGTGATCCATCTGAAGATCTTGCGGAGCATGCACAGGGTGTTGTAGCACGAGGATGAGACGGTGTTGACTTGTCTGGTCATTGACAGGGAGGAGTCCAGGATGAAGCCCAGGTTGCGTGCGTGGTCCGTCGGTTTGGGAGCGGTGCCCAGGGCCGGGGCCACCAGGAGTCGTCCCAGGTGGAGGGTGATGATCCCAGGATGAGGACTTCCGTCTTGTCCGAGTTCAGTTTAAGGCGGCTGTTCCTCATCCAGTCGGGGACGTTTTTCATCCCTTCGTGGAGGTTGGCTCTGGCCGTGGAGGGGTCGCTGGTGAGGGAGAGGATGAGCTGGGTGTCGTCGGCGTAGGAGATGATGTTGAGGTTGTGCTGGCGTGCAATGGCTGTGAGGGGGCTCATGTAGACGTTGAAGAGGGTTGGGCTGAGTGAGGATCCTTGTGGTACGCCGCAGATGACTTCGGTGGCCTCGGATCTGAACAGAGGGAGGTGGACTCTCTGGGTTCTTCCAGTGAGGAACGAGATGATCCATTCCAGCGCTTTTTCTCGAATTCCGATGTTGCTGAGGCGCTTCACTAGAGTTCGGTGGCAGACGGTGTCGAATGCCGCAGAGAGGTCCAGGAGGATGAGGGCCGCTGTTTCCCCATTGTCGATCAGGGTTCTGATGTCGTCGGTGGCTGTGATCAGGGCGGTCTCGGTGCTGTGGTTGGCCCGAAACCCGGACTGCGAGGGGTCGAGGGATCCGTTCGTCTCGAGGAAGGCGGCCAGCTGTTTGTTGACGGTCTTCTCGATGACTTTGGCTGGAAAAGGAAGGAGCGAGATGGGACGGTAGTTCTTGAGGTCGGTGGGGTCCGCTGTTGGTTTCTTCAGGAGGGCGGTCAGTTCGGCGTGCTTCCAGCTCTCCGGGAAGGTGGCTGTGTGGAAGGAGGAGTTGATGGTGTCTCAGAGATGGGGTGCGATGGTGGCATCGGCTTTGTTGAAGACGTGGTGTGGGCACGGGTTGGTTGGTGATCCGGAGTGGATGGAGTTCATCGTGCGGGTGGTGTCTTTGGTGCTGATCGGGGTCCAGTTGCAGAGGGTGGTGGTGGCGGGTGTTGGTTCGGTGGTAGGGTGCGTGGTCTGTGCGTCGAAGCTGTTGTGTATGTCGGCGATCTTGCGGTGGAAGAACGAGGCGAGTGAGTTGCAGAGGTCTTGCGAAAGAGTGATGTCGTTGTTTACGGCGCTGGGGTTGGAGAACTCTTTGACGATGCTGAAGAGTTCCTTGCTGTCGTGGGTGTTGTTGTCCAGTCGTTCTTTGAGTGCCGTCTTCTTGGTGGCGCGGATCAGCTGATGGTGTTTGCGGATGGCGTGCTTGAGGGCGGTCCTGTTGTCTGTGGTGTGGTCGAGCCGCCAGGCATTCTCAAGGGTGCGGCAGTTCTTCTTGGATTCCTTGAGTTCGTCAGTGAACCAGGGGTTTTCTTGCTGCCGTGTCTGCTGGGAGAGTTCTTTAGTGGTGCGAGGTCATCGGTGCAGGCGGTCAGCCACTTGGTGAGGTTGCTGGCTGCTTCGTTGGGGTCCGTTGTGCTGGTGGGAGTGTTCTGGCTGAGGGAGGCGGTGAGCTGCTCGGCGGTGATCTTGCTCCAGCATCGGCGGGGGACCTGTTGCGGGTGGTGGTGGGTCGTAGTTTTTTTGAAGCTGAAGGGGATGCAGCTGTGGTCGGTCCAGTGGAGTCCGGTGGCGTGGCTGAAGGAGATGTGCTTGTTGGATGAGAAGACTGGGTCAAGTGTGTGGCCGGCGTAGTGGGTGGGGGTGTTCACTAGTTGCTTGAGTCCGAGGTTGCCGAGGTTGTCCAGCAGGGTAGTGGTGTTTCTGTCGTTGTTGTTCTCCAGGTGAAAGTTGAGGTCTCCTAGGAGGATGTACTTGGCGGAGGGAAGGGCGTGTGGGCTGATGAAGTCTGCGATGTCTTCGCTGAATTGTGTGCGTGGTCCCGGTGGTCTGTAGATGAGGGTACCGCGGAGGGTGGTCTTGGGGTCAGTGTATATCTGGAAGTGCAGGTGTTCGGCGGCGGTGAAGGTTTCGTCTGAGTTAGTTGAGATGCGGATGGTGTTCTTGTGTACGATGGCGATGCCTCCTCCCGTCTGGTTGACGCGGTCCTTCCGGGTGATCTTGTATCCGTCCGGGATGGCTATGGCGATGTCGGGCGCTGAGGAGGCGTTCATCCAGGTTTCGGTGAGGAAGGCGACGTCCGGTGCTGTCGTGTCGAGTAGGTCCCAGAGTTCCACCGCGTGCCTGTGGATGGAGCGGGTGTTGAGCAGGATGCACTTCAGGTGGTTGCTGCCGGTGCAGGGCTTGGTGGTGGCCGTGCAGGTCCGGTAGCAGGAGAAACGGCAGGCTTGGCAGGCGAAGGTTCCGTGGGTGCGTCTCGGGGTGGCTTGGTAGCATGCAGGGTTCCGGCCAGTGTTGAGTGCGTTGAGTGTAGCGGCATCGTAGGTCCGCCGGGTGGTCTTGCTATGGCGGGGGCCAGGGGTCCTGGCACTGGGCACGGTCCAGGCGCGGACGGGTGCAGACGGGCTTACCTTTGGCGCACCTTCGGCGCTCAATCGGTGCTCCCGCTGCGCGCGTCCGCTGCGCGGTCGCTCAAGGGGCGTCATAAGTAAGCAGCCGGGAGGGAGGAGCAGCTGGGTGGTGGGAGCAGGGCGGCGAATGGAGTTGCAGGGGGGCGGGGCCACAGGGAGGCAGCGGCGGGAAATCCAAGGGTCTGCAGGCAGCGGGGATCCCAGGAGCTGCGGGCGGCGCTCGAGGGAAACTGCAGGCAGGAGGCGGCAAGGCAAGGCAGGCTGGAGCGGCAGCAGAGGGTGGAGCGACCAAGCCCTGAGGAGAGCTGAGCAGTCACAAGCTGACGTCCCCTGCAGTCCCCTTAAGTAAGGAGCTGGGAGGGAGGAGCAGCTGGGTGGTGGGAGCGGGCGGCGAATGGAGTCGCAGGAGGGTGGGCCGCAGGGAGGCAGCGGCGGGAAATCCAAGGGTCTGCGGGCAGCGGGGATCCCAGGAGCTGCGGGCGGCGCTCGAGGGAAACTGCAGGCAGGAGGCGGCAAGGCAATGCAGGCAGGAGCGGCAGCAGAGGGTGGAGCCACCAAGCCCTGAGGAGAGCTGAGCGGTCACAAACTGACGTCCCCTGCGGTCCCCTTAAGTAAGGAGCCGGGAGGGACAAGCAGCTGGGTGGCAGGAGCGGGGCGGCGAATGGAGTCGCAGGGGGGCGGGGCCGCAGGGAGGCAGCGGCGGGAAATCCAAGATGACACAGGGTCGACGTGTGAGTTTAAGCAGTGCTAAGTGATTCTCTGAACAGAATAGTTTTGAGCATGTACCTCCTTTGAACTATGGACTGGCCACTGGCCTTGCTATTTGTCACTTTGAATTCCCATTCCCTGTGCAGGTTCTCATGCATACATGTACCTCCTTTGAACTATGGACTGGCCACTGGCTTTGCTGTTTGTCACTTGGGATGCCCTTTCTCTGTGCAGGTTCTCATGCACACATCCACCTCATTTGAACTATGAATTGGCCACTGGCATTGCTGTTTGTCATTTGGGATGCCCATTGCCTGTGCAGGTTCTCATGCACACATGTACCTCTTTTGAACTATAGACTTGCCACTGGTCTTGCTGTTGTCTGCTTTGTCAGTGTCATTGCTAAATAAAAGTGTTTTCTGTATGGGTATGGTCACTTGTGACCAATGCTCTGTATGCCACTTTCACATTGCCAATTGCTTGTTTTACTTTTTCAAAGTTTGCCAGTGGTGAAAGGCACTTTGTTCTTGCTGACTCTGAGGCTTGAAGGTGCAATTATGGGTGTTTGTGATGATCTACTGTTATACTAATCATATGGTCATGATTGCTAAATTGTACACATCATGTTATGCTGCACTACCACAACAAAGGTGACTACTATCCATAGGATTACTTGCGGGGGGCCAGGGTCCATCATATCTGTGTGTTATTTCTTGATGGGTGTACAGCAGTGTTGATGTCTGTTCATCGTGTGATTGCCTGCCTTCCTAGTCACATGGTTACATTTTAATGTGTGCACTAGAGTGGTCATACAGTGTGAATGGGCTGACATTGTCAGTAGTGTTGATGTGTGTGTGCCCCTGCATTGCCAACTGCACACATGTATGATCCAGGTAATGAGTGCCTGTTTGTTTCAATTGTCTGCCATGTGCTTCAGATTGTGGGCACATGTAGGAGTTGCGGACTGTGCAGTGTGTTGGTGTGTCCTTGCACTCCTGGGGGACACCTACTTGTTGTTGCTGCCAGTTGTGAGTATGCAGAGTGTGTGACTGCCAAGTCTGTGTTGTGTTTTGCTGATCAGCCATTTGTCTTGTTACTGTTTGTGCTCACTGTGCAGACCTGCTCAGCCACACTGACATTATTTGTGGGTTTGCTCATGCATTGCTGTCAATTGATCCATTTTTGGCTCCAGTATGGTATGTGGTATGTGGAGTCATGCAATCCCCTATAGGTGCTTCTGATGCCTACAAATTGTGAGTGACTACTCTATGTGTTTGTGTACAGTACACTCCTCACCTGTCCACTACTGATGTACACACCCCTTCAATCTCATGTCTACCACCCCTTGGCTTACCAGTATGTGAGCCTCCCCACCACTTCATTTGTTACACTATGCTTTGTGATGCTGATCTGTGCTACAGGACCAATGTGCTACTCAGTACAGTTTCCCAATTGGTTATGTGCTATTTTCTTATACTGGTTTGCTGTTATGGTTGCTTGTGTACACCTACCTTCCACTCATGTGAAGGAAGCTGAGTATAATCACAGAATGAAGTCTCACACTGTATATGAACATCATTCCCCTCGTGCAGCCCCACCCATGCTCCCCATGGAAAAAAAACAGCCTGAGCCGAACAAGAACAAAAAGTCACAGTAGGATGAGCTAACACCTGCCAGATGGGTACACGTTATCAAGGCCTCAAGGCCACGGTGCTGGGTCTCAGCAACTCCTAACGTGGAAGTAGAAACTACACATTCAGATAAGTATGTGAGGGCAGAATAGCCTATTCATTAGCAAGTCAGAAAACTGCCTTGAGCAGCCAAGAAAATAATAACGAAGTGGTGTGTTCTGCTGAGGCAAGCTACATGAGCAATGAGGGATAACTTGAGCGTAGTCGAAGCAGCCTAATAGGGATTATGGAATGCAAAATGGAGTCACACTAGCTAACTCAAGCTTGTACATTACAGAGATAACTCAGTGGGTTGCATAAAGTGAACACAAATGTCGTCTATTTAGCCATGCACTGCTAACCTAATATAGCATGAAACAAGTGCATGCAGGAATGGGGATTTCAAACCTCACGAACATTGTCAGTTAAGAGACAGCCTGCAGGAGGGTGTGACACCTTGCAGGACTTATATCCTAATGATAGGCTTATCATTTTGGCAGATCCAGTGAAATCCTTTGCTTTAGGGCAAGTCATTTTTTGCAATTTCCTTAAACTGCTGTGATGGCCCGCAGAATATGGCCCTCCTTCCCAAAAGCCTCTCAGGAATCGCAAGCTTTGGAAAAGTTACTGAATTGGGCCGGAAATCGATTATACAGTCAATAGGGCTCTGAGGGAGGATTTCCCTCTGGGCAAATTGCCAGTCCGAAACAGATGGCATGAAATTCTAGGGCCCCCCCCCTTTCCACTCAGGAATGGTAGGGAGCCCACAAAGGGGTTGAGGGGACATCTACAAATTAAAGGTTTAATCTGATCCAGTATAATATTGTCCATCAAGTGTATCTTACGCTGAATATTCTGCATGCCATTTTCCCAGTGCCTTACTCCGCCTGTCCCTCCTGTGACTGGGAGGTAGCAGATTTTATTTACATGAGGATTCCCCAACTTAGATACCTTCTGATGAACCATTATGGAGCCAATGAATACAATAACTGGATAGTCCATTTCAAAGGATTTTTGTCAGTACCTGTCGGAGATGTTGTCGGCCGCAAGACAAAAAGTTGAGTCGAAACTTTTTCCTCCTGGATTTAGTGCTTGCAGAGGAGAGTAGCTATCAGGCGGTTGTCTCCTGTGCCCCAAAATGGTCTGAATGGCTGTGATATATGGCTGAGTGGGCGGTAGCCGAGGAGAGTCATATGCAATAAACCCGTAGGTAGGGACAACAAGCTGGTGGTTGGCTTGCATGCTTGGGTGGAAAAGCATGCTGAACTTCTGGAGCCCTGGGAATCCCCTGCCCCCGTGACATGGGCGTGGGTATTCTTATGGAGAAGAGCCCTTGTCTATTTGCGGGACTGTTGGGAGTGTGTGTCTCTTTAGTACCTCATTATCTTGAATTTCGACCTTCACCTAACTTCTGGTTTGTGCCATTTTATTTGTGCCATTTGTACCAAAGCTATGTGTTCTAGTGGTGAAGGCTTGGGGGAGCTACTTGTATATCTATTAAAATTTGATAAAACAATATGATAACCTTGTCGTATTTCAATAACAATAAAATCTTATACAAATATATATATATATATATATATATATATATATATATATATATATATATATATATATATATATATATATATATATATATATATGTATGGATAGATAGATAGATAGATAGATAGATAGATAGATAGATAGATAGATAGATAGATAGATAGATAGATAGATAGATAGATAGATAGATAGATAGATAGATAGATAGATAGATAGATAGATAGATAGATAGATATGGATATAGATAGATATAGATATATTTGTGAACTGTGGTTGAGGGTGAGGTTACTAGGTTTGGCTAAAAGAAGGGCAGAGACCACTACATTCCGGATGTGTAGTGATTGTCAAGAAGGTGGCTGGATTTGTGCAAGGCTACCCAAATTCAATGCTGGACCTGGTAGCCTACACATTTTACCTCATTTAGGGCCCGATGTAGGTAAACGCGATTTTCCGATTTCAAAATACCGAGGCGGGCCGAATCGGTATTTTGAAATCGGAAAACGAGATGTAGGGAAAAAAAAACGAATGAATACCGATTCGGTCGGCATCGGTAATGAGAATCGGTACGTTCCGAATCGGCTCGGTCCGAATCGGAAAGTACCGAATCGGCTAACAACGAATCGGAACGTACCGAATCGGCTACCACCGAATCGGATATTCCCGATTCGGCGAATACCGATTCGGTACAAGCCGAATCGGTAAAATCCGATTCGGCAATCATAGATTCGTAGCCATGAAAACACACCCATGGCGAAAAAGCCCATAGGAATGCATTGAAGGAACCGAATCGGCTTTTACCGAATCGGTTAATACCGAATCGGATTTTACCGAATCGGATATTACCGATTCGGTAAAAGCCGAATCGGCAAGCCGATTCAGCCAATGAGGTGGCTCCCCCTCCCCCACCCAAACAGGGAGTGGCAACACTGGCAGGTGCAGCTAATTAAGAAGTTTCTGGAGAGCCAGCCTGAGCTCAACACTCACAGTTTGCAGCAGTGGGAGTAGGAGGTTGCCAACTGAACTGGAGAACATGGCAGAGCAGTCAGACAGCCAGAAGTCCTCCCAGAAGAGGAAGCCCAAGTTCACCACCACCGAACTTCAGGTGCTGGTCGAGGAGGTGGTGAGGGTGCACCGCCAGCTGTTTGGCAAGCTGTCCCTGAACGTGCCAGACAGCACCAAGAGGAGAATCTGGGCCGACATCGCCCAGAAGGTGAATGCTGCGGGTGTCACCCCCAGGTCTGTCGAAGAACTTAAAAAAAGGTTCTATGACATCCGCAGCCTCACTAAGAGGAAGATGGCCGAGATACAGAGGCAGGCTGGTGGCACAGGAGGAGGCAGGAACCCGGCGCCACCCCTCACCGAGCTGGAGGAACTGGTCTCCAGCACTATTGAGAGGGAGAGTGTCGTTGGAATCGGGACCCTGGACAGCTCTGCGAGAGCCACAGCTACAGGTAAGAAGCATGCGCATCATGACACACCCTACCAGACACCTCCCCATTAGACACAATGCATAGGCAAACCCCAGCACTGTACTGTCACCAACATACAAGAGACAAGCATCATGGTACATGTAGTCAGCAGAAGTTAGCTAAATATGGCAGTGCAGAATCACAAGACAGGAAACAGTGTGACACAGTGTAAGAAGATGCAAGGACATGTGGAATGCTATAATTGTACTGACTGTAATACATCGGCACTCAGTTTACAAATGCTTCTTTGTACCTAGGGGCCCCATCAGGCGGAACAGCATCAGAGGGAGCAGCACCGTCCGACACTGCAGTCGCAGGGCCGAGCACCAGCCAGGCAGGCCAGGAGGAGGAGGAGGAAGGAGACACCCCAGGGCTAGGAATGGAGGGAGTCCTGGTCATTGACTTCGATACACTGCACTCCCCAGTAATGCCCAGCGCACCCCCCTTGCAGTTCTCCCCAGAGAACTCCCCTACAAGGGACACCATTCCGCCTACCCCAGCTCCTGCCACAACCGTGGCCTTGCCACCTGTTCAACCTGTCCTGGGAGCAGGGGTTCAGGGACCGCCCAGCATCACCCCCCCACCAGTGGCACCCCAGCCCACTCAGCAGGCCGGAAGCAGCAGTGCCCGGCGCCGTAACATCACCACCACTGCTGCACCAGCACGGGAGGGCAGTGTATTCCTGGGCCTGGAGGGACAAATGGTGAAAATCCAGAGGCAACAAGCCAGATCCACTATGGCCTGCCAACGCCAGCTCCTGCAGCACAACATGCAGATGGGAGAGTTGGTCAAGGGATTCCAGGCCGTGGTGGAATCGAACAAGGAGGTGGCAGCAGGGTTAGGCAGGCTAACCACTGCCATCACCCACTCAGCAAGCAGACAGGAGGAGCATGAGCTGGTGCGCAGGCGGGATGCCCGGGTTCTGAACCGCGCCATGGGCCGCCTTGCAGCGGCGACGGCACAACTGTGCCATCGCAGCGCCAACCAAGAATCCGTCCTTAGTCAGCATACGGCTGAGCTTACTAGGGGGATGGCCCGGATCACCACTGCCATGGAGGCCATGATAATTTCAAACACCGCCTCCAATCCGGCCCTGGACCTGGGTGATGCTGGGGACAGCAGCAGCCGCAGCAGCCCGGCCAGCGCTGCGTCTGAGCCACGGAGGAGCACCAGGCGCTCTGCTGATGCTGCTGGGCATTCAGAGGGGGCTGAGGGACACCCCAGTGGGTCTGGCAAGTGGGCAAAAAAATAGCCTGGCAAGGGCGGGTGAGGCAACCAGTACCTTGGACTTTATTTTATTTACCATACTCCATTTTTTGTAGCACATCAGTGCTGTAACTGTGGTGCTACACTATTAAAATTTGTTTTTTCCAAGCAACATTTGGCTGTCTTTGCATCTGTACTCAGTCAGAAATAGTTCTCAGTGATCTCCTCACGTCTGTATCTGCCATCACTTGGCGTACACACCCCAGATGGCTGTGTCAGTGGCACAGCTTCGTCGTCGTCATGGTCCTCGTAGTCAGACAACTCCACCTCAGTGCCCTTCTTTACCGCAAGGTTGTGTAACATTGCACATACAGCTATGATCTTGCAGCAGGTGATGGGGGTATACTGCCTTGCACCTCCACTCTTGTGCAGGCATCTGAATCTACTTTTCCAGATGCCAAAGGTCCGTTCGACAACATTCCTTGTGCGTATGTGGGCCCGGTTATACCTCCTTTGGCTGGGTGTGGAGGGGTTGAGGTAGGGGGTGAGTATGAATGAGCGGAGGGCATATGCACTGTCGCCTGGAAGAGAAAGGGGTCACATTAGACACTTGCATACATGTATTACACCTACCTACTATGTGTCATGGGGGTCTCATGATGTGTCTCACCTAGGAGGTATCCTTCTCCAAATTCGCCAGCCATTAGCCGTGCATATATGCCGCTCTGTTGGAAAATATAGGAGTCATGGGTACTCCCTGGAAATTTTGCTACCAGGTCTGTGATGGTGCACTTTGCATTGCAGATCACCTGCACGTTGATGGTGTGTGTAGACTTGCGATTGCGGTATATGTATTCGGTGTCCGCTGGTGGGCAAATCGGAATGTGCGTGCCATCTATGCAACCGATGATTTGGGGAAATTGTGCCATCTGGTAGAAGTCAGCTTTGGTTTGTAGCAGTTCTGCGTGGGTTGCAGGGAAAGAGATGTATTGGTCCATCCTGTCTATCATGGCGTCAAGGAATGTGTGGAAGAACCTTGACAGGCTGCTCTGGCTCACCCCTCCTGCTGCTGCTACACCACTTTGATAGCTGCCAAACGCTAGCAGGTGTAGGCTGCATAGCACCTGGACGTGCGCAGGGATGGCGTGTGCCCTTGGGGTGTGGTGGTCCAAGAATGGCTTGAGATCCCTGATGAGCTCAAGTATGGTGTCAGAGTCCAGCCTGTATCTCTGTAGTATCTCTGCCTCTGTGAGCATGAACAGGGTTATCCTCTGTCTGTAGACCTGTTCATTTCTTAGCCATTCCCTCTGTCCTTCCTGCTGTAGCCGTAGCCGCCTCGCAATGACATAGAAAGCTGCCATCCTGCAAGTTGCAATGCATTTTGGGACTGTTTATATGGGTTGGAGTTGGTTACCACCTGATTGCAATCCATGGTAAATACCGAGTGGATTCTACCGATTTTGAGCCGATTTCGGTGTTTCTGTGCCTCCCTACATCTCCCCAACTGTCGGAGTCGGGGAATTTCCCGATCGGCGATTCCTACGAATCGGCATGTTTTCCGATTCGGCTCATGTCCGAATCGGTCTTTCTACCGAATCGGTACATGGACCGAATCGGTGATTTACCGATTCGGTGTCACTAACGATTCGGTACATGGACCGAATCGGTAATTTTCCGATTCGGTGTCACTAACGAATCGGTCAATGGACCGATTCGGTGATTATCTGATTCGGTGTCACTAACGATTCGGTCAATGGACCGATTCGGTGATTTTCCGATTCGGTGTCACGAACGATTCGGTACATGGACCGATTCGGTCTTTGCATCCGAATCGGTGTTTTTCCGAATCGTTACATGTCCGATTTTCGGTATGTACGTATCGGATTCTTTCCCATTCGGTGCTCATTCCGATTCGGTTTTCACTCCGATTCTTTATGTTTTTCGTTCCCTACATCTCGATGGCTGTTTACCGATCGGTAAGGGCCAAAAATCGGTATTTTCGGCCGTTACCGATCGGTAAAGGGCTACCTACATCTGGCCCTTAGTCTCCTGCTTATATTACAGTTATCCCTGTAAGAGGGCCACTGGTCCCATTATAGAACAAGTAGTTCCCAAGCCTGAGATATACTACTCGTTCACTTCCTCCTGCCATAAGCTCCACAGCTACACAAAAGATCAGACCACGTGTCCAGGGCTGGTACACATCCTTTCTGGACATGCAGATACCCTGGCAGGAAGATATGACGCTGACGGAAGATTTGTATATTTTTTCCGATCAACCAAACTCTATATAAGGTTCCCTGACGAACCTGCTGCTGTAGCTGATTGTAAAGGAGGAAAACCTGCCTATTTGGAAAGAAAAGAAGGACTGCATCTTCTTAGGAGGTGGTGGGGACTCCCAGCCACCTACAGGGATCCTTGACTGATAGGATCTGTGTGTCGTGCACTTCACTGGACAGACCACAGTGTCATTCAGTTAAAAAGATGCACAAGATGTCTGCAATTATTTTTAATAATTTCTTTTTTGTACTGATTTCCTTTTTTTAATCTTTTTTCTGCTTTTTTAGAATATGATATATTATGTAACTAATATTAATTTATTTTTATAATATTAATGAGTAACTTTTTTCTATGTGGCCAGTTTTAGCCTTATTAAGACATCTCTTCTTCAGCAAACATGTCTGCATAGTGCGAGTGCAGTGATGTCAGTTAGTACCTCCAAAAGCATCTTTGAGGCATACAAACTGCACTGCTTTTCAAGACATATTGGCAATCCTTTTTTCTTAGAAGCTCGTTTCTTCTGCTATCACGCTAATCTTTTCCGAACCAGTAGATGGCTAAAGGCAATCTTGTAGGCTGTAGTTTCTTAGAAAGAGGAGGAGTCTCCCCCCTAAATTATAGGGTTGACAAACAGGAAGAGATTGTAGAAATGCCGTTTTGTAACTTCATAACAGTCATTTCGTTTTGAAAGTGCTGAGTTTCTACTCGCGACTTAATTTACAAAGCTAAAGTCAAATAATTAAAGATTGTCTTTTGATTACATATTGAAATATACATTTAGATTCAGCAATGCTTTCGCAGATTTCAATTTACAGCTTTTGTTTCATAATTTCAGCAAACCAGAAGATAAGCACTATAATTTGGATGGTAAACTATGGCTCACAAAGACAGATTAACTCTAAGTACATGACCCTAACTTTTGCCTTTGGTAAAATTTTCATTATTTCCTATTGTGTAAATCTACCCCGTTTAACTGTATTTGATGTTTTTGCATATACAGTGAAAAGTAGATAACATAATGAGGCGAAGTTGCTTAGAGGTGTAAGAAAAAGTGAAGAAACGTCTGAAAGTGTCTCGGTCATCAAAAGCTGAAGGGCAGCGTTAAATAGGTAGCTATTATTAAACAAAGCAGATGAAAATATTCAAGAAAATTGACATTGACTTTAGGACAAAATTAAGTGAGCTATTTTATCAAGTAATTAAGATAACGCCTCAAGGTAAATGTTAAATATTCACAAATTGACAGGGAAGAACTTTAAAAGTGGCTTAAAGATGTTGCAAAATTTGAGTAGCACTGTTAAATTGTGCGCAAAGGTGAAAACTAGACTTGTGCAGAGGAGATGCAGTAAAATAAAACATATCGTAGAAGTCTGTCACACTTACTTGGTGCAAGTGCTGATCTTAAAAGTGATATCTATTCTTTCATCCTCCTCCATGTCCCATTTTTAATTCGAATATTTTATTAGAGATTTCTAATACAAGAATATAAAGTTGTAACAAGGAGGGGAACCTTAGGTGGACAATTTTTAACGGGGTCCAGTGTACGTGTCCAAATCACTAGTAACAAAAGAGAATCACAAAGTTCCCCGGTAGGGCTGGGTAGAAAGTGTGTGTGTGTGTATGGTGTAGAGAGAATTATCCAAGAGGGAAGAAGGAAGGGGGAATTTCCCTCTTGGGAACTAGAACCCTCACACACCCAGCAAGCTAGGTGTCATGGTTCATCATATGGGTCCTGCTCCTCTTCAGACTGGCGCTGCAATGTCTGACGGGCACCGGCGGAGGGGCTCTTTAGCGGAGATCATTTGTTCCAGCCGGATTGGTGTCACTACAACGCATGCTTTTACATCGCATGCCTTTACAACGCGGTTTTTACCACGCAGTCCATTACAACGCATAATGCTTTTAGGCGCTGGATAGTGAATTATTTAATTTACTATTCCAACTCCAGTCCCCGTGGATAGCAGGGAAGGTGTTGGATAGTAAATTAAATATATTCCCTATCCTAGAGCGCCCCCCAGCGCAATGCGTTGTAATGGTATGCTTTGTAATGGTTGCGATGTAATGGTAGTGCGTTGTAAAAAATGCGTTGTAAGTGATGTTCCCCGTTCCAGCCATATGGTGCATGCCTGTGAGAGGGCAGGTGAATGTGTAGTCGTGAAAAGGTAGTGGTGAATTAAAAAAGGTGGGTTAGTCCACAAGGAACTTTAATGGCGTGGCTAACTCCCTTGGTTAAAATAGTGGGAGGGGAGATAGACGCCACGAGTATTTGCGGCAAAAATATCTGCAACCCTCTGTTTAGGTCGACAAGTTTCTTGCTAATCTAGCAATTCCTCAGGACCTCAGTGCTCAGTACTACACAGTGAATTAAAAAACTTGTTGATATAACCTTGAATCTTAAGGTCTATAATGGGACATGCCAACTGGTCCTGCCTTGAATGATGCAACCTAGGGAGAAGGAGAACACATAAGGAGGATTGTCAGTATAGCTCTCCTCTAGAACCTAGGTGCATACTCCTACTTATAAAAAAGACACACACTAAAAAGAATTATAAAAAGACTCAAAGGACCCAACTCAAGAGAAGATGGACAAGGAACGCTTACCCTAAGCGAATCCCTAAGGTGCCTCGCAGTCTGCTCTTGTCTTGTCATCCCTTGAGTTGGCTCCTTTGAGCCTTTTTATACTTTTTTTAGTGTGTGTCTTTGTTATATGTAGAAGTATGCACCTAGGTTCTAGAGGAGAGCTATACTGACAATCCTCCTTATGTGTTCTCCTTCTCCCTAGGTTGCATCATTCAAGGCAGGACCAGTTGGCCTGTCCCATTACAGACCTTAAGATTCAAGGTTGTATCAACACGTTTTTTAATTCACTGTGTAGTACTGAGCACTGAGGTCCTGAGGAATTGCTAGATTAGCAAGAAACATGTCGACCTAAACAGAGGGTTGCAGATATTTTCGCCGTAAATACTCGTGGCGTCTATCTCCCCTATCACTATTTTAACCAAGCGAGTTAGCCACGCCATTAAAGTTCCTTGTGGACTAACCCACCTTTTTTAATTCACCACCACCTTTTCACGACTACACATTCACCAGCCCTCTCACACGCATGCACCATATGGCTGGAACAAAAGATCTCCGCTAAAGAGCCTCTTAGCGGGTGCCCATCAGACATTGCAGCGCCAGTCTGACGAGGAGCAGGACCCATATGATGAAGCATGACACCTGGCTTGCTGGGTGTGTGAGGGTTCTAGTTCCCAAGAGGGAAAATCCCCCTTCCTTCTTCCCTCTTAGATAATTCTCTCTACACCATAAACACACACACACTTTCTACCCAGCCCTACCGGGAAACTTTGTGATTCTCTTTTGTTACTAAGAATATAAAGTTACAAGCATTAACAGCGTCAATAAGATCAACATATAAGCGGAAGAACTTGTTTATTAGGTGTGACTGCATATGTATTTGTGTGTGAGTGTTGTGATTAAATTTGACAAGAAATAAAAGGCTGGATAAGTGGGTGAATAAGTACATGGGTGGAAGTGAGTGCATAGACAGCTAGAAAAATGTGTGTGTTAAACAAGGAGGAAAGTGCAGTGTGGTTAGGGAAATTAATTATGGGGGTGCTGTGTAGGAAAAGGAGGAATGCATGACGTTGTACCATGAATGGAGAAGTACTGATTACATGGATGGAAGTGTGAGTACATAGATAAATGTCTAGATGAATGAATGAGGCAAGGACGATGAGTGGGGCCAAGGGCATTGTGGGGAGCAAGGGTAAGGCGTTAAAGCTAAGGCAGTATTAAAAAGCATAGGGGCATATTCTCAAGGACGTATCGCAGAGTTATCTGTAATTTAGCACAGCAAAAGTGATGAGAGAACTCTCTCCCCTTTCTCAAGCTGGTTCAACCTGCCGATATCGCCAATTATCCAGCAATAGCTTCTGCTAAAAACATTGCCACAGATGAGAGCAAAACTAACGCTAATGATATGCAGAGTAGACGTTCCCGTGCAAAAACACATGAAAACACCACTTCACGATATTCTCAAGGATCAGCCTGCTCGGCGAAGCAATCCAGAAACAGGCGATAAGGCACATTAGCAGCAGGGATTTAACACCTGCCCTTTACTGGTGTTAATTGCAAAAAACACAGTTGATGGACAGAATGTAGAACAATGTCATACATTCACCCCAGTACAAGGATCTGGGCCTAAATCCATCGTTTTTTTGCACTCCACACCACCCTGGGTTAGACACTGGCTATATGCAAATCAGCTCTGACCCTGTGCCTCATGGGAACAGTCCAGTCCGAACTACCAAGCCATGTCCTTCCCAGACCGGAATCAAGCATCCAAGGACCGGTTTCTGGCTATCAGCCTTCATCAGCCTGGATAGCTTGACTCCAGTGGTGTGGAGAGCCTGGGACTCACGTCTGAGTATACCCAGCACACTCGGGGTGAAAATTGCAAAAAACACAGTTGATGGACAGAATGTAGAACAATGTCATACATTCACCCCAGTACAAGGATCTGGGCCTAAATCCATCGTTTTTTTGCACTCCACACCACCCTGGGTTAGACACTGGCTATATGCAAATCAGCTCTGACCCTGTGCCTCATGGGAACAGTCCAGTCCGAACTACCAAGCCATGTCCTTCCCAGACCGGAATCAAGCATCCAAGGACCGGTTTCTGGCTATCAGCCTTCATCAGCCTGGATAGCTTGACTCCAGTGGTGTGGAGAGCCTGGGACTCACGTCTGAGTATACCCAGCACACTCGGGGTGAAAATTGCAAAAAACACAGTTGATGGACAGAATGTAGAACAATGTCATACATTCACCCCAGTACAAGGATCTGGGCCTAAATCCATCGTTTTTTTGCACTCCACACCACCCTGGGTTAGACACTGGCTATATGCAAATCAGCTCTGACCCTGTGCCTCATGGGAACAGTCCAGTCCGAACTACCAAGCCATGTCCTTCCCAGACCGGAATCAAGCATCCAAGGACCGGTTTCTGGCTATCAGCCTTCATCAGCCTGGATAGCTTGACTCCAGTGGTGTGGAGAGCCTGGGACTCACGTCTGAGTATACCCAGCACACTCGGGGTGAAAATTGCAAAAAACACAGTTGATGGACAGAATGTAGAACAATGTCATACATTCACCCCAGTACAAGGATCTGGGCCTAAATCCATCGTTTTTTTGCACTCCACACCACCCTGGGTTAGACACTGGCTATATGCAAATCAGCTCTGACCCTGTGCCTCATGGGAACAGTCCAGTCCGAACTACCAAGCCATGTCCTTCCCAGACCGGAATCAAGCATCCAAGGACCGGTTTCTGGATATCAGCCTTCATCAGCCTGGATAGCTTGACTCCAGTGGTGTGGAGAGCCTGGGACTCACGTCTGAGTATACCCAGCACACTCGGGGTGAAAATTGCAAAAAACACAGTTGATGGACAGAATGTAGAACAATGTCATACATTCACCCCAGTACAAGGATCTGGGCCTAAATCCATCGTTTTTTTGCACTCCACACCACCCTGGGTTAGACACTGGCTATATGCAAATCAGCTCTGACCCTGTGCCTCATGGGAACAGTCCAGTCCGAACTACCAAGCCATGTCCTTCCCAGACCGGAATCAAGCATCCAAGGACCGGTTTCTGGCTCCTCGGATGCTTGATTCCGTTCTGGGAAGGACATGGCTTTTGTAGTTCGGACTGGACTGTTCCCATGGGGCAACAGGGTCAGAGCTGATTTGCATATCGCCATTGTCTAACCCAGGGTGGTGTGGAGTGCAAAAAAACGATGGATTTGGGCCCAGATCTTTTGACGGGGGAATGTGTGACATTGATCCACATTCGGTCCATCACTTGTTGTTTTTGCAATTGCCGCCCTAAGTGCGCTGGGGATGCCCAGACGTGGGTCCCAGGCACTCCACACCACTTGGAGTCAAGCTAGCCGGGCTGATGAGAGGTGTTACCTCGAAACCGGTCCGGTCCTCGGATGCTTGATTCCGTTCTGGGAAGGACATGGCTTTTGTAGTTCGGACTAGACTGTTCCCATGGGGCAACAGGGTCAGAGCTGATTTGCATATCGCCATTGTCTAACCCAGGGTGGTGTGGAGTGCAAAAAAACGATGGATTTGGGCCCAGATCTTTTGACGGGGGAATGTGTGACATTGATCCACATTCGGTCCATCACTTGTTGTTTTTGCAATTGCCGCCCTAAGTGCGCTGGGGATGCCCAGACGTGGGTCCCAGGCACTCCACACCACTTGGAGTCAAGCTAGCCGGGCTGATGAGAGGTGTTACCTCGAAACCGGTCCGGTCCTCGGATGCTTGATTCCGTTCTGGGAAGGACATGGCTTTTGTAGTTCGGACTGGACTGTTCCCATGGGGCAACAGGGTCAGAGCTGATTTGCATATCGCCATTGTCTAACCCAGGGTGGTGTGGAGTGCAAAAAAACGATGGATTTGGGCCCAGATCTTTTGACGGGGGAATGTGTGACATTGATCCACATTCGGTCCATCACTTGTTGTTTTTGCAATTGCCGCCCTAAGTGCGCTGGGGATGCCCAGACGTGGGTCCCAGGCACTCCACACCACTTGGAGTCAAGCTAGCCGGGCTGATGAGAGGTGTTACCTCGAAACCGGTCCGGTCCTCGGATGCTTGATTCCGTTCTGGGAAGGACATGGCTTTTGTAGTTCGGACTGGACTGTTCCCATGGGGCAACAGGGTCAGAGCTGATTTGCATATCGCCATTGTCTAACCCAGGGTGGTGTGGAGTGCAAAAAAACGATGGATTTGGGCCCAGATCTTTTGACGGGGGAATGTGTGACATTGATCCACATTCGGTCCATCACTTGTTGTTTTTGCAATTGCCGCCCTAAGTGCGCTGGGGATGCCCAGACGTGGGTCCCAGGCACTCCACACCACTTGGAGTCAAGCTAGCCGGGCTGATGTGAGGTGTTACCTTGAAACCGGTCCGGTCCTCGGATGCTTGATTCCGTTCTGGGAAGGACATGGCTTTTGTAGTTCGGACTGGACTGTTCCCATGGGGCAACAGGGTCAGAGCTGATTTGCATATCGCCATTGTCTAACCCAGGGTGGTGTGGAGTGCAAAAAAACGATGGATTTGGGCCCAGATCTTTTGACGGGGGAATGTGTGACATTGATCCACATTCGGTCCATCACTTGTTGTTTTTGCAATTGCCGCCCTAAGTGCGCTGGGGATGCCCAGACGTGGGTCCCAGGCACTCCACACCACTTGGAGTCAAGCTAGCCGGGCTGATGAGAGGTGTTACCTCGAAACCGGTCCGGTCCTCGGATGCTTGATTCCGTTCTGGGAAGGACATGGCTTTTGTAGTTCGGACTGGACTGTTCCCATGGGGCAACAGGGTCAGAGCTGATTTGCATATCGCCATTGTCTAACCCAGGGTGGTGTGGAGTGCAAAAAAACGATGGATTTGGGCCCAGATCTTTTGACGGGGGAATGTGTGACATTGATCCACATTCGGTCCATCACTTGTTGTTTTTGCAATTGCCGCCCTAAGTGCGCTGGGGATGCCCAGACGTGGGTCCCAGGCACTCCACACCACTTGGAGTCAAGCTAGCCGGGCTGATGAGAGGTGTTACCTCGAAACCGGTCCGGTCCTCGGATGCTTGATTCCGTTCTGGGAAGGACATGGCTTTTGTAGTTCGGACTGGACTGTTCCCATGGGGCAACAGGGTCAGAGCTGATTTGCATATCGCCATTGTCTAACCCAGGGTGGTGTGGAGTGCAAAAAAACTATGGATTTGGGCCCAGATCTTTTGACGGGGGAATGTGTGACATTGATCCACATTCGGTCCATCACTTGTTGTTTTTGCAATTGCCGCCCTAAGTGCGCTGGGGATGCCCAGACGTGGGTCCCAGGCACTCCACACCACTTGGAGTCAAGCTAGCCGGGCTGATGAGAGGTGTTACCTCGAAACCGGTCCGGTCCTCGGATGCTTGATTCCGTTCTGGGAAGGACATGGCTTTTGTAGTTCGGACTGGACTGTTCCCATGGGGCAACAGGGTCAGAGCTGATTTGCATATCGCCATTGTCTAACCCAGGGTGGTGTGGAGTGCAAAAAAACGATGGATTTGGGCCCAGATCTTTTTACGGGGGAATGTGTGACATTGATCCACATTCGGTCCATCACTTGTTGTTTTTGCAATTGCCGCCCTAAGTGCGCTGGGGATGCCCAGACGTGGGTCCCAGGCACTCCACACCACTTGGAGTCAAGCTAGCCGGGCTGATGAGAGGTGTTACCTCGAAACCGGTCCGGTCCTCGGATGCTTGATTCCGTTCTGGGAAGGACATGGCTTTTGTAGTTCGGACTGGACTGTTCCCATGGGGCAACAGGGTCAGAGCTGATTTGCATATCGCCATTGTCTAACCCAGGGTGGTGTGGAGTGCAAAAAAACGATGGATTTGGGCCCAGATCTTTTGACGGGGGAATGTGTGACATTGATCCACATTCGGTCCATCACTTGTTGTTTTTGCAATTGCCGCCCTAAGTGCGCTGGGGATGCCCAGACGTGGGTCCCAGGCACTCCACACCACTTGGAGTCAAGCTAGCCGGGCTGATGAGAGGTGTTACCTCGAAACCGGTCCGGTCCTCGGATGCTTGATTCCGTTCTGGGAAGGACATGGCTTTTGTAGTTCGGACTGGACTGTTCCCATGGGGCAACAGGGTCAGAGCTGATTTGCATATCGCCATTGTCTAACCCAGGGTGGTGTGGAGTGCAAACAAACGATGGATTTGGGCCCAGATCTTTTGACGGGGGAATGTGTGACATTGATCCACATTCGGTCCATCACTTGTTGTTTTTGCAATTGCCGCCCTAAGTGCGCTGGGGATGCCCAGACGTGGGTCCCAGGCACTCCACACCACTTGGAGTCAAGCTAGCCGGGCTGATGAGAGGTGTTACCTCGAAACCGGTCCGGTCCTCGGATGCTTGATTCCGTTCTGGGAAGGACATGGCTTTTGTAGTTCGGACTGGACTGTTCCCATGGGGCAACAGGGTCAGAGCTGATTTGCATATCGCCATTGTCTAACCCAGGGTGGTGTGGAGTGCAAAAAAACGATGGATTTGGGCCCAGATCTTTTGACGGGGGAATGTGTGACGTTGATCCACATTCGGTCCATCACTTGTTGTTTTTGCAATTGCCGCCCTAAGTGCGCTGGGGATGCCCAGACGTGGGTCCCAGGCACTCCACACCACTTGGAGTCAAGCTAGCCGGGCTGATGAGAGGTGTTACCTCGAAACCGGTCCGGTCCTCGGATGCTTGATTCCGTTCTGGGAAGGACATGGCTTTTGTAGTTCGGACTGGACTGTTCCCATGGGGCAACAGGGTCAGAGCTGATTTGCATATCGCCATTGTCTAACCCAGGGTGGTGTGGAGTGCAAAAAAACGATGGATTTGGGCCCAGATCTTTTGACGGGGGAATGTGTGACATTAATCCACATTCGGTCCATCACTTGTTGTTTTTGCAATTGCCGCCCTAAGTGCGCTGGGGATGCCCAGACGTGGGTCCCAGGCACTCCACACCACTTGGAGTCAAGCTAGCCGGGCTGATGAGAGGTGTTACCTCGAAACCGGTCCGGTCCTCGGATGCTTGATTCCGTTCTGGGAAGGACATGGCTTTTGTAGTTCGGACTGGACTGTTCCCATGGGGCAACAGGGTCAGAGCTGATTTGCATATCGCCATTGTCTAACCCAGGGTAGTGTGGAGTGCAAAAAAACGATGGATTTGGGCCCAGATCTTTTGACGGGGGAATGTGTGACATTGATCCACATTCGGTCCATCACTTGTTGTTTTTGCAATTGCCGCCCTAAGTGCGCTGGGGATGCCCAGACGTGGGTCCCAGGCACTCCACACCACTTGGAGTCAAGCTAGCCGGGCTGATGAGAGGTGTTACCTCGAAACCGGTCCGGTCCTCGGATGCTTGATTCCGTTCTGGGAAGGACATGGCTTTTGTAGTTCGGACTGGACTGTTCCCATGGGGCAACAGGGTCAGAGCTGATTTGCATATCGCCATTGTCTAACCCAGGGTGGTGTGGAGTGCAAAAAAACGATGGATTTGGGCCCAGATCTTTTGACGGGGGAATGTGTGACATTGATCCACATTCGGTCCATCACTTGTTGTTTTTGCCTTTACTGGTGTTAAGCAGGGCGACAACCTGCAGTACGAGAAGGAGCCCAGCCCAGAGCCACATCGTCAGGCCACCACATGTCATGGACCTACTGATATGCAGCTCGAACACCCAAGAGGCCCACAACACCCACCGCCACAACCTCTAGGTCCCCCCTGACCACCCCACCAATCCCCCCAGACTACCACCGAGCCAGGGCAGAATAAGTGTTTCTTCCGAGAAAAAGCCTCACAGACTTAACGCCAGAGGAAGTCATTGTCCACTAAAGGCTCAAAAGGACAACAGTCCTCTGCATCCTGACCCACATTGCCCACGAGCTGACGGTACCAACACAGCGGAGAACTAACATCCCTCCACAGACAAAGCTGCTGGCTGTGCTGCACCTGTTAGCTTCTGGTACCTTCCAACCAACAACCGCCAGAGTCGAAGGAGTCTCACAGCCAGCCCTATCAAAGTTCATCACAACTGTCTTGGATGCCATCATCAGCTTGGTACCCCAGCACCTTCACTTCCCCCACTCTGGGCAGGAACAGCTGGAGAACAAGCAAGGCTTCTACGCCATAGCTGGCTTCCCGCACGTGTTGGGGGCAATTGACTGCGCACATGTCCTACTTGTGCCCCCTGCCAACACTGCACACAATTACAGCAACAGAAAGCACACGCATTCCATCGATGTGCAGGCAATAGTGGACCACCTGGGATTTTTCACCAACATCGTTGCCAACTACTCTGTCAGTGTGCAAGATTCCTACATCTTCCGACAGTCCATCATCAACCAGCGATTTGAAGATGGCACCTTTGGAAATGCACTGCTCGTTGGTAAGTACCAAATGAACACACCACACACCTCAACTCCACAACCATGCAACTCACAACTGTGGGAATGTGCAAGTTACAACATCACATACAACATGCCAAACAACATGCCAGCCTACAAGACACAACAACACAAGGAACTGTGGTAACAGGGGCCAGTCATTAAGCATGGGCGAATTTTGCGAATCTGGCGTTCGCAAATTTGCGTATTCGCGTATTCACAATCTGCAAAATCCGCGAATTTGAAGAATTTTTTTTGGGTTCGCAAGGGTTTCTGCCAGTTCGCGAGTGTTTTGTACCAGTTCGCAATTGCGAACTTACTTGTCGGCTTGCAGCGGTCACGACTATGTTGTTTCTACGTCTGGTTCATCATCACAGGTTCCCAGCACCCTCTGTTTCACCACTGCCACCCTCTGTTTCACCCATGCCACCCTCTGGTACATCAATGCCACCCTCTGGTTCATCATCACTGTAGATTATGGGGGGGGAAAGCAAGCACACCTGCCCTGCTTCAACTGGCATGAATTAATTTGGGGTTGGTTTATTAATGTGTCACTGTTTTAAAATTCCAGTCTGGCACCTGCTTCCTTATCTGTAATTTGCTTTATGTTGCAGTGCAATTTTTTTCCAGGACCTTTGTGGCCTACTTGTAGCTATTCTATGAGCCTGCTGTGAGGGTCAGAGCAGGGTCATACAATCGTTGCAACTAGCAACTGAACTCTGGAGGGGCCCCAGTCAGGAAGCACTACAGGGAATGGTTACTAATGATGAGTTTAAACTTTTGCACCTACTGATTGCTTTCAGTTTTCCAAAACTCGTTTTTCTGCAATTTCGCGGGATTCGCGGGGCGCGAACTTGCGCGAGATTGAATTCGGAAGCCGCGAATTCGTGCGAATATGCGATTTGTTTTTTTGCGGCGTGTTAGTTCGCAAGGTTTTGTGCGTTTTAGCGAACCGCTTGTAGCGCAACGGCGCAAAGTTACCCTTGCGGTCGTTCACGGGCGTGGCCATCTTGTTTGCATGACGTATTTCTGTTTCCGGGCGCGATGTGTAATCTCGCACAGTGTGCGGCTCGCTAGTACAATTTCGCATGTGATGAGGAAAATCTCGCGCAAATTTACCCACGCGGTCGTGAACGGGCGCGACCATCTTGTTTCTCATTCATTGCTATGGTTCTGGGCATGCTCTTTGTATCCTCTCTAAATCTCTGGCATCCTTTGCTTGTTTGAAGTTTTTTTTAATCTATTTTACTTATTATCTATCCCTTTATTTTTCTAGCCTGATATTTTTGTGTTTTCTGCTACTTTTGGTTAATTTTAAACTACTTTATTAAACTCTTTTCTTTTCTTCTCTTCCCTATTCTATTTTCTTTAATATTTAGCTTCCTTTCTGCCCAAACCATGGTAAAGGGAGCCGGGAATCATCCCGAGAAGGGGAAGGGTCCTGCACCCCATGCCCGGCTCCCGTGGGGGCGTTTGAGGGGGGAGCAGGTCGCACCCCGGGAGATCTTCAGCCCGAAGGAGGTGGCCGCACTAATTTTTTATGTTCAGCGCCGCCTCCCCAGGACCATCAAGGCAGGTGGCAAGATCGGTAGCGGGTACGGGATCCGGGAGCGCCGGAAGCTGTGGGAGAAGGTGTGCCGGGCCATGTACTACCACTCTCGGGTCCGGCGCACCTACAACCAGGCCACCCACCGCTGGACGGATGTCCTGGACCGTGAACGCGATCTGCTCAACCTGCTTGGCCTTGAGATCCCCGGGCTTGGTGAGTAGTAGTAGCTATTTCTTTACTACTCTGTTTTCTCCTGCTCTGTGTGTTATTATATTGCAAATTTTTGTTTTTTACCAAGAGCAATAATGCTGCGGATTACATTGTAGGTAAATTATATTTCAAAATCTTCTGTGCATTTCAGGTGCACTGCTCTCCTTCTCAGTAGTGTTACTACTATGCTTATTTGTTTTAGATTTTGTGTTCATTTCATTGGCCTGTGAAATTATGTATGAGTGTAGTTTAAAGAACTGCGTAATGCTAGACACTAAGGTTCAGATTTTTAATTACCGGCGCATCCCTGCAAAGTAGCAGGGATGCGCCAGTAATTGTGCGCCACGCCACCATCACCCATGGTGCGCCGTATTTACAATGCAGTGCACCAAGGGCCCAAAACGTCGCCAAAGCGTTACGCATCTGTGCCGTAAAGGCGGTGCATTGCTGGAGTTGCGTCGCAACGATGGCGCAGCTCCATCAATGCTCTGGGGTGCCCTATCTCCTCAATGCTGCGTCAAGCCGTACGTCTGCTTCAAGCAGGCACAGGGTTTGAGTCACGCATCATTGTCCTTAAAGTGACTGATTGAAATCTTGTAGATTTCCCTCAGCCACTTTTAGGATGCGTTCCTGCGTAGGAACACCCTCCCTTGCGCCGGAACGCCCCCTGATGGCGCAGGGCTTTACAATGTGATGCATCTCCCATATGCGTCACATTGTTAATATATGCTGCACCATTGCGCCTCTTTTGTTCTGCCGCTGCGTCACAAAAGTCACGCAACAATGGAGCAAAAGAGCCGCAAGGGGCGTCTAAATCAGCCCCTACAGACTCAAGTCCAGTCCTTCCTTTGTACACATGGCGATAAGAAGAAATAGTGGTGGTGGATTGATAGTTTGAGTATTTTAATGACTGCTTAATGTAGTAGGAAACTTTAGTGTTGTCGCTGATCTGCAATCACGATGGACTTTGTCTGTCACTTCGCGTGCTGCGGACTGCTGCCTGCCAATCCTAGGCAAACCTTTTTAGTACTTTGTTTAGTGAGTTACAGAAGAACTTTCCAAGTCGACGGTCCGCAAATCAAGCAACACTAATAACGTAGTAGACCACATGAGATCGGTCAATATATCCCGTGGAATAGTTGTCTATTTGCTATTTCGCCAAAATATTTTGTTATTGTTCTTTTGAAATGTTTTATTTGGTTGACAAATATCAACCATGTTTTCTGGTCTTTCTTTCTTTCATGTTGTACATCAGCTCCCCCCAGGGGCAAGAGGACACAGGAGGAGGAGGAGGGTGCGGTTGAACAGGATGCAGGCCAGGATTGGGCAGGCGAGGGCTCCTTTGCTGGCCCCAGTAAGTTTTAATTTTAATATAGAGTACCTATTTTTTCCTAGCGTTCCTCATTCGATTTTTTCTAAATCGTCTTTGATCTTCTTGTAGACTGGATCTAAATTCTTATCCTGCCTCGACTATGACTCCCTGTGGTATTACTAGATTATTCTTATTAGTCTGTCTGTGTAGCTAACTAAGATTGCACATTTGGCAATTCCATTGGACTCCCATTCTAGTCAGCAATAGCTCTATGCACTGAGTGCAGTCCTCTGGGATTGTCCATAATGTCTTTTCAAGTCTTCTAAATGTTTATGCTTTGACAATTGCCAACAATAAAAAGGTGAATGACCACCAAGAAAGAATAAGATACTACTTTACTTTTGGTTTGGATAGTAGGACAATCCATTCTACTAATGTTGCAGGGACAAATCTGCACAAACAGAACTATGGACACTAAATAATGCATTGCTTAGCTTATCAATTATAATAGGCGCTGTTAGACTTTCCACATACCTCAGTGATAACAGACTTTGTAGTTGAACCCCCAATCTCCTTACTTACTAGATAGTGTGGCAGAGTCATTTAGCTCCCAAAGTCACCGATGATTGATCTCCAATGATGATTAGATTATCCAACGCAGGACAAGAGTACGGAGTCAGAGTCAAGAAGTGTCAGAGGCACGGACTCATGCTTGCAAAAATTCCAAAACCTTTAGCTCATCCACTCTAGTCTGGAGGACCAAAAACCACAGAGTCTATTTAAGTTTAAAAGCTTTAATAAAAGTAAACACATTTATTAAAATCAAGTTTGTCATAAAACTAAACGTTTAACTGAAAATGGAAAAGTGCTTAGTGCTGACGATTAATTGGACACATTTCTTGTGGTCGAGCCGAGCTCTCACCTGGTTTGAACTTGATCCTGCTCGTGTTCTTAGAAGTCAAGCTTCTGTCTGTTAGGAGAAAAAGTGGTGCGTGTTAAAAATAAAAAGCAAGCATTCATCAGTTGTGCCAAAAAGTGCAGCAAGACAACAGCCTTCCCTGGAAAAAGGGACATTTTTACTTTAGAGTAGACAGTCACAAATTATTACATTGTATTCTGTTTTTTTCACATTTCTTTATTCCTCCTAGACCAAATAGTATATAGTAGTGAGTGGTGTATTCTAACATTCTTAAATGTACTTTGTAGGTGGAACTTCTGGTGGCGGGGCCAGCGCGGAGATGGTGGTATTGGACGTGGGGAACAACTCTGGGGAGGAGGTGGTGAAAGTGCCGGATGACACCAATGTGCCTGTGAGGGTTAACACGGTGGTGGCGGGCAGAGGTAAGCTATATATTCCTTACTTATTGAGATTGAAGACTACAGAGTGTGCTTTCTGCACGGGTGTATTATAAATCAACCAGGTAGTAGCCTCCTCTAAATGTACTTCGACTTAGCTGTGAAGTTTTTGGCGAGAAGAATCCCAATCAGATCTGAAATGAACTTGATGGATGGGATGAACGAAAAGCGAAAGAAGGGTGTAAGTAAGTGTGGAAGGACGAGAAATTTAAGGATGACTGGCAAAAAAGAATGATATGTGTTTGTTTGGTCCCTGAGGTGGCTTGGAAGGAAAGAATATGGTATGGTGCATGGCTGGGTGAATGATGAAGCAAGGATGGGTGGAAGGAGAACAGCCTGGGTGGGTGAAACAGAAACTGTATGTGTGCATATACTTTGAATGGATGGATGCCTGGATCATGGTACTATCTGACTCTTAGATAGCATATACTCTTAGATAGCATATGTGTATCTAGAGAGAGTAGACGGTCACTGGATGAACTAAGTGTTACTTTGAAGAGCATGTAACACCGCACCCGCACGTCCGTTCCAGTGTAGGAAAGGCAAGGAAAAGAAGTTGTAATTTTGTCCAAATACTACCATGAATAGTAGCAGTAGTTTGTATTGCAACTGCAAGCACAGCATATATCCGGTTATTACGGTGGACACTCCCTACCTCTCTTAATAACTTTAGTTTAGTAGTAGTACGTCATTCACGTGTGGGTGTATCACTGTTCACTCAATAATAAGCAAAGCACCTAAAGTCATCCCATATGTCATCAAATACATCCCATGTGAAGTGATAGATAATCAGATTATTTAGCTTCTTCATTTTCCTTTTCTAGTACTCATTTGCATTGTAGGGTGAAAGCTAAATTAATTAAGCAGTAGCCCTTTTAACAGTATTCTCAGTGCCACCCGTAATAGAAAAGTAAGAGCTACACTTCCTGCATGTACTGGACCGGTACAGTAACGCAAGTCTGTCTCACTCATCATGGTGTGCGTCTGTTTTTCTCGGGTGCAAGTTCACTGCGCTGGCATTATGCCGGCTTGCATAAGATAACATACCAATTTTCCTAAACAAGAGAGAAGAAGAAGAATAAGACTGTACTGTCATAGTCGAGTGTAATGGAAGTCCATAGTGCTCGTAGAATTTGTTCCTTAAACTCCCACTAATGTTAGAGCAAGGATGAAGAAGTGGGAGGTTAGATAGATACTGTCCTCAATAGTTATGTACTGTGCTTTCAATTTGCTACTTGTACTGTGACACAACTTTCTGCTCAATCATTTTGTGTTAATCTTAAGGAGCATTGGTTCGACCATGCCACCCTCCGCAAGAAGTATGATGCCCTGGCCGCTAAAGTCAACAGCACCCTGCCATAGTGTCCCTTGCCCCTTTTTTAGAGACTTTTGGGGGGTGGGAATTGGGAGTTGGGTTGTTTTTGGGACTTTTGAAGGACAATCGTTGGGGTTAGGGAGGGTCTTGCGGGAGATTATTTTGTTAGGGCTACAAAAATATACTTTTTGAAACTTTATCTGACCATACCTGTTTTTTACTGCTTTTGAGTCTGGTGGGTGGGGGTTTACCAGTAAGTTTGTTTTCCTGAGGAGTCCTAGGACTTTAGTAGTACTACGGTCAATCTCTCGTCTCTCCTAATACTCCATTATACTACCTCCAACCAAACGCTTATCTTACCTGTAATTTGTGTTTGAAAGTAGGGCTAGGCCCAGGGCTGGCTCCACGGGAAATGGCGATTAGGGTTGGCAATCCTGGGCGGATGAAATGTCCTCCTCATTGCGGTGGTACTAGTGGTGTGACACAGTGGCAGTTGCATGCCTATGGCAAAAAAGAAAATGAAACCTGGTTTGTCCTTACTGTAGCATTGCAACGGTACGATAGAGAATATAGCAGGTGACAGTACACTAGAACAGTGCCACAATGTAGCCTAACAAATGGTAAAGTATTGAAAGTATAACTTGTACTTGTGTTGGATTTCTTTGACATTGGCTACTACTACAAGAAATAGTACTGAAGCTAAGTAAGTCTAGAAAATATCCTCAGATTCCTTCACCAGCCTGTTGCTATGACCTTATCCTGCCCAGCAAGTTTGTGGAATTATTGATGTCATTTAGTCACACATCAAGCAAAACCACACAGCCCGGGGGAAGAGGGTTAGGGTTTGGAAAATGGATGGGAATGGGGGTTTCTTTTTGGGTAGGTTTTGTTGAGAGAAGAAAAAAAAAGCACAGCATGGACAAACAATAATTGAAGATAAAGATATCTTTGGGTACAAAGCTAACCATAAATCTTTTAAGTGACATAAAGGAAGTGCATGCACTACTGCATGCATTGTTACTGAAAAGTAAGTAGTACTAGAATGAGACAGTACAGGGCTGCAGCGTTTTCACTTGCCTATCTCTGCACTCAGAGAAACACTTCTTAGATTAAATTAGGTTTAGAAAATAGCCGAAGTAAAACCTATAGAATGGCTGTAGGGATTAATTTAGAAGCAGAGAGAGATCCAAGAAATGCAGTCACACTCATAGAAGAAAACAATGGATACTGTATCTGTATGTTGTTGTAGTTGTCCTGTTGAGTTTGGTAAGTAAGTTGCATGCAGCAAACAGTTCCTCTTATTAGCGGCACTCCTCCATTCCAGCTGACGCTTCGTCCATCAATGTTGGTAACCAGAAGACACCCTGTCCACTGCCTGCCTGGCGGATGCTGAATTGCTGCTCGCTAATGTGAAGCCTGACTCCAGCCTGTAATTATTGAATGAAAAACAGGAAGTGATATTACAACACCACTGATAAATAAATATAAGGTATGTACGCTGTGTAGTGCAAAAAGTCACACTTTGATTTTCCTAATAGACAGTACAATATTTTTGAAAGTGCGTACTCTGTCTGAGTCACCTTTTGAAGGATAAATAAGTATGGGCAAATTAATTTAGCGGATCTTTCCTCTCAAGCTAGGTGTACTGTAAACTGTGTTTTAGAACAAAATTAGACCTTCCCAGCAGTGCTCCCACCCAGACCCTTACCAAAGCCAGTCGCAAAAATGTAGAAGACCCCCAATCATATCTCAAAAAGCGAGGTCTAGCAGAAAACTGGTGACAAAACGTACTTTGAAAGTAAAAGTAGGCCCAAATACCCCCTTACCCACCGTGGATTGTATTCAAACCACTTGCAAGCAAGCAAAGTATCCATAGCCAGCATCGCTCCAAGACTCGAAAACCCCCCCACCCAAACACATGTAATAGAAATACTGCTAACCCTAACGAGCCCTAAGTTAAGAATAGTGGCAAAGGCTTTCTTTAACTATGCCAAATCCCCCCGTTCCCACCATGGATTTTCTTCAAATGACTTGCAACAAAAATTACACATTCTCACGAGTGCTCTAAGACCCCAGAACTCAGTTGCAATCCTGCTGCTAGGGCTAACCCTAACGAACCCTAAGTTACAAAAAGTGCCAAAAGGCTTTTCCTTATGGATTTTGTCCAAACCACTTCTATCCGGTATTAGACCTTCCCAGGAATGCCCCAAGACCCGCCAACCCACCCGCAAAAAAGCACAACACCCCAAACAGCCAAAAAGGAAAATCTCATACTTACAATATTTCTCGGTCTTTGGTCCAAATGCGCTGTGCAGCTAGGTCATAACTCCCGTTTTCCACCACGGATTTCCTGAAAAGCAAATGCAATCACGATTAGACTGTCCCAGCAGTGCTCCCAGACACCAAACCACTTTTATCCGGTTTTAGAGATTCCCAGCAATGGCCCCAGAGCTGTCAACCCAGGAGAAAACTAGTAGAACACCCCCAAACAGCCAAAAAGCTAAAGTACAAAAATGGGGACTTAGTCATTTTCTTGCCAATTTCCAAAATCACTCCGCGCGCGCTCTGCAGCTAGGCCCTAACTCCCCTCTGCCACCATGGATTTGCTTCAAACCTCTTGCAAACTAAAGTATCCATAGCCAGCAGTGCTCCCAGACCCCGAAACCCACCCACAAACACCAGGAAGCCCCCTAAACAGGCCCCCGAAAATGCTACATTGAGCAAAATGTCAGAAATAGCAAAAACAAATTCTGCATGTATTTTGTCCAAACCACTTCTATCCGGTATTAGACCTTCCCAGGAATGCCCCAAGACCCGCCAAACCACCCGCAAAAAAGCACAACACCCCCAAACAGCCAAAAAGGAAAATCTCATACTTACAATATTTCTGGGCCTTCGGTCCAAACGCGCTGAGCAGCTAGGTCATAACTCCCGTTTTCCACCACGGATTTCCTGAAAGGCAAATGCATTCAAGTTTAGACTGTCCCAGCAGTGCTCCCAGACCCCAAAACTCACCCACAAACACCCGGAACCCCCCCAAAGAGCACCTCAAAGGCAAGCAAGTCAGCAAAAACACACAAAAAATTCTGCCTCCGATTTGGCCCAAATCACTTTTATCCGGTATTAGAGCTTCCCAGCAATGGCCCCAGAGCCGTCAACCCAGGAGAAAAATAGTAGAAGACCCCCAAACAGCCAAAAAGCAAAAGTACAAAAATGGGGACAGTCATTTTCTTGCCAATTTCCAAAATCACTCCGCGTTCGCTCTGCAGGTAGGCCCTAACTCCCCTCTGCCACCATGGATTTGCTTCAAACCTCTTGCAAACTAAAGTATCCATAGCCAGCAGTGCTCCCAGACCCCGAAACCCACCCACAAGCACCAGGAAGCCCCCTAAACAGGCCCCCAAAAACGCTACATTGAGCAAAATGTCAGAAATAGCAAAAAAAAATTCTGCATGGATTTTGTCCAAACCACTTCTATCCGGTATTAGACCTTCCCAGGAATGCCCCAAGACCCGCCAACCCACCTGCAAAAAAGCACAACACCCCCAAACAGCCAAAAAGGAAAATCTCATACTTACAATATTTCTCGGCCTTCGGTCCAAACGCACTGAGCAGCTAGGTCATAACTCCCATTTTCCACCACGGATTTCCTGAAAAGCAAATGCAATCAAAATTAGACTGTCCCAGCAGTGCTCCCAGACCCCAAAACTCACCCACAAACACCCGGAACCCCCCCAAAGAGCACCTCAAAGGTAAACAAGTCAGCAAAAACACACAAAAAATTCTGCCTCCGATTCTGCCCAAACCACTTTTATCCGGTATTAGAGCTTCCCAGCAATGGCCCCAGAGCCGTCAACCCAGGAGAAAAATAGTAGAAGACCCCCAAACAGCCAAAAAGCAAAAGTACAAAAATGGGGACTTAGTCATTTTCTTGCCAATTTCCAAAATCACTCCGCGCGCGCTCTGCAGCTAGGCCCTAACTCCCCTCTGCTACCATGGATTTGCTTCAAAGCTCTTGCAAACTAAAGTATCCATAGCCAGCAGTGCTCCCACACCCCGAAACCCACCCACAAACACCAGGAAGCCCCCTAAACAGGCCCCCGAAAACGCTACATTGAGCAAAATGTCAGAAATAGCAAAACAAAATTCTGCAAGGATTTTGTCCAAACCACTTCTATCCGGTATTAGACCTTCCCAGGAATGCCCCAAGACCCGCCAACCCACCCGCAAAAAAGCACAACACCCCCAAACAGCCAAAAAGGAAAATCTCATACTTACAATATTTCTCGGCCTTCGGTCCAAACGCGCTGAGCAGCTAGGTCATAACTCCCGTTTTCCACCACGGATTTCCTGAAAAGCAAATGCAATCAAGGTTAGACTGTCCCAGCAGTGCTCTGCAGCTAGGCCCTAACTCCCCTCTGCCACCATGGATTTGCTTCAAACCTCTTGCAAACTAAAGTATCCATAGCCAGCAGTGCTCCCAGACCCCGAAAGCCACCCACAAACACCAGGAAGCCCCCCAAACAGGCCCCCGAAAACGCTACATTGAGCAAAATGTCAGAAATAGCAAAAAAAAATCTGCATGGATTTTGTCCAAACCACTTCTATCCGGTATTAGACCTTCCCAGGAATGCCCCAAGACCCGCCAAACCACCCGCAAAAAAGCACAACACCCCCAAACAGCCAAAAAGGAAAATCTCATACTTACAATATTTCTCGGCCTTCGGTCCAAACGCGCTGAGCAGCTAGGTCATAACTCCCGTTTTCCACCACGGATTTCCTGAAAAGCAAATGCAATCAAGATTAGACTGTCCCAGCAGTGCTCCCAGACCCCAAAACTCACCCACAAACACCCGGAACCCCCCCAAAGAGCACCTCAAAGGCAAGCAAGTCAGCAAAAACACACAAAAAATTCTGCCTCCGATTTGGCCCAAATCACTTTTATCCGGTATTAGAGCTTCCCAGCAATGGCCCCAGAGCCGTCAACCCAGGAGAAAAATAGTAGAAGACCCCCAAACAGCCAAAAAGCAAAAGTACAAAAATGGGGACTTAGTCATTTTCTTGCCAATTTCCAAAATCACTCCGCGTGCGCTCTGCAGCTAGGCCCTAACTCCCCTCTGCCACCATGGATTTGCTTCAAACCTCTTGCAAACTAAAGTATCCATAGCCAGCAGTGCTCCCAGACTCCGAAACCCACCCACAAACACCAGGAAGCCCCCTAAACAGGCCCCCAAAAATGCTACATTGAGCAAAATGTCAGAAATAGCAAAAAAAAATTCTGCATGGATTTTGTCCAAACCACTTCTATCCGGTATTAGACCTTCCCAGGAATGCCCCAAGACCCGCCAACCCACCTGCAAAAAAGCACAACACCCCCAAACAGCCAAAAAGGAAAATCTCATACTTACAATATTTCTCGGCCTTCGGTCCAAACGCACTGAGCAGCTAGGTCATAACTCCCATTTTCCACCACGGATTTCCTGAAAAGCAAATGCAATCAAAATTAGACTGTCCCAGCAGTGCTCCCAGACCCCAAAACTCACCCACAAACACCCGGAACCCCCCCAAAGAGCACCTCAAAGGTAAACAAGTCAGCAAAAACACACAAAAAATTCTGCCTCCGATTCTGCCCAAACCACTTTTATCCGGTATTAGAGCTTCCCAGCAATGGCCCCAGAGCCGTCAACCCAGGAGAAAAATAGTAGAAGACCCCCAAACAGCCAAAAAGCAAAAGTACAAAAATGGGGACAGTCATTTTCTTGCCAATTTCCAAAATCACTCCGCGTTTGCTCTGCAGGTAGGCCCTAACTCCCCTCTGCCACCATGGATTTGCTTCAAACCTCTTGCAAACTAAAGTATCCATAGCCAGCAGTGCTCCCAGACCCCGAAACCCACCCACAAGCACCAGGAAGCCCCCTAAACAGGCCCCCAAAAACGCTACATTGAGCAAAATGTCAGAAATAGCAAAAAAAAATTCTGCATGGATTTTGTCCAAACCACTTCTATCCGGTATTAGACCTTCCCAGGAATGCCCCAAGACCCGCCAACCCACCTGCAAAAAAGCACAACACCCCCAAACAGCCAAAAAGGAAAATCTCATACTTACAATATTTCTCGGCCTTCGGTCCAAACGCGCTGAGCAGCTAGGTCATAACTCCCGTTTTCCACCACGGATTTCCTGAAAAGCAAATGCAATCAAGGTTAGACTGTCCCAGCAGTGCTCTGCAGCTAGGCCCTAACTCCCCTCTGCCACCATTGATTTGCTTCAAACCTCTTGCAAACTAAAGTATCCATAGCCAGCAGTGCTCCCAGACCCCGAAAGCCACCCACAAACACCAGGAAGCCCCCCAAACAGGCCCCCGAAAACGCTACATTGAGCAAAATGTCAGAAATAGCAAAAAAAAATCTGCATGGATTTTGTCCAAACCACTTCTATCCTGTATTAGACCTTCCCAGGAATGCCACAAGACCCGCCAACCCACATGCAAAAAAGCACAACACCCCAAACAGCCAAAAAGGAAAATCTCATACTTACAATATTTCTCGGCCTTTGGTCCAAACGCGCTGTGCAGCTAGGTCATACCTCCCGTTTTCCACCACGGATTTCCTGAAAAGCAAATGCAATCAAGATTAGACTGTCCCAGCAGTGCTCCCAGACTCCAAACCTCACCCACAAACACCCGGAACCCCCCGAAAGAGCACCTCAAAGGGAAGCAAGTCAGCAAAAACGCAAAATAAATTCTGCCTCAGATTTGGTCCAAACCACTTTTATCCGGTATTAGAGCTTCCCAACAATGGCCCCAGAGCCGTCAACTCACCCGCAAAGAAGTAGAATACCCCCACAAGTGCTGAGTCTTTCTTCATTGGACGTAATCCAGCCCTCTGCTTTGAGGGAAATAGGAGTCTGGAGGAGGAGGATAGAGGAGCATGTTCTTCTGAACTTGTGAACCTGAGGAATGCAGACTGCGGCACCTTCAAATCAATAAGCAAACAAGTGAAGACAGTTCTGCTGATGGGCTTGTTTTTGTGATTAGGTGATTAAAGTTTAAATTAAATTAACTGTGCAAAACAAAGAAAGACAAACACACAGGAATAAAAGTGAATAAGGACGAAAAAGAAAGTTATTGATTCATTGTCTCATTTTCAGGGTTCGGTGTCAGCGAATAAGAATAAGAGTTTGTCATCATACTCTGCGAATTCAGGCAGGGTGAGGTCAGTGTCACCGAACAGAGAACAAATTCCCTCATCTACGTTGCTGTCCTCCTCGTCTTCATGCGGCGTGCTTTCTCATACTTTGTAATCTGGTGGTATGAGGTGCTGATTCATCTTGATCATTGTTAACCTCTCCACATTTTTGGGTGAGAGGCGGCTCCGTTTGGGAGTTACAATGCCACCAGCAGCACTGAAAACACGTTCAGAAGACACGCTTGCGAGTGGGCAAGACAAGTAGTATATAGCCAGGTTGGAGAGCTGTGGCCACAATTCTTTTTTCCCATGCCAATACGCCAATGGGTCAGCATTAACATAGACCTCTGTTGAGTCATTCAGATAGTCCTGCACCATCGAATCAAGGTCCTCCAAGGTTCCTCCACTTTGCTCACTTTTTGCTGTGACCTTTTGAGAACCAAACCCAAGCCAAGTTAGCCAACCCTCTTCAGCATCCAATGTTACTGTTGTGTCTGGTGCAGATGATCCGGTTGCCAGTGTCTTTAACGGCTGAGTGGCCACTTGTGCCACAGCCACAGGTGCAGAAGTGGATTCTTTTGACTGGGGATGGCCTGCTGATGCTGATGCTGATGTACTGCCTTTTCCTTCAATGAGCTGCCGTTCTCTTTCAAACCTCTTGGCTGACAAGGCTAGCCAACGTTTGTACTTTGTAACATCTTCATCAGAAAAAGGAAAGAATGCTCGGCCTGCCAGCGCCTTTTTGTAGCGTGGATCCAGAATAGTAGCACAAATGTAATGCTGTTCTGAGTGGATCATTTTAAGACGTTCATCACCACGTAGGCGCTCTAATAATTTCTCCGACAAAACAAAAGGGTCTATGTTTTTTTCATCTTTTTGAAACACAGAAGGCACCGCCTTCAGTTGGTGCTCCAGCATGCACAACAATGGGATAGCTTTTCCCAAATTACAGTCCTCCTTGCTGACTGCAAGCGTGAAGACCTCAAAAGCACGAAGCATGTCTGTCAGGCTTTTAACTAGGTACCATTGCGCCGCATCTATCCTCAGGTCCTTCTGAGCTGTACCCTGTGTTAAGAAATAGTGATCGAGTACCGTATACTGCTCATACAGACGCTCAAGCATGTAGAAGGTTGAGTTCCAACGTGTTGGCACCTCCTGGATGAGTGCTTTCACTGGCATACGACGTTCATGTAGAAGGCTCCTCAGATGCTTCCGGGCCTTAAAAGAATGGCTGAAATGGTTGCACATTCTTCGGCAGGTGGCCACTAACTCGCACGCTGGACTGTCTTCATCACTCAAGAATTTTTTAACAACCAGGTTTATACAGTGCGCCAAACACGGCACTCTGAAATAGTCACCCAGCTCCATGGCCTTAACTACATTGGCGCCATTATCCGTGGAAACATAACAAATCTGGCGTTTTTTTGGGGACAGCCAGTGAAAGACTGTTAGACCTGACATCCTTGGCGTGGTTATTCCCCCATCTTTTTGCCTCTGACTCATGTATTTTTGATGCTGCGCTGGATTTCGTTTTTGCTGGTTTAGATGCTTTGGACCCTCTGCCACTGCTGAACAGTGTCAGAGGGTAAGTGCTCCCTCTGTAAATTGTCATATTGATTGGGTATACCTGATTGGCATATCTGTATCACCATGAAGTCCCTAGTAAAGTGCACTGTGTGTGCCAGGGCTGGTGATGACAGATGCTACTAGTGGGCCTGCGGCGCAGATTGCGCCACCCACATGAGTAGCTCTAAAATGGTGTCTCAGGCCTGCCAGCGCAGGGCCTGTGTGCAGTCAGTGGACTGCCATGTCCGCCTGGCCAGTGTCCCCCCTGGCTGGGCTTAACCCTCCCCTGTCTGTGCACATCAGCCACCCCTATGGAAGGCTCCAGGTACCCCCCTGGGCAGGGTGCAGTGTATGGATAGGGGAGAGCATGTACTAGTGCAGGTAACATGCACTGGTGGAGAGCAGCAGCCACTTTGTGTGCTCACTGCTGTAGGGCTGTAAGGCTCCCTAGGGTAACATGGGGAGGCTGGTCCCATTGGACCCCAGCCTATCTCCCTATAGGAACAAGATGGAACATCAATGAAAGATATCCCTGAACTCAGAATTAAATGACACATTTTTTAGTGAAGGTTGTTTTTGGATCCTGGGGTTGAGAATAGCACTTTTTGAAAGTGGCTGTTCTTTTGTATAAACCTTTCTGTGTGCCTGGGCCTGTGTGTGTGGAATGCCTGCGTGACAGGAGCTGCAGGGCCCCGGAGGGGGTTGGAGTCAGCCCAGGGGTGAAAGGCGACATCTGTTGCCCGGGGAAGGGGAGAGAGAAGCGCCTGATAGTGCTGGGCTGTGCCTGCCTGACCACCGTGCTGGCTAACTCCCCTGCCGGCCTGCTGTCACCTCTGGCCCTGAGGCTGTCAGGAAGAAGAACACCAGAAACATTCCAGAGCCAAGGATCCCCTTGCACAAAGGACTTCAAAGGCGTTCAGGGGTATAATGGAAGGACCCCTTACTACAGAAGATTAGATTCTAAAATTCTACAATCAAGGAGGAACCTCTGCTGGAAGAAGGACGGCTGGAGAACTAAAGGAAGATTGCCTTGCTGTGTGCTCTAAGGGCTGACCTGTTCTGCTGTTGCAACTGAAGCTGAGGAGGAGAAAGGGACTTTGCTGTGAGCTGTGACCCTGCCTGCTTGAAACTACAGAGACTTTGCTGTGTGCTGTGTCTCCACTGAATCTCCAAGGGCCTGAGAAGAGCTGGCCTCCTGTTGGGAACCCAGGGCTAAAGGTTCCTAAAGCTTTGCCAGAAAACAGCTGCAAGATCGTGCTGTTGTGGACCTGGAGCGTGTGGTACTCGACTGCGGAGCGTGAGGAAGGGATCGGTGTGCTCATCGGCACATTTCCTGTGAGGGTTGGAGGCTTGTGGCGCCTCCCCTCGTGAAATCCGCTCCAACGTGGTGGGGAGGTCGAGAGGGGGTCTCATCGGGACCAGCGCCCTTGAAAACCCTCTGCCGCCAAATCACCACCGCGGCCCGGGGCCAGGAACCCCCCCCGTAACTTGCCTAGAGGTCCAGGCGCTGCCGCGGCGAAGAACGAAGCCGCCGCGCTCCCATTGGTGGAGGGAGCCGAGCCCCCTCACTAACGCCGCAACGGGATTGGCCCGTGCGGCGCAGCGTCATCAGCAGTGGTGGGCCGTGATTGGCCGGAGTCGCGGAGCATCAGTGTTTACTTTCCCGGGAGCCGCGCTGCCATTGGCTGACTCCCGGGTGCTGTGGAGGCTCGCCTGAGGAGCCGCGAAGGGATTGGCTGCCTTTGCTGAGGCAGCCGAAGAAGCCGAGGAACCAGCGCGATCACCGCCGGGCCCGGGAAGAAGTGACCTGACCTCGCCGAGGGATTTCTGCCAGTGCTCCAGCCCCTGGCCTGCCGTCTCTGCTCCCCGCTGCTCTTTGAAGGATCCAGAGCGGGCGGAGAGCGTCCTGAGACCGGACGGGCGGGAGCAACCCTGAGCCTTCCCCCGCGAGGTGCCCCTGGGGGACCCGCGTCACCGCGAGCACGGGGAAAGAAGTCCCCCCTCCCTCAGGATACCGGGTGAGACGCGCTTGAAGCTCTTGTGGTCCCTGAAGCCAGGGGACCATTGGGGCATAGTTTTTGTTACGCTGGCATTGTTTCTGTGCTCATTTGAAGAGCATTGTCAACCCAATAACACTGGCATATCTTTTAAACGCTGGCATTGTTTGGACTGCTCGTTTTGAGAGCGCATCATTCAGAAATCAGGGGCATTATTTTTAATACCTGATTTAAGGGACTTGAGACTGTTTTGTTTTGCTGCCTATTTACAAGAACCATTAAGAATTAAGTGCAACCTTTAAGATAAAATGCTAAGTTGTCTACAGAAGTGATTATCATGCAACTGCTTCTTTTATATGCTGAAACTAGATAAAGTTATATATTTTTATAAAATATACTTCCCTGTGTGGTCTCAGTTTGTGGTGGATTGGGGATTATTGTTGTGTTAAGTGCAAATATTATCCACGTTGCCTCTGTTTAGCCTAGACTGCTCGCGCCATGCTACCTTGAGGGTGAGCGGGGGTTATCTCAGAGGGTTATTCCTTCACCCTGACTAGAAGCAAGGGTCCCTACTTGGTCTAAGGTACTTACCTGTGCCAACTAGAGACCCCCGGTTCTAACATTGGTGGACAGCGGTGCGGATTTTGAACTAATAATTGCACTTGACCTGCAGTGATTTCTTGTACATCACTAGTCTAGTTTAGCAGCACAGGTTGCGCAAGATTTTTTTTCTTTTTGGTGAAACCTTTTTGGTGAAAAGGTTAGGAAGCATCATGTCTTTGAACGCGGCAAGCGTGAGAGTAGAATTGGAAGTGGAATTCGCAATTCAGGAGTTGTACAACTACAGAAAGGATCTCCTGAAACAATTCTGCAAACAGCTTGGATGCCCAGTGAAGGGCAGCGCAAACAAGGAAGAGTTACAGAAAGCTCTGAGGGCCTGGTGGGAGGCCAAACATGTTGTCTCAGAAGAAGCTACTGAAGTGGACGGCACACAGGAGAATGTTGTTTTGCTCAGTGATTTGCCAGCGCGGTCAGCATCTAAGGCTGGCAGCAACCATTCCAGTAGGGTTATTTCTCCAGAGGAGCTGGAGGATAATCAGAGAGCTAGGGCTCATGAGATTGAGCTTTTGAAACTCAGAGCAGACGCCGATGAGAAGAAACTGCGCCTGGAAGTTGAGAGAGAGGCGCAGGAGAGAGCGGCGCAGGAGAGAAGGCATGCTCTCGCTTTGGAGGAGAAAAAGCTCCAATTGGCTCATGAGAGGAGCATGAAGGAGTTGGACATCAAATATAAGGAGAGGGTGCCCAGTTCTAATGGTGGCAGCGCACAACCAGTACAGGCGGGTAAGGTATACATACCAAAGGATCTGGTACAGAATTATCAGAGGGGTGAGGATATTTATGCGTGGTTCAGAGCGTATGAACTTGCCTTAAAGATGAATGAAGTGCCTGAGAGGAATTGGGGAGCGGGATTGTGGAAGCATTTTGAGGCCTCTGGGAGGGATGTTTTGGCACCCTTAGACGCAGAGGATGCTTTATCCTACTCCGCCATGAAGGAGGCTTTGTGCCTCAGGTATGGGCTCACTGCTGAACAGTACCGCCTGAAGTTTAGGAACTTCAAGAAGCTTGATTCAAGTACTTGGGTGGAGTGTGTGAGTATGTACACGCGTGCACTCGAAGGTTGGATGAAGGGCAGCAAGGTTACTGATTATGTGGGGTTGTGTCACTTGATTAGTAGGGAGCACTTAAGTAGTTTATGTGTCCCAGAGCTGCGCCAGCATCTTTTGGATAGCAAGTTAACTGATCCCAGTGAGCTTGCTAAAGAGGCGGACCGGTGGACTAGCACCAGGGTCCACAAGGGGGTGGTAAGTACCCCAGCCAAGGGTGGACAGGGTCCCCAGCAGAAGAGTGGGGGGGACACGGGTAATCAAAAGGAGTCTTCTAAAGGGCCCCAAACTGGTTCCCAGGAGAAGGTGTCTCAACCCCCCAAGTCTAAGAAGTCCTGGCCCCGTAAGGGCAAGCAGGACAACAGGCCCCCGCCTACCTGCTTTACATGTGGGGAGGTGGGGCACATTGCCCCCAAATGTCCAAAGAAACCTCCAGCACCCTCTGGTGCTCCAGCACCGGCGTTGGCCAGTGTAGCTTTGGGAGGGGATTTGATTTCTAGTGGGGAGGAGGGGTTAGCAGTGATGACCCTTGTCTCTTTAGGAGACCAAGAGATGGCCCAGGAAGCCTTGCTGCCCTTAAACACTAAGAAATATGGGCAGAAGGTGACCATCAATGGAAAGGAGATAGACGCTCTGAGAGACACCGGGGCCAGTGTGACATCTGTCAGGTGTCAATGGGTGTCTGAGGAGCAGATCATTCCCAATGTACTCCGTCCTGTGGTGGCAGCTGACAGTTCAGTGCGCCTCTGCAAGTTGGCACGGGTTCCATTTGAGTGGGGAGGAGTCTCCGGTACATTGGAAGTTGTTGTAAGTGATGCCTTGCCTGTAGATTGTCTATTAGGTAATGACCTGGAGAGCTCTCCATGGAAAGATGTAGAGCACAGGACTCACTTGGAAATGTTGAGTTTGCCTGCGTGGATCTGTGTGTCCACCCGGGCCATGACAGCCAGAGAGGGCGGTCTAGCAGAGCTGGAGCCTGGAACAAAGGCCCAGGAACCTGCCAAGAGAAGAAGGGGTAGAGGGCGCGGGAAACCGGCCCCCACTGTTCCCACGGTCCAGGAGGAGGCAGACCCAGAGGGGGATGCCCTGGAACCTACAGGGGAGCAGGTGGCCGAACTAGGGGAATTGCCTGAGCTGTCCCAGTGGCAGCAGGAAGGTGGTCCCTCCAGGGAGGAATTCTGCCAGGCTCAGAAGGAGTGCCCTTCTCTCGTTGGTGTGCGGCAGCAGGCTGCCGACCAGGCCGCAGGCCTGGGGTCCAAGGAGCATTTGATCTACTGGGAGGATGACTTACTTTATAGTGAGCCTAAGTTCGCTGAGCCCGGTGCAGCCCGAGTGCTGGTAGTGCCCGAGCGCTTCAGGAACTTCCTACTGGGTCTGGCTCATGACGTGCCTCTCGCAGGACATCTGGGGCAAGACAAGACCTATCACAGGCTTGTCACCCATTTTTACTGGCCCCAGATGAAGAAGCACGTTGCTGCCTTTTGTAAGTCTTGTCAGACTTGTCAGGCCAGTGGCAAGAGTGGAGGGAAGTGCGTGGCACCCCTACAACCCTTTCCCGTGGTGAGCACCCCTTTTGAGCGGGTGGGCATTGACATCGTGGGGCCCCTGGATCCCAAGACAGCCCTAGGCAACAGGTTTATCCTGGTCTTGGTGGACCATGCCACTCGGTACCCGGAAGCCATCCCGCTCAGGACGGTCACAGCCCCCGTGGTGGGCCGTGCCCTGATGGGGATCTTTTCCCGGGTGGGATTTCCCAGGGAGGTGGTCTCAGACAGGGGGACAAACTTCATTTCTAGGTATATGAAGTCCCTGTGGGCGGAGTGTGGGGTAACATACAAATTCACCACTCCTTACCACCCTCAAGGAAATGGTTTGGTTGAGAGATTCAACCGCACCTTGAAGGGCATGATCATGGGCCTGGAAGAGCCCATGAGGCGGAAATGGGATGTCTTGTTGCCATGCCTGTTGTTTGCCTACAGGGAGGTGCCTCAGAAATCATTAGGGTTCAGTCCCTTTGAGTTGCTGTATGGCCACCCTGTCAGAGGGCCTCTTACTCTGGTGAAGGAGGGGTGGGAGAAATCCCGTGGGAAAACCCCTCAGGATGTGTTCAGTTATGTGCTGGCCATTCGCAACCAGACCAAGCGCTTCAGGAAGCTCGCTCAAGAGAACCTGGAGGCTAGCCAGGAGGAAATGAAGAGATGGTATGACCAGAACACCTCTCTTGTGGAGTTCCAACCTGGACAGAAAGTGTGGGTGATGGCGCCTGTGGAGCCTTGTGCCCTCCGTGACAAGTGGTCTGGGCCATACGAGGTGGTGGAGCGCAAGAGCGAGGTTACCTATTTGGTTAACCTGAAGACTCCCAGGCAACCCCTGAGAGTGCTACATGTGAACCGCCTCAAACCTCACTTTGAGAGGACTGAAGTGACTATGCTCATGGCTACAGATGCTGGAGGGGAGGAGGATAGTGAGCCTCTCCCTGACCTCCTGGCAGCCAAGGAGCAGGATGGGTCAGTGGATGGTGTGATACTCTCACCCACCCTGACCCCAGAGCAGCAGAAGGACTGTCGCCAAGTCTTGGCTCAGTTTGCCCCCCTGTTCTCCCTGACCCCAGGTGTCACCAAGTGGTGCGTCCACGATGTGGACACCGGTGACAACCTGCCTGTGAAACAGAAGTTTTACAGAGTGGCTGACAAGGTCAGGGCTAGCATCAAAGAAGAGGTTTCTAAGATGTTAGCGCTAGGGGTAATTGAGCCCTCCAGCAGCCCCTGGGCTAGCCCAGTAGTCTTAGTGCCTAAGAAAGCTGCTACACCCGGTGGCCCCCCAGAACTCCGTTTCTGTGTGGACTACCGCGGGCTCAATGCGGTCACCAAGACTGACGCGCACCCCATCCCCAGAGCTGATGAGCTAGTGGATCGGTTGGGAGCTGCCCGGTACCTGAGCACTTTTGATTTGACTTCAGGTTACTGGCAGATTGCCTTAACTGAGGGGGCTAAGGAAAGATCAGCATTTTCAACACCCGAGGGGCACTTCCAGTTTCGTGTCATGCCCTTTGGGATGAAAAATGCCCCGGCCACATTCCAGAGACTGGTCAACCAGGTATTAGCAGGGCTGGAGGAATTCAGCGCAGCATACCTGGATGACATTGCGGTGTTCAGCTCCACTTGGGAGGAACACTTGCAACACCTCTGCGCAGTGTTGAAGGCTCTGCAAAAGGCAGGCCTCACTATCAAGGCCAGTAAGTGCCAGATAGGGCAGGGATCTGTGGTGTACTTGGGACACCAGGTGGGGAGCGGCCAGGTGGCACCCCTACAGGCGAAGATTGAGACCATTCTGGCTTGGGAACCCCCCAAGACCCAGACTGAGGTGAGAGCCTTTTTAGGACTCACCGGGTATTACAGACGGTTTGTCAAAGGTTATGGCACCATTGTAGCCCCTTTGACAGAGCTGACATCTAGAAATCAGCCCAGAAAAGTGAATTGGACTGAGGCCTGTCAAACTGCTTTTGACACCCTCAAAACTGCCATGTGCACAGCACCGGTGCTTAAGGCACCTGACTTTTCAAGTGAGTTCATTGTGCAAACTGACGCTTCAGAGCAAGGCGTGGGAGCAGTACTCTCACAGATCAATGAGGAGGGCGAAGACCAACCAGTGGCTTTCATTAGTAGGAGGCTACTCCCCAGGGAACAGAGATGGAGTGCAATCGAAAGGGAAGCTTTCGCTGTGGTCTGGGCTCTGAAGAAGTTGAGGCCCTACCTGTTTGGGACTCACTTCCGTGTTCAGACTGACCACAGGCCCCTCAGATGGTTAATGCATATGAGGGGCGAGAATCCAAAACTGTTGAGGTGGTCCATTTCCCTACAGGGGATGGACTTCACGGTGGAGCACCGCCCTGGTACAGAACACGCCAATGCTGACGGTCTGTCCAGATTCTTCCGCCTTAGTGATGAGGACTCCCAAGAGGTTGGGTAGTTCTCCCCACTTTCAGCTGGAGGGGACACGTGTTAGACCTGACATCCTTGGCGTGGTTATTCCCCCATCTTTTTGCCTCTGACTCATGTATTTTTGATGCTGTGCTGGATTTCGTTTTTGCTGGTTTAGATGCTTTGGACCCTCTGCCACTGCTGAACAGTGTCAGAGGGTAAGTGCTCCCTCTGTAAATTGTCATATTGATTGGGTATACCTGATTGGCATATCTGTATCACCATGAAGTCCCTAGTAAAGTGCACTGTGTGTGCCAGGGCTGGTGATGACAGATGCTACTAGTGGGCCTGCGGCGCAGATTGCGCCACCCACATGAGTAGCTCTAAAATGGTGTCTCAGGCCTGCCAGCGCAGGGCCTGTGTGCAGTCAGTGGACTGCCATGTCCGCCTGGCCAGTGTCCCCCCTGGCTGGGCTTAACCCTCCCCTGTCTGTGCACATCAGCCACCCCTATGGAAGGCTCCAGGTACCCCCCTGGGCAGGGTGCAGTGTATGGATAGGGGAGAGCATGTACTAGTGCAGGTAACATGCACTGGTGGAGAGCAGCAGCCACTTTGTGTGCTCACTGCTGTAGGGCTGTAAGGCTCCCTAGGGTAACATGGGGAGGCTGGTCCCATTGGACCCCAGCCTATCTCCCTATAGGAACAAGATGGAACATCAATGAAAGATATCCCTGAACTCAGAATTAAATGACACATTTTTTAGTGAAGGTTGTTTTTGGATCCTGGGGTTGAGAATAGCACTTTTAGAAAGTGGCTGTTCTTTTGTATAAACCTTTCTGTGTGCCTGGGCCTGTGTGTGTGGAATGCCTGCGTGACAGGAGCTGCAGGGCCCCGGAGGGGGTTGGAGTCAGCCCAGGGGTGAAAGGCGACATCTGTTGCCCGGGGAAGGGGAGAGAGAAGCGCCTGATAGTGCTGGGCTGTGCCTGCCTGACCACCGTGCTGGCTAACTCCCCTGCCGGCCTGCTGTCACTTCTGGCCCTGAGGCTGTCAGGAAGAAGAACACCAGAAACATTCCAGAGCCAAGGATCCCCTTGCACAAAGGACTTCAAAGGCGTTCAGGGGTATAAGGGAAGGACCCCTTACTACAGAAGATTAGATTCTAAAATTCTACAATCAAGGAGGAACCTCTGCTGGAAGAAGGACGGCTGGAGAACTAAAGGAAGATTGCCTTGCTGTGTGCTCTAAGGGCTGACCTGTTCTGCTGTTGCAACTGAAGCTGAGGAGGAGAAAGGGACTTTGATGTGAGCTGTGACCCTGCCTGCTTGAAACTACAGAGACTTTGCTGTGTGCTGTGTCTCCACTGAATCTCCAAGGGCCTGAGAAGAGCTGGCCTCCTGTTGGGAACCCAGGGCTAAAGGTTCCTAAAGCTTTGCCAGAAAACAGCTGCAAGATCGTGCTGTTGTGGACCTGGAGCGTGTGGTACTCGACTGCGGAGCGTGAGGAAGGGATCGGTGTGCTCATCGGCACATTTCCTGTGAGGGTTGGAGGCTTGTGGCGCCTCCCCTCGTGAAATCCGCTCCAACGTGGTGGGGAGGTCGAGAGGGGGTCTCATCGGGACCAGCGCCCTTGAAAACCCTTTGCCGCCAAATCACCACCGCGGCCCGGGGCCAGGAACCCCCCCCCCGTAACTTGCCTAGAGGTCCAGGCGCTGCCGCGGCGAAGAACGAAGCCGCCGCGCTCCCATTGGTGGAGGGAGCCGAGCCCCCTCACTAACGCCGCGACGGGATTGGCCCGTGCGGCGCAGCGTCATCAGCAGTGGTGGGCCGTGATTGGCCGGAGTCGCGGAGCGTCAGTGTTTACTTTCCCGGGAGCCGCGCTGCCATTGGCTGACTCCCGGGTGCTGTGGAGGCTCGCCTGAGGAGCCGCGAAGGGATTGGCTGCCTTTGCTGAGGCAGCCGAAGAAGCCGAGGAACCAGGGCGATCACCGCCGGGCCCGGGAAGAAGTGACCTGACCTCGCCGAGGGATCTCTGCCAGTGCTCCAGCCCCTGGCCTGCCGTCTCTGCTCCCCGCTGCTCTTTGAAGGATCCAGAGCGGGCGGAGAGCGTCCTGAGACCGGCCGGGCGGGAGCAACACTGAGCCTTCCCCCGCGAGGTGCCCCTGGGGGACCCGCATCACCGCGAGCACGGGGAAAGAAGTCCCCCCTCCCTCAGGATACCGGGTGAGACGCGCTTGAAGCGCTTGTGGTCCCTGAAGCCAGGGGACCATTGGGGCATAGTTTTTGTTACGCTGGCATTGTTTCTGTGCTCATTTGAAGAGCATTGTCAACCCAATAACACTGGCATATCTTTTAAACGCTGGCATTGTTTGGACTGCTCGTTTTGAGAGCGCATCATTCAGAAATCAGGGGCATTATTTTTAATACCTGATTTAAGGGACTTGAGACTGTTTTGTTTTGCTGCCTATTTACAAGAACCATTAAGAATTAAGTGCAACCTTTAAGATAAAATGCTAAGTTGTCTACAGAAGTGATTATCATGCAACTGCTTCTTTTATATGCTGAAACTAGATAAAGTTATATATTTTTATAAAATATACTTCCCTGTGTGGTCTCAGTTTGTGGTGGATTGGGGATTATTGTTGTGTTAAGTGCAAATATTATCCACGTTGCCTCTGTTTAGCCTAGACTGCTCGCGCCATGCTACCTTGAGGGTGAGCGGGGGTTATCTCAGAGGGTTATTCCTTCACCCTGACTAGAAGCAAGGGTCCCTACTTGGTCTAAGGTACTTACCTGTGCCAACTAGAGACCCCCGGTTCTAACAAAGACCTTTGTGTTAAACTCATCCAAAATGTTTTGTGCTGTGTGACGTTTCTCCAAGCCAAACATGGCTAGTGTTGCATGTTTCCGAGCAGCTTTAAAAACTTGGTCCGGGTCAACACCTGCGTTTAGCTTTGCTTTAACCCCTGAAAAAGAGACCCAGTGTGCAGTGATGCACATGTAATCAGCGCCTGCGCCACTGATCCACATGTCTGTTGTCAGATGTATAGTGTGAATAGCACTCTTCTGCAAAGCTGCCCCAATCACCTCCAGCACATCTTCATGTAGTGTTGGAACCGCAACTCTGGCAAAATAGAAACAGCTAGGAACCTTCCATTTAGGGCAGAGCGCTGCCACTAATTCTAGAAAACCAACCCCTTCTACAAAAGAAAAAGGGAGAAGGTCCAGCGCTAGCATTTTAGCCAGCTTAGTGTTATACAGATGCGTCAGTGGGTGGTTGCGTTCATATGGCGCTTCTGTAAACAACATGTTTCTAATGTTGCCCTGGACCAAGCATTTACGGGATGATGATGATTTCTTCGACCCAGTTACGCTTGCTGATGAACTTTTTCGCATTGGTGTCTCACTCTCTCCCACACTCTTAGTGTGGCTCACATGGGGTGTGCTGCTGACAGGGGTACTGGGTGTAAGTGAAGTGTTTGACACGTCTACTTCCTCCTCGTCATCATCAGATGAAACATCAACGTTTTCTTGACTTGCAATTCTGGCGTCCTTGATCTCCTTTAGGTGCGCAAACCATTGGACAGCGTGCTGTATCTCAAGATGACCTCTCTGGCCTCCGGTACCATAGTTGGTACCAAACTTACCACGACTAACTGCATGCTTACAAATGCTACAAATGGCGAGGTTTTCCTTTTTTGGGCAAACACTAAAGAAGTCCCAAACTGCGGACTTGAAATGTCTTCGGGGGCCGGAGGAGGCGGTGATACTGGCGGTGGTGGTCCTGCTGCTAATGCCAGATGAAGTGGAGGATGTGAATTGCCGAACTTTAGTACGTTTTGCACTTTCACCACCACTAATTGAGGTCGAGGTGGATGGCGGTCCCTTCTGGCGAGGAAGAAATATGGAAGCGGTACGTGTTGGTGTACTAGTTAACTCCAATGATTGTTGTGTTTCCATTGCCTCCTCGTCGACTACATCATCATCACGCTCAGCAGCTTCTCGGGCTAGGGTCAAAATGTCTGTTTGCTGCATGCCCGCTGGGGCTGCAGTGACCTTTATGATGACTGGGTCGTCGTCGTGAGCGTCTTTATCAGCAGCAGTATCCGCCACTTCTTGTTGAGCCTCATCACACTCCATAACTATGAGACTTTGGACGAGCTTCCTTTTACGCTTAACTACCTTTGTCAGATCATGGTGTGCCTCACTCTCAGACGGCAGTGGTGCTGGTTCCCAATTTAGATCCGTATCATCAGAAGGAGGTGTGCTTGAAGAAGATGTAGACCACACCCTTGATCTCTTCCTTGCTAGGGGTGTGGAAGACAATGAATGATCATCAGGAGGAGTGGCTTCCTCAAATGATACCTCGCCTTGATTGTCGATTTCCTGATGTGCCCCTACTTCGGGAGGAACAACTATTGTGGGCACTTGTGACCCTCCATGCACCTCTGCTTGCACATCTCCTTGCACTGCCTTTCCTTCCACTTGTACTTGGGCTTGTACTTGCACATGTGGTTGTTGTTGCGGCTGTTGTTGTTCAACACTCGTCAGATGAGTTACAACAACCTGTGTTGATTGAGGGACATTGCTGCTACTTTCTTGCGATGAGCCAACATCACTGGTCGATGGTGATTGAACAACTAGACTAAGTGCCTCTGCAGCACTCAAGGGCTTGGACTTAAGTTGGCGTGGTGGTGGTGGTGGCACTGAGCCCAATGGAGCGGGGGTGCTGCTCCCAGCTTGGTCCCCAGCAGATCCCGCTGCTGCTGCAGGCGTACTTTTTTTTTTACTCCCAAAAAATGTGGCGGGCGGCACACCAGTCTCCTTGGTAACTTGCTTCTTCTGCTCCTTACTGGCAACTTTCTTGCTAGAGGAGCTATGGGTAACTTTTTTTGGGGCCATCTTCTTCAGAGCAGGTCAGAACAGCAGGCCGCAGTTGCACGAGTTGCAGAGTTGCCTGTGGCCAGACGTGACATCGCGTGACGTTATGCTGCACACACACACCGCTGCAGGACTTCTTCCTGGCACTGGTGGTTCTCTTGAGTCTTGTGCACCTAAAAGCAATGGAAGACAGAGGAACATCAGTTCAGTTATACACCCCAAAAAATCGAAAATCACAGAAAAATCAGTACAATACCAGGCCCTCCATGATGTTTAAATTCAAGACACAAAGAGAAGAAAAACCGCTGCACTCCGGAAAGTAATAAACCAGTAGTCAAGTAATACTTTGTTTCAATGTTTTTTAGGTGCTCAGGAAAACACCTTCCGGTTCCAAGAGGTGTGGCACAAATAGTAAAAAAGAGAAGTCTTACAACGAGTAAGAAACTGTCCTGAGCACTCTTGGAGCACTAAAAGTGCGTAGTTATAGATGAACCAAGAGTAAATCACATAGGAATCAAAAAACTTTGTGGATATTTTTATTCCTTTGATAAATCCAAAAAATGTCCATTGAAACAAATGACTTGTTATGTGAATTTACACATCCTTTTCAAAATAAATCCATTGCAATTTCATGGAGCATATTTAACATAAGGTAGAATGGATAACCCCAGTGCATTTCGTGCTAGGACAGCACTTCTTCAGGGGGATATATTTCTAGGAAAAAAGAAATAGAACAGACTGTAGGTCGCTGAGAAACAGGAACAAGATGACGCAAAAATATATACCACACCAGAAATTCAAGACACCCCACAGAAAGACTAGGCCCATGCAACACTCACTACCCCTGGCATAAAGGTTGAAAGCTAGGCAAAATGGTTGCAGACCTAAGAACACTGCCTGCATTCTAAATGCCCCCCTGCCTCCCAGCACATGGCCAGGGCCTGCCTGTAGCAGCACTCAAAATGGCCCCCACCCACATAGCCTATCCCCATGAACACCGGAAAAAATCGAAAAACACAGAAAAATCAGCACAATCCCATGGCATCCATGCCCTCCATAATGTTTAAATTCAAGACACTCCACAGAAAGACTAGGCCCATGCACCACTCACTACCCCTGGTGAAAAGGCCACAACAACAGCCCAAAAAAACGAAAATCACAGAAAAATCAGCACAATCCCAAGCCATCCAGGCCCTCCATGATGTTTAAATTCAAGACACCCCACAGAAAGACTAGGCCCATGCATCACTCACTACCCCTGGGCATAAAGGTCAAAAGCTAGGCAAAATGGTTGCAGACCTAAGAACACTGCCTGCATTCAAAATGGCCCCCTGCCTCCCAGCACATGGCCAGGGCCTGCCTGTAGAAGCACTCAAAATGGCCCCCACCCACATGGCCTGTCCCCATGAACACCCCAAAAAATCGAAAAACACACTAAAATCAGCACAATCCCATGCCATCCATGCCCTCCATGATGTATAAATTCAAGACACCCCACAGAAAGACTAGGCCCATGCACCACTCACTACCCCTGGTGAAAAGGCCACAACAAGAGCTCAAAAAAACGAAAATCACAGAAAAATCAGCACAATCCCAAGCCATCCAGGCCCTCCATGATGTTTAAATTCAAGACACCCCACAGAATGACTAGGCCCATGCATCACTCACTACCCCTGGGCATAAAGGTTGAAAGCTAGGCAAAATGGTTGCAGACCTAAGAATACTGCCTGCATTCAAAATGGCCCCCTGCCTCCCAGCACATGGCCAGGGCCTGCCTGTAGCAGCACTCAAACTGGCCCCCACCCACGTGGCCTGTCCCCATGAACACCCCAAAAAAATCGAAAAACACAGAAAATTCAGCACAATCCCATGCCATCCATGCCCTCCATGATGTTTAAATTCAAGACACCCCACAGAAAGACTAGGCTTATGCACCACTCACTACCCCTGGTGAAAAGGCCACAACAACAGCCCAAAAAAACGAAAATCACAGAAAAATAAGCACAATCCAAAGCCATCCAGGCCCTCCATGATGTTTAAATTCAAGACACCCCACAGAATGACTAGGCCCATGCATCACTCACTACCCCTGGGCATAAAGGTTGAAAGCTAGGCAAAATGGTTGCAGACCTAAGAACACTGCCTGCATTAAAAATGGCCCCCTGCCTCCCAGCACATGGCCAGGGCCTGCCTGTAGCAGCATTCAAAATGGCCCCCACCCACATGGCCTGTCCCTATGAACACCCCAAAAATTCGAAAAACACAGAAAAATCAGCACAATCCCATGCCATCCATGCCCTCCATGATGTTTAAATTCAAGACACCCCACAGAAAGACTAGGCTCATGCACCACTCACTACCCCTGGTGAAAAGGCCACAACAACAGCCCAAAATAACGAAAATCACAGAAAAATCAGCACAATCCCAAGCCATCCAGGCCCTCCATGATGTTTAAATTCAAGACACCCCACAGAAAGACTAGGCCCATGCATCACTCACTACCCCTGGGCATAAAGGTTAAAAGCTAGGCAAAATGGTTGCAGACCTAAGAACACTGCCTGCATTCAAAATGGCCCCCTGCCTCCCAGCACATGGCCAGGGCCTGCCTGTAGAAGCACTCAAAATGGCCCCCACCCACATGGCCTGTCCCCATGAACACCCCAAAAAATCGAAAAACACACTAAAATCAGCACAATCCCATGCCATCCATGCCCTCCATGATGTATAAATTCAAGACACCCCACAGAAAGACTAGGCCCATGCACCACTCACTACCCCTGGTGAAAAGGCCACAACAACAGCCCAAAAAAACGAAAATCACAGAAAAATCAGCACAATCCCAAGCCATCCAGGCCCTCCATGATGTTTAAATTCAAGACACCCCACAGAATGACTAGGCCCATGCATCACTCACTACCCCTGGGCATAAAGGTTGAAAGCTAGGCAAAATGGTTGCAGACCTAAGAATACTGCCTGCATTCAAAATGGCCCCCTGCCTCCCAGCACATGGCCAGGGCCTGCCTGTAGCAGCATTCAAAATGGCCCCCACCCACATGGCCTGTCCCTATGAACACCCCAAAAAATCGAAAAACACAGAAAAATCAGCACAATCCCATGCCATCCATGCCCTCCATGATGTATAAATTCAAGACACCCCACAGAAAGACTAGGCTCATGCACCACTCACTACCCCTGGTGAAAAGGCCACAACAACATGCAAAAAAAACGAAAATCACAGAAAAATCAGCACAATCCCAAGCCATCTAGGCCCTCCATGATGTTTAAATTCAAGACACCCCACAGAAAGACTAGGCCCATGCATCACTCACTACCCCTGGGCATAAAGGTTGAAAGCTAGGCAAAATGGTTGCAGACCTAAGAACACTGCCTGCATTCAAAATGGCCCCCTGCCTCCCAGCACATGGCCAGGGCCTGCCTGTAGCAGCACTCAAAATGGCCCCCACCCACATGGCCTGTCCCTATGAACACCCCAAAAAATCGAAAAACACAGAAAAATCAGCACAATCCCATGCCATCCATGTCCTCCATGATGTATAAATTCAAGACACCCCACAGAAAGACTAAGCTCATGCACCACTCACTACCCCTGGTGAAAAGGCCACAACAACAGCCCAAAAAAACGAAAATCACAGAAAAATCAGCACAATCCCAAGCCATCCAGGCCCTCCATGATGTTTAAATTCAAGACACCCCACAGAAAGACTCAGTCCACCCACCACTGAGTACCCCTGGGCAAAAGGCCCCAAAACAGCCCAAAAATCGAAAATTCCAAAATTGTAGTTGCAGCAACTGTAATGCCCCAAACAAACTTACTTGTGAAATTTCTAATCCAAAAGTGATCCAAAGAAAGTTAAAAAGGCCTCAAATCCAAACATCCAGCAGCATCCACAAAAAGTAATCCTTCCAGGTGAAGAATCCGAATGAAAGTGACCAGCACATGAAGAAAGCACTGGGAGGAGCCTGCTGGACAGGAACAGGAAGTTGGAGACTGTGGGGCACTTCCTTCCTCCCCCACCCCCAAAATGGACTCCTTACAAAAAAAAGTGCAGGCAAATGTCAAACTGAGAAGTTATTCTGATAAAAATCATCATTTCCATAAGGTTTATGCTGCTTGCTGGTGGATTTCTTGTGCAGAATTGCAAATTTTGTATTTTCGCGAGTGCGAGATTGTTGCTGCCCGCCGCATGTACGTGTTCGCAATTGCGAACTCCCGCGATACGTGATCACGGCGTACTCGCGTTGACAAACTCTCGCTGTGCAAGGTGGCAAGCCGCGCTGACGTAATCGCGGTCGCCAAACTCCCGCGGGATCCCGCAGCGAGATCCAAAATGGCGCAGCACTCGCGAAATATCGAGAAAAACAACTCGGCAAACGCTGAATGACGGTAAGTGAACGCCGCGCGCCGCAAAATTGTATCACGAAGAAAAAAAAATCCGCTGCGTGCAAATTTGCGGATTTTCGGTAAATTCGCGAGCGTTCGCGGATTGCGAATTTACCAAAAATCCGCGAAATCAGCGAGCGGAACGGATTTTCCGCCCATGCTTACCAGTCATGTAGATAAACCATTCATGTCATGGCACATCTGCCATACATTAGCGGGATGTGGTGATAGGTGGGAACCAAGTATGTGCGAAGGAGGCAAGTGACCCATGAATCAAAATGAACACAATGCCAAGTGAGGCAGTGATGTGCTGGACAGGCACAAGTATGCAGAGCACAGACATGTCATTGTGGACATATACTGCTTGTGTATGTGGTGTTGTAGACAGTGGACGCAACCATGTTACCTCAGGCAGTGGGGTAGACCTTGGGCATGTAGCTATGTCGTTCCCTCCTGCAAGCGTAAGCCGAGTGGGCTGGGCCAGCGTAGGAGTGGAAATTAATAGCCTGGGGCTCAGGGCGTGGTTTACTTCCGGGATGGCCACCAAAGCAAATACTGTTTGTGTCTCTGTGCCCGCCATATCCTCACCATAGGCCTCCACACACGTGGCCGACCACCTTCAACAGCCAATATCACAGTGTCATTGTTAGGCTTGTGGACATACGTAGACAGGCATAACAATGGTGTGTCTTAGGAGGGCAAGTGATGCAACCACGCAGTGCACACAAGTAAATAGGCTCGGGGGGAGTGAGGAGCAGCTGTGAGGCAACATAATACACATGGATGCTGCTCATTTGCCACATGCAAGACATGTCAAACATGAATCCCAAAGTCCCACACATCACACACCAATATACTAATAAGCCTGCCAGCACAGAATGCAGAACCACCGACTGACACATCTCTCTCCCCTGTCACAGGTGATCAAGGTAATGCACTCTGCCCGTGGATGATGACACCCCTTTGAGCCCAGAACATCCAGGCCCACAGGCAGTACAATGCGCCCTGACAAACATACCAGGGGCATTGTGGAGCGCTGATTTGACGTGTTGAAGTCATGTTTAAGGTGCCTGGACATCCCAGGTGGAAGACTCCTTTACACCCGCAAATAGTGTGCAAGATGATCATTGCATGTTGTGCGTTGCACAACATATGTGTACGCACCAATGCCCCATCGATCCATGTGCCTGATGCACCGGATGATGATGATGAGGATGAGGCAGGTGGACCACACCCCAGTGCAGCAGCAGCAGGAATAGCTTGAAGGGACACTATCATTAACAATTTCTTCACATGAGCATGTCACTTTGGGACTGTCCTTAGCAATCATGGGACAGGACTAAATGAACACAGGCACAGCATGTGCAAATAAATTCATTCCAAGACACTTTCCCTGTGTGCATGTTACTCCTCTACATTAGCACATCACTCTGACAGGTGTGAGTGCAACATTTAGTGCTTACCATTTCACCATTGGTAATTAGATGGTGGCAGTGTCACCTCTGTTATCGGGATCCTGTTTTCCTGCGGACTGTACCACGTCATCCTCTTCTTCTCCTTGACCTTCCCGGGCCCTGAGGTCCAAGGCTGGTCTTCCGTGGGGCCTGTGGGGTTCTGGTTGTCCTCTGTACTTGCTCTGCCTACCTTGGGATTCAACCCAGATCTTTTGACTGGGTGTGAGTGTTTGATTGATTCAGATGCTTCGTCCATCACCACCCCCTTTTGTACCTCCATGGTGGAGCGCAGTTGTTAGTGTTCTGTTTGTGTTTTTTGTTTCTCTTTTGTACTGATTTTTGCAGCCTGACTTGTGGGACTTGCAGGCCTGGCGCTGCTTATCGTGGACTTTTTAATCACAGTTGGGCCCAGCGCAACTGTTTTCGCGTTCGGGTTTGGATTTGTATTGTTGTCTCGGTAATGTTATAACGGACATTTGATACATTACGGGGACACTATCGCATATTACTACTATGTTGAGAATGTGACGTTGACACCAAGTTATTTTCCCGCGATAGACGGCGATATGTGAAATTGCGTTAACCTATTTTGGCAATGATTATCGCACGTTCTTGAGAATATACCCCACGGTCTATTGACTGGAATAGTAAGTGGATGAGTGTTTGAGTACATGGATAGAAGAGTGCAGTGATGGATTGCCGTATGATTGCATGGATGGATAGGTAGATTAATGCCAATAACAGTGTGGTTGTACCAGTTTAATTTTTGTTGTATCATGTAGTGTAGTTTAGATAGCCTCATGATCAATTTTGGATGAGAAACTCCCCAAACATTTTCAAAGTTCATTTATGATGGAGTGAAAGGAATGGGTCTTGGGCATGCAAGGCTTTACTTGTGTGTAAACTTGACAATATTTGTATGCATTCGTGCTGTATTGTATCTGTAGCCAACTATTTGATGACCACTACTACCACACAAGGACTGTGTGAAAGGATTGGCCAGTAAGACTCTGGTATGGGTAAGCTCAGAAAGCACACCTAGGCTCTGGGACTAGTCTGTTAGACCTCACAGTCATGCAGTGCCCTGTCTGAGATAGCACCCGCCTTTGCTCACTGTTTACTGTGGGCCGAGGCAACTTCCGGAGTTATCAAGATTTCAGATTCTCAACACGTTTAGACACAAAACAGCTGTGGAAACACCCTGCCTTATAAGCGTTTTCAAACATTTCTTTACTGGATATGTGCTGCCATATAGCGCCAGGAGGCCCCTTCCGGAGCGACAGTTGAGCTTTTTAAGTGCTCCTTCCCATTCCATTCCATACAACGCTAGAGCAAAGGTAAATGTGGAATACGATAGCTCTTTTGAGACTACGGCATTTCTGGCGGGACAAAAGAGTAGACCGATCATATCACGTAAAATATTTCGAAAAACAAGAAAAGAGAATCAACATGAAACTCTGCTGAAGACTAATCATTTAGTTTTTTTTCTGACTGGCATTCAGGGTTACTGAACTCAGTGTCTTCAACCTTTCATACCAACTCACATTTCTCTCCACCATCTGTACCCACAAGTTGCTGGTCTCCTCCGGGGTTAGCAGCTTCTATTTCCTATACTTGTTACCAATATGGTTCCCTTGGCAAACCCTGGAACAGAATGATGTTTGAGCCCAAAGGGCGTAGAAGCCGGATAAATCATGAATGCTGCCATGTGTTTTTCATCCAGCTGAGACAAAAGAGAACATGTCTCGCGGCTTCGTAGGTACCCTTCTATTGCCTTTATGAATGTCACCACTTTTGTTTACACAATATTAATAGTTAGAAATTAGATTTGCAATCTATGCTAAACTGGCAGAAATCTCTGCATAAGTTTAGCATATGTTGCATTTCCAGTTGTGTAAAGATCATTTTTAGAAAACAAAAGTGGTGATAATCAGAAGGAGAATATAAAAAAATAACTTTGACTGTAAGTTACATTAGAAACCCTTAGAGATAGTCTCAAATTATCATTATCTAGGGGCCAATTTTCCATACAGTATGTTATTTAATCAGCAAGTCGACACTGCCACTGGCCAAGCTAAAATGGTACCAGGGCCTTTGTACACGGCAGAGGCAGCCGTGGATCATCGCGCAATCGAAATGCTATTGCACATATATGACTTCAAAATAGTGATTATTATGGGGCAGTGAAGTACTTCAATTCAAGCATGTAAGTAATTTGCAACATGGTAACGATGAAAATGTAGAAAAACTGACTGTGTTTCGAAGGGTTTCCCAAAGCTGCCCTAAGACTGCAACTTGGCTTGACTAGTATTATGTTAAAAAATGTATCAAGAGTTTTTTCCTATGTTCATTGCATTTTACAATATAAGGCACCATAAGATCCCTGATTATGGAGTATTTAGCAAAAAATCACAATGGACTGTGGGATAGGAACCTAAATACAATCCTTGATCGACCAGGTGTGACGATAGCAGAAATAATATCAACACCTTGACATCAAGTATGGAATAGAAGTACAACGGTTGGATATGTTAAAAGAGATATGCAATTCATCCGGACTCTTACATAGGTCACAAAAAGCAGAGCAGAGCAGTCGACCTTCGAGAGTCTGCAATTATCTACTAGATGGGACTCGGTCAGTTTTCAATCACAGGAGACATAAGTGACTTGAAAGATTACCCAGGTCCATAATCAATAAGCAGAATGTGATAGGGAGCATTCAGACCCCCATGCATGTGTTATTAGTCTGAAAAGTCTTGAATAACCAAAGAAGAGACTATTTGTTAGTGTTGGAACTGGAACTTCTGGTTGATTGAGGCAAGGCCCCAGGCAGGCAGATCCTACCACTCCCGTCAGGCGAGGGTGATTACTCTCCCTGTATAACCTGCGCCCATCCTAGGGTAGCTTGGCACTGAGCAGTTAGGCTTATCACAGAGGTATTGTGTAAAACATTGGCACAGTACTCTCACGCAATAAATACATTGAGATTCACAAAAGACACTTCACCGGTGGTGTATGTAAATAAAGTTTGTATTCAACACACATTAACACAACATGAACATCACGTATTTCTGAGCATAAATCACATTTGGAAATATCACAAGCAGTACTAGGTCTAACTATGTCAAAAGGACATTAGTAATATGCACACTTGGGAAAGATCCTACTTTACCAACAGCACACTTATGCGGTACAAAACGTTGTCAGAATGCCGCTCAATCAATAACACACAGTTATAGGGTGCAATTCGGATCTCGACGATATCAGAAATGTGTACTAACAGACAACAACAACACTTTTAAACAGTCAGAGGGACAAGGCCGCACAGGTAAAAATCAATTTAAATGTAGAACTCTTTTGGCAGGGAATCAACGTGTAAATCAACATTGCTGTGCGGTGTAATTATTAACAGGCAGTCACTCCACTAAACTCTCTCAGCACTGATGTGCGGTGCCAAGAATATCAGGCAGGTCCGTATGAAGTGCACTTGCACACACATGTACACAGCACCGTAATGCGGAGCAACTGATATCCGTCATGTAAGTTGATAATGCACATGCAGACCCCGTGGCCCAAGCCCGCCTCCAACATTCAGTTAGCCCCGACTACCATACACTCACAGTCTGGAGATAAAGGAAACCTTCCCCCTGATACCAGGCCATTCGCGTCCAAAGTCACACTTAGTCAGGGTCCCAGGGAAGAAGGTGGTGGTAAGTAGCAGTGCTAATTAGGAGGCAGTCGACAAATAGGGTGTGGCCACTACTTGGAAGTTCAACCATGATATGCAGAGCAGAACAAGCTGAGTCAACAGTAGTTCAATCAAAGTATTCCACACTCTACCTTCCAGCACCAGCCCAGTTCTGCAAAGCACGGGGGTAAGGGGCACTCATGCAGGTTCTTAAACGGATTCTGATCACCCTCTAAAGCATTCCTTAGCCAGTCAATTAATCTCGCTGCCCAGGCCCGATCCGGGCAATACTATCTGGCCACACAGAGTCGTCGGGTGAGGTGAGAAGAAGGCAGTTGGTCCTCCACACTGAGGGCATGAAAGGAACAATTGCTGAATGGGGGATGAAGCAAGGGAGCCTCTCGGAGGAAAGAGGCATCCTGTCAGACACACATCAATCAAAGTAGCCCCTAGGCAATCTAGGCACAATGGAACACGAATCCACTCCTCTGCTCCTCCTTGGAAATAAGGCATAACATTGGGTGCACTTTGATACAAGTCACACCAGCAGTTCTGATCACACACAATGAAGAGTCGCAAACTCAGAACCTCCCTAGAAATGAGGCACGTCTTTTGCGCGTTTATATGGGTTGGACCGGACAATTCTGGCCACACACAACACAAAGTTGCAAATGCCGTACCTTCCTGCAAAAGTTGCACAACGTTTGGTGTGCATTAATACAGGTTGCACCAGACAGTTCTGCCTGAGGGCAATAATTGTTCAATCAAAGAATTCCACACTGTGACTTCCAGCACCTGCCCAGTTTTGCAAATCACAGGGGGAGGGTGGGCATGCTTCTGATCGCTCTCAGAAGCGGTGCTTAGCCTAGTCAATTACTTTCATCACCCAGGCCCGACCCCGGTATCCTACATGGCAACACAAAGTTGTCCGTCCAGGTGCTGAGAGGGATGCTGATTGCCACACTGAGGGCACAAAAGTAACAATTGATGAATGGGGGATGAAACAGGAAAGTCTCTTGGAAGAAGAATTTATTTTCATTTTTAGTTAAGTTTCATTGATTTGTCCGTATGTCTTCAAAGGAATATTTTGTCAAAACAGTCGAATCAACAACAGACAATTATGTGCGCAATATATACGGGTGTAAAAAATGTTCGCAATAGATACTCAAACTTCAAGACACCAACATACAAATTATTACATGATTATTACATACAATGCAAATTGAAACATAGAAAGCATTTCACAAAAAGAACCAGTCCTTTAACTTATATACCAATGGACAGGCGGAAATCAGAATACAGTGAAACTGCCTGCCTGTCTCACCAGACATGTGATAAGGTGTTTTAAGGATTAACAGCTAGGGCCACCGACAGTGGTATTAATTATTCCCTGGCTGCACCCTTCTTTCTTGTCACTGGCTGGGGGTCAACGCGTTTCGAACCGTGGATGATTGCGAGGTTCTCCTCAGGACGTTGACTGGGTGAATCCTTCACTGTAAGACATGAGGAGTGGTGTCAAAGTAATGGAGCGAATACATAAGTGCCCTCTCTGACTAAGAAAGGAAAGATTTTGAGATTTACCTGCAGAGAACGCGCAGGAGCTGCAAGAGTGGAGATTAGCTTCACACAGTATGAATTTTCTGAAAGACAAGGGTTGGTGGCAGTCAGGACTAATCAGTTCAAAAGAGCCCCATGAGTACACAGACATGGATGTTTAAATGCCAGCATAGCAGTCCCGTGTCCTACCTGCACTTGAAATTGGAAGCAGAGAGAAGAAGACACGTTGGTCAGGACGCCCGGGAATTAGTCCTGAGTCGGTGGGTGGAGCTGCTCACCTTTTCTAAATTACTGAATAGAAAGTAGCGGTCAGGGCTAGAGTACACTGTACCCCAACGGCTACAAACAACATGGACATAAAACAGTGTCATGTCCTACCTGCGCTAGAGTATGACAGCAGGTAGACGGAAACGCCCAGGAATTAGTCCGGAGGTCGCAGGGGTTATTACTCTCCTCCGCTAGACCGCTAGATGTAAAGCGAAGAGTGTTAAAAAAGATTTGCGGGCCATAGCTGGTGTGTGTCAAAGTCATTAGAAAGACCAAGACTTTTTCACTTACTCGAACGGGAGCTGCATTCAATCCATTCCGCTACCGGCGTCATCTGACGTGTGCCTGCGCGGGCCGACTGCAATATATTTAACAGGAGAGAGGGCTGGAACGGCTCAAGCCATGGATATTGAGAGCGGACAGAGAGCGAACTCAGCTGTCGCTGGTACTTGTAGTTCCGCAATGTTAACGCTTGAAGTGCGTAAACTGGAATAGGGGTACATGCCAAAAGAAATAATGATTAAAACTCGCCCGCTGAATCAAGAGTGTGTTTTAGACAAAAATCGCTACTCGGGGTGAAGGGATGCCACTAAAGACGGGGGATGAGATTGTTATTAAATGCCTTGAGACTCGCCAGACAACACCATTATTTGTGAGCAGTACAAGGGATTATAACAAATCTTTTGTAAATTTGTAATAAGACAAAGGGGTTGACAAACAGTTAAGCAGCACGGCTCAAATCAGCTAAACGGAGAAGTCGACACATGGGGTGCAGGAGGAGAAGACTCCGGGAATTAGAGAATGTTTTCCAAATTCCCAAGTTTGGATAATTCATTCAGACCTGAGTTAGATGTATCAAACTTCAGGATGAGATAAGCCCTTTCTGGGAAATACGTGTGTCAGGATCCCCACTGCCGCCCCTAATAACAGCAAGCACAGTCCATCTGATGTCATTCGCAGAGTGCTTGTGTTGTAGGAAGTGGGACACCAGCGGTGCTAATAGGTTCTTGTTTGTTGATCCTTGAACGGTGTTGGATAATTCTTTGTCGGACCTCCTGTGTGGTCTTCTCGATGTACACCTTATTACAGGGACATTGAATGGCGTAGACTGTATATTTCGTTTTACAGTTCATGTGTTCGTCATGACGGCAAAATTTGGTGCCGTCTGTAAAAAGGGAACCCTCCATTGTAAAGTCACAGATGGTGCAGGTCCCGCATTTACGGTGTCCCTTCACAGGACTGGCCCCAAAGATGGTGCTTTGAGTGTCTCTTTTAGCTGAGGGACGCGTGGATGTTATCATCTGGCCAATACTCCGGTTTTTTTTCAAGGCAAAAAGGGGTACACCCACATCTGGTAGGATTTCCTCAACCAAATACCAACACTTCCTGATGATTTTTTGGAGCTGATTGGTGTGAGGACCAAAAGTTGATACACATACGATCCTTTGGGTCGCTGGTCTTGATCTTGACGAGCAGTTCCGCCTCACACGGAGGAACTGTCCATATAGAGACGACGTGTGGTGCGTCTGGAACGGGACACCACTCTTGCTAGAGGAATTCCACGTATGGCTCAACAACAGAAGCCCTGACATCAAGTTCAGCTTGAGCTACGATTCGAAATCTTTACCATTATTGGATGTGGAGGTCCTTGCGACAACAGATGGATTGTCTTGCTCTTTATATCAAAAAAAGACTGACAAAAATAATGCATTGCATTACAGGAGCTATCACCCCAGGAGTCTCAGGGACAACCTCCCCTACGGACAGTTCCTCCATGTGGGGCGGAACTGCTCGTCAGTGCAGCACTTTGACCTACATGGGCAGGCATTGACTGCCAAACTACAGGAAAGAGGATATCCCCGGAAGCTGTTGAAGCACTCTATGAAAAGAGCAAGATGGACTCCAAGGGAGTATCTTCTAGAAAAAAGATCAAGACCAGCAACTCAAAGGATCGTATGTGTATCAACTTTTGATCCTCACACCAATCAGCACCAAAAAATCACCAGGAAGTGTTGGCATTTGGTTGAGGAAATCCTACCAGATGTGGGTGTACCCCTTTTTGCCTTGAAAAAAACCCGGAGTATTGGCCAGATGATAAAATCCACGCGTCCCTCAGCTAAAAGAGACACTCAAAGCACCATCTTTGGGGCCAGTCCTGTGAAGGGACACCGTAAATGCGGGACCTGCACCGTCTGTGACCTTACAATGGAGGGTTCCCTTTTTACAGACGGCACCAAATTTTGGCGTCATGACGAACACAAGAACTGTAAAACGAAATATACAGTCTACGCGATTCAATGTCCCTGCAATAAGGTGTACATTGGGAAGACCACACAGGAGGTCTGACAAGGAATTATCCAACACCGTTCAAGGATCAACAACAAGAACATAACAGCACCGCTGGTGTCCCACTTCCTACAACACAAGCACTCTGCGAATGACATCAGATGGACTGTGCTTGCTGTTATTAGGGGCGGCAGTGGGGATCCTGACACACGTCTTTCCCAGAAAGAGGTTTATCTCATCCTGAAGTTTGCTACATCTAACTCAGGTCTGAATGAACTGTCCGAACTTGGGAATTAGGAAAACATTCCCTAATTCCCGGAGTCTTCCCCTCCTGCACTCCATGTGTCCACTTCTCCGTTTAGCTGATTTGAGCCGTGCTGCTTAACTGTTTGTCAACCCCTTTGTCTTATTACAATTTTACAAACATTTTGTTATAATCCCTTGTACTGCTCACAAATAATGGTGTTGTCTGGCGAGTCTCAAGGCATTTAATAACAATCTCATTCCCCGTCTTTAGTGGCATCCCTGCACCCCGAGTAGCGATTTTTGTCTAAAACACACTCTTGATTCAGCGGGCGAGTTTTAATCATTATTACTTTTGGCATGGACCCCTTTTCCAGTTTACGCACTTCAAGCGTTAACATTGCGGAACTACCAGTACCAGCGACAGCTGAGTTCGGTCTCTGTCCGCTCTCGATTTCCATGGCTTGAGCCGTTCCAGCCCTCTCTCCTGTTAAATATATCACAGTCGGCCCACGCAGGCACACGTCAGATGACGCCGGTAGCGGACTGGATTGAATGCAGCTCCCGTTCGAGTAAGTGAAAAAGTCTCGGTCTTTCTAATGACTTTGATACACACCAGCTATGGCCCGCGAATGTTTTTTAACACTCTCCGCTTTACATCTAGCGGTCTAGTGAAGGAGAGTAATAACCCCTGCGACCTCCAGACTCATTCCCGGGCGTCTCTGTCTACCTGCTGTCATACTCTAGCGCAGGTAGGACATGACACTGTTTTATGTCCATGTTGTTTGTAGCCGTTGGGGTACAGTGTACTCTAGCCCTGACCGCAACTTTCTATTCAGTATTTTAGAAAAGGTGAGCAGCTCCACCCACCGACTCCGGACTAATTCCCGGGCGTCCTTACCAACGTGTCTTCTTCTCCCTGCTTCCAATTTCAAGTGCAGGTAGGACACGGGACTGCTATGCTGGCATTTAAACATCCATGTCTGTGTGCTCATGGGGCTCTTTTGAACTGATTAGTCCTGACCACCACCAACCCTTGACTTTCAGAAAATTCACACTGTGTGAAGCTAATCTCCACTCTTGCAGCTCCTGCGCGCTCTCTGCAGGTAAATCTCAAAATCTTTCCTTTCTTAGTCAGAGAGGGCACTTATGTATTTGCACCATTACTTTGACACCACTCCTCATGTCTTACAGTGAAGGATTCACCCAGTCCCCGTCCTGAGGAGAACCTCGCAATCATCCACGGTTTGAAACGCGTTGACCCCCAGCCTGTGACAACAAAGAAGGGTGCAGCCATGGAATAACTAATACCACTGTCGGTGGCCCTAGCCGTTAATCCTTAAAACACCTTATCACAGGTCTTGTGAGACAGGCAGGCAGTTTCACTGTATTCTGATTTCCGCCTGTCCATTGGTATATAAGTTAAAGGACTGGTTCTTTTTGTGAAATGCTTTCTATGTTTCAATTTGCATTGTATGTAATAATTTGTATGTTGGTGTCTTGAACTTTGAGTATCTAATGTGAACATTTTTTACACCTGTATATATTGCGCACATAATTGTCTGTTGTTGATTCGACTGTTTTGACAAAATATTCCTTTGAAGACATACGGACAAATCAATGAAACTTAACTAAAAATGAAAAGAATTTTTTTGTAATACAAAACTCGTGGTTCACGCAGCACAAATTGGCTGAGTGTGTCCTACTAATTACAAAACAAACCTGATTAGCCACTTTGTTCTGTTTTGCGATTGTTGAGGTCCAGGCTGGTCAGTTTCAGGACCCAATACCTTCTTTTGTTCATTGTCTTGGAAGGAGAAGGCACCCCCTCTGACACACATCGATTAAAGTAGCATCCCGGCACTCCGGGTACAACAGATCACAAATTCCCTCCTCTGCAATTCCCTGGAAATGATGCACAATGTCTGGTTCACATTGATACGTGTTGTAACAGACAATTCTGATCACAGACATACAGGCGCAATTTCAGCAGTGCTGCTCGAGGTAGAATGAGGCACTTCAATGAGTATGCCCTCACCTCTGAGGGTTGCAACCTGTGAACTGGACACCACAAGCAATGAGTTTGCAGGCGCTGTGTTGCATTAGACAGATGCTGCTTGATCGTTGAAGTGGGCCACGTGGGGTCCCCAGCTGGGGTGCCCGCTCACCACCACCAAGATGCTTATGCGTGTTGTAGCCCCACGATGCAGGGCCCGCACTCCTTAGATGCAGACAGTACTTTTGGGGCTCCACACAAAGCATTCCAGTCTCCAGGCACAGTACTTAGTTCCACAATCACACTGCGCTCCCAATTGGGATCCAGCAGGCAATGTGGGCACTTAAGAGGGCACCGTACTCCAGGTGTCACAAGTAGACAGTGTTGGTCCCTCGCAAGGGGTCTTTGATTTCCTAGAGACCGCCACAAGAGAACAGGAGGCAAACCAACAAGTTGTTGGAGAGCGCACTCCTGGATGCAACACAGCGGCAGGTAGTCAGATCAGGCCAGCCACTATTCATGAAGGGTGCACAGTACCTTCCAATGGCAGTAACCATCCTGGTGCACAACACAGCTGCTTGACCTAAGTGTGGCTTTCGACACTGTGGACCACCGCATTCTGATACATAGGTTAAAGGAGGCAGGGATTGGAGATAGTGCCTTCAATGGCTCACCTTCTTTCTAAGCAACAGATCAATCCAGCTAATGGAATCTACTTACCTATCAGACATGCTGCATGTTACATACGGAATCCCACAGGGCTCTGTGCTTTACCCCACATTGTTTTATCTACACATGTGTTCATTAGTCAAAATTGTTCAGGAGTTCGGCCTATCAATTGTATCATACACAAATGACGCACAACATGTAGCATCAGTGTCAGAGAGCCCTAGCTCCAATCCTTGCCAACAGGTACCTTGCATGGAATAAGTGGCCAGCTGGATGGCCAGCTGCAGCTTAAAGATGAATGATAATACAGAATTGATGTTACTGCGAAATAATGTCAGACCCTGGGCTACCATCAGGTGACTACGAGACCTGGGTACATCTCCCATCTCCAAAGAGTCAATACAAAAGTTGGGGATGTGGTTGGATCACAACCTATCAATGGAAATACAAGCAGAAAAAGTAGCAGTTACCTGTTTTTGTATACTCCGTATGATCCGCAGGATCTTAACACTTATCCGTGAACAAGCACGGAGAATCATGATACAGGCTTTGGTAGTCTCTTGTCTGGACTATGGCAACTCCCTGAATCTGGGCTCCCCAAAATATGCTGTGAGTAGATTGCAGGTGGTTAAAAACGCGGCAGCTAGGCTACTCCTAAAAACACCCAGAAAAGAGGCTACTCCTAAAAACACCCAGAAAAAACTCAATGAAAGCTTCTCTGAAATAGCTTCACTGGCTGCCCATCCTAGCCAGGATCAAATTTAAATCTTTCTGCCTTGCTTACAAAGTTATGAATGAAAGGGGCCCAGGTTTGCTTAGGACACTTTTTTCCCCATATGTGCCTAAGAGGTCCCTTAGCTCATCAACAGACCATCTCATGAAGATGTTGAGGATAGAAAGGTCAAGATGGGGAGGAAGATCATATTAATACCTGGTTCCGAAACTTTGGAATTCCAAGACCAGGGAAATTATATTGCTGAAAGATGAACGCAGCTTCAGAAAAACACTGAAGACATGGTTGTTCCCAAGATGGCTCACTAAATCCTCTCACTAGCACCTCCTCTCCACACTGCTGGTAAGCCCTCGGGCAGCCATGCACTTTATAAATCCCCAAAACATAAACATAAACATATTCCTCTGGCAGTGTGCACCATGCAGTTCCATGTCATCCAGTCTCCAAGTCTACAAGTGTATCTCTCTCCTGCTGAAGTATGGCACCAGTAGTTATACTATAGCGTGACTTTCAAGTTGGGGTGGTTCAAAGGGTTTCCCTTTGAACTAAAGTTGTCTTCCCAACATTTCAGTCCTGTAGGCATGATGGGGCCATGAAATGTAGATCTTAATCTTTAGTGGGGCCTTGATCTGGCTTCCTAGAGTCCAAGTGCCAAAGCTTCTCCCGCCAGTCTATGCAGCCAGGCTCGCTAATGGCAAAAGTCTGTCATTCCAGTTGCATGTCCAATGTTTATAGCGGTCTCTGGAGAATGCACAGATGTGCTCTCCCAACCTCTAGTGTGGACAAGAGTCAAACTAAAAGGCACACAAAGAGTTTTAGAGCAGAGACATGCTCACTTTGTGACATTTCTGAGCTATTAATGACAAATCCCTCTTTACCACAGGAGAGGGTTTTTTTACTGTGAATCCAATGATTGGAAACATTATGAGGCTGCTCCACTGTAAGCCACTATTGGAGCTTGAACTAATTTGAACCATTTCCCTATGTTAACCATTGGGAAGACCAAACCTCATAAGTAGTGAAAACACACATGGATTTTCTTCACTACTTGGACAGGGATAAACACAGGTGTACCTGCTCTGCCTTTCATCAACCACTTGCTTCACCCCTTAGGTCTTACCCCAGGGATGTCTAAGTGGTAGCAAAAGGTCCTCTAAGGATTTGCCAGTGGTTTAGAAAAGCCAACCTGAGCATGAGTACAATTGCGCACACACAGGCCTGCAATGGCAGGCTTGACACATCTTTAAAAACCTCATAGGTGTCAGTGCGTACCCACAGGTCTGCAATAGCAGACTTGAGGCATGATTAAAAACATCAGGTAAGCACCACTTCTTAACAATTGTAAAAAGGGCAGGTGCACCTTCACACTGCATTTACAATGGGAAAGTGCCCATAAAAAGAAAATCAGCAAAACCCTGGTGTTGTCCCATCGGAAGAGCTGGCCTCCTAGGTAGAGCAAACCCACATGCGGGTTCTTCACAACCTGGACAGGGAACACCCATGAGTACCTGACCTGCATTTCACCTACTACTTGCTCCACCCCTCAGGGCTTACCCTAATGGTTCTTTAGTAATATTGGAAGGCCGACTCAGGGCCAGCTAATGAGTTACAAATGCTAACCTGAGAATAGGCGCAACTGCGCACTCAGAGGCCTGCAATGGCAGGCTTGATACATGTTTGAAAGGCTATTCTGGTGTATGACACAATCAGTGCTGCATCCCACCATTAGCCACGCAGTACATGCCCTGTGTATGTGGTGCGCCTTTTTACAGGGCACTCATAGGTACCACACCTTAACCAATCAACTAAGCACCACTTCCTAGCAAGGGTAGGAAGGGAATATGCACTTTCACAATGCATTATAGTGTGAAAGCTCCCTGAGTCCTAAGGCAACGAAAAGAGAATCAGAAAGAAGCAGGAGGAGAAAAAGCTAAATGTTTAAGGGAAATCCCCTAAGAAGGGCCATGTCTAACAGTTACCTTTATTTAGAAAGCTTAAAGGTGAAGGAAATCTTAACTTAATGTGATGGAATGCAGTATTTTTAAAATGTATTTTAAACTAGGAACATTTGAGCTTTAGTTCATGAATTAATGAAAACGGGGTCTTTCTCCTGGGAGTGTCTTTTTCTTTCTATTTCACTTTTTATCATTGTTTTGCAATCAACTACATCAATGAATCTGAAATGTAAACGTAATATTAAACTTTAACATTCCCTGGTGTGGTGATTTCAAGTTAGGCAAAGCTAATTGTAGAGCAGGCTATCATATATTTGTAGTCCACTCAGAAAACAAATCATATGTCCCTGATGTATAGAGAGCCTTCTATTTGGGTGTGAGGGACATTGTTTTTATTTTCCTGTCCTGTACTGCCATGGAGGTCCAGCCCAGGGATAATCAATGCTGGTATCAACGCCTTAAATGGACCAGTGCATCTGCAACTGTGACCTAGCAGTACAGTGACTGAAGGAGAATCATTTTTAACCACATAGCTGCTGATGGAATTCCCCTCCTGTGCTGGAACTCTCTGAATTCCATTGTTTCATGACCAGCTCAGCTCGTCATAAGCACACGACCTGTGTACTGCATGACGAGCTGAGCTCATCATGAGCAGGGAAGGGGTTAAGGTTTCATACGGCAGAGCCAGTCGCGGCTCTGCCATCTCCTGGAAATGTATCCATATCTAAGTGGGGCAGATAGATCTTTCACACCAAGTCTTAAATGACCCACATGGTTAAACCTACAAATACATGTGTCCTTTCACTATTACAAGCATAAACTGGCACAGGAATGGAATGAGGCAGCTCTAAAACAACTCCCCTCACTTCAATCCCCCTACTTGAATTGTATTATTTATGTATACATAAATCTCATTTTGTGAATGTTGGACCGTTCCCTTTATGGAGTGTCATCCCCAGACGTTTTGCCCTCACTCTTCCTGCTTTGCTTGATCCGTTATTGTTGTCCTTATGACTCTGTTCACTTTACCACTGCTAACCAGGTTTAAAGTTCTTCTCCTTTCTCCTTTAAACATAGTAAAGATGCCGTAAACCCCAATTGGAACATTTAATTTACTTCTAAGTCCCTAGTAATGTGCTACTAGAGGTACCCAGGGCTTGTAAATTAAATGCTACTGGTGGGTTTGCAGCACTAATTTGCCACCCTCCTAAATAGCTTTAAAACATGTCTCCAGTCTGCCATTGCAGCCTGTGGGTGCAGTTTTAAACTGACACTTCAACCTGGCCAAATAAACATTTTGCCAGGCCTAAACCTGGACATCTATTTTTAAGTTTTTCGTGTCATGGTAGTAGAAAAACTCTCAAATTAATGTTTAACTATTGCAAGACCCATCTGTCCCATAGCATAACATTGGGTTTCCTTATTACATTTAATAGGTGATATCTTATGTCTGGGAGAAGGTAGGAATGCCATGTTTGGTGTCTAAGTAATTGTAATTTAAAGCTGATATTTGTAGCTTTGAATTGTAAGTTACACTTCTGAAAATGCCACTTTTAGGACATTTAAATTCACTTGACCTAGCCATTTTGTGCCTGCAGCCTGTTGCTAGGTCACATGACTAGGTGTAGTTGGCAGTTTGTATTCCTCCCAGACAGCTTTAGACTAGAAGATCTAGATGTTGGCATGATGGGCCAACCTCACTCAATGAGGGTGCGAAGCTGTCACCTGTCACACTTGCACTTCAGAGACACTACCTTAGTTCACATACAAATGGCTTTACACTAGCCTATTTTGCCTATAGACAGACTGGGACTAGAGCAGGAAGACAGGAAATTCCGGACACCTCTGTAGGAGGAAAACTCCAGATGTTTCTTCTACTTCAGAGGGGGCACCAGGCATCAAAACAGTACCCAGAGGAAGGACTTCAATGCTCCCAGATGACTACCCTGCTGCCTGATGCCTGCCCTGCTATATGAGAAGGAAGACAGGACCTTTACCCATCATCTCAGTCTGAAGCCAACTGACCTCCTGTTCTGAGCTACAGGGACACAACAAATTCCAAAGGCCTACATGCAACTGCCCAATTGATCTACACATTGGTCCTGCCTGTACTCGCAACTTGACCTGCCTGAGCCCCACTGGTGTCTACTGGAGTGAGGCCCCTCAGGCCCCGCATCCTTGGTGTGACATCAGTTGCGCTCCTCCTAAAAGAAAAGGGGAAATCCTGAAGTTTGGGCTCTACATGACCAAGAACAGGTAATTTTGCAGCAAAATATTACCACCCATGCCAAACCCACCTCTTAAGGCTACAGCAACCACCCAACTGGACGCGTGAGATCTGCCCTTCACGCTACAGCATCAACAGCCAGTGGTGACGGCCAATGCAAAGCTCTATTAACGACCATCTGCGACGCCAGGCAACATCTGACACTGCAGCGATAACTGTCCAAGATGCCCATTCTGCTTTTGTGACTTTGACCAGATAACCATGCGTGGCACATACTTTTTTTAGGCACTAAACTTTGAAATTGCATATCTTAAGTTTTGCTGGTTGGATTTTTGTTATTTTGGTGTCAATATAATCTTAGTCTATTTTTCTAAATTGGTGTAGGATTTTTCCTGTGCTGTCTTTTCACTTTATTACTATTTGATGTCTGTCTAAGTACTGTACACATCGCCTCTAAGTTAAGAATGACTGCTTTTACACCAAGCCACCAGAGGGTTAAGCACAGTTTAATTTAATGACTGTTTGAGGTTCACCCCCAACAAGGATTTTTTGTTGTTGCTTGAGAAGAGCGCACAACCCCATTAACCAACAACCCAATTTCACTTATTGATGCACAGCTGTGTGATCCAGTATTCATGTTTGTGCATGCCATGCAGTGAATTGAGTGACACAAAAGTCCCATTATAAATAATTTTATACCAGATTTATATTCTCTTTAAAATGTCCTTATTTCTCTCAAATTGGTCAGTTTCTCAACTGTAAATACTACATCGCCTTCATACTCGTGGGACTCTTTTGTTGTTGCACCTATGATACCTTGCCAAAATGGAAATGGATCTTAATATCATACTACAATATGAGGGAGTTGAATGAGTTCTGCAAGAAGAGGGGGCTGGTTGTGCAGAAGGGGTTCAGTAGAAGGACCTTTGGGCAGTCTGATATGATTATTAGGTAGCACGCTGGTGGAAGACTTCCACAGAGGAAAAAGAGGGTGATGGCCCTGGGAAGAATGATAGGGAGGGACATGACTAAACAATTTCTCCAGAGGAGAGAGGAGGTCCCAAAATTGCATTCCAGCCCATTGATTGCACTTCATCCGGTCCGAGGTGGAGATTCCTGCCTGAGCCACAGAGTTTGGCTTGAGCTGGAAGACTACAGCTTGAGCTGGAGATTCCCCCTGACTGTGGACGTAAAGATATGTCTCGTAAATGACCATTGTGAATACCAACAGTCGTAAAGGTAGATTGTTGTCTCACATTGTGTTTGCGAATCAGGCCCATGGAGTCCCAAATAAATTGTGTGGGGGGGGGGCAGTTTCTGGAAGCAGATGACAATTGGAAGGAGGGATACTCTGTTGGCCTCAGAGTTGGGTGACCAGATGTTCTACACCCCCACGAAAGCAGTCCTTATCACTAAGGTTAGCCAAACCACTGAGGAATACTGCTTAAGGTTTAGAGACGGACTGACTGACCAGCCATGGGTAGGTTTTCTATACTTCTCCAGTAAGACAGTAAATGGTTGGGTGAAGGACAGCCAAGTAAGTAGTTATGAAGGGCTGTGTGATCTAATTTTGAGAGAGCTCACGCTCAGTAACTATTTCATGGAGTTGCATCAACACCTGGTTGACTGCAAGCTCACTAACTCCCAGGAGCTTAAAAAGGAGGATACCTCTGGGTTAGTATCCTGAGATGGGAAGTTCAGGTTCTACCTCCAACATTGACAGGTAGGTACACAGTGACCCAGACAGGTACTAGATTAGTGCAGGGGGAAAGGGTTTCCATACCCCTTCCAAGAACAGGAAGGGAGGTTCTGGTGGAAGGTGTCCCAGTGTGCCCATTACCAACCCAGGTGTTTTGATTGATCACAGCTGGGGTACAAGCGAGGGGATCTGATCTGCAGAAAAAGACCACCCAGTGGAGGGAACTCCAAAGGGGTGGGTAGCTACCAGATGCCCATTGATCACATTTTGGGTACTACATTCCCACAAGTGTCAAGTGAGCTGAAAGAGTAGCCGTACAGGGTGCCCTGAAAGCTGGGTTGTCTGGGGGTACCAGTCCACAGCAGAGGGTACAGAAGTCCAGATGGGGCAGGAGGAGGAAGAACTCATCCTTGTACCCTGTTCAGCCTCAGGGTACAGACCAAGAGTCAGTCTCAGGTTACCACCCCTAAAATGGTGGTACTGACGGCCTACTGAGATGCATCTGTGAGCAGGTTACTGTTTGGAGATTCACAGGTGGGGTCCACGAGTGAGGAGAACAGTTTCCCATGGGTCAGTCCAGTGGTGTAGGAAAGTGTAGGCCGAGCGATCCAACTGAGTTCAAAGGGGTACAGAACTGACAAGTGCCTCTGCAGTAGAGGGCCTTTGTCTATGTTCCATCGCCTGAGCAAGGAAGCCCATCAAGGTATTGGTTAACCTACTCTGGTTGTAGGGTGGAAAGGGGTCATGTTGGACCAGGCCATCTCTGCAGGGTCACCCACAAACTTTTTGCTTACACTCCTCCTGCTTTGCTGAATAGTTTTTTTTCAATTCAATTCAATAGTTTATTAATGTATAAAATGCATAAAAACTATAACAATATTACAGTACAATCATTAATGCAAGGCTTGCCCAGTAGATGTCCTGGTTGTCTTTTGTCATTGGAGCACAATGTTAATAGCACTTGAATCAGTTACTAGTAATACATTATGTACAATTGTTTAGTCCACTAAAACTGCAATCATTTTATACATAAAGTGCTATAGTTCCTTTAAAAATCTGAACCATAATTGTTAAAAAAGCATAATCATTAATTTCATCCAGTATAAAATCACCATAATAGTTCATTCAGAGGAAAAAATCATAAAGAGATATATTAATGCCGCCATGCTGTTAAAATCTATAAAACATTCATTCAATTTAGCAATTGGAAGTCATCAGGTGCTGAGCAATTGTGTTAAGTGTTGTTAAGTAATGGTCATCACAAGGCACCATTCTGCCCCTGAATACCACGATAATTTTGGTAGTGGGTGTCTTGGGAGGATACTAGATATCAGGACCTGCAGATTTTACATTATAGTTTTTATGGCTGATAAAGGTTTTTTTTATCCTCATCTCACCTTAGACCAAGACAGTTTTTACAAGCTGGTTTGTATGGACCTGGGTGCCCTTCAACTCACTGCATGGATCTAGGGCCCCATGGCTTTCTTCTTGTGATTGAGGTCAGGTGTAATCATTGGACCAGGATTGGACCACCATAGATCTAACAGTTTATCACGTGCAGGCGGCGTCCCCCATCTAAAAGGGGAGACCAGATGTTATCATGTGTTCCAATCTGCCTCCCTGGTCTAAACGTGCCATATTCAATGCAGCTTTTATCCAGATATCTTTGTTGGGGGGATCAGGTCTTTCCACCTTAAGCAGATCTCCCTCCTGGCTAGAATAATAGGAAATAGCAATAATCCCCTATCTATCTGCGACAGCACCTCCCTTGTAAAGTCGCTTGAACCAAAAATCACGAGGTTAACATCAATCCCCAAATCTATTCCAAAAATAGCTGTCAAGATCTCCCCCACATTCTTCCAGAATAGACTTAATTCTATGCATTCAAAAAACATATGGATATCGTCGGCTTTATCACTTTCGCATCTTGGACATTGTGGAACCAGGACCGGGGCAAACTTGGCGATTCTAGCCAGGGTATAATAAAGTCTGTTTAGCACAAAGAAGTGATTCTTTTTTAGCCTAGCAGGTTTTATGAATCTATAAAGTAGTTTCAGAGAGAATTCAAATCGATCTTCTATGGGGTGGGCATGAGGAAGGGAGTTCCACACCGATGATTGGGACGGGGTCTCGCTATCCTCCGCTTCAAGCATTCTTGCATACCAAAGAGATATTTATTATTTCCTTGGTTGCGGGGCTTGAAGTAGCTGCTCAAGATTCCAGTTCCCTCTAATTTCACCAGCTTCCGCCTCGGAGCATGATCTTAGCTGGATGTACTTAAACCTTGAAAAGGGGAGCCAATCTTAACTACTAACAGCTATCAGGGGAGAACCCCTTCTGAATACACCAGGTCCAACCATCTCCCAAAACCAGCTCTCCTTATTGGAGTCACTAGGCTGTCATTCAAGCATGCAGAGGTCCCTGGTGAATCCCAAATGGGGGCAAAATCAGAAAAATAGGCTATACCCCAGATTCGCCTCATTTTATACCAAGTTGATAAAGCAGATTTCAAAACCATGAGGACGGCTGATAAAGTTTTGAGGTGTTATTAACTTTTTGTGTAAAATGTAAAATGTCACCATTTTACAATCCAGCCGAGCGTCAGTTGGATCGAGACCTTTTATTATGGCTGATCTACAGGATCAAATGCCCCTAGTGGTAAAAGCATTTTTCAATAAAAAAATACAAGCTGTCGCTAAAAAAGGGGCATATGCAGATCAGACGAGTGAAATCATCTTTTGCTGCACCGCTTTGTATACATGTCATTGGGCCACTGTATTTCCACAATAGTTGATCAGCCAAGGACGGCAGGATGCGAACGAATTGCCATCAATTTTTTCTTTAGATGTACAGAGAATAACGTGCTCAAATGTGTGGCAGATTTCAGAATGGTATATTTTTGCAGGATCATCCAAGCGTGCGCACAACTGGCTAGTCTGTGTTTGCCATCTAAAAGCAAGTGCATTTTGGCAACTTTGTTTAATGACTGGCGAAATACTGGGAAAGGGAGGTTCTGGCTCCGAAGATATGTTGCACTTGTTGCTTTCAATGATGATCGCACGTTTTCGCAATGAGAAGAGTGTGGGTCTGATGTCTGGGCCTGCCATAAGGTGTCATTTAATAGACTGGTTCCATTTGACCTGATTTTATACCATGTTTTTATTGCTGTATATCTTCTCCCTAGGGCTTGTTGTACGCAACCACATTCCACGCGAACTTGGGAAGGAGAAGCATTCTGGGGAAGGCCGAACACTCTTTTGTATGCTTTTGTTTGTAGTTTATCCAATAATGATGCATTTTTACCAAGCAAGGCAACACCTGCAGATGCCACTATTGGGAACAGTCTAGCTGGTATAACCACCAGTAGCAGCTTGAAGGAGGGGCCATCCAGTTTCTTTGCCAGAGAACAGAACAGGTAGCTCAGGCCGTTGCCTTTTTGGACAACGTACTGTTTGTGCCTTTGGAAGTTCAAACTGTTGTTTATATACAGACCCGGTTATTTGTAGTAGTTGACCTCCTCTAGCATTTCTTTACAAAGCTTGATTTTCAGCTGTGGCCCAGGTTCCTTCCTGATTAACATTGTTTTTGTTGTGTTGATCTCAAGCTTAATAATCTTGGCATAGTCTGCTAATTCATTGAGTGTTTGTTGAAGTCTCACTCTTGTCTGGCTGGCTGAGTAAGACTATGTTGTCTGCACAAGAAAGACGGACACACGTAAGGTGGTCAGACTAGGAGAGTGAGAGTTTACCTGATCAAGTCTTGGTGAGAGATCTGCTATAAGTAGATTATGTAGGTGTGGAGCTAAAACACAGCCTTATTTAAGGCATACCACTGTGGTGATTCACCTTGATAATCTTGTGCTGTCAGCTAGTGTGACTTGAATCCAGGTGTGTGTGTATAGTTGCACTATGGCTCGGAGTATTCGATCTGGGAGACCCCGCGTCCTTAATTCTTTCCACAGGCTCTGGTCTACTCGGTCAAAGGCTGATTTAAAGTCTATGAAGCATAGATGTAACTTTTTCTACAAGCAATTACACTTGTCAGCTATTAGTGTGATTGCAAAGATGTTCCTGGTCGTTCCAAACCCTCTACTAAACCCTGTCTGGTTTAGTGGGATTAGATTGTTGTTATTTGACCATTCAACCAGCTCTTCTAGAGTCAGTGATGCGTTATATTTAGCCTCCGAGTCTAAAAGTGATATAAGCCTATAGTTGGCCGGTACTCACCGATCTCCACCCTCATTGATCAGATTTATTATTGATCCTCTTCAACTTCTGGGATTTGTGTCAATTAATTATTCCACTCTGGATGGTCTGGGGTGTAACTTTGGTGAATGCTTTGATTAAATGAAGCGCCCAGGCTTCCTCTGTTATGCTTGAATTATTTATTACTTGTGAGCCTCTTGTGCTACCATTCACTGTTCCCCAGAAAGCTCTACCATGTGTTTGCTTGACGTTAAAAAGTAGTTTTCACCAAAACACATCGAAATGCGTTTTCCGCTCTTCCTAAATGTGTTTTTTATATTGTTTTCTGAGGTATTTCATTTCCACACATGTGTTCTTTGAAGCGCTACCGTTTCTTATACTTCTAACTACCTTTCTTAGTTCCCTTTTTAAGAGACTAGTCTTGTTTGTGAGGCTACCTGACTGCTTATCTAGTTGTTTTCTTGTGTATTTTGTTGTGGAGGCACATGCTCGGAGTTTCTTTGAAAAAAACACCCAGGCCTTTGTCTGAATGCAGTTAGGTGTGTTACCAAACTCTAATGACTCTTCAGCCAAATTGGCCAATTTGGGAAATGTGTTTGACGACCGTCGCAAGTGTTTCAGATTAGTTGCTTTTAGCAGTCCTACTTCAATCGGGGCACTCATGTGCCTTGGGGGGTTTATGCGAAACTCTATATGCTGGTATGAGTGGTAACTTTGTGTGATATATTTGACAACATTTTCCCTCAGGTATACGGCAGAGTAAGAATTGTGTCGTCTATTATCTACTGTAAATTCGCACCATGAAATGTACTTTTCACGGGCCTGTCATCCTGAGTTCTACATTATGTTCTCAGTCCCACCGCAATTCCCCTGCAGCTTTTCCTGGAATTGAAAGTCCCTCATTGTCTTCACTGATTGAGTCACCGTCCTCCACATCTACCCTGGGTTTATGCTTGTATATTTTTCCATGTTTTATCTCTGATCCTGAACTTGGCACGTGCTTTCTGGGTGGGCAGCAGCAACTGTGACAGTATTTAATCTCTGCTGCGCCCTGTTGGCTGTGCACATATGAACAACGTTGTCACTGCAGATACAGTTCACCAGCTTCGCATCCCCATCATAAAATGTGGCGTGTGCGTGCATGTGTCTCAACACTAACCTAGTCTATGGCACTTATTCCATGCACACTTGGGCGTAGAGCACACCTTTATTTGGAAGGTCTGGTTAGGTAGAAAATGTAATGTAGTTGTGTACAGCAGCCTTCACACAGTGACCTGGTGTTCACTTTAATGTTTTGAGCCTCAGGCACTATTGGTTCCCTTCTGAAGGGTCTGTGTGTTTGTCATGATGTTTAACAGATGCCTCTAATGGCAAGTATCCATTGAGTATGGCAAAAAGGTGTAATATTCATGAATGCTGGACTGTAATGTGTTTTCGAGTCCCAGTGGGCTATGTGTTTACACATTTGGACATGTGCAGTGAGATAGGTAGAATATGTTAGTCATTAATATGGAACCAAGACTAAGTCTGGCATTGGGGAATGTTTTGTGAAAGTGTATTGATGTTGGTCTATATATACCTTATAACAAAGTCTGACTGGGTGTATTCTCTCCTGATGTGCCTTTTTCCAGCTGTCTGTCAGGATCATCTTATCAAGGATGTTCCCTGGAAGTCGGAGAACACAGTTTGGTATAAGGTGTCATATACATGGTGCTATGTGATCCAGATCTTCATAGTGGGTTCAGGGTTGGGTTCTGCTCTTTAGGCAGGCAATGCTATGTTGGCATTATTAATGCCCATGTACAGATGGTAAGCCATCAGGATCTGGGAATCTGGGTAATTAGGTGTACTGATTCTGTTGGTCCTGGCCGCCACCTACCGTGGCACAGTGCACAGTGCACCAGGCAATTATCCTTTAGTTGTTGTCCATATGCTTATCCACTTAATAGTTTGTGTGCTCTAATAGGATGAGGATATGTGTAGAAAAACGAAATGGCATTTGGAAGGTTTGAGTTTTCATTGTGTGAATTTTGTTTCTTGTGCTTCTTTTAAGTGTGGTCGTTTTGTACACGGAGGCACCATTGTGAAGGCAGCGTCTTGGGACTTTACCAAGCCAAACACCTCGCCGCACCCGCTTCGCGGGTGCCGCATCGCCCGGTAGCGTGTGGGGCAGCGTCATCTACAGGAGAGGAGCGGTAAGGCGGCTCTGGGCGTGAGGCTTCAGCGGGGCTGCGAGCGTGCGGGGACTCCAACAACCAGGGGTCCCTGCGAGACCGATAGGCAGCATCCGGTCCGCTCTCCCTGCTGGCCCGCCTCCCGCCCACCTGACGATTGAAAAAGCATCCCTCACCTTCCCCTTGCTGGGACACCAGTCCTTTTGTACACGGAGGCACCATTGTGAAGGCAGCGTCTTGGGACTTTACCAAGACAAACACCTCGCCGCACCCGCTTCGTGGGTGCCGCATCGCCCGGTAGCGTGTGGGGCAGCGTCATCTACAGGAGAGGAGCGGTAAGGCGGCTCTGGGCGTGAGGCTTCAGCGGGGCTGCGAGCGTGCGGGGACTCCAACAACCAGGAGTCCCTGCGAGACCGATATGCAGCATCCGGTCCGCTCTCCCTGCTGGCCCGCCCCCCGCCCACCTGACAATTGAAAAAGCATTCCTCACCTTCCCCTTGCTGGGACACCAGCCGTTTGGTACACGGAGGCACCATTGTGAAGGCAGCGTCTTGGGACTTTACCAAGCCAAACACCTTGCCGCACCCGCTTCGCGGGTGCCGCATCGCGGGTGCCGCATCGCCCGGTAGTGTGTGGGGCAGCGTCATCTACAGGAGAGGAGCGGTAAGGCGGCTCTGGGCGTGAGGCTTCAGCGGGGCTGCGAGCGTGCGGGGACTCCAACAACCAGGAGTCCCTGCGAGACCAATAGGCAGCATCTGGGCCGCTCTCCCTGCTGGCCCGCCCCCCGCCTAACATGTCCCCTATATCATAGCCTCAGACTCCCGCAGCGCGGGACGCAGCTCGGGGCGAAGACAGGGCAAAGAGCGGGCCGTTTGAGGCCGTTAGAGGCTGGGAGAGACTGGACTGGGCCATTTTCTTTGGCCCTATCCCCTGGTAATATCTGACCTGCCACTATGTCAACCCGTGAGTACAAAGATAGGGCAGCTAAGACCAAACTGAAAAAGGGTACACTAGATGACTTTATCACCAGGACCCACACAGCCATTGACACGAAGATTGCCAAAATGCAGCACAGAGTGTCCATCGAATTAGACGCTGCAAGAAGATTATCACAGGAGTTAACAGCGGCTAAAAAATCTTCCCTAGGGTCTATAGCCTTCGCTAAAACACCTGATCATCCAATTGGTCCCGCTCCTACCCTGATCTTAACCGAGGCAGATATTCACCAGCCACTAGTACTCACTACATCTATACCAAAGGGGGGGTCGCAACTAGTATCCATCAATTCCTTAAAATCCTCAATGGTCGGGCAGTTGGGGAAGAGAAGGAGGGTGAGGACGGCCCCTTGGGAACGGCGCCAACACCCAAATCCATGGAATTGGGCGGGGGGGAATTCTTGTACCCTACAACAAGGGCCACACAATAAAAGGAAGCGTAATAATATAACAGCATATGCAAGGAAAAAAGCCAAGATTGCGAAGGCACAGCTATCCACCAAGGCACCATCTTTGCTTCCCCTAGATCCATCCCCAGTGAGTAACAGACAGCCATCTGAACTAAGACCAGAACCCAGCCCTGAATTACTGGCAGTAATTCATGAAAATAATAATCTCGTAATAGAGAGCGAAACTAGTGGGGTTCCACTTTGCATCATACAAGGGAAAGATGTGGAATTTTTGACTATCGTGTGGGAAACACTCAAAAAACTGCTAACTCCCCTTGAAGTGAGACTTTCACATATAGGATCCCAGCTCCTGGAGATGGAGAAAAGTATCTCGAACCTAGACAAAAAACCAACCTACACACAAGATAAGGATCTCATGGCCAGTCTACAGAAGCTGGTAAAAAGTCTGTTGACTCCCCTGGTGGAAAGAACCCAAATCATTAACTTAAAACTAGATCACCTAGAGTTCTTAACATCTAAAAATACCGCTTTACTGGAGAGTCTTGTAGACAATAGCAAACAACCTGCTGCTACTGGGGGTAATAATATTACTACAGCAAAAAAGGGGGTTAAGAAAAGCCAGCCGCAATCTCAGCAACCGAAAACTGCAGTATCTGCAGATCCAAACGGTATTACCCCTCGTATAGTGCCAGCTACTTTGTCTAAAACTACGCTGGCGACTATTGTGGGATCTCAGCTAAAGAACTCTTTGGCGGTAGCATCACCAGTAAACACAGTTGCCCCAGCCCTGCCAAATGTTGAGGGGAGAGAAACTCCAGTTAGCAAACCCTTAGCCCCTAGTAAAACACCCCTGCCTGGTAAACAGATTTATGTAAACATACCCCCTGATGCTGCCCCTTACATGGCAATTTTGACAGGTGTTCCACTAATCGCAGGGAACAAATATGAAAAAACGGAGGACCTTTTAAATAAAACAAAATTCTGGCTAAATAATAACAGGCCCCTTTCCCAAGACACTGCTACAAAAATTTTAAGTGTGCGGAGGGTCCCCTGGGTTGGGCCAAGCAAGAAAGATCTGGAGGGAGATTGTATCCTGATTAATTTTAGAGACATCTGGGTTAAGGACATGATCTGCAGCAAAGCAAGGTTCGATAGGATGGGGGGCATCCAGTGTGTGGGACTTGAATATTTTTACCCAAATCTTTATCATACCATCTCAAACCCCAACCACCGCGGGCAAAGAACACATGGCAGTAATCATTCGGGTTGGGTACATAACTTGACCATGAACCAAGGCACACAAAATTACTGTGGCCCTTGGCATGAGATAAATGGCCCCTTTATGGGACCATCGAGTATGGGTCATTTTACACAAGCCCCGTATAACCCACGAAGACCAAGGTATCAAGGTGAGGAGCACCCAGGATGGATCTCAAATAATAATATCCTATTGAGAAACCGCTTTGACCCATTAATGGGTATGGACGGTGTAGATTGACCATCAGCTAGGTCTGAGGGCAATGCCCCTCCCGCGTTAGACTTGGGAAAGAGGAAAAACATAGGGATAGCCAGCAATGATAACCCAGTTGTGGTGATTGGTGATTGTGATATTGTGAGTATTGGCCCCCCATATGTAGAGAATGATGCTATTCATGGAGGAGATACCATCTTGGGTTGTGAGAATTATACACTACTGTCTGGGCAAGACCCCTCAAGTACAAGAGACATTTTGGGAAGCATTCATGGGAAACCGGGGCTGTCTCTAATATCTTGGAATATTGCTGGACTTATGAGCAGATTGGAGGATGATGCGTGGTTGGATTATGTAGGAGCCCAGGGGATCCTGTGTCTACAGGAGACTTGGACTAGGACTGCCTGTGACATTGAGGGCTTTCAATCATTCAATGTTTTGGCCGTTCCATCGACATCTGGGAGGGCAAAGGGTGGTATAATGACAGCGTTGTCCATAAAACTACAGAAGTTGACAACTTTGAAACTGGTGGACACAAATTGGTATCAATTGTTGTTATTAGAGCATCTCTTTCCAGAACCTGTGTTGTTAGTCAACTGGTATCACAATATCTTTGATGGACGTGACACATCGATAATTCAAAGTCTGGCGGACGCAGTGGGCAAAGCACGAAGCGAGCATCCATTATCGTCTGTCATTTGGGTTGGCGATTTTAACTGTTCGTTGTGCAGTTTTAGAGGTTCGAATGTGTGTGGCCTGGAGGACTTAAACACACAGCCCTTGATCCACTTCAAACACACACCCCAGGGGGATGCTTTGAACAATATTATTATCCTAAATGACTTGTGTGTGGTGGAACCCTAGTCAGCCCCCAACATACCGCAAATACCAACTTTCCAGGGTACAAGGGGAGAGATGAGCACCATTGATTTTGTCCTGGTGTCCAGTAGCTTTCTTAAATATGTTGACAAGCTCGAGGTGGTGGCCAATCCCGCAAGTGACCATAATCCCCTAATGTTGTCATTGTAATTGCCAGCACAAGAATCATCAAAGACTTGGGACCAGTCAATCAAGTACAGCAAGAATCAGGGTGTTAGTTTAAAATGGGGGAAGGTAAATACGATAAAATTGGAGGAAGATATTTTTGTTAGTTGCAAAACAGAAATGGAATCATGTCTACTCCCAGCACCTGATCCCCACAAGGTTATTGAGAGTTTTGAGAAACTTTGTGGGCATGTGGCAAAGCACCTTAGGAAACCCAAGGGAAAGGGTGGCCATAAGGCCTTTAGATGGTTTGACTCCGTGTGTTCTGCCACACATCAATCCCTAAAACTAGCCTTGCGCCAAAAACCAAGAAATAGAGAACTTGTAAGAACTAGCAGAAAGGCTTATAGGGAGGCTATTGTAAAAAGAAAGCAGGACCTAAAAAACATTGCTTGGGAAGACCTAGAAAAGGCTGCAGAACTAAAAGATAGTAGACTCTTTTGGGAGGTCTTAAACCGCCCTCTTTTCAAGAATGACAATAAAGAAACTATAGTTATGCAGGTCACCGCTGAACAGTGGGTATTACATTTTACTAAGATTTTTAATCCTAATTCTATTCCAATAATGGATAGTTCGGAGATAACAGGGGAACTGGTGACATCTTCCTCGGCTTTGACCCTCAGCTCTTCACTTACACTGACAGAGATTGAGGAAGCTTTAGGGAAGGGTTTATCACTAAAAGCTCCAGGCCCAGATGCTGTCCCCTTGGACCTTTTTAAACATAATGTTAGTTTGTGGGCACCCTTATTATTGAATGTATTTAAGGCTGTCGTGGTCGGTCGCATCCCTGGTTCTTGGAAGGAGGCAATTGTGGTGCCGATTTACAAGAAGGGTGATAGGTGCGACCCATGTTGCTATCGTCCTATATCCCTAATAGATGCGTCATGCAAAATCTTGGGCAGGGTTATCCGAGCCAGATTAGAAAGTTGGGCAGATTCAACAGGTCTTATAGTTGATTCCCAATATGGATTTAGGCGAGGAAAGGGGACTGTCGAGCAGTGCCTGAATCTGGCACTAATTATAGGCAAGTACATGAAGGCAAAAAAGTCTGCAATACATCTTGCCTTCATGGACTTGTCAAGTGCATTCGACACTGTTTGTAGACATAAGTTGTGGCAGATGATGGATGACATGGGCTTTGAGGAACCATTGGTCACATTGCTTCGTAGGTTACATGCAGCAACAACTGTAGCAATTAGATTTGGCCCTGGAGGCGAAATGACAAAAGCAATTCCATCAACTGAGGGTGTGCGTCAAGGATGCATTTTGGCACCTTTTCTTTTTTTGGTGTACACAAACGGGTTAGAAAAGTACTTATTAGACCAGGGTTGTGACTTTCCAAAAATTAATGGCAAAAGTATTCCCATGCTTTCCTATGCAGACGATACTGTCTTAATGACCTTAACTGGAAATAGCATGCAAGTATGTTTAGATGCCTTTAATACTTTCATGCTGCACCTTGACTTAAAGGTAAACTTCGACAAATCTTTTGTAATGTGTTGTGGTCCTAAAGGGTCAAACATCAGGAAGTTCGTGGTAAATAATCGCACAATTGGAAAGGTGGAAAATTTTAACTATCTAGGTAATTTGTTTAATAGCAAACTAAGCTGGACTCCAATTATGAAGGTTCGAGCCCAGAGTGCGAGCCGGGCAATAGAGGGTATCTTCCGTTTTTGTAGCAAATTGGGTCAAAAACATGTTACGCACCTCAAAACCCTCTATACATCTAAATGCTTATCGGTGGCCACCTACGGGGCAGGGGTGTGGGGGACTGAAACACCAACTGTGATACAGGTGGTGGAAAATAATTTCATAAAAAGGGTTTTATCAGTCCCCAAAGGCTCCTCAAACATCTTTTGCCACAAAGAAATGGGAATGGTCAGCGTATTTGATACGATTCGTTTGTCCCCTTTATTGTTATGGGGCAAAATATGGCGATCTGATGACTTGCAACTTACTAAAGACATCATCATGGATTGCATGGCCTTAGAAAATTCCAAACAGATCCCTTGGTTGTCCTACGTTTGCAATATGTTAAATAAGATTGGCTTGGGTTCCTTTTATGACAATCCAGAAAACATAGAGGGAAACCAAAAGGCGGACATAAAGACAATGTATTGGAAATCATTGAATTCACCATCTTTGGAACATGTTAATGTTCATGTTCGTAAGCCCCAACCTCAGTTTTATTTAACATTTACTCTCAATGTGCAATGGCGATTCTTACTAACAAGGTTTAGGTTGGATATTCTGCATTTTCTGCTTGCTTTTCCGAAACAAGGGGGTTGGTGTGAGAGGCTGCCCCCTTGTCCATGTTATAACAGGGTTAGCCAAAGCACCATACATGTAGTCCTCTTTTCCTCCTTATACCAAGAGCCAAGAATCCGGTTTATTAAACCAATCCTGAAGGGGCGGCAACCTTGTACTTATAAGGAAGGGTATGATTACCTGTCTTCACTATCCTCTGTTGAAACCTGCTGTGCCATGTTAAATTTTATCAGAGTTTCGCTAAAGATTAGGAAGGGCTATGGCTAGTACCAAAATGTATATAATGTTCTCTGGCCAAAAATCTGCATATTTGTTTATAATGGTCCTTTTATTAAGTTTTTATAAATTTGTGTAAATTGTGTACTTAAAATTTTCTTTTATAGGAGGTACGATGGTTTGTATGTTTAGTACTTTTATGATCCATTTTATGAATCGAATAAAGTTTTGAAATGAAAAGTGTGGTCTGGGTAGAGCTGGGCCTGGCTATAGGAGGAAGCAATTTATTAGTTTGTGTTGATTCTGCATGATCACCAAAGTGAATGACTGTTTGAAATTGGGTTACTGGTTGACTGGGGTGTTAGCCCTGGTCAAGCATCAACCACAATCCAAGTCAGGGTAAGGCACAAGAAACCCCCAAATGAACCACTGTTGGACCCTTTGGTCGCTTGGCACAGAGAAGTCAGGCATTAGAGGAAAGGTGTAAAGTATATTGGCAACACTTCAAACAGTAAAACTGTGAAAACACCACACAAAAGATCCCACACCAATTTAGAAAAATTGAGTTTAATTTAATAAATAAAACAAGAAAAAAAATACAAAACTTCAATCAGTAGGACTGGAGTTATGATTTTATTAAGGAATAAACTGCAATATAGCACCGAAAACGCAAAAAGTTCCAACCGCACTATCTAGTCATGCGAGACCAAGTGAAAGTCAAAATATCAGTCCGGCCGCAATAGGGCGTGGGTTGGATACAGTCCCACATTAGTCCAGTTGAAGGTCTCAAGTTTTGTGCCAATAGTCTCGTTTGTGTTGGAGAGGGCTGCAGGGAGCAAGGAGACCTTCTGTAGTGGAGGTCGGCATAGCGCGAGTAGCAGACTGGGTGTCGTGACTGGGTGGGCTGGGCCCTTGCTTTGGCAGTCCTCTGTGGCAATCGATGCTTGCTGTGTGAAGAGAAAGGCTGGGGTGGATTCTGCTGATTTTAGGTACGAGCTGCACAGTACTCATCCGAATGGGCCTGTTTGCTGTCACAAAGGGCCCGCAAAGCCACAATAAGTGTCCAGGACCTAAGGGACACCATTTGGGGACTAGGAATACACTGAAGACGGGTCCAAGAGCTGTTGGTGAGACTTTTTTGTCTCAGATAAGGAGGCCAGCAGACTTGCTCTTTGAGTCACTTTGGGGTACTGGTTTCAAGAATAGTCCAGTTCTCCCTCCCCAGTCAAGAGGGCAGCAGGACAGGTCAGCATACAGAAAAACTGCTCCTTCAGAGTGGTAATCCAGCAGACTGGTAGTCCTTTAAGAAGCACTGCAGTACTTTTTCCTGGCAGAATATCCACAGGTCCAGAAGTGTACTTAAGTGGTGATGTTTGAGATTCTTTATTTATACACAGTTGTCACTATGAAGTGGAGATAAACTTCTAGAGCCTTGCTTTTGAAGTGCACAGATATCCTGCCTTCCTGGATCCTGCTCCAGACTAACTACAGCGGTATGGAGCCCTTTGCGTGGAGATAAGACACAGCGTCTTCAAGTGTAAGTGATCCTTCCCATGATGGCCCTTTCAGTCAAACCTAAACTCCCATTATGTGTGGCTGTCTAAGAGGAATACACAAAGCCCCACTGCCAACTACACCCAGTCATGTGACCAGAGACAGCCTACAAGCACCAAATGTCAAAGACAAAAAACTGCCAACTATCTGAAAGTGGCATTTTTTAAATTGTAATTTAAAGTCCGAATTTATCTTCAGTTAGGTTTTCAAATCTGGATTCCAGAGTCACCAAAGATAAAACAGTCACCTCTTCCCATTTGGTAATTACACTTACAAAAATGTAATAAGTCAACTCCGATGTTATCATAAGGGAGAGAAAGGCCTTACAGTAGTAAAAAACAAATTTAAGAGTTTTTTACTACCAGGACATATAAAACTTAAAAGTACATGTCGAACATTTGAAATACACTGCACCCTGCCTTTGGGGCTGTCTAGGGCCTACCTGAGGGTTGACTTGGATGTATTAAAAAGGAATGTTTGAGCCTAGTAAAAAGTATATGTTGGGAGGTCGACATGGCAGGTTAAAACTGCACACACAAGCTTTCCAATGGCAGTCCTGAGACATGTTTAAAGGGCTACTTGAATGAGTGGCACAATCAGTGCTGCTGGCACACTAGTAGCAGTTAATTTACAGGCCCTGGGAATGGGAACATGTAGTGCACCTTACTATGGAAAGCCAATTGGGCATAAGCCAATCCTACCATGATTTATGTTATGTTATGATATGTTATTGGGCTTTTGTAACGCTCGCAGCTACTCCTGGGAGTGTCTCGGCTCGAGCCTAAGAGGTGCTAGTTGGGAAGAGATTAAAACAGAAAAGTTTTTAGCTGTTTCTTAAATTGCCCCAGCTCCTGGATACTGTGAAAAGAAAAGGGCAAAGAATTTCAGGCCGTGGCTGCCCTAACGGCAAGAGATCTGCCCCCCATTCTTTGAAGACGCACACAAGGACCCTGTGCAAGCAGCTGAGATGATGATCTCAAATGTCTCCTCATTACATTTGAGTAGGGCGGCACAGAGCCATTGGAACACAGCTGTCAGACACTCTTTCGCCTTCAAAGTAAAAAACTCTGATTTACCCCAGGTGAACAGAAGTTGGGTGTCATCATTTAAGGAGAGAGTACAAGCACTTTAGCACTGGTTAACAGTCCTGAAGCCAACAAAAACGAATTTTGCAAAAAAAGGGAAGTAGGAATGCAAAATGTTGTGGGATGTCCCTGCAGACAGAGCCATTTTCAACAATGACCATGACTTTTTGTGACATCCCTCTTATTTCCATAGAACCTGTGTCTGGCTGTAATGGAATGTGAAAAAGTCTCTGACTATTAGCTCATGAGTGTCTTCCATAATACTGACCATATTGTCACTGCCACCTTTTCGGTGGATGACATAATTAGAGTATATTTCACTCTCACACCAGGAATGGTTTAGAGACTCACAATAATATTATATTTTGGCATGCGAGTTTCAAGCAACTGTACTACCTCACCAGGAAAAAACGGAGTTTAACCAATTTAGTTTATGGGGTTACAGATAAGTGACTCTCGTCGTCTACATAAGCTTGGTTCACACCCCAGAACATGCAGTTTATTCTGTGAGAGCTACTCATAAACATACTGGAAGATACACATTTACTAATCCATTTGGTTTTCGTTTTACCTGTCTCCCAATATTTTAGGTTCCATTCTGCCGTTTTTTTCATTTTTTTCATCAACATTCCTTTGATTGCAGGTTAGTCATGAAAAAGACTCATGTTTCAGCAGTAATCCACTGGCTGGCTCTCAATTGAAAATTGAGTTCATAGGACATTTAAATTACGACGTTGTGTAGCTAGCTCTATCCACTTACTGCACTGATCATATTTCATATTTTAGACTAATCCATAGTAATTGTAATTGCAGTCGAAATAGATCACTACATTCTATAGAACATACTACATTCTAATTCTGCTTTTGCCTCTAATATGCCAAAAAGATATTTATTCCAAAAACTATAGCAATAAATCATCATGTAAACTTTACTATTTTTCATTTTATATTGAAGGATACGAAGACAGACTATTTGCTATGGCTACTACAGCACTAGTACCGTTGTTATATTTGCTCCATTTACTATTCTTTCATTTGGATAAGGGTTATCTTCAACCGGAAATATGACTTTTGCCTGCCGCCAGACTTGTCTGCACTCACTCAGCAATTCCATGTGTGCAGCAGCCGGCCAAGTGGTGATAAAATACAATGTTCTTTATGAATACATTCATGTTTTGTGACTGCTGATGTAGACTTATAGCCATGCTTGTATGTTTACCTTAATTAAAATCTGCTCAAGGATGAGTGAGTCGCCTGCGGCCACGTCACATCCGTTTAAAAACAGTAACGGAGGAATCGCTGAATCACAGCAAGTGAGAGCCACAGCGTTGCTTTAAGCCTTAGTTACAGAGATCCATAACACAGATACGGCAGATACGTAGGGACATTGATGATAAGCTGCAAATATCAAAAGTGTTTTATTACAGTGCAAGGAATACGGCGGTATTGGAGCAACCAAAGTATTATGCTGAATTAGGTAGAAGAGAGATTGTGCAGACGTCTGTGTTTTCTGGAAGCAACACACTGTGCTATTTGTTTTCAAACTAATATAAGGGCGTTTGTATGATTTAAAGCAAGGCTTGGACTGGTGCCCATATATGATATTCCTAGCCATATGAAGATCTTGTTACCCTCCCACCTCCCCAAACATACAATATCCGCCCGTGAAGTGCAGTTAGAAAAAACGAAGGGACGATCTTTACACATAAGAACTGGCACACAATATTTTTCAGGACATTTACTTCTACTGATTTAAATGACAGCTGATATTCCAGAATTCAGAAAGGTTTACACCAAAACTAGACGGCAAATTTAGAAAAGGAAAATGTTATAACATGGAAAACGTTTGCACCATCATCTGATGCTAATAAATGAGTGCCCATTCTACATCGAATCTATCATCCAGCAAACTCGCAGTTGGGCAAATTCCATTTTAAACACATTGGATAAAACGGAAGAAGGCACCTGTCAACATAAATTTCAGTTATCACATATATATTTTTGTTTACACACAATTTTGGGTCACTGTGAGAAACGAGGTTAGGTGCTCTGCTTGCAACATACAAGAGGAAACAGAATTGCATCTTTTATTTTTTTGCCCTGGTTATCAGAAAGCGAGGCGTTACTGGCTAGTACAACTCTACCGGAATCTGGGGTTTGAGCATTGCAGGGAGGCATTCCGAGTCTTAAAATATGACACATCGAAACCCATTGTATTTGCTGTTTCACGCTACTTAAATACAATGTGGCGAAGCAGATAGGGCTTTATTCAAATGGAAAAATCATCAAATACCGCCTATCGGCATCCCACATTAACATAATGTAACCAGCATGAGATTAATATTTTGAGATACAGATTTTTATTTGCTCTTGTATATATAAGTTTTTATGTCGAATGTAATTTTATTGTAAATTGCCTATTTTTAAATTATTTATTGAAATATTTTTTCTATCTCTTCCCTGTCTGCTGAGTGGAAATGATTGTTTCCTACTTATGCCCACTTTCTTGTCGTCCCCATCTCCTACCCTATTTTTCCGGTAAAATCGAGTACTATGAGTTATACCTAGCAACTGTAATATTCTATAGAGTGCCGTCTACAATTGTATGAATTGCTCATGTTTGTAGCGACCAAAATAAAGGTTTTCGAAACTAAATGAAAAATGTTATTACATGGAAAACGTTTGCACCATCATCTGATGCTAATAAATGAGTGCTAGTTCTACATTGAATCTATTATTCAGCAAACTCGCAGTTGGGCAAATTCCATTTTAAACAAATTGTATACAATGGAAGAAGGCACCTGTCAACAAACATTTCAGTTATCACATATATATTTTTGTTTACACAGATTTTTGGGTCACTGTGAGAACCCTACTTAAGCAGCAACCACAGTCCTGGAGGCAGGTCTGTGGAAGCAGGCCACAGCCTATTTAAGTGTAAATAGGGCTGTCGCCAGGTCCTCCCTCCCACCCTGCCAATGATGGCCAATTCAGGCACACCTAAGCCTCCTATTGTACGTGGCAGTCTAGGAGCAGTACTGTCATGCAGTTCCTATAATAGTTATACAGGATCTGCACGTTTTAGACAACATACACTGTAACGTTAGTGCCAGACTGATTCTGAACACCCCCACCGGGTATGTTGGCCTTTTGCACCAACTAGATCACAATTCCACTAGAATCTCCTCGTATCAAGGAGAGAATAGTTCTTGTCAACCATTGAACATGACAACCCTGATCCCTCAGGCCTGTGGAAACAATATACTACTTTTCGCTTAGTCACTTGTACTTACTTAGTCTGTCTCAGAGATATACACAGAATAAACAGGCTGGGCGTTTTCAATAAGTATTTATTGAACAGTTGTTGTTCTGGTGTAGAATAGATGAGCTACAACAACCATTAGACAGCATAAGATATAAATGATTAGCAGTACTAAAAAGGTAAAGGGATGGTATAGCTCTACCATCTTACAATGATAATCATGAATACATACAAGTATATGAAACACATGATTAAAAGATGAGTAACATTACAATGCTTCCCTAACTAGATGTACCTAAATGTACCTAGCATGTGTATTGGTGTTAAGCCAAGAATCCCTCTAGGATTTAGTCAACTCCATTACCTGAAGTGAGAGACTTTGGGACCCCGTCCTGGTCTCGAGCTGGATACCACGCGAGGGATGTTAGACCACTGCAAGCTGGAGTGTCTGCATGCAGGAACCTTAGCATCTCTGGTCAGTGTGTCGGCTGGGAAGTCTCGATCTCCTCTGTCCTATCTTAGCAAGATGAGATGTATATATATCCATAGGTCTCGTCAGGGGTCCTACCTTGCTGTATTACTGTGTCGGCCTAAGGATGACGTCGGGCATGAACTTTATTCGCAGATATTATACAGGAGATGGCCGTCCTTCTGTGCTTCCAAGAAACCTCATGCACAATGAATGAGACCTCAAAGTAGGGAAAACCCCTGTTCTGAATGTAGTGTTGTATCTAGGTAAAAGGTCAGAACCTGTAAACTGTGACAACTGTAATGCGAGGAAGAATATAGGTCAAGGGTAATGATGTTATCGGGCCTGTATTATGGTCCCTATATGGAATATAACAGTACGCAAAGGTCAACTGTCAGCTCCAACAAGTCATGTGACAAAGAGACATGCCCCAGGCACCAAATGGCCAAGGCAGGAAAATGCCTACTTTCTAAAAGGGCATTTTCAGAATTGCAATTTAAAGTCCAAATGAACCACGAGAGAGGATTTCTCATTACAATTCCAAAGACACCAAACATGAAATGGTGACCTGCTCCCATTTGAATATTACAGCTTATTAAGTGTAATAAGCTAATCCCAATGTTATCCTGTGGTAGAGGTAGGCCTTGCAGTAGTAAACAAACACATTAAAAGCTTGTCACTGCCAGGGCATTAAAACTACAATGCAAATGCACCACTTTTTTAATACACTGCACTCTACCCTGTGGGTTGGCCACGGCTTGCCCTAGGGGTGTTTTATATGTATTAAAAAGGAGGACTTGAACCTGGCAAAGTTTTTTTTGCCATGTCAAAATTGCAGTTTAAAACAGCACTCACAGGCTTCAATGGCAGGCTGCAGACATGTTTAAAGGGCTACTTAAGTGGGTGGGAAATATGTGCTGCAGGTCCACTTGTAGTGTTTAATTTACAGGCCCTTGGTTCATGTAATACAACTTTACTATGGACTTGTAAGTAAATTAAACATGCCAATTGGAGATAAGCCAAAGTTATAGTTCTAAGGAGTGAGAACCTGCACTTTAGCACTGGGTTATCAGTGGTAAAGTGCTCCGAGTCCTGAGGCCAGCAAAAACAAGATTAACAAACATGGAGGAAGAAGGTAATACGTTTGGGGGAACACCACCCTGGCTGAAAGGTCTAACATTAGTTAATTAAGTATTGTTTTGACTGGTCCCATCTCTCAGATACAGTATTAGCATTTTAATCTGTCTATGACTTTCTATATAGGACATGTAGGCCCGCCACTGTAGGGTCATGTTAATAGTATTTGTCTACCTGTCCCACTTTTAAATAACATGCATATTACCTTGTATGCCACAAGGCCTCTATAAGGGTGACTTGCTGATATTTAAAAAGTAAGTCTTTATCATTCAAAAAGGTTTATTTTCACAGGTCATATTGCAGGTGTTGTACTGCAGCTGCTAGACTACACTTGCATAGGTCAGTAACCCTATTCGCACTACCGCTATAATGGATGTCAACATTTGCTATAAAGTCCAGCAATAAACAGCCAACTTCCTTCTTTTGCCACTCCTCACAACGTAAATATTCTCCATTTTTTCTGTTGAGATTACTTTTAAGCAATGTTCTAGACATGTGCATGGATGGTGGTTATTGTTATCAAAGTACATGTTATGCACCACCTTTATTATTGTTTTTTCTTGCTACTATCTTTTCCATGTATCTTCATCAGTAGATTTGCAATTCCCTTATGATGGTTTAAATTTAACTTACTTACAGTATGTGAGCTCTGATTGCCAGATGCATCTTTAGCCCCACTTAAAAGACACATCATTTTTGACGGCCTTACAGGATGTGTTTCAGCAGAACCGCTGGCCAAACTAAAAACTGCAGGCTGATAGCAAGAGTGAGTGTGGGGTGGTCACTGCCCTCTGCTTTGGAAGGCGTAGTGGATCCACGACTCCAATGCCTCAATAGAGTATCGGCTGATACAATGACGGATAATGAGCCATCCGCTGGGTCTCTCTGCCTGCTTTTGAGGGTTCTTTGCAGGTGAGGCAGATGCGAGGGCCCCCCTCCTGGGCGGGAGCTCCTGGGTGGGCAAATTTGCCACAGGTGCAGTGCTGGCCCTGGGACCTGATATACAACTGAGGGTGAATGTCCCCCAGTGGAGGACATAATAATCATGTGTAGGCTGTGCACTCCACGTCCTAGCCCTATGCACGTGCCAGCTGGGTGTGAGCCGAAGCTGGGATGGTAGGATTTCCTTGGCCCTGCACGTGAGCAAGCTGCACTGAGGTGGCACCCGCAGTGTTGTTCTTGCTTTGGCTTGTGGTCCTGGCGCTGGGCCTCTGTCTCCACGCCCTGGGCCCCCAGTAACCAGGTGAATGCTGAGGAGTCCCAGAGCTGCTCCTCCATCCAATTGCAGACTGGAGGCCGTTCTTCCCTGAGCCTGTGGTTGATGGTCCTTAGTCTCCCTGGGGTGTTGCAGAGGGTCTTTTCCAAAATTGCTTGCCGAATGGTTATGGAGGCTTGCTTGATTTGTGGCATATGGAAGTGGACCCCATGTTCTTGCTAGTGAATACAGTACTCTCACCCTCCCTTTTTAATTGGTTGGACTCTCCTGCATTGCCTTTATTGTGGGCCTGCAAGTGAATTAGCCAAGGAAATAAAAATAGGACCCATTTTCTAGCACTATAAGAGACAGGCATGAGGTAGTGAGAGAGTGACCCATGGGGTAGGGGCAGCGAACCATTAACTGCCAACTAGTGCTCCTCCTCCGACACCCGCCCCTCTATCAATCCCCTCCAACAAACGTGGCCAACACCCCGGGATAATTTTGCTGCCATGGCTGCAACTAAGGGCAAAAGGGATCACTCATTGCGAGACATGCTTACCAAATCTACGGGGGAAGCAACAGGAGATAAACTCAATGGCAGGCATGGAGACTTTACCTGAGGCTGGGGATGCTGAGAGCCCAGTCATCTGCACGGTCTTGAAAGCTTTGCTCCCATTCCTGCTTGAAGACCTACAGGTGGTCAAATATGTCCTCTCCTCCGACCTACATGAGATCCGCCGGGATATGAATGAAGTGGGGGAAAAAGGCCGCCACCTTGGAGAATAGAGACACAGGACTGGACGAGGGGGTCTATGGACTGCAACAAGAGGTGCTCTGTTTTCAAGAACAAAACATTGACCTCCAAGACCACATCAAAAACCTAGAAAACAGTTCTATACGGAACAACATCAAGATCCAGGGATTTCCAATTGCTGCAGGATAGACTAAATTGGAGGAATATGTGACTTTAGTGTTCTGCCACATCCTGCGGTCCACAGCCGATATTGAGATCAAGCTAGATCGCTGCCACTAAGTTGGCCCACTGAGACCAGCAAATAACCTACTGGCAGACATCCTTGTCTGTGTTCATGATTTCCAAATGAAAAAATCCATTCTGCATCAAGTCTGGGATGTCCAGCCAATCCAATTTAAGGGGCATGGGCCTCTACTATAGCAGGATCTGGCGATGATTGCATTGCAAAAATGCAGCAATTTTTGCCCAGTTACAACCCACATGAGGAATACTGACATCTCTTACTCCTGGGGCCATCCATTTCAGGTAATTTGTCTTTTAAATGAAAGTGTCCATCAGTAAAAATCCCACACTGAGGCCTTCTATGTACTTAGCATTAAATATCCTTCTCATGAGGCTCAACCTCCCAGCCCACAGGAACGTTTGGGACCCCACAGGCGTCGTGGCAACCCCACACAAATCTGGTCCTGATGATTTGTGCCCTAAAACTGAAGCATGAGAGAGGAGGGCTGTACTGAGTTAGCTGTCTGGAGACAACACTGAAGGTGATGACTCTGAGGGATCACTGATTTTGGGGCTCCACCACAGCAGGTGGGAAAGGTATTGGTGGGAACGGGCCATTGGGCTCCTTTGCACTGGTCTTCTGGTTCCACTAAAAAGGGAGGTGTTGCCATTCTCTTCTCAAAGGGCTTCCCAGGGAAAATCTTAGCTTCTGTAGATAAGGTTAGGTGAAGTCTCCTGGCACTCTATATCTCGAAAGGTTACCTTCAATTCACATTAGCAACTGTCTATACTCCCAACGAGAAGTAGGAGAGTTTCCTCACACACTCCTTGCCCTCCATGCTTCAGACCCCATACACAGCTATAGTGATAGGGGGTGACTTGAATCTAGTCATGGATTCGGACTTGGACCACTCCAGCCAGCGCTCCAATCAGGCCTGGGCCTTTTCACCCGCTGGCCTGTGTTGGATCGCAGACTGCGGCCTGTACGACATGTGCCATTGACTGCACCCAACTCCTAAAAAATATTCATTGTATTCTGCCGCTGAGAAGACATATGCATGTAATAACCATTTATTAGTTATACCGACCCTTCTATATTTCATCTCTGATGCAACTATTGACCCATGTTCACTCTTGGTCCATGCACCTATTTCTTTGATGATCCGACTCCCTAACTCCTAACCTCCTTCCTCCCACTGGCAACTGTGAGACACTATGCTGCAGTCTCAGTCGACTGTCAAAACAATTCAAACAGTGATCAAGAATTCTAAAACCAAGAAACGATACAGGGGAGACTTCTCTGGCATCGGTCTGGGAGGCCTTAAAATTGGTGGTATAAGTGTGGAGAAGTGTGGCTCACTGGTTAGAAGCGGCAGACCCTGAAGCAGAAGTCGGCCCGGGACCAGGGTTCAATTCCCGACGCGGCAGGGTCTTGGGTCAATGTCCGCGGACTCGATAATTCACGCCTAGGTGCCTACGCTAACCATGGGTCCCACTCGGCAACTCTGGGCATTAGCTTGCTTAATCTCCACAATGGCCCTAGCAGCGCCGGGGATGCCTGGCTTCACCTTGGGGGTGCCCTCTCAGAGGGAAAGCCAGGACGGGTTCCCCAGCGGTATACAACGCCAGGACGCCAAATAACGAGGTAACAGTGCGCTTTACAAGTATGCTTACATTACATTACATAAGGAGAATGTATTGCTCTCTCCGCTGCCGAGAATCAACATTGTTGCGAAGACAAACAACAGATCCTTGAGAAAACAGTTACTGAATTAAAGCCATTAATAAAAGAACAGGAGCCCTTAGAGTTTGGAGAGAACCTGGCTCCAGCTTAAACGTCTGGACTTAGATGGGACTGAATACACTATGTTATGTCTTAAACACAAATTTTATCTCGGAAGCAAATGCTTGTCTCCTTAGCAAAATTCACAATAGCTCAATAAAGAGGAGGAGACCAGCTACAATGAGGCGACCGCATCAGCCTTTCAGGCCTTAAATGCTTCTCTATACACTTCCACAGATAGCCCTGTTGGATATTCCTTGGGATATCTCCATAATGTTGCTTTAACTTCTTTGCCTGCCGAGGAGGCTCTTGCCCTAGATCAACAAATTCACATGGAAGAAATAATATTGGCCATAGCATGTCTAAAACCACTCAAATCTTCTGGACCTAATGGCTTTAGTGCCCTGTTTTACAAGACCTTTTGCCAAGAATAAGCCCCCTTGCTCACGCAGTTACATAAACATTTTGCTGATCTGGGAACTCTAACTGATACTATGCTTGAAGCTGTCATTTCAGTAATCCCCAAACCTGTCAAGGACCCTGTCCATTTCGGGTCATATCGAACCATTTCTCTTTTAAACATGTATGCGAAGTTATTCTCTATTGTTCTGGCACATCGTCTTAACCAATTAATACCTGGCCTGATAGACCCCGATTAGTCTAGGTTTATAGCTTCTCACCAATGTGGTGATAACGCCAAGCGCTTACTCCATCTTGTAGATAAAGTACACCATTCGTGCAAAGAATCTCTGCTTCTCTCTATTAATGCAGAAAAAGCGTTTGACCGTGTCCACTGGCCCTACCTCTTTAACACTTTAAAGGCCTTTGGCATTGACCAGAGGTTTTGCAGTTGGATACAGGGTATCTAATGTGCTCCCCGAGCCTCAGCTAGTGTTAACATGGCTTTGTCTCCTCCATTTTTTCCATCTGGCGACGTGCCTGAGTTGTCCCTTATCCCCCCCCTTTGAATTGCTTTGTACGTGGAGCCTATGGCACTACAGCTTCAGAGCAATCCGTCCATCATAGGGATTCCCTTTGGGGATGCTCATCATGATTTCATTAGCCCATATGCTGATGATGTCATCTTGTCTTTTACAGAGCCTATTACTTTCCTTCCAGCCCTAGTTTAGCATGGTTTCTGGTTTTAAGGCTAGCATGCAGAAGTCCCAGATCCTGAATCTCACAGTCTCACCCACGAAAGAGGCTGCCTTGCATTGTCAGTTCCCTTTCAAATGGACTACTGGTGCTGCATCTACGAGGAGGAAATCTGTTGCCTGACTCCGCTGGAGAATCTTGGCAGAATTTGCTGCAGCGCTGGGCGAGCGCTCACTTCTTGGCCTGACATCGCGCTAATCGAGCGCTCCCTACCTGGGTACCTGGTCCCCCCTGCTGCCGCCTACAAACTCGCGGCCTCCGAGCGTGGGGACTACATCCCCCAGAGTCCCCGGCGGACACGCCCACACATGCCAGGTGACGCGCCCGGAGGCGCTTAAATCAAAGGCGCTTCCCCCACATCGCGGGACGCGCGCGGGCGGCGCCGGACTAAGCCCGGGCAAAGGGCGGGCCCTCTGTGGCCCTCGGTGACTGAGGTAGGCTGGGCTGGGCCCGGTTATTTACATTTGTTGTCCAGTATACGTCTGGTGGCTAAGACGAAGCAATACCTCGTGAAGTTAAAGAGCTGTTCTCCGCTCCATTGACACTGATTGTAAGCTAGTCTCAGTCGAATCTCCAATAACTAATCTATTTTATGGTTCTCGTATATTTTTAACACCTTGGCTGCTAGGGGTTTTCCCGCTGGGTGCTGGATTCTTTGAGATGACATTGTTTGTGACAAAGCCAGCTCGTCATAAGCACAGGGCAGGTAAAGCCCATGACGAGCTGGCTTTGTCATCAGCACTGAAGGGGTTAAACCCCACTCTTTTTGGAAGAACATTACTTTATAAACAACGTATTGTGGGAATTTTCTGCAGAAGATGACCAAAAAACTCTGCTCTGGGAGATTAGTGGGGGGTAGAACCTGTGCTAAAACAAAATCTAATCCTCTGCGAAATAAATCAGTGAATATTCACTTATTAAAGGGACAATGTCAGCTTTTTGAGTTATGGGAAAAACCTGTGGATAAGAATGCAACTGCCGCTGGGAAGGAAGCTTTATCCTCTGTTATTCAGGAGGGCCATAATCAAGTTGTTGATAATACGACACCCCTCTCCTTGATGTTAGAGCCTCCCCAAGCGGAAATCATTGCGAGCTCCTGCCTTGTGCTTTCCGAAGAGGTTGGGGATATTAAGCCTCTCGCTCTTTCCATGGAAGGAAAACAAGCGAACAATCCATCAGCTCCTCAAGCTTCTTCCCCGAATGTTCGGGAAGGTGAGGACTCCTCACTGCTCTCCATTGACCTTGAACTTTGCGGCCGTTATGTGAAGACAGCTAGTCTGGAGGCTCCAGAAATTAGTAAGCCTCCTGGGGGTGCTACTCCATCGGGGCTATTGTTATATAGCAGTACTCCTTCCTTAAATAGACAGGATATGTCCAACCTGTTAAATGCTTCCAGGAGCCCGGTTCTCAACCTTTCCGGAATTTGTCCTCCTGTTGGGACAGGCGATAAACCTATATTGGAATCTCTGATTGCTCTGGAACATTTGCTAGCCTCCATACTATTTCTTTTGGGGAAATTTGTAGGTAGTTCTGATTGCATCTTGGACTCTGTTACTCAAATACTGAAGACTCTGCTACAAAAAGCCCCTGAAACGAGGAGTGTTCCCTCCCCCACGGCCGATACTAGCTTGACAAAGGGGAAAACAAATGTGCGCATAGAGAAGTCTGATATAAAGGCACCAGTATCAGTTCATGAAATCAATGCCATGGTCCTGCCTGTAACAGCCGCGTCCAATTGCGTAAATAACTCTGATCTGGAGATGGAGGAAGAAAATATATCTAGCTCCGGCTGTAAAGTGGTACAAGAACTATTCCCTATTTTCATCTCGGAAAATAAAAAAGAGCATTCTGAGGACAAGCAAGAAGTAAAGGAAAGAAACGGAAAACATAAAAATAATAAAGGGAACAAAAGGAAACCGGTCCGTAAATACAGGAAGAAAAGACAAAGGCGGATAATCTTCCAAAACTCTTTAGTCCTGACTGATAAGGAAGATAAAGCCACTGAACCAATCTTGATGGCCTCAAAGGTGGCTAGTGATTCCAGCCCTCCATATCGCGGAGCAGAGATTATCTGCCATACTTTGCCTACGACTATGGAAGATCCACCGCAAAATGATGGTCTTGGTTCAAATACCTCCCCAATGATGGAGATAAGGAGCTCTATTCAAGATAAACTCGGGTCTCTCAACCCTTTGGCCCCTCCCTTTTCTCTTGCAGCTGGGGTAGGCGATCATCCACTCCCTCCATTAGAGCCAAAAAATTCAACGTCTTATGTGGACACTTTTGTTTTGGATTTTCTACCCCTATTTGATGCAGATTTACCCTTAAACAGAGCATGGTTACTTAATTGCTTCAGTGATTTGGAAAGTCTCCACCTCATTCAATCAAGTGACATTGAGTTAGTCTCTTTGTTGGGTGGTGATAGTGTCTCACATATAAGGGTCAAATTTTATTCTAAAATTATTGTAAATTTGATTCTACAGCAAGCGGAGAATTTCCAATGTACAGGTATTGATGTCCTGCCTATTTTTAGCACTGGTAATATCCATTCTCCCCATAGGATGGCACAGAAGGGTGATAGACAAAATGAGGAACCCTCCCCATTTAAAGATCTAAAGATTTGGGTCTCAAAAGGGAAACGTTTGGTCTCCCAGGTAAGGCCACTTCCACTGACTCAGAACTCTTCTCTAACAGAGGACAATAATCGGTGGAAGTGGCTGCATAATGCCTTATCTACTAAGACCTCAGATAACCCCAAATTGTTTCATCATCTTTAACAATCAATTGAAAATCATTTCTTGGAATGCAGGTGGGATACATAGTAGTCCAGAGAAACTTGAGTTTCTATTCTCGCTAGGAGCAAATGTGATTTGCATCCAAGAAACTTGGTGCACCGATAAGATTGATGTCAGGAAGGACTACTATGTGTTGGAAGCGCCGGCTGCTCCATCCAAGAAAGGTCATGCCAAAGGGGAAATCGCTTGTTTATTATCTAATAAATTGCACTGGAGATTCTCCCACTATATTGACCCAAGTAACCTCTTTCAAGCTATAACAATAGCAAATCTCCCTGCCTATCTAAAGAAGCCCTCTGTTGTAATTATTAATGTGTATATTCCTCCAGAAGAGCGTTTTAACGGTTTATTGAAGCATGTAATCCAATATATTGGTCAGATTAAAAATACCTCGCCTCCACCAGAAGTTATCCTAGTAGGAGATTTGAACTGCAAAATTTCTAATACTAGTCTGAATCTCTTCAGAAATAAATCCAAAGAAGAGGCGCACTTTATACCACAACCCCTCTTTCCAGATAAAATAGCAACCAATAAAAGAGGGAAGATTCTGCTGGAAGAATTATCGGCAGTTGAAGGACTTATTTTAAACGGGAGATTCCCCTCTGATATGCCTGCGGCATTTACTCATAAGTCCCCCTTTAGGGGCTCTATTCTTGATTATGCGATCTCGGACTATGACTTTTTCCCTTGCATCCAGGATCTCATGATAGTCCCCACGACTTTGAGTGATCATAACATAATCCTTTTAACTATCTCTCTAAAACCTCCGCCTACTGCGTCATGGTCCCTTAATAGTAATGACGCTACTTTCCATGCATCCTCTGGCAGATGTTTTTGGAACCCAACTGCCATTACTGGTGTGCATGCCAATCTATGTAAAACCATATTAGAACTAAATGACTGGCATGGTTTGGAAATAATTAATTTTGAAAAATTTTGCGGAACATCATCCTAGATGTAAAAAAGGTTAGCTGTCCTGTGAAAAGGGTAGTTTTTCCTAGTGCATTGCGCATCCTGAATAAGGAAATAAATAAATTAGTCAGAGAGCAATTCCTAGGTAGATCAGGTGAACGGGAAAAAGAAATATCTAGGTTAAAAAGAAAGAGACTTAGACTAAAAGCGAAAATAAAAAAGGAGAAGGAAGACACAGTTTGGATTAACCTGAGGGAGTCAGTTGCGCATGGCAAGATTAGAGAATTTTGGTCCATAATTGGGAAGGGATGTGGCACTAGATTAAGTCCTTGCCCCATTCTTATAGCTGAAGAGGTATGGACCTCTTACATTCGGGACCTTTATGCAGGGAATGGCATTTCGGCTGATGATAGTGCTCCTGATTTAACATCTGAAGGACCGATTAAGTATCCCACAGAGGAAACAATAGAAATGGCCATAAAGAATATGCGCTCCTCCGGCGCAATGGGTCCTGACGAACTCCCCATGACGGTTTTGAAGCAGGAACCCTCTCTGTGGAGTAAAATTCTTTACCCATTGTTTAAATCCTGTTTTGATTCTAAAAAGGTACCCGCATCCTGGAGGGGAAGTATTCTGGTCCCTATTTTCAAGAAGGGAACTAGGGATAACCCCAGTAATTATCGTCTGATAGCTCTCCTCGACGCAGTCGGAAAGGTTTTTGCGAAATGTCTTTTGAATTTACTTTCCGACTGGGTTGAGGAGAACAACATTCTGCCACTCGAACAAACTGGATTCCGTAGGGAGCACGGCACCCTAGACAACCTCACCACCCTACAGGTGATAACGGATAAATACACGCAGGTGGGAGGGGGGGTGGTGTACGCTGCTTTTATCGATTTCTCCACGGCGTTCGATAAAGTGGATCGTAGATCGCTGTGGAGAATATTAGCAGCTCTCGGTGTACCAGCTTACTTATTAGATCTTGTTCGTACACTTCATACAGATACCTGGTGCAGTGTTCTTCAAGGGGGCGAAAGGGGTCTCTCCCACCGAATCCCATCTTTGAACGGCCTCAAACAAGGCTGTCTTTTGGCTCCTCTCTTGTTTTCCTTATATACTGTAGACCTGCCTGCTGCCTTGTCTGTCTGTGAGGGTATTGCTCCAGTGATAGGGGGGGGCCCTATCTCTTGTTTGATGTATGCCAATGATATTCTTGTTCTAGATTTAACTCCCAAAGGTCTCGCAAATCGGCTGCAAGCTCTTCATGCTTTTGCTGTTTCCCATTTCATGAAGATTAATATATCTAAAAGCAAAATTATGTGCATAGCCGGGAAAAAGAAGTGCTGCTCTGAAAATTTTGGATGGTATATCGGTGGCCAAAAACTAGAGGTTGTTAAATCTTACACTTTTTTGGGGAAAATCATTGCGGCTAATCTGAGTGAGAGGCCTCACATCGAACATAGCTCACGGAAAGCCCTCGCCCATGGCAAAGGTCTAAATTCCCTTTATCTTGCCTCCGGAAAAAGGCACTTCGCCTGTTTGCTGGAGGTCTATAGGGCTAAGATCCCCGCTACGATACTATATGGTATCAAACTTATAGAGTTGAAACATTGGGACTTTTGTCATAAAATTGAAGGGAAACTCTTAAGATCTTTATCTTCCCTAAATACCGCATGCTCTCTGGCTGCTTATAGGCTCGATTTTGGTCTCAGGAGCAGCTGGGTACAGGGACTATGTGCCCTGGTAAGATGGGTGGTTTGCCTGGCTAGAGGTGAACCGGGAACGATGAGAGCCCTCCTTAAAAATGAATTATTGGGCAATTTTAAAGAGTTTTCACAACTTGTAAGGAACTTTAGAAGAGCTGTGACTCTCTTAAAGTTAGATGAAAGTGTTTTGTTTTTGCACTCACCAACTCAGCTAAAACTCCTGTTAAAACAGGCTTCGTGGGAACTATGCTTTCTGACAGATAAGAATACAATACAAGGAAAGTGGGTTGTGATCTTCTCCTTAATTCGTATGTCATTAAGCTGGCCCAACCCTATGCTATTTGGAATTTGCCACATGGCATTCGGAGATTATGGTTCCTTTTACGTTATGACCTACTACCCTTAAACTTACTTTCATCCAAATGTTATGGATCGTCTCAAATGTGCAATCTCTGTAATCTGAGTATCCAGGACCGTATGCATGTCTTGTTGATCTGCCCTGCACTCCGTACATTGCGCCTCAAATGGTTAAAACCTATATGTCTCCGTTTAGGTATCTCTAATGTGAATATTTTTATTCAATCCTTATATTGGCCTCCCAATGAAATGTTCTGCTTTCATATTTTTAACTTTTTTAAAGGTTTTTTAGCTATTTATTAATATGTTATTGGAGTGGACTGACATTGCTCTTTGTTTGTATATTTGTCAATGGATGCTATTCGATTTAAATGTGTTTATTGAATGTTATTCTTTGGCATGTACTTGTTTTGTATTTGTAGTGTGATTTTTATGTGGCCCTCGATGAGAGCCAAAGCATAATAAAATTTAAAAAAAATTGAAATGACTACTGGTGCTGTTCCTTATTTACACATTTCCTTAGCCTGAACTGTTTCTAATACTGCAGCTACCACTATGCATCTCTTGTCACCCAAACGCACAAAGATTTGTCATCGTGGACTTACCTCAGTCTTTTCTGCTTTCCGGCAAATTGCAGCAGTTAAAATGATAATTCTTCCTCGCATCCTGTATGTATTCAAGACTTTACCCTTGGCCCCTCCGTCTAACACCATCCACTCTCTTCAATTGGACATCAACAAATGTATTTGGGCTGGAAACACGCCCCGCCTTCAGAAACATCTTATTTATCAATTAAAGCGCGATGGAGGGCTTGCAGCTACTTAGTTATTATCAGACTTTTAGTGGAGTGGAACTAGCAACTGGTCCTTAACCCCTTCGAGGCTATTGACGAGCTGGGCTCGTCATCGCGCTTACCTGTCGTGCGCGGATGACAAGGCCAGCTCGTCACGTAACGCGGTAATTTCAAATCTGCCGCGCACAGCGGGAAAAGCCGCCGCAGCGATGCGGTTAATGGATCAAGCCGTGGTGTGTGCATAAACATGGAAAGAGATTTGGCTCCCCCGTAAGCACAGATCCTGGGGTCTTTATTCCTCATCAGTAACAAGTCCCACACTCAGGGTCTGGGACACCATTGCAGTTAAGTCAGGCTTGACCACATCCCTGTACTTGATGTATCCCCTTTTTAGGTCGAGGTAATATCCGGTCTGCCGAAGGCAGAACCGGAAGTACCGAGATCTTATGTTGCTTAGATGGCTATTTCTCCCGCCTCCTCTTTTTGCCTCTCCTCTATTGGCTGGCTCCCTAAACGTAGGCCAGCCATTGGAGGAGAGAGCCGTCCCTCCAAATAGGCTCCGTCTTTTTCAGATTCGGGGGCGTGTTCCTTGCTGTTCTTTCCACTTTTTTTCCACGCCTCTTTTGAACAGCAGAACACGCCCCCGAATCTGAAAATGCCGGCGCTTTTCTTTATGCCATTTCCGCCGAGTCCTCGCCCCTGCTGCTGCATTTCTGCAACAGAGCTCGCAATGGCCGGGGAGTTAGGCGCAGGCAGCCCGGCCCGGACAGAAGACACGCACAGGATCGCAGGTACGGAGCGGGAGCCAGAGCGCACAAGCAGCAGCCCTACTACACCCCGTCCTGCAGCTCGCACAGCCTGCACTCCCCATGGCCACCAGCGCCGTGCTGAGCCGGAAAGCACCCTGCCTCCGGCCCGAACCCATCACCCACCCCCCCCTTTTCATTTCAATGCGAGCCTGCTTTTTACCCCCTGCATCGGTGAAGGAGGCTACCGGAATACTTCAAGATACACCCTGCAGTACCTCCCTTTGTCCCAAGAGGGCCGGGCCGGAGCAGTGAATCAACCTTGAGGTGAGTCTGGGTCCCGGTTCTTACTCGGTAGCAGCTGGAGGCACACGCGAGAGAGAAGGGCTTCTCCCCCATTTAACACCATGGGGCAGGAAGCTCTCCTTCTACACGCCCGCAAACCCACCCCAAACAGCAGTGGGGACTCGCACCATCACCCCAGTGCACCCGCGTCACTCTCAGTATGCTGGTCATGGTTCCGATGCTGACCGGTTCTCAAGGTACTCCACAGGCTGTCGGACGGATCAGCTGGGCTCGACGCTTGCTCGCCGTCACTCAGGAGTTCCTGCTCCGCCTGGCCTCACACCAGCAGGAATTCTGCTCGCCTTCCTGGGCTGTCTCCTCCGCTGGGCCACCTTCAGTCGTGTTGGTCGCAGACCTGGTTCCAGCCCGATTCGGACGGTTACTCAGTGGGCTTGCTCGTCCCTGCTCCAATGTACTTCTAAATTTGCTGGACAAGAGTCTCGCTCACCAGGCTTGGCTTCTGACGGTTCTCCTTTTCAGACGGTGACACTGCCTATTCCAAGGTAACAGATGAGCGTCTGCAGGAGTTGGGGGGACCCCTCGTCGGATCTGGGGCCCGGGGGCGTCCAGCAGCACTGCACGGGCCGGGTGGCTCTCCGACGCGGCTGCCGCAGGAGCCGGGTGGGTGCCCAGCGTCACCGTTCGTTTCTCTGCTTTGTTGTTCGCCCCTGTCTCTTGTTCTGTCTTGTGCAGTGTTGTTGGCCTGTCCGTTTGTGTGCGCATAAGCCTCTGTCTCACTGGCGTTGTCAGCCTGTCCCTCTTGTGTCACTCTGTATTTGTCTAATGCTGTCTGTCTGCTTGTATTGCTCATCAGCCCCTGTATGTATGTCTGTCCTTTGTGTTGGTCTCTCTTGCCTCCTGACTGTCATACTGATCATGTCTGCATCGTTGGCCAGCTTGTGTTTTTGCTTGTCAGTCGCTCGTTGTGTGTCAGCATCTCTTGTGTGTCAGTCTGCCTTTCTGGTGCAGCTCCTGTGTGTGTGTGTGTGTGTGTGTGTGTCAGTCTGATCTCTCGTGTGTCTGTCTGTCGTCAGTTTGTGTCTCCAGTTAAAGGGTTGGTTTGTGGGCACAGGGCGAGGGTCACCTTCCTTAGATACATGAAACCACTCCTACTGTTTAAAGCGCAGAGAGAAGGTTGAGTGTGCTGTGGCGCTATATAAAGAATTGTCACAGTGATGAGCATCGCCCCTCAGACCTGCAGTTGGCACTCTGTCTTCCTGACAGGTGCAGTGCCCACTGGATCGGCGCAAGGCGTGCCGCAGTTCCACTGGGCGGTGTAAAAATGCAGCTCTACCATTACCCAGGGCTGTGCTGCCCTGGCACCGTGCCATGCGGTGCCAGCGCCCGCCATGCTCGGGCAGATGGTCCGCACAAAGGGGCAGTCATGGTTCCGCAGCACCGCCCCCACCGCAGTTATTTAGGCTCCGGCCCTCACTCTGTCTTTGCCAAGGGGCTGTGGCATGGTGCCAGCCAAGGCTTCGAGACCAGGACACATCCTAGTGTCGCTGCTGTTCACAGGAGTCACTGTGAAGCTCAAAGCCTGCCAATTGTTCGGCTTCTTGGCGCTGTCCTGCTTGTCATCAGGTGGGACCCGCACTTTCCAGGCTCGGAGTGATGCTTCACACCCCTTCCCGCCCATGGCTTGGGTGGCACCCGCCCTCGTTTTCTAAGGATAGTGCCTAGTTTGAGGCATCATATTCCCTTGTCATTTCTTCATTGTATAATTTATAAATGGCACACATCCCTGGCGGTACCTAGCAGCGTGGCTGTGTCCTAGAAAGCAACAGGTGAATGGCATGTCTCTCTGCTGGTGGAGGGGTGGGGGGGGGGTTGGCTGAGGGCGTTGTCCGGGCAAGTGTTTATCTGGCCCTTCTTGCCCCCTCATGAGTACGTATCCTCCCCCAACAGTTCAGGCGTCTAGCGCTTAAATGGATAATGGGATTAGCACATCTCGGCCGAGGCGGTTTTAGCCGGATGTCAGTCTCCTTAGAGGGTGGGGGTCATGCAGTCCTTGAACTGGGAGGCGATAGTTCTTAAGAGCGCTTGATTATGCCACTCAACTGCTTTCTAAATGCTCCAGAACAGCGAGACATAAAGGGGTCTACCCAGGATCACACAGACTGTTCAAGCCTGGACGCCGGGATTAAGACTTTCGAGGCATTTTATTTGTTGAATATAATGCCATGTCTCGTTCAGGTGCAGTAAAACATATAGTAGATTTGTGTTGATAGATGGGATGGTCGGTCCTGGTCGCTTTTTAGCTTCTTTGACATTTTGCAGCTTTTTAAAAGTAATATACGGACTGTGGTTGTGTATTCATGATATGGTTGTGATAGTATGAACGAACATTGTCTACGTTTTGCAGTCTATGTATGTGCCCTTTTGCACTGGCTGCCTTTTCAGCAAAGCACTGGACAGGGACCTCTGCGTCGAGTGGTTTCTAAAGAATCTCTAATAACCACAGTTGGCACTCTTCACCCTCCCCTTCTCTTAACCCTCACCGAAACCCCCTCTCTCAAGGCGCCCTGGCTCTTCTATTTACCTTTGTGATCCGTTTTAGGTCTGGCTGTAGCCATACCACATGAACTTACCAAACGTAAGTAATGTAAAGGCACTTGTGACCTGCTATCTTCATCCATTGGTCTGTTTTTGTCATTTACATCTTTGTTCCGCCCAATACAGCACAGGGCAATGGGCAGCTCACTCCAGGCATTGGATAACTTCGCTTTGAGTGACGGTGTAAATGCAATAGGTCATGCATTTGCGAGCTATTAAGCTATTGGCATTGTAAATGACAATGCCATTTATTTAACGATTAAGCTATTGGCAATGTAAATGACAATGCCATTTATTTATGATTTTAAAAACAAATCATGAGCAATGCCAATAGCTCTACCTTTAATAATGCCGAGACCATTGCACTGTAAATGCTTGTTGCCAATTCTGGTTTTGCTCCTAGAATGAGCCAGGGACAGTTTCGACGATGGATAGACAGAGGCCGCAAGTGGGTGGGCTCCCTTTTTGACATACACAGATTCATCCCCTTTACCCAATTTAAATCAGACTATTCCCTGACTGACTCAGACTACATCTGCTATCTACAATTGCAAGACTGGGTGATGAGCTCAATGATGCAGCGTGACACACTGCAACACATTTAACAGATTACGGAGCTCTCAAGGGATCTCTCAAAGTATATATTACCAGCACTTAGCCCAGCAAGACACGTTTCGGTGCTTTGCCTTTCTCAAATGCCACAAGCTGTTTTCAACTCTGTGCACTACACATCATTGGCTGAAATACAATATTGAATATTTTCATTTGTCGACCCTTGGCCAATGAGAGGGCCAATTCACACAATGTCTGTTTTACACACTCCTGTCCCTCTGACATCGCTGCTTCATCCATGCTCTGATGAATCTGTTTACGGGCTATAATGCCCAATTGATATTCCAGCCCGATGGGCTGACTACGATGCACGTAACATTGTCATGTAGACAGGAATAGTCACTGATTTACATTTTTTAATGAAGAAAGGTCCCCTCAAAACATTTAACTTCAATAGTCCTTTCATCTCCATATCGAGTAAGCCAAATAGTGCACACAAGTAACCCCTTGCCTCAGGCCACTGCTTGTAAACACTGGAAACTCCCCTAGGTGTCGGGCAAATGGTTCGACATCCTCAAGTTTATATCACTTCCGACCTCAAACCTGGTTGACGGAGACTCAAGTCAGCGGCATTGCTAGTGATGTGCAATATCTTAGTTTCCAAAGAAGTTACACACAGCCGCTCCACTCAGGACGGGTGCATCCGTTCACGAGGTGGGAACTCATGTGGCACACAGCAACACATTTCACAGATTACGGAGCACTCACGGGGTCTTTCATAGGATTTATTGGCAGCAGTTATCCCAGCATGAAGTGTTTCATCATTTTGCATTTGTCAAATGCCACAAGCTGCTTCAACCTCTGTGCACCACACATCATTGGATGAAATACTGTATTTACAATTCTCATTGGTCAACCCTTGGTCAATGAGTGTACTGATTCAAATAAGGTTAGGTACACTTAATGCTTACCTTTAATAATTACCAAAATACTTACATTTACTGTAAAAAACATTACTACGAGTATGCATTTAACATTCATGCTTTTACTATGAAATTTGTTGAAAAGGCATCCGTGATAAAAGTATACTCATTGTAAAAGAATTTATCGTAAAACTTGCATTGTAAAGACGTTGTTGTAATACCTTCGTCATAAAGACATCTCATTGTTTAGCCTTCATAGTAAAGGCTGTTTCCCCCTAAGGAAGAGCCTAAACAGAGGCTTAAATCCTTTCAGGATTGTGTCTTGGACGCAATTGAACCCCTGATGACAATCTTTGAAATAATCAAAGGTGCTTATCTCAATGAGAATCCAGAGGATTCAAAGGAATCACGCTAGAGGGTTCAAAGACCCATTTGCCTATTGGGCAATGTTAGTACAGCACTATCAAATGAAAGGAGGGAGAGTATACTATTTAAAATTGATCCTAAAGTATTTGAACTGGCAAGTAAGAAAGGGGGTCCTTCCTCTCAAGATCATTATTTTGGAAAAGACTTTCAATACAGAAATCCCAGAAGGATATCAAAAAGGTTTTCGCAGACAGAGTTTTTAGTAGGGCCGGGAGAGCGAGGGGTCGGTTCCTCGGCCGAGGACAAACTGGGTCAAGACCCTACTTGGGGTGTGGTGCAGGGTATGGATCCCATCAGGGATTTTATCCCCATGAACAGAGGTTTCAAGGCAGATCTTCCAAAGGAGATAGGAGACAAAGAGGAATTTCAGCAGATATGAATTTCAAAAGACCTAGTAAAGGTGGGTGTCAGGCTGACCTTGTTTTGTCGGAACAGGAAGTTGGTGAACCACGATTCCCGGGTTCTTGAGACTGTTAAAGCATGCCAACTGGAGTTTATAGATATACCTGCACAGATGAGGACACCTCTGGAAATTAAATTCACAGAGGCAGATACAAGGTTCGTTACACAAGAGGTAAAGGATTCACTGGCAAAGGAAGCCATAGAGGAGGTCACAGACGGTTCTCTAGGGTTCATCAGCATTATATTTTTGTGGAAGAAAAAAGATAAAGGTATGCGACTAGTAATAAACTTGTAGGAGTTGAACGAGTGGGTTGGATATCATCTCTTCAAGATGGAGGGGATTCATCTGTTAAAAGATGTGTTAAATAAAGGAGATTGGCTAACAAGGTTAGAAATGAAGGATGTGTATTTGACTGTCCCGATTTGGGATCACATCAGAGATACCTTCAGTTCAGATGGATGGGGAAGTTATGGCAATTCAGAAGTTTCCCATTTGGTCTTTCCTCAGCACCTTGGTGCTTTATGAAGGGCTTCATCCAGAAGCAGCATGGCTATGAACAAGAGGAGTAAGGTTAATTATTTAGCTGGGTGACATTTTAATAATGGGTCAGGACAAGTAAGTCGTTTTGAGACATACGTAGATGGCTATGGAATTGCTAGAATGTTTGGGCTTTGTGATAAACAGAGAGAAATCATCTTTGATTCCAAGTCGGGAAACTCAGTTTCTGGGTTTTGTCGTGGACATAGTTTAGGCAGAAATGAAGTTACAGAGGGAGAAGTTAAAGAAGTTACAAAAGGACTTGAGGAAGGTGTTAGGAATTAAGGTGATGCCATTGAGGGTTTTTGTAAGGATTCTAGGTCTGTTATCCTCTACGATTCAGGCAATATTCCCTAAACCACTTTACTATCAGGTCCTGGAGCGATTGAAAATGAGGAGATTGTGAATCAGTTAGTCATATTCTCAGATAATAATACTAGATCAGGAGTCGAAGAATGAGATAGAATGGTGGCTCAGGAATGTGAAGCATGGAATGCCAGGGCTATTTTCGGAATAGACCCAGAGGTTGTGATAGAGTCAGATGTGAGTTTGGAAGGATGGGGAGCAAGATGTGGGAGGTTATCTACAAGTGGACGTTGGACAGTTCAAGAGAAGAGGATACCTGTCAATTGTTTGAAATTGTTAGCAGGTTCATTTACAATATGTTGTTTTACCCAGGTAATGATGTAATGGTTTGCATGGACAATGTGTCAGCAGTGAGATATGTCAACAAGATGGGAGACCAACGATCAAAGGGCCTACCATCTTTGGCAAAAGACTTTTGGCAATACTGTTTGAGCAAGGGAATTTCAGTTGTTGAGGAGCATATTGCTGGTCTAAGCAATGGTGTGGCAGATTGTTTTTTGAAGAATTCCGAAGTTTCAAGCCACTGGAGTCTAAACAGAGAGACATTTCTGGGGATTCACGAGAAATGGGGACGTTTATGCATAGATCTTTTTGCAGACAGGCTGAACACACAGATGAGAAGGTCAATTAGCTGGAGATCAGACCCAGTACCTTTGGGAGGGGATGCTTTCCTACATGATTGGACGGTATTAGCACCTTATGATTTCCCTCCGTTTGCAATGTTGCATAGTGTTCTGCTGCAGATGCGCAAACAAAGGGAATCAGTGGAGGTCATAACTCTAATTTGGAGGTCACGAGCTTGATCCAAATCATATTTGAAATTTCAATAGATTACCCAGTGTTGATACCGAGATTCAGAGAAGTATTTCTAGGACCATGAGGGGAGTATTTACAGTCTGGTAGAATAAAGGACTTCTGGACTTGATGGCATGGAGGATTTCAGGAGAAAGTGGGAAATACAGTGACTTTTGGCAGAGCTTTCAGACTCACATCAGAGTCCTAGGTATCAGGAACCAGAAAGGCATATATACATTGGCTTGGCATAGATGTTTTTGTGTGTAGATGACGGAATTTGTATCCCGTTGCAACAGATATAGTTCACATAGTTAATTATTTAACTGAATTGTTTGGAACAGGACTATCGTACAGAACAGTGAATGTCTATAGGTCAGCTGTAGTCACAGTTCATTCTTTAATAAATGGCGTGTTTGTCGGTCAGAATTTACTGAGTAAGAAAATGATGCATAGTAAGAGGGTGTTGAACCCGCCTATGGCAAATTATACTTCATTATGGGATGTTAGATAGGTGTTAGAGGTCTTAGTTAGATAGGGTGATAATTTTAATCTGACTCTAAAACGGATTTCTTGGAAACACTGATGTTCTAATTTGTTTGGTATAATTTAGTGGGGCACAAGATGTGAGAGCTCTGGATCTTGCAAGTAGGGCCTATCAGATACAAGGTGTTAGTTTTTTCATTAAGAATGGAGCGAAAACCTTATTAAAGACTATATTCTAACCATATTTTGAGTCAAATGAAAGTCTATGAGGCATATTGAGAATAAAGTGGCGGAGCGCAGGTTAGCTCCAAAATAGCTAAAGCCATGCTCCGTCACTTTACAAATGCAGAGATGCACTGTATTTACAATAAGACAGTGCACCCCTACATTTCTCCCTATGCTGGTGCTTAATTAAGCTGACTAGCGCCAACACATTCACTCTTTGCAAAATAATGCAAGGGTGCCTGTGTTAATGGATGATTGTTTATGTGCAGGAAGGTGTCCCTTCCTGCACCTAAGCAATCCAGAATGGCGATTTGAAACTTCTATGTGTGCTGCATTGTGCAGCACACATAGAAGTTGCAAATTGTAATTTGTTTAATGATTATTTATGCAGAAAGGAATTCCTTCCTGGACATAAACAAACATTCATGGCAATTTGCTATATCTATGTGTGCTGCACAATGCAGAACAGATAGAAAGAGCAAAAATGAGGAGAAATAAAGCATTTCTCCTCGTATTACCATGTTAAGACTAGGTTTTCCCTGGTCTTAATTTTGGCCCTGGCATCTATTTATGCCACGCTTGCCAATAGGGGGCAGCATCAAAATCAACACCTATTTCCCACCCCTTTCACACTAAATATAGCATGAAAGGGTGACTTATTTACAAGGCGGTGTTAAGCCACAATCAGGGGCTTAATACCACCTTGTAAATAAGGCGAAGCCCCTGTCACCACAGGTACGTCATAAAAAGTGACGTTCCTGTGGTGATAGGACTTGTAAATATGCCCCTCTGTGTGGTAAAGTGTTTAAAAGAGTATGAAAGACTGAGCATTTGAGGAATATTGTTGCACAGTTATTACTTTCCTGCAGGTGGCCTCATAGGGCAGTTGCACCACCAACTTTGGCAAGATGGGTGAAAGAGGTGATGAGAGAGGCAGGTGTGGATGTGTGTAGATTTGAAGCACATTGACTTAGGGGTGCATTAGCATCAGAAGGTGCTACTATAAGCCTGTTGTGAATGCAATTGACAATGCTTTAATTGCACTTTAACCTTGCATAATATTAGCCTCCATGTCCTGACATAAAATGTAGATTTTCTACAGCCTGGTGGGCAGAAAATCTAGATTTTATTAAAGACATGGTGGCTAAGATTAGCCCACCACATTAATAACCCACCCTGAAAATACACTCCAAACAAGATAATCATAGTCTAGATATCATCGAACAAGAAATAAAATATGTCCAAAACCGAGACAGATCACATTTAAACCACTTAACAAAATTAAAGTAAAAATACAATAAAACCATAAGCAACAAAGCACATCTCATTGTCCAAAGACACAAATGTATCTCCTTTTGTGAATGGTATAAATCTGGGAGAATACTGGACTCTTTTCTGAAACAAACACAAGGTAGGTCCATCACAACCTCCATTACCAATTAATACGGCACTCCCTCAACTAAAGCGAAAGATGTTCTCTCCACCTTTGAAAACCTCTATGGCAAACACTACTCCAAATGTAACAACACCCTCTAGGTGGCCTGCCTAAAGTACCATAATGAGATCCCATCACCAAAATAGACAATGTAACTAAAACCATACTTAAAAAACCCATTGCACAATGTGAAATTACAAACGCAGTCTATACTCAAAGCCGGTAAGGCACCAGACCCTGACGGCTTCCTCTCCTCCTTTTATCAAACCTGGGAACAGCCCCTTATCACTCTCTTAGAGGATCTCTTTTCCTACCTTTCCTCCACTGGAACGGTCATTGATACTGCTGCAGAAACCACCCTAGTAGTCAACCCTAAAGAAAGTGAAGAACCTTTCAATCCCAAAAACTACCACCCAAATTCCATAATAAATATTGACTGCAAAATGTAGCTGAAAATCATTGCAATTAGGTTGTAACTCATCCTCAGAACAATAATTAATCTATCACAATTGGGATCTATCAATGGCAGGACAATATTAGGCTCTTCAGTCAGGTCATCCAGAAAGTCAACTTCTCAATTGTCTTGTGGTCTTTCCAACATGCCACCTTTATTGCATTCAATCTAGGCCCTAATTTCTCTAAAAGGATTTTTGCCCTTTACAAGGAACCGAAGGCTAGAATAAATAATAACGGAACACTATCTAACACCTTCAACCTACAACAAAGTACCAGACAAGGTTGCCCCCTTTACCCTCTATTGTTTCTATTTTCGATTGAACTGCTCCTTATAAACATTAGAGTCAACCCTTCTATTCCTGGTATCCCCTTCTCTGCAGGGCCACAAAAAATGGTTTCCTATGCTTCTTTTCAAAACATAAGAAGATTCTGCATTACCTAACATCAAGCCAACCATCAATGACAATGCCCAAGTCTCAGGTTACTCCCTTAATAGAGACAAAACTGAGGTCCTACCCCTAAATGTCTGCTGTAATAGCTCGGTCTTCAGGGTTTATGATCCTAAATAGGCCCCAGACAAAATAAAATACCTGGGCATTTAGTTCATCCAATATCTCAGAGAATCTTTGACTACAACAAAAAAATTACCCTGACCAAAATTAAAGAAATATTAGAAAAAATGGTCATTTAGTTTCATCACCTGGTGGTGATGCACAGAAACCATAAAATGATGATTACCTCCTCATCAACTTTCTGATTAGCATGTTTCCAATCTATCTTTTGGACACTTTCCTTGCCAAATTGGATCGCATACCGCGTTTCTGTGGAAATCAAAAAAACTGAGAATTGCACCACAGAAACTAAGGCTCCAAAGACACTTGGAGAATCAGACTACAGAAGATACCAAATGCATACTAAGTGAGACAAGAACTATTCTGGTACCCCCTACCTAATATTACTCCACCCTCATGGCTTGCCATTGAAAACAATCTCTCTCGACCACTGTCTTTCATTTTAATTATCACCACTGAGAAAATAAGGATGCAACACTCCTCAATCATATTCCCCAACACAGCACAGGTGATTTGGAAAACTGACAACAAACTCCCTAATAAAATGCCTTTTTCCCTCCTGGTCTCACAGTGGCATAATGATTACTTGACATCAGAAGGCAAGACTCTCTTCCTTGAGCTATGGGCACAAAAGGTCATCCTGTTAGTAGAGGAACCACAATCTCCCTCCCAACCAGTATCCTTCTCAAACCTTAAATCCAAATTTGAATTCAAGTACATAGACTTTTACCAGTTTCTAAAAATTAAAGCCATCATTTCTAGATATAAATCCCTGGGAACACATGAACTTTTCAAACTAGGTCTCCGTGAATCATAGACATGTTGAAGCTACGTAAAAGAGACAGGGAACCTACAACATATGGTACGCGGCTGCACTTTCACTAAGAAATTCTGGTTTTAACTCACCGATACCATATCGCAAATCCTACAAAAAAACTGGTGCCCTGACCTTGCCTCTATTGTTCTTGGCATCTTCCCTTCAGAAGCACATCTTAGGCTGGACAAAGAAGAATGCACCTTATGGAATATCCTTGTTTCAACTTGTCTTAACGCCATTCAATCCTAATGTAAAAACTGCTCCAAACCTCCGGCCCACACTTGGTGGAAATGTGTCCAATTTACCAAGTGAGCATATAACTGTGTAAACACCTACCTGAAAACTCCATCAATGAAAAATCAATCAAATAAACTGGTCAAAACTAGATTCATACATCACTAGGATAGAATATCGCCTAATGGCTAGGGCAGTCCACCTTGAAACTGGGGAACTTGGTTCAGGTTTCGGCAACATTCTGTGATTCTAGGAAAATCACTTAATCTCCCCGTGCAAAAATGAATGTGTCCATCTGTATCTTAACTGGTGCTCATGTAAAGCGCTCCGATACCTTCGGGTCTAGTTCATGGTATATAAAACTACACAAAAAAAACTAACCTAACATTGCCATAGATGACACCCTACTCCACAACCCCCTTCCCCTACCTCCCCCTTCAACCCCCTTCCCCTTACACCTTCCACATTTACCTCACCCCCTCCCTCCACTATTTCTTCTTTTCTCTCTTGCTGTCTCTATCCTGTATATCTCCTAATCTCTCTTCTTCACTTCCATCTCCACATCTCAGTGCTACTTTGAGGTACTCCAACTGTTCTCTACTACACCCTAACCTCACTCCACATTAGATTATATGGCCTAAGATACTATGAATCAATGTTATATTATGTCACTTTGACTCCTTGATGCTATTACTCCACAGTAAATGGTGATGTTCCCTATCCCAAACATCATACCCAATTTGGAAATTATTTTTCTCCGTTCGGTACTATATCTATGCGTCTTGTCTTATAAGAGTTTCAATCAAAAATTATTTCGTACTGAAACAAATAGGTAGGGGTTAAGAAGTGCAAGTTTTTTTATTGTCCTACAACTATAAACATATTATGGAGTACAAAATAAGATGGCATTGTATGCCAGAGATTATAATCCATACTTTCCTCCTAACAAGTGAGCCATCTTTAGGTCGAGCTGGGGAAAGCAATGCGAAGCATTGCGTCCAGCTCGACAACTAATGTTGCCCGTCTCCTGGGAATGTGAGACAGGGGTCGGGCATGCGCGGCGATTGGTGTCTGTGGACGCACACGTCCAGGCCGGTGCCCTGCACATCTCCAGCCTCAGATTCCCTGAAGTGCGCATACACACATACAGACAGGCAGGTACATACAAGCGCACGCACGCACACACCCCCCCCACAGGCTCACACGCATACAGCCACTCACGCACCCCCCCAGACCCACATATACACATGCACAGCTAACAGACACACAGTCACACATATACATACACACACACAGCTACACCCATACACGCGCACAACACCCCAGCCGCCACCCCCACTACAACTAAGCCCAACTTACCGCATCGGCGCAACTCCGGACTTCAGCCACCACCGCGGGGCTCTCCCTCGGGCATGGGAGCCCCGGGGCACCACTGCTCCTCTCCTAGTCAGCCACTCCGTGGGTGCGAGCTTCCAGCAGGAAACGGAAGTCCCGCCCCACTGCAGTTTTCGTCACGCGCACGTCTTGTTAATTCTGTATAACAATAAAATTGTGGTCGATGCTAAAGACTCTGAAAGCCAGCTCCAAGACATTGTGCATGGATGCAAAGTCCTGTCATACTCACATCTTCAACCCAAACACCCCTTGTGAAAGACCCCGAGAGGACCGGGCACGAGCACCTTTTACAAACAGCAGACACACTTATTGTTTTCCCACAGCGCAATAAAATGGGGGCGCATGCGGCATAGACACGCCCATCCACGGAGGCAGCCAATCATTATTAAAGAGAATGAGACCGGCCGGCTCCATGAGAACCACGGCAAGCAAGAAGTGCTCTAGAAATGTTTACCTCGCAGCGGCAGGACAACAATGAGCAACTCCACAAAGTGTGTTCCGAGATCCTTTCCTGCACACTTTTGTCAAAAATACAATATTCAATTAACAACTAAGCCAAGTCTTAACTGCACGTAAAGATAATGTTGGTAAGTCAAATTGTTCTCGTCCGCCTTTTAGATTTTAAGGGTGTAACCTGTGTTCGTTTTCACAAATACATTATTTAGTTTTTTTTAACAATTCATCTCATGAGTAAACAGAATCTCTATTGGTGCAGTGGTGCTGTTTCTTATCAGAAATCAATGATTGTTCATCTCTGATCATACACATTGGCAGCAGGGACATTTGATGGGTGGAGTATGTTGGGGGAGGGGCATACAGTCACATTTATGCAAGTGGTTGCAGGCTGTGGGCTTCAGCATTCATTAGTTGGAGCCTACTACACAAAGCAGGCTGTGTGTGTTGCAAGACAGATTGTGGGCTTACTCAAAACGTACAGGGCGTGAGGCCTGTCCAATGCTTGGCTTTCCAGTCACTCTTGTTTGCCTGCCTTTTTATTGGTGTTCTAGTTTTCACCGGGGTGACGCACTTTTTAACTTTGACGATTTAAAGTGAAAGTTCTCAATTGCATAACCTGAAGTTATAGCGACCTTGACGTAGGTGCTTTGTGCATATTCTGTGGCTTCTACCAGCAGAGTCTTTCTGTAGATGCATCTCAGGATGGACACGTCACAATGGCCAGTGTCCACATTCCAACGCCTCAGGCCAAGAGCAGATGTCCCCCGGATTACATGTCCTAACAACAGCACACATGCCAGCAACTGACGAATCTGGTGGCGGTGTGGGTGACATCTGGCCGTCATGGCGGATGTTGGCGGGTTCCCTTAGGCCCCGAGAAGAGGCCCAGGTGGCAGAGCCTGCGGGGGAGACCTTGCTGGTTCACCAGACCTTGCCACACAATGTTCACACTTAAGAGAACATCCTAAGTACCATACAAAGGTATTTGCCAGCTCACAGGACTCCCACCTACCACGGGACTCCTCCCAGCGCCTTAGAAAACGACTCTTACCATAGAAAACTTTTAACACAAAGAAAGTGCCCCGCTCCACAAAGAAATTTCCTTCTACCATGGAGAATTTCCCTTCTACCGCAGACAACATCCATCCTCTCGCAATACAATGTGACGGACAACTTCCCTTCTGTTTTGCCATCTCAACTGGTTTTAAAAGGACAGCAACTACGTTTTTTTGCATTCTTACTGCAGACAATTTTGCATTCTTACCACAGGCATCCGATTGGCAATTAAGTCTTGTCACTCAAAATGTTTTGATTTATTTCAAAATATTAATTATACCAATATGCCCCCAAACCATATTTTTCCCCATATACAGCAACCTGATGAACAGTGCTATATCATGCTTTCTTAGGCTTAGACCTGAGTAGCTAAAACAGTGTTTCTTAACCTGTTGCTTGTGAACCCCTGAGGGGTTCGTTATGCCTTGCAAGGGACTTAACAGAGGCAGCAGCATGTGAGTGGGACTTCATGTACTTGGATTCGAATGCAGCGCACCATTGATCTTCACTCTCAGATCCCGGTAAGATATCTTTCTCCTTACTGCTCTTGTAGGGCTAGCATTTCCACAACCCGGGGACCCGGGGACCCGAGAACAGATGTTCCACGACCTGCGCAGAGTGTTGGCCGAGAAGGAGAAGAACGATGTCAGAAGGAGTTCTTCTTATCATTCTGCAGTATATGTGGGTGTGGCTGGCCTCACATTTACTCCTGCCCAAAGATAGTTACCTTTCCAGTGTTTGTTATCTGAAGTTCCCAAACCAAGATGGTGCTATCCTATTTCCTGAGATTCCCTCTCATGCTGTCACCATACATAAGGACATTTGACCCGGGGATAGACGCATCGCAAGGCATCTGTTCCCTTTTATTTTATTGCCTTTTCCAACCATGAGAGGGTCTTTTTGTCTCAGATTTTTTTGTTTTACTTTTAAGCTGGATTTCTGCTTGGAATCATACTTCAGGAATGATCTTGGCTTGGCTGTTTCTCAACTCTTTCCTAGGTGTTTTTTTGTGCCTGGTTTATCAACTCTTGTAATCGGGTTTGTCTTCAATGAAGAATCAACAAAACACAACAAAACATAGCATAGCATAACAAAACACAACATAGCATAGCATAACAAAATAAAGCTTAGCATAGCATAACAAAACATAGCATAACAAAACATAGCATAGCAAAACAAAGCATAGCATAATAAAACACAACAAAACATAGCATAGCATAACAAAACATACCATAGCATAACAAAGCATAGTATAGCAAAACACAAGAAAACATAGCATAAAAAAACACAAGAAAACATAGCATAGCATAACAAAACAAAGCATAGGATAGCAAAACTAAACATAGCATAGCATAACAAAACAAAGCATAGGATAGCAAAACATAACATAGCATAACAAAACATAGCATAACATAACAAAACATAGCATAACAAAATACAACAACACATAGCATAACAAAACATAGCATAGCTTAACAAAGCATAGCATAGCAAAACATAGCATAGCATAATAAAACATAGCATCGCATAACAAAACACAGCATAGCATAGCATAACAAATCAAAGCATAGGATAGCAAAACATAGCATAGCATAACTAAACAAAACATAGGATAGCATACAGCATCACTCCGCACCACCACAGCATCACTCAGGGGCACCACAACATCACTAAGCGCTACCACAGCATCACTTAACGCCAAAGCATCACTTGTTCGCCAACACAACATCAATCAGTGCTACCACAGCATCAATCTGTGCAACCATTCAACAACACCTGGTTCAAATATGTTCTCTCAATGTTTCAAGCTTTATTACAAATGTAACAAAAAGATGTTAATATTTCACTTCTGTTCCTGGATTTTCGTCACAATAAAATACACTGAACATAATCTTCACAAAAGTTATTTACAAAACTTTAAGCTATTGCCATTATAAATTACATTAACATTTATTTAAGTAATTATTGAAACAAAATTAAAAGCCATTGTTATTTGTAATATCAATACATGTAAGTCACGTAAATACAACACATATTGCATTACAAATGCTATAGGTGTCACATTTGCGAAAGTTATAACTATTGGCATTGTAAATGACAAAGCTATTAATTTAGCTATTTTCAAAAACAAAACAAAAATAAAAAAATCGTCATTTACAATATCAGGAGCTCACATTTTCCTAATGCGAGACCTATTGCATTGCAAATGCTTGTTTAATTTTGGGGCCAGATTAATGAAACCTTTGGGTTTTCCTTACATCACACAAGGTGACGCAAGGACAACTCAAAGGCTTCAATAATATTTACAATGGTGGTTTTCTAAAGGTATGTGTTAGACCTGGCATCATTAGCCTGAGTCTCCCTTCCTTTTTTCTGATTACCTCCTCTGTTTTGATATGTTTTTGCTGGTTATATGCTTTGGGCACTGTGCAACTGCTAATCAGCGCCACAGTGCAAGGGCTCCCAGTGTTAAATTGATGTACTAATTGGTGATTCCATGATTGGTTTATTTGATTTACCTGTCAGTCCCTAGAACAGTGCACCATGTGTGCCCAGGGCTTGTAAATCAAATGCTGCTGGTGGGCTTGCAGCACTGGTTGTGCCACCCACAGAAGCAGCTTGTAAAGTGTGTCTCAGGCCTGCCTTTGCAAGGCCTGTGTGCAGTCTAGTACTGCCATGTCGACTTGGCAAGTATACCCACTTGCCAGTCCCTAAACCTTCCCTTTGCTTCATATTTAACACCCCTATGATAGGCCCAAGGGCAGGGTACATTGTAAGTATAAGGTAGGACATGCTCTGGTGAGTGTAGCATGTCCTAATAGTGAACTACAGTCATTTTTGTTTTTTCTTTATTGCAAGTCTACCTGTTCTCCATAGGCTAGAATGGGCAGTTAGATTATTACATTCTTAAAATCCTAACTGACTCACAGACCTTTTTCTAATGTTAGCACTGTCACTAGTTCAACTGCAATAGGAGAAATTGCAGAACAGTAAACAACACCCCATCGGTGACAGCCGTCGTCAAGCTCTTAAAGGCCTATTAGGTCAGAAAGGGTACGCAACACAGTGAAACGATTACATTGATGAGAGTCTTAGTTGTTCATAGCAGTAGAAAACTCAACTGAAAGGAGAGCTCTGTTCCGTATCGGCTGCCACACACTAAGTGCTCAGGACGATTACCGGGAATCTTTCTCCAGCTGCAGCGAGACGCTCGATCGAGCCTAACGCGCAGGCGCGCTCTCACAGCTCCTGCGGCTCGCGTCTCTCGCGTCCTCCGCCATCATCGAAGGAACCCCGCAGCAGTCAGTAGATGCGGGGAGGGAAGGAAACATTCCCACAACGCCCAAAACACTTCCCCTGGGGAGAGGATACACGGAAGTTCGGCGGGACGGAGCTGTAAGGGCTTGTTAGCCTGCGAGCCTGGGGGAAGACGAATCTTGGCGAACCTTGGCTGCAGACCCCGCAGGCGCTGGAGGAAAAGGCGCCAATAAAGAGCTCAAATACGATTATTGATCCAGTAGCCGGGCAGAAGGAGGGCCCTGGCAAATCTGTGTACCCAGGCGCTGATTGGACTACACAGTAAGGCTTTGTGGAACATTGGACCCTGACATGTGGTTTTGAGTGTGTGTGACGGCAGACCGAGGAACAGAGGTAAGTGGGGTGTAGTCTATCCAAGTTCTACCCGTGATTTAAATACGGGAAAATTGTAAGTTTGGTCCCCCAATACAAAAAAGCTAAGCCTGGGGAGAAGGAGTTGCTCTCCCCCGTAACAGCGGGAGTGGAAGGAAATACCATCATTCCAGGCCTTATCAGTGCTAACCCGAGACCGGAGAAGGAATATAAATTAACAAAAATGGCACCGGCTAAAACAAGAGGCCGTAATAATTTAAAAACGGGGAAAAAGCCAGAGAAGAAGTCCTCGGAGTCCGGGGATGATAATGAGACAGGTATTCCGGATGCAGTGCTAAGTGAGCCAACAAGAAAAAAGAAACAAGCCTTAAGAGTTACCCAATCCTTGTTACTAAAACCTACATCTGTGAAGCTAAAAGGAACAAGCAATGACTCGTCAGTATCAAACCCAATTAAAGTCTTTCTGGAAAATCACTTTAAGGGGAAGGATGTAATCAGTAAAGAGCCAAATACTGTCATAGATATAGACATAAACTCTGAGTCCAGGAGCGACGATGTCTTAGCCTCCCTGAATCAGTCCACCCTTAATTTATCAGGAGTACTGCTGAACCCACGCTTGTCTTCTTCACCTAGATTATTCCAGCAATCACTTGAAGGGGATTTAGAGGACGAAGGAGATGACGTATCCATACATGCTAATGGTCTAAGCGCAAATGTTCTAAATGGAACTATGAAGCAACCTAAGGAAAATGTGGACGTGAATGTACATGTGAACTGCTCCCTTGATCTAGGAAATGAACATCTAGGAAAGGAACATTTGCAATCACCACTGCATGGGCTTGAGGTTACAGGAGCCTCAAGCACCTCTATGCTTGAGGTTATGTGGATCCTCCAAAAAACCCTGCAAGGCTTGCTAGAGGTTTCCATTGTAAATAACGATCTTTTAAAAATTCAGGGGGACCAGTCTAAAGCAATCTTGGGTGAGCTGACCCAAATTAGAGGTTTAATGCCAGCCCTGGCTAGGCCAATAAATGGAAGCCAGGTGGGGGACGGCAGTAATAAGGCGGAGGAAGATGTACTAGGGGCCCCAAACTTAATGAAAGAGGAACCATCAGTATATATATCTAGGCAGCCAATGATTGTAAAAAAATGGGGGGAAATGAGATATCATACGGGTAGATTCCCGAGAAGGGAGGCTACTCGTATAAAAAGTTGCCTAGAAAAAAATCCTACCAGGATCTTGAGTAGAGGGAAAGGAGAAACGAAGGAAGTAGGAGGTAACAAGGGGGTAAAAATTCAGAGATCAAAGGTGAATAATGTAAAGCCACAAATGGAACAGAAAGAACAATGGAACAGTTCAGTAAAATCAAAGCCTAATAAAAGTGGGGTGGCTCCTATAACAAGGGAGTTAGAGGTTATAGAGGAGGAAAGTATGAAAAGGAAGCCCTCAGGATCTCGAGAAACGCCAAGGTGCAGCAGGGCCGCGATTGATGACAACAAGAGGAACCAAATGTCTATGAAAAGGGAAGCTACCTCAAAGGGGGTTAACCACGGGGTCAGGCAAACAGGCTCTAACGATCTATGGATTTTCCTAAAACCCGAAAATGGTGGTAAAGGGGGGAAAAAAGCTAGGAAACTACATCCATTAAATCGATCTCAGCTTTTATACACAATGGGTAAATGTGCAAGTCTTAGGAGTATTGGTACATCGGACCTCAAAGAAGTAGGTTTTGTTGCAAGCAGCACAGGAGAAGAGGCGACTAAAGTCCTCTTTCATTCTGCTTGGGTGAAAGAAGCGGTGGAAAAAGCGATAAATGAGTTACAAAAGGAGGGGATCAGACTGATAAGGAAGGAGGAAATTCAGGGACAGTACTTCCTGACAAACCATGCTGGTCTAGGGTTACGGCAGATAAGATTAATTAATTCGAACTGGAATAATAAGGAGAATATTGCAATCACTGTAACTGACTGTGAAGCTGCAGGGTATGGGGAAGGTATATATGCTAGAAATAGATATGAAGTCCTAGCACCCCTAGAATCTAGGGAGTACGATGAGGAGGGATTTCTAAGCGAAATCGATTAGGAGAATGGGTCGTCACACAGCCTTTCAATTCTATCATGGAATATAAATGGCTACAAGAAAATATCGGCACAGATCGAGTTCGATAAAATTATAAAGAGTAATGACATTGTGTGCCTTCAGGAGACATGGCTGTGTGACGATACCCTAAATTCCTTGGTTATGGAAGGATTTGCCCAACACTCTAAAGCAGCAAAGAAAAATAATTTGGGGAGGCCATCAGGGGGTCAATTAACGCTAATCTCCACACAGATAGTCAGGAGGGTTGAAAGGTTAAAACTACTTAGTGATTGGGCACTAGGTTGCAGAATATTATTGCAGAAGGCAGATCCCAGATATGAGGGAATATGCATTATAAATGTGTATATACAGAAGGGAAAGGCCCACGAATATAAGGAGAATTTGGGTAAACTGAAAGAAGATCTGGAGTCAACTAGTGCCAAGCATCTGAAGGATTTAGTACTAGTAGTAGGTGATTTTAACCATAGATTGGACCCCAAAAAGGTAGATAGTTGGCACAAAGAATTGCTAGAAGCATATAACATTGAAGCGGCACTCTTTCCAAGGGGGGAGCTCTCACAGCAGGATGAGTCATTTAGTCAGCTAATGGGGTCCTTGGGCATGGTATGTGCAAATGGTAGATTTCAGCAAGACCAGCCCGCGGGAAAGACTTTTGTGAGGGGCCAGCAACCTTGCCCAATAGACTATATGTTCTGTCAGGCCTGGTGCTTTAATCAAATAAGAAATTTTGAGGTGGCGAAAACGACAGGTAGTGACCATTTCCCTTTGAAGTTAGAAATACGCATCCCGAAATGTAAACGTAGAGAGAGAGTTCTACAGGTCCATGTGGATTACCCCAAACGATTAACAACCTGTATATCAGACGAACCGATAGAAAAGCTTGGGCTAATTCAACAATCAATCCCAACTGAAGAAATTCAGTCTAATGCAGGAATCCCGTGGTTTGAATTGACCATAGGTAAGCTGGCAGATTCTCTCAAGAAGGAATTCAAGGTAAAAAAGTCAGGACTGAGCAGCTATGTAGTTAATAAAAATAGGAAACCCTGGTTTGACGAAGAATGCAGGATAGCTAAGGCCCTGATAAGACAGAAGGAGAGAAGAGTAAGGGCCATGTTTAAAGTGGACCTATATCAGACACTTCAGCAACTAAGGTTAAAGTATAAAACATTAATACGGAATAAAAAAAGAAGGTATGAAGAGAATTGTTGGGCAAATATGTTGGAGGTGATTGAATCCAAGGATGTGAGAGGGTTCTGGAAATTAGTCCAAGAGAGTTTGGGCGGTAAAGCCGGTTCCCTCGCTTGTAAGGTCCCGGAAGATGATTGGGTAGGCTATCTGGAAGAAATCTATGGAAGATGGCCGACACAACCAATACCGGGAACCTTAGGTTGGCCACGGATGAGGGATGAGATAAAGGACCATTTTACCCCAAGGTAAATAACGGAGATTATAGCTAGTTTGAACCTTACACGTGCCGCAGGACCAGATAACCTCCCAGCAGTGATAATTAAAACGAGGCCTGAATGGTGGGCAGAGTTCTTTGCAAAGATGTTCCTGGTAATCCTGGATACGGGAATCATCCCAGAAAGTTGGAAGGGTGCAATTATTAGGCCTATTCATAAAAAGGGTAGCCACACAATACCGAAAAATTATAGGCTTATAAACCTCCTCGATATAGGGGAAAAAGTCTTTGCAAAAGTAATTTTAAATTTATTAAAAGATTGGGCAGAGGAAAACCAAACCATCCCCCCCGGAACAGGGTGGGTTTAAAGCCGGCCACTCTACTATCGACCATTGTTTTGTTCTTTGGGCCATAGCACGGAAGTCAATGGAATCGCGGGGTAGGTTGTTCTGTTGTTTCGTTGACTTCCGTGCAGCCTTTGATCTAGTGGACCGGGAGCTGCTGTGGGAGGCCCTGATTAGTCAGGGAATTCCTAATGATATACTGCGGCTGCTTCAAATGCTCCACACTAAAAACTGGGCACAGATAATTTTAGACATAGATGGTAGTCTATCAGGGAAAATAGAAATTGGAAATGGTCTGCGTCAGGGATGTGTATTAGCTCCCCTATTGTTCTCCTTGTTCCTAGCAGACCTACCATCAATGTTGGGGAACACAACTGGGGCAAGCCCGAAACTAAATGGCAAGCAGATAGCATGCCTACTCTACGCCGACGATCTGGTGATTATGGACCAGACCGAGGTTGGCTTGCAAAGAAAATTAAATGCTTTCAATGACTACTGCTTAAGAAAAAAACTTGTGATAAATATGGATAAGACCAAAACATTGAGCTTTGGCCGGAGGAAAACTGAGTTCTCATGGTGGATTGGGTCAGAAAAAGTGCAATCAGTATCAGAGTATAGATACTTGGGGTTATGGTTCCAGCAGAATTTGAAATGGAATACCCACTTAGAGGCATCTAAAGTAAGAACCTCTGCATCGATTAGCGGTCTGAAATTGTTTAACAAAGCCTATGATGCTATGACCGACAAACCAGTACTAAAAGCCTATGCTGCTATTGTACCCCCACAATACTTGTATGGTGCTGAATTGTTGTTCCTAAGTGGTAAGGAAAACTGGGATGTGGAAGAAGGCAAAAACCTAAAAAAGTTATTTACGCTCCCTCGGTCAGCAATGGTTCAGGCAGTAAGACTGGAACTAGGCCTGACTTCATGGGGTATACAAGTTGGTATGGCCCTTTTGCGCTTTTGGCAACGCCTATAAATAGGCGCAATTACCAAAATATCTCAATGGGGCAAAAATGAAATACAGGACAGCGAACTAAAATGGGCAAGAGAGACCAGGGGGAAAGTAACAAAGCTATGCTTGAAGATGAGAGTTAATGTGTGCACTACTGTCTCCGTGGCTAATATTGATAAAAAGTTACTCAGGTCAACGGGAAAGGAAATATCGCATGCACAGGACAAAATCTATCTTGCAAGTAAAACCTCGACCAGTTTTATGATTGATGCATGGAATAATGTTTATTGCTTCCCCTACATAGATAAGTTACCGGACCGTCAATTACGAAATGAGGTTCTGAGGGCTAGAATTGGGGTTAACCCTTGTTATATGAACAACTCGGTAAAGCGGGCCATGATCAATGAGGAGGGAAGCTGTACTTGCTCTTTAGGGTCCAAATGTGATATGCTGCATATCTTATTTGATTGTCTGAAGTTTTTGGACTTGCGTATCAAATTTTTAAAACCAATCCTTATGAAATATGAGATTAAAACTAGGACCCAGGCTGTGACACTGATGACAGAAATGTCCCACTTAGATATTGCTGTGGCAATGGGGAAATATATGCAAAAAGTGAAGGCAGTTTTATACCTTTTAAACGAGTTTTAATAATTAGTATTTTTAAAATATGTTTTTAGGGTGTCTGTGTGTAATGAAATGTTTTATTAAACTTTTTGGATGAACTTTTTATCGATATGTATTGTTTGTGGACCAATGGTCCAAATAAACGTGAAATAAACTTGAACTTGACTCAGGGAACATGGTGGAAATTCGAATTTAGTATGCCTGAACTCAGAATAATAAAATACCTCTTTTAGTAAAGTTGGATTTAATATTCTGTGTTTGAAAATACCACTTTTCGAAAGTAGGTAATTTATTGCCTAACTGTCCAGGCCTGCCTTTGCTAGATTGTGTATTCCTTGCCTGGGTTTGTGAGTGACTTGCATGGGGGATTCCAGGAGACAGGCTGGGGCAGCCCAGTGGTGAATAGAGAGCTCTGCATCTAGATGAGAGGGAGGAGTTGCACCTGGGGCCTGAATAGGGCTGGGCCTTCCCTCTACAATCCTGGCTCCACCTCCTGTGGCTTGTTTGAGGATTTTGGGGTATGCATATTGGGACCCTGAAATTAGATTCTGGAACAAGAAACCTTTTGCCAAGGAGAGGAACCAAGGAAGCTGCAGGAGTTTGACTGCCCCTCTGCCAGTGTGCTGGGTTGGCCTGCAGTGGTTGCTTCATTGCCAAGGAAAGGAGAAGGAACTTTTTAAGGACTTTCATCATCTACAGAATATTCTCCCAGGGCTTAAACTGTGCTTGCCTCCTGCTGAAGTTTCAGGGACAAAAGACTTCATCTCCAGCTCCCCCTGTGAATTTCCTTGCTGGGAATTCTATCTACAGACATTCGCTGCGGGAGCTGGAAGCGCGACGCAATGAGAGGAAGCGTGTCGCCGCCGCAGCTGAAATCGTTGCATCGTTGGAGAAGTGAGCCTTCACCGCATCTCCCTGGAAGCGTGTGTTCATCAAAGCTGCCTGCTGTCGCATACCGGAGAAGCGTGATGACATTGAGATAGTCGCCATCGCATCACCAGAAAAGCGTGTCGCAGGCCCTGTTGCGGCTCCAAATTACAAAGTCGTCGCAAGGCTGCCAGGGCGCCTACGCATCCTCATCGCAGCATCATCGCATCATCGCATCAAGGGCACCATCTTCTCGCATCGCAACTGGATCATTGCATCGCATCAAGGCGCCATCTTGCGCATTGCAACGGGTCCATAGGCCGAGAATCTACGCATCACCTCCACACCGGTAAGGATCACGATGCATCCCCTACTCTGCGCAAGCATTGGGGCAAGAAGCTTCATTTCCCCCGGATAACGGAACCGATGCATCTCCCCTCTTGCGAGCCTTTTGTTTACTTTGCGTTACGCATCCAGGTACTTTGTTGAGAACTTTTTCGCATGTATCATCAACTTGAACTTAGTAACTTTATCATCTTTAAAGCAATCTTAAGTGTAGTATTGTGGATTTTTGTCGTTTTTGGTCTTGTATTGTCTACATAAAGAATACTTATTTTTACAAAACCTGTGTTGTGTCCATCTGTAGTGTTTTCACTGTATTACTGTGTATATTCACAAATGCTTAACACACTGCCTCTGAGATAAGCCTGTCTGCTTGTGCCAAGCTACCAAGGGGGTGAGCAGGGGTTATTAAGGAGTGTAATCCCCTTATCCTGACTTAGAAGTAAGGGTCCCTATTTGGACAAAAGGTGAATACCATTGCTAACTAAAGACCCCCAGATGTAACATTGGTGGTCAGCGGTGAGGATTTGAACTTTTCATTTGTGTTTCATATACAGTGATTGGTGTACACTACTAGTGAGTGTAGACCAAAAGCGACCACATACTTTTTTTTATAGAATCTTTTTCCTTGGACTGTTAGTTTTCCTGAAAACTCCCAATTCTTACTTCCATAAGTAAACCAGCATCTGTGCATCTATGAATCTTGAATTTGAGGAAGAGAGGTTGGATACCTACACTGTCAAACAGCTCAAACATCGGTGCAGGAAATTGAAAGTTGCTACACCAGGCATTTCTAAAAAGGAGGACTACCAGAAGGTGCTGAGGGCATGGGTTGAAGCAAGAAATGCCCTTGATATTGTGGTGGAGCCATTTGGGGATGCAGATGGGCCCATTTAGAGGCCAGTGTTTTCAGCCAGGGAAGGGAGACTCTCTCCACCTAGCTGCAGTATCTCTTCCAAAGACTTGTCCCCCAGAGAGTTGTAAGACAGAGAGATAAATATGGCAATCAAGCTGGAGTTGGCTAAGCTTAAAATGGAGAGTCAGAGGGAAACAGAGAATAACAGGTTGTCTTTGAAAAGAGAGAGAAGGAGAATGGAACATGAGAGGATGTTGAGGAGTTAGAAACCAAGGCCAAGGGCTTAGAAATCAATCCCTCTGGTGGCACCGCACCATCTGTGCCTTTAGAAGGCAGGGTACATATTCCCAAGGATGTCATCAAAGATTTCCACAAAAGTGAAGATATTGGGTAGTGGTTTGCAGCCTATGAGATAGCAATGTTGGCCCTTCGGGTCCCTGAGAAGTATTGGGGAGCGGGGTTGTGGGGCCGCTTTTTTACTGAAGGTAGGGATACTTTGTTAGACTTACCCAGTGATCATAGGATGTCTATGCCCACATGAAAGAAGCACTGATGACAAGGTATGGTTTAACTCCAGAACTCTATAGACAGAGGTTCAGGAATTGTAAGAAGTTGGAGGGAACCACTTGGGTAGAATATGTGTATTTCTTTTGCAGAGCTATGGGTGGTTTGGTGAGGGGTAGCAATGTTGATAATTTTCAAGCGCTCTATGATTTGATTGCTAGGGAGCACTTGTCTGCTAATTGTTTTCCAGAGCTATGCCAGCACCTTATTGATAGCAAGTTGACTAACCCTAGAAAGCATGCTGAAGAGGCGGACGGCTGGGTTAGTACCAGGGTCCACAAGGGTCTAGTGGGAGACTCCGCCAAAGTGGGCAGGGTCACCAGCAGAAGAGGTGTGGGGACAAGGGTAAACAGAGGAAGTTCCAGAAAGGGCCTCAAAGTAATTCCTAAGGGAACCAAGGTAAGGGTTCCCAGCCTCCCCCTGAGAAGAAGTCAGGACCCCCGACAGGTAAACCTGTTCATGGGGAGGGCCTGTTACCAGCTTTCAGTGGAAGCAGGTGAGACACTGTAGTATGTGCCACCCCATGCACCACGCTGTCAGATGGCCAGTGTAGCCCTGGGTGGAGAGGAGATGGGTGCCCAAGGTGGGTGGGGTCCTGCAGAAATGTCTCTTGTCTCATTAGGAGACTTTGAGAAGGTCCCTAGAACTCAGCTGCCTGATAACACTAAAAAATACAGGCAGTGGGTGACCATCAATGGCCAAAGCGTGGAGGCTCTGAGAGAAAACGGAGCAAGTGTGACAGCTGTCAAGTGTCACTTGGTGTCTGAAGAGCTGGTGGTCCCAATGCATTCTTCCCAGTTGTTGCTGCTGACAACACAGAGAGCCATTGCAAAGTAGCTCAAGTTTCCTTTGAGTGGGGGGGGGGGGTCTCTGGTACTCTTCAAGTAGCTGTGAGGCCAGCCATGCCTGTTGATTGTCTGTTAGGCAATGGTCTGGAAAGCTCCCCTTGGGTTAAGGTGAAGAAGAAGGCTCATTTAGAGATGTTGGGTCTCCCTGAGTGGGTGTGTGTGACCACTCGGTCTATGGCAGCTAAGGGTGTTCAAGAGACCCTGGAGCCTGAAAGTATGGCCAGGGACCTGCCTTAAAGAGAAGAGGTAGTGGGCGCGGGAATCCAGGCCCCATTGTTCCCGCGGTACAGGAGGAGGCAGACCGTGAGGGGGATGCCCTGGAAGCTACAGGGGAGTACGTTTTGGAACTGGGGAACCTGCCTGAGCTGACCCATTGGCAGCAAGAAGTGGGCCCTCCAGGGAGGAATTTTGTGAAGAGCAGCAGAAGTGCCCTTCTCTTGTGGGTTTGAGGCAACAGGCCACAAACCAGGCAGCAGGTGATCAGTCTGAATCACATTGGATCTACTGGGAGAACGGACTCCTGTATAGCGAGCCTAAGGTTAGCCTGGGTCAGCCCGTGTGCTGGTGGTACCCCAGCGCTTCAGAGCCTTCCTACTGGGTTTGGCTCATGATGTTGTTTTAGCTGGTCATCTGGGGCAGAACAAGACCTTTGAAAGGCTTGTCCCCCACTTTTATTGGCCCCAGATGCGGAAGAGTTCAGATACTCATTGTAGGACTGTCAAACTTTCCAGGCAAGGTGGAAAAGTGGGAAGAGGCACAAGGCCCCTCTTCAACCTTTCCTTGTAGTCAGTACCCCCTTTGAACGGGTGGGCATTGACATTGTGGGGCGACTGTACCCCAAGACAGCCATGAGCAACAGGTTTATCCTGGTCTTGGTGGACCATGCTACCCAGTACCCGGAAGCCATTCCGCTCAGGACAGTGACGGCCTCTGTGGTGGGACGTGCACTGATGGGGATCTTCTCCAATGTGGGGTTCCCCAGAGAGGTGGTATTTGACCGAGGTACAAACTTAGTTTCGAATTCTATGAAGTCTTTGTAGAAGGAGTGTGGTGTTACCTGTACGTTCACCACTCCTTACCACCCACAAGGTAATGGGCTGGTTGAAAGATTTAACCGGACCCTCAAAGGCATGATCATGGGTCTTGAGGAACCAATGAGGCATAAGTGGGACATCCTCTTGCCAAGCCTTCTGTTTGCCTACCGTGAGGTGCCACAAAAGTCCCTAGAGTTCAGCCCCTTTGAGCCTTTGTATGGACACCCGGTAAGAGGACCTTTGAGTCTGGTCATGGAAGGCTGGGAGCAATCTTCCAGGAAACCTCCCTAGGATAAATATAGTTACATGCTGGCCTTGAGGAACCAGACTTGGAGATTCAGAGATATCGCTCAGGTGAATCTGCAAGCCAGCCAGGAGGAAATGAAGCGGTGGTATGATCAGAATGCCACTCTGATTGACCATCAGCCTGGATAGAAAGTTTGGGTGATAGCCCCTGTGGAGCTTTGTGCGCTCCAGGACAGGTGGACCGGTCCATATGAGGCGGTGGAGCGCAATAGTGATGTCACCTATCTGGTGAACTTGCAGTCTCCCAGGAACCCCTTGCGGGTCCTGCATGTTAACCGCCTGAAGCCCCACTTAGAAAGGTCCAAAGTGGTCATGCTCCTAGCGACAGATGATGGAATGGAGGAGGAGACAGAGCCTCTTCCTGATCTCCTGTCTGCAACAGAGCAAGATGGGTCAGTGGATGGTGTCAGCCTGTCTGTCACACTGACCCATGATCATCAGCAAGATTGTCGCCAACTGTTGGGGCAATTCTCTGATCTATTTTCCTTCGTTCCTGGTGTCACTGAATGGTGCGTCCTTGATGTGGACCCTGGAGACAGTCCTCCTGTGAAGCACAAGGCTTACAGAGTGACTGACAAGGTTAGGGCTTACATTAAGGAGAACATCTCCAAAATGTTTGCTTAAGAGGTAATTGAGTCCTCAAACAGTCCTTGGGCCAGCCTAGTGGTTTTGGTCCCAAAGGCTGCCACGCCGGGTGCCCCACCTGATCTCCGGTTCTGTGTGTACTACAGAGGGCTCTATTCAGTCACCAGGACTGAGGCGCACCCCATCCCTGGAGCTGATGAGCTCATTGATCGGTTAGGGGCTGCACGGTACCTCAGTACGTTTGAGTTGACGTCTGGGTACTGGCAGATCGCTTTGACTGATGGGGCCAAAGAGAGGTCAGCATTCTCCACACCAGATGGGCACTACCAATTCTGGGGGATGGCCTTTGGGATGAAGAATGCCCATGCCACCTTTCAGAGGTTGGTCAATCGGGTGTTGGCTGGATGGGAGGATTTCAGTGCCGCCTACCTGGATGACATTTGCGTGTTCAGCGCCAGTTGGGAAGAACATCTGTACCACCTTTGGGAAGTGTTGATGGCACTGCGCAAGGCAGGCCTCACGATCAAGGCAAGTAAGTGCCAGATCGGATAGGGTTCTGTGATGTACTTGGGTCACCAGGTAGGAAGCGGACAGGTGGTGTCCCTACTATCCAATATTGATACCATCCTGGCATGGGAACCCCCAAAGACTCAGACACATGTGAAAGCCTTTTTAGGACTCACAGGGTACTAACGGAGGTTTGTTAAGGGGTATGGCAACATTGTTGCACCCTTTGTCAAGGGTATGGCAACATTGTTGCACCCTTGACTGAGCTGATTTCCAGGAAGCAGCCCAAGAAAGTGAACTGGACTGACACCTGACAGAAGTCTTTTGACGCCCTGAGACTTCCATGTGCACAGCACCCGTGCTTCAGGCGCCCAACTTCTCAAAAGAATTAATTGTTCAGACAGACGCTTCAGAGCATGGTGTGGGGGCTGCTCTGACACAGATTAATAAAGATGGCCTAGACCAACCTGTAGCCTTCATCAGTAGGAGGTTGCTTCCACAGGAACAGAGGTGGAGTGCAATTGAGCGTGAGGCATTTGCTGTGGTCTGGGCACTGAAGAAGTTAAGACCATACTTGTTTGGGACTCACTTCCTGGTTCAGACCGACCACAGGCCCCTCAGATGGCTGATGCAGAGGAGGGGTGAGAACCCAAAGTTGTTGAGGTGGTCCATTTCCCTACAGGGTATGGACTTTATGGTGGAACACCACCCTGGTACAAAACACGCCAATGCTGATGGTCTATCGAGAGTTTACCGCCTTAGTGAAGAGAACTTCAAAGGGGAAGGGTAGTTATTGCCACATTTCAGCTGAAGGGGACAGGTGTTAGACCTGGCATCATTGGTTTAAGTCTCCCTTCCATTTTTACTGATTGCCTCCTCTGTTTTTATATGTTTTTGCTGGTTATAGGCTTTGGGCACTGTGCCACTGCTATTCAGTGCCACAGTGCAAGAGCTCCCTATGTTAAATTGATGTACTAATTGGTGATTCCATGATTGGGTTATTTGATTTACCTGTCAGCCCCTAGTACAGTGCACCATGTGTGCCCAGGGCTTGTAAATCAAATGCTGCTGGTGGGCTTGCAGCACTGGTTGTGCCACCCACAGAAGCAGCCTGTAAAGTGTGTCTCAGGCCTGCTATTGCAAGGCCTGTGTGCAGTCTAGTACTTCCATGTCGACTTGGCAAGTGCACCCACTTGCCAGTCCTTAAACCTTCCCTTTGCTTCATATTAGACACCCCTATGGTAGGCCCAAGGGCAGTGTGCATTGTAAGTATAAGGTAGGACATGTTCTGCTGTGTGTAGCATGTCCTAATAGTGAACTACAGCCATTTTCATTTTTTTTTATTGCAAGTCTACCTGTTCTCCATAGGCTAGAATGGGCAGTTAGATTATTACATTCTTATAATCCTAACTGACTCAGGGAACATGGTAGAAATTCAAATTTAGTATGCCTGAAGTCAGAATAATAAAATACCTCTTTTAGTAAAGTTGGTTTTAATATTTTGTGTTTGAAAAATACCACTTTTAGAAAGTTTTCTTGCCTAACTGTCCAGGGCTGCGTCTGCTAGGTTGTGTATTCCTTGTCTGGGTTTGTGAGTGACAGGGCTGGAGAATTCCAGGAGACAGGCTAGGGCAGCCCAGTGTAGAGAGATCTGCATCTAGATGGGAGGGAGGAGTTGTACCAGGGACCTGAATAGGGCTGGGCCTTCCCTCTACAATGCTGGCTCCACCTCCTGTGGTGTCTGATGTCTCTGCTCTGCCCTGTGTAAGGAGAAAAGGAATCTTGACAACAAAGTGCTCCAGAGCAGTACCTTTCCTCCCCTGTGCTGGCTCCACCTCCTGTGGGGCGTCTGATATCGCTGCCCTGCACAGTGATCATGTAAACAAAATGCTCAGGAACTGGTTTGGACTAGGCAGAGGCCTCTCTGAAATTAGAGAAAAAAGGATTTTGGGGTATAATTATTGGGACCCTGATCCTAAGAAATTAGATCACTTCTGGAACAAGAAACCTTTTGCCAAGGAGAAGAACCAAGGAAGCTGCAGGAGTTTGACTGCCCCTCTGCCAGTGTGCTGTTTGCTGGGTTGGTCTGCAGTGGTTGCTTCATTGCCAAGGAAAGGAGAAGGAACTTTTTAAAGATGTTCATCATCTACAGAATATTCTCCAAGGGCTTAAACTGTGCTTGCCTCAATCTGAAGTCTCAGGGACAAACGACTTCATCTCCAGCTCCCCCTGTGAATTTCCTTTCTGGGAATTCTATCTACAGGCATTTGCGTGTCGCGGGGAGCTGGAAGCGTGACGCATCGAGAGGAAGCGTGATGCCGCTGTAGCTGAAACCGTTGCATCGCCGGAGAAGCGAGCCTTCGCTGCATCTCCTTGGAAGCGTGTGTTCATCGAAGCTGCCTTCTGTTGCCTCACCCGAGAAGCATAACGCCATTGAGAGAGTCACCATTGCATCACCAGAAAAGCGTGCTGCAGGGCCTGCCGTGGCTCCAAAGTACAGAGTTGTAGCAAGGCTGCCAGGGCACCTACGCATCATCAGCGCAGTTTCTACGCGTCATCGCATCAAGGGCACCATTTTGCCGTATCACAACTGGATCATATCGTCGCATCAAGGCGCCATCTTGCGCACCACAACGTGCCCGCAGTCTGATAATCTACACATCACCTCCGCACCGGTAAGGATCCCTACGCATCCCCGACTCTGCTCAAACATTGGGGCACAACATATCATTTTCCTGGGATCACGGAACCGACGCATCTCCCCTCTTGCGAGCCTTTTGTTTACTTTGCGTTACGAATCCAGGTACTTTGTTGAGAACTTTGTTGCATTTATCATCAATTTGAACTAAGTAACTTTTATCATCTTTAAAGCAATCTTAAGTGTATTATTGTGGATTTTTGTCGTTTGTGGTCTTGTGTTAAGTCTATATGAAAAATACTTATTTTTTATAAAACCTGTGTTGTGTCCATCTGTAGTGTTGTGACTGTATTACTCTGTATATTCACAAATGCTTAACACATTGCCTCTGAGATAAGCCTGTCTGCTTGTAGCAGGCTACCAAGGTTGTGAGCAGGGGTTATTAAGGAGTGTAATCCCCTTAACCTGACTTAGAAGTAAGGGTCCCTATTTGGACAAAGGTGAATACCATTGCCAACTAGAGACCCCCAGATCTAACAGTATGTAACGCAAAGCAGCTGCTTGTGCTGCATGATGTTACATTTTAAGCTTGTGGGTGGAGCATTGGCAATCCCATGCCCCTACCTATGGATTTTGGTACATTCGAAAGCTAATAAACCTCAAAATGCATCGAAATGCTACGCCTTTTCCAGTAATGCATAAAAAGGAGAAATATCTTTAGTTCTTCTCCTCATTTCCTCTTTCCACTTGTGCTGCATTCTGCAGCACACATAGAAAGAGGCAAATGCCACTCAGAATTGTTTTTGTGCAAGAAGGATGTCTGCATTGCTGCTAGGCTGCACAGTGTGCCAGCGCAAGAAGAGAACAGAAATTCTCGATACCTCTGTAAATATGGAGCATTTCTACTCTCCTCCTTGTTTTACGCAGGACAGCAACTTAACTTGCAGCACTGGGTTATGTGAAATGTTAGTAAATATGCCTCTAAATGGTTTAGTAAGACACATTAGAAATACAAACCTCGCTAAACCTAATTTTTTTTGCAAAGTGCTTTTTTGCAAAGTGCTCATTAAACAGAATGATTAAACAGAATCATCATGTAAACTATCAAACAGGGTCGGTCTGGCAGATAAGGTAGCCTGTCCATATCAGAAAGGCTAGTGTGAGAGCTCAGTGGGTAGGATATGTTTTTAGTCGTTTTTGAGACTGTTTTGTGGTCTAGTGCTTCAGTTTTCTCTGCTGATTTCCCTGATATTAACACAAACATTGCCTGTAGCAAGTACAAATCCATGCAGTCTCCCTTACAAATCACCTATATTTCATGTCTTTACAGGGTCACAGCTCCTCAATTTGCAAATTTGGCCCACATTTGTAGGTGTCTGATCAGCTAAGGGGGCAAGTTTTTGGGGGGCCAGTGTCTATATTTTCTGTCCCAATCTGTCCCCGGCATCAAAGTGTCTCAGATATATGTATCTTAGAATGTCATAAACCCCCTCTGCTGGAATACCATTATAACACTCAGTTGAAATCATTTCTCCTTTTCCATTAGCACAGCCAGACAACGCCTATCTCTTGTACAATCAGCACTCTTAGCGTTGACATATTGCATTAAAATGTCATTATTTCCCAGGCCTCTTGCATTAAGTCGAAGATTGCACATCGTGTTCAACATTTAATTACACCGCTTAATGGCACAGGCGCGCCCGACAGCCTTGGCAGTTTATTACAATGCATGATATGGAAGGGTCAGTTAAGCAGCGGTTTCCTACTTTGTGTAATAACATCCTGCAGAAAGCCTGTCCCCTTTGACAATCCCTCCCCGTTATGACCCTACCTGCCATGTTCTCACTCTTTCTCCATTTCTCTTTTATCTGAGTGGATAGCCGCCCCCCTGCTGCTGCCTGGAGATATAAATGCGCTCACTATATTCATCCCTTTTGACGGCTCAGTGGGGGGTTGTAATACATCAGGATGAGAAGAGGGCTCAGACCGAGGAACTGAAGAAAGATGATTGGGGAGCAGCATGACGATCGGTTTATGGAAATGATTTGTTAAATGAAAGGCGGGAATCGTCGTGTTGAGGCGCCTCGCGACCCCGAGTAATCTCAGGAGGTAGCGCGATGCATCACAGATAAGAAAGTATAATCTCCACAGAGCCAATTATTTCTCTTGATATGATATTATATGTAATTGTAGGTTGGTATTTGTATGGATGCTCTGTGTATGACATGGAGGAACTGTATGAGAAAGGCGTGGGCGGTGGTTAATGGAAGACTTGGTTTGTATCAATATCTTGAAACGTAAGCAATTATGCCGGGCTTGACCCTTAGAAAGATGTTTACTAAAGCAAAGGCACTTACAGTAATTTAGTACTCCGGCGCTAGAATCAATGGCCCCTGAGCAGCCTGGCTCATATCATGGACGGTTGTGCTGGCTCGGAGCATAGTTGTGTCTGCTTTTATGTGCTTGTACTGGCTAAAGAGCACTCTTTTAACCCGATGTTTGCCAGACTGCATGATTTTAGACAGTTCAGCTCAGAAACAGGGAGTATTTATGTGTTATTTTAGAAGTGGAAACATAGTCAACATTCAGTGGAGCGATATACAGGGTCAAAGAGAATTGCAAAAACACAGTTGATGGACAGAATGTAGAACAATGTCATACATTCACCCCAGTACAAGGATCTGGGCCTAAATCCATCGTTTTTTGCACTCCACACCACCCTGGGTTAGACACTGGCTATATGCAAATCAGCCCTGACCCTGTGCCTCATGGGAACAGTCCAGTCCGAACTACCAAGCCATGTCTTTCCCAGACCGGAATCAAGCATCCAAGGAACCGGTTTCTGGCTATCAGCCTTCATCAGCCTGGATAGCTTGACTCCAGTGGTGTGGAGAGCCTGGGACTCACGTCTGAGTATACCCAGCACACTCGGGGTGAAAATCGCGAAAAACACAGTTTATGGACAGAATGTAGAACAATGTCATACATTCACCCCAGTACAAGGATCTGGGCCTAAATCCATCGTTTTTTTGCACTCCACACCACCCTGGGTTAGACACTGGCTATATGCAAATCAGCTCTGACCCTGTGCCTCAGGGTCAAAGAGAGGCATAATGTCAATGAAGTGATTGGAGATATAGCTGGGTTGTGGAGGTTTACTGCACTGCGATGTAGTACTCATTAAAGAGGTCTGTCCTTCAGTGCTTTCCTAAATTGAAGAGGTGTTGGGGCGGTCCTGATGGATACAGGAGATTGTTTCAGATCATGTGTGCATAGATAAAAAAGGGGTGATAGATTTTTTGTTTTTTACGCTACTTAGCCTCTAGTTTGATGGTGTCTTTACAGCAGGTGTGCCGAGAACCACAAGAGATGGTGATTTTGATAACAGAAGGCGCTGGCCGTGATGGCTTTGTAAATGATGCAGCTTGGTTTGAAGATGGCGCGGGAAGCCAGATGGAGTCAGTGGTGTTCTTTCAGGATGGGGTGATGTGATTATATTTATTTTGGCCCTTAATGAGACGTGCTGCACAGTGAAGGATGTCCTTAAGTGGTCTCATTGTGGAGTCTGGGTGGCCTCAGAGCAGGGTGTTACCACCATTCAGATGCAAGAGTACCAGTGCTTGAACAGCACTTTTAATGTTGCTTTCTGAAACAAACAGTTTCACTTTCTTTAGGAGAGGGAGCAGTAAGAAGCCATTTTAGTTTTTTGGGCAATGCGTGGGGGTGGGGTTTATGTTGAGGATTAATCCAAGTGACCTGGCATTTACTGAAAGTAGAGGTTTGAATTCATCAATGTTTGTGTCATTGAGTCAGGTTTGTAGAGTTTCTTGTTCTTGCCAAATAGTAGGAGCTTTCTTGGTTAGGCTGCTCCTTATGCACGTACTGGACATCCAGGTCTGGATGGTGTGCAGGCAGTGTTTAAGGCTTAGAATGATTCAAGCATAGGAGACTTTCAAGTAGATCTGTGTATCATCAGCATATTTGGGAAAGTTGATGCTGTTCTCTGTCAGTAGAGCACCAAGTGGATCCATGTAGAGGTTGAAGATGGCAGGGGACAGCATGGAGACCTGGGGAAGCTCACAGATATTAGAACTATTTTGGGAACTGGAGGAGCCCATGTGAACAAACTAGCGTTGGCTGGAGAGGTAGGAGGAAAAGCATTGACGAACATAGCCACTGAATCCCATTCTAGACTGCAAGGGTGCCTATGAGGATGGTATGGTGGACTGTGTTTAAGGCAGCTAATAAGTCCAGCATTATCTGGAGGCAGGAGTCATTGACATCTATGGTCAGTAGGGCATCATCTATGATGTATAAGGTAGTAGTCCATGTGCCATAGTATGATCTGAAGCCAAACAAGAGATGGTGAGCATTAATGTGATATTAGAGTTGGACACAGATTGTATATTCAGTGCTCTTGATGATCAATAGCAGGAGAGCGAGGGCTGGTAGTTGGCGAGGTCATCAAGTGTAGTGGATGTTTCTTTAGGAGTAGGAGGATCTGGCCTAATGTGAGATCTTCTGGTGAGAAACCTTGAATGAGGGAGACATTGGCAATGATAAGATGGGGTGAAAGAGCATCTTCAGAAAGCTGTGATGAAGGACGTAGTTAAGACATCATCTTCATAGGAAGTGGATTTAAGGAAGTCTGCTATGCCATTCATTTAATGGTTTTCGTAGTTGCTAGTTCAATAACTCATCGCCCAAGCTAGCTTGAAAGTCATTAGCTTATGATATGTTATGCACGTTCTGGAAGAGATAGGACTCTAAAATACAATCATTGCAGGATTCTATGGGAAAGGATGGGTGTATGTAACGAAGAAGGATTCATTTGGCGAATGCTACCTTCTGCACATTTTCACTGAAGAAGTGGCTAATGGCATTGCACATTTCTTTGGACTGAAGAATAGATTGGTCCGGCATGGGGTGATACAGTGCTTGATTGTCTGGAAACACGTTCTGCTTCTCTTTGTGGCTTTATTGTTGGTTTTGGAATAGTACTTACCTTTGACTGATGTTTTGAGCTGTCTGCTTGTTTCATAGAGGGAATTCAGTATCATGACATCAGCAGGAGTCCTGTTTTTCTTCAATTTTCTGATCGTTTATTGTCAACAAGGGCTTAAGAGTACAAAGGTGCTGCACTTATTGTGTTTTAATGGGTGTGTGAATGTTCACATGGTTTCTCAAAAAAGTGTTGATGTTGTTTACAAGGATGTTGGTATCAGACATGGGATTGACAGGATGACAGATTAGCTCAAGCATTAGGTTGTCAATGGACATGTCAAGACCCGTTGTGTATGAAGAAGTCTTTGAAGGATCGGGATAATTAGCTCTTGCTTTTGGGTTGACCTTGGTTTGTTAGTAGGACGCTGATCAGGGAGATAGGAATGGCAAATGGGTTGGTCCAGTCCAGGGTTATGGGTGGTTTGCATTTGACTGCGAGTGCTGTTGAGAAGACATGGTAGGAGATATGACTTTGGAGTGTGTTTCCAATGTGTAACTTGCTTTAGCACATTGAGTGTGTAAGGAGGGTGGCTCTTGTCTTTTATTTAGCATGTGTTGTCTGGGAGGTAGAAAGATAGGTGTGGGCATGTCAGATAGACAAGGTGGTGGAGAGATCTAAGAACTCAGCAATGAAGTTCTTATTCTGCCCGAGGGGTCTGTGAATGTGAGGAAAGGTGTGTCTGAGTTCAAGTGAGTTAGAAATGACATGTCAACTCTTTTGGAAAGTGTTTTTTTAGTAGGTGTAGGTAGAGACCTACCACTAGTAATAAGGTCTCAATCACAATATAAGGTCCAGTTACGGTCTCAATAAATGATTCCCTTCCTCAACTCTTGGTAGCTGGCAATGAGCAGGCATGCTTAACTTAGAAGACAGGTGTGTAAAGCATTTAAAAGCACCAATACGTTAAATAAGTAAGAAGCAGCTCACCGCAAAGATCCAAAACTAATTCATGAAAATAGAAAATATTTTCATGTTTAAAATGGCACCATTACAATAAAATTCCAATGTGGGGATCAAGAGATGTGAATGTTTAAAGATTACAATTAAAGCTAGTGCTTATCAGCAAATATCACTCAAAAGGTTTATAAAAAAGAGCCAGGCTGGACTGGGTCAGGGTCCAGAGTTCAGGCTGCCTATGGTGTAACACTTTTACACTCATTTCCAGAAGGGTTTCTTGAAGCAGGAAAGTGGTCAACAGCACCAGCCTAGGATTCAGATGTTCTGGGTTACCTCTTGGGGTTTGGGACTACAACTCCCACAATGCACCCGGTCAAATCCTTTAAAAGTCCATTGGACACTGTTCAGCTAGGCTCTTTTTGGTTGAGTTGATGCAGGTGATATCTTGAAGCTCTTTTGTACCGGTTGCTTTCAAAGAGTCCACTCCTTAAACTTTAAAGCAAGGCAAATTCCTCTTTTGTGAAGCCCAGAGTGTGCAGCAGGTGCAGTCCTTATGAGTGCAGTCCTCTGTGGCGCAGACCAGGGGTTCTGCAGGGCAATCCTTCTTCTTCTTCTTATTTCCTTTGGGTCCTTGAAGTCTCCAAAGCACCAACGCAAGGGTGTAGAAGCTCAGAGATGGTCCTTGGGATGTTGGGCCTACGTTTCCCAGAATGCACCTGGCCAAATCTTTAAATGTCCACTGGACGCAAACCAGATGGGTGCTTCTAGGTGGACATGATATAGGTGGAGCCATTTTAACCTGTTGCTTTCAGGGAGCCCACTCTTTCCACTTTCTGAAGCAAGGCAAACTCCTTAGGGCTGTAGTTCTAAGTGTGCAGCAGGTGCAGTCATCCAGACTGCAGTCCTTTTTTGGGTGCAGGCCAGGGTCCCACAGGGCAGTCCTTCTTCTCAGGCAGGGATCTAAGGGCTTGTCAATTCTCCCATATTTATTCAGAGTACATGGGTGTCAAGCAGAGGGGAACCCCTGAAAAATGGGATGTACGGTACCACCCATGTGTATGACCACTTCTTCCAAAATGTGGCATATTCTTGACCAAGTAAGCACTATTCTTCAAAATCTAAGATGGAAAATCTTCCTCCTAAAGGGTTAGATCTGGCTAAGTCATCCCACTGGCGTAGCTAAGTTTCCCAAGCACTTTCCTTCCTTCCCCTTCACCAATCTAATTACCGAGGCACCTGTTTGGCTGGGGGTGCAGGATGTGAGGATGAGCCTGTGGTGCCCTAAGCTGCCATTCTCCCTTTGAAGACAAGTTTGCCTACTCCATCCCATCCTGCCTTGTGCTTTGCAGCTTGCAGTTCTCCTTTCACATGAACTCCTTTGTCTCTAGTCAGGCCACTTCACACCTCATTGAGACAGCTTGGCTCAGCCTGACAGAGTCTGCCCAATCAGAGGTGGGCTGCAGGAAGATTGGATTTCCGCTCACAGAAAGTAAAGTTCTATAACTTCTTTTTCATAATAGTTATCACACATCTAACTAGTCTTTTAAATCCTTGAATTATATTTTAGCTCACTCCTATCAAAAGTTATACTTTATTAATGTATTCCCATGTTAGTCTATGAAGCCAAAGCATTACAATAGGGGAAAATGGAAATTGCCAATTTTTTTCGGAAGGTCATATAAAACCTTGTTGATTATGTTCCTGCTTATAATTACATGGCACCCTACCCCTGGGCGATACAAAAGGGGATGATGGACGGAGCGTTTGAGCAAATCAAACACTCACCCCCAGTCAACTGATCTGGGTTTACTACATCTCCATTCTTTAGCTCACTCCGCCACCCCAGTTCAGATATGGCCATATGCAAATCAGTATGACCCTGTGCCTCATGGGAACAGTCCAGCCCGAACTGTCAAGCATGGCTTCCCTGTACCGGAAACAAGCATCCTGGGACCGGTTTCGGATTCATAATCCTCATCAGCCAGGCTATCTTGAATCCAGTGGCAAAGTGAGCAAGAACTCACGTCTGAGCATACCCTGCCAACTTAGGGCGAACAAAGCGATACAAAAGGGGATGATGGATGGAGCGTTTGAGCAAATCAAACACTCACCCCCAGTCAACTGATCTTGGGTTAATTAATCTCCATTCTTTAGCTCACTCAGCCACCCCAGTTCAGACATGGCCATATGCAAATCAGTCTGACCCTGTGCCTCATGTGAACAGTCCAGCCCGAACTGCCAAGCCATGTCTTCCCTGGACCGGAAACAAGCATCCTGGGACCGGTTTCGGATTCATAATCCTCATCAGCCAGGCTATCTTGAATCCAGTGGCAAAATGAGCAATGGACTCATGTCTGAGCATACCCTGCCAACTTAGGGCGAACAAAGCGATACAAAAGGGGATGATGGACGGAGCAATTGAGCAAATTAAACACTCACCGCCAGTCAACTGATCTGGGTTTAATCCATCCCCATTCTTTAGCTCACTCCGCCACCTCAGTTCAGACATGGCCATATGCAAATCAGTCTGACCCTGTGCCTCTTGGGAACAGTCCAGCCGGAACTGCCAGCCATGTGTAGCGACCGGATTTTCCGCTTAGATGGAATCAGCCCCTAGGGGCCCCTCTAACCCAGCCGGAACGTAATCACCTCCCACCTCAGGACGTATTTACAATGGGTATAGACATATATGTATGTACATCTCGTACCTAAGGATGGGGAAGATAGCAATAAACGTGCATAGGTTTTCTACAATATCATATTTATACCAACTAGTCTCGCGGCCACTTAGGCCCAGACTAATCTACCCTGGGGCAGGTCTGAATAAATACCCTTACACACTGATTATTATCAGTGCTCACTCGACACACAATCCGGCATGTCTACACACATGGGTCTGCAGCCCCAGTGCTCTCATTTACACACGGTTCACAATCTGGCGAACCTACGCACCGTATCCCCCCGGTGCTCTCATTTACACACGGTTCACAATCCGGCGAACCTACGCACCGTATCCCTCCGGTGCTCTCATTAACGCCGCATACTAACGACGATCACTTTCCTATGAATACTTAGGACGGAAATCTCTCACTTATCTACTCGGGATAAAACTACAATAATAGAAATCAGTACGACTTTCCGAATTGATATATATGTACCTTCTGCTCTTGGCATCAAACGTACCCTTCTTCCCTCATTGTTCATTCATTCCTTACCTGATCGGGAATCACATCCGTTCATGCAAACAATGCCTGACTAGAAAGTGCGGTTACCCTGATTGAACAAGAATACAAGGCACATGTCGGTTCACTAAGAACTGGGGTATTTATTTGCATTAAACACAAACACCATACTATGCAATATATATATATTCTGCAAAGAAAAGGCAAAAGATTAGAATGCGTGCTCAATATGGGAAAGGGCGGAGGTCACCTGGTTAATATGAAGTTGGGGCTCGGTAGTCTTCTAGGTTCCATTCTCGTCTCTGTGTTTTGGCTCGTATCGGGGTCACACCTCAGCCGTCACAAGTACACGTCTGCACCGCTAGGCTCAACCTCCTCTGCTTCCCTCCAAGTCACCGGAACCTTGCTCGCTATTAGCTACCGTCTCTCTCTCTCTCTCTGGCTCTGTGCGCTCCGCGCTATTTCTCCTTCAGTCTTTCTCAGAGAGTCTCGGTCTTAGAATATTTCTCTGACTTCAAAATGGCGACTGTCCGCCTCGGAAATAATTAATAGCATAGATGCTAACGGCTAGCTGCCGCCTACGAACTAACTGACTCATCGTCTAACACTTTCGCTAATATCAAAACCTGTCCCTTCATGGAAAGTTACGGCCAGTAACCTGCCGCCCACCAAATTCTTGTACCTCCCCGTACCAAGGACACGTTCCCAGCCGGCCGGCCTGAAGTTGTGTCTTCGGAGTGGAGAAAAATACAGTCTTTCGATAAGGGCCAGCCTGAACCGGTTCTCTCCAAGCGAACAACACCTTGAAACTAAAACATTACACTTGACCTAGAAAGCCTCTCCAGCTACCGGGCAGAAGGCAAGATGGAGTCTGTCCCGTTTAAGGCCTACAAGGCCCAAAATACGCATAACTCCATGGAAGATATACTAACACTCTTGCAAAAGGATGGATCATCACTAGTACTTATATATCTATCCCCTAGCTTAAGTTCATAAGCCCTGATCTAAAGAAAAGGGTACGAAAATGCACTACTGTGCCTCATGGATAGGTCCTACTTATAGTCCTAATCTCTATACTATAAGGGTGATAGACTGGAGTCATTCTCCATCATCCTCCCTCTAAAAAGGGCCAGAAAAAGTTGGTTATTACATTTCACCCTTGACTCCAGTCTATTATCCATACACTACATAGAACTAACATCAGTAGAAGAATAATAAGAAACAGAATTAACTGATCTATGTCTCCCGCCAATTCTACAATATTGGAGTAGAGAAGGAATGCACTGAATAAAGCAGCAAATAGCCACTAAAACACAAACAGAAAGTGTAATACCCCCTAAAATCTGTCGTAAAGAATGTAAGTCAGGTAACCAATTAAACAGCCAGTCAAACCAGCCCTGATCAATATGTTGTCTAACCTCTGCAGTCAAATCGTGGAGTTTGTCAATATGGGCTTGGATCGATTTAGAATGGTCAGACAAATTGAAACAGCAAAGGCCTTCAAAATCAGTCATGTCCATGTTTTAACAAAAGATAATCAATCGCAGCGCGATTCTGCAAAATGGCTCGGCGTTCACCCTGGGCATCTAATAATAGGTCAGATAATACAGTAGACGTTTGATTAATTGATTTAACCATCCAGCAGGCCATTTTGCCAATTGTTTTGGCGTTATAAACAGCTAACGCCGGGACACCAATGATAGAAATAGCTAAACTAAGATATTCCGATTTGGAATAGAGGTGTACGGACGAATCACAATCTTCATGTAACATCATAGAGTCACGTACTACACGGGAATGAGAACCAGGGTGCGATGAAAACATTAATAAGCTTAATCTAGTGATAGCACATGGACCTCCAGAAATATTAGCGGGAATATAGGGCCAGGAGGTATTCCCGCAAGAGAACAGCCATCCAGCAGGCAATAACATTGCACAATAATGACTAGGAGCAACTAATAAACGTTTACATGTCATATTGTTCTTGACAGAAATGCATGAACTTGGAAGTCTCTGTAAACACAACAATCGTTGATGAGCTGAAAAAGAAGTGGCAGCCTGCAGTTTTAATTTAAGACATTCTGTGATGGCCTTTGGATCACATGTTAGAATGAAGCATAGATCACCCTGTGAAATATTATACGTTGTGATTTGGGAATGGATTGGGGAAATCGATTCAGACAAGACCGTACACAAAGGACAGAATTCATGAGTCAAAAAATCGCCCAGAATAATATTTGGTCGGGCACTGGAAATATTAAAAATATGTCGTAAAGTCTCAGTAGAAGCAGGGACGGCAACCAGACAGGTCGCCAAAATGTCAGTCACAGACCTCATGGGAGTGAGGCAAAAATGTGGAGAGTTAGTAACTCTTTTCGCAAGAGTAATCCAAAAATTGGACGAGGAGTCCCACGCAGCGAAGGAACGAGGAATTCTGGTTCTCCAATCAACCGAAGTCGGTGGATTCTCTCCTCTCCCGGCGTAGCAGACCAAAAGGAGTCCAACGCCGACACATCCCGCAGCAGCAGTCCAGAGAATGATCTGAAAGAATACAAACACAGGCCTTAATCATTCTCGTAAGTAACATTTGTCAGCTGGGACAGCTTCCCAGCTATCTTTCCCTGGCTTCATCACCAAAATGGTGTTGTCATGACCGGTCGCAATAACCTCAGCCTGTTCAGGGGGATGTTTAGGCGATTGCACCCATATCTTAGCTCCGGGGTTATCGGAGGAGCCGAAGCCCTTTTGGCCACGTGTCGTTAGCAAAGTCGGGGCAGTGCCTTTCTTAATCTCACCACTGAAGACAGGCATTATGAACAATTGAGCAACGCGGTCAGACTTTTTGAATGATAAATCAACCTCACTGCTATTAAGCAGGAGGACCTTAATCTCTCCCTGATAATCGCTGTCAATCACTCCTCCAAGAACTTGAATACCTTTTAAGGCAAGGCCCGATCTAGGGGCAATCAGTCCAAAGCTACCGGCTGGTATATAGACACCAATGCCAGTTTCAACAATGATTCGGTCTCTGCCTTTTAGGACAATGTCATCCATAGCATGCAGGTCCAAGCCTGCAGAACCTGGGGTTGCTCTGCATGGAGCCAAAGCTCCGGGGGTAATTTCCCAATACATAACAGTATTAACAAGGGTATTCGGTTTTGCATCAACAGTTGGAGTAAAACAGACGCATTAATGGAGATTCAGCATGCAACAAGGGACGATTGTTCAAAATCAATAATGCCTGGAGTAAAAAGTCCCTCCAATGTTTGTAATGTTCATCCGTTAACTTTCGTAATTGATCCTTTAGCAAACCATTCATTCTCTCAATCAATCCCGCAGCCTGTGGATAATATGGAATGTGAAACACCCATTCAATGTTATTTTCCACACAGAATTCCTGCACCAATCTTCCACGGAAGTGGGATGCGTTATCAGATTGAATTTGAAATGGAACACCATAATATAAAATGAGTAGTTCCAATGTTTTAATGGTATTGATTTGGGTAGCATTTTTACAAGGGAAAGCGACCAGAAGGCCACTATAGGTATCAACAGCGGTACAAATATATTGACAATTTCTGCTCATAGGGAGTGGGCCGATATAATCAATTTGCCAAATTTGAGCGGGCAACTTTCCTCGATGTAAATGGCCTTGAACGATGTGAGGCACTTCTCTCTTTCTAGAATGCTGGCAAATGGGACAATGCAGAATGACATCTTTAATCAAATGTAAAGGAATATGAATTCCTCGATCAGTAGCCCACCTGCTAGTGGCTCTCTCTCCAAAATGTCCCGCTTTCTGGTGGGCCCATTTCGCCAATCCCACCAAATCAGAATCTTGCATGTCCACCACTGCCTCAGAAATTTTAGACTTTTCATCTGCAATATTATGAAAGAATTTGCCAAGGGAATCTATCGGGGTGTGAGCATCTATGTGAAAGATTGTCACAGTACTCTGTGGGAGCAATTCCCAAATTTCTTGCCATAGTTCTTTTCCCCACAGTTCTTTTGAATGCAATTCCCAATTATGAGAATGCCATGTTGGTAACCATACCGCCAGTCCATTAGCAGTGGACCAGGAATCAGTGAAAATATGACATGTGCCAGGTAGTTCCTGTTTCAAAACTTGGTAAACCGCATACAATTCAGCATATTGACTACTTTTTCCGTCACCAGTTGTACTCAATAATTTCTGTGTAATCGGATTATAGGACACCGCTTTCCAATGTCGTTTCTCACCAATGAACCTCGCTGAGCCATCCGTAAACCACACATGTTTTCTATCCTCCGCGGACAGATCATCAAATGATTTACCCCACTTGACAGGAGATTCCTGTACTACAGGTACAGAACAATCACTTCCAGTTTCATTCGATGGCGCCTACGCCACTCGCTCATGCAACACTGCCACACCTTTCGGACCCACACGTGCCCTGTCCTGAATGTACCATTTCCATTTAATCACACTCGCCTCTTGAGCATGTCCAATCCGATGGGATTTTGGCGAACTCAAAACCCACTGCATGATAGGAATTTCAGGTCTCAAAATCACAGCATGACCTAAAGTCAATTGCTCGGTATCCACCAGAGCCCAGTAACATGCAAGCAACTGTTTTTCAAAAGGTGTATAACGCTCACCAGCTTCAGGTAACTTTTTAGTCCAAAAACCTAATGGCACTTTTTGTCTGCCCTGCTTTTGCCATAGACTCCAATTGGCATACGGACCTTCCACAGACACATTCAGATCCACATCACCCTCGCCCACAGGCCACAAATCCAAGGCGTACTGAATTGCTTCTTTTGCCAAATTAAAAGCATTCTGTTGTGGTTCACCCCATTCAAACGCATTCTTTTTACGGGTGACTCGATACAATGGGGCCAAAATCTGGCTCAAATGGGGAATATACTGACGCCAAAAACCAAATAGGCCAATGAAACATTGAGCCTCCTTTCTGTTCCTCGGAACAGCAAAATCCAAAATTTTACACTTCACCTGCGGGATCACCTCTCTGTGACCTTCATGCCAATTAATTCCTAAAAATTTAACAGTCTGGGAAGGGCCCTGCAATTTATCAGCATTAATCTCCCAACCTTTAGCACGTAAACAGTCGAGAATCTGGTCTAAATGGGATTGAACCTGGTCTTGCGTCTCACCTTGAATCAAAATGTCATCAATATAGTGACACACCTGGATTTGGGGATGAACAGGTACTTCAGATAAATGCTCCGCCACCAGCCGGTGACAGATCGTAGGACTATGTACATAACCTTGAGGAAGACTCCGGAACGTCATTTGACGTCCATTCCAGGTAAAACTGAATTGTTCCTGACACTCGGGGGCAATCGGGATTGAAAAGAAAGCATTAGCAATATCAATGGACGCATACCATGTACCTGGATGCTTTTGAATTCTCTGAATGAGAGTAACCATGTCCGGCACTGCAACAGCCAAATGTGGAGTGTGTTTATTCAATTCTCGATAATCAACAGTCATGCGCCAAGAATTATCACTTTTGCGCACGGGCCAAACGGGATTATTCCAAGCAGAAGTAATTGGAGTTATAACCCCAGCATCAACCAAATCTTGAATAGTGGCAGTGATTTCCTCATGACCACCAGGAATACGGTATTGCTTTTGAGAAACCACTTTCGTAGCCAGGGGAATGTGAATGGGGGGCATTCGCAAATGACCAACCCGTACGGGTCTGGACGAGATGTACTGTTTCGTTCCAAATTGATAACAACTATCATCTAAATGCAAGGTCATTCCTTTCAAAATGTCAATTCCAATGATGTGAAGTGGCACAACTAGTACAGAATATTCTTTGCGGGGAAGTCTGCCAATTCTCATGTCGAGAGTAGTTTGCACCGCGGGGGTCTCTTTTCCACCTAAACCAGTAATCGTGAAAAATTGTCCTTTAAATTTCTTAGACTTACCATGAATTAAAGTGGCCTCCGCCCCAGTATCCACCAATGCTCGGGCCCTTTGGATATTACGATGTTTCCAAAAAATCTCAATATCTACATAGGGTCTGTTATCTCTGTGAGCCCACCTTCGTACTGGAGCTTGACCTATTTCCTAGTCATTTTTACTGCGTTCCGCTAGCCAGGACAAATCAGGATAAATACTCTCATGTTTCTTGGGTATCAAAATTTCCTGTTCATATCCATCTCCATTACGAAATGGATTTTTGTCATTTACATCGTACTGTGAATTACGATCAGCAAGCCTGTGACGATCCTCCCTTCTCCTCAGCTCAGGGGAATAATCTCTCTCCTCTCTATATCGGTTGGAAACACGATCATCTCTCCCCCTTTCTTTTCCCCCTCTCTCTCCCTCTCTCTGTCACGACGAGGGGACACATCACAATCAAAACGCCGGTCACCACGGCGATCAGAATCCACACGGCGCCTCTCATCACCACTATCATCAGAACCACGGCCACAATCATTCTTTCGAACACGACGGGCACCCTCCTTCCGATCCAAACCACGCTTACGGAATATGTCCCACAAGCAATTATTAGGCTCGCCGTCAATGTCCTCCCTCTTCACACCATCAGCCAAAAGTGCAAGAAACATATCACGTCTAGAGAACTTATAATCCCCAGCAGTACGACCCTCAGGTCGAGATTGTCTCTCAGGTTTAAACCATTCACCCAACTCACCAAGCTGACGAACAGATTCAAGCACCGCAGACAAAGGATTGCCAGTCTGATTAATCAATAAAGTCATCATAACCTGCTTGTAAGCAACAGGGGAAGAATGGATAATGCGATTGCGTACAGAAGATGTTAAAAGACCGTCCAACAACCTATCAGAAGTACTGAGAAAAATCGCGGTCTTCATCACTTCCTCCTTCAGACGTTGCGACGCATCACGCAAAGTATACCACGGCTTGTCATTGACAGGCCAATCAGATTCAGTAGGATATTTATGGTTACAGCCATCAGACGCAAGCTGGAGCAAAGTAATCTGACCAGCACCATTATAATTTCGAAAATGATCTTGAATGGTAGAGTCGGAACTCAAAGAGCAAAACCGTAAACAATCAACAGCATCGAGCATAATATCGGCAGCGCCCAGTTCATAAAGGCGCACCATCCACGTAAGCAAAGCCTCACCGGGCTGTTGACGAAATCGTTGTAAAATATCACTAACCTCCTGTTGAGTAAAATCTTCAATACTATCCAGGGCAACACCACCCGGATTACCAGGAGCTTGTTGTAACTTGCGACGAAACACAGGATGAGCAGAAACCTCCGGCAGAGCTCCCGAAGAAGCCCCGTCCTTAGATTTAGAAGAGCAGTCAGGATAAGACACGTCATCGGAACGGGAAGAACGCCCACGGTCGCTAGACATGACATCTTTGTCACAAGAAGCAGATTTACAGTCACGTCCAGAGCGAGAAGACTCGCGCTTGTCACCCTCCTCAGCCGAGGAGTCAGAAGCATTAGAATCCCAGATATTACCATCCCACTCGTCAGGGTTCCAATCCAGTCCGGCTTTCGCCACGACCAGACGCACTTTCCGTGTAGACACACGACCACGACGGTGTTTGTATTTATATCTCGCAATGCGAACAGCAGCCCTTTCGGCTATAGTTTGATAAGTCTCAAGTTTGTCGGCAAGCAATTTATTTTGACACCGCAACAAAGTATGCGCATTCTGCAATTCAACAACCTGTCCTTCCATATCCTTGCATTGCTTTCGCAACTGAACAAACCTCTCATGAATAATCCGGTATGCATGTAGCACAATCCAACCTCTGCGTCCCAAAATAGGAAGCTCATCACCCTTCACTACTGGAGCTTTTTGCAAGCAAGAAACCACATCAGCAGGCTCTGCCTGCTCCAAACAAGAAATCCAATTCTCACTTAAACCAGTAGAATCGGCCCACTCACGGGCCAAAGCCTCGTAAGGCGTAGACTCCCAGCCGGGAATCTGAATAGGCAATTTGAAAACAGAGCCTGATTTTTTCGAAAACATTTTGACACACAAAAATTATATACACAAATATTAACAAAGAAAAACACGTACGAGCCGAGCGCAAACCAACAAGATGAAAACAATACAGCGCACACAGGCTTCGTAAACAGTTCATGACGCCAGATGTAGCGACCGGATTTTCCGCTTAGATGGAATCAGCCCCTAGGGGCCCCTCTAACCCAGCCGGAACGTAATCACCTCCCACCTCAGGACGTATTTACAATGGGTATAGACATATATGTATGTACATCTCGTACCTAAGGATGGGGAAGATAGCAATAAACATGCGTAGGTTTTCTACAATATCCTATTTATACCAACTAGTCTCGCGGCCACTTAGGCCAAGACTAATCTACCCTGGGGCAGGTCTGAATATATACCCTTACACACTGATTATTATCAGTGCTCACTCGACACACAATCCGGCGTGTCTACACACATGGGTCTGCAGCCCCAGTGCTCTCATTTACACACGGTTCACAATCTGGCGAACCTACGCACCGTATCCCCCCGGTGCTCTCATTTACACACGGTTCACAATCCAGCGAACCTACGCACCGTATCCCTCCGGTGCTCTCATTAACGCCGCATACTAACGACGATCACTTTCCTATGAATACTTAGGACGGAAATCTCTCACTTATCTACTCGGGATAAAACTACAATAATAGAAATCAGTACGACTTTCCGAATTGATATATATATGTACCTTCTGCTCTTGGCATCAAACGTACCCTTCTTCCCTCATTGTTCATTCATTCCTTACCTGATCGGGAATCAAATTCGTTCATGCAAACAATGCCTGACTAGAAAGTGCGGTTACCCTGATTGAACAAGAATACAAGGCACATGTTGGTTCACTAAGAACTGGGGTATTTATTTGCATTAAACACAAACACCATACTATGCAATATATATATATTCTGCAAAGAAAAGGCAAAAGATTAGAATGCGCGCTCAATATGGGAAAGGGCGGAGGTCACCTGGTTAATATGAAGTTGGGGCTCGGTAGTCATCTAGGTTCCCTTCTCGTCTCTGTGTCTTGGCTCGTCTCGGGGTCACACCTCAGCCGTCACAAGTACACGTCTGCACCGCTAGGCTCAACCTCCTCTGCTTCCCTCCAAGTCACCGGAACCTTGCTCGCTATTAGCTACCGTCTCTCTCTCTCCCTGGCTCTGTGCGCTCCGTGCTATTTCTCCTTCAGTCTTTCTCAGAGCGTCTCGGTCTTAGAATATTTCTCTGACTTCAAAATGGCGACTGTCCGCCTCGGAAATAATTAATAGCATAGATGCTAACGGCTAGCTGCCGCCTACGAACTAACTGACTCATCGTCTAACACTTTCGCTAATATCAAAACCTGTCCCTTCATGGAAAGTTACGGCCAGTAACCTGCCGCCCACCAAATTCGTGTACCTCCCCGTACCAAGGACTCGTTCCCAGCCGGCCGGCCTGAAGTTGTGTCTTCGGAGTGGAGAAAAATACAGTCTTTCGATAAGAGCCAGCCTGAACCGGTTCTCTCCAAGCGAACAACACCTTGAAACTAAAACATTACACTTGACCTAGAAATCCTCTCCAGCTACCGGGCAGGAGGCAAGATGGAGTCTGTCCCGTTTAAGGCCTACAAGGCCCAAAATACGCATAACTCCATGGAAGATATACTAACACTCTTGCAAAAGGATGGATCATCACTAGTACTTATATATCTATCCCCTAGCTTTAGTTCATACGCCCTGATCTAAAGAAAAGGGTACGAAAATGCACTACTGTGCCTCATGGATAGGTCCTACTTATAGTCCTAATCTCTATACTATAAGGGTGATAGACTGGAGTCATTCTCCATCATCCTCCCTCTAAAAAGGGCCAGAAAAAGTCGGTTATTACACCATGTCTTCCCTGGACTGGAAACAAGCATCCTGGGACCGGTTTCGGATTCATAATCCTCATCAGCCAGGCTATCTTGATTTCAGTGGCAAAGTGAGCAAGGGACTCACGTCTGAGCATACCCTGTCAACTTAGGGCGAACAAAGCGATACAAAAGGGGATGATGGACGGAGCGTTTGAGCAAATCAAACAGTCACCCCCAGTCAACTGATCTGGGTTTAATCCATCTCCATTCTTTAGCTCACTCTGCCACCCCAGTTCAGACATGGCCATATGCAAATCAGTCTGACCCTGTGCCTCATGGGAACAGTCCAGCCCGAACTGCCAAGCCATGTCTTCCCTGGACTGGAAACAAGCATCCTGGGACCGGTTTCAGATTCATAATCCTCATCAGCCAGGCTATCTTGAATCCAGTGGTAAAGTTAGCAAGGGACTCACGTCTTAGCATACCCTGCCAACTTAGGGTGAACAAAGCGATACAAAAGGGGATGATGGACGGAGTGTTTGAGCAAATCAAACACTCACCCCAGTCAACTGATCTGGGTTTAATCCATTCCCATTCTTTAGCTCACTCCGCCACCTCAGTTCAGACATGGCCATTTGCAAATCAGTCTGACCCTGTGCCTCTTGGGAACAGTCCAGCCCGAACTGCCAAGCCATGTCTTCCCTGGACCAGAAACAAGCATCCTGGGACCGGTTTCGGATTCATAATCCTCATCAGCCAGGCTATTTTGAATCCAGTGGCAAAGTGAGCAAGGGACTCACGTCTGAGCATACCCTGCCAACTTAGGGCGAACAAAGAGATACAAAAGGGGATGATGGACGGAGCGTTTGAGCAAATCAAACACTCACCCCCAGTCAACTGATCTGGGTTTAATCCATCTCCATGCTTTAGCTCACTCCGCCACCCCAGTTCAGACATGGCCATATGCAAAACAGTCTGACCCTGCATCCTGGGACCGGTTTCGGATTCATAATCCTCATCAGCCAGGCTATCTTGAATCCAGTGGCAAAGTGAGCAAGGGACTCACATCTGAGCATACCCTGCCAACTTAGGGTGAACAAAACGATACAAAAGGGTATGATTGACGGAGCGTTTGAGCAAATCAAACACTCATCCCCAGTCAACTGATCTGGGTTTAATCCATCTCCATTCTTTAGCTCACTTAGCCACCCCAGTTCATACATGGCCATATGCAAATCAGTCTGACCTTGTGCCTCATGGGAACAGTCCAGCCCGAACTGCCAAGCCATGTCTTCCCTGGACCGGAAACACGCATCCTGGGACCGGTTTCGGATTCATAATCCTCATCACCCAGTCTGTCTTGAATCCAGTGGCAAAATGAGCAAGGGACTCACGTCTGAGAATACTCTGCCACCTTAGGGCGAACAAAGCGATACAAAAGGGGTTGATGGACGGAGCGTTTGAGCAAATCAAACACTCACCCCCAGTCAACTGATCTGGGGTTAATTCATCTCCATTCTTTAGCTCACTCAGCCACCCCAGTTCAGACATGGCCATATGCAAATCAGTCTGACCCTGTGCCTCATGTGAACAGTCCAGCCCGAACTGCCAAGCCATGTCTTCCCTGGACCGGAAACAAGCATCCTGGGACCGGTTTCGGATTCATAATCCTCATCAGCCAGGCTATCTTGAATCCAGTGGCAAAATGAGCAAGGGACTCATGTCTGAGCATACCCTGCCAACTTAGGGCGAACAAAGCGATACAAAAGGGGATGATGGACGGAGCAATTGAGCAAATTAAACACTCACCGCCAGTCAACTGACCTGGGTTTAATCCATCTTCATTCTTTAGCTCACTCTGCCACCCCAGTTCAGACATGGCCATATGCAAATCAGTCTGACCCTGTGCCTCATGGGAACAGTCCAGCCCGAACTGCCAAGCCATGTCTTCCCTGGACCGGAAACAAGCATCCTGGGACCGGTTTCAGATTCATAAAACTCATCAGCCAGGCTATCTTGAATCCAGTGGTAAAGTTAGCAAGGGACTCACGTCTTGGCATACCCTGCCAACTTAGGGTGAACAAAGCGATACAAAAGGGGATGATGGACGGAGTGTTTGAGCAAATCAAACACTCACCCCAGTCAACTGATCTGGGTTTAATCCATTCCCATTCTTTAGCTCACTCCGCCACCTCAGTTCAGACATGGCCATTTGCAAATCAGTCTGACCCTGTGCCTCTTGGGAACAGTCCAGCCCGAACTGCCAAGCCATGTCTTCCCTGGACCAGAAACAAGCATCCTAGGACCGGTTTCGGATTCATAATCCTCATCAGCCAGGCTATCTTGAATTCAGTGGCAAAGTGAGCAAGGGACTCACGTCTGAGCATACCCTGCCAACTTAGGGCGAACAAAGCGATACAAAAAATGGATGATGGACGGAGCGTTTGAGCAAATCAAACACTCACCCCCAGTCAACTGATCTGGGTTTAATCCATCTCCATTCTTTAGCTCACTCCGCCACCCCAGTTCAGACATGGCCATATGCAAATCAGTCTGACCCTGTGCCTCATGGGAACAGTCCAGCCCGAACTGCCAAGCCATGTCTTCCCTAGACCTGAAACAAGCATCCTGGGACCGGTTTCGGATTCATAATCCTCATCAGCCAGGCTATTTTGAATCCAGTGGCAAAGTGAGCAAGGGACTCACGTCTGAGCATACCCTGCCAACTTAGGGCGAACAAAGAGATACAAAAGGGGATGATGGACGGAGCGTTTGAGCAAATCAAACACTCACCCCCAGTCAACTGATCTGGGTTTAATCCATCTCCATGCTTTAGCTCACTCCGCCACCCCAGTTCAGACATGGCCATATGCAAAACAGTCTGACCCTGCATCCTGGGACCGGTTTCCGATTCATAATCCTCATCAGCCAGGCTATCTTGAATCCAGTGGCAAAGTGAGCAAGGGACTCACGTCTGAGCATACCCTGCCAACTTAGGGTAAACAAAACGATACAAAAGGGTATGATTGACGGAGCGTTTGAGCAAATCAAACACTCATCCCCAGTCAACTGATCTGGGTTTAATCCATCTCCATTCTTTAGCTCACTTAGCCACCCCAGTTCATACATGGCCATATGCAAATCAGTCTGACCTTGTGCCTCATGGGAACAGTCCAGCCCGAACTGCCAAGCCATGTCTTCCCTGGACCGGAAACACGCATCCTGGGACCGGTTTCGGATTCATAATCCTCATCACCCAGTCTGTCTTGAATCCAGTGGCAAAATGAGCAAGGGACTCACGTCTGAGCATACTCTGCCACCTTAGGGCGAACAAAGCGATACAAAAGGGGTTGATGGACGGAGCGTTTGAGCAAATCAAACACTCACCCCCAGTCAACTGATCTGGGGTTAATTCACCTCCATTCTTTAGCTCACTCAGCCACCCCAGTTCAGACATGGCCATATGCAAATCAGTCTGACCCTGTGCCTCATGTGAACAGTCCAGCCCGAACTGCCAAGCCATGTCTTCCCTGGACCGGAAACAAGCATCCTGGGACCGGTTTCGGATTCATAATCCTCATCAGCCAGGCTATCTTGAATCCAGTGGCAAAATGAGCAAGGGACTCATGTCTGAGCATACCCTGCCAACTTAGGGCGAACAAAGCGATACAAAAGGGGATGATGGACGGAGCAATTGAGCAAATTAAACACTCACCGCCAGTCAACTGATCTGGGTTTAATCCATCCCCATTCTTTAGCTCACTCCGCCACCTCAGTTCAGACATGGCCATATGCAAATCAGTCTGACCCTGTGCCTCTTGGGAACAGTCCAGCCGGAACTGCCAAGCCATGTCTTCCCTGGACTGGAAACAAGCATCCTGGGACCGGTTTCGGATTCATAATCCTCATCAGCCAGGCTATCTTGATTTCAGTGGCAAAGTGAGCAAGGGACTCACGTCTGAGCATACCCTGCCAACTTAGGGCGAACAAAGAGATACAAAAGGGGATGATGGACGGAGCGTTTGAGCAAATCAAACACTCACCCCCAGTCAACTGATCTGGGTTTAATCCATCTCCATGCTTTAGCTCACTCCGCCACCCCAGTTCAGACATGGCCATATGCAAAGCAGTCTGACCCTGCATCCTGGGACCGGTTTCCGATTCATAATCCTCATCAGCCAGGCTATCTTGAATCCAGTGGCAAAGTGAGCAAGGGACTCACGTCTGAGCATACCCTGCCAACTTAGGGTGAACAAAACGATACAAAAGGGTATGATTGACGGAGCGTTTGAGCAAATCAAACACTCATCCCCAGTCAACTGATCTGGGTTTAATCCATCTCCATTCTTTAGCTCACTTAGCCACCCCAGTTCATACATGGCCATATGCAAATCAGTCTGACCTTGTGCCTCATGGGAACAGTCCAGCCCGAACTGCCAAGCCATGTCTTCCCTGGACCGGAAACACGCATCCTGGGACCGGTTTCGGATTCATAATCCTCATCACCCAGTCTGTCTTGAATCCAGTGGCAAAATGAGCAAGGGACTCACGTCTGAGCATACTCTGCCACCTTATGGCGAACAAAGCAATACAAAAGGGGTTGATGGACGGAGCGTTTGAGCAAATCAAACACTCACCCCCAGTCAACTGATCTGGGGTTAATTCATCTCCATTCTTTAGCTCACTCAGCCACCCCAGTTCAGACATGGCCATATGCAAATCAGTCTGACCCTGTGCCTCATGTGAACAGTCCAGCCCGAACTGCCAAGCCATGTCTTCCCTGGACCGGAAACAAGCATCCTGGGACCGGTTTCAGATTCATAATCCTCATCAGCCAGGCTATCTTGAATCCAGTGGCAAAATGAGCAAGGGACTCATGTCTGAGCATACCCTGCCAACTTAGGGCGAACAAAGCGATACAAAAGGGGATGATGCAATTGAGCAAATTAAACACTCACCCCCAGTCAACTGATCTGGGTTTAATCCATCCCCATTCTTTAGCTCACTCCGCCACCTCAGTTCAGACATGGCCATATGCAAATCAGTCTGACCCTGTGCCTCTTGGGAACAGTCCAGCCGGAACTGCCAAGCCATGTCTTCCCTGGACTGGAAACAAGCATCCTGGGACCGGTTTCGGATTCATAATCCTCATCAGCCAGGCTATCTTGATTTCAGTGGCAAAGTGAGCAAGGGACTCACGTCTGAGCATACCCTGCCAACTTAGGGCGAACAAAGCGATACAAAAGGGGATGATGGACGGAGCGTTTGAGCAAATCAAACAGTCACCCCCAGTCAACTGATCTGGGTTTAATCCATCTCCATTCTTTAGCTCACTCCGCCACCCCAGTTCAGACATGGCCATATGCAAATCAGTCTGACCCTGTGCCTCATGGGAACAGTCCAGCCCGAACTGCCAAGCCAAGTCTTCCCTGGACCGGAAACAAGCATCCTGGGACCGGTTTCAGATTCATAATCCTCATCAGCCAGGCAATCTTGAATCCAGTGGTAAAGTTAGCAAGGGACTCACGTCTTAGCATACCCTGCCAACTTGGGGTGAACAAAGCGATACAAGAGGGGATGATGGACGGAGTGTTTGAGCAAATCAAACACTCACCCCAGTCAACTGATCTGGGTTTAATCCATTCCCATTCTTTAGCTCACTCCGCCACCTCAGTTCAGACATGGCCATTTGCAAATCAGTCTGACCCTGTGCCTCTTGGGAACAGTCCAGTCCGAACTGCCAAGCCATGTCTTCCCTGGACCAGAAACAAGCATCCTGGGACCGGTTTCGGATTCATAATCCTCATCAGCCAGGCTATCTTGAATTCAGTGGCAAAGTGAGCAAGGGACTCACGTCTGAGCATACCCTGCCAACTTAGGGCGAACAAAGCGATACAAAAGGGGATGATGGACGGAGCGTTTGAGCAAATCAAACACTCACCCCCAGTCAACTGATCTGGGTTTAATCCATCTCCATTCTTTAGCTCACTCCGCCACCCCAGTTCAGACATGGCCATATGCAAATCAGTCTGACCCTGTGCCTCATGGGAACAGTCCAGCCAGAACTGCCAAGCCATGTCTTCCCTAGACCTGAAACAAGCATCCTGGGACCGGTTTCGGATTCATAATCCTCATCAGCCAGGCTATTTTGAATCCAGTGGCAAAGTGAGCAAGGGACTCACGTCTGAGCATACCCTGCCAACTTAGGGCGAACAAAGAGATACAAAAGGGGATGATGGACGGAGCGTTTGAGCAAATCAAACACTCACCCCCAGTCAACTGATCTGGGTTTAATCCATCTCCATGCTTTAGCTCACTCCGCCACCCCAGTTCAGACATGGCAATATGCAAAACAGTCTGACCCTGCATCCTGGGACCGGTTTCGGATTCATAATCCTCATCAGCCAAGCTATCTTGAATCCAGTGGCAAAGTGAGCAAGGGACTCACGTCTGAGCATACCCTGCCAACTTAGGGTGAACAAAACGATACAAAAGGGGATGATTGGCGGAGCGTTTGAGCAAATCAAACACTCACCCCCAGTCAACTGATCTGGGTTTAATCCATCTCCATTCTTTAGCTCACTCCGCCACCCCAGTTCAGACATGGCCATATGCAAATCAGTATGACCCTGTGCCTCATGGGAACAGTCCAGCCCGAACTGCCAAACCATGTCTTCCCTGGACCGGAAACACGCATCCTGGGACCGGTTTCGGATTCATAATCCTCATCACCCAGTCTGTCTTGAATCCAGTGGCAAAATGACCAAGGGACTCATGTCTGAGCATACTCTGCCACCTTAGGGCGAACAAAGCGATACAAAAGGGGTTGATGGACGGAGCGTTTGATCAAATCAAACACTCACCCAGTCAACTGATCTGTGTTTAATCCATCCCCATTCTTTAGCTCACTCCGCCACCTCAGTTCAGACATGGCCATATGCAAATCAGTCTGACCCTGTGCCTCTTGGGAACAGTCCAGCCCGAACTGCCAAGCCAAGTCTTCCCTGGACCGGAAACAAGCATCCTGGGACCGGTTTCAGATTCATAATCCTCATCTGCCAGGCTATCTTGAATTCAGTGGCAAAGTGAGCAAGGGACTCACGTCTGAGCATACCCTGCCAACTTAGGGCGAACAAAGCGATACAAAAGGGGATGATGGACGGAGCGTTTGAGCAAATCAAACACTCACCCCCAGTCAACCGATCTGGGTTTAATCCATCTCTATTCTTTAGCTCACTCCGCCACCCCATTTCAGACATGGCCATATGCAAATCAGTCTGACCCTGTGCCTCATGGGAACAGTCCAGCCCGAACTGCTAAGCCATGCCTTCCCTGGACCGGAAACAAGCATCCTGGGACCGGTTTCGGATTCATAATCCTCATCAGCATGGCTATCTTGAATCCAGTGGCAAAGGGAGCAAGGGACTCACGTCAGAGCATACCCTGCCAACTTAGGGCGACAAAGCGATACAAAAGGGGGTGATGGACGGAGCGTTTGAGCAAATCAAACACTCACCCCCAGTCAACTGATCTGGGTTTAATCCATCTCCATTCTTTAGCTCACTCCGCCACCCCAGTTCAGTCATGGCCATATGCAAATCAGTCTGACCCTGCATCCTGGGACCGGTTTCGGATTCATAATCCTCATCAGCCAGGCTATCTTGAATCCAGTGGCAAAGTGAGCAAGGGACTCACGTCTGAGCATACCCTGCCAACTTAGGGCGAACAAAGCGATACAAAAGGGGATGATGGTACCCACACCCGCAGACATATTACGATTGCTAAAGTCCCTGTCTTCCTATTGTCCACTACTGGTTTCACTCCATTGATAGGTGGTGATTCTTCCTCTGAGCAAGATTCTGACAAATGTGATGTTTCACCTCCAGATGAATTAGATGGGTCTGACAGGGGGAAAAAAGTGGTCACTGGAATCAATCTCTACCTGGAGAGCAGAGCTGTCAGCATGCCCCTGCACCGTTTGATTTTAAACTTAGTAGCCTCAGTAGCATCAAGTTCCTTTGTGGAGTTCCAGTTGACAGCTGGTTTGTTGCAGTGGATACCGGCTCCCCCCACTTAACTCCCTGGGCACATCTAGGTCCGGTAATGACAGGGTGGAGGTGGGTTCCACAGGTTCAAGGTCGAGGCCCCCCAATGCCCCCTCCTGTATTGCCACAGGGCCAGATGCCGAATTATTCTCAGAGCCCCCTTTGTTAACAGAGTGCTCCTACTTACATTGCCTAGTCCAGCCAGTTTCTACCTGTCGGCGCCCCACTCGGCTGTTATTGTTCCTACAAGTCTGTTCACTGCCGGGCCCTTTTACTGCATACTGATTTTTAACTTTTTTCATGGGAGGAAAGATTGCTGGGAGGTTTTTATTGCAGGATCCAGGGAGCTGGGTCTTCTCAGGGATCGAAGCTCCTTCTCCAACCACTATCGCTCCCACGCGCTGCTTCTCCTCTGAGGCTCTTGCTGATTCAAAAGGATCCACCCGAGAGCGCACCTTGGCTCCTCTGACACTTTTCGGTGACATTGCAGCTTAGCGGAAAGCCAAGCCGCACCGACCTCAGCCCGCAGCAAGTGAAAACCACAGGGAAGACGCCAGGTGAATGGAACAAACAAGAGTTTGTATCGCTGTATAAAATAAATGGTCCAGATCATTTCTCTCAGCAGTACAGAGAAACTTAGGGCAATGAGGCGGATTTAACAATTCATCTCTATATTATATAGTAAGAGCTTTGGTTGTGGGGGAGTCGATCGGACAGGAGCACTCACTCTTCCAACTGCTCGGCCACCATCTTGCCTCGCCAGAAGTTTGTCCTGTATTCTTTCTAGAGCAGCTTTAATGCTCTTGTTAACTTACATTCTAGTGACAGATATCTTATATGACCTCCTTTGTTAAGTCAAACTCTGTGGTCAACCCAGATAGTTTCAATAGAAAGTCTGTTTTCAGGCTTTGGAGGCGTTTGCCCTCCTTATGACAATCACTCTGCTTAATGTGGCTTTCCTTGTGAAGACATGTCATCCCTATGAGTCTAACTTGGTCTTTTACTTTTGTAAAGCAATGATTTCATAATAAGAATAGGTACACCACATGCCTTTTTATTTATTTTGTATTTTTACCAGAGTACGTTTTAGACAGACTCTCGAATTGATTGAGATAAAAGGAATCTCAACAAAAAATGTATCAAATCAGTAAAAAATATGCAGCGAACATTAATCAGTCAAGTGACATGCTTGAAAATATTTGTTGATAAAATGAACTAAATACAATTCGTTACAAACTGTCCCACCCAGAAATCAGTATTTTGTGTGTTGCTGATCTCAATGATACCCATCTCCATTCCAAAAATTCAATAAAGTGTCCACAGCATTAATCTAGGGGACGCGAAATCTCTTGGGACTACATTCCCACAATGCATCTGGCCAAACCCATAAAGTCCACTGGACGCACTCCAGGCTAGGGACTTCTTGGTGGAGTTGGTGCTGGTGAGCTCTGTTAACCTGTTGCTTTCAGGGAGTCCATTCCTTAATCCTTGTGAAGCCAGGCAAAGTGCTTAGGGCTGCAGTTCCATATTGGGCAGAAGGTGCAGTACTTCAGAGTGCAATCCTTTGATTGCAAGTCAGGATTTTATTAAGTTAGTCCTGCTTCTCTTTGTTGTTTCAGGTGGGTGATCTCTTGAAGCACTTTTGTACCTGTTGCTTTCAAGGAGTCGTTTCCTTAATCATTTGGAAGGCTGGCAAAGTCCTCTTTAGGGAACCCCAAGGTGTGCAGCAGGCGAAGTTCTTATGAGTGTTGTCCTCTTGGGTGCAGACCAGGGGTTAAGCGGGGCAGTCCTTCTTTTTTAGATTATTCCAGGCAGAGATCTGAGTTGCAGTGCAGCTCTCCCATTTTTATCCATTGTTTACGGGTGACAAGCAAGGGGGCTCCAACAGGATACAGGGTGACACCCAGAAATATGACAACTTCCTCCAAAGTGTTGCATATTGTTGTTCCAGAAATCTCTTTTCTTCTAAAATCCAAAATGGAGAAACTCTCTCCTGGAAGGATTAGATCTGGCTAATCCAACCCACTGGTGTGGATGAGTTTCCCTAACATGCCCATTCCAGTCCTTTCGTCAATCTAATTACTGGGGCTCCTGTCTGACAGGGGTGCAGATTGTGCGGGTGAACCTGTGCTGCCCTAAACTGTAGTTCCCTCTTTGAAGACCAGTTGGGCTGCTCCACCCCACCCTGCCTTTTGCTATGTAGCTTGCAGTTCTCCTCCCAAAGGAAATTCTTTATCTCTAGTCAGGCCACTACACACCTCATAAAGACAGCTGTGATCAGCCTGGCAGAGGCTGACAAATCAGAGCAGGGCTGCTAGAAGGCTGGATTTGGTTCTCAGAAAATAAGGTTCAGTAGCTTCATTTCTGTGATAGTTGCAATAAATCTAGCAGTGGCTAGTTGTTGAAGTTATCATAACTGTCATTCTGAGTCCTTGATGACATTCCTAGCCCGCTCCTGTCAATATTTCTACTTAAATAAACTATTCCTATATAGCCTATGGAGCTAGTTTTTTACAATGGGAAAATTAAATGGGCAGTTTTTCCCTCATCAGAGCTCATAACACAGCTTTTGTGATGTCCCTGCTTAAGGTACAAGGCACCCTACCACTGAGGCACCTGGGTAGGCCTAGGGGTGACATATATGTAAACCTAAGGAAGTTTGAGACTTTGGAAGTACAAATCCAGTTTCGAATTTGCATATAAATGTAATTAAAGGCATCTTGGAAACAGTGCTGCCTTTAACACCTTGGCTGCGCAGGATATTCCTCTGCTGTGCTGGGCCATAATGATAATGGGTGTGCTCATGACGAGCTGAGATCGTCATGAGCACACGGGCACCGTGCCTCATGACGAGCTGAGCCCATCATGAGCACTGAAGGGGTTAAACATTACAGCAGGCAACACAGTAGTGCACATGTGAGTGCATTAAGTCTACTGGGCCTCTAAACCTACAGGACCTACCATATACTAGGGACTTACAGGTTATTTGTCAGTACCAAATGTACTTATACCTAATTACTATGTACTTTTAAGCAGAGTACAGGCCTTGGCTCTGGTTAGCAGAGCCTTGGGTACAAACAGAGTCAGCAAACCAGCATATAGTAGTCACAATGTGGGCAGGAAGGGGGGGGGGGACTGCAAACAGGTCATGGTTTCTCATCAGGGCCGGACTGAGAAGCAAAACCGGCCCTGGCAAAGTGCTCGGCCGGCCCCCTGGGGGTGCGACCAAGCTCTTTGTCTGGCCGGTTTTCGGACGATTTTGTTACAGGGCCGCTTTGCTGCAAAAATGGCCCTGTAACAAAAACGGCCCCCTGGCCCCAAAACCGGCACCCACCCTTGCGGCGCACCGGGGGATTGCCCAGTGCCCGCAACGGTCAGTCCGGGCCTGTTTCTCTTATCAAACATCCAGGAAGTCCTCAAGTTAATCATTTGGTATATTCTGTTGATTTCCTGTCCATGATATTGGAAGCAGTTTTCTATAAAGCCATATCTAATGTTCCAATACACAGTTTGAGGTTTGGTGATAGAAATGTCTTCCTCTTGATAATAATGTCCGAGGGGTAATCAGCCAATATATAGATCGGTTAGCCATCAAAAAGTAATTGTCCATCCTTATTCCATACAGTCTATATTAGAGATCAGTCATATAGGTGATTCGGGAAGCAGACACTGAAATGGCATGATCAATCTCCTCCTAGAGTATAAAGTGTTCAGATTTGATGTTCTTAATGGAATTCTAGTAGTGCCTAAAAGTAGTTGCTAAAGTGGTCGTTGCCCTAGATCAGTTAAGTAGCTCATCATACTTTTCTCTTGCGTGCCTGTGATTTTTTGTCTAAAGAGCCAGATGTTACCAGCCGAGTCCTAACATTTAAACAGCTTGTTTTCCACAGCCTCCAGTCCTTTCTCCTTTGAGCGAATTCATAGAACCCTTCAACCTTTTCTTTTGTGTTTGCTATGTCATGTTATTTCCATTCACATACAATAAAACTATCAAGAATAATCCAGTGTTCTCGAAAGACAGTATGACCAGGAGACATTTCTCTACCATAGGTATTTTAGTATGACTAATTTAAATGTAAAATACAGCTTCCAGATTAACATTTTGAAAAAATTACGATATTTACTAAAAGGTATTCAAGTCATAATTCTTATATCTAACACTCTTTCTAACAGTGCCTGTTTCTCCCATTTTCCTAAGATACCAGCAGCAGATGAATTGCCACAATGCTTTTTGACAGGCATTTTTAATTTTCAGTGTACCATGTGCAGTTATTTCTGACAAAGCAACTGAATATCTTTCACGTTTTTGGAAAGCTCTTTGAAAGGCACTAGGAATTGAACAAGCTCTTTTTCTTATCATCCTCAAGTTAACAGGAAATAGAACAAAGAAATCAACGTTTGGTACTATATCTTCAATGCTATTGCAATGCCATTCAAGATTCCAATCAACAAAGCAAGGTGTTGCCCATGTAATCTTACTACCCCTATCTGGAAAGTATGAGAAAAATATCCAAAATACTTAACTGCAAATCAAGCTTAATTTTATTATGTTATTGTGAATTTATCATCTCAAGTAATTCAACCACATAGTTAATGTGAACCACATCTCTTTGTTCAATTACTTGTGTGTACTATTTAATGATTTCTTTTAATATCATACAAACGACAATGCAAACCATATAAAAAAGACAAAACAAAAAATAAGTTATAAAAGAAATATATGTCCATCAATACTCAAAAACATTGAAACATTGAATGCTTTATTTATTTGTCCAGCCTTTCATACCCAACCATCCCTTGCCTTTCCAAATGTTCACTTTATATGTAGAGGGTGGTGCACCAATATATTTTGAGTCTGTGATCCAACCAGAGGTAGCAAAAGAGGATGGTCAGATCAATAGAAAAGTCCAATTATATAGTCCAGAGCCGCATCGCTGTTCCCGAGGTGCAGAGGAGCAGAGGAGGAGAGACTACATCTCCCAGGGGGGCACGCTGTCCAAGCCCACACCTGGAAGCACTCAAGGGCGGACCGGCGATTACTTAACGCCTCGCCGCTCCCGCTGGCGCGGGAGCCGCATTGCTGTTTTTGGTGACTGACCCGATGTGCAGAGGAGCAGAGGAGGAGAGACTACATCTCCCAGGGGGGCAAGCTGTCCAAGCCCACACCTGGAAGCACTCACGGGCTGGCCGGCGCCTACTTAACGCCTCTCTGTTCCTGCTGGCGCGGGAGCCACATCGCTGTTCTTGGTGACTGACCCGAGGTGCAGAGGAGCAGAGGAGGAGAGACCACATCTCCCATATGGGCACGCTGTCCAAGCCCACACCTGGAAGCACTCACGGGCTGACCGGCGCCTACTTAACACATCATCACTTCCGCTGCGCGGACGCGCGCCGGCGGTCGTCGGGCAAAGCCCGGGCCAAGGGCGGGCCCGTTTTAGCCCTTTCGAGTCCGTTGTAGACCGGACCGGACCACCCCTCTTACTCGTGCAACCCATATATTTATGACATCAAGTTGAACTGTAAGTACCCGTTGGGTTGTCTAATAGCACTGCAAGATGTCTGCACGGGAAAGTAGTAGAAGTAAGGGTGTGAGTCAAAGCGGGACCTTAACGGGGACACTTTATAACTTTATCACTCGGGCTAATTCAGTTATAGATCAAGGGATTATTCTTATTGAGCGAAGGGTCTCACAAGATCTTGCCCTTGCGAAGAGATTATCCATGGGTCATTTCGCTAATGCCCGCACCCCAGAGCCATCTTCACGAACGAACATTGTAGAGGCATCCGTGACAGTCCATAATCCTCCTACCACGCTGGACCAGGATATTATTTCAATAGATGACCAGCTTCAAATATCCACGTCTGCACAAACAGGTATAGGGTGTCATCATAACTCTCCTGAAAGACCACACACCAGACAGATGCGAGGGAAGCTACAGGGAGCAATACCGAAGAGGAAGCGGGGGGCAAATAAACCTGCTGGAGGAAGGAGGCAAGGAGGCCCAAAGTCGCTAAACAATCTAGTAATAGCAACTTATTGTTTACAGGTTTGGGAAATGTGACCGTGAACCAATCAGTGTCATCTGGGAACTCATTGCTGCCTGCACCGACTCTGTGTGCATCTAAACCTGCTGGTACAGATACGGTATTGGAGGTCTTTGATCTAGATAAGCTTGGGTCTCTATTAAAGTCTTCTTTTCAATCCTTTGAAGACAGGCTCCTACCAATTGAACTTCGCATAGCCAAGATTGAGGATGTGACATTGAATATCGCAGCCAATACCAGGCCAACTGGGCTGTCCCCGGGTATTAACCAACAGAATTCAGCACAGGGGGGAGGGGGGGGGGGGGTTGTCGCACGCTATGATTTCATCCACAGCACCATATTCTTCAAGGGGGAACTTAGCTAAGTCGTCAACTACTGTGTTACTACCTGTTGTTACATCTATAGAGACATGTTGCTAAACCCACTTTAAGCCTATTGTACCCCCCCGGGGTGTTTCTGATTCCGTTCCATCTAGGAAGCTGAGAGGTGATTTACCTCCAGAATCAAGCCCGTACACAGTTGTTTTAACTGGGGTACCTGAGTTGAGTAATCCTAATAAGGAATCATTTATGTCCCTAAAAAATAAGGCAACAGACTGGCTGAACAGAAATAGACCACTCCCTCGTAATGTCACTTGCGAAATTCGTACGGTGCGTAGGGTGCCCTGGGTAGGGCACACACCAAAAAATATACAAGGTGACTGTGTGCTATTAAATTTCAGGGACCCTCGTATCATAGATCATATTTGTAACGGGGCACCTCTCAGTAATGGTTCTTTAATTCAACCTCTTCCATTGTCTTATTTTTACCCCCCATCTCATAATGTAGATATGGAAGGGGACTGGTCTCTAGTAAGGCGTCGGGGCAGAGGGAGGGGGGCTGGTGGTTGGCATGAGCACCCATGTAACTACAGTCAAATATCTACACAAAACAGGTACAGTGGATTAGAGATGGTTGATTGACTCTTTCACCCTGGTGATATCCCCCCCCCCCGGAGTCTCTGACAACGGGAGTATAGTACATCTTGAGAGAGCGACCGAGGTGGGAAGTGTTCGAACATCTTGTACCCCCCTCTTGGTCACAAGGGATAGTACTGAAGTTAACAATGCTGTTCGTTGTGGAAGTGCAATAGGATCTCAAGATCTGCCCCCAGTAAAATCCAAGGTTCTGAATTATAATGTAATTTCCTTGAACATTGCTGGGTTAGTTGGAAAAGTCAAAGATCCGATCTGGATAGCTTTTATAAGATCCTTTTAGGTGATATGCCTGCAAGAGACCTGGCTGGTAGAGAATGACATATTTATAGAAGGTTATAAAAGTTTTTTTGTACCAGCCGAGCCGTCACGTAGTGGCAGAGCTAAAGGGGGATTGGCTGTGATCATTGATTTAGCATCGTCCTCCACGGTCAAAATAATATCTACTTGTAATACTGACATCCAAGCACTGACGGTTAAAAGAGGGAAGGAAACATTATCCTTGATTAACTGCTATAACACTGTAAACCCAAAAGGGGATTGTAGGCTTGTTGATCTGGGCAACTTTGTCAGGAACCATTGTGAGAGCCTCTCCCATCGAATTCTGATTACAGGGGACTTTAATGTACGCCCTTGTGGGAACCCAAAGAACACTGTAATTGGATCATATGGCTTTCATAGGATGAGGGGCCTTTATTTCGAACATACTTGTCGGGGTGATTTGTTGAACCAGCTCACAAATGAATTTGACTTAATCCCTGCCATGTCTTTGGCATATGATTGTAGCTTTCAATTAGTACCTACATATAAAAGCTACTCGTGGGATCTTATATTGATCATATCCTTCTCTCTAATGGCCTCCGTACATCTATATTAGGTTTTAAAATTCAGGAGAACCAATACAGTGATCACAACCCAGTCTGTATTTTATTGGGTGGCAACCTTCTAAAACTATGGGAAAAAATGTTAGATGGTGGTGCTCTTAAAAGCACAGATGGAAGGCGGCGCCTAAAGTGGGCTAAGGTGAACTCGGCCCAACTATAGGATAAGATCAATAACTTGTGTGTCACCGAGTTATCACTATGTGTGTCCTCAGTACCGTCCCCCAACTCTCCAAGCTTTTGATGATATTGTATCTAACGTAGGTGAAATGTTAACTGTACCATCCTCGGGCCCTGTTTGTAGCGACCCCAAGTGGTTTGATCATTCCTGCTCTAAGGCATGTCGAGAATTAAAGGCGGCTCTGAAGATTAGCCCTAGGGATCCGATACAGATCAGGGCATCACGCCTTTTATATAAAAAAGCTCTGGCTAAGCGGAAGTCAGACGTGAAAGACGATATCTGGCAAGATTTGCTAGACCCCCAAATTCTTAGTAATAGCGAGAAATTCTGGGGTATTATTAATAAACCTTTATTTGAGTCGCCAGGTGATACCTCAGTTGGTACTAACATATGCGAGGACGAGTGGGTATCCCATTTTAGTACTATTTTTAACAGTAACATTCCACAGTCAGAACTTATGAGAGGTGATCAAGGAGTTAACCCACCATGTTTTACCATCAGTGAGGTTGAGAAGGGCATCACAGGATTGTCAAGTAATAAAGCTCCAGGCCCCAATGGTTTGTCCCCAGACCTTTTTAAATCAAGGGTATCGCTGTGGGCGCCTGTCCTTACTGCTGTGCTTAATGTAGCTGCAGAACATGGATGCCCAAGGTCGTCGGGGAACTCCACAATAGTGCTAGTTTTTAAGAAAGGGAACCGGAATAGCACCTCCTGCTATAGGCCAATATCTTTAATTGACTCTGTGGTTAAAGTAGTGGGTGGAGTAATTTTGAATAGACTAACAGCCTGGGCAGAAGAGCATGAGATAATTTCCCCAATTCAATATGGCTTCCGGCCTGGTCACTCCACAATCGCACAGTGTCTTAATTTATATATGGTCTTAGGAAAATATACCTTAGCGCGCCAGGGTACCATTCACATGGCATTCATGGACCTCTCCTCAGCTTTCGATTGTGTTAATCGAGGGAAGCTTTGGGAGTCCATGGACAACATGGGTGTGGAGCAAAATCTGGTTAACCTTTTGGCGGACCTGCACCAGGATACTAGGGCTAATGTTAGGTACTCTCAGGACCTTAGGGTGTCTAGGGACTTTGGTGTACACCGGGGAGTCAGGCAGGGCTGTATTTTGGCCCAGTTCCTTTTCAACTTATACATTACCAATTTGGAGGTGTCCCTATTAAATACTGGTGCTGATTACCCGTATGTTGGGCGCAAGGGCTTACCTGTTTTATTATACGCGGATGACGCCATCAAGAGGGCTTCAAACTTTACTCGAAGCTTTTTATAGTTTTATAAAATCCTGTGACCTATCCATTAACAATACAAAATCTTTTGTAATGCAGGTAGAGCAACATAATAAGAAGTCTTTTCATTTCGTGTTAATGAGGAGAAGATCCCTACAACAAAAGCCTTCTCATATTTGGGCGTCCTCTTTGATGACCAGCTGAAATGGGGCCCTGCAGTTCAGAGGCAAAGGGGGGAGATATACCGGGCAAACGCGGCCATCTTTAATTTTGCCTGGAAAATGGGCAAACGACCTATTGCTGCACTGTTAAAGATCTACCAGGCTAAGAGTGTGGCGATAGGCTGTTACGGAAGTGAACTCTGGGGGTACGTGGCAGCTAATGACCTTGTGGTGGCAGAAAACTATTTTTTGAAACAGCTGTTGGGGGTCCCGAGAGGAACTTCCAACTTAATAGTGCACGAAGAATCTGGTATCCCCTTCCTAAGTGATACTATAGCACTACGACCACTAATTTGTTGTTTAAAATGCTGGCTAAATAAAGACCTGCCATTAAATCACCTACTCCTGAGAGAAGCCTTATCCTGGAATAATATGCTTAAAATTCTGTGGTTAAAGTACTTGAAAGACAGTTTTTTTGGTATGGGGCGCCCAGAACTTTTTTTAAGACCAGATTCTATTAGGGCTGCTGACGTAGAGTTTGTGAGGAAAACTTTTTCCCTCTCACAATACTTGCTTTGTGAAGAGGTGGAATTAAATAAATGTAGTGTCCGGAATTATGTCATTCTGAAAACCACACCACACATGGAACCTTATTTATCCTGGCCGATGTCAGGCTTTGATAGCTATTTGTTAATTAGGACTTTTTCCACCTAATGTTAGCTGTCCCAAAGGGTTGCCACCGAGGTCAAGTGCTACCACCCTGCGGCTGCGACAATGAGTCTCCGCAGGATTTGGTGCACTTTTTGTTTATCTGTCCTTTTTATGATCTACCTCAGAGGTTTTATCTTAAACCCCTCCTTAAAAACTGAACTTCACCCAGGTTAGACCTGCACTCTGTTATCTGCAACTGCTAAACCACGACAGAACTTTATTTGTGATTGGCTTTTTAAAATCAGCCTTAAAATTTAGAACTATCATGGAGGGTTAATTGCTTATTACTGCTGTTATTATTTTATTCGCCCAACTGCGATTGTTATTTTATACATGTGTTTTAGACCATTCTTGTTTTATTGTGTGATTTTATCAATTGTGCTTTTATGGTTGTTTCTGTCTGAATAATCAAATAAAGATTTTGAAATTGAAATTGAAATAGTCCAGACCCTTTAACATGATATGTGCATCATAGTTCATCTTAAAGCAGCTCCTCCATTACAAATGATTGATCTATGCATTTTAGTCTTGACAATTTGAGGCCTCTTCAAGACCAAGGGTAGAAAATAAATCTCATTTGTGTCTTCTAATACAACCTCTACATGTGGTATGAAGGCCAGGCTGCATTGCAGAATCATTCAAACAATGTACCATTAAATTATGTCTCCCACGTGCAGTTTTTACCAGAAAAATGGTCACCAACAAATCAGCCTCTAGTCTGTTCTCGAGCTGTGTTTGCAAATCCCCTTCTGGTGATTGCAAGAGAAACTGGAACTAATCCAGAACACAGCCTTTCCCCCATAAATGCGAAACGTGAATTGGACAAACTCTTTTTGTGACCATCCTCAATTTAATGGGAAACAGGCCAAACTAATCAACTTTTGATATTATATCTACAATGGTATTGCAATGTTTAGATGTATCAACTGCAGACTTTTCTTATCAGGAAACAAGTAACACCTTTCATGTGAATATCAAGTGCAGGGTGCCACTGTATCTACTGGGAGAGGTCGTCCTTTCCTGTACCAAATAAGAAGGAGCTCAAGAGGTCTTTACAGTCATGACTAGAGATGGGCGAACCACTAAAATATCAAGCCAGATGTCTGGCTTTTTCTTGACCTGTGGTCTTCTAAAACTCATAAGACAAAAACAAGTTGGACTTCCTTGCAGCTGTTACATCACTCTCTCACACCTCCTTTCAATGGCATTCTCCATGCCCCAGGTGCAGCAGAGGAGATGTTGACCTAAGCAGTGGGCCTTTGCATGCTGCTTACCCCTTTTGGGGAAATTACTTCTAACCATTCATCCTCTCACTGCGACCTGCAGTCTCACCCTGGGATGAGGATCATTGAAATGTATGTAGGAATGATAATAGCATCTGCAATCTGCACACCTAGAACGGGACGTCATGCATATCTAAATCCCCGAGGCAGATATTTTGTTCCACAGAGGATGTGATGATTTAGATGTGCATAGCCCTGTTACTTGTTAGGAATTTTAACGATTGTGGCTTTTGGATTTTTTGAAATCCTGTGAGAAAACAGAAAATAAATTACCACTAAGGAGGCCTCTTCATTTCCTGAAAGTTTTGCTCTTAAAGGGCCTGATTACATAAACTGTTCATACCAAGCTATTCTTCACATTACAAAGTGTAAGAATATTCAGTTTTGCGATAATATATGAATTTTACTTTAAATGATACATAACTGCGTTTAGCTATAATGCTGCTGACTGAGTGAGTGGACCATAAATTGTTTAATCTGTATTATAGTTTGCAGCACCCTTCTTCCTATATTCTTGAATGTTTTTTGTTTTGTTTGCCTAATCACACTCGGGCAAATATTTCGTATAGCTTAGGTTGTGTCTGGGAATACAAAGTAATTTGCATCTCACAAAAAATGTGCTGTCTGGTTTAAGGAAGAAGTACCCAACACGGTCCATGGAACGTCTGAATTAATTCCGATTAAGAAAGGAGCAGTGAGAAATTAAGGATGTAGAGAGATATGGAGTAGGTGGATAAAGGCGGATGATAGCAAATCCTTACCATTAGCTTCCAGAAGCCTTGGGGTGTGGTACAGACAAGGCACATGAAGTCCTCACCAATGAGAAATAAAGGAGAAAAGTGTGAGATTCAGAGAAATCTAAATTAAGAAAAGTGTAGAGGAGGAAGGAAAGAAAAGGGGGTAGAGAACGGAGATGCTGATTAGCCACCTTATGTAATTACTGTGATTTACAACAACAACATTCTCCAGGACACGATTTCTCGGTTTTGGCTCTTCTCTTCTCATTAATTCTCTGGCTTGCATGCCTCTAGTCATGAACACTGCTTTTAACAGTTTTTATTATTATGAGAATATTTTTCATTGTAGCATTAAGCGTACTTGGATAATGAAATATGAGCCACCACCACTATTATAGCACATTTCGAAAATTAATTCACGTGTAATGTAATTGATAGACAATACTGAGGCTGAGAGAGACTAAGGGGCAGATTTACAAGCCCCTTGCGTCTCATTTACGCCGCAGTTGCGTCACTTTTGTGACGCAGCGGCGGCACAAATCCTGCTCCATGGTGCAGAGGTACTTACAACGTGACGCATCTGGGAGATGCGTCACGTTGTAATGCCCTGCGCCACATGTAGGCGTTCCTGTGCAGGGGGGGGGGGCGTTCCGGCTCAGGAACGCCTCCTAAAAGTAGCTGAGTGAAATCTACAAGATTTCACTCAGTCACTTTTAGGCCCATGCTGTGTCAAAACCATGCGCCTGCCTGAAGCAGGCGTAAGGATTGACGCAGCATTAACTAGATAGGGCCCCCAGATCATTGCTGGAGCTGTGTCGCGCTTGTGACGCAACTCCAGCATGCGCCACTTTCACGGCACAGATGCGTCGCGCATCTGTGCCGTTTTTGCCCCATGGTCCGCCACATTGTAAATGCGGTGCATCCATGATGGCGGAGCTGTGGCGCAAATAACTGGTGCATCCCTGCTGATATGCAGTAATGCGCCAGTTATTGTAAATATGCCCCAAAATGTTTTTCTTTTCCTCAGAGTACGGCCCTCTAAGCAATAGTCCCGAAAATCAAAGAACCAAAGTCAATAAATATGTTGGATAACGTTTGACATCCTAATCTGAAACCAGGAAAGAAGTGAATTATTCACTAGCGGTCTCCAGACTAGAATACGGTTCGGCAACCCTGTCAGGTCTACCCAAAGCGAGAACAGCTCCACTCAAAATGACTCTTAATGCTGCAGCGGGACTGGTAACTGCAACTAGATGCTGACGCTTTGACCACATCACCCCATCGCTTAGGTATATAGACTGGCTTCCCCTCGAAGAAAGAAAGCAACTGAAAATTGCCTGCCTCACACACAAAGCATTACATTTTAAGAAACGATGTTTACTGGCAGAAAAGATTAGAATCTCCAGCGGCAGCAGCTACCTAAGAAGTGCTTACTCTCTGAATCTTGAACCTCTTACATTCCGAAAACAAAAACTTACACACACTCCTTTTCCATGGTTGCGCCAATAATCTGGAACTCCTTACCACCTGTTATGTTCCTGGATGTGGCACGCCCCTGACGCCAGGAGCGTGCAGCGTTAAGTCATGTGACCCCCTATAATAAATAGAGGCCTCGCACGCATGTACGCATTCAGACGCGCGCACAGAGAGCCACCAAGTTATTCCCAGAGTCCGTCTCTGTTATTTCTAGGGCCACGTGTCAGGCCTAGTTAGACTTAGATGCCCCGGAGAGTAGGCCCCAGATTGCTATCCCTAGGGCCATCACTCCCCCAAAGAAGAACACAACAATTGGCGACGAGGGTGGTTGCCGGATCCTCGCTCGGGGTGCGTGTGTGCCCTCCTTCCCGTGGGGCGGCTGCGGGCCTGTCCCTTGGCTCGTGGTGCTCGTGCCTTGCGGTGCCACACGCCCCCGCACAGTGCGCCTGGAGGGAAGACTTCCATCCCTGGTAGATCGCAGGTGAGCCGTGCTGCCCAGCGTCCGCCTGCAGCGCACAGTGGTACGAGTGGCCGAGTGCCGGACTACTCCCGCAGGAGATATCCACCCAGCGCCGCACAGGGCCCCTCGGCACGTGCGTGAAGCGCGCTTCGATCCGCCTGGCCCGACGATCGGGGAGGCACCCCGCGTCGTCCCGCACTTCGATTGGACGCGGCGCCGGCCGGTCCCGCTGCTGGCCTGACTCGCCCGTGGTAAGCGCGCCGGTCGCACGCACCTTCCTGGACTCACTGAGGTGTCCTCCGCAGCTACGGACCATCCTACTTGCGGGTGCCACCATCCCTGCACACGGACCAGGTCCACAGCCGGCCCCCCCACGCACCGGCTCTGGTGCTGCCCCGGCCCGTCGACGGCCTGATCAAGCGCGTCCCGGGCGATGGCTACCATTCCGCCATTGAACCGTTTGTGGTGGAGGGTGCGCCCTCGACTCTTGCCCCGAAATGGAAGGAATGGGTGGACAGGCTCCTAGTCTTCTTTGAAGCCACAAAAGTCCACAAGGAACAGAAGCGAGCCATGGTGCTTCACCTAGGTGGCAAAAACATTCACTCCATTGCTCGGACACTCACAGAGGCGACCCCCAAAACTCATCACACCTTGATTAATGCACTAAATGCTCATTTCAAGCCCATGGCGAATCAGGATTATGAACGTTTTGTGTTCCGACAAGCACGGCAACTGCCGGAAGAGTCGCTGGACGCATACCACACCAGACTCAAAAAGCTGGCACTAACATGTGGGTTCCAAGACATAACCCAAGAAATTCGAGGACAAATTATACAGGGCTGCGGCTCTGCCAAACTGAGAGAAAGAATACTGGAAGAATCGGGCAAGCCGCTGGCCGACATCCTTACTCTCGGCCGCACAAAGGAACTTTCCAAAGCCAGAGCAGCACATATGGAGGCTGCATTACAAGCCACAGTCAAGGTGGAACCTGTCAACAAGCTACAAGTCCAAACACCATCCAAGTGGCACAAAAAGACTACACCCGCCCAGGGTGGGGCATCTGGACACTCATGCGGATACTGCGGAGGCCCGCGCCACCCGGCGCCGGAATGTCCCGCATGGGGAAAATGCTGTTCCGGATGTGGCAAGATGAACCACTTCGAGAAAGTCTGCCGATCGAAGAGGTTCCGCAAACCCTGCCAGACCATACAGACCGTCACGGAAGGGGATCCAAGCCATAGTGACATGGATGACGACGAAGAGGAGGAATGGTCAGTGCACAAAGTACATATGATCGGCACTGCCACTCGTCGCACCAGAACACTGCCTCAATGCTCAATCCAGGTGGCGGACCAGGACATAATGGCGGTAGTGGACACGGGAGCGTCCATAAATCTCATGAGCGCCTCGCTATACAGAAACATGGCCACGCCTCCGGCCCTGAGCCCCACTTCCATCGTTGTTTTTGCATACGGACAAGACATTCCCCTCAGGATTCGGGGAAAGTTCCGGGCAGCAGTCCGCCATGGGGACAAAACCATCAGAGCAAACATCTTTGTATCGGAAGAAGGACAAGGCATGCTACTAATCTGCCGAACGGCCGAAGACCTGGGCGTGGTAACGTTTGCCTTTGGGGTCCACGAAGAATCAGTACAACGACTCCTCATGGACTTCGAGGGCATTGGACGGTTCACGGGCCGTGAGATACACCTACACGTAGACCCCACTGTACAGCCGGTAGCTCTGCGACACCGTCGCATTGCATTCCACCTTCGGCCGTTGGTGGAAGAGGAACTTCATAAACTGGAAGCGGCTGGCATCATCTAGAAGGTCTCCAGCCCCACCCCTTGGGTGTCGCCCATCGTGGTCACCCGGAAACCGAAACAGCCAGGGGCGGTCAGGATCTGCGTGGATATGCGTCTCCCCAATGCAGCCATAAAGCGGGAGCGTCACATCACCCCCACAATCGATGACCTCATTGGAGAAATGGCTGGGGCCTGCTGGTTCTCAAAGCTAGACCTACGATCGGGATATCACCAGCTGGTGCTAGACAAGGAGTCGCGAAACATCACCACTTTTTCCACCCACATTGGCCTTCGGAGGTACAGGACAGCTCAGCTTCGGGGTCTCCAGTGCGGCGGAGGTGTTCCAAAATGTCATCCAGGAACTGATTGCTGACATACCTGGGGTGATAAATGTCAGTGATGACATAATGATACACGCCCGTACCATCACCGAACACAACCACCGATTGTCTCAAGTATTTTGCAGACTCCGAAGTGCAGGGCTCACACTTCATCGGGAAAAGTGTGAATTCCTACGGACCAAAATAGGGTTCTTTGGATATGTCTTCTCGGCAGACGGAGTTCACCCAGATCCCGATAAAGTAAAAGACATCAAAGATGCACCACCTCCCACGACAGTCACCGAGGTCCGGAGCTTCCTTGGCATGGTGAACTATTGTGGCCGATTCATCAAAGATCTGGCCAACCTGACCCTTCCTCTGCGTGACCTCACCAAGGACTCCACCCCGTGGACCTGGGGACCGGAGCAGGAGAAAGCCTTCCAAGACATCAAGGCCTCCCTTTCCAGCAACACCACGCTGGCATTCTTTGACCCTCAAAACATCACCCTCATAGCAGTGGATGCTGGGCCGGCAGGACTGGGAGCCGTCCTGATGCAGAGGCTGCGGGATGAAATGGATTGGACTCCAGTTGCCTTTGCAAGTAGGTCCCTCACAGACACTGAGCAGAGGTACTCCCAAATCGAGAAGGAAGCCATTGCAATTCACTGGGGGTGCCGGCACTTCCATCTGTATGTATACGGCAAACCGTTCACCGTGGTTACTGACCACAAACCGCTAGTGGCCCTGTTCTCAGGAACCTCTTCAAAGTCACCCCAGCGCATCGAAAAATGGCTGCTCCAATTGCAGGAATATAACTGTAACATCGAGTACCAGCCCGGAGCAAAGAACCCGGCGGATTACCTCTCACGCCATCCCAGGCCAGCCACACCAGAGGAAATGGATGAGGCCGAAGAGACCGAGGCATATGTGAAATGGGTAGACGCGCGGTCGTGCCCGCAACCCCTCTCTCTAGAAGACGTTGTGAACGCCACAGCCCAAGACGCCTGTCTACAGAGGGCCAAGGAGATCCTACGAACGGCGAACTGGCACAAAGCCAAGGAGAGTTGGAAGGTACTCACCCCAGAGGCTCAAAAAATCATGGAGAGTCTGCACCACGTTCGGGAAGAACTCAATGAGGACGACGCGGGGTGTCTGTTGAGAGGGCATCGCCTGGTAATACCCACAGCCCTGACTGACCAAGTAATACAACTAGCACACGTGGGCCACCAGGGAATGGTCAAAACCAAAGCACGGTTACGGACAAAAGTATGGTTTCCTCTAATGGACGACATGGTAGAGAAGGTAGTGAGGTCATGTGCTGCTTGTCAAGTCACAGGGGATGCTCCTAGGGAAGCCCCAATCATAGTGGAGCCCGACCCCAACGACCATGGGAGAGGGTCAGTATGGACTTCGGTAGCCTCCCAGATGGAAGACACACATTGGTAATGATCGACGACCACTCCAAATACCCGGAAGTAGAGATAATAGCAAGCACAAACGCTGAATGCGTGATCCCGAAGATGGAGAAAATTATCGCCACTCACGGTGCTATGCGTGAGCTCCGCACGGACAATGGACCCCCATTCCAAGGGCAAGACCTGGCCACCTACCTATCATCTCTCGGGACCCGACACAGACGCATAACACCCCGCTGGCCTCAAGCCAACGGGGAGGCGGAGCGATTTATGAGAACCCTGAATAAAGTCATCCGCATAGCCCATGATAAAGGTCAGTCAGTGGAAATGGCCATCTTCACATTTCTCAGGAGCTACCGACAAACCCCACACTCAACTACGGGGATAGCCCCGGCTCATCTCCTCATGGGGCGGGTGGTGATGGACTCTATTCCCCACCATCCGCAGTGGTCACCCGAGGAGGCGAATGAAGAGATCATTGCAAAGAAAAGAAAGACCACTTTCGCTAAGATCAGCCAGAAAAGAAGGGCGGTGGTGATACAGTTCAACAGAGGAGACGTAGTGCTGCTTCGCAACAGGGTAACGAGTGGCAAGTTCAGGCTGAACTATGAAAAAGGACTGTGGCGAGTGATTGGCGTAAGAGGCACCCGCCTCACAATGGTTAGAGGACGGGAGACTGTAACCCGCAACGTATCACACTTCAAACACTTCCATTCGGAGCCCACCGAATCATGTCCCCCACCGAGTGGTGAAGGAACTGAAACTGCAACCAATTCACCACACTCAGAACTAACACCCCGCTACGAGGTCACACAAAGTAGCAATTTGAGAGCTGAGAGTGAAGAGGCGGGAGGGGGTGCTGAGGCCCTTGAGGAGATGCCAGGTCTGAATGGGGCCGACAGAGAGGCGCCAGGGCCGGCCCCAGGCACCGGAACAGACATGCTGAGTCAAAGAGGGTCTCAACACAGGCTGAGAGTCAACCCCACACCCTCCTGTCGGCTGCGCGACTATTTCACGTAAGACTGTTCCAAGTAATGTTCATATCATTGCAGTGCATATGACCCGGTGTTACGAGGTCCCTGTTGAGGTTTTGAAAGCTGAAGATGTCCATCAAAGACAGTACAATAGACCGTTTGATGATGTTGTTGTTGTTGTTGTTTTTCCTTGTTTTAGGAGGAATGTTATGTTCCTGGATGTGGCACGCCCCTGACGCCAGGAGCGTGCAGCGTTAAGTCATGTGACCCCCTATAATAAAGAGAGGCCTCGCACGCACGTACGCATTCAGACGCGCGCACAGAGAGCCACCAAGTTATTCCCAGAGTCCGTCTCTGTTATTTCTAGGGCCACGTGTCAGGCCTAGTTAGGCTTAGATGCCCCGGAGAGTAGGCCCCAGATTGCTATCCCTAGGGCCATCACTCCCCCACAGAAGAACACAACACCACCCAAGGGGCGTTCAAACCCATCAACGCACTTTTTAAAAGAACTGTGAAAAAAGATTCTAACGAATGAATTCCTTGCATAGACTTTCGAGAGCCCCTCCCAGGGTGCAGGGGACATCACAATGGCACCGATTTCTAGATTGGACAGAAGCACGTCGTTTAGAGGAGAACCCTCGAAAACATTGCTCTCCTGGGTACCTGGATCTGAATAGTCTCAGAGCAGCAGCAAATACCCACCATGAAGATGCTAGATCAATGCAGACTAATCGAATACGGTCGTTTCATGTGATATCTGTTGCAACAGCCTATTGTGGCTCTTTTTACTTTTGATGTACCTGTTTTTACCTATCATTTTGTTCATTCAACCCTATGTACGGCGCTCTGATACCCTTGGGTCATGTGCCTGCTGTATAAAACAAAGTTTTTTGAAAAGGGGGTGGTGATGAACAGAGTGTCTGAATTGAGCAGACCACTCTTACCCAGTCCAAAGATCAGGGCTCGATCCATCACCATTATTTATCTCACTGCCCCACCCCGGCTCAGAACCTGGCTATATGCAAATCAGTCTGTCCCTGGCCCAGTGCATCATGGGAACAGGGCAGACTAAACTACCAAGCCAATTCTTCACCAGAAAGGAGACAAGCTACCGGGGACCGGTTTCTGGCATTTCAGCCGTCTTCGGCCCGGCTTGCTTGAATCCTGATGGAGCAGTGAGAAAGGGACTCATGTCTGAGTATACCCTGCCACACCTATAGTGGCCAAAAACGATTTAGAAAAGGGGGTGGTGATGAACAGAGTGTCTGAATTGAGCAGACCACTCTTACCCAGTCCAAAGATCAGGGCTCGATCCATCACCGTTATTTATCTCACTGCCCCACCCCGGCTCAGAACCTGGCTATATGCAAATCAGTCTGTCCCTGGCCCAGTGCATCATGGGAACAGGGCAGACTAAACTACCAAGCCAATTCTTCACCAGAAAGGAGACAAGCTACCGGGGACCGGTTTCTGGCATTTCAGCCGTCTTCGGCCCGGCTTGCTTGAATCCTGATGGAGCAGTGAGAAAGGGACTCATGTCTGAGTATACCCTGCCACACCTATAGTGGCCAAAAACGATTTAGAAAAGGGGGTGGTGATGAACAGAGTGTCTGAATTGAGCAGACCACTCTTACCCAGTCCAAAGATCAGGGCTCGATCCATCACCGTTATTTATCTCACTGCCCCACCCCGGCTCAGAACCTGGCTATATGCAAATCAGTCTGTCCCTGGCCCAGTGCATCATGGGAACAGGGCAGACTAAACTACCAAGCCAATTCTTCACCAGAAAGGAGACAAGCTACCGGGGACCGGTTTCTGGCATTTCAGCCGTCTTCGGCCCGGCTTGCTTGAATCCTGATGGAGCAGTGAGAAAGGATTCAAGCAAACCGGGCCGAAGACGGCTGTAATGCCAGAAACCGGTCCCCGGGAGCTTGTTTCCTTCCCAGTGTAAGAATTGGCTTTTGTAGTTTGGTTTGCCTTGTTCCCATCATGCACTGGGACAGGAACAGACTAATTTGCATACAGCCAGGTTCTGAAACTGGGATGGTGCAGTGAGCTAAAAAACGGTGTTGGATCTAGCCCTGATCTCTTGACTGGGTGAGAGTTTTCTGCTTATTTCAGAGACTCTGTCCCTCACCACCCCTTGTTGTAAATATTTTTGTCCACCCTAAGCGTGGAAGGGTATACTCAGATGTGAGTCCCTTGCTCATTGCACCATCAGGATTCAAGCAAACCGGGCCGAAGACGGCTGTAATGCCAGAAACCGGTCCCCGGGAGCTTGTTTCCTTCCCAGTGTAAGAATTGGCTTTTGTAGTTTGGTTTGCCCTGTTCCCATCATGCACTGGGACAGGAACAGACTAATTTGCATACAGCCAGGTTCTGAAACTGGGATGGTGCAGTGAGCTAAAAAACGGTGTTGGATCTAGCCCTGATCTCTTGACTGGGTGAGAGTTTTCTGCTTATTTCAGAGACTCTGTCCCTCACCACCCCTTGTTGTAAATATTTTTGTCCACCCTAAGCGTGGAAGGGTATACTCAGATGTGAGTCCCTTGCTCATTGCACCATCAGGATTCAAGCAAACCGGGCCGAAGACGGCTGTAATGCCAGAAACCGGTCCCCGGGAGCTTGTTTCCTTCCCAGTGTAAGAATTGGCTTTTGTAGTTTGGTTTGCCCTGTTCCCATCATGCACTGGGACAGGAACAGACTAATTTGCATACAGCCAGGTTCTGCAACTGGGATGGTGCAGTGAGCTAAAAAACGGTGTTGGATCTAGCCCTGATCTCTTGACTGGGTGAGAGTTTTCTGCTTATTTCAGAGACTCTGTCCCTCACCACCCCTTGTTGTAAATAATGCTGTATAAAACACTCAAAATAAATAAATGATTGCATTTTGGAAAAATTGTAATGACGTTTTCACTATTTATTCAGCGCCTCTCTGAATATCTTTGCCATAAACTTGGACACAAAATAAATAAGATCATAGAGCAGGACTAAACAAGACATTGCCAATAGATGAATACTACAAGGTCTGAAAAGAAAACAAGCGCTTTATTAAGGCAGTAGTAGTAGGAAGCAACCTAGGGCCGCACAAGGACGAGGGCCCCAACACGTGTTAAACACGGCTTCGTTATTAGGGGAGTGAGACCTCAATCTGCGAAATAAAATGTAGAAATCTTCGCAAAATCCTTGCATTAACGTTATCTGAAATTGACTGTGTCCTTTAGTGAAAAAGCAAACATTTCATACCATCATGACATGGGAATCAGTTGAAAAATAGATATTTTCTGTGCAAAAATAGAAGCATACATAACGGGCATGCTACTGCACGGCAACTGAAATATGCAGTGCGAAGAGTTAGTTAGACATCGTATCCAGCATAAAATTGACTTCTGCCGGCGCACTCATTTTTTTATGGGTGATAATGAATTCGTAAGGATCACGTGGCCTTTCCTGTTACGTGTCTAACTTCTGCTGCAGTTATTATTGCTTGCTTGATTCATGCACTGCTGACATAAAGCAGCAGTTTTCATATTTTTATGCATTTGATAAAAGTGGAGGAAAATAACACGACTCACGTCTTTTAACGCATGCTTAATGTAACAGCCTATTTAATCAGTGCGTTTTCGCCAAATAGAATTTTTGAAGCCTTCAGAGTTTAGAATGCTTTTATGATTAAGAAAGAAATATGAGGTGTGATTTCACGATCAAACACTGACGTGTCTTTGTTTCCTTCAAAAAGGTTCATCGTCTGCTAGTAATTACCGCGTGAGTGGAAGAAAACGTATTTATATATTACATTTATGCAAAATGTGTGCTGAGACGTCACGAGATGTCCTTGAGCCAACCTAGCTCTGACGTCAGACCACAAAGGTAATGGCCGCGCACTGATGGCGCAGGTTCAATTCCTGCAGCTTGGCCTTCCTATGAACTCGTTGGGCTGCACATGGAGGCTCCCATGCTGCTTCACTGATGCAAGACTCACATTCCCCAATAAATCTGATGCGATTTGCCTGAAACACACCACAGGCCTTCACTGGAGGACAGATGGGACAACACCTGGCGGTGCAATCATGCCCCAGAAAATGTTTTCCCGAAGTAAAGGCAAACCATGAGTCCAGCCCCAACAAAATCTACATAGTTACCCAGGAGGACATATCCACCCAAGACAAGTTGGAATATCTGGCCATGCTCAGGAGGTGGTTGTTTGGCAGAGGCTGGAGCGGCTAAGCTTGCTAAAATAATTTAAAAGGAGCTGAAAGAGGCCGCAGAGGTACCTGAGGAGTCGGAGGGAGCTTCCAGGAACAAGAATATCAGTGTGCTGAGCCTGTAAGAGGGTGGCAACATGTAGAGTGGAAGTATTAATGGGAAGATTGATGCTAACTGTACTGAAGAAATCCTCATTTGTGCACACATCTTCATGTGAAAGAGCCTATCAATCTTCCTCCTACCATGCCCAAATGACACCCTGTCAGACTTGGCATCGTTTGGTGAGTTTCCTCTGACTTTTTCTTTTCTGACCACCTGGTTTTGACTCTGTTTTTGCTGGTTTAGTGTCTCTGCGCACTTTCTCACTGCTGTTCAGTGTTAAAGAGCAAGTGCTCCTCTTGTAAATTGGTATTATATATGAGTTTTTCCATGATTGGCTTATTTGATTTACTAGTCAGTCCCTGGTACAGTGCACGTGTGTGCTCAGGGCCTGTAAATCAAATGCTGCTAGTGGGGGCGTGCAGCACTGGTTGTGCCACCCACACAAGCAGCCTGCAAATGTAACTCTGGCCCAGGTTTGCAGAGCCTGTGGGCAGTCTGGTACTGCCCTGTCGACATGGAAGGTGTACCCACTTGCCAGGTCCTAACCTTCCCTTTTCTTACTTATCAGACATCCCTATGATAGACTCAAGGTACCCCTGTGGGCAGGGTGCAGGGTATGTGAAAGGTGGAACATGCCCTGATGTGTGTAGCATGTCCTAATAGTGAATTACTGCTAATATTATTTTTCACTATTGCAAGGCTACCTGTTCCCAGAGGACAGAATGGGGAGTTTGTTTATATAATTTTATAAATATAAATATCCCTGGGAACAAGGTGGAAAAATAAAGTTTAGTGTGCCTGAACTCAGAATCTAAAGATGCATCTTTTAGTAAAGGTGATTTTTACATACTGTGTTTGAAAATAACACTTTTAGAACATAGGTATTTTCTTGCTTAGCCATCTGGTGGGCCTCTATTGGGTTTGTGGATTGACTGTCTGGCTTTGGAATGCGGAGGAGCAGTGGCTCCAGAGAGTCTAGATGGGTCAGGGATGGGCTGAATAGACCTGGGCTGCATTTAGAGTAGGGGAAGGAATTTTCTTTCACCTGAATGGTCCTGGTCTGCCTCTGACAATGCTGTCTCCACCTCCTGCCAGGAAGCTGCACTAGAAAGGACAGAACTGGTTTTGGCTGGGCACAGACACTCTCTGCCCCCAGTAAAAAAAGGAGTTTGGTCTATAAAAAGTGGGGACCAAACCCCTGACCTTTAGAACTCTTTTGGACCCAAGAGACTGCCAAGAAGAAGAGCTGGAGAAGCTGTGCCAAGAGACTGCCACTTTTCTGTGTGCTTTGATGTGCTAGCCTGCAGTGGCTGCTTCTGTCTTGAGCAGTGAAAGGGCTGGACTGAACTTTCTACAACTTCTTTATTGAGTTTCTCCAAGGGCTTGTGGTAGAGCTTGCCCCCTGTTTAAGAAGTCTCAGGAACAGCAAAGACTTCAAGTTCTTCTGCCAACAGCACTGGGGACTGTGTGTTTTGTGCTGCACTTCAGCAACGACAACGCTGCTGTCTGCTCCATGACCGGCCAGAACTGCAACGAGCACTGCATCACTTCGCACCGCAGCCCTGGTCTGAGCGACGCTGTACCACCTGCACCGACCCACTGCCTGCACCCAACCTGAGGGCACCCCACGCCACACCGCTGTGTTCGCACCACAGCACCCAGCGCCTTCCAACGCCGGCACTCCTGACTTCAACTGGGTGAAGTTCAATCTGCAACGCGTGTGACTTCAAGGGACTGACGACTCCTGCACCGACCTCCGGAACCAACGCCTGCGGACTCCATGCTTTTGCAGCTCAACAAGAGGTCCGAACACCCTGCATTTCTAAAGGTACTGGTTTGCGGGTGTTCCCGACACCGTAGTGGGCTCGCGATGCCACGGTCTGCCAGAAGTGTTTGGATTTGTTGTTTATGACGCTGTGAAAGCCTTAGATGGAGCTATTGACTTCAAGGAACTTTATCTCAAATCTATTTTGATTACTGAAGATTTCTAAGTACTGTATAGTGGATTTTTATTGTATTTGGTCTTGTTTTAAGTATATAAAATATTGGATATTTTTCTAAAACTGGTGTGGAGTCCATTTATAGTGTTTTCACTGTATTAATGTTGGTTATGTGCAAAAGCTTTACACACTGCCTTTAAGATAAGCCTGACTGCTCGTGTCAAGCTACCAAGAGGGTGAGCCGGGGTTATTTTAGGAGTGTAACTCCCTTATCCTGACTAGAAGGAAGAGTCCCTACTTGGACAAAGTTGCAAACCTTTACCAACTAGAGACCCCCATTCCTAACACACCCACATGCTTGATTATATGCCAGCTGTAACCTATCATGACAGAGATCAAATACTTATGTATTTGGGGGTCACAGGGGAATGGTAGGAAAGACTTTCAGGGACGGCTCCTCCATTGAGTAGAGGCGCATCACCTCACAATCCCCACAGCTGAAAAATAAAACAGTAATTAAGTTTATCTATTACTGTTTTATTTTTCAGCACTGGGCCTAAACGAAGTTTCAGGACCTGGTGGGGCCAGTGCTGTCAAGTGGACGCAGGAGTGAGATATGCACTTTAAAATGCTGTTGTCTCTTCGGTAGACAATTTTGGGACGCCCAACCGGATGTGCAGCTAGGTTAGAGAAAGAGCAGGCCTCCAGGGCTCTATGCAATCATGATGTTGCTTTCATGCTGTGAAAGCAGCACCAGGATTGGGTTGTGCAGCTTCCTGCTTTGGGAGCTTCATAAAGACACCAGAGGGAGGAGGACGTCCCGCTGCGAAGAAAGGAAGGCAAGTTTTTAAAATTATTATTTCATTTTGGTTGTGCCCCGACACCCACCCTTGGTACATGCCAGCTGCCACTGAAAATATTGCTACTCTGCTGCTTCCACCTAGAAGAACAAATATGTTCATTTTCAATGATATTCCCTGTCAAGCTTTGCAGTGCTGCAAAACATGTTTTGTAATGTACCGGCTGCAATGAATTTGTTGACACGCTCACTCTTGGGCCAGCAAACAACAAGACGTGAATGAACCTCAACATGTAGAACTAACAGGAGAGCCCTCCACATAGCAATAATTTTAGTAAGACTGAATTATCACAAACCCACCGTTATAATTAAGTATGATACTACCTGTTGAAACTATTATTTCCAAATAGTCTACGATGCAAGATATAGCTCTGCACTATTGGACCATGAAAAATGTTTTTCTCTATAATTTGTGCATTGTGTTTTTTATGTTTTAGTTTCTTTGATCCATCACTAAATGCCACATTTCCGCTGAGAATTCTGCTGTTTCAGTGGGTCAGGGAAGATGTAGGTTTGTTGGGCTGTGTAGTTGCTGGATGGATTAGACACTGTTCATAGGCTTGGGCAACATTTCCACCGTTTGCCTTTAATGCTGTTGGAATATTGTTGGAATATTTATCATATATGAGAGTTTATGTGCAAAATGTCCCATTCTCTTGATGTTGTGCAGTGACCACAGGGGCGTAGCTAGAGCTTGTGGCGCCCGGGGCTATCCCTCAGATTGCCGCCCCTTGGGGGGCGGGGGGTGCTGGGGAAAAAGGACTGTGAGCACTTGAAAGATGTCCGAGAGACACGTAGTATTGCTGCTAATAGTTACCTCGATCATGCAAGTTACAGGCACATACATGACATGGTCAAAGGCTACCACTTTTTCTCTACATGTACAACTAGGCTGGGCACCCTTTATCCCAGCAAGACTGCTTATTGTCACTGCTTTTTTCACTGGTTAGGTGCTGTACCTGTATGAACTGACATTCCATAATTTCAAAAACGATTTTTAAAAAATCGGCCTTATTCCAGAACTCCACTTCTCAATCATCTTTCTGTAAATATTCTGGCACGAGTATTTAGTTGATAGTTAATTCCACTATTAGAGTTTTAGGAGGAGAGAGTGTATTGGTCTCCCATTCTCTATGATTTAAGCCTAAGGGCTTCTTAGGGCCGGTAATATACCCCAGGCTGTGCAGTGCTGGAAGGAACACATACTCCCCTGTTAAATCCCAACAGGTTTGACCTTCGGAATTGAATGAGGGGTGCAGGCTTGTAACAGTGGCAATGCACAATAATGTGGTCCTCTGCAGAAAGTAATAAGGGCCCCAGAGTCTCTCACATCTCACAGACATTCATCAACCTTGGTCGGAATGGTGCCTCATGGAGAGGTGGGGTCTTCCTGCGCCACGGGGGCTGCAGGGGCCTGCGTTACGCCCTGGACTTGTAAACTCCACACAACTCGAAATTTGTGCAGGGGTTGGAAAACTGCCGTACCAGTAAGGGTGTGTTTTTCGTGAATCAGAAATTCTTCAACTCCCCACAGAAAAGGCAAAAGCTGCCAGATCCCAGACACACATTAGATGATCGTCATTGTGCACATACTAATAAATGAAATTAAAAGCCGTTCTTAATGAACATTTGTTTATGTGCGCTTTCCACGAGGCCTTAGCACCAGACAGACATCCTCTTTATGGAGCTGCTCGAACGTCTTGCAGTAATTATGCTTAATTAATCCTGCACCTAGATTTTGTTTTCCATTTTATCTGCTTAACAGTTACAATAATTCAAAGACCATTTATAAAAGTTTTAAGTGAGTGGCTCTGGTACTGCAGAATTATAAGTCAAAATGCCATTTTGAGTAAGTCGGAGGTGCTCTTTTTACTAATTTTGGGGGAAAAACTTACTGGGACTGTTGCTGCCGCTGCAAGCCTCCTGTCATGGTGCCGACTCCCCCCGCTGCCTCAGCCTCCGGATATCACTGCGCGGCTGCCGAGAGGGGGGGACTACATTCCCCACGAGCCTTTGTGGCTGGACGCCGCTTACGCCCATTCTGCGCCCGGTGGCGCATAAAAGATCCTGAGAGACCCGGAGGAGCGGGTGCTCTTTTTACTAATTTTGGGTGAAAAAATAACTGGGATGTTGCTGCCGCCGCAAGCCTCCTGTCACTGGTGCCGGTCTCTCCCCGTTGCCGCAGCCTGCGGATATCATTGCGTGGCCGCCTAGAGGGGGGACTACATTCCCCATGAGCCTTTGCGGACAGACGCCGCTTACACCCATTCTGTGATCGGTGGCGCATAAAAGATCCTGAGAGCTCCCGTGTCGCGGGACGCGTGCGGGTGCCGGGCTAAGCCCGGGCCAAGGGCGGGCCCGTCAAAGCCCGTCTGAGACTGTCGAGGCTTGGCTGGGCCAGTGCTCTTGGTTTTCTTCTTTTCCACAAAATTTTCACACAGGCAACACAGAAAGACTATCCAGTGCCACCCTCTGGGTAAGGACATTTTGATCTATTCGCCCTGGACTAGATTATTTAAGTGTTCGTGCGGTAACTTGTTAATCCTTATTATATCAGCTTTGTGTACATGGTTAGTTTAATTAATTTTTAGCATAATTGTGATTTCTCTTTTTAGCAATGTCTAAGCGGAAGGGTAGTAAAACGTCCATTGAGCATGCTAGTGCAAACATAGACACTTACCTTGTGAGAGCAGTAAGTGTGATTAATGATGAAATAGTCAGAACGGAACGACGACTTTCACTGGATACAGGTAGCTTACCACCAACACCCCTAATACCTCTGCCGGAATCCCAAGTAGATAGCAGGGAGCCCAGTAGTTTAGGTGCCTTGTCATCTACAGGCTTAGTACAATCACCAACAACGCCGGATGACACCACTATTATATCGACTCAAAGGTCGCTGGCTCCTAGAGCAAGAAGGGGATGCAGAAATAACCAAATTAAACGGGGTCCTATTAATACCAGCAAGGGCGTTAAAACAATACCCCCACGCGTACTAGGCACAGATGAGCAACCAGGTAACAATAGCACTGTGGTTTTTAATGATATGCAGGTTGAGCAGTTACTTAATATTTTTGTTGCTAAAATTGAAAGTTTTATTAAACCGCTGACCATTAAATTAGACAATCTGACTAGAGAGGTCATAAGGTTAGGTGGAGAGATATCTCTCCAAAGTGAAACATGAAAAACTTCAATGAAAACCGCGGAAGAACGCAGTGCCAGTAATGCCACGGTGGAAACATCCAATCCAGAGGTCCATTGCAGCATTGAGAAGGCCAAGGTTACTACAGTGGAGGAAAATAGACAAATCAGTAAGACAAGTCTTGTAGCGCCAGAGTCTAGGGGAGAAAGGCCAATACATGAAGTTAAGCGCAGCAATACCATAAATTTACCACCTGATTGTGCCCCGTATGTGGCAGTTTTAACGAATGTTCCACCCCTGAACCTAAACTTAAATCTAAACCAGCACGAGTCCCACGAATCACTGAAAAATAAAACGGTATCCTGGCTTAACCGTCAATGTGGGTTCCCCGTGATTTATTCCAATCAGATCCTCACTACAAGAAGAATCAACTGGATTGGAAATTCAAATGAAAGTATCAAGGGTGACTGCATTAATATTCATTTTAAAAACCCCTATTATGACACAACTTCCCTGATAAGAACAACATCGATACCCTATATCGAACAAGGTATCATATTACGCCCACTTGGCTATTTTTACAACCACTTAATACATCCAACAAATGATAGATTCAATAGGGATTTTTTCCCTCAAAAGTAGATCCCCTGACATATAATCAACTATTGAGGTACCTGTATCTAATCGGTTTCAAGCCCTGAGTACCATAGATGTAAACGATTGACATGATCTGACCGCCCTGCTATTGAAGTGGCGGTTTCCCCCAGCCCCGATGAAAAAGAGGGGAAAAACTAGATGACCTGGTTTCCACGTACGTGGTTATACCAATCAACGCCACAGATTTAAGGGGAGACCATACAACTGAGCCAAGGGTGGGGGTTGCCCCGACTGGAGATTCTATTCAAGAGCAGGTCATTATCTGTGGCAAGAAAGGGTTATCCATCGTCAGCTGGAACATTTTTGGGTTGGCCTCAAAAGGGCAAACGTTGGGTTGGATGGATTTTATTAAATCACATGACATCATTTGTTTTCAAGAAACTTGGTGCACGGACTTGGTTAGTTATGATGGTTTTGTCTCCTATAATTTACAAGCGCAGTGCTCGGTGTCTGGAAGACCTAAGGGAGGCCTTTTGATATTGGTCTCTTTAAGTCATTCTTTAACTGTGGAAACGTATTTGCATGTAGGAGTTCATTCACAGATTCTTTGACTGCACGAGAAGCATGCTCGTAATGTCCTTTTAATTAACTATTACAATAACATATTTGACAACACACAGCACAGTGTTGTCAAGGATTTAGAGGCCTCTATAGAGAAACTGATTGCAGAGGAAAACTTTATTTTTTAAGTTATTTGGGTGGGTGATTTTAATATTTCAACTTGTACTATGTCTACTCTTAAAGGTATGTGGGGTTAAAAGTAATACAGGAGAGGATGATCTGCACTTCCCCCATAACATTTATGGCGAGTCAATAAACAAAATCATGGCGGATCATGACTTGGAAATTTTGCCATATGTAAAAGATGAGTGTGGTTATACTATCCCTACGTATACGGGAAGGAACATTAATTCCATCATTGATCACATAGTTGTATCATCTAATACTTTACCATTTTGTATGGCTCCAAGGATTGAAGAAACCACATTGAGTGCCCACAATTGTATTATTTAAGTAACTACTATTTGGGAAGGCAGGCCTGTCCCTATTACGAGAACTGTGGAGAACATCGAACCACACAGACCCAATGGGACGAGATTAAGATGGAAAGGTGGAAAATCTGAGGCCGTTTTAAAAACCGTTGTAAAAGGGTGTATGGTGAAAATTAATGACATCCTGACTAATGACAATGACTCTAGATGTATTTTAGGGAATTTTAATAGCATCAACAAATTCATAGATTCAACTTTTACTAGGTTCGGCAAGGGGAAAACTACTTACAATAAGGGATGGGTTGACCATACCTGCACTGTATTGCTTATCCAACTCAAGCAGGCATTGGCGACCAGGCCAACTGATCAGAAATCTGTAGCTCAGCTGAGATTCGATTATAATCTAGCTCTTAAGCGTAGGAAGGGAGAGCTGCAAGAGGAGGCCTGGAAAAACTGACGCAGGCAGCGGAAATGTCTAACTGTGCCCTCTTTTGGGCAACGGTCAATTGTCCCTTTCTTAAAGATGACTCGATCCCTGAGCTCACGTCCAATTTTACTAGTAAGGCCTGGGTAACCCATTTTTCTAATATAATTAAATCTGATTGCCCCTATGGTGCTAATAGTAGATCTTGGGCTATCGTGCCTCTAGATTTTACTATTGCAGAGGTAGAACAAGGCATTAGTGCCAGTAAGGGAGGGAAGGCCCAGGGGCCGGATAGGGTTCCTATAGATGTCTATAAAGCTGCTCCGTCGCTGTGGAGTCCCATTTTAACCATTGTATTTGATGCAGCCATGAGCAGTGGTGTCCCACCGACTGGGGATAATCGATTATTATCCCGATCCACAAGAAGGCAGATAGGTCGGATGTAAAAAACTATCGCCCTATCTCCCTATTGGACTCCTCTGTCAAAATCATGAGCTGGATATTGCTGGTAAGGCTGGAAGAATGGGCGGAGGCTAATGAGATCTTGGCCAGTACCCAATATGACTTTAGGAAAGGGCGTGGAACACTTGACCAGTGTATAAACCTAGATTTGCTAATAGGGAAATATACCTAGGCCAAACAGGGCTCTCTGTATCTCTGCTTCGCAGATCTAAGTAGCGCCTTTGACCTGGTGGACCATGCCACCCTATTGACAACGCTGTTAGAACTTGGGGCCCCAGAAGGAATAATTTTCTTCCTAGCCCGGGTGTATGAAAATCTGCAAACTTGTGTTCGATAGGGGGTTGGAGGGGAGTGTACCCCCAAATGTAATGTTAGGTGTGGCATTAGACAAGGCTGTGTCCTTGCCCCCCTGCTCTTCACACTTTTTATTAATGAGGTAGATGCTGTTCTAAAAACAATAAATGCTGATGCTCCTCAGGTAAAAGGGATTGACGTGCCGGTATTGTTATATGCGGACGATGCTGTGTTACTGTCTAGGACCCCTATTGGCCTTCAGCGTCTAATAGATCAGTTTTCCGTTTTTATAAAGGATAGGAAACTGCTTATCAACAAGAATAAAATCCATACGATGATCTGTGGGGCAGGTCGCAAAAGGTCCTATACCTTCTTTATCGATGGCGAGAGAGTGCAACAAGTAGACAATTTTTGTTATTTAGGAATAACTTTCGCCAAAGATAGAACATGGTCGCACGAAATCAGCAAAGTTCGCACAAAGATGGCCAAAAGTGCCCATGGGGATTTCAGATTCGCAGCAAAGATAGGCGATAGACGCATCAGGGACATGATGCAGATCTATCAGTCTAGATGTGTGTCGATCGCCTTATAAGGGGCCGGGGTGTGGGGACTGAAGGCCGTTTGCAAATTGACAAAAATACATTCCTCCAAAAAATATTGTGTCTACCTACTTCAGCCCCAACTGATTTAATCCATAGAGAAGAAGGGATTAATTATTTGTCAGATTTGATCTCCCTAAAGCACTCAATGATTTGGCAATCTATCTGGCAAAAGGAACAGACAGCCTTTAATTGACTAGTAATCAACGACTGCCTCTTACTGGATAACCACCTTAGGATTCCCTGGTTAAAATATATTGTACACAGTTTTCAGGAAATCTATGATGTAAATATTCTGGGTTATCCGTATGCTGCTGTAGCAATTCCAAAAATTGAGATGAAGAGCATATTTATATCCTATAGAGCTAAGAGGCGGGCGAGCAATAGTGGCCTACTGTCTACTTGTATGCTTTATAACAAATACTTAGAAAGTGAAGGCTTCCAATTATACCTAAGTCAAGTGTCAAGACCGTCACATAGATTTGTTCTTATCAGACTTAGGCTCGGGCTGGTACATCATCTGGTAGCGTTTCCAAACGCTAAAAAGCATCTGGATGGCCCTCGTTCGTGCGATGGTCAAACCAAACAAAGCATATTGCACTTTATTCTCATATGTAATCTCTACATGAATTTTCGTATTGGCTACCTAAAACTTATGTTCTTAAAATATGGAGTTTGTTCTGTAAACGATGCAATGAAGTGGATTTTTATTATGCAAAATCCAGACATATGCTTTTTTACTGCGACCTTTTTAAACAAATCAATTATTGCCAGGAAAAGTATGATGTTTTAATCTATGTGTGTATAGCGAATTATCTCTGCAACTTTATTCAAATGTGTATATTTCTTGTGCTTTCATGGTCATTTTTGATATGTACCGAATAAAGCTTTATGAAATTGAATTAAGTAAGTCGGATAACTTTTCCTTGGCTAACATCAGGATAACCCTACATCTCATTTGTTTTGCAAGACAACGTTACTTTGTCGTGACTGCGATTGAAGTAAAAAAACAGAAGCTTTATATTATCAATGCTATGTAAAAACATTACATCATACCACAATGAGTGACTCGAACTTCTGGAATTTACATTTCGCAGTGTGAATTTGAATAATTCCAAATATTTTACATTTTCATGCTGCCAATTTGATAACGTTTTAATTTTGGATCAAATTAAAATAATTTGGCTAAGAACGTGTAAAATATTCGGGCATCTTTTAGGATGGTTCTAAATTCTCTCTCACCTCTTATGAATTAGTCAGTCTAAGTCACTCTGAAAAGGCGCGTGCCTGGCTGCAAGACAGTATAATTTAATGTATACTGTATTATTAAAGCAAGCAAGAAAAATGGTCTCCAACTCCGTCCTTGACACGACGAGAGGCGAGCGTAGGGGCGGTGAGCACGTAACGTGTCACTGCTACCGTCGCGAGGCGAGGAATGGCCAAAAATGTCCTTACAGGGCCATCACTGGAAGACTAGTCTGAGCGAGGCTGGGGGGGGGGCAACAAAGTTCAGAGCGACTCACGCAACGCTGTGGACTTAGGCCGCGCTACACTGCAGCCTGGCGTGCACTGATGCACTCCTACGGTAACTACTGCAGGCACAGCCGCACAGTGCAAACGCGGGACTTTTAATTGTCAAAACTAAGTCCCGAGTTTGTGTGCACTGCATGCAGCGGCAGCCTGCAGTAACCGAAGCTAGTGAAGCAGGTCAGGTCACCTCATGTCACACTGTCACAGAGGCCGCCGTAACGGGCCTCCAGTGCCGCCTGGGGCGGACCACCCCCACCCTGCCCTCCCCCTAGCTATGTCACTGAGTGACCACTTCTGAATCAACGCTATCACGTCAGGAATGTTCTTTCCTATGTTATCCTTCATGCACATGTCTTCATGCTTCAATGAATGCACTGGGCCCTAGGGTGACACTTCCATGGCTGGGGCTTTGTGGCCCAAAAATACTTCACAAATTACTCAGTCCGTAAATATGTTCCTCTTACATATGGAGGGATGATAGCTGACCCTGAGAAGTGGTACCACATGAAGGCCGACTCAACGTATAGAGATTGTCATGAGTTATGGTGTACATTGTACACCATAACTGACACATTTTAGGGCTTTGTCAGATTTGTGTTTGCTGACCTAACATTTGAAAAAAAAATCGTTATAGAAGTGAGGACCTCAACATTCCCTGGCTGCTTAGTATTAAATGGAGGCCCGTTTGAGCATTTTCTATTGGCAGTAAGAAATTCAGTTTAATTCATTAGGTAGTGACCAATGTCGTGAAGCACCAGTCTTGGGACTGGTGAGATAGCCCACCTTATGACATTCATGTGTGTTTTGTGCAGGTTGAAATTCAAAATGTATGATCAAAGATTCTAAGAACTCTCTTAATTTAATAGGGTCTCCAGAAAAGTAAGTGACTTGGAGACCGTACTAGAAACTGTGTTTAGCTTATGTCTAAATCAGATAGTTCAGGATCCTACTCATGAGGCAGGATACACCCTTGATGGGATTTTCACGGATAACACTGTTAAAATGTAAAAGGTTCCTGTCACGTATTTGGTCCGACCCTTCTGCAGTAATGTTTAACAAGACCCCCACGGTACATCTGTTCTTTTTAAATCAACATTGACCTACGCAAAAAGTCTAGACCAAACAGTCACTGATTTACATTCATGGACATAATATGTGACAAACTATTAGTCCCTGAAAAAAATCGACCAATCACAGATGGACACCAACTGAACCTTGTTATTCAGATAGGCTCAAAACGGAAAAATAACTGTGTCGTAAACTAGAACGATGATTGAGACAGCACTACAATATTAGGGACAAAGATGTATACCAAACATTCATAAAGGATTACAAAATTATGATCTTTTAAGTACAATCAGCATTTTTTAATCAAAAAATCAAAACTGTGTAAGACTCAGTAAAAGAGCTCTTAAAAACGGTGAAATCGATCTCAAACATCTCTAAAAACAAGAACTCTAATTCTAGCCAATCATTTTGCAATACACTTTTCTCTTTTCTCCAATCCAAAGTCAAAGATGTGTATTCAGTCTGTACAGCGAATCATACAGCAACTCCTCACCTACCAGATGATTATTCTTGGTCCACTAGCCCGTAACCATTAAGTAGCTTCTTCCTACTCACTGCAGACCAAGTACTCCAATTCATTAAATTTACAAAATCCGGGTCCCCCCGAGAATTCCTGCCCTCCTAAAACCTTCATGAAGTACCAAAATGATTTCAGGCCATTTAACACCCATCTTCAATGAAAAACTTAACACTGGTTACCTCCCAAACGTCTGGAAAAAAGCTTCCACCTTGCCTCTTATAAAAAATAAAACAACCCCCCACCCACTGATCCGAGTAATTATCGGCCAAACCCCCACATGCATCAAGCACTTTTTCATTCGCAAACGGTGCGATTCCTTAAAATCGGCCGTTTGCGAATGCAAAAGTGCTTTTTGGGATGCATGAAGCAATTTTAGAATTTGCAACATTGTTGCGAGTTCTAAAATTGCGGGTGCTTTTAAGAAGTCGCAGATGTGCGACTTCTTAAAAGCAATGCATCATCACTTTGACAAGTGAAAATTCGCACTTAGGGTTCCAAATTTACCGAGTGGTTGAACCACTCGGTAAATTTGGAAAAAGTGTTTAAAATGCTTTAAATGTTTTTTTTTCAACATTCATGTTACGGACACACATGTCCTTAGGACATGTGTGTGTGCAACATGATGCGAAAAATACATTTCAGGGGTGCATGGGGGGGTCCTTTGGACCCCCCCCCTGCACCCATGAAATTTTCTAAGTGCCACTCGCAATTTGCATTGACTCCTATGGGCCTTTTGGCCCATAGGAATGAATGGAAATTGCGAAAATTAACTTAAGAATTCGGTATTTCTTTGGGATTCGGTAAAAAATGCGATTCTTACCGAATCACAAAGAAATACCGAAAAAAATGATGCATAGCATTTTGCATTTCCTAAATAGCGATTCCTTAATTTTCGCTATTTAAGAAATGCAAAATCCTAGATTGATGCATGTGGGGGTATATCCCGGCTGCCACTTTCAGTAAAAATCATAGACACAGCTGTTAACCAACAGTAGACTGCCTTTCTCAACACAAACGGCCAAGTAGACAGTATGCATTTTTGGCTTTAGAAGCCAACACAGCACAGATACAGCACTTATTGTCACATCTGAAAACAGATCAGCCCCTTTAGATAGAGGATAAAATGCTGCCCTAATATTGTTTGACCTCTCAGCAGCATTTGTCACGGTCAACCATAACATTCCGATTGACCACCTACATTTCCTCGGAATCAAAGAAAAGCCCTTGCTTTCTTAACATCCTTCTTGTCTCAATGCGAGCAAAGTGTAGCAATGGATGGATATGTATCCAATTTTTTCACCCTCCCATGTGGGGTCCCACAAGGGGCATCATGTAGTCCTACTCTTTTAAATCTATACATTGCACTGCTGACCAAACTCATTAAGTCTTTTGGGTTCTCAGTTATTTCCTATACTGATGACACCCAAATTGTGGTCTCGGTCTCAGGCAACCCAGACCACATGGCCATCAAATTCAATAACTGCATGAAAAATGTTGGGGACTGGATGAACAAAAATAGTTTTAAACTTAATTCAGGAAAAACTGAAATTCTCCTTTTTGGAAATAACACATCTTTCTGGTCCCCCAGCTGGTGGGCTAGGACTTTGGTGCTTTGCCAAAGCCAGTGAAAAAAGTAAGGAACTTTGGCATCATCTTCGACAATAGGCTGAAATTCAATAGCCTGGTCAATCAAATTGCATCATCTGTTTTTACATGCTAAAAATGAACAGAAAGATTCTTCCTTTCATTCGTACCTGCTGAATTTATAGCTTTAGTCCTGCCTAAACTAGACTTCTGCAATGCACTGCAAATTAACGTGCAGCAAACCCTTCTGACAAAGCTACAAACACCTCAAAATGCAGCAGCCCAGCTCCTGTTTGGACTTCGCAAACATCAATGAGCAAATTTCACACTTAGAGAGCTTCACTGGCTATCAGGAATTGCCTAAAGTGTTGTGCATTGCTTTTAAAGCACTACACAACATTGGGCCTGATTATGTAATTCAAAAATTCCCCTGGTACATCCCCACTAGACCATTATGCTCTATGGGTGCTAAAAATGTTGTAGTACCCAAATTCAGAAAAAGTCGTAGGGGAGGCAAACGTTTTGTGATTAGCACAGCTAAGCTGTGGAACTCTCTTCCTCTCAATCTGAAGGAATTAACCTATGCCCTGCACTTCAGGATAGCCCTTAAACTTGGCTTATTGGTCAAAAATCAATTTCTGCTCGGCTCTGGTTTTCTCCATAAGTGTTTATTCGTTTAATTCGAGCAGTGCTAAGACAGCCCCGGGTATACGAGCGCTTTACAAAAATAAATAACTAATGTCAAAACAACAAGTGGCTCACAACGATCCTACAAGATGGTCTCGGAAGTTACAACCTGTCTCAAGGATATGCTTTCATCCTGCTATTTTTGAAATTCTTCTAATTGTTTCTAAAGAGTTTCAACCAGAGTTTAGGAAGGTGTTGTGTTCCCGAACCCAGAGAACACACGGGACACAGCTGGGCAATCAGGTATACTTTTATTATGTTCTGCAGTGCACAAGGTTTCCCGACCTCTCTCCTCGAGGTCCGATCCCAGAATGCCCTCAGGTCCCCTCCCCTGACCGGATGTGGTGTCCGGTGTCCCCTTGTCCCTTGACCCTATACCCCAGGGTCCTAGTGCCATTGTCCAGGGCACGACATCTCCCCCCATGTTGTGAACAAAACATTTTTTTTCATTAGGCTTGCTGTTTGATGATGATGTGAGAGAGAGAGAGAGAGAGAGAGAGAGACAGAGAGATATGCAAATAGGTAGTGTTTACAGCCTCTGTCCCCTTACATCTCCTCTATTAGTCTTTTTGTCTTTTTGCATTCTCTTCTTGGTCGCTGCTCTTGTAGGTCCGCTGGTGATTCCACTTGTGGTCTGTCCTCTTCCAGTTCTTGCTTTGGCATCTCTTCTTCTTTAGTTTTCAGTTCCTTGAAATGCGAGCTATTCCTGGTGATGTGATGTTGACCGGCTGAGGCGGTGATCATTGGCCCTTTTATTTCTGTCACCATCAAAGGTTCTCTTGAGAAAGCGCTGTCCGATTTCTTCACTTGTCTCTGTTTTACTAGCACGGTGTCTCCTTTTAGTTTTGTGTTTGTTGCATGTCTTCTCTGGTCAGCATAGGCCTTCATCTTGGCTTTCTGTTCCTTGTCCCTTGCAGCGATATCCTTTTGTTCTGACTTCTCCACCTCCTTTATTTCTGGCAGCCTCGTCCTGCTTGAACGTCCTAGTACCAATTCTACAGGGCACTTTCCCGTGGAGCTATGAGGGGTGTTTCGATAATCTCTTAGTACCTGAAATAAGGCCTGCCCGGTTGATATCTGCATCAGTTTTGCCCTCTGTATCGCCTTCTTGATGGTTCCCATGAACCGTTCTGCCATGCCGTTTGCCTGTGGCCACAGCGGTGTTATTCTTCTGTGGTTGATTCCCAGATATGCCATGAATTTTTTTAACTCCTCACCTGAGAAAGGCGGGCCATTGTCTGTTTTCAGTGTCTGTGGTGATCCCCATGCTGCGAATACATCATCTAGCACTGGCAGCGTTGCGTTGGCCGATGTGGACGCTACCGGTCTCACTATCGGGAACCTTGAGTATTCATCTACGATCACCAGTAGGTAACTTCCTGTTTCCAATGGGCCATGAAAGTCTGCAGCCAGCTCTGTTCACACCGCCATTGGTAGTTGGGACATTTGCAGCAGTTCCGGCTTTGATGAGGGCCCTGTTATTTGACAAATGTGACGGTGCGTCACCATTTCTTCTACCATGTTGTCTAGTCCTGGAAACCACACCTTTTCCCGTAGCATTTTTTTTGTTGCCACTATTCCTCTGTGCGATTCATGCGCCAATTCTACTGTTCTTTTTCTCAGTGTCCGGGGCATTACTATCCCAGTGCCTCTCATTATTATTCCATTTCCGCACTCCGACAGTTCCTCACTTATCCTTTTGAACGCTAACAGTTCTTCTTTCTCTACCCCTCTTTCTACACTGCTGTTGCTGTTTACATACCTCCATCTTTGTTGTCTGGTGACTCTCATTGTCTCCTGCATGGTGTGGTCTCTTTTTGTTTCACGTTCCAGTTCTTCCAATGTTATCGTTGTCGGTGTACTCAGTTTCAGTGCAAAATTGAGCTACTCCTCTGCCATTGTTGTTGCTTGCGATGCTTGTGGCAAAGGGTGCCGCGACACATAGTCAGCCGGGTTGTTTTACTTTCCTGGCTTGTGATTAATCTTGAAGTTGTAGTCCATGAGCCTGATTCCCCATCTCTCTATCCTTGGTAGTATCTTTGCGTTCGGATTGCCATATATTGTTGTGAGTGCCTGTTGATCAGTTATGATTGTAAACGGTTTCCCGTAGTCGAACATGTGGTAATGTTCGCAGCCAACACTACTGCCAAACTCTCCTTTTCTGGTTGAGTGTATCCTTTCTCAATCTCTGACAAGCTCTTGCTTCCGTAGGCTACTATGTGTCTTGGGGAGTCTATCCCTGGTTCATGCTGTGCCAATATTGCTCCTAGTCTCACTGGACTTGCATCTACTGTTAATTCTGTACACAGTCTTGGGTCAAAATAGGCTAGGTGATCCACTGCTGTTACTGCTTGTATTATTTCTTCAAACGCTTTGCTGCATTCATCGGTCCATGAGAGACTCTGTCCCTGCTTTGTCAGCTCTCTTAACGGTGCACTTACAGTGGCAAAGTCTTTGATATATCTTCCACAGGAGCTTGCTAGACCGAGGAATGACCGTACTTCTGCCACATCCGTTGCCCTCTTTGCCTTTTCCAATGTTTTCACCTTGCTATGATCCGTCCGCATTCCTTTTTTTGAGAAAATGTGGCCAAAGAAAACCAGTTTGTTTCGCCCTAGTTCACATTTGTCTTCGTTCAGTGTCAAACCGGCCTGTTCAAGGTGTGAGCACACACTTCTTAACGCCTTGTCATGCTCTTCGTCCGACTTGCCAAATACCAGAATGTCATCACTGTAGTTTAAACTGTTTTTTATTGGCCTTATTATTTGTCTTATCGTTTATTGAAATATCTCTGCAACCGATGAGATCCCGAAACAAAGGCGTTTGTATCTAAACAAGCCGAGGTGGGTAGAGAACGTTGTGAAGTATCTGGATTGAGGACTCAGTTCTAGTTGGTGGTATCCTTTGCACAAGTCCAGTTTGGAAAAACGCTTTGTGCCTGTGAGACAGCTGATCATGTCGTCCAAATGTGGTCCAGGGTGTCGTTCACGTTCAATGGCCTTGTTCGGAATCCTCATGTCTACATATATTCTTATTTTGGATGTGTCTTTCTTTGGGACAGCCACGATGGGCGACACCCACGGCGTCGGTCCTTCTGCTGGCTCTATTATGTCCTGCTTCAGTAGTGCTTCCAGCTTCTCTTCTACTTGTGGCTGCAGGTGAATTAGCACTCTTCTGTGGTGCTGTGCAGTTGGCCTTACTGTCTCGTCAATGTGCAGAGTAATTTGTCGTCCTTTGAGCTTTCCTAGCCCTTGTAGAAATTTGGGGTATTCTCTCAGAATGTTGTTCCTTTCTGACATGTTGTATGTCATTGCCATGAGACCCATCACTTGAGCCGTGACATTACTCAGCAGGCATGGCACTGGGATGTCTCCTTTCAGTACGTGTATTTCTTTGGTTGTCTTTTGATCCTTGTACGTCAGTTCTTCTTTGAACTTTCCCATCTTTATCACCGGTCTTTTGGACCCCCATGTGAATACTTTGACCCGAGATGGTCTTAGAGTCGGCTTTATCTTCATTCTTTCATATTCTGAGACACACATAATGTTGCACGTTGCACCACTGTCCAAGACAAATTCTGCTTCATGCGGCCCCACCTTTATGTTCCTTTATTTTTTCCTATTAGGCATATTCTTGCTTCATCTTCCTCTTCACTTTCCTCTTCTGTTTCTGACTCTGCGGTCACATCTGTCATGAGATATAATCGTTCTGTTTTTTCTACTTCTTCCGACTCTACTGATGAGCTTCTTGCTCCTGTCTTGACATGCCTGATGTGTCTGCTTGTTGGCATTCGTGCTCTTTCTGGCCTTCCTCGGTCGTTTCTGAACTGCAATCCTTGACACACGCTTGCATAGTGGTTTCTTCCATTGCATTTTCTGCAGGTCTGGCCGAATGCCGGGCATGGGCCTCTGTGTGGGAACTCAAGCCCGCATGTTCCTTCTGGCTGTTTCTTCACTGCCTGTTCATTCTTTTCCTTCTTCCAGCCTCCTGATCGGTTGTTGTTTATCATCTGATGAATCTGTTCTCCACTTCTTGTCTTACCTCGTTCCATTTCCTTTGCATGTGCTGTCGCTCTGGCTTCGGCCCTTCCTAGCGCCAGGATGTTTTCCAATGAGATTGGTTCTTTTAGGATCCTTGTGCGGAATTCGATGTCACGACAGCCTTCAATGATTCGTAATCTTATTGCCTGTTCGTTGTCGAACTTATCAAATTTGCAATGAGTTACCAGTTTCCGCAACCTTGTTGCGAAGTCATCCAGCTATTCATCTGCTTGTTGGAATGCGATCATGAAGCTGTATCGTTCGAAATCAACATTCCTCTGGGGATCAAACTTGTCTGTTAAATATTTTATTAGTTTGTCATAGGTGGCAATCTCTTCTTTTGGCAGTGTCACCAGTAGGTCCTCCACTTCGTCTCCTACTAGGTTCAGAAATAGACCTTTCATCTTAGCTGTTGTTACAGAAGTTGCTTCCACATAGTTTTCATATCGCCTGACCCATTCTTCCCACCTTATTCCTGTTTGTGGTTCAGATAGACTGAATGGCAGTGGCCTCCTATATTGTGCACTTGGTTTTGGGTCTGCCATTGTTGCCTTCTTCTCTTTGTTTCTTTGTGTTTTCTTTTGTTTTCTCGTTTATTTTGTTTTGTCTTTAAGGCTCTTTTTCTTGTGCCTTTACTTTATTTTTCTCTATTATTCTTCTTTTATTTCATCCTTTTGCCTTCCTGTGCCTTTATTTCTGTTTCTTCCCTTTTATATGCACTCTTTCTGGTGTCCTCGCGCTTTGCCTGACTTCAAAATGGCCGCTGCGCTGTTTCTCGTTCCCTATTGGTCACTTTGCCTGACCTCAAAATGGCCTCCGGTATTCTCGCGTTGTTTCGTGGCCAATCACGATCATGCCTGTCTTCAAAATGGCCACCTGTGTATTCTCCGCTCCTATTGGCTCACGCGCCTGATCCTAAAATGGCCGCCGAGACTCTCGCGAGAGCTCACGCCAAATCTTCAAACTTCGCGCTTATTGCACAGCGTCTTACCGGCACTCCTGGACCACGTTTCCAGTGATCGGGGTGGGCTTCCACGTCGCTGTATTCTTCTTTCTTCCTCAGCAATCATCTGTGGGCAAGCGTGATCCAGGGTGGGCTCCTGGTCTAAAATCGCCGATGTTCGTCGTCGGACATCGATGGCCTTGCACACAATGGAAAATTCTCTACTTCGTCACCAGATGTCGTGTTTCCGATCCCAGAGAACACACCGGACACAGCTGGGCAATCAGGTATACTTTTATTATGTTCTGCAGTGCACAAGGTTTCCCCGACCTCTCTCCTCGAGGTCTGATCCCAGAATGCCCTCAGGGCCCCTTCCCTGATCGGATGTGGTGTCCGGTGTCCCCTTGTCCCTTGACCCTATACCCCAGGGTCCTAGTGCCATTGTCCAGGGCACGACAGAAGGATCTATTGAATCTCCTTGAGTCAGATCCATATTCTTATTTAGACTCAGAGTCCATGTGTACCACAACCTGTCAAGGGTTGTGTGATAGGCCTACACTTTATTCTTTAGCTGAAACTACCAGAAGGAAGTGTGCCTCCTTTCTGTAGCCTCTCTGTTGATCTCATAAGTTGACCAATTAGTGTCTCCAAGAATGAACCCCAGAAACAAAAAAAAGCCAATTATACATAAACAAACCTCGTGCTGCACTTAAAAACTCTTCCCAGTAAGGTGCAGCATACATATTTGAAAAAGTTCGCCAGAGCTGTAGGAAAAAAACAGTGCACAAGACTTTACCAGGAGCGCTGGAGAAACTCAAGATAGAGATTCTTAGAAGAATTGGAAAGAAAACGTTTCTAGAAAAAAAACAGAGTCAAAAACTTTGAACAGGAGCCCTTGAACAAGAAGAAATATACTTTAAAGAATATGTTGTGGTGCAAGGATCCTCAGTCAACCTCCTCCTTTTACAATGGAAGAATAGGAAGCTATCCCAGTGGAGTATTAACACTGGAGTGGAAAATAGCTTCAGAAAAAAAAGAACTCAACATTTTAGCGAGTTGAAAAGAAAAAGTGCCTCCTTCCATTATAATAGACGTCTTGCACAGACTTATGCAAAAAGAGGAGGTATGAAGCCAAAGAAAATTAGTTTAATACAAAAACAATTGCCAGATGCAGAATCCTTTTGCCACTCTCGAAGGGCAACTAAGACGCAGAGCGGTCCCTGGCACACAGCGTGCCGACATCCACGAGAAACAAGAAGCAAACATTGGAAGTGGTCTCCAAGGTAAACAGGGTACAGCCAAAGTGAAGGACTTATTAACCTTGCACAACACATTTGTGCCAACCTGTGTGTAAATACATACAGCTGTGTCTGCTATAGTTGAACACACATTTTCTATTGGAGCAAAACATTAGAATACATATGTTTTTTACCTCCCCCAACCTCTGGCATGACGGACGTTATCTGCAAACAATAAGTGAGTGACAATTATTTTGCAGATACATCCACAGGTACCAGAATTAAAGGCAAATAAAAAAATGCTTTTTCAATTGAAAGCGTTGCTTAACTATAAATACATAATAGTATCCAGCACAATTATGCCTTAGCTTGTGCTAGCTTCTACGTTGTTCTCTTGATAGCTCTTTTCTTTGTTTCTATACTGTTGGCAAATTTAACTTTTGAGCATGGCCTGCACCAAGCATTATGGTATGTATTGTGTGCATTGGTAGCCATAACTGATGAGTTTCTATAATTTACCTTTTTGAGCAAGGTGTTTTTTTCAGTAATTTTCATTGTTGTTTTTATGATGTACTTAGATTTCCAATTCCTGCTATGAGTGGTCCAGGGTTGGCCCATATGCAGCCATGTGGATATAAGATCCTACTTTACATTAAACAACGGAGAAATTAATTTTTAAAAACAACAAAGGTCAAAGTGGATTTATACCTAACTAAGATAGTAAGATTTTAACTTCCATTAAAAAACCTTTGAAATTTACAGCAGAAGGAGTTACATTGAGCTCCTGTCATGCTCCATGGCTAAGTGTACTTCCAGGAAGGATTCAAGATGGCCCACATATACGCAGCGAGTGAGGTGCTCATCACAAGTGTCTTGCGACCGAGATAAAGGAAGAGAACGAAAACCTGACTCACGAATTTACACTTTATGGATGTTGCCCCGGCAAGATCTAGAGCCATGAGCGTACGAGTGAAGGCACAAACCAGCGCCCTGCCTTAAAGGACTGGGTGTAGGGCACAGCCATGGTTGCAGCATCAACCTTGCAACTTTTTGTTCAGATTTCAGAGAGATCACAGTGGATTCAAAGAATAAGGATTTCGACATGTACCACACTACCGTATACTGGGGTAAAGTATTCTGTGGATATTGGAGGGTATGGTTGGGACCAGGTCAATTGATCTTTATAATGTGGGCAAGTAACAATACAACATCCGCCCATACAAGTTTGAGCCATCTCATCTGCGAAGATAGCCCAAGTTTTACTGTGTGGATCCCCCCCCCCCCCAGGAGGAGAATAAAGAAGACAATATTAACATTAACTAAGTCAAATACTTGTAAAAGGAAAAAGATCTTATAACCTAGTCAAGGTATTTGAATATGCCATCGGCATAGCCAATATTTAGCGTTGCAGCAAGATAAAGGTCAGGGATAAAGGAGGGGTAGAAGCAGCTGGGGGAGGGTTCTAGGCCCCCTCTCAAGAGGAGAAGGATCGGGATAGCTGCAGAAGCGGTCTGTGTAGTACTGATGCGGCTTGCAGCGGTCTCATGACATCTCCAGTGTCCCCCATTTACCCAGCTGACTCCAGGTACCAAATTGCATTTCATATAGTGCCATACAACAAGTGCCTTAATGAAATGCATTCAAGAGATCTACCAATGAAAACTCGTACAGCCAGAAAAAAACAACAGGCAAAAATACAAGCCTTCCAGAATCATCTGCAGGCACTTAATCAACCAACTCTATCGCAAATATGGGCACCCAGATTAAAACCCAATACACCTGCTGCCTCGGAAGAAGATTCTCAGGCAGTCAATGCTTTAAATCAGATGGGACACCGGGCTGTTACAACAATGAATTCAGTACAACCTTCTTCAATAAAGAAGGCTCTAAGTCATATTTTAATTAAACTTAGTGAAATTAAGACTCTGTACAACTTAAAGCTAATAAACACCTTGGACAAATTAATGAAAATCTTCAACAACTTGCTACCTCTATGACCCAGGTAGAGATGAAGGTATCCACTCTTGAAGATACCAATAAAAAACAGGATGCAAAATGGCTCAATATGCGAACTGAACTGGAAAATCTCCAGTGAAAACTAGATGATGTGAAAAATTGTGCTCGGCGTTCAAATTTAAGATTCATGGGCATACCCAAGGTTCAGGTAGCCGATCTGATTCACAACATCATTTTCCAAGGTGGAGACTTAACCATTGCCAGAGCATGTCATGTTCCAGCTGTTCGGTCTACAAATGCAAAATACCCTTGAGCAATCTTGGTCAATTTCGGGAATATCCAGAGCAAATTCTGACTCAGGTGATTATGAAAAAAACTTTCTCCACACAGGACAATTTCTCTTTCTGAATCTACCCCGACATGTCTTTCATAGCAGCAAGAAGACATTGAGAATTTGTTGGTCTGATAAATTAATTCAAACAGAATGGTGCTTAGCTGGTATAATACAGCTGTGAGAAGTTGGCCTGATATATGATGTCCACTATTCTAGTGGGCACCCTGTATCAGTCCAAACAACCCTTATGGTGATGGTTGTAAAGTCAACCTTATAGACCAGCTATCCTAGAGGTAGCATGGACAAAGCAGCCTTAGGCTAAAACTTCAGGGGGCTTGTAAAGCCAGCTGTTTTACCATATGTAACCCCTTGAATACCAAATGAAAGGACACCACACAGGTTATATATAAAATATATATGTATTTATTACTAAAACAACCCCTCTGAGCTCTTTATGAGATCAGAGGCACAAGCACATAACAAGATACTCAATTATCATACAATACGTTGCACAAAATACAGTAGGGCCCTAGGGGCACGCTAAACCATATACTAAAATAGTGGTATAAGTACCACGTCACGGACAATGGATAGGCCTAGGGCCTAGGGAATCGCTGGGGCAACGCTGTACTACCAAAGCTTGTCTCTGCAGCCACGTGGACCAGGAGGTGTCGACGACAACCAGGAGCTGGGAACAGACTGTCCAACAAAGGATCTCACTGTCGGAGGTGTTGGCTTCCAGATTGGAGTCAACAAGCCTTGGCAAAGGCAACCCATGCAGGAATCAAAGATGGCTTTCGGATCAGACCAGCAAGGTTTGATGGACTTCTCCTTTTTAGGGAAGCAAGGGCCAACCTGGAGCAACCAGGCTAGTTGTGAAAATTTGTGGGTTCGTCGTCACAGAGGCCATTAGCCAACAGGCAAGTGACCGGACAGACACACTGAGCACAAAAACAATATCAGGCCCCATGCAGCAGTCGTGGAATGTGGAGGGCTGTGCATTGGTGTAGAAGGTACTCGGGACTGGAGTTTCTCAATTCCCAATGCACAGCTTCAAGGGTGCCTCGGGAGCTGCGCAGGTAGCAAAGTGCAAGTTTTCCAAGATGGCCGGTCCCACATCTCTCGTCACCTCCATGGGTCTCAGCTTTGCTGTGGCTGTGGATGGGGCTCAGGGAAGTCTGGAAGTCTGGTTCTTGTCAGGCTCTCTGATGGGGCTCCGGCGGGAGCAATGATAAAGCAGACCGGGGATCGCTGGATGGTGCCTGTGTGCACAGGGTGGTCACTCCTTGACCACAAAGGAGATTCTTCAGTCTTCTATCTTCAGTAGAACGTCGAAGGTCCAGAGTTTCGTTTCAAGTTTCAGTTCAGGATAAAATCTAAAGTCTCTTGACTCAGCTCCTACCTATATACTAATCTGAGGGGCTGGATTACCTGCTAGGTCCCTCCTATGGGTGGGACCAGGGAAGGGGGTGGTTACACCCCTTTCCCTTTGTCCAGTTTCGCACCAGAGCTGGGGCTGGAGTGCCCCAACAACTGGTTTAAACCGGGCTATGCATGGGACACCTTGTGTGCCCCAGGCAGTGTCTCATTTAATTCATCCCTTCCTGCCCTAATACACTATGGCCTGTCTGGGGTGGTGCTAGCACCTCCCAAGACAGGAAACCTATTGTGCAAGCCTCTCTTGCTAGAATGACTCCCAGCAGCAGGAGGTAAGACTTGTGTCTGTGGCAGCAGCATCCATTTTGTGATGCTGAGGCTCTGGTTAACTTTAACCGGGTTTAGTGGGAACAAAATGTCTTCTTCCTCTATAAGGGTGGAATGCTACCCTCGTTGCCGGAACTGGCGAGGGGGTAGTATTCCAAAGCATATGACACCTTACACAACATGTTTTGATAAAGCCAAACCAAAGTTAGCATTCAACTGCGAGGATGATAATGCACTTAAGTGTATATGGTATGGCTATATCATAGAACAGCTATAAGGACATGGTTCCGAAAGCTGCAGACAGGCTCAGCTCATGCTAGAGCCTCATCTCACATAAAACCAACCAATCTGCCTCCAGGATTGTTATGGCCTGCCTTAGGAGTGACTTATAGGTGTATATGTGTCTATATATGAGGTTAGATATAGGAATACTATATCTAAATCAAAGGGTGATTACACCACCTTGCCCCAGCTGGCAATCCCATATATGTCAGTCTACAAATCATGCTATGGAATTTGTACTCACTGTAAAGGGGGACAAAGAGGCAGTAATCATGAAAGATAAGAAGATATAGGTTATAGATCGACAATAAACACCTAATATAATTCCAAACACTATGGAATATAATTAGGTACGAACTGATGACGAAGCACCTCAAGGTTTAAGGTTATTTTGCACACCTCCATAGAAGAGGTCTCCGAGCACCATTCCAAGTTACTCCCATAGAGGGATAGGGGTGGCATAGGTTGTGGGCTAGGACAGAGGGAAAAAGCCAATGACTGGTAGGTCTTGAAGTAATGGGACGAGGGAGGGCAAGTGGACACGGAGAGTAATAAAGGTTTATGTAGTGCATCAGGGTTATCTTATTGATTTCCATCATTTAGTCTACTATTTGGCCTCTATCCTCATCAAAACTAAACTTGATGGTGGCAATATTGCATTTTATTTCACTGACCAGGCCTAGAATTTCCCTGCATGTTTGTTCTCCACGTAGAGCTGTTGTAGGCAGCTGGTTGGTTGACTATTGTCTGAGAGTCTTAATACTTCCTTATGTCCTGCCTAGCTTTTCTTAACCTAGTTTCAGTTGCTCGCATGTGGTATAATAAATGCAATGCGATGCCTGATCTAGTTCCATCTGTAGCTTCAAGGCAGTCGCTTTCCTAAGCTTAAGAATATTTGCTTTACAGGATATTGCCTCCCCTCTGATAAAAGCCTTGCATGAAACTCAAACTGAAAACATTGGGGCTGAACCCATATTTGTTTCCATAAACTCAGTAAGGCAGGCCTGCAGAATCGTAACCCAGCCTTCCTCATTCAAAGATCTAAGCAATTATTCTGCTCTGGGAACAGTTTCATACCTCATTAAGGTGATGCACTGACTGGATAGCTACTGGCAGGCAAATGTAACTTGGCCTCTAGGTGCTTCAGGAAGGGGTAGGTACCTTTTTAAAAGTAGTAATTATAAAAAATATAACTTTACTAATGAATTCGATTTTAGTAAGTATGAAAAAGAGACTGTGAATGACTATTCTAGCTATTTTCCCGTCAAATGTTACAGATTAAAGGTTATAACTTGTACTTTGTCATGTTTAAGCATTCATCTATTGCCTGGCCAGTGAAAATAACTTTTGTAGGATACTCACCGGAGGAACATGCCAACCATAATTCTGCACATGAACCACTTTTAAATATCAGGCACATTAGCTTGTGGGAAAAGTATGTAGTAAGGCCGTTAGTTATTAATATTTATAAACAGGGTTTTTCACCTACCAAAACATTTTTTGGGACAGTTTTAACAAGAAGATTTAATTCTGCTGCAGTTAGGCTACACATGGTAAGCCTGAAGCAATGTTTCAGAGCCAATTCTGTGGATGACAAAATGGGTGTTGCAGTCCGCAGGTACCATTTAAGTTCAAGGTCTTGGGTGCATTTTCTATGACATATACTAGGAACCTATGTACAAATTAAGTATGTCAATCAGAGGTAAACCAATTTAACCATGTTTGAAAAGTCAGGCCGAACAAAGCAAACACAAGATGATAGACGGAGCGCTGAAACTTTCAGACACGTACCCTCGGTCACAGATCTGGGTTGAATATGTTATGTGTTTATCTAGGTTCCTGATCGATACTGTGACCTTATGCCCCTATTCGGCTATAAATCCATTTATTCCCTATATTGGCATAACCGTTCAAGTGCGATTTTCAGAAATGTCATCTCTGGCCTCACACGAACAGAGCCACATTCCAGCATAGTTCTCTCTGCCACTTCCTTTGCGGCCAATTAGTGCAATGACAGAGCAGAAGTCACTATCTGATATTCCTAGATTAACACTCCGAGTTCTTCAACAAGATAAAACTCAGCAAACCTGGAAATCCCCGCTTGCTTTGTTTTGATTAGTAATGGAACTCTAATGAGCAACTGATAACTATCACTTCCTAGTGACATCTTTAATTGACGTCTTATGTCCAGCAAACTTGCGTCAAACCCGGCACCTGTCAGGTATAAATATTACCAACGTTGCCTTAAGCAATGAGCTACTGTTGCTGATACTAGCTGCCTGCAAGACCCCGTGTTGGTGAAGCTAGCACCCTGTCGCTGCAGCCCGCTGTCCCCTTGGTGGTGAAGCTACTGATACCATTATCGCTGCTAAAGCGCGAACGATGGTGCAGTACGCTTAGGAGCTGAACAGCCGTCCCTCTGCGAAGACATCCAGCAGATTCCAGCTGCCCGCGGACGCTGTCCCCCCTCCTTCCTCGATGCGCTGAAGAGAGCCGCTGCCTTTCTTGTGCAGAGAAATCCAGCTCCAGCGTTTCCGGTCTACCCTCGCGGGTGACTGGGATATCGAGAGTTCCTCCTGAAGGAAATACCAGACTTCCATCATTCTATTCAGAGGTATGGTGTTGACTAAACCCTTAGACGAGAATTCTTGAAACAAACCTTGGCAAAACCAACTTAACTTAAAGCTACTTCCTTACTCCCCTTCCACGTGTTAGGCTTAGGTCAGGCACACTGGGGTAGGCTTAGTTAGAAGCACCAGTTGAGTATGTTAGCCTAATGTATATATGACTGTATATATGTTTTATTACTTTTAAACCATTGTATGGCTAAGAAACCATATCAATGCTTTTACAGTTCTATTTCGCAATCCTTATCTTACTGTACGTACTTTTTATCATAACAATTCTTGTAATTGTGGCAATACATTTCTCTTGTACGAGAAGAAAGACTGTTCAATAAATGTTAACCCTTTATTGACAAACGCCCGTCTCTCTATTCTCTACATCTCGTGAAAGTAAACTGCACTAGACTGACTGAGTGAAATACATGTCTATTGTTTCACACGACCCTAGAGATTGACTCTTGATCTGAGGAGCAAAGTTGTCATGTTGCACGGTTGTTGGAAAGCTGAATCCCTTCTTGTCTTTGCCAAGGAAGCTGATCACTTCCTATGCAGAGAAGAAAGTTTCCAGTGACCTCTGAGCTAGTTGGTAACACAACCCAATTAAGTTTAGCATAGTCAGTGGAGGCTTGGAATATCCGCAGTTCCACGTCGATACTACTGTTTATGTTATTCCAATGCGCAGGGCCTAGTGGGAAACTAGGAACTACACTACAAATACATCATCATTCTTTAGCTCACTTTTCCACCTCAGTTCAGACAAAGCTATATGCAAATCAGTCTTGACTCTGTGCCTCATGGGAACAGTCCAGCCAAAGCCAAGTCTTACCTGAACAGGAAACAAGCATCCTGGGACCGGTTTCTGGGTAACACCCTTCATCAGCCAGGCTAGCTTGAATCCAGTGGCAAAGTGAGCAAGGGACCGACGTCTGGGTATACCTTGCCAACGTAGGGCGAATGAAGCAATGCGTCAAAGCACATGTACTAGTGCAGAGTTCAAAAAGCAATAAAATTAGGATCCAGAAAAAGGTGATATACTAGAATGACCATGGCTAGGTGGACTTGATATAATATTTTTTGGGAAATTTCAAATAATATGCATAAAATGCTCTAGCTTAAGGTTCTGAAATACAAGAGAAATTGTTGTGTTATAGGCAAGTCAATATCACTTAGTGTCTGTGTTGAAAGGGTCATCATCATAAAATATGCTGCTGCACTATTGATTCCAATTTAGTGCCCGATTTTGATGCCGGTGGAAAGCCATCTCACAGCTTGTTGCAGGCTTTCTGCCCGACATTGATGGCTTCCCTCCGACTGCCGGTCAGAGGGAAATGCAGGGGGGGATTCTGCTGTGCTTCCAATGAGCTCAAGGAGTCCATCAGAGTGTTGGAATGACAAATAATGCCATAGGAATGGCAAAGCCAGCCTCGCTCTGTAGTCAGGATTTTGATGTAACTTTCCGACAGCCTTTCCAAGTCGGCCTTTCGATCATGGAAAAGCTGTTGAGAACGTGACTTTGGGGGGCCCTAACAGGACCCCCTTCCCCCCAGCCCTCCAGTATGGTGCCCACCAAACATCCCTGCACCCTGTGGCAGGTTCCTGCAACACACTTCAGGGATGTTTAGAGACTTTCATTATTCAATGGCAGCGTGTGCTGCATGCCTTTTCTGCTTGCAGCACAAGCTGCCATTGAAAAATGGATGTTTTCGGGTCGCATCCAAATTCTTGGTCAGAACAGGTTCCAGTGCGCAGTAGTTGCATCCGACCAACGACGTAATAAGGGCCTTAGTGTGAAACTAAAAATATTTGGAGAAGTTAATGTAAATTTGCACTGTTTTTCTGTCCCCTTATTTCTTAAAAGGCTACAATATGAAATATCAGACGAAATAGAGTATAAGATACTGTTGGCACAGGCCTCACTTGCTATTCTAAAATGGACATAAATTAATTGCAATTTGATCCATCAAAACATATTCATTTTTACAAATGCAGGTGCATACTTTCCCTTGGAAGATAATGCATCTCCCTGTCTGCTATATTATTAACCTAGCCAATGCTACATAATACTGATGTTTGCATAAAATGAAGGTCAAATAGTTAATAATCTCTCTATGATGATTTTTGAGAACTGAGCTCTTTTTGGGCTTCTTATGGAATGCCTCGTGCTAGCTTCAAGCTTGTTTTTAAGGGGGTTGTGCTTGCTTAGTATTTCAAACCTGGCAACGCAGAAGCAGTCGACAAGCAGAAGCAAACAGGGAATGCAGGCAGATAGGATGTATCTGGCCCCAGAGGGAGGCACAGATTCAAAAGGAATTAGGTGCTATGGGCACAGTACTTTGGGACACTTGCAGAATGTAAATTGACACAGCAACAGGCTACTGTGGCATTGGGTAGTGAAATCAGAAGACAAGTAAGTAATGCACCTGGATAATTCAAAGGAGGAGGTCACTGTGCAGCCTATGAATAATCATAAACACTTGTTCATAGTATTCAGCCAGCAGAGTGGGATTCTGGCATAGATGCTTATTACTCCATGTCATGAGTGGCCCCTTCAGCCACACTGACATTTTAGCCACCAGCACAATGTGTCATGGGAATGGTAGTTTTGATTTTTAACTTTCTAAGCAGTGTTTTAAGTGGACAAGGTCCTGTTTCTACTAAGCCCTCATTTCTGTCCATGACAGTGCTCTCTCAGCAAAAGAAATCATTAAGCCAAAACAAAATAAAAATCTTGTAGACAAGATTGGGACTGTACCTGACTAAAGTCGTTATGGAAGGGGACTGGGAAAGGAAGGAGTAGGACTAGTATAAAGAAGATGATGACAAGTAGGGGAGGAGAATATGGACCAGAAAGTCAACCACCAGGAGGGCTAGGATGACCAGAGCCACGAGGACCAGGACAAGATAAAGCAGACGCAGGGAGTCCTAATCTATGAGGACCAGTTATACCAATGCCAGAGGGAACCAGGAACAAGTAGATGTTAAGGACTACTGTACCATGACCAGGGTGAGAAGGATAAAAAGGGCCAGTAGGATATGCAACAGGGGGTCTGGACTCAGGGGACAAGGGCCAGAAGGAACAAAAGAAGCAGGGTTGGAAGGAACATTAAGCCCTGGAGCATAATGATGAGGTGGGCCTGAGAGCACCAATCACGACCAGAGAAACGAGGATGACCAGGGCCAAGATTAGAAGACCTAGGTAGATAGACCGAAGAGGACCAGTACCAGGAGACCAATGGAATGAAGGACTAAAGACAGGAGAGCCAAGACTACATAGATTAGATCAAGGAGCACCAAGATCCGTAAAGTGAATAGACCAGTACTGGGCTGACAACAATCAGAATGGACCTAGTCTACCAGGACCTGGAGACCATATAGTAGAATGATCAGGGGATTTAAAGGACCAGGAAGTCTAGTCCCAGTGGGACTAGGATCAAAAGGTCCATGAGGATCAGACTCAATGGGACCACAAACAATTGTGACAAGAACTATATGGAACTAGGTTGACCCACAACATGGGAAGTTGGAGGGCCAGTGGGATGAGGAAGACTAGCCACATGAAGACTATTACTAGGAGGATCATGATCAGGATCAGATTGACAAGAACAAGGTGGAAGATGAAAACCAAGAGTCCTGGAGGACTCAAAGGATTAAATTGGGGAAAGAGGACCTGGGGCCAGAGAGGGCTGGGAAAAACAAGGTCATTGGGACCAGCACCTGTAGACACGATACATGAGGCCCAAACAAAGAGGTATAAGAAATAAGACCAGACTAAATGGTCCAGGAGAAGGTACTAGGAACAAGCAACTCAGCATAATAGATAAATCAGAGGAGCAGGACCAGGAGGATTTATTGATGATAATTAGGGTGATGGGGTAAAGAGGCGAAGAACAGGGAGCCTGTGAAACAGGAGACCCAGGATACAAAGGACAAGGTGCAGGGGTACATGAGAATGATGACCAGAAAGACCAAAAAGTACAGAGCCAATACGTTCAAAGGCTAGATGCAGAACTTTGAATGCAATGAGTAGGAGGACAAGGGCTAAGAGGATCAGGACTAGCTTTAAGAAGACTATGAAGATCAGTACCTGGAGGGCAATGGCCGGTGGTACTAGGGAACCAGGATAAGAGGGGCAGGGATTAAGAAGTCCTATGAGATAAATACCAAGGACACCCAGAAGACCAGAGCATGAAGGACTAGGTGAACTAAAGGATACTAAAGGATAATAACAATGCCAGGGCTAAGAGGGCCATCAAGATTAAGACCTAGGTAACCAGAGATTGTATTACCAAGTAAGGCATAGCAAGGGGACTGGACAGTGGTGGCCAGGAGGACCAGAACCGAAATTACCAGGCTAAGGTGGACCCTTATAAGGAGAACATCCATCAAGAGGGCCAATATCAATGGCTGCAGAACCAGTAGAACTAAAAGGTCGAACAAAAGATCCAGGAGGACCAAGGCAACCCAAACCATGAGGACAAAGACTAAGCGGGCCAGGACACAAATGGTCAGAAAAGAACTATGGTACCAGGGCTAAGATGTTCAGGGTTGATGCAGGAATTCTGCACAAGAAGATAACTGTGCTTTGGATTATGGGACCTTAATGTATAGGGACTGAGTCATCCTACCACCTAGGTACCCATGAGCCTAGGACTGACTATCTATAGTGTCTCACTTCCCTCCTACTCACAGAGAAACAGTGATTAAACACCCCCGAACACACCACTACCAAATCTCTCAGGACTCGCGGTTGCAAGACACACCCTTTTGCTCTCACTCTTGTACCTGTCCACAATAAGATCTGACAGAGACACAAAACAGTTTAAAATATTTATTTTGACTAACGTGCTCTAGCAAGACTGAGGTTAGAAATCTCGGGGTGTGGTTCGACAACAAGCTCTCTTTCACCTCACACACAAAACGTGTGGCTGGCACCTGTTTTGGTACTCTGCAAGGTCTTCGACCAATTTTTAATTTCTTCGATGCGGAGACCAGACAGATTATTGTCCAAGCTCTGGTTCTTACCAGGCTGGACTATGCCAGCTCCCTGTTTCTGGGCCTGAACCAGGCCGTGCTATCCCGCCTTCAGAGAGTCCAGAACGCGGCAGCGAGGATGCTTGTTGGCCTCCCGAAGTTTGTTTCGGCTCGTCGGACTATTCAAGATCTCAATTGGTTGCCGGTGGGGCAGAGAATTAAGTTTAAAGCTCTTTGCTTAACTTTTAAAATTCTCAAATCAGCCTCCCCTCCTATTCTTGCACAGACTATTCAGCACTATGTCCCTGCCAGAGCTCTTCGCTCCGCCGGATCCAATCTTGCCATTGTGCCACGTTTTAAAAAATCTAGGATGGGCGGACGCTCTTTCTCAGTGTTGGCAGCAGCCCTTTGGAACTCTCTGCCAGCTTCTCTTCGCTCCATCCCTGACTTGCTCCCTTTCAGGAAGGCACTTAAAACTTTTCTTTTTTCCACAATTTAGGCCTTCGTCTTTTTATCTCCTCTGATGTGTTGTGTTATCAACTTTCCAAAGCGCCGGGACGCCACTTCGCTGTGGCATCCGTGCGCTATATAAAAATTAAATAACATAACATAACATAACATAACATGCACTATACGTGCCACAACAAGCAGGAAAATGCACAATACAAATACAGTCAGCAAAGCAGCTAGTCCATAAGTTATGAAGGGAAATGTCATCATGAAAAGACAAAAAAGCCTAACTTGCCTCCCCTTGCTATGAAGCAGTATTAATATATATTCGAAGATCTCTGGGTTTTGTCTGCAGACCCCATACCATAGCCTATAGATGGTAGTTCTACATCATAGGTGCTGTCTCACACTTCTCCTTGGAAAGCTCCCTCTACAAATGTGTGCCCTTCATGCCTGTATCCCATAAGACCAAAGTATGGTTTTCAAACAACAGCTTCATTGGTATGCTATGTCTAGGTACTAGGGGCTGACCAGAACCAAATATCAAGGGGCATTGTTTATCGACCTTGCTTACAATGTTCAGACTATATCCCAGGAACTGGCAGAGAATGCTCACAGCAGACAGTTCTTATGTGGTAAGTACGAAGAAAGTCTTTTAAAAAATAAAGCCATGTAGTAATGTGTAAAAAGCTGCGTAAACTCTGCAGAGCTCATGCCAACTTAGTGAAGATGCCTATGTCCCCATTGGACACATGACAGGGTGCGAAGAACCAGGACAAGGTGACCATGGGCAAGAGGACCAGAAAAGAACAAAACTAGATGGGCCAAGACTGTGGGAACCAAGAATGCCCAGGTTGTCAAAAAGGCAAGATTTATGATAATAAGCACAATACGACCAGAAGAACCAGGATGACCAGGACCAACTAGATCAAGGCTAGGATGGTTGGTGATCCAGGTCCATGAGAACTAAGCCCAGAGGAAACCTAACTATAAGAACCTGGTCCAAGATGATCAGGACCAACAGGCACATCATTGTGAGAAAGACAAGGTCTACGACAATCAAGGAAATCCTGGCCATGTGCTGGAGTGCCACGGAGGTGAGATCAGGGACACAGGCAACTAGAAGGAAAGTTCTAGGAGTACCAGGAAATAAAGGACATGGGGAACCTGGAAGACCAGGGCAAAGAGGGTTGGAAACTTGAGGGCCAGATCCAGGAGGACGAAAATGGGGAGGAAAAGGAAGATCAGACCTGTGAGATCAGGACCAGGATGACTAAACCCTGCAGGTCCACACCACAGGGATGGGACCAAGATGGCAGGGAAGATGAGGAACAGGATGGCCATTACAAAGATGACTAGACCAAGGAGGACCATGATCTGTTGGTATAGAAGCATGAGGATAAACAGCAGGAGGATCTAGACCTCATCCTGGTAGATTAGGAAGATTAGAAGCATGATAATTATGGCCAATAGTGCCAGGAACCCAGAATAAACAAGCAAGACGAGGGGCCAGTACCAAGAATATTAGTAGGACCAGAGCCAGGAGGACCATAGCAAGGAGGATAAGAAGGATGAACAAGGAGAGGACCAAGAACCGGCCAAGGAATGCCAGTTGGACAATGACCATACAACTAGAGCCCAGAGACAACGTGGAGCTGAAAGATCAGGACCTGGTGGCAGCAAGACCTTGGGAGAGGAGGAGATGTAGGACCAGAAGAACCAGAGCCAGGAAGACTAAGAGGACTGGACATGGATGTCCAGGAGAACTAGGACCAAAATGATGACGCTCAGAAGGACCCAGCCAAGGAGAACCAGGACCAAGAGGGTCCTGATCATTTGATGCAGTGCCAGAAGGGCCTGAGAACAAGGCACGGGCACAGTAGGACAGGAAGGATCCAAACCTGGAAGACAAGAGCTAAAAGGGGAAGTCCTGAGTATGCTAGGACACAAAATTCCAGGTGGACCGAGGGGACAAGCAGGACCAGGAACTGATATACTATTAATAAGACGAGAGGGTGAAAAGGATCTGAAGGCCCAGGTCAAATGGATGAGGTTCAAGAGGAACAGGAAAGACACAAAAGAGCAGGAGTCCCTGAAGGAACCAAGATGGCAAGGAGGACCAGAACCAAGAGGGCTGGGCATTCAAAGACAAAAACAAAGAGGATCAGAAATAAAAGGATCAATTCTAGTGGGCACAAAACCAGGGCACAGACTGTGAGGACCAGGAATAGGAGAACAATTGCTAGGCAAAGCAGACTGAGACTGAGAGTGAAGAAGACTAGGAGAATAAGACCTGAAGAATCATGAGGAGATGTCCAGGCACCCAGAGCCAGCATGACAAGAGCTAAGAGGACCAAGGCAAGGAGAACCAGTAGGACCTCAACCAAGGGTAAAAGGAAGCTCAAGCCACACAGGCCCAAGAGTATCAGGACTGCAAAAACAGAGCAAGCAGGATCAGGACAATGAGGAAAAAGTGGACCAGAACAAGGAAGACCAGGATAACAGGTACCATGATGACCAAGCTGTGTGGCTAAGAACAGGATGACCTGAACAAGGAGACTCCAAAACAAAGTGGACAAGTTATTCCAGGATAACAATATGCAGGAGGACCATGGTCAAGAGTATATCAGAGTGTCCAGTGCACCACCAGTTGTTACTAAATAGTCCACCAATCTGACAGGTCCAGAGTTGTGAGACACTATCCAAGATTATGAAGTCATTACATGAGAATGATGGTTCCAATTGCTTTAATCTTTTTTTTAGACTGTTAAATTTCTTGTGCAATCTGAACTGCCAAACAGCCAACACGTGTTTCATTGTTTTCAATGTCTTTTTTAAGGCTCAGAAAAGTCTTCAGCATGGGTGTACAAAAAGTTCATCCAATATACATCAAAAGTCAAAATCTTTATCCTAGAAGCTCCGAGGACCAAACCAATCTGTTGAAATCCACTTCTCATGCAGATTGCTCAGCTAATATCCAAAAACATTCAAGCAGATATATACATTTCAGTGTGCAGAACTTCCAACTAAAAGCATCAGTAAAAGTGATGCACGTCCTTTTATCAAAAGCCTTTATAAGCCATAGTTTCAAAGCAGCTGCAACTTCCGGACCCGGAAGATGTGCACCGTGGTCATGAAGGAAAACTTCCTTCAGTTTGAAGAACACTTCTATCTACAGACATCAGGGTCCTCTATGGGGAGTACATTTGCTCCAAGTCTGGCGAATCTCTACATGCACGCTTTTGAAAGTGAGAAGGTGTTGACAGACCAGGATCCATACCAGTCCCACATTGTTTTATGGGAACTATACTTTGATGATATTTTGGTCATCAAGGGGGCGTGACCCCTCCATTGAACAGTTTCACTCTTGGCTCAATACCCAGAGTTTTTTTTTACGTTTTACATGCGAGCACAGCAATACCCATCTGCCCTTCATGGACCTTCTTATTTACCACAGTGATGGTCATCTGGAAAGTGAATTATATCAACCTATGGCCCGAAATGCGCTTCTACAGTACGATAACTATCATCACAAAGCTCTAAGGGACAACTTGCCATTCAGGTCTAGTCAATACCAACAAGAGAGGGAGGGCATGAGTAGGCACTCCTGTACCCCAATCAAATCTATATTAACAACAAAGGAGTGACTGTGATAAAAGTGCTATCAAAATGAACTAGTGAGGTGTAATGTTATTCCGCTATGTGCTGCAAATGTGATCAATGCTCACACACGTGCATGCACACAGCGAAATCTCTCTGTCTCCCTATGCACGCCCCTTTGGGTCCTCCTCTGAGGAAGAAACCTGGTGGGCTTACTGGTCACCCAGTATTAAAAGGAGGGAAATAACCTTACTTATTAGAAGGACCCTCACTCACCACTAGTTGGTGACATGCTTTATCATTGGGTCCCCGCTGGGGTGACCGAATGTCTCCCCAGCGTGCTACGACGCCTGGTTACAGCGGAGCAGGATGTGGTGAGTGCAACAGTGCCCAAATTAGGAGGTGACTAAACGTGAATGTGTAAGTGTATTAAAAAATGCAGAGGTTGTGCCTTTACAAAAATCTTTAATAATGGCCAACATGCATTGAATAAAAACAAAGTGGGCGGACTCCCCAGTTTCTAAGTTAAGGAACCAGAGTCCTCATTAGGATCAAAAGTTGGTCAACATGTTTCTGCTGTCAATTTGCAATTAGCTCAGCATTCTTCAGGACCTACGCAAAAGTCCTCCGGTGGTGTGCGCGCGCTAAGGCCTACCCTCCCGGGAGGCTCTAAGTGTGAAAAATGTAAAATATATACAGTGTGGAATAACCGGATGGTTTCCGTAAGTAACCCACTACAATTTCAGTAGGGATACATAAACATCCTGTAGGGAGGAAAGAGACAGACAAAGAACATATATGAGGAGAAATTACATAATTAATTTCTTCAGTAAGATGCAGTTTTTTGCATTAGTCTTTTGAATGTGCAGGTATAGGCGTAATACTGGATTTATATTTATTTTTATTTATTTTATTTATTTAGCACATTTGTAGAGCGCTCTGTTACCCGGAGGTGTCCTGGCGCGGGTATGATAGAGCTAGAGTGAGTGAGCAGGCTTACTGAGTGAAGAGCCAGGTCTTGAGTCCTCTTCTAAAGGCCATCAGGTCCTGAGATTGTCTGAGCACAAGTGAGAGTTTGTTCCAGGCCTCTGCCGCCCCAAGGGAGAAGCTCCTGCCTCCCCAGCGAGCTCTTTTAATTCTGGGGACCGTAACCAGAGCCAGTTCTCCTGACCTCAGGGTTCGTGCTGGTTTATGCCAGCAAAAAAGCAATTTCATGTGTCTAGGGCCCATATCATGAAGGGCTTTGAAGACCATGCATAGTGCCTTGAATGCAATTCTCTTACGAATTGGCAGCCAGTGTAGTGCCACCAAGTCCTGAGTTACCGATGCAAATTTTGGAGTATCGGTGATCAGGCGTGCGGCTGCATTTTGCAATAGTTGAAGTTTATTGAGTACGCTCTGCTGGGCGTTTAACATCAGGCTGTTACAATAGTCCATTTTATAAGGACAAGGGGAACCCAACGGATAGCTAAGAACCATGGGTATAACTTCGTTATAGGAAACAGTGGAACTTAGCTTATTCAACCTATGCACAATGTAGTATAGAAACACAATGGGAACTATACAAATCAAGATATCCTGACCCAGCCGGGAAAGGAGTTTATTCTCAAAAAACAATGTCATGCATACAATACAATAATAACCCGACACAAGCCTGTGCCGTACTGACAAAGAAAGGAAAATTAGATATAGGGTGAGAAAGAGGGTGTTTTTCAGGCAAGGAAAAAGAGAGCAGAGACAGGGCACTGCGTAAAATTCAAAGGTTACTAGCAGTGTCGCCTGGAGTGGAATTTACACAAATATTTACACAATGATATGAGTGTCAACCCACTCTTGGGTGTCGACGTTTCGATCCCTATAGCTCTAATAAATGCATGGGATCATCATCAGGACTTACATAATAACAAAACATGCCTGAATGAGACAAGCCCAGCGGTTGCGCATCCACGTGGTTATAAGTGGAGTTCACTGATAAGTTGGTTTACACGCTTCTCTGTGCATGGACCAGATGGTCGTACTTTAGATTATGTACAAGCGCCGGAATCAGAGGTCTGAGGGCATCAATGGCTCTCTGCTTTGGTGTCAGTGTTCCGACCAGTTTGCGCTGAGGTCCAGAATGGGGCTTGCCTCGCCCTGGGGTTCACAATGGAGGAGATCGGGCGTTCGTCAGGATAAGACTGCGCCTCTCCCAGGGGTGCTCGGTCAGTCCAGGCGTGAAAGCACTAGACCTGTAACAATCGTTTTCCTGTGTTTCTTCTCCAAATACGGGAGAATTTTCCTGATGGTTTTGAGGGTATAATGCAGAGAGGAAGAGAGTGCATTCATCTGGGGTTTAAAGGACAGGGAGCTGTCCACCAGTATGCCCAGGCTTTTTACTTTGTCAACCGGCGCGGGGAGGGGTCCCATTTCATCTGGCCACCATCTCGGGACCAGAATTTCTCCCAAGCTCCAAAGAGCAGGACCTCTGTCTTCGAGGAATTCAGTTTAAGGCAACTTTGTGCCATCCAGCAGCCCACTTCGTGCATACAGTTTTTGAATCTGTCTGCTGTGTTATCAGTATTGCCGGGTAGGAGGGACACCACAATCTGTGTGCCGTCCGCATAAGCCGTGAGTTGAAAACCGAACGATCGAATCACCGGGGCGAGGGTCGACACATAAACATTAAAAAGGGTGGGGCTAAGCGAAGATCCCTGGCGGACTCCACAGGGTAATACAAATGAATGCGATTCATGGCCTCCTAGTGCCACTGACTGGGTTCTATCGGACAGGAAGGCCTGTAAGATTTTTAGTGCTTTTCCCTGAATTCCACAGGCCCTGAACCGGTCCACCAACAAATCGTGGTGGACCGTGTCGAAGGCCGCGGAAAGATCCAACAGAATCAGGGCCGCTCTGCCTCCTGCATCCATCATCTGCCTAATGTCTTCCATTGATCTGATCAGGGCGGATTCCGTGCTGTGTTCCGCACGAAAACCGTGTTGGGAAGGGTCAAGATGATCCCCTGTTTTTAGAAAGGCGCTTAGTTGTGCATTCAAGCTACCTTCCATTATTTTGGCAGGGAGGGGGAGTCGGGCGATCGGGCAATAGTTGTTCATCTCAGTGATGTCTAAGTTAGTTTTTTTTAGCAGGGGTAGGATGGAGGCTCGCTTCCATCTGGAAGGATATTCCCCTTTCTCCAGCATCTGATTAAAAAGGGGAGTGAGTCCCCTGGCAATGGCCTCTGGGGCTAGTTTGGCTACTGCAGTGGGACAGGGATCATGAGGGGAGCCTGATTTAATTTTTAGTATACGTCTCACCACTTCCTTTTCCGTGATGGGCTGAAAGTGTTGAAGTGTTACCACAGGTCTGAGGGGTTCCGGGTCCTCGCTCGAGGAAGAAGTCTTCACCTGGCGGTCTAGGGAAAAAAAGATGTTTTCAACCTTTTCACGAAAAAAGGTGGCCAAACTTTCACAGAGTGAAAGACTAGAGGGAATTTCTGTGGTTTTTGGGTTTGCTAGGGAAGAGACCATTTGGAATAGTTCTTTGGGGGTATTGCTGGCATCTTCTATCTGTTTTGTGAGAAAAGCCTTTTTTGCTTGTAGGATTCTTTCTCTATAACGTCTTTACTCTGAATTGAGGATTTGTTTGTCTGAATCGCTATAATTCATTCGCCAGATCTTTTCGAGCTTTTTTGCATCGTATTTTGTGTTCCCTGATTTGTTCTGTAAACCAGGGAGCAGCTGGATTTGCCCGAGTGGAGTAGGTGGTTTTGGGGGGAGCCAAGAGTAAGCAAGCCTGGTCCAACCAGGCTGTGTAGGACCTAGCTGCTTCCTCAGGGAGTTTTTTAATATGTCATCCAGATTGTCCCCTTTAATGTTCTTCCATTTTCTAACTTGTCTCGGGATGTTTCTAGTGCTAGGTGGTTTTTCTGGAGTGGTGAGGGGAATAGCAAAGTGAATCGCTGGGTGATCTGACCAAGAGACTGGTAAAACCGAAGTAACTTTTAGACTGGGATTCGAGAAAATCCCGTCATTCACCCACGAGGGCCCGCCCAGCCAATCATGCACTGTTGCTTTTAAGCCAACCTCTCCTTGGCTCCGGTACTCCCGGAAGACAGCAGCCGAGAGAGCAGGTACACTGAGGGGAGCCGCGGATGCCAAAGTAAGTCCTTTCTGCCACCTCCTCCCACGAACTTCTGACCCTTTGATCACTTTACCCGTACTGACTCCCTGCGGGCCCCCCTTTTTTCGACTAGATAAACACCGCGTGAAGAAGTCCCACGCTGTCTTTACCGAAGGGGCGTGACTATGCCTCTAAGGAAGTGAGTTTCCTAACTTTCATGAGAATTGTGTTTGCTTCGTAATTCTCCCGCTTTTAGAGGGGAGTTCCCTGTTAGCTCCATGTTTTTGATCCTAATTCTTTAGGAATGACAAATATAGAACATCTTTAAACACTGCGTTTTTAACCTAACGTTTCATGACTGAGAAACGATTAGCACAATCGCTTGCCATGATTTAACAGCTAAGCAATTACTTGATGCCGGTCCTATTGTATGGACGGTCATTCAAGTTAATCTAGGTGCACCCATCGCCAGAGCCTGGGGCAGCACCTCACAGTTGGTTTGATATAAATCCAGTATTACGCCTATACCTGCACATTCAAAAGACTAATGCTAAAAACTACATCTTACTGAAGATATTAATTATGTAATTTCTCCTCATGTATGATCTTTGTCTGTCTCTTTTCTCCCTACAGGATTTTTATGTATCCCTACTGAAATTGTAGTGGGTTACTTACGGAAACCATCCGGTTATTCCACACTATATATTTTACATTTTTCACACTTAGAGCCTCCCGGGAGGGTAAGCCTTAGCGCGCGCACACCACCGGAGGACTTTTGCGTAGGTCCTGAAGAATGCTGAGCTAATTGCAAAATGACAGCAGAAACATGTTGACCAACTTTTGATCCTAATGAGGACTCCGGTTCCTTAACTTAGAACCTGGGGAGTCCGCCCACTTTGCTTTTATTCAATGCAGGTTGGCCATTATTAAAGATTTTTGTAAAGGCACAACCTCTGCATTTTTTAATACACTTACACATTCACGTTTAGTTACCTCCTAATTTGGGCACTGTTGCACTCACCACATCCTGCTCCGCTGTAACCAGGCGTCGTAGCACGCTGGGGAGACATTCGGTCACCCCAGCGGGGACCCAATGATGAAGCATGTCACCAACTAGTGGTGATTGAGGGTCCTTCTAATAAGTAGGGTTATTTCTCTCCTTTGAATATTGGGTGACCAGTAAGCCCACCAGGTTTCTTCCTCAGAGGAGGACCCAAAGGGGCGTTCATAGGGAGACAGAGAGATTTCGCTGTGTGCATGCACGTGTGTGAGCATTGATCACATTTGCAGCACATAGCGGAATAACATTACACCTCACTAGTTCATTTTGATAGCACTTTTATCACAGTCACTCCTTTGTTGTTAATATACAACTTGCCATTCAGCCAGTTTCTGAGGCAGAGACCCAACTGTTCCAGTAATGAGAAGTGCAAAGAACATACGGCGGAATCGCAAGGATAGGCACTACCCACCATCATTGGTAAAAAATCTGCAAAAAGAGCAAAAACAATAATCACAAGGCTCTATTAGATAAACCATCTGACAGAGAACCCTCGAATAAACTAGTTTGTGTAAGCACCTTTTGCTCACTGTCCAATCGGCTCAAATAAATGATACACAAAAATTGCCATATCCTTAAGAAGGGTAAGCAAAGCTTGGAAACCCCCTTATTTGCACTGAAAGTGATTCGGAGCATCAGAGACAGTTTGGTCCACACCAGACCGAGTCCAACCCGGACTGTCAGGCAAAATAATGTTTGGTGTCTTCCACCTGCCCAGAAAACCCAAATGTGTGGTTCATGAGGGGTATTCCCACAGACTCACCAAATCAATTGATATCGGAACAGGAAAGCCCTGGGTAATCAATCAGCATACAAACTGCAACAGTGAGAAACTCATATATCTGATTACATGCTCCTGTGGCCTCAGGTATGTGGGCATGACTACACACAAAGTCATGATCCATATATTAGAATACAAAGCACCATCAGGTGTGAGAAACATGCAACCAAACTGACAAGACATTTTTTAGAGAAGGATCACAATGCAGATGAATTGAGCTGGACTATCCTTGACAAACCCAACATGTCTTCTACTACACCTAGCTTGGATATAACACTTCTGAGGATCGAGCAGAGATGGGTTTTCAGGCTGGGGACAGTGAAAAAAGTCCTCAACTATAATATACTGTGGTTGTCACTGGCATAATACACCTACATTTCTAACTAATCGGGATCATTTGACACCCATGAGATAGAACCACCATACCTTTTGCGCACTTTTGCTCATGCTCTCTATTGTACAGTTACATATGCTCTCCACGACACCAGGAAACAGCCTAAATGATGGTATGCGACATACCATCATATGCACAGCACTGAAATCTCTCTCCTTGCCATCGGGCATTGCCAAAACACTCAACCTATTCTGTGGGATGCATAACTTTGAAATCACTCTACTTGTCATCCGGCATTACCAAAACACTCAATGTATTTTTTTGGGGTTACCCCCACCCTCCTACCGTGGGGATGTGCCAATCACTAATTAAGAACCAGTACTAGCTTTACAGTAAATTATAATTATGTGCCCCACCTTCCCTTGACTAACCTTTTTTCAATCAGCTTCACTCAAAGCATACTATACACGAGTCTCTGTTGGATAATGCTGGTCGTAGTCTCGATGACACATACTCAGATCTCCAGTGGGACTCCATTTCCCTATACCCCGTGGGAGACCATATTGCCTTGAGACCGGAACATATCCGTTACCATCAGCCCTGTGCGTTAATCCAGAAATGGTCAGGACACAGATTTGCCTGCATTACTAAAAGCAAGCAGGCTCTTGTTTCTTGCTGAACTTCCTGTCCTCCCTGTGGCGCAAGAGATCTCCAACCGAACAGGACGGTAGGTGCAAGCTATACGGTTTCCTAACTGTTTTACCAGCCGGACAAGCCTCCAGACTTTGATGTCCATCCTGGAACCTTTTTAGGTCTCGCCTACGCAGTACGCATGCGCTGCATAGGAAAAGACCTTTATCAATCGCTTCAGCTTTGCTGCCAAAAACGTCCATGGGTTGCATTGCTTTGAATGCAATCTGTGCACGTTTGGTGATTCCCTTGCGGGAGTGAGCTTTCAACCATGTGTTAATTGCAAACATATGGTTCCTGCTCGCCCCCCCAAGGGAAACAGGCACAGGCCCCTCCTCTCTCCCCTCCCCCTGCTGCATCCTCATCTCCTCATCTTTTTTTCCCCCCTTCAGCCTGAGGCGTGCGCTTGTTTTTTTTGGATCCATTTCACAGGGAAGCAACTAAATAAAAGAAGAAAAGAGAGGTTGTGAATCGTTTCTTCAAGTCACGGTTTTCAGTCAGTGAGGAGCAAGATAGAAAGAGAGGGAATAATAGGAAGAGGGTGGGGGTGGGGCAGCTGTCAGCACAGAAAAGAAGAGGGCATTGTCTGTGTCTTCGCTGGGCAGTAAGGAAGAGACAGGGTCCTTTTCCTTCTCTGCTCATCCCCGAAAGCAAGCTGAGACTTATCTGAATGCCTTTGCTATTTCTGCCGTCCTGGGATACAGTTTTGAATAGAAAAAGTAGGGGAACAAAATTGTTTTAATATAAGAAGTAGGGGCATGCCGTGCCCTTTCAATCCCGCCCAATTCGACCACTGGTTGAGATGCACTCCATGCACGAACTGACTTGGCAGTTTGACTCCAATACATTTTTAAGAGTACAGGTGTACTATGACCCGCAAGACGTTCTAGAGTAAGACTTGGGGAAGGCAGTGACAGTGGTTTGCTGCTCCCTCCTCTTCTGGATCAGGCTGCCCTTGTCCCCTATGGGCAGGATAACCATCACGAAAATGTTTGTCCTGTCACAGCTCTTCTGTTTATTTGCGGCCCTTCCGTTGATTATGCGAAAAACCTTCTGCACAGACCTATGGAGCATGCTGATGGACTTGATTGGGGTGAAGGGTGGAGTCATGTTGCTCATCATAAGCTATTTACCCCTTTGGATGAAATAGGCTATTATGCTGCAGCACAAATGCAGTGGTAAATTCGGGGGCTTGTAGGAGCGACGTCCCTTGAATATGCAGATGTTTTCTGAAACAGAAAACGTTATTCTTTTTTTTTAACCAGTACTGGTTCTTTTAAGGATCATGGGTTGCTTTGGAACAAAAAAATAGCAATTTTAGAATGTAGTCATAGAGATGATGGTGTGCTGTCCTTTACATGCCACCATCTTTTTTGATTAAAGCTACTCACAGAGGGTCGCAAATTGGCACCTGCCTAATGAATATTAATTAGGCAGGGCGTTCAGCAACTCTCTGCAATTCAATATTTTGTGAACCGACCCAACAATACATATGTCAGTTTGCAAAATTCTTTTCCATTGACAGAACGCATGTGCAGAATTTTCATCCACTTTTTGTGAATGAAATATTAAAGCAAGCCTAACTTTCATAGGGAAATGGATAGCAATGGTTTCCACTCTTTGTTTGCAGTTCAAATTGGTGTAAGTACCAGTTATGAGTTGCATAACACATAACAAAGCTAAATGTAAGCTGGTTAGACAGCAACCGTGTAACTAGTGAAGTTCCTTTGCTCTTTGCATGGCTACTGGATGATTTGTGCACTCTGTTTAGTATTTAGCCAGCTACCAAGTAAATATTGATGTTTGTTTTCGAGTTATTAAGGCCACTGGCAATGCAGTACATCATTTCTGCTATTTAGCTAGCTGTTAGAAAAATATTGACATTTCTTTGCTAAATTTCTGCTATTTAACAAGCAGCCACATAGATAATTAAGCTTACCTATTAATTACATGGCTGCTGGCTTAATTGTTCATATCCCCTGTTTTACCAGCAGCTGGGAAATTAGTGAAGATGTTTTGTTTTCCTGACTGCTAGCCCATTTGTACAAAACCTCTGACTTTTAGCAAGTGGCCAGGTAAAGAGTGAAATGTCCTTTTTTTTGCATGGCTGTCGCCCAAGCAGTGCAGAATGTGTACTATTTCGACAGCAGCTAGGTAAACAGTGACATTTTTCTGCTATTTGAACTACGAGTGGTCAAACAGGGCAGAATATGTACGATTTATCCAGCGGACAGGTAAATGGAGACGTTTTTTCTGCAATTTGCACGCAGCCAGCCAAACAGCACAGACTCTCTGCCATTTATCTAGAGGACAGGTAAATAGTGAAGTTCTTCTGCTATGTGCACGATCACCGGCCAAACAGTGCAGCGTCTCAAATATTTAGCCAGGTATCAGGTAAATAGTGAAGTTTCTCTGCTATTTTCAAGGCAGCCTGACAAATAGTAAATAAGTTCAACTATTTAGGCAGCAGCCTGTTGAGTAGCAGAGAAAAGTCTGTATTTACCCAGCGGCCGGGTAGATAAACATTAAATGGAATACGTTTTTTGTAAAAAGATTTATTTAGCAGTAAGACAGCAAAGTAATTAGGACATCAAAAACACATTCCATGAAAAGATACAAGCAGGGGTTTCAGCAAACACATCAAAAAGTTCATATTAACATTACCAAAATTATGGATTATGAAATACCCACCAGTATGTTGGAGGCAATGCTGGCAGGTATGTACCTCCAGAATAATAAATATATATCGCTTTGCTTTACGAAAACCTTTATTTCGGTCGTTAAGACCATAAAAGTATGCATACAATACAATCAAAACATAGCAGTATAAAATTAATGAGAACCAATCCATCCGTCGTATGACAATACATGTGTATCATCTCTGTGTGTCAAGGTAATTGGCTGCATTAACCTTTGAGCAGAGCCAATAAGCTCAGGAAAGTGCAGTGCATTAATAGCAGGGGAGGAAAAACATAACAAGGGTCCAATAAAAATCAGATCGAGTGCAGGGACCAAGCAGTAATAGGCAGAAAACATAAAATTAATAATTCCAGTGGACTCAGTAAGAGTCAAAATATTTGTACAAAGAATTACACATTTGGTATAAAAATAAGAATAACTCATCTCCATGATTACAAATTTTAAAAACAGTAAAAAGGTTAAAACACATTTTTCTCTCTATTTTGCCAGAAAGTCAGAGCAGGTTATGCATTACATCTGGTGTGATTATTTTTAAGAAAGTCTAGAGCCTCCACCACATTGCATTTAAAAATTGAGAGACAGCAAAAACAATGGCCTCCTGGCAGTGCACAAACCCTAGATTCTGTATGAGCCAGCGCTGGCTTGCAGATTTGTAGCCTGTGCAAAAAACATAAATCATGGAGCTCTGACTCCTCCTGGTGGTTGCAGGCTATGCACCCACTTGGGGCAGTTTCAGACCATTTACAAGTAAAGGCTAGTAGTGGAAGGGTACTAAATCTAAACTGGAGGTGTAATTTTCTTGCAGGGACCGGGAGAACGTCAGCCAGAAAGGGTTCTAATTTATACTTGTCTTTTATTGTAAGGAATTCGGCTGTCAGAAGACCTGGGGCTGGATCCCCGTGGATGCCTGCCAGTTTATGTGTTCGATAAGTTGCTACCAGTTCAACACGTGAAATTGCAGAACACGCTTCCTCAGGGTTACTCCAGAGATTTGGTTTACCTATCCTACTGCACTTATCCCTTGTATAAGCAAACCCAGCAATTGTTTCCACCCCTGGGAGACCCAGTAGCTCTTTTCTTTCTGACTGATATTCTGCCAGTTCTGGGGTCACCCACAATCTATGCCTGAAGGTTATGGGTCTTAGGCCAATCTCATCTTCGATCGGTCTAATACCTAGATCCAGCCGCAGGGTGGTTAAGGGGGTACTAGAAGGGAGACCCAAAATCTGTCTTACGAAGCTGTTCTCAACTTTGCTTACATGACTGCAAGAACGATGGCCCCAGAGTTCGGCTCCATACATTGTAGCACCCCTTGCTTGTGGCTTGTATATTTCAATAATAGGCCCAGTAGGTTTAGAGTAGGAATCTCTGAGTAGTTTTGCAATTCCTCCACTAGTCGGCTGGGTTAACTGAAGCTTGACTTTAGCACGTTTTGGCCCCACTCCATATTTTCAGTGAGGGTGACACCCAAATAGTCAAATACAGAGTCCCTTTCCAGCACAATGTTATCTAAACGGGGATCAGGGCATAAAGTCTTGGCTGGGTTGAAGACCATAAACTTGTTCTTCAAAAGTATTTATCTCCAGCCCCCTGTTGTTACAAAAAATGACAAAGCTATCCACGATCCTCTGTATTCCCATCGGTGACTTGGACATTAAGAGGGTGTCATCCACAAACATAAGAACTTGGATCTTTGAATTTACTTGCTTTGGAGCATCATTGTCCTTAGCAACAATGAGTTGGGCATTCAAGGTGTTGACAAAGAGGCAGAACAGGGTAGGTGCAAGCACTCACCCCTGCCTCACTCCTCCGTCAACTGGGAGTCGTGGAGTTAGTTCTCCCCCTTTCCCACATCTTAGTTGGGCATAGTTAGCATTCTGCAGCTTGATAAGCATGCTTAGGAGGTAAGAAGGGATCCCCATATCTCTTAGTACCCCCAATAGTTTATCTCTGGGGACCAAGTCAAAAGCCGCTTTCAGGTTGACAAAAATTAGATAGAGTCTGCCACCCTCCATTCCCACCGTTTTCCAAAATATAAGTTGAAGACTATATATTTGATCAACGATGGAAGTGTTCTTCCTAAATCCGGATTGATATGGGCTCAAAATTTCGGTGTTTCCATCCAATCCTGGATGCGACCTAAAAGTACTCGTGCAAATAGTTTTTGTGTGACATTGATCAAACTGATCGGTCTATAGTTTGCTTGGAGTAGTGGAAAGCCCTTTTTGAAAACTGGGACAATTTGTGCCCCTGCCCAGGTTATGGGAATCAGCATGCCTTTCATTATAGCATGAAATAATACCCACAAATAAGGGCCCAAAGTTGTTGGTTCTTCTCAGAAAAGATCCCCTGCGAGCTTATCTAATCCCGGTGCTTTACCAGCGGGAAGTTTCTTGATTGCATTTGAAACTTTAGGAAGAGTGATCCCAGCAGCTTCTTCAAAGGTGGACCTTGACAAGGAAGTAGTTACCTCAGCTACTGGGCCGGTATCTGCATACAGGATCTTTTGGGAAGTAGCGCAGATGTCATTGTGAGGGCCGGATGTTGCCTTCATTGAGTACAGTGCTTGAAAATGGTCTACCCAATTTTCTGCTGGTATATTCGGCTCAATGGCTGAATTACCTTCCCTAATGCCTGTTCTGACTATGGTCCAGAATTCCCTCCTATCTTTATTCTGTAGGGCAGTTTTTATGTCCTTCCATTTATTTGATTCCCAGGACTGCTTTGCTCGGCAGATAGCCTCTTTATATAAAACCCACTTGCATTTAGTTAGAAGCTTGTTTTTGGCTTTCATGGCTGCTATCAGGGCCCCTTTCACCTTTCGGCAATTATCATTATACCAAGATTGAGCGACCCATTTTTTGCTTCGAAGTGCATTTTTGGGTGACAAATATCAACTAGTTTGGATACCAGGTTTGCATGGAGTTCTGCAACTTTGTTAATAGGAGCTAGATTGCCCACTTCAGCAGGAATACCACTGAGTTCTAGGAGGACTTGAACCACAACTGCATAGAGTGCGTTCAAGGTGATTGCTTTATTACCCTCCATTTTATTCTTCTTCTATTGTTAGAAAGTATTAGCCTGTTCTCAGAAGGGGGGCTATTGGCCGGGGCGATCCATGAATCCGGCACCTTTAATACTAGGGCTAAGGCGCTGTGGTCGTTTTCATCCTGCCAAACAACGCAGCACAATCGAGATCCCTGGGCCATGAACTATCATAAATTAGGATTGAGTGGCCTTTGTACATCCATTAGGGCTGAATCTCGCTAAGTAAATATGTTTCATTTAGACACGTTATATTCAAATCTAACATATGAGGTCTTCCTGAAAGCCTGACATGGACCTGGCAATTCAGTTCTATGTTGGACTTCTCTAGAGTACATTATACTAAGGAGCTCAGGGTCACATATAAAAAACCACTTTGCGTTAGCAAACCATGCAATTTGAAAAATCACAGGGTTTAAAAATATAAAACGTGTTGTGACCCATATTAAGTCTCAATTAGGAAGAGCTGGAAAAGGGGCACCCCTTCCAGTTGCAATTTGGCATGCTATATATCAGTGGTTTGTGAGTGCAATTGCGGTCGAAAACCATTGACCAGTTAAAGACACATCGGCGGAGTTGGTAACTGATTCGCAAAGAGAATAGATCTATTTGGGAAGGGTTGCCTAGGGGGACCTCAGGACATATTGCCATTTGAGATTCTCGTTGGGTGAACTAAGTGGCAGCAGGCAGTGGTCCAGAGGACTACTGCCTGCACCCCTTGATGTCTTCCTAAACTGAAAACTTATTTTTTAACTCAGCACCTGTTCCTTTGATTTAAAATAGGCAGTTTTTTGTTCGAAAATATTCACTCAGGGATGGTGGCTACAGTTTCTCACAGTCCGCAACACCTTAGTAGACAATCACAAGGGCTCGCAAAAAAGGGACCTGCTAATTAATATTCATAAGACAGGTCTCTGCAACCCTCTATCAATGGAAAGTTTGCATACAACATATTAGTGTCTTTTTTCTGTGATTGGTCTCTTCCATTATCTGGTCACAGATTCGGGTTATAAATGTTAAATGGTAACACTGAATGTCATTTTATCAGATGCAAATTGAATATTATTCACCTTATAAATCTACATAATTCTTCCAAATAAAACATAAAATATATCACCTACTTTATTTGTGATATGACAATCATTTCAAGGGTAGCATTCACAGGCGGATGTCAAGAGTCCATTAATGTACACTGATTTATTTCTGGGCGTTTCCAATTGCTTGGAAGACAATTTTCTTGCCACTCGGCGGCGATAGATCCAAGTTAAAGCACCTCCTTGAGACAATATTTTTGGTTGTTTAAATAATTCTGTCAGCATCTATTTTACTACTAGACCTGTCACTAAGTATATCCTTGTTTTGATCTTCTGCTAGAATCTGAAAGCCATTTTGCAATCAATAAACATATGACTGGGAATCCAGTTGAGGGCAGCCTTTCCAGCATCTGTCAGTGTCTGCCAATTTCAAGTTGACGAGCTTCGGAGGACTGCAGGCCAGTTTGTTGTTGTCGCTGGTGCAATAAAATTAGCTGTAAAGGTATGGTGCGTTTATATGTTATTCAAGCAATTTATGTTAATTTAGAGAGTTTCTCGTTCAATGTATTCTAAATATTAGCATGCAAACTGTGTTTAAAGAATTGCATAAGAGCCTACCTGTTTTAACTTTACAAACATTTTCTGCGGGCAGGGCAAATGCTGGTTTTTCTGACCCAATTCAGGTTTGTCAGAGGCAGATGATTTAATAGAAATAAGATAAATCCACCTATGACGGGATTTAGTACCCTCAGCTGTGCACGATAAGGATATTGGAAGTCACAGAAGAGTTCCTTTATAAAGTCACAAAACTCAGACGAGACTTGTAATATCCTAATAACTTGTTGTAAGGGGTATCTTATTTCTTCTATTACGTTGGCACACTATCACAATTCTCTGAAACCATGTTAACATTTGTGGTCTCTTGCTCGTTCCTACTGAAGAAAAGCTATGATTTAAGATATGTTGAATGTATGGCGAGATTTATTCTGAAAACAAAGATGCAACTTGTATTTGGTTGCAAGATATGGTACAGTAGTGTGACATAATGAATATTCTCCCCAGTACCTGCCTTTCCCACTGCATGTTAACTCTTGAAGAAAGTGTGATTTCACAACTCAGCTGTATATCTAATTACAGTAGATGTATCACTTTTGTGTAACAGGTGATTAATGAATTCACAAATATTAAAGATGTAGTACACACGCCGGTCACTTTCTGGAAGCTTATTATTTATTATGAGACATTTCTCGGATTTGTGTTTAATCCAGCATTTCCCTATTTATTTTAAGAAGCTGCTTTACCTTTGCAGGAGACAATTTATAACAGTGCATGTGATGAAATGCCCAAACATTAGAGAATGTTATGGGATCTGAGGCACTGTGCGCCACATCACTCCTCCGGGATGGGACTTACTGATTAAAACAAGCGTGCAGTACAATCCCTCCTGCATTAGTTTAAGTTCGAGCTATTGGCGTTGTAAGTGGTACAATTATGGCATGTGGCATCACAACTAAAACAAGGCACTAGTGCGAGCAAGAGGCAGGCTGTCATTTCTGCAATGTTCCAGCCCTGCCTGTAGGTCGTAAAAGTTGACCTTCCCTTATGGCAAGAGACAGTTTCTTCCCACCAAACATGAAGTGGCAAACATGTAACAGATAGTCCACCTGGTGTCAACAAGCAACAAGACAACGCCACTCGGGTAATGTGGTCAATTGGACAGAGAGGCAAAGTCACGCGCAGTTGGGAGTACACACACGCACACAGACACAGAAATACAGGCAAGTGATGTAGCTTTGTGTCCCCACCCGTGAGGTCCTAAAGTTCACGGCATGGTATGCATTTAAATACACAAGACCTTCGAATTGCAGAATACTAGGAGAGAAAGGCTGTGACTGAATATGCAGTGTGCAGGACTGGGAGTAAAGCCCTCGGAGGGAGGGGAGGATGACGGGTCCTTGTGGAACTGTATAAAACACGCGTGCCTCAGAGGAATGCTCTGGCCAGGATGGAGAGGCTGGCTAAACTCCGGCCTGACAGACTCTAGGGAGGCACACACCCAGGAGTGAGTGACCAGCCCTGTGGTCGGTGCTGTTTGCAGTTCATTTTTTGTTTGTTTATTCTCTGGCTCTACCTCGTCCGCTTTTTGCAGCGGTCTGTGGGCGTAACCAGTACACATACAAAGCATCGTGTTTACAAAGCGTAGGTGTTGGCGCGAGGCTTCCAAGGGCACCAGGCCTACTCCCCCGTGCCCAGGAGGGGTTATACTCTGGTCTGTCTCTGCAGTGGGTAAAGCTGCCACACGCACCATGATGTGCAGGAGATGATGCTCTCAGGGGCACCCCTGTCACTGTGCCTGTGGTCTGGAGTTTCAGTCTGCACAGATACCCTTGGTCGACGCACAAATGGCATTAAAAATAAACGCATTTCGGTGGTTAATATAAGCTAAAGATTTGCAAAACAGAAATATTGCATGGGTAAAAAGTTATTTTGCCTATCATTTGGCTGCTGTTAGTAACTGAGCAATCAGAGGGGTTCGCAAATTGTATCCTGCAATATGAATATTCATTAGGCAGGTTGTTTTCTAAGCCCTGATTTCTGTATTTTGTGAAATAGGTAACTAGGGTACAAATAGGTCGGTAACTGACCAATCAGACACAGAAATATGTTGCCATGTGAGGAGGAAGGAGGAGGGAACAGGAGTGGAGGGAGCAGCGATCGTATGTGACTTAACGGTCAGAGTGGTGTACCTTGAAGCTGGGGGACCAGGTATGAGCTTTAGAGTTGGCTCTGGCTGTAAAGTGAATGCGTCCATCTGTAATGCAACTGGTGCCATGTAAAGTGCTCTGATGCCTTCGGGTCCAGTCTGCGTAAGCCATCATGGTTTGGTGAGCTAGCGCTGCACGGATATAAATAGACACAGGAGAATAGTGAACAGCATGATAACACGCCAATCATGTTAAGGATAAACGTTTGTGACCGTACAATAAAGGGAAGTGCCTTTTGTTCCAGTGAAGACGACCATTACAATATAAGTTCGAAATGAAAGCAGCAATACCGTAATGAGTGTCTGGAAGAGCCCCATACGTCGCAGGGAAGAGGCGGGTGGTCTACCAAAGCAAGACTTCATTTACCAATAACAAAGGGGCATATTACCAACAACTAGCGATAATTTTTGTCTCTAACTTGTTTAGAGACAAAAATTATCGCCGCACATCGGCGATTTTTATCGCAGATAAACCTTGCTATTAACAAGGTTTATCGCAAATGCGATAAAAAACGGCCGAAATGCATGAATATCGCTGAAAAGTCAGCGATATTCATGCATTATCGAGCAAATGCTCTTAGCCATGTTATCCACCTCCCATTGGATAACATGGCTAAGAACTGCTCAGGGCAGGTGTTAGCTTTTGGAGATGTTCGCGCTTAGCGCAAATATCTCCAAAAGTTGGTAATAGGAGATAGCGATGTTAGGGACTGTTTCCAGTCGCTAACATCTAGGCACGCCCACTTTGCATGTCATTAGTGATAAATATCACTGACATGCAAAGCAAGGCCCAAGATGGTCGCTATCTCCTATTAGCTGTCACTAACTGGTGTTAGCGACAGCTTGGTAATAGGGAGATAATTTTATCTCCGCTTTCTTGGCTTTTAAAGATAAACCCCCTTGATAATATGCCCCAAAGTTATCTAGTGCTGCAAGGTTGTTAAAAATAGCACGACTTAGGGGATATGTACAAGGAAGTGGAGGAGAGAGGCGTTAGCCTCCCTGGCTTAACACCTCTCTCCTCCACTTCTGAAAGGCAAGGCTACACAATATTTACAAGAATGTGTTGCAGTCTGGCATTTTCCCATGCAATGGCGCTAAGTTTAGAAACTTAGCACCAACGCAGGCGCCCTTGCACCATAGTGCAAGGTTGTCTGCGTGCAGGGGAGGATTGTTTATGTGTAGGAAGGTGTCCCTTCCTGCACATAAACAATCCTAAAATGCCATTCTGTCACTGTGTTATGTGCTGCTTCATGCAGCACACATGAATGTCACAAAATGGCATTTTTTAAAGGTTTGTTTATTTACAGGAAGGAACACCTTCTTGTACATAAACAATCCATGGCATTTTGCTTTTTCCGTGTGCTGCACAAGGCAGAACACATGGAAAAAGACTAGGTTTTACCTGGTCTTAATTTTGGTGTTGCCTCCTATGTACGCCACCCTTGTACATAGGAGGCAGCGTCAAAATGAATGGGCGTTGCTGTGGAACGCCCTTGCAACACCCACTGCCCACTCCTTTCACGCTAACCATAACGTGAAAGGGGGCCTTATTTACAAGGCAGCATTAAGCCATGTTAACACCCCCCCCCCCCAAACCCAGTTATTTTCACAAGTTAGACCTGTCAAATTGTGCTTTGGAGAAATTAGGTAGGAGTGGAGGTTATCAAACCTGGTAATTACCAGGTAGGTAAACTCAACACAATTTATAATTCTGCACCTGTTCTAACAGGTATTTGACAGGGGCCAAAATTATTCTGCCCAATTGTAATCAGGGCCAAACTGCTGCTTTGTTATCGACTATGCTTTCATTTGTTTATAAATCACAGAAGTCAAAGCCAGGGCTGTATGTTTTCCCAGTGGGCCAGAATGGTGGGGGCCAGTTTTCCAGCAGTGGGGGATAGTTCTGTTACTGGGGGTAAGTTTTGCAGCAGTGGTGCAATATTTGCAACCTGTAACAAAAGCAGCAGGAGTGCTAGGGCAGCAGCGCTGCTTCTCACTAGCCCCCTTCCACCCCGGGCCTGTCCAGCAGAATTGCCAGGGCTGATTTGTGTTCTCAGTCCGGCCCTGTTCAAAGCCAAAAACCTCTTTCCACCTCCATGTTTAGGCTTGTTACAAAGCCCAAGCACAAATATGTATGGGGTTATGTGTCTTCATTTTACACTAAGGAACTGTGATTATTTTGTAATATTTTAAACCGTGTCTAGGACAAGTAACATTAAGGCTGGACTGGGACCGAAAACCAGATCTGACCATTATGTCCGACCAGCGTGGGGAAGGGGGCTGGGGGGCTGCTGGTGGAAAACATTCCTGCTGCACTTTTCTTACAGTTGACTGATTTTCAGCACTACTGCAAAACCGGCCACTGGTAACAAAATGGCCCCCACTGGTGCAAAACCAGCCCCCACCCTTTTGGCCCACTGGGAAAATGCCCGGTGCCCACTACAGCCAGTCCGACCCTGGTCACATTTCATAGATATACAACATTTTTTCTGGACTAATTGTCTCATGGATTAAGCATCGTATTTACATACTCTGTTCTCCTCTTTGAGGTGCACTCAGTTCCCTTTGTTTAATTTTAACTACAGGCTAGAAACAGAGAGGTTTTTAAATCACCCATCGTCTGGTATTGCATAAAATATTTTAGATCTGCTGATGGGAAAACAATTTTGCCACATATTCTGGGCCTTGCCGATCATATCTCACAAAAAATCTAAAATGTCAAGACTTTTGTTAAGAAAGGATAAGGGCATCATCAACAGGTGAATGGTAACAAGTGGTTGTTTTCCTCCTGCCCATCTATCAGTTTTCCCCCCTCATCTAGTAGTGAGGAAATTGCTGACATTCCAACTGCAGATGCCCTGAGCCTGCTCCTGCAAGTGGTTCAGTGAACTGCCAGGTAAACAGTGACTGAATGTCCACCCTATTCAGAGCATGTTTTTTAAATACAGTTTTTTGTGTTCAATATATTTTATTAAGTTCTCCCACCTGAGACAGAGATGAAAGAAATATACAGTGAGAGAGGCGGGTTCATTGAGGGGGAGAGGAAAAGGCAGTGCATAAGTTGATACATTATACAATTATACAATTGATATAGATAACTTCTTTGAATGTGAATAAGTACAGATAAAATTAGGCATAAATATTACAGTGAATCAGTAATATCTGAATAGCAAGGGTACCTACAGGACTTTAAATGTTCAAATGAGTCGTCCCTCAGTGATATACATACATGTAAAACACTTTTGGTTCGACGGATCAAAAGATACAATCTGATTAATACACCTTGACGTCTACGAAACATGGTGTTATAGTTCAAAAAGGAACGGTCGTGGGTAGTAGTAGGGATCGAGTCCTTGGGAAACAAAGTATCCATTTGCATTTCACCTTTCTCGTCTAGGAACTTGTTAAGCAAGGCTGGATCCGTTAACACGTGAGGGATGCCTTGTGAGATAATCTTGAATTTTGCTGGAGCAATGAATGAACCTTGTATTCCAGCTGTTTTCATTTTATGACATAGATTCAGATTCAGATTCAGACAACTTTATTCGAATTTCAAAGAATTCATAAAAGCAATCTCATATACACAATCACAAAAATCCCATCAAAAACTTCCAAATACATTTGTAAAAACAGAGTTTATATAACAGATTATTATAGCAGCTACGATATGACAGTATTTAAGGGTTTTCCATCGTTTGGCGTGCACGGATAATAAGTCTAAAAAAAGTGCTAGTGTGGAAGACCAATTCGTCAGTGTCCAGGGAAAGCAGCAACAGATAAGACTGCCCCAAGGAAAGGGGTCTTCGTTTCCTAAAGTACGGAGCTAAACACCATTTAATATATTTTAAATAAAATTTACAAGAAAAGAAAAAGTGCAAATCATTTTGTGTGTTCACTCCATCACAGAGACAAGGCTTATAATGAGGTTTTGAATAATAGCCCAGTGGGAAACATAATAGAAATCGTACAGTTCCTGCCCTTAAACGGAACAGGAGTGATCTTTCCCAGTTGGTCATTGGGAGGGTAAGATAAAGAGGGATTGATTGCCTACACAAATCATTATTCATGTATGCCACAACTGACGATTTAATGAGTTCCTTTTTTGTCCTTTCTGTGCTATAAAGTGCGTATAGTGCGTGTTTTAACTCATTCTTGTCTTTAGGCTCGATTCTGGAGGGGTCCGTGAAAAGGTGGCCTTTATCCACCCTACATAAATTGTTATAAACTCCTGAAAGCCAGGGAATGGCCATTCCTTTTTCACAGCTAAGACAATCACTTATAATTTCTTGTGTCAGGGTGGCCGATTTATTCCTCCAGATTGCTAGCCAAAATAACGCAGGTCTGGTTCCAATAAAATCACATATAAAATGGAAGTTTAATTCCCTGTGGCAAATATACTCTGAGGTAGAGATTGGAGCCCCCAAGATTTTCCTACAGAAGCGATTTTCTTCTGATGGGATACTGTCGGTTTTTGCCAAGCCCCATATCTCTGCCCATATGTTGCTACTGGGGCACACTGTGGTTTAAAAAAATTAAAAATTGCTTTAGTTGCACCTATTTTCTTTGGGCGAGGTAGACTAAGGATGGAATTGATGGCCTTTGAGAACTTGCTCGTGGAGTGGACCAAATGTCCACTCCACGAGCCGTTCGCAGCAAAGACCATCCCTAAATATGAGAATGAGCTAGTAGAGTGTAGTTTGTCAGTCCCTACCATGATGGTATTAAGTTGGCTTTTCCCTGGCCCGCAAGACATAATAAAAGATTTTTTTTAATTCACACGCAGATCTAAGTCATCCATATGCTGTGTAAAAGTTTTAACAAGAGTACGTAAAGCATTCGGTGTGCGGCCCATAAGAACCGCATAATCTGCGTAGAGAAGTGCTGGTAATAATTTCCCTTTAATTTTTGGAACGTCTGAGGTCGCCAACTTTAAAGAGTTACTTAACCCATTAATATAAATAATAAAAAGCAGGGGTGCTAAAATGCACCCCTGTCTAACTCCTCTTTCCACCTTGATGGACCAAGAGATCTCCCCACCCATCCCGATCCTTACTTGCGCTTTGAGATTTGTATGTAAATATGCCAAGAAATGTACTAGGGGTTCATCTACTCCGTAATCCAGGAGGATGGACCAGAGTTTAGACCTGTTGACTACGTCAAATGCGGACAATAAATCCATAAATGCTAAGTAGATTGATGATGATCGGGCAATGTTATATTTGCCAATTACTAGATTTAAATTCAGGCATTGCTCGATCGTGCCAACCTTACTCCTAAAGCCCATCTGGCAATGGTCTAGAAAATCACTATCCTCCATCCATTCAAGGACCCTATGATAAAGCACTCGCCCCAGGATTTATAAAGTATTATCTAGGAGCGAGATTGGTCTATATTTAATTGAGTCCGATCTGTCACCCTTTTTATATATTGGCACAATTATGCTTGTTGTCCAGGTATCTGGCATGGGTGCTAGGGGCAGGCTGTTAAAAACATTTAATAAGATAGGAGCCCAGAGTTCTGGTTTCCACTTAATAATGTCTGTTGGAAGTCCATCAGGCACAGGGGCCTTGTTACCAAGGCTCTGTCTGATGGCCACTTCCACCTCAACCAATCTAATCTGTAGGGAACACAATTGTCCTGGCACATAACATACTTTGCCCTTCGGGGGAGTAGCATATACTTTGGAGAAATGATTTTCCCATAGATTGCTTGGGATGGTACAGCTAACTGTAGATAGGTGTTGTCCCATATTGCTCATATTTCTAACTACGGGCCAGAAGGAGGCTCCATTCTTCCCAACTGCAGATTCAACTAATGCTTCCCAGTGCTCTGTCAGTAGGGCTGCCTTCTGTTCCCCAATTTTAATTTTGTACATCCTCCTTGCCGCCCTTACCTCTAATTGGCATCTGGGTTTTGTGATTAGAGCCTTGCGTGCAGCCCTGTTTGCTTCCGAACAGTTACGATCGAACCATCTGGGATCTTTGTCTATTTTTTGTGTTGGGACTATCAATAGGGATTTTATTACGGAGCACAGTCTAGTGAAATCTGTGGTTACCCTTAAGTGGTTCCCATCTGACAATGTGCAAGAGTTCATTAAATGCTGGTGTTTATTGATCAAGAACTCCACTATACTTTCGCTATCAACTCCCCTCCATTTCAGCCTTAAATTATCAGTTGAGGGGGTGATATCTCTTTCTCCATGTGTGTGGGCAAACACAGGGCTGGATCCCAATCGTAATACCGCTATCAGCAGATTATGGTCTCCAAAGGTTGTTTCAAAAACTTTGGCCATTATAAGGCGGTCAATTAAATCTGGTGACATAAAAATATAGTCGATGATCGAGGAGTGATCTCTCCCTCTAAAGGTGGGAACATATTGATTTGTGGGAGTGGCGCTTGTATACATTATGCTACAAAAAATATGTTCACAAATGAAACTGTCAAGTTCGAGGCCTCTTCGTGCTGCTTGATCAGTTTGAGTTTTTGCCACAGTCTTGTCAACTTTTGAGATTTTGGCGTTAAAGTCCCCCCTAGAAGGATCCTTTTACCCTCATCTGTATCTTGGTGTTGAGCCAAGTCTGATATGGCTTTAAAAAGTTCAATAACATTTTTATTTGGAATTGAATAAAAATTATTGTTATAAAAATTAATCAAATAAAACGGGACCTGTCTTTTATATTCAATTATCTGTATATTTGGGCTTCTGGTTGTTATTACCTTGAAGCTACCACCGGCGGCTATCCTGATCCCAATTAGTAACCCGCCCGATGCTCGACCAAAATCGGGCTTTGTTGCTGTCTCACTGTGACAGTAAAATCCCTCTATATGTAGGTCGACTGTAGACCATGTTTCCTGGAGCATTAATATGTCTTTACCGAACAGTATCTGCATCCAGTCTGGGTCCGACAGTCTTGATTCTAGGCCGGTAACATTCCTGCTTAGAATGCTAAGATCAGAGCTGTTAGTTGGCTTCCTTAAATTAAAGGATTTTGTTGTTGTGCCATTATTAATTACTAATACTAGATTTTGCTCGGGTGGGTAGCCAGTTGCCTTACAGCGCAGAAAGATGTATCGTTCTGCAATATAGTCGCCTCCCCTATGTTTGATTGACACTGACCTATGATTCCCCTTGTTCGACTTCCCTCCTGGCTACTAATGCCGGCCAACCTAGTTGGATGTCAATCCTGATCATCTAACTTGGAAAATACTTGTTCAAAGCGATTGTGTGTTGGGATGTTATAGTCATATCTACCTCATTTGGGCTAAAGATCTGGCTATTAATATCCTTATTCCGCCTGTATATAGGTGGCATCTGTGAGTCGCTGTAAAAGAAGCCCAAAGGTAAAATGAAGGGCCCCTCGCTACTCATGTGTGTGGTCCCTGCTCTCTCCAAGATTGTTCTGGCTAATTGTGGGGTAGCAAAATTCTGAACTATGCAGTCGCCCTTTAAAATTTTATTTAAACTCCCTATCCAGGGAACCCTACGCACCATTTTAAATTCTTGGTACAAACAGCTGCCCAAACCAGTCCTGGTGTTTAACAGATGTAAAGCCTTATTTTTTAAAGAGGACCAGTGTTCTTCAAAATTAGGTTGAACCGGTGGAACATCTGCGATCACAACTGTGTAGGGCGTGGACTCAGGTGGTAGACTAAAATATCCCTTTCTATTGCTGTAGGGAATAGGTTTTTCCCTGCCTTTACCTTCCAAGCCCTCACTTCTTCCAGATTTTGTCTCTAACCTGGGGGGGCTAGCATTTACCAGTAGGGTGCTGGCCTCATTCAACAACAGAGCTTGCAAACCCTTTTTAGTTGTAATGTTTCCAACTTCAGGAGCAATCTTTGTCTCGGAGAGGTGTGTGTCACTTGGATAGTCAAGCTTGCAGTCCCCTTATTTTGAATTTGACTAGTCGGTGAAGAGAGTGTTTGTTCTATGGCGGTCAGACGGGTGTCAATGGCTGCAAGCTTGTCTAGTAAGGGTTGGAGCAATACTGCTAACTTCTCCATTTTTAGTATGGATGCATCTTCCAGTTCTACCTGACAATGCTTGGTGGGGCTTTTTAATGCATTTCGATGAGAGGAACTGTGAGGAGCTGCACCTGCTTCCAAACATTTCCTACCTGGTGCATTCGCCTTTGTTTTCGCCACCTAGCGATTTTGTTGTGTGGTAAGTGGTGCCCTTCCCACTTTTCTTTTCCTCGTTAAGGCCTGGTCCGTGCCCCCCTTTGCTATAGACTGTGATTGTCGTGTGAATCTAGCTACAGCCAAGGGTGGTGATGGTGGTAATGTTGTAGTAGTAACATGGGGCATGGGTGGGGCATCTAATATTACAATAAGGGTTCTAGTGGTACTTGTGGTGTATTAGGCAGGTTAGAACTATCAGACTTTTCAGGCGTGTTTCCATTAACATTCACAAGAGGGCCCCCTATTAAATTGGGTTCCAGGGAGGTTCTACGTATTTCCAAAGATAGTCTTCTCTCTGTAAGTGTTATTTCCTTTATTAGAACCGATTCTGCATGATCAAGAAAGCCTCCAGAGTACCCACCACCCCTTGCCCTCTAGCAACTTTGCGGGTGCCCATGCTCTGATGTGGGAACAGGACAAATCAAACGAGAATATTATTACGTATTCAGATTAAAAATGATTGAAATTAAAGTCACTAACCATACACATAGTCTTTCCCAAAAAATGTCCTAGATGGCTGGAAGTTAGATTAGTGGCCCTGCCCTGCCACAGTCTGCCATAGACGGCCAAAGACGGCCCACCCTTTGCCCGGGCTTAGCCCGGCGAAGCCCGCGCGCGGTCCCGCGATGCGGGGGCTGCCCTGCCTTATCAAGCGCCTCCGGGCACGGGAATGGCGGCAAAGGAGTCTGGGGGATGTAGTTCCCCTCCACACGGCGGCCGTAAAGCTGGAATACTGCGGCGGCGGGAGGGGAAACAGGAGGTACCAGCGTGAACCAGGAATCAGGGAAGAGCAGGTAAAAATGTTCCAAACACCCACACGAGTGTTCTAGCTAGACATAAATTTAAGAAACCTTTGCGTGTGTCAACAGTCAACTTTGAGTAGTCCTGAGAGATGAAAATGTTTGTTATTTTCCATAATATGTGGTTGTGCTTTCTCATGTGGTTCAATATGAGATCTACATGTTGATATCTTAGTGGTTTTCATACTATGGGTTGAGGTGCTTTATAGGTTAGGAGATAACCGTGTTGGGTCCATGTGGGCCCTATCCAATTCCAGATCCGTGTCAAATTTTAAATTGGTTTCCTGAGTGAACCATTTCTCTAGAAAGGCAATGCAGGAGTGGGCTGAATCTTCTTCACCTTCTGGCATGCCAAACATACGTAGGTTGCCATGCCTGTTCCTGTCTTCTAATTCTTCAGCAAAAGATCGGGAGGCGTTACTGAGATTTTGAATGGTATTTTTCATTATATTCCTGTTGTCTTCCAGGTAGCTGATCCTGTTTTCCACCTCTGCAATTTTGGGGCTTGTTTCCTTCATAGCTTGATGAATGGCTGCAATTTCATTTCACTTGATATCAGTATTTGTTTTTGTCGCTTTAGTCGAGTTGTGAACATCTTCAAGTTTTTTAGGATCATTTCCATTGTCGAGTTAATGTCTTGTTTTGCTTTTATTGGAGAGTCTAGGTGTGGAGGGTCCGCTTTCACTCTTTTTATTGATTGTTTATTGTCCTGTTCTGACATTTTTGACTGTTGTTGTGAAACTGAAGAGGCTAGCAGTGTGAGCAACTGAGGATGATACTATAATTGATCGAGGTAACATTTTTGATTGATGACATTAATAGAAAGGAAAAAAGCAATGTCTCTTTTCTGCTGGAAGAGAACTTCAACCACCTCTTAGGTAATATTTGTCAATTTTTCAGGAACAAACTCCCGCTGTGTGGGTTTATTTCTGAAAAACTATACAATGCTAACTATATTGCCAACTGTCAGTGCATTTTTACTAAAGGTGCTAGTACCTTGTTGGTGAAAGTGTTTTTGGTGAAAAGGTCACAGCCCTATAATCAGATGAACATCAAATAATGTGGCACAACCTCTACTGGCTGGCATAGGCGGTACCTCCAACATCCCACTAGCTTGGTTGCTGGGCCAGGGTCACCCAACTTAGGCCCTTATTCTGTCATAATTACCGTCCTATATATTATGCAAATGTGTTGTTCAAACCCAATGACTGTATCCCTTACTTAAAATTGCTTTGAAAAGAGATGTATTGACTTTTAGCTTTACTGACCCTGATCAATAGATTAATAGAGGAAGAAAGATATTGTGCACTGGACATTGAATTGTTTGCTCTGTAAGACTGAAACCTGAACCGGAAGTTGAGGTTCTCATTTCTGAACTGAAGGGGATACACGACCTGACTGAGTAGCAGTTGGAAGGAGACTCCAACTGGTCAGACAGCGTACAGTCCCGGCTGTGGGCCGCCTCTCAATCCCTGTCAGCTGATGCAGCATCTCGACATGATGAGGCACAGCAGCACTGCATCATTTTGTCACTATTTAATAGGTGCGGTTTTCTTTGTTTTTCTTTAGGGTCAAGAACTCCAGCACATGTTGTGCCCTAAAATAAATATATAATACATGGAACCCTGCAATACTTTTATTTTTGCCCTTGCTAATGTCCTTACAACAGGCGACTTGTGACGTACCTAGTCACCAGTAAGAAAGCAAATATAGAGTTGTTCAACTACAATAACTTAATAAAGTTGAGTTCTGATTTCACAATGACTGATGCCAGCAGCCCACTTAGAAGGCAGGTTGCATAGCATAATTAAAGCTCCACTTTAAAAAGCAAAAATGAAATATGGGTTTTGCTACTTGTGCTCTGTGTTTTTAGGTGGACACTGATGAGCTAAAGGAGATATTTATAGTAATGTTTTTTCACACTTTGGGAACTTATAGAAAAGGTAGAATCTCTCTGCATGTTTCTTTCCCTACAATTATTATTTTTAAAAGTGGTCCTGTATTTTTTGTAACAAATATCTAACTGCTTTTGATGTGTTTAAATTTCAACTCAATATTTTAAGTATATTATTCATGTTTACAAACATCAGGGCATATTTACAAGCCCCTATTGCCCCTAGGAACATCACTTTTGGTGACGTTCCTGTGGTGATATATGCTTCACAATATTTAAAAGGCAGTGTGGCTTAAGGCTGCTTTGCAAATAAGGCCCCCTTTCATGCTGTACTTAGCATGAAAGGAGAGGGCAATGGGTGTTGCGGTGGGCGTTCCTCCACAACACCCATTGATTTTGACTCTGCCCACTATTTACAAGGGCTGCGTAAATAGGAGGCAGCGCCAAAATTAAGATCAGGGAAACCCTGCTCTTAAACAGGCAAAACAGGGGGAAATGCTTTATTTCTTCTTGTTTTTGCTGTTTCCATTTGTGCTGCATTGTGCAGCACACTTAGAAACACCAAAAGGCCATTGATTGTTTGTGTGCAGTAAGGTGACCCTTCCTGCACATAAACAATCTTTTTTTTTAATGACATTTTGCAACTTCTATGTGTGCTGCATTAAGCAGCACACATAGAAGTGACAAAACACCATTTAAAGATTGCTCACATGCAGGAAGGGACAACTTTCTCAACAAAAACAATCTTCCCCTCAAAGCAGACACACTTGCACCATGGTGCAATGGTGCCTGCGCAGGTGCTAGTCTGCTAAATTTAGCACCAGTGCAGGAGGAAACACAGGGATGCACCTTACTGTTTAAAATATGGTGCAGCCCTGTAGTTCAGAAGTGGCGGAGCATGGGGTTAAGCCTAGGAGACTAACGCCACGGTCCGCTACTTCTTTGCACATATGCCCCTTTGTTTTTGGTGGTACCAACAGATGGGACTTCTCTCATTTGCCTGACCTTCATCACTGCAGTCACCTTCCTGATCTTTCTTGCTCAACTTGTCAGGTTCCTATGGGCTATTTATTAGGCAACGTTTTGTTCTGGTGGTATTGCCTGGGTAATTGTGGTTGCTGCAATTCTATCACTGTGGAAGGTTTTTCATATCAGGGATGGGGTGTTTTCTTTTCTGTATGTGCTTTCCTCTCTTGTCTACTCATACATTCATATAAATAGTATCTTTGCCCTCTGATGTATGGTCTTGTTGTGAGTGATGTGGCAAGTGTCATGCATTACTTGATGGAAGCACATTGCTGAGATGGTTAGGTTAGTAAGTGCATTTTAGTATGAAGGTTGTTGTCTTGCAGTGGGCGTGGAATAGCAGCATGGGAGTTCCATGTGCATGTACCAAGCCCTTGAGGCTGCAGATATGTGTCAAACTAATAGTAGGTGAATGAGAACTGGGAGTACCATTTGGATTTCATTCTCGGTTGGCCTCATAGGCATGCAATGGTTTGCAGTTCATGCCTCTCCAGTGTAGGGATTTTGTTCAGTGTAGATATGTATGAGTCTAGTTCTCGCTCATTAGGGCAAAGGATATCTTCCATTGATACAGCATTTCATCCTGGGTATGCTGCTGAGATCTACTGTGATCATAATGATGAAATGAACTTGTTTGCACTTGGTCACCTTTCAATATAGTAGTCAAATTGATCATCACCAGGATGGCTCTCAATTTTGGACGTGACTATTTAAATTTATTATGAAGCACTGGAAATTATGTAGATTGTTTGGCTGTCCTTTGAGATTACCAGATGAGAGAGCAACTCCTCCTAGTATCCACAGTGTCTTCTTGCAAACAAAACCCGTTTCAGGATCAGTTGATTCACAATGAAATTGATCAAAAATGCTTAGAGGAAAAATGACAACTAAAATTGCAATAGCTACACAAGGTAACAGCAGAACAGGGAATAATTACAAGGAATGAACCAAATCAAAAAGATATATAGCAAGGAAGAGTAGAGCACAACAAAAAATCAGGGAACAAAATATGTTGTGATTGAACCTGTGAGTGGTCTGGTGAGCTGCTTCGAGCAATCATTCATCCATTTAGGGCTCAATTGCGATGTCCGGCAGACTGCCACTGGCAGGTCATTGGTGACGGTCCGCCCAACATGCAGGGTATCAGTCTACCTGCCAGATTACCAGTGCTTGTAGCGATTTGGGCGGGGGGAAAGACCGCCACCTCCGACAGGCTCAAGGAGCCAGTTAGAGCAGGGGTCGGAGCCTCGGCGGCACTGCCGTAGGCATCATGATGTCAGTTTCTGACAGCCTTTTTATGGCTGCCCCAGCACCATGAAAAGGCTGTCAAAAAGGAGCTTTGGGGGCCCTGCCCCTGTGAGCTTCCGCTATGTGACCAGGGGGGCACCACAAAACATCTATGCACTGTGTGCTAGGCACCACATGCTGCCCATCACACAGCGCATGGATGTTTTCAAAAAGCTGTTTACTATTGAGGCCTATGCAGCTGACATATTCCTGGGCCACAGCACAAGCAGCAATAGTAAAAAAGCATTTTACGACTGCCTTGTTGTATCGTAATATGGCTGTGTGACTCCTTGTGGGACAGTCTTGTGCCTGAAAAGATGTCTGACCGCCATTATAATGAGGCCCATAGACTTTAATCAGACAGGTAAACAATATGACTCACATTTCATTTGTGACTGAATAACAGCAATATGGATGAAAAGCTCCATCAACTTGAGTGGCTGGCAAACATGTCATTTTTACTTTCTCCTGGGATTCGCCCCATCATTTTGCTTTTGGCACCAGATTGAGTGATCAACCCTTGGCTGGTTGCAGTTGTCTTCTATAGATATATTTGTATTCAAATATGAGAAAGCTTTTTTATTAATAAAAACTATTGTCAGTGCATGTTTAAATTAGCATAACCAGGCCTCAAGCTGACATAAGTGTGCCTCAGACTGTCTGTATAGACATGTACTTTTTCAATTACGAAAATAAATGCTATTTAGCTCTTCATGTCTAAAATGACCTACAGTTGTTTTTTTTCCATTAACAAATAGTCGAAATGGGAATAATTTTGTGAGGTAACTTCTTGTACTGTATCTAATTTGTGCTTAGAAGGAAGCCATGCCGGAGATGTTCTAATAATGTTGCAATAATGAAAGCTATTGCTGCCTGCAGCCACAACTGTTTATTTATTATTTTTAAATGGTTTATTGTTTAATCATGCAATATAATTTCCCTTGTATGTAGGGTAAAAGAGATCATTATTGGTTAATATTTTGCATGGTATTGATTGGTTTATGTCCTGTAACCTTATTAGTTCAGCCCTATGGTGCCACTTCACACCATGCTGAACCTATAAAATATGCCTTATTCGGGATGTGTGCCAGAGCTTTTTGCCTACCCTCTAGAGGCAGACTTCATGTTGTACCTTTTGCTGACTTTGCACTTCAATATTTTATAGACTTTTCCTTGCTTTCATATTGGACAGTCATATGTATGGTTGTAATTATGCCTATCACTTACACCTCTTCTCTTCTTATAAATTATATTAGTGCTTATAAATTATTTTGGTGCTGATTTAGACTGACAAAATGCTTTAAACTTTCTGTAATGATTCCTACATTTTGAAAAGACCTTCATGGTGTTGACTTTGAATATTATCATGCATATGTTTTCTTTATTTGCCTTGGGTCATTGTTCTTTGAGACTCATGCGGTCCTGATCCTGCATATGGGCCATTTTGTAATAATTGGTGCAAAAACAATCAATGGGACTCAATAGTAGACTCAGACATATTTGGATGAATTTGGTTATTGCATTAAAGAATCAAAATCCATTGCACAAATCAATTTCTTCAGAATTTCAGTCAAGTATATCACAATTTCGAGTAAAGCACCCAACATTTAGGCAAGAATGGTTCTCCAACATACAGAGTAAGACAGTCCTCCTGCCCCTTAAGGCAGAAGGATAGTTCGCCAGTCTAACAACTCAAATCCTACCAAGCAAGTGGGAAAGTTGGAAACAAAAGTCTTTTAAGAGCAAGTCCATTAGCATGAAGCTTAAGCAAAAAAAGGGAAATGTTTAGTTTGGAAAGAAAGGTCTCAGTCCATTAGGTACCAACTTTAGCATCGACAAAACGTCAAAAACCCAAGAAGTTGGGTTGTGATACCCAAAAATCTGTCAGAATGACAAGTTGTCAGCATCTCACAAAAGAAAGGAAAATATAGTGTTCTCGCAGGAATAAATGTGTCAAGAAATAAAAATCAATTGAGAACAGTGCCCCTCTTTAGGGGTTTCTTCTTTTATAAAGTTTCTAGCAAAGTCCTGTGATGTAGCATCACATCATATTGTAGAAAACATCATGTGTTTCCCATGTGCATTAAGTCACCTAACTAGTCACAACATAAGGATGTTTTCCCATGCTTTTTAAGAGAAACAACAACTTCCTGAGTCCACATCAGTTATCAATAGGTCAAATAGTGGAACTTTCATTATTTCCCTTATCCTTTCCCATGGGAAGAGTTCAGGAATGTTAATGTGAGGTACAATAAGTCCTACAGTTTACAGAGGAAAACAAAACCATTGTATTAAATAAGGATAGAGGTCATCACTAGAGAAGCAAGTCTCGAAAAGAAGCCTTTAAGCTGACTTCACATTTTGTCATACTGTAAGCTCTAAACCATCATTAAATGAAATAAATCATAAGAAAATCATAAAGAAATACATAAAGTGTTTAGAAATCATTATGACATGGAAGAAGCTAAAGTTAGGAATACCCCGTTACTGCAAATTTCACTATGTTACATAAATGCACAAACTTCTAGATTTATGCTACAACACTTGTTTCAACATATTCATAAACTATATCATTTCTAATATTAGTCTACAACATTTCAAGCTCATTTCTCATTGCTATAAGACGTAGCACCTATTTTTCTAACTGGTATATTTATTATTAAAAAGCATTCAAGGCCACTTCACGTATAACATCAAATCTTACCCATTTAATATGTATTAATGTAAATTTGCATTGGTGTCTCTACATAATGTTTAAAACCACTCTTTAATGGAGCTTCTACACTTATATCTTACACATGTGTCATTTTGTCTAATGTGTGCAACGTGAAATTCCAAATCAGTGCTTTTGTTTGTGCATCACGCCTTGTATTATGATTTTAAAGTTTTGTGCTACATCAGGACCTCCTCAGATGGCGAATCAAGTAAACATCTTATCTACTACATCAGATTTTGTCACAGATTAGAATGTGTTGTTCTTTCTCTCTTTCTCCTACTTTCTTCTAAAGTCTTCAGTTCACCATATAATTTACATTGTGCATCTTCTAAGTCAAGATCAACTCTTGTCCTTTTCACTCCACGATTTTTATTCCTTTGGTATTTGCAAAATTTGATTGAAAGTTTCAGCCAAATTATGCAGAAAGTGATAACTACTAAAAGACTTGAAATTTATTTCACTAATCCATTTCTTAAGTTTCCTAACCAGTTGCAAACATTTGATAATCCTTTTTCATATGGTTTCCCAGACAAAGCCTGCTCTTAAGTCTTTTATATCGTTTTTAAGTAATATTTTTGATACACAATTGTAAGTCTTTGCTCCTGTCGGGTATGTATGTGCAGGTCTTGCCATTTTCCTGCAGAAGATTACAGGCACAGATTACATGGGACAGATGTTTATCACAATTGTTAACACAGACAAAGTGGTACAAACCTTTTATTTTCAATCTTGCCCTTATCTGTGGAGAGATACAATAAGAGAAGCACATTGTATTGCTTCCTAGATATAAATAGTTTTTTAGATTCAAAGGTCCGGACATACTCTACTACTTGGATACACAAGATTTTTCTGTTTATAATCCAACTCCATTTCTTCACCATCACTCCCAATGCTGCTTACACCTTGCATGAAGTAAATAGGCTTGTTCTATATTGCTGGTCCCGCTATCCATTTGGATCGTATGTCCAGTCGACATTTCTACCTCTTGATACCGTGTAGTTGGTATTTCATATTTGTGGCTTTTCTGATGAAGGCGATTGGGTTGCGGAAACGTGCATAGACTTGATTCCATGAAGTGCTATCCATGATCGAAGCACCCCTCTTTTTGTCTCTCAGCATGCATAAATTTTGGAGAAATTATTTTTATTCTCTCTTTGCTGACTAAATGAATGAAATAACGAACTTTGGGAATCATGAGGTTATTCATTTTAATGCAGTTGTGACTATATCTTTGTGTTTATAAACGCAACAATTTCTTTCAAAGTATGAAATAATATCAAGTGATTTGATGACATAACATTATTTATTTCTGATTATGTTACTATTCTCCCCATGAGAGACAATTGGATTATGAAGAATGTTGTTTTTACTTGTCTTGTAATCACACAGACACTGTATATCATAGATTTTTAAATATTTTGTAAGAATAAAGGTATTTTATGAGTCATGCTTAGTTGTACACTTAGACCCAATTGGGATGGCGGGCGGGCTGCCTCCACCAGGCTGGCGGTAGCCACCGCCGGCCTGGCGGAGACAATCCGCCCGCCATCCACTCCGGAATGACCCCCGCCATGTTAAGATGGCTGGGGGTCCGCGGCGGATGAAAAGACCGTCCGCCGCTTTTCTGCCCCAGGCGGAAAAGGTTTAATATGGTGGCGGTGTCTTACAGACATTTTCCAATGCCTTTCCGTGGCGGCAATGCCGCCACGGAAAGGCATGCGGAGACATACTGCGGGGGGCTGTTGCGGGCCCCCAGGGACACCGGGGAGTGGGGGGTGCACATGGGGGGTACCTATGGTTCCCCCCAGCATTTCAAAGTACTGCGTGGCAGGCACCGCACAGTGCTTGTCAAGTTGTGCTTTGTAATGTACAACATGTGTCTTTAGCATTGTGGCGGGCGGTGCTTTCAGCACCGCCCCCCGCAATACTAAAGATACAGGATGCGCCCCCAACGGGACCCTTGCCCTTATGGCAGGCCGTCCCTACACACGACAGGATGGCGGGCGGACAAAGTCCGACAGTCATCCTAATGAGCCCCTTAGCCTTTTTGAAGCATCATTTTGCAATTATCATCGATATTGTAAAATAGAATTGTAGTTGCCTACGGATTGTTTTGTACAAAGGTATGTATGTGCAGCAATATTGTATCTTCAACAATCATCAGACACTGCCCTCTTTTGTGAGGAAAATATCAAGTGCAAGTCGATTTTGAATCACCATTGATCTTATCAATATCATTTCCTTATTTACAACAGAAAAAATCCCAGATGTACTAATAGCTAATTCATCCACTATAATAGACAGGGAAACCCAAATATATCTCCTGATATCTCACTTGCACTTCTTTTTATTCTTTGATTTGCATTTTAAAAATCTTTTGAAATTCTTTCCCATGATACATTTTCAGTAAAACAATTAAATTACAGCTTCCACGCCATTCTCTGTAATAAGCATTCTTTCCACAAAATAATACATTCCAAGGAAAATAGGATCTACTCCTTCTAAGTATCTTACCCAGTTTTCATACATTTCAAGTGTATGTTCACATTTACTAGTCCCAATTGAACAGTATTAGTATTTGATGTCTTTCTATACGTAGAAAGTTTAACATTGTGCTGCCAATCTAAAACCAATGTACCATACCTTCTTTTATTTTATTCTCTTCTAGTTTGAAACTCCAAGGATTGATTTTAGGCAATTCATCATTATTATTTGTTCTATTTCCTCGTCTACTTTCTACTGAATTTATGAAATTCTTCTCAGCTCTCACAAATATGCATGTTAAGTTATTTCTAAGTGCACAAGCCATATCAAAAGATTGAATTGGTTGGAAAATGTAACCCTTACTTTAAATATTCGAAACTTCAGATTGCGAATTAAAATGTTTCAACATAAACATCTCAGAAAAGACCCGAACCTGATTAGAATAATAGATTTGAAACTGATCAGTATCCTTAAATAAACTAGCTATCACACTGCAAAAAATCCCATATGTCAGAGGCAATCTATGGGATGTTTCAATTTCTGCATCCGATGTAGGTATTTGCATACAAACGTAGCAAACACCAAAATTCATGGTATTCTCATATTCTCCTAATAGAACAGGTTAAACATTTGAACTAAAATCTATTTACAAAGCTTTGTTATATAAAGTATTGATATTCAAACCAATAGAGTTAGAATCATTTATTTCTACAGTATTGAAAGAATGACTATTTTTTGCATTTCTAATAAAAGCATAATGTGGCAAGTCCAGAAAAATAAGCATTGCAATCAACATTATAATATAAACTGAAATAATTGCTGTATATACACATTTGCGTTTGGAAGTAATTCCAACCTTGGACTGCAAGATCACACAAGTGTCAGACAGTTATCCAAAAGAAACTATACGAGCAATAGTTTGAGCAATTTCAGCAAACGTCTTGGCAGTAGATTTCTATGGCAACGCTTGAAATCATCACACCTAAGGAAATACTCTCATTGCAGTTTAGCTGAAGAATAAATTTAGGAAAAACTGTGTCAGTCCTTCAGCTGGCGAATTCCCAGATTAACGCTCAAATGAAAACCACATTTCACTTCAGGGAGGTTCAGATGGATGTGTATTGTTAAAGCAAAACTCGCAGTACTCTCTCCCACTCATTAGTAGCCAGGTGAGTCCACCAGGAGATGTGTACCTTTTACTTGGTACATTTGCTCTTTTTGATATTCTCACAGCTATTTGCTCATCATCAGTATCACTTTGATCAGACTGTTGATGGTACTCGTTCTGCAGTCAGACAATGTCTAAGGATATCATTTCTTCTGGGGTGACGATCTCCAGGTTTAACTCACTTTCTTACTGTGCCATACTTTTCATTGGGGGTGTGCATCTCTCGTAGTCAAGTCTCTCTGCTGCGACCTTTCGGAACCAACAACTGACTCTCTCTGACGCCCCCCCAGGGCCAAACAAGTGCTGTTCCAATAGCTTGCTAGTCACCGACAGCTTTGCTAACCAGGTCCCTCTGCCTCACTGTTACCACCGGTACATTAGGAAAGGCGCAGATGTATCATTCAGGGGACCCAGGACTTTGCGAGTATGTGCCGCATGTACCCAATTCGGGAGACAGCAGTGTTAATAATCATAATCAACTGGTACGGCCCCTTCCAGCAAGTTTTTAGGTACATTTTATGTATGTATTTCTTCACCATTGCCCAGACTCTCGGATCAACTTCATGGTCCTACTCCTGTTGGAGAAATTGAACTGCTTCTGCAACCTGCCAAGAAACAGAACATACCACATCAGCAAGACCGTTGCAGAAATCCAGTATAAACCCATCAGTAATGTTTACGAGTGCATTAGCAGGAACAGCTGCCAATCTCATCACACATCCCATGATCACTTCGTGAGGCAATAATCCTGTTATCCTCTCTTAAGTACTTCTCATACTCATCAATACAAGAGGCAATGCATCTGGCCACTTTAAGGACTTAAAAGCACATACTTTGATCAATCAGTTTGCCATTGATCTGTTTCACCAAACCCAGAAGCATCCAGTTGATAGCTACAATACAGCTTCTGCTCAAACTGTAATGCTGTGCATAACATTTTAAGGACCTCTTGTTGAAATGAGTTCCGAGGTCTGACTCAAGAGATGTCCGGATTCCAAATATTAGAATCAGTATGCACAATATTAATTTTTCCACATTTAAGCTATCCCATCTATGAGTAGGTGACACTTTAATCCTCTTTGAAAAAATACTCTCAATGTCTTAAACAAATCTCAGGTTGTTGCAAAGGGGCATCTCTATGAAATCCATTTGCATCCAGTCTCCAATGTGACTTATTACAACTTGTGTTCTTCTTCCTGGATTTTGCAGCTGACATATTATACAACTATGCAAAAAGAACAATTGATGGACAGAATGGAGAACAATGTCATACATTCACCCCAATACAGAGATCTGGGCCTCAATCATTCGTTTTTTTGCTCACCATGCCATTCTAGTTTGGAGCCAGACATATGCAAATCAGTCTTGACCCTGCACCCAATGGAAACAGTCCCGCCCGAACTGTGAGGCCAGGTGTTTGCATTGTCAGCATTCCGTCCATCATTTGTTTGCTGTAACATACTATACAACTGTGGCACAAAGTCTTTGCTGTTACTCTAAATCTGGGATTCTATCATACTTGTTGGAAAGGGCACATCATTGCATCTTTCCCAACATTTGCAGGACCATGGCAGTGTTGTGGCAACGGCAACACTGGTCTGCTATCAATGTATACCTATAAATCATCTTCTTTTTTGGAGCAGCCTGCTCGTATCCAGCCCTGCTGTTCTGCTTCTGTCATCTCATCCCGTAGTTCCCTCACCTCCTCCCATGTGCCTAAGACCAAAAATATCAAAGTACAATCTGTGACATCTAATGTGTCTTATTCATTGACTGTGTGTGCATTCAGAGCACAATATTGTGCTGTCTCATCTGCATATCAGCTTTTGACTGTAACAAAGTCAGTTTGTTGTTGATATTCAACGCATTTCACAAAAACAAATTGGGCAGGCAATTGTAGAGACTGTCATGTATGACTCCAAAGATATACTGACTATCAGGGTAAATTGTTACTAGAAGCTGTTCTGAAATAGTGCTTGCTTGTGTCAAAGCTATAAGCTCTGCCACTTGTACAGAAAACACTCTTTGCAGCGATAATGCTTCCACAATACCTCCAACTGTGCACACAGCATATGCAACTTTCACATTTCCATCACTGTCTCTCAAACAGGAACCATCAACAAACAACACATGATCTGATTCAGGAAATGTTCAAGAAGGAATTTCAGGACGGGGTTTCATACATAACTCAGTCACACAATCAAGCAATCGTGCTTAACCTCATCCATCACACTCTATCCATTATTTCTTTCAGTATTCCCTATCCGATCATTGAGTCAATTACAGGAGTAATTCCAGCACTCATTTCTGGAGACAAATTATACTGTGGTATTCTTTGGAAATCTGCATTTTGCTTGATTTTAATTTGGATTGAGTCAACACCTTATATTAGTCCAAAGTCTTTACCTGTAAAGTCCCAGACTTTAGGTAATACAGTGTCTCTTAATTCAATGGGTAAATTCTCACTCATCAGGAAAGGATACATTCCCACACCTGATTTCTGCTGATCAAGTTTAAAGACCAAGTCCTCATCATTTGTGTGGAACTCGATTCCACGGATATAAAATAGATCGAACAGTTTAATTACAAATCACGTCCAGTAGGCTGGGCCGTTTCTAGGTGTTTTGCCTCCCTAGGCAAGAATTGAAAAATGCCCCCCCCCCCCCTTCCTTTACTACCATCACTCTCTCCCCCTGTTATCCCGGTGTTGGGAATAGAGGCCTGCTTTGGTGCCTCTCTATCTAGTCTGGACTGTCAGACTCGTATCAGAGATTTAATCCCACATACTACACCTTTCACTCATTCTCCCACCTCTCCAGATTCCCTTTGTGCCAAGCTCGAACACAGCCCAGCGCGAAGCTGGTCATATGTCTTCCTTCCTAGATGGTCTAAGCCTCCGCTTTGCATACCACCACCCTTACAAAACTTCCCTCGCTTTACTAAGACATTTTTCTATACCGCATTCTTTACCACTCCCAAATTAGTCTTGTGAGATCAATATATGAAACACCTTCCCAGGAAATTATGTTACTCTTATCTGACGTAGTTCTCCATATCGGTTGTCCCGGGGTCATCTTTGGTAGAACTGAAAACAATATGAAGTTCAGTTAGGTCGTCAGACCCCTGCTGCCTGCTACCTGTCCTCAAGGCCTGGATGATGATCTGTGACTGACAAACAATGTCGTACATCGAAGGGGAGAGAGTGGGTTGACAATAGCAGTGGAGACGGGCCTTCACAGCAGAGTACTGCGGTCACATTGTTACTTTGATGCACACTATCTGTACCATCACATCCATTGATACATACATTGTGTTTTGCTTGTTGTCAAACACCAGTTAGCCCACAGGCCTCTCCCGTCTCCAGCCCAGCCCCACAGCACTGTTAGGGTAGACATCTCTGCAGCCCCGATGGAGCTGCCGCCCTCTCCCCTTCATGTGATGTGCGCAGTCATGAAGAGATGTCTCCTAACGGACAGAGCTCTCCACTACCTATGAAAAATGAGTCCGACCTCGTGTAATGTAATCTCTGGTGCTCGTGTAAAGCGCTGTAATGCCCTTGACCAAAGTTTCACTCTATACAACTTCAACAGCAAAAAAAGACTTGGATATATTTACTGGGGTTCTGGTGATCTCCTTTCTCACTGCTCAGAGTTTTCTTCAGTTATAAATTGCTTGAGTTTAACAGACTTGTGGGAGCTTTGCACACGTGGGAATACAAAATACGTGATTTGGACACCTGGTGAGATTGTTTAATGGCGTGCGTGACAGAGTCTAGTCCCAAAGCATGCGCTGGGTACCTATGCGTCACGCTCTGCCTGCCCCTGAAGCCCTGCCCTTTGCTTTGCTAACAGGCCCGTGAAAACTTGGGAACGCTTGTGAGTTGCGGTGACTTCAATGACTCAAAGTATTCTTCAAGGAGAAAGAATACAAAAGAATAGTCTAGAAACACAATCCATTTAATCATTATGTGACACTATGGTTTGGTTTAGGAACATGGGTTAAATACATTCTGCAGCACACCTCTCTTGACCCCGGAAACGAAACACAAATACGTGACGTACTGAAATACAATGTTATAAAAATGACGCTTGCTTGAAAATGTTTCTTCTGTGCTGAACTCAGAGTGCTTACTGCTTAGGTCCTCATTACAAGTTGCAAGTCATTTCAGTGCAATTATGCTGCCCGTGAAGAACAAAACTTCACCAAAGGAAGAAACTCCAGTGCCATATTTACACCATTTCGGAGATTCCGAGGTCGGTCATTTTCTTGCTGACCTCGTCCCCGATGGAAATCTAACTAGGTTTTATCTGTCAGTTTTTTCATAAGAAATAACTCTGAAGTTCAAAATGACCATACTTCTTTGAGTACTGCGATTGTGCGCATCTGTTCTGATGACTCAGAATAAGGAAGTCGCCCGCAGGACCATGAAGCTTCCTCAACCCAGTCTCTGTAGTGACGTTTATAGTGCATCACAGGCTAAGGGTTTGGCTCCTCCTACAACGTCATGGGTTAAAGATGTGTCTTTAATGGGCAGAGGACAGGGTGTTTGGAAGGACAGCAGGTACTTGCGCCAGCAGGGTGCCTTGCCTTCTTGAGTGTCCCCGGGGCTAGGTGAGAAATGAGGCCATGTATGCTTAAAGGTGGAATGTCAGTGACACTGGAGCAACCCCTTTCCGTGTCCTTCTGAAAGCGGTAGGAACCCTTGAAGGAGCAATGCCTTTTTTCAAAGTGCAAATGCTTTCGTGAGCTGCCAGATTGGCCAATAGGCCAGTGCAACTTTGCTTCTTATGTACAATTACCCAGGCCAGCGTATCCAATCAGTTATAAAAAGTGAGAAAGAAAAAGGCAAACTCGTACGCTTCACGCCAGTGGACACAGAGGTCACTGGACTCACAAGAAGAGAGGCACAACAATTATTGTGCTACTGTCCTGTAAAGAGTCGTGCATTTACTGACTTGTACCTCCTAATTCCATCTGCTTGTCTACCGTTTTTTTCTCAATTTACTTCCGAAGTGTCTATCGACTGGTCCAACGCATGATACACATTTCCAATAGCAGACAATAACTAAAATGCAACGGTTCGTGAAGTGCCCCCTCTCAAGCATATGATGTTTTTTGCCGCCCTAGGCGGCTGCCTAGGCTTGCCTAATGATAGAAACGGCCCTGCCAGTAGGTTCACTGGACTTGTATCACATATCACAAATTGATGATGATCCTTAAAGGATCCTATTTTAAAACTGACTGGTCCTGAAATTGGGGTGGACATCTTTTTATTGGTATCACCTGCAACTTGAATTCTTTCTTTGCTGTTCTTACAGTAGAGCGGGTAGCACTAGTATCGACAAGCAATGAGATAGTATTCCTATCCACTTCTCCATCCACATAGGACTAATCTGGTCTACCTCTAGAGCTGTGTCAAGCATGCAGTTCTCCTCCCTGCTCAGGCACTGTCATGCTAACGGTTCCTAGTCACAATTGTCCACAGCAATCAAATATTGCTGTGCCACATTCTAATTCTGGTAATAATTCTGATTCGCATTTAGTCAAGAATGGTTCTGAAACATACAGAGTTAGAAAGTCCCACCACCCATTAAGGCAGAAGGATAGTTTGCCCGTCTAACCACTCAAATTCTACCCAGCAAGAGGGTAAAGTTGGAAACTAAAGTCCTCTAGGGGCAAGTATATTAGCATGAAGCTTTAACAAACAGGGGACATTTTTCATTCGGTGAGAAACCTCTCAGTCCATCGGCTACTTATTGTAGTATCGACAAATAGTCCAAAACCCAAAGAAGATGGGTTGTGAAAGTCAGAACGACAAGCCACCAACATCTTGTGAAAGAAGGCAACATATGGTGTTCCCACAATAATCAGTAGTTTGCATGCATCACAAATCAAAAATCAATTGAGTGCAGTGCCCCTCTTTTGGGGTTTCTACTTTTATAAAATTTCTAGCAAAGTCCTATGATGTAGGATCACATAACCATCAAAAGATCATCATGTGTCTTCCATATGCATTAAGTCTCTTGAATATTTGCAACATCAGGATGGTTTCCCATGCTCATCATGAGAAACAACAACTTCATGAGTCCACATCAGTTATCAATAGGTAAACATAATTGCAATTTATAGAATAGTGGAACTTTCAGTCTTCACCCTTCCTTTCCCATGGGAATAGTTTTACAGAAGAGTTAAGGAATGTCCATGTGCTGCACAAGAAGTGCTATAGTGTACAGAGGTAATCCAATCCATTGTATTAAATCAGGGTAAAGGATATCACTAGAGAAAGCAAGTCTCGGTCTCGAAAAGAAGCCTTTAAGTTGACTTCACATTTCTCCATACTATAAGATCAAAATCATCATTAAATTAAATAACTCATAAGAAAATCATAAAGAAATACATAAAGTGTTCACAAATCATTATTACATGGAATTAGCAAAGGTTAGGAATACAAAATTACTGCAAATTTCACTATTATATATAAATTAAAAAATTTCTAGATTAATGCTATAAAACCTGTTTCAACATATTCATAAACTATACAATCCCTTATATGTATCTACAGAATGTAAAGCTCATGTCTCATTGGTATATTAACTATGAAAAGGCATTCTATAACACGAGGCCTCCTATAAAATCATTTTATATGTATTATTGTAAATTTGTACAGGTGTCTCTATATTATGTTTAAAAGCACTCTTTTACTGTGTTTCTTCTACACTTATTTATTTTTCATATGTCTAATGTGTGCCACGTGAAAGTCCAAATCCATGTTTTTGTTTCTGCATTATGTCGTGTAGTATGATTTCAAAATGTTGTGCTACATCATTATTAAAAGCTGTATTGCAAGATGCCTCCTTGCTTGAATGTGACAAAAAAGAATCATGCATTGGAACTCCGCTAGTGATTATTTGAAATGGTTAGCTGAAAGGTAAAGTGTTTCGGGATTGTGATTAACAAATGTGTATTTATATGGCGGGTATACACCTTGGCACATTCCTGACTTACAAAACATGTTTTTTGCTTCCATATCAGGCTCAGACAAGTCACGTTTGAGGTGATGCCTCAATGTAAGTACCCATAGCAAAAACCTTCTTCTTCGCACTAGATTGATCGCATTTATCTGGCTGCTTTCATCTTTGTTCTGCTTTCCTTCTATCATTATAATTGCTTTTCTCAGCTTTTGTTCTGCTCTTAATATTCTTTAAAATTCATCATGATGTGTAGCTCAGACGGCTTAAGATAAAAGGCTGGCAAAATAGCTCTTCCACCGGCTTTTAGATTCCACTTTCACATGCATACCCTTAAACATACTGTCACACATCAGTCATAGGCATACACACAGTGGTGCACGCAGACAGGCAGACTGACACACAAACATGTGCTTACCTATGCACATGGAGCGAGTGTTCCCACTACAGGGCATTGAATGTCCCATACAAGATGCCAAGCCCAATCTAAGGGATATGATGCATCCTAGCTGCTGTGATCAGAAGACCAATTGAACATCCAGTGAGAAGGAATACAGGATTTGAACCGAAAGAATCATGAGTTCCTAATTAGCTGCTGTGAGGATTTTGGTGAATTATATGATTTGGCCGAGCAGACTTACCCTGAAATACACTTATAAAACTGTCTTGGGTCCGGTCCGGCTTACTTGAATAACCTTAAGATCAACCCTGGGGAGCTATGGTTTCGAGCATCAAGGCTTGCACAAACGAACCACTGTAAAGCATTTAACAGTACTCAACAACAAATAAGAAAGCCACACAACATGAAAGAAACAAAATACCAATTTATAAAAAGAGATTATAATTCTAGAGTTCAAGATGAGCAAAATTCATCGGAGTGTTCCAGATATGCAGATTTTTAAAGAAATCTTAATTTTAAAACCAACCGCAAACAAGCATTGCCAACCATAAAGTTCGAAAACTTTCATAAGTTTGCAAATGTAAGTTTGACTTAGATGTATTTGCTCAGGCCCAGCCTGAGCAAATACATCTAACAGGGGGAAGGTCTGGGGGCCACTTGGGTAGATTTTGACAGTCACCTAACCATCAGAGCATTTTCCAGCCCAGTTCCAAACTTTACAGCACAACAGCCACACACTTCATTGGAGTGGTCCTGATGCTGAGGATACAGGAGATGAAGATGCTCAAGGATGTTCAAGGTGCTGTCCGGACGACCGGGGTGCCTTTCCAATTATTCCTCTGTCCACGCGTAGGGTGAGGGGACATAGGCCACATAGATTGGAGTCCCTCAAAGTCCTCTTTCAGCCAGTAGAAGGAGAACTGCAGCTGGGGTCTGTACACAGTGGTCCCAGCGGTATCCTGTGGTGGAGGCTAGTATCTCTCTTGGGTGACCAATCGAGTCTCAGGTGACAGTCCTGGGTTCAGCTCTTGGTGCACACAGCGGCAGTCAGTGGGAATTGTTCTGAAGTGGCTACTGACTTGACAGTATGGGATACTTGGAGTCACTTCTATGGTCTGGGGCTGAGATATGACATTTCCATGAACCAAAAGCCAGAGGCATAGCTCTCTCTTTGCAAGCCCAAGCTGCAGCAGGTGCAGTCCAGTAGACATATCAGTCCCACTTTGTGCGGTCCAGAGATCAGCAGGGCCTTCCTTCTTTGGTCCTTGTTCCAGGTCCGAAGTGATCTGAGGTTCAGGGTGCCAGAGGTGTCATATTTATTCCCTGAAGGTCCCATAGGGAGATGATGCAGTTACTAGCCAACTGACTAGAAGGTCCTCTCCCTCCTGGGGATGAATGTCCGTCAATGTGTGGCTACACTACTCCCCGGGTGAGCAGAATGTAGCCAGTGACTTGTGAGGCCACTGGACAAACGAAATTAGGCACAGAGTGGCAACTTTCTGAAAGTTGCATTTCTTTAAAAGTTACATTAAATTCGATGTGGGCATCAAGTCAGGTTTACCATGAAAATTAGTTTGCAACCTTACAGTACACAGCTCGGTAATCCCATTCAGAAGTTAGCCAGACTGAGGGGTCAGCCGGTAACCCTGTGGTAGCCAATGGGGCTATTACCCATTCCACAGCAGTAAAACAATTTAGAGGTGTTTCAGCAAAGACATATATTTAAAAGTACATGTCCTACTTAACAATATAGCTCACTGCCATATGGATACATAGGCTTTCCTGAGGGAAAACTTACATATATTGTTAAGTTAGTGGTGGCTTTGCCATTATTGTGAATGGCAAAGTCGAACTAGCAGTGTGACCACTGCTCTTCCAGTATGCATTGGCAGTCTGGGAGATATTTTGCACCTTCTCACATAGGTTGGTATAGTCAATGCTGCAGCCCTGGGTGGAAACTCTGCCTTACATGCCCTGGGTAAAAATATACATGGACTTATAAGTAAGTCAGTCCTTGCCAATTGGGGATAGCCAATTCAACATACTCTTTGTAAGGGGTTAGAAAACTATAACCGAGGTCGAGTTGGCATGCAAAGATTGGTGTAGCTTGGAAAAGATTGTTGAAATCAGATTCTTATTGAAGAAGTGACCAATGTTTCATGATAATTTGTTTTATTACAACACTTGGAGTCGAAAATGTTGAAACAAAAACTGGTGGTTCAGAGTTTGAGATGGTAGATGCCTTTACTTCTAATAACTGGTTTCATTGCTTTGTGTCCACTCATGTTTGGGCTTCATATATGATGTGTGGTGGATATGCTCGTTGTAAGAATTTCTCTTTGATTACCTCACTGTTTATTCTGTAAATTTCATCAATTGACGATATGTGTTTCATACCGAGCAACTGTGAGTATGGTAAGTGTCTTTTGAGGCTCATCTGTTGGAAGCTGTAGAAGTGAAGGAAATTATTACGATCTGTTTTCTTTGTGTATACTGAGGTGACCAGGTTGTTACGTTCCAATGTTATTTCAACGTCCAGAAATGCTATTTTTTCTTTGTCAATAGAGTGAGTAAATTTAATTCTTTTATCTATTGTGTTCAGTTGGTTCATATTCTCCACTAATGAACTCTCTTCTACATTCAAAATTAAAAAATATCATCAATGTTTCGATAATATGCTAGTAAATGTTGTTGCCATACTGTTTTAGATAGAATGTGACCCAATTCAAAGTGGTGCATATATAAATTTGCATATGTCGTGGCTGCACAATTGCCCATGGCTACGCCTGAAAGTTGTGCGAAAAATCTTTTGTTCCAAGTAAAATAACTGTGATGTAATGAGAATTGCATCAGTTCCATCAAAAATATTTGTAGGTTTATTTCTTTGCCTCTATTTACCAAAAAAGATGCCATTGCTTTTAGGCTTTTGTCATAGGGAATTGATGTATATAAGGAATTTACATCCACTGTACAAAGAATCACATTCATTTGTTCGTCTATTATTATTTCATCCAGCTTTTAGGGACTATGACCTAAAAGTACATTTGTAGCTCCGGTGAGCCATAAAATCCTTGATACGTTCAAGACCATTGTGCTCACCGGAGCTATTAGTTGTTATTTCACTGACAAACACACATGCACCAATACCGTCGTGCAAAATCACCGTTCTCAGGCAGGACTACCGTTTTTCTCATTACTCATTGGTCTACACACTGAATAGAATTCTGCCTGACATCATACACAACTCACAAGTGGGCTACATCAAACACAGGCTGTCGCAAGACAACACAAGGCTGCTGTGCCACCTGATCAACCACACAACACAGAGCAATGAGCAGGCGGTCATGATAGCACTGGATGCAGAGAAGGCTTTTGACAGAGTCTCGTGGCCCTTCCTTAGGAACTGCATGACAAAGTTTGGATTGGGGGAAAAGTACATAGCAATGATAATGGCCTTATACAACAAACCAAGAGCAAAAATAGTAGTCAACGGGAGCACATCTGAGTCGCTCCTACTAGGAAGAGGAACTAGGCAAGGATGCCCACTGTCACCTGGTCTCTTCCTACTGGCACTTGAACCACTACTTGCAAAAATAAGAGACAATGAGGGAATAACGGGTGTCAAGATCGGAGGGAAAACAGTAAAACTCGCAGCATACGCAGACGACATCCTCATCACAACCACCAACCCGTCAACGTCAATCACAGCACTAATGGATACAATAGGGGAATACGCAGAAGCATCCGGATACAAACTCAACAAGGACAAATCGGAATGCAAACCAATGAACATCCACACCACAAAATCGGTACTAGGAGACTCCGGCCTAGCCTGGCAAACCAAACCACTCAAGTACCTAGGCCTACAGTTTGGGAGGGACCTAACATCAACAGTACAGCACAACGAAGACTCACTGCTAAAAAAAGTTAAAGATAGACTAGAGCTGTGGTCGCCCAAATACATCAGCTGGTGGGGAAGGATAGAGACGATAAAAATGATGATAACACCCGCAATAAACTACACGCTAAACATGCTACTGATCCCAATGACGGAAGGTTTCCACAAAAAACTGGACAGCTTGATCAACACCTTCCTATGGAGAAACAAAAAACCACGAATTAGCCTACCCAAACTGAGGCTAGCGAAGGAACTAGGAGGCCTCAACCTGGCAAACTTCAAAACCTACCAGACAGCCTGCCTAGCTAAACAAGGATTCGCATGGATCGACGAAACACAACAATACAAACCAGTCTGGTTAGAACTGGAAAGAGAGCTCCTGGAAGGCCTACACCCGACAGCGATTTTAACTGCAAACAAACACCCCCTATGGTCAAACACGATACTGAAGCACACCAGAGAAGCGCTGATGGTAGTAGACAGGCGAATGACACAGAAACTGAGAGGTACAACATGGGAATCCATCTGGCTCAACACAAAAATATCATATCAAGGAGCAATAATGAACTATGACACATGGATCAAAAAGGGAATAAGCCTACCCAAACAAATAGAAACGAAGGGGAAGCAACTAACCTTCTCAAACCTACAACAACTATACAACCTCCCCAACAAAGAGCTATACACATTTCTGAAAATAAGAACTGCCATAACCAAGGCAAACCTAACCCGAGAGGAACCAGGCATCGTCAAGTACGTGCAAATGCTAAACTCGGCAGGACACCAAACCGCGATGATCTACAAACTACTCGCCCCAACGACCCTGTCTCTAAACAAGAAGACAACAAACTCATGGGCAACACTCCTAGGCAGACAGCTAAACGAAAAGGAACAGGCGCAAATGTGGTGCTCAGCTACAAAAAGCAAGATCACCCCCCAACTGGCACAAACAAAATACTGGCTACTCCACAGAGCCTACTGGACCCCATCTAGGCTCCATAAAAGCGGCATAGCAGAATCAGGCGACTGCTGGAACTGCCAGAAGGAGGAGGGCACACTCGAACACCTCATCTTTGGATGCGTCAAAGTCAAGAAGTTCTGGGCCCAGATAAACGCATTCATAAACGACATGTTCAAAACAGACTTAATGATAAATTATGCGACCTTGGCGATAGGGCATGTAACGGCGAACCTGAACAGCAGGGAAGAAAGAGATCTTCTAGACCTGCTCCTGACAGCAGCCCTAAAGATAATCTTAACGAACTGGAAGAACACGGCGAAAGCAAACTTCAAAACATGGATCAACTGGGTCACCTTCCTAAGAGGAGCAGATAACATCACAGGCAACTTCTCGAAAGAACATACGCCCAAAGAGCCCATGTGGAGACCACTCGACGAACATTTAAAGAAGCCACACTGAGCACCCCCCCCCCCTCTTTCCTTCTTCTTTCATCTCTCTCTCTCTCTCTTACACTGCTGTAAGACTGCCAATGTATATGCCACTTTTATTTTTCAATAAAAATCTTTTAAATAAAAAAAAAAAGAACTACAAATGTGTCACATGATCGCGCTATTCCGGAAGTGTGCGCCTACACACCCGTTTTTAACGAGAAGACTTGTTTTCAGCCTAAATGAAACATTTGCGGTATTACACCGGGCAAACAACGAATCTTTTCAACCGTCATGCGTCTTAGATCACACTGGTATGACAAAGAATATTGCACCCGTGCAATTTCTTTCGCGAACCACGCGCAATATGTGACACTTTCTGTATAACGAGCACTGAGCACAATTTGGCGTGGAATCGGTACTATACCACCACGTTCAGTAGACCGTTGAGTACTTCTTTGTGAATAAAGCGATATCATCGGAGTGTGATTCACACCCAGTTGAACGGTTGCACACTAAGGATTTTTATAACTATAGTCATAGCGACACTATATTGCCAAGTTCGCTACCTTGGCTATAATTCATACTCCAAGGATTTTAAAAAGCCAGACTGGCACGAAACCACTAAGTCCACCACCCCGCTGAAGCACTTTGTTTAATAAGCACAACAACGCCATTTTATTATGGCACATTTCTTTCATAATAAACTGGACACAGAGCACATTTTCACGTTTGTTTTATAACTGAGATTACACATTACACGGTTAAACACACGATGTACGCACTGATATAATTTGAATTTTATTAGAAATGCATGCACTCGAGAAAATAGCTTGAAATGTTTTACATAATGATGCAAATATAAGTGGTATACATTCTATGTTTTGGCCTAAGTGAGGTATCATTATTATTTTCTAGGGATAAACCCCTAATGAAGAGCAGGTCCCGAAATGCATAGGGGTGACGAATAACCCTGTGAGAAATACGACGTTAAATTTAACAAATTCAGTATATGTTTGGAATATTACATATGAATTATTTGTGAAATATTGAAGAATCAATGAAAGAGACATTGAGAACTTTATTGTAAAAAGATACATCTTTATCAAAGAAATGAAAATAATTTTTTGAAACACACTGTGCAAAAGAGTATCCATCGCTTGAGAGAGTCTACAGGGTAGACCCGTTCCCGAGGGAAGGGCAACAAAGCTAGTAGTTTTCACAAATTTCGCTCAAGGACAGGAGGCGAATAACCTGTAGACCAAAACCTTGAAAAAATCGCCAATAACAATCAGGACTCACTATTTTAAACACAAATTTGTTAAACAACTGGATATAATACGAGTGCGACAGAGCCACCCTTTCTAGCTAGAAATATAATTATGCACATTATTAGTTTGAACAATACAGATTTACACTACATTGATGCCCCTGTAGTTGTCTGTTCTGAGGCAGCTCAATTAAAGTTTGGGATTGATAGCTGGCACTGAGATACTAGGAGCTTCAACAGTGAGTTGACACCTGCATATTTCAAAACCACTACCTCTGTGTTGCTACTCACCACTTTTGTAGATGTCAAAAAACACCTAACATTCATGAAAATTTAGCATTCACATAAACACTCATACACATACAGGCAGACAGGCACGTAAGCTTGCACTCTATCAGATACACCTGGTGGAAGGTTTTAAAAACAAAAGCAACATTTACCTAGGACAGTCTTCAAGACACACTTTGCTCTACACAGCAAAGTCATACAATTCACAACTTACAGCTCCAGTAAGCAGCGTGCCATGACCAGGTTTGTAAGCGTGTCCACTTAGAAGCTCAGATAGGACAGGATAACATGTTTTCTAATGGGTAACACGAGAGCATGACAGATAAGCTCTACATCAGCATTATTCAACATGCTGCACTGTTTGTATTAAGTGTAGTATGTGAGATATGTATTGTGCTTGATTGAAGCCAGGCTGTAACAGTCACCACATGCACATGTGCAATATAGCCAATTGAGTCTTTTTCTACTGCAAAGGTGATATTACAGCTACTTACATGTAAATACATGATTAGTGAGATTGTTTCTTATCATGTAAACTCTCTAATATGCCAAGCCAATTAGCTGCAGAATGAGGCTTAATGTTTGTGTATGTCGTGCCATAGCGCTCTTTATGAATAAGCCACCACCCTAATCAAAATAATCTACACAGCTGCTTCAATTTTTACTTGAATTATCTACTTCATCTCCTTCCTTATTATCACCCTCTCTGCCTCTAAACATTGACCAATTTTTCCTTCGATGGACTAGTGTGGTTCCCCATTATTTCATGAAATCCCATCTTACTACCATGGGCCCCAGTGCACGAAAAGTAATGTTTTGTCTTGGCAAGTCAATGGGCTCTGAATCCCCAGTTCAGCAAACATATGTATCGAAGGAATCTCTATCCCCAGCACCCCAGACAGCTCCATCCCCAACTGTCCCAGAAGAATCTTTTGTTATAGCACAGGTCCAAATGATATGCAGGAAGGTAACTTCTACTGATTTGCTTTTGGGGCATTCTTCAGTGGTATTTGTTGTAGTATATTCAGTTCAGTATTTTGAGTTGGAAACTAGCTCTTAACACCACCTACTTGGGGTAGTTGTAAGAGCAACTCAACTGTTCTACTGCCAGTGCCAAAAGCAGCATGAATAGATGGCACCATCGAGTCTCTGTGTAGCAGTCTCAAGACCATTCCATAGCCAAATCTCTCCAAGATTTTAAACAAACAGCCCCATTCTTTGGATTACAGTGTCTTTTCAGCATGTAAGGACAGAATTGTGTGTTGCTTTCACTTAGTTTGTCCATCCACTTGTACAGATAATGCAGGTTGAGCAGTGTAGAGTGGCCTAGATCAGACCTTGAGTAGCCTGGATGTTTGAGAGTGGTTAGTACTTCAATAAGTCTGCTTGCGTGCAATTTAGCTACCTTTGTTTTCCACATTCAATATGGATATTTAGCATTAGGAGTAGCTGTCCTCTGGTGAAATTCTCTGTTTGTGTAGTTATGACATTTCTGGGATCATCAGCTAAGTGTCCTTTTTCTTTCGTTGCTGCAAACATAAGTAGCATATGGTCTCCTATTAGTGGTTTTGGTCTCTGAACAACTCTACTGAGAGCCATTTCGTTCCAGGAACCTAACGTGTCTCTATCTGACCCATAGACTCTCTTCCCTCTCCTCGCTCAACATGAAATCATATAGCCTCTCTCTCACCTTCTCCAATAGTCTCAGAAGCTCCCTTTTCTACATGGTGTCAGTCCAGTCATCTCTATTCTTTGTCTTCACTCATGCATGCAACTTCTTATTGTACCTGACAGAAGCCTTAACTATGCCCACTTCTTCCATCTCACACATGCCCACCCGGGTCCTCCCTTGCTCTACCCACCTCAACCCTTCTTTCTTTCTGCTCAAGTAGGCAAGCAAGCACCCTGCCTTATTCCATACTTCTTACAATCTTGTTGGGCAGTCGCAAGGTATGCATTGACTGCATCATTTATGTAAGTCAGTGTAGAACTTTGTTTTCTGCATGGTCACCCCAGATTTTTAACTTTTTCTGGACCCTATTTTTGCTGGTAATAACTCCAAGTACTGTGACCCTGCTATTGAGTGCCAAAGTGTTCTATAACTAAAATGGTACTGGTAATGGTTTCACCCCATTGTTCTATTTAAGTGCCATATAAGGACATAGTGGATGGCATAGAAAATGCATCAATGGCATGGGGCTTAAATGTCACACGTTGACTGCAATTAGTATTTACACCTCTATGGGGGAATTCCCAAATCCCTTTCCAGTTTAACAACCCCTTCTCCAGGTTTCTACTTTTCTCGCACCTTATTTTCCTTCTATGGTGCACAAGTGCAATGACCTGTCCTGAGATTACTATATCATTGGCTTCCTATAGGGTCCTTGACAGCTCTCCGTTCCAATGTTGTCTTTGTTTGGTGCTTCCTTTATGTTTTTCTATTGTTTCTTCCTCTTTTTAGCTCCCAGGCATTTAATTTCCACCTTTTTCTCTCCCACCATGTCTTCCTCCAGGTCCTTTTTCCTACTGTGACAAGCAGCAGAGACTAATCTGAGGACCCTCGATAAAGTAAACTATTGTCACTGAGGCTACAAAAAACACATGCTGCCTTCACATACTCCAGCAGAAACAGCTACGCAACTTCAAACTAGGGGTGTGCGAGACTCGTGGAGTTTTACTCCGGGGAATTCCACAGTTACATAAAAAAGATTTTGCAGAGTTCCCCGAGCCACTGAATTTTGGCACGGCTTGCTCCATGCTGTAAAATCAGTGCAAATGGCACCACGCTCCATGCCAGAGTGTGCTGCTTCATGCTGCCACTCAAGTAGATTTTCTACTTGAGGGGCAGCTTTCTCACCATGAACAGTAGCGACCTGCCATGACCGCCAGTGTGAGAAATCATGCTGGGATTCGTCCTAGTACTCAATTTTTCTCGCTTGCGCTGAGCCTTGTGTGAAAAAAGTTTTTTCCAGTACAACGCCTTCCGAGTGGAGTCCGAAGTGAGCAAACCTCTGTGTACTCCACCAGAGGAGCCGAGTTTACCGCTCACCACTACTTCAAACACACTTCCGGCATGTTGATGACTGCAGTACAAATGACTATGCAGAAAAGATAGGGAAATAAAGCCACACTGTTACTCTCCACCTTAAAGACTAATCATTCAAAAAAATACAGGTGCAGCTTAACATATATCAAAGCTAAAGCACCTTTGTGTTTTTTCCAATAGATGTATGCATTGGATTGTTTGAGATAGGAACCTCCCTAACCCTGCTTCATAGCCAGGTCGTGTCACACTTTTTCTAAAAGAAGCTGATCAAAAAAGCTAATTTTATTGCAAACTATGGGCCCGATTCACAGTGGTAAACTTAGAAGCTTGGTCAAACTCAAAACAAAAGTATAAGTTTAGGACTTTGGGAATTCATTTCGACATAAAGAGAGTACTTGTATATGCCCTTTGTGAATTCCCAAATTCATAAACTAGACTCTTTGTCTAAGTTTAGACCAAACTTTTAAGTTTATCTTTGCGAATCAGGGCCAACATTCTGCATCTATTAGAAATACCTTTGAAATATAAAATGTACTTGCAATGGAAATACTTATGGCCTTGAGATTAATTGACCATCCTTAAGATTTCAAAAGTATCTTGAATCACATAAAGATAGAATGAGGATGTGATGCAGGTAATACATTGGTTATCGATCAATCAGCCTAATTTCAGCGTGCTTAATACCAAAAATATATTAGAGTCATGTCAAGTCATTCCACTACTTATGAAGGGATTCAGAAACACTATCAAAAAATATATAATTCATTGGGACTGTTAATGCAACATGTGTTAAAATTAAATCTCACCTTTGGATTATACATCTGCAGGTTGATGTTTCAACTTCTGGCATCATAAGCTTATTGAATATGGAGAATTTTAGCATATTTTAGTTTCTGAAAATTTGCAATGAAACTTAATAATAAAACAAAATGTAATAGACGTAATAATATTGATTTGCTTCAGATGTATCGAATTGTTCAGTTTGAAAAAGATCGCATATTATGCTTCAGAGTGATAAATGACATGGTTAACCTAAAAAGACTTTCATTGCAAAAATATAACAAACCTTGCAAAATGTCTGCTTGTGGTGCATGAAGACGGTTGTGATTGAAATTGATGATCACATAACATTCAGTCATAGGTTTTATTTTGATTTGTCTTTCAAAGTATAAGCCAATTAAACATAGGTCATTGTTTTGCCTCCAGGCAATGACATCAAAATAAATCTAGCAGAGAGCCATATACAGGTTTTTTCCTGAACCTTAATTCCGCCCAAGGTCATTTCTGAGCTTGTCCATCTCAGTTGATCTTCGCCAAAAGACAATATCTATAATTTATAGCTAGAAACACCAGACAGGAAAGCAAGAAATACTGTACTTGTTCAGATGACACGTTACTTCTTTGAGAACCTATCCTGGTTTAAGCAAACAAGTTCACAAATGTTCATTTCCCTTATTCACTCTGATTTCTATTAATTACACATAGGTTAGGTAATATTTCTGCTTTCAAAAGTAGGCGCGTAGTCTTGGGGTTACAGATGCATGCAAGAATAACTTGATCTATGAATCAATGAAAAAAAAATTCTTGTTTATGACAAAACCTATGCTAGATAAATTAAAAGTGTTCGGACATATATGTGGCACACATGTTAATTAGGAAGGAAAATTAAATAATCCCTTTGAAGGTACTGGTATTTACATATCGCTTACCACCCGTTCGAAGGCACTGGAGAACTCTTTTCTGATGAGTAGCACGCTCTTCTTTGCGACCTAAATGTTAGTGATTAGTTCATGCATATTGTTATAGTTTTACTGTGCTGTTTGTCGAAGACTTGTCATGCAGTTTGTGATAATCTTTCCATTAAAAAATACTATGAAATTCCTTCAATATGGAGCTCCTATATTGGCACCCATTTACTGTTTATCAATCGGTTCGCATGCAGGTTGATACTACGCTGTTAGGTGCCTAGTAGCAGTTCCATTCATTAGCAAGATATTCCACCATTACTTCTGGAAACCACTAGTTCCACATGGATGTAATGATATTGTCATTCATTCCATATAAATATGGTTCTCCATACGGTGCTAGTGTACTCATCCTGTGTGATTTGGCTACTAGATTCTTCTATGTTGGTTGTACTGCTATTCGTGCAGTTTATGGTTAGTCTGATAGGCTGAGAGCAACATCAGCCAAGCCAAACATGCCAGCTCTTGCAGTGTGTGATTAGTGTGGTAATGATTCGGTGTTACCCAGAAAGGTTTGGCAGAGTTTTGTTGCAGCTAGATAATGGTAGACATCAGTACATGAAGGGGTACCATTTGTAGTCATCTTATTTTCTGTGATTGATTGTATTATTATGTGGATTTTTTTCAGCTGTGCCCAGTGTTCCCATTAATATTTGATATTCTTGTGCTTTTTTTCTATCCTCCGGCCAGAATGACAAAGGAATAATGAATTAATGCTGATGGCTGGGGGTTGGGTATTTGAGCACATAGACGGTCCTATAGTTCCTCTTCTTCTTTGGTGATTGAAGAGAAGACTTTCTTCTATTTTGATGGAATTTTGGTGGGAAAACACTGGACTTTACCATTCTCCTAAGTTCCAGGTATCTCACAATGGCTCTTATCTTTGTCTGGAGGAAGTTCTTTAATTGTGTGAATTGTACCGAAAAGGATGTGCTTTCTTCCTACAGTGTGGTATGATTAGCGGTGGTGCTAATCTGAATCACAGTGTCCTTTTAATGAACTATCTCATAAGATTTGTTTGAAGAAAGGCCAGTCCGTTGCCATGTGAACAATGCATAGCCTCTTGAAAGTAGATCTTCTAGTTAAAGAGAGCCAGTGAAGGTCCACTAAGATTACCAAGTAGAAGTACTATCACAGAGAAGTAACCTGGAGCATAGTGCTTCACAGCCCATAACATTCTGTAATGTTTGGGGATTTCATGACATGCCCTGTCACACATTGTCTCCTTACACGAGGAAAGCAGCCTTTCAAAATGAAAAGACAAATGCTAGATTAAATATAAAATCTAAGCAATGTCTCAAGTTTAAGACAAATTAATAAGCTTACAAAAAGTGAACAGAATGTATACTATGTCGTTAATATTTGGGACTTCACTATTCACCTGTTCTAAAAAAAAGTGATACATCTGCAGTAATTAGATATTACAGCTGAGTTGTGAAATCAGTTACTTCAAGACTTTACATGCAGTGTGGAAGGCAGGTACTGGGCAGAATATTCATTATGTCACACTACAGTACCATATCTTGCAACCAATTACAAATTGCATTATTGTTTTCAGAGTAAATCTGACCAAACATTCAACTATGTTAAAGCATAGCTTTTCTTCAGTAGGGATAAACAAGAGACCGCAAATGTTAACAAGAGTTCAGAAAATTGGGATAGTGTGCCCATGTAATAGAAGAAATAAAATACCCCTTACCAGAAGTTATTCGGATATTACAAGTCTTGTCTGAGTGTTGTGACTTTATAAAAGAGGTCTCTGCGACTTCCAATATCCTTATCATACACTGCTGAGGGTTCTAAATCCCATAAATGAGGATTTTCTTTCAAATCAGCTACAGCTGACAAACCTGAATTGGGTCAGAAAAACTGGCACGCATTTATCCTGCCCACAGAAAATGTTTACAAAGTGAAAACAGGTTGGCGTTTCTGCAATTCTTTAACCTCTTCACTGCTCTGCTAGGCCTTCCCCCGTGCTAACACTTTTTTGGGGGCTATTTGGGGTAGTTCACGCTTAGTCCCCTGTAACTTTTTGTCCGCATAAGGAATCCATGCTAAATTTGTGTTCTTTTCTTCCAACTTCTGGTAGATTCCAAAGGCATCTAGGCTTTGTGGATTCCCCCAGAAGGGACCCAGAAATTAACCAAAATACAGCTAAATTATTATTATTTTTAAATGGCAAAAAAGTGCTGCGGAAGAAAGTGTCTAGTTTTTTTCCTGCAAATAGTATCAACAAAGGGTTTGTGGTGCTGAAATCACAATCTTCTCAGCTTTCAGGAACAGGCAGACCTTTGTCAAAAAACTACAATTTTCTACACTGTTGTGGCATTTTACTGGGACCTAGCCTATTTTTGTGATTTTTTGTGCGTTCAACCTCCTTCCAGTTACTTATAGAAATGAGTGTGAAAGCAATAATGGTTTACAGACAGCTATCCATTTCCAAAACCTAGGAACATTTTTGAACTCAGCAAGGGGTTATTTGAGTAGATCCTTCAAGGTTTCCTTATAGGAACTAACAGTTGAAAATAAAAAATATTGACATTGAGTTGAAAAAAAGCCATTTGTGCCAAAGTTTTCACCTGTAACTTCTTCTAAGTATGACAGATTTTTTAAAGCAATATACTGTAACATCTGCTGGGTCCTTCTGGTTATGGGGATGTATAGGACTTGAAGGTTCACCAAGAACCAGAGGAAACCAGATCCAATAACTGAGCTGGGTCTTGCAATGGTTTTTTATTGTGTACCTGTTATATAGCAATTCCTTTGATAAAATATAAAGAGTGAAAAATAGGAACCAAGTAAACCTATATATTTCTGAAATGGGAACAAAATATAGAGATTAGAAGCAGTGGTTATTTGCCCATTTCCAAAATTGTGAAGTATGTGAATTAGAGGTCATTTTTCAAAATGACTTCTTGTTTTACAAATTGTCTTACGTTTGGAAGGCAGGAATGCAAAGAAAGTCAATTGGTAATAACATGTGTTCTGCTATTCTGTGTTGCACATAGTTTCCCAATAAAAATGCTATCTCACTTGTGTGGGAAGCCCTAGTGCCTGTGGTGGGAAACGGCCCAATACACAACATGGACACATCACATTGTTCCAGTTAAAACGGACCCTTTTTTGTAAAGTGCCTAGCTGTGAATTTTGGACCCTAGCTTAGCCGGCAACTAGGGAAACCTAGCAAACCTATCCATTTTTCAAAAGTAGACACCAGGGGGAATCCAGTATGGGCTGACTTGTGTGGATCTCACCAGGTTTGTTAGCCAAAAGCCCTTGTAAACCTCAAACTTTGTCCTGAAAAACACATGTTCCTCACATTTCTGTGATGGAAAGTTGTAGAATCTGAGGGGAGCCAAAAACGTCCAGCCACCCAGTATTCCCAAGTCCTCAGGTAAAAGTGGTACCTCACTTGTGTTGGTGGGCCTCGTACCCATAACAACAAAATGCCCAACACACAATGTAGACACATTACATTTTTTCAGTTAAAACTGACCCTTTTTCCACAGTGTGCCCAGTTATGAATTTTGGACCCTACCTCTGCCGGCACCCAGGGAAACCTACCAAACCTATATATTCTTAAAAAGTAGACATCCAAAGGAATACAGGTTGGGGTGAATTGTGTGGATCTCATCAGGTTATATTACCCAGAATCCTTTGCACACTTCAAACTTTGTAAAAAAATAAACACACACATTTCTGTGATGGAAATATCTGGAATTTGCTTGTATCCACACACTTCAACACACCCAGCATTTGCAAAAGTCTCAGTATTAAAATGGTACCTCACTTGTGTGGGTAGGCCTAGTGCCCATGACAGGAAATGTCCCGAAACACAACATGGCCACATCACATTTTTTCAGTGAAAACTGACCCTTCTTTTCCAATGTCCCTAGTTGTAGATATTTGATCCTAGATCTGCTAGCACCTAAGGAAACTAGCAGACCTATACATTTTTGAAAACTAGACACCTAGGGGAATCTAGGATATGGTGACTTATGTGGCTCTCACTAGGTTGTAAAAAAGACCACATTTTCCTAACAGTTCTATGATTGAAAGTTCTGGAATCTGGGTGGATCCACAAACTTCCACCCGCCCAGCATTTCCCAAAGTCTCCCAATAAAAATGGTACCTCACTTGTGTGGGTAGGCCTAGTACCCACATCAGGAAATGGTCCAAAACACAACATGGACAAATCACACTTTTCCAGTGAAAAGTGACTCTTTTTTTGAAATGTGCCCAGCTGTGGATTTTGGACTCTAGCTCAGCCGGCACCTAAGGAAACCTAGAAAACCTAAGCATTTTTTAAACTGGACACCTAGGGGAATTCTGGATGGAGTGACATGTGTGGCTCTCACTAGGTTCTGTTACCCAGAATCCTTTGCAAACCTCAAACTTTGTAAAAAAAAATATATTTTCCTCACATGTCTGTGATGGAAAGTTCTGGAATTTGCTTGTATCCACACACTTCAACACACCCAGCATTTGCAAAAGTCTCAGTATTAAAATGGCACCTCACTTGTGTGGGTAGGCCTCGTGCCCATGACATGAAATGTCCCGAAACACAACATGGCCACATCACATTTTTTCAGTGAAAACTGACCCTTTTTTTCCAATGTCCCTAGTTGTAGATATGTGATCCTAGATCTGCTAGCACCTAAGGAAACTAGCAGACCTATACATTTTTGAAAACTAGACACCTAGGGGAATCTAGGATATGGTGACTTATGTGGCTCTCACTAGGTTGTTAAAAAGACCACATTTTCCTAACAGTTCTATGATTGAAAGTTCTGGAATCTGGGTGGATCCACAAACTTCCACCCGCCCAGCATTTCCCAAAGTCTCCCAATAAAAATGGTACCTCACTTGTGTGGGTAGGCCTAGTACCCACATCAGGAAATGGTCCAAAACACAACATGGACAAATCACATTTTTCCAGTGAAAAGTGACTCTTTTTTTGCAATGTGCCCAGCTGTGGATTTTGGACTCTAGCTCAGCCGGCACCTAAGGAAACCTAGAAAGCCTAAGCATTTTTTAAACTGGACACCTAGGGGAATTCTGGATGGAGTGACATGTGGGGCTCCCACTAGGTTCTGTTACCCAGAATCCTTTGCAAACCTCAAACTTTGTAAAAAAAAAAATACACTTTTCCTCACATGTCTGTGATGGAAAGTTCTGGAATCTGCGGGGAACCACAAACTTCTATTCACCCAGCATCCCCCAAAGTCTCCTGATAAAAATGGCATCTTACTTGTGGGGTTATGTCTAGGGCCCGCAACAGGAAATGGCCAAAAAAGCACCATGGATACATCACATTTTCCAGTGAAAACTGACTTTTTTCGCAATGTGCCTAGTTGTGGATTTTGGACCTTAGCTCTGTCAGCCCCTAAAGAAACATAACAAAACCACATATTTTTGAAAATAAGACATCCAGGGGAATCCAGGATGGGGTGACTTGCATGGCTTTCACCAAGTTCTGTTACCCAGAATCACTTGCAAACCTCAAACTTTGTAAAAAAGAAATACATTATCCTCACATTTCTGCAATCAAAATGTTTGGAATCTGCGGGGAGCCACAAAATTCCGGCCACCCAGCATTCCTTCAAGTCTCTCGATAACAATGGTACATTCCTTGTGTGGGTAGGCCCAGAACCCACGACAGGAAACACCCCAAACGCAACATGGACAAATCAAATTTTTCTGGTGAAAACTGACCCTTTTTTTTGCAAAGTGACAATCTGTGGATTTTGGACCCTAACTCTGCCGGCACCTAAGGAAACCTGGCAAACCTATACATTGTTGCAAACTAGACATCTAGGGGAATCCAGGATGACGTGACTTACCAGGTTCTGTTACCCAGAATCCCTTGCACACTTCAAACTTTGTCAAAAACCGCAAATTCTACTCTCATTTCTGCGATGGAAATTCTGGAATCTGTGGGGAGCCACAAACTTTCACCCACCCTGCATTCCCCAAAGTCTCTCAATAAAAATGATACCTCACTTGTGGGGCTAGGACTAGTTCCCGTAACAGGAAATGGCCCAAAATGTACTGTGGAGACTTCAAAATTATCGATTACAAACAGACTTTTTTTGTGAGCGAGTCATCTGCGTTTGTGATCCCAGACTTGGGGGCTACCTAGGGCAATGTACCAATCCCAGACGTTTTAAAAAAACAGACACCCGTAGGAGTACAGGGAGGTGTGACTTGCGTGGATCCCCCAACATTTTCCTACCCAGAATCTCCTGCAAACCTCAAATATAGATGGAAAAAAATCAAATTTTTCTCACATTTCTGTGTGCGAAAGTTGTAGAATCACTGGGTTGGCACAAATTTCCTACCATCCAGCATGTCCCCAGGTCTCTCGATAAAAAGGGTACCTTATATGTGTGGGTGGGCCAAGCACATGTGGTATGGACGGGCCCACATTGCATATTGTGGAGACATCAAAATTATCACTCTCAAAATGAGCTGGTTTTGCAAGGGGGGCACATGCCTTTTTGGTCCTCGGATTGGCGGCCCTCATGGGGAATCTACCAAACCCAAACATTTCTGAAACCTAGACACCCAGGAGAGTCTAGGGTGGTGTGACTTGCATGAATTCCCCCAAAGTTCTAAAACCCAGAATCCTCTACCAACCTCAAATTTATCTGAACAAATCAAATTTTTCACACATTTCTTTGTGGGAAAGTAATGGGATCACCGAGCTGACACAAATATCCTATCCCCAGCATTCCCCCAGGTCTCCCGATAAAAAAGGCACCTCACTTGTGTGGATGGGCCAAGTACTCGCTGCAGGGAAGGGCACAAAACATATATTGCAGAGACATCAACATTTTCTATCACAAAACGAGCTGGTTTTGAAATAGGGGCACTTGCGTTTTTTTATCCTGGCCTCGGCGGCCATCTAGGGAAGCCTACCAAACCCACACATTTCTGAAAACTAGATACTCAGGAGAGTCCCGGAAGTTGTGATTTGCTAAAAATCAAATGTTTCTCACATGTCTGTGTGGAAATGTTGTGGGATCACCAAACTGACACACATTTCCTACCACCCAGTGCTACCCCAGTTCTCCCAATAAAAAGTGTACCTCACTTGTGTGGGAAGGACTCAAAACGTATAGTGAAGAAATAAAAATTATCTATCACAAAACTAACTGGTTTTGCATGGGGACTATAGGAAGCTGACTGTATATACTATACCAAAGTGAGGTATTGTGTGCACAGAGTCCAGTGGAAACCAAAAGGGTAGGCAGAGGTAAAGTAGATAATACCTCACTCTCTATTTGTGGTAGTGTGTCAAGCAGTAAGGCTTTATCAGAGGATAGTGTTAAGCATTTGTTGTACACACTCAGTCAGCAAATGAATTCACACATTCGAAGACTGAACTTCAGACCAGTTGTTTTTGTATAAAAATATTCTTTTAATTATTTTATTTTCTAGAACCAAGCAAGCCTGGCACAGGTAAGTGATAAATACTTTGCAGGAAATATACAGTTGTAACACCGTTTGGATTGTATTTGGATATGCACTTTGTTTTGATTCACAGTACAAACACTGAGAAATGCAATGCTTTGGAAATACAGTACATATACTTCGAATGGGCTTTTTAGCAAAATGACCAGTACAATTACTTTAAGATTACTTTTCTTACACAGTATAGTATAACTGGAACTACATGGGGACATTTCCTGTTAGCAGGTAAGTAAAAGTTTTTTGGGTATTTAGTACAGTTGTAAAAGATTTTTATAGATTTTCCAACGCCACACTTAGAATGTTTTCATAGAAAAACAGTCAATGTTATCCTATGGAGGAAAATAGTGTTATCGGTTCAAAGGTTAGTACTTTGTTGTGGGAGTTGGTATTCTGGGGTTAGACTCAGGGGTCCCCCAGGGTCAAGGATGCACTCTTGTTACACCCGCCGCGGCACTACGGCGGCTGGGTACACAGTGCTGTTTTGGCACCGGAAGCCCAGTAGCTTTTAATAGTGAGTCTCCTGTTTGCAAAAATAGTGCAGGCTCGGGGACGAAGGTCTTCTGGGTGCGACCACCACTTGGAGAGGTAAGTTGAGATCTTGGGGGTTGGTTAGGCACCATCGGTTGAGCCACCCAAGGCTGTGGGGCACCATATACTCTAATGGCATCACTGCACTTACAATGTCTAAACTGGACTTAGACACTCTAGGGGTACAGGGCTCATGCACCTGTACCCTCACCACTGGTATAGGGTACCCAGCTAAAGGGGTGACTGATCTATTGTAGTGTAGTTCCTATTTTCCCAATAGGCTCTGCGCATTGGAATAATATATCCTATAGATTTGACGTAGGACTGAGGTCGACTAGGTCTCTATCAAATATATTAAACTTATTTGTGAGTGCCAGCTAGCTCAGAGGTCACTAGAAACTTTGTTGAATAAACAAGAAGGGATTAGTTTCTGACAACCGCATAAACATGACAACTTTGTTTCCCCAATAATACACGTATCTTCAGAGTCGTGGAAACAATAGATAGATATTTTTCTCAGTCAATCGTGCTTACTTCGTTTCATCAGAGGTACAGAGAAAATAGAGAGACGGGCATTTTCAATAAAAGGATTTATTGAACAGTCTTCTTTCTCAAGCAAGGAAAGTGAACTGCTACAATCGTAATACTGGCTGTAAAGTATAATGTGTACAGTAAGAAGAGTATTATTAAATAATACTGTAAAAGCATGGAATGGTTTCGAAGCTATAAAATACATATATAAATAACAAAAGCTAAAAGCACTCAATTGGTGCTTCTAAAATACGCCTAACCCACTGTACCTAACCTAAGTCTAGTATGAGGGAAGAAGTAAGTGAGGTGTAGCATAGGCTTGGTTTTTCTTTGCCAAGAATCTATCCAATATTTCTCTTAGGGTCTAATCAGCTCAGTACCTTGGTTTTAGAATAAAGGAGGTCTGGTATCTCGGTCTCGGAACTCGATTTCCCAACACCCCGCGAGGGGAGCTTGGAAACACCGGAGATGGATTCTCAGCGAGAGAAAGGACAGCTTCTCGATCAGTGCGTCAGCTTAAGGGTTGGCTTCCTTTGGCATTTACTGTAGCGAGCTGAGTCGGGCAAGTAGATAGTCGAGCTGTTCCGAACCACCATGTGCTTGCCAGGGCAAGTGTAGGCATATTTATACCTTGAAGGTGCCTAGTTTGACGTAAAGTCGGGCATAATAACATCAGAAAAGAACCCCAAGGGAATGGTAGTTCTTTGAAAACTCCATGAGTTCTTGGACAAATCAATATTCAAGCAGGGGATGTCCCTGACTGCTTAAGCCGATTTTTCCAAGAAATCGGTGTGGCTTTTTGGAACGGGTGAAAGAAGCCATGCCTGTGTTTGGACTGCATGGGCTATGTCTAAATATTGGTATGATTTCTATGCCTATATTAGGGCAGTGTGAATTATACCTATATAAGGGCATAAATCAGGAAAATTTCACTCGGGTCCCAACACGCTTTACAACAACCACTCCACTTTATTATGTTCGACATTACAAAATTTTAAGCATCTAAAACATATCTAAAGCATGATGTGTAAAAACCCCAACCAAAATACATCAAATGCATTCAAAATGGTTGTACACGAAAAAAATGAGCATTTGTGCTGTACGCATTTTAAAAGCAATATTTTAATTCTAAGCATATAGTATGATATTGGAAATGCTATCTGAATGAATCATGAAAGTATATTTATGAAATGGCTCTTAAATATAGAAGAATAAGGTCGAGACCATTCCATGGCAGAATATATAAATTGTTTTTGTTGTGAACAAGGTCAAATATTGTCTCTCGGTAGTATTCAAATATTTCTTGTTCTCTATGAATAGTTCTACTTTAAGCAGATTACTTTGTGCCAAAAAAAGTTCAATTTAGAAAAAAAGTCAAATCGTAGAAAAAATAGAGTTCTAAAGTTGGAAGTTTTGTTTTGAAAAAGTGAAGGTCGAATACAGAGTCCATAGAACGCTGTGTGCTAACTTCAAAAGTCAGTCTCATTGTTTGGCGAAAACATCAAATCTTTTAAGCTGGTAAAGAATTCATCTACCACAGTAGGTGAAAGTTGGACCTCTTCGTTAAGTAGACCGATTGCTCAAAAATGTGAAGCATAGCCGTCAGTGTCAGCTGCATTAGCAATGTTCAATGGAGCTGGTATCTGTGTCAACACATACATGGATACTACTGGTCTATTAGCATGTGGCTAGAAATGGAAATACAGACGTGCAACATACGTCAACAGAAGTTGAAGTGTTGTTTCGAAGAAAGAAAGAAAGAAAACCCTTCAGCCCACCCAATGCCGGAGCAACATCATCTGGGATTTTTGGGTGCTACCAGCACCATCATATTACTCTTCATGGCTTCTCATCACTGGTGGATCTAGAACTAGGTTTTCTCTCACAATAACACAAGTGAGATACCTAGTAGATACCAGTTTGTCACAAAAAAAGGGACCTTGTAAGAAGTCCCTTAAATCAACGCCATCTTTTAGTAAAGATAAGTGTTGTTTTACCTCTGTTAGTGTGGACTTTTGTAGCCACTTAAGGCACAGTTTTTCTACACTGTATAAAGTTACTATCCTTGGATGTTGTCTCTGGACATATCTTGGATCTGGCCTAGTGAATGAGAACCCTTGTGTCTTATTCAGGAATCTATCTTGACAGTTGTTTGTGTCTGTGGGCCAGATTAACCATTTCTTCCAATCAGGATCAGTTCTGTTTTTAAGTAAAATTGTTTTTACGTCCACCCCTCCCTCTGTAGTGTTCTTACTATCAGGTGTAGGTGTTGGTATGGACGGTTTGTTTAAGTCTTTTATCTTGGCCAGGCCAAGTCAGGATGTCTGTTGCACAGTGTTGTTCAAAACATTATTTGTTCAGGGATGATGCAGGCTCTAAATATAGCTTTTAGTCCCTGCACCTGCAAATCTTTTGTACCCCGTCAGTTTTTGTCTCAATGTTGTCTTTCCAAAAGTCAAAACCTAATGTGGACAGCTGAGCATAAAAGGCCCCAGAATAAATGTTCTTAGTATTAGTCAACATACTTTTCATTCCTGTCTTATTAACATTTTTAAAGTAAAATGTTTCTGGATTTGAGACAGTAAAACCTGAGAGGTATGGACATTTTTCATAAAATGCTTTTGAGCTACCTTTTGATGGCTTTGGACAATGTTCCCATTGATTGAAAGTATAAATATTTCTAGGGTTTTCAGGAAACCTTGAATTGGTGTGGAATCTTCAACAGCTCTGCTGGACCAAAGATGTCATAATCAGTTCTGTCCCAAGCTATACCACCAGGTATTGGAATGGCTTTGATGTTCACTGATGTCAAGTCTCTTTGTTCACGATGAGATGATTTGTGTGGCTTGAGGAGTAAGTTGATGTTCCTACTTGTTGTATCCATTTTATATATCTTCCATTTATCAGCATTCCCAAACTCAATACAAGAATTAGCCAAAGAAGGAGAAAAAGTATGCTTAGCTCAATCCAAAGTTCAACCCATGGTGAAACCAGATAAGTCTTTTCCAGGTGATGAAAAAGTTCGGTTGCTTGTTCTTTAAAAGTTCTTTTAGTTGGCGTTGTTTCAGGTTCACTGGGACCCTCGGAAAACGTATCAAAGTTATTTAAATGGCCAGAGGCAGTTCTGTCAATGGTAGGTATTGCATCAGATTATTTGAAATCACTGGAGCTACTGGATCCTTTGTCATATTCGTATAGTCAGATTCTACATCATTGTAGACAGGAGTGTCTTGGCGAACCGTTATTTGGGATTCAAGAGGCACAAGTTCCATGGCTTTATTCACTCAATCAAAAAGAACTTTATTTCGGCAATTACTGCCATAAAAGCACAATAGTATAACATTGAGAATGCGACATTATAAAATGACATACTAAAAGTAGGAGAAAGTGAGAAGTAGGAACAAATAATACTTTGTACATTTAAATCCCAGGTCACAAGTAGATACAATAAGAAGAAAATCTCAGTCCTTCAAATTATTAAATCGTAAAATACATTAAGCATAGGCGGATATGTTGATTGTAGGCAATTTTTAGCAGCATATGGGAGGAGTCATCATATGGTACAATTCATTTAAAAATATAAATAAACTAAAAAAACTAATTTAAAAAGTAAGCATCCGTTAATAACATTTAAAATCTAGGAAAACAATGTTTAATTAGGGCAGCACCATTTCAAGTCTCAACCCTAACTTATCACTAAACATCCGCGTTTGCACCACATTGCAAAAAGAAATGTTGTTATAGCAGCAACAAAAACGGGGTGTGTATCATACTTTATTAGCCTGAAAACCTCTAATTTCTAATTCCTACAAAGTTGGAGAACCCATTTAGATCTACCAGCCTTATATGCAGGACAAAAAAAAAGATCGCATGGGTCTCTGTCTCTTCTGTCTCATTACACCCTGGACATAATAGTTTGTTAGCACCCACCCAGTTGTTAGGTAATACATAAAGGAGAAGCGTCCCGTGTCGGAATTGAAGAAACAATTTCTTAGCTACGAGAGGTTGAATGTGGTCCAAGGCCGGCTCCAATTTATAAAGCGATTTAACATCTAACAACCTAGAGGTTAAACTAAATGTCTCAGTCGCCTTGCTGATACACATCAATCGGTGTTCTTTAAGAGCAGAAGTTAGTGACTGTTTAGAGGTAACAAGACATGATTCCTCAGGTGAAGACTACAAGTCACTCCTTCCTATTTGACGGAAAGCATCCCGAATGTAGGATAGCCAAGGGATTTTCCCTGCCCCCAGGATGTGCATGACTGATTTTAATTCCTCTCTATAGTTAACCTGCTCTGGGGTGCTCCATAGTCGTCGCCAGTAGAGTAGGGGACAGCTAACGCTCCTTTGCGCCATTACCTTACCTCGCATTGCCAGGAATCGGGATCCGGGTCATGACAGGAGCCCAGAGACGCCATCCCAGCCGTGAGGGAAACGGCGCGGCGTGTTTGCGTGCTGGTGGGGCAGTTAAGGACCACAAGTCCCAGAAGTCCCTGCGAGATGCAGCGGAAGTGGTGCTGCTGGAGGGCACCTGAGGCCCTCATAACCGGCCCGGCCCTCTCGCAGCGCGGGACAGCTAACGCTCCATTACCTTACCTAGCAGTCCCAGGAATCGGGAGCCCGGTCACGACAGGAGCCCAGAGATGCCATCCCAGACGTGAGGGGAACGGCGCGGTGTGTTTGCATGCTGGTGGGGCAGCTAAGGAACCCAAATCCCAGAAGTCCCTGCGAGGCGCAGAGGAAGTGACGCTGCTGGAGGGCACCTGAGGCCCTCATAACCAGCCCGGTGCTCCCGCAGCGAGGGACAGCTAATGCTCCATTGCGCCATTACTTAATCTCGCATTGCCAGGAATTGGGAGCTCGGTCACGACAGGAGCCCAGAAACGCCATCCCAGCCATGAGGGGAATGGCGCGGCGTGTTTGCGTGCTGGTGGGGCAGCTAAGGACCACAAGTCCCAGAAGTCCCTGCAAGGTGCAGGTGAAGTGACGCTGCTGGAGGGTGCCTGAGGCCCTCATAACTGACCTGGCCCTCCCATAGCGCAGGACAGCTAACGCTCCATTGCGCCATTACCTTACCTCGCATTGCCAGGAATCGGGAGCCCGGTCACGACAGGAGCCCATAGATGCCATCCCAGCCGTGAGGGGAACGGCGTGGCGTGTTTGCGTGATGGTGGGCAGCTAAAGACCAAATGTCCCAGAAGTCCCTGTGAGGCGCAGGGGAAGTGATGCTGCTGGAGGGCGCCTGAGGCCCCCATAACCCGCCCGGCCCTCCCGCAGTGCGGGACAGCTAACGCTCCATTGCGCCATTACCTTAACACGCATTGCCAGGAATCTGGAGCCCGGTCATGACAGGAGCCAGAGACGCCATCCCAGCCGTGAGGGGAACGGCGAGGCGTATTTGCGTGCTGGTGGGGCAGCTAAGGACTACAAGTCCCAGAAGTCCCTGCGAGGCGCAGGGGAAGTGAGGCTGCTGGAGGGCGCCTGAGGCCCTCATAACCGGCCTGGCCCTCCCACAGTGCGAGACGCGCGCGGGCATGCCTGGGCGATGCCCGGGCAAAGCCTGGGCCAAGGGCGGCCCATCGCGCCCATCAAAGCCAGGCGGAGGATAGGCTGGGCCAGCCCCTTGACATTGACATCTTGGCTCCCCCTGTGAAGTGGGTAGTGACTATTAATTGTTCTGGTGGCTTATTCATATTGAACCTTGTGTCCTTTTTTCTGTTGCACAAACTGTCAGTTACTTGAGGTCATGAGTAAAGGCAGTGATAAGGGGGCAGGGGCTCACAGGTAGTGGGAACCTTAGATGCATTCCTAATAAGAGCAGAATCGGTACTGTGCCAGGAGATTGATTTAACCCTAAGGCGCCTTTCACTGGACCATAGTCGTTCTTCTATTGGTGTCTCCGCAACTGGCTCATTGTTGTTGTTAGAGCCAGCTGGATCTGTCGACAATAGAGATGGCCAGGTGGATATACTGCTCCTCCAGGGACCAATTAATGTCTTTATCAGAGCCGTCCGAGGTTGACTCTCATAAAGAGGGGGACAAATCCCCTATCCACTCTTCCCCCCCAAAATATGGACTCGCCAGCAAGGTTTGAATAAAGCTACCAGCGGGGAGCACTTGGTTAGTGTAACCTCAACAAAAAGGAAAGCGGGCAGTATTCCGGCCACCTCACAGCAGGCCAGTAAAGTGTCGAAAAATGGGGGTGGCACACGGGGAAAGAAGGGGTGTGCGCGTGAGGCTGCTAGTTCAAGTGCCCTTAGTTTGTTGGACACTACCACTCAGGTACGGTCTGAGCAGGTGTCCTGTCATTTGGAAAATCGAATTGTATCTAAACTTGAAGAGAAGCTTTTGGAACTATTTAAACCAATTTCCTCTAAACTTTCTGAAATAGATTCCAGGTTGGAGAGAATTGAAAATCATCTACTTCCATTTGTATGTAACTCACTGATTGGAGGTTCTAGTGAATCTATTGCCCCGACTGGGATTATGGGGACCGTGTCTAATCAGACCCCTACTGTGGCCGATGTGGAGGGTATTGTAACCATCAAGGCCCCCGTGGTGAATACAGGTGGCAAGCATGTTCCGATCTCTAAAGAAAGACCAAGAGATGATCCCAGTAGTAATATAAATGAGGTCCATGGGCAGGGTGACCGTGTATGTCAGCACAGAACAGACAGGCTAAATCTTCCCCGAAGGCGACCCCATATACTGTCATCTTGACAAATGTCCCCCCCCTGCAGAGTGGGGTGGATGAACACTGGATGTCTTTGCGAAATAAGGCGGTACACCACGTAAATAATTTGACAGGTTTGGGGAGTCACTTATTTAAAGATTTCAAAATGACACGTAGGATCCCCTGGGTAGGGAACTCTGTCAAAACTAGCAGAGGGGACTGTGTGATTTTAATTTTGCCTCACCGGAGATCGTTAAATTGATCTTGGATAGGGCTGGAATTAGGCATCGTTTAGAGGATGGTATTGGTATTGTACCTTTAGGGTTTTTCTGTAGAGACTCCCTAGCAGTGATAAACGAAAGGTCAGAACGCAGGCAATTACCACAGGCCCGGGGTCCTTGTGACTTGTTTGTACCCATTCAAAATAGATTTGAGGTATTCTCAGATCTGGAAGAGATTGTTTGACTAGCAACCCCAGGAACGTCAAACATCGCTGTTCAGTTGAATGGGGTTCAAATGAAGGAAACATTAGCAGCAATTATCTCTTCCAAAGAGAGGGTGGGTCTTAATGAAATTACTGAGGGTACCAAGATTTTAAATTAGAATATTGCAGGCCTAAAAAACAAACTAGATGATGTGCAGCTGACATCATTGGGCTGCAGGAAACATGGGACACTGAGAACTTGCTATGCTTAGATGGTTATACGACTTACTTTGCCCCATGAATTGCCTCTAGTAAGGGCAGGGCGAAGGGCGGGTTAGTGACTCTGATTTCCGCAAGTATTCCAGGTACCCACACTAAATTGGACACAGGCTCACCACACTGTTTGGTAGTGCAAATTGCTTCTACCCATGTGGGCACTATTCTGATTATTAACTTTTATAATTAATTTGCTAAAGTTACTGCCACAGAACACCTTGCTAGTCTGAGTTATTTTCTTGACACATACAGAGAAGATTACACAGACCCTTACTCGGTTATTGTTTTAGGAGACTTCAATGTGCATGGCTGCCCTGAGAACTGTCATGTTATGGACAGCTTAGGTCCTCCAGATGAAGAGGCCATCCACTTTGAGCATTCCCCGCAGGGAGAATTTCTGGAGGCGCTAATGGCTGAAAATGGATTAACACATCCATGTATATCGAAAGGGGCCGTACCTACTTTTAAAAGAAATGGTACATCATCAATCATTGATTACATTTTCATCAGTTCACTGTTGGGTCCAAGGGTCTGTGGATATACAGTAATCTGGTCTACATTCAGCGACCATAAACCGGTGGTCTTGACCATGGTGGATGTGGTCAAGAAACTTGAAATATGCAATAGGAAGATAGATAAACTAGATATCCGGCCCATAGATCAGGCCCGCAGAATTAGGTTGTGTCGAGTAGTACCTGAGGATATTTATACCAACCTATTAACTAAGGTTGGAGCCGAGATGCGTATCTGCATGAATGAACATGCAGGGGAAAAGGAGGTTTTAAAAGGCCTATATCAAAATCTGGTCACAGGTCGCTGATGATCTTAAACAGCCTGGTAGGGCGCAAGATATAGCCAGGGAGGGGTGGTTCGACCATGACTGTTCATTAGCACATCAGAATATGTTGGTGGCTTTGAAACAAAATCCGGTGGATAAGTCCATCGTGCCAGCCCTAAGGAAAGCTTATAAAGTAGCCCTGGAGAATAGGAGACGAGAAATCAGAGGCGAGGCATGGGATGAGCTAACATCTATTGATGTCCTTAAAAATAGCTCTAAATTTTCGGCAGTGGTCAATAAACCTCTTTTTCAAGATTCTTGCAAAAGTCCATTAGATTGTGGTATCCAGGCACAAGTTTGGTGTTCCCATTTTAAGTCAGTATACGAAGGAGCAGATGCAGGAGGGGTGGGGTACATCTTTACCCATGCATGACTCTTATACCTTATCGGTCACTGAGTTAGAGGTGGCAGAGGCCATCAGCCAGATGACATATAATAAGGCTCCCGGACCAGATGGCGTCCCAGCTGACCTTTTTAAATCGGATGTCAAGACATGGTCAAAGGTTTTGTGTAATGTTTTTAATAAAGGTGTGCAAATCTGGATTGCCTGGTACCTGGTTTGAATCCGTAATAGTACCTATTTTTAAAAAGGGAAATAGAGGGGACTCCAGTTGTTTCCGGCCCATCTGCCTTATTGATTCCGCTGTTAAGGTGCTTGGTCGGGTGGTTTTAAGCAAACTCACAGGGTGGTTGGCAGAAACTAATACCCTCTCGGGTCTGCAATTTGGTTTTAGGAAAGGTCGGGCACAATCAATCAAAGTCTCACCTTACAACTACTAATTGTAGAGTGCACAATCGCCAAAAAGGGCACCCTATACTTAGCTTTTATGGACCTTTCCTCTGCCTTCGACCGTGTGAATAGGTCCAAATTACGGGCGGTGGTCCTTCATTTGGGCGTGGACAAAAATATTGTGTACTTCCTCGCTGACCTGCACAGGGACCTATCTGCCACAGTGAGATACAACCGCAGGGGTAACTGTACAGGCAAGATTTGTATTGTTAATGGTGTTAGGCAGGGGTGCATTTTGCCCACCCTGCTCTTCACCCTGTACATTAATGATTTAGGTTCTGTTTTATCCGAGGCATGCAAGGACATACCGAGGGTAGGCAATCAATCAATACCGGCATTGCTGTATGCGGACGATGCCGCACTTTTAGCACGCACAGCGGGAGGGCTGCAAAGCCTTTTAAACTCGTTTTCTGCTTTTATGAAATCTATAGACCTTAGTGTCAACTTCTCAAAATCACACGTCATGATGGTTGGCACTAAAGTGAAAGGGGTAAAAACCTTGTATTGTGAAGAGAATGTGCTATCTAGGGTATCCACTTTTCCATACCTAGGCGTTATCTTTGATGATAAGGGCACATGGCCTCCCTAAATAATAGCTAAACAAAACGTATTGGCTAGATCCATCATAGCTGTTTTGGGCTTTGCTCGCAAATTGGGAGTTAAACCATTTCAAGCACTATTAAAAGTATATGATGCTAAATGTATTTCCCTTGCAATGTACGGGGCAGACCCCTGGGGGTTTAAGAATGTAAAGGCCATTCAAGTGGAGGAGGATAAGTTCATGAAAACTATTTTATCTGTTCCTCAATCCACATCTGGTTATATTATCCACCAGGAGTGTGGAGTCGGTTTTTTGGAGGATCGAATAGCCATCCCCCCACTTATAAAATGGATCTCTATCTGGCTAAACCCTGAGCTAGAACTGCATAGGGAAATCCTTAGTGATTGTCTAGCACTTGATTTTGGCTGCCATATCCCCTGGCTGAGTTATGTCCATAAGTTATCTGTCAAATTGGGTTGACCAGAACTATTTAACTCGCCTGTTGGTGAAAGGGACATCAAGTGGGTTAAGGACTCCTATAAGTTAGTGGCCTGCTTGGCCAGAGATGATTGAGAGCTGGTTAAACCAACTATAAGGGCTCATCAATTGTTTAAAACATCATGTGCTACTGAGCCATACCTGAATATTGTAAATTATTCTAACCATTGCTTCTTATTAACTAGATTCAGGTTGAACCAATTTCATCTCCTCCTTGCTGGATCTGCTGGAGGTCTTTGCATCCACGAGTTTCTCGAGCGCAATCCCTGTGGGTACTTCCTGTGACCAGGAGGCTGCTTTCTTCTCATCTGCTGCTCTGATCGGTCTGACCTCTTTATAAACAAGAGGCATGTGAACTCGCATAGAAGCACTGCCCGTTTGGCCTTGCCCCACACACACTAGGATATGCAACGTCTTCACGCCCTTTCCTCACTATGATGGACAGCTCACTCGAGGGACCTCGGCGACTTTTGGCGTGGTGGCAAAGTTACAGACACACGTGGTCTCAAATCCACGAGTTCACGCGAATTTGTGGATCGCAGATCTGCAAAATTCGCCCATACGTAGTTCCAACCATTTCCTGGTGATTATACCCCAGCTTCTCTGAATAATCACAGTCACTGCATCTATCTGTAATAGAGCTAGCCTTTACCAAAAAGGGTATGAAGCATTTATACAGCAAAGCCTTTGCCTCAGGTGATTGAAGAAATGTTCCCCAATGGATTCTTCTACCTCCCTCTATTGCAATTAGATTGGAGGGGGGCGGGGTAGTCTCAGCTTGCCCTGCAACCAATTGGCAACAATCCAGGGTAATAACCAGCGGATTGTGATCGCTTTCAGCACGGGGCTGTACCAAGAAATTCACTATCCTGTACCAGATATCCACATTCACCAAAATATAATCAATTGTTGACGCCTGACCATTTCTTTCAAAGGTGTGTGTCACTGGGTTATCCACAAAGAATCAACCATTACATGCCCTCAGCGAGTAATTAAGGGTGACTGAGGTCAGGTGCAGGGTTAGAGGGGTCCAACCCCTCACGGGTAATGATTAAACATTGGAATTCCCCATGTTGAATCCTCATCACTCGTTATAGGGTGGGACAAACCATTTAGGGGTTCAAAATGGCAATTGAAATCCCCACCAATGATAGGGAGGATTTGCTCAGCCAACGTCGAGAGAAAGGCGGACAGACAGTCTAAGGTCTGTGAGGTCTGCCCATACCTAGCAGGGGGAGAATAAACATTGATAATCACCTCCTTGGGGAGATCGTTAAGAGAGAGGATAATACATAGGATATCGGGGGAATGGGTATCTATCGGCTTAGCTGAGCAACCAAGATGTGTGCCGACCCAGATGACCAACACCCCAAAAGGCCTACCCCTGTGCCCCTGAACGGCCACTTTACAGTAAGTGACAAACCCTGCTCTATGCAGAGACTCCAATGCTCAGGTCTCCTGGAATAAACAGATCTTGTGGGTATTGATGAATTCACCCCACTCAGGGATAACCATTTTGGCATTTATCCCGGCTATATTCCAGGACAACATCCTTAGCCCTAGTGGTAAAACTGCCTTAGTTCTCTGCAGACCCATGGTGGGGATCCCTCCCTCAAGGGCTGCAGGCAGAATCTCCTCCTCATAGCCACCAATGGTTTCGACAGAGGCATCAAAATGACTCACTAGTTCCCCTTCGGCATTCTCTATTATTACCAAATTGTGGCTTGTCAACGATAGTTTATCAAGAGCCACAACTCCCTGGGATATTTGAGCTTCTATGGCCTGGGGTGAAAAAATAAGTTTTCCCTGATTAGTAATAATATCAACCGGACTCTCCACCCTACCAGGCAGACTACTATATATAACCCTCTCAATATCATCAATGGTTCCCCTAGAAATGTCTTCACTCACTAGTTCCCTATTCAAGATCGGTATCTCATCATTAATCACAGCTCCCTCATCAATTCGCGGAGGTTGACTGCTACAGGTCAGTCAATCTACTTGGTCTAGAATACTAAATCTATTACTTAGAGGGAGAACAAAAGGTGAGAAGATATCATAATTACAACGTCTATCGTTTGCACTTCCCACCTGTGACATAATTTCCCTACCTTCTCTTCGTTGACACCAACTATCTCAGGAAAGATAGGGAAAATGAGTAGGATAAAAGTAAGTTAAAGAAAGAGACTGTATCCCTGTAGCCACCCACATCTGTTGCCAATCGCATATGTGATCGACCACCCGACTATCTCTAAAATTTATCAAAATACAATCGCCCTCAATGTGTTTCTTTCTTTATCCCACCCAACTTACTCTATGAGCAAATAGAATTTCACTGTATACCTGTGGTGGAAGTGGTCTATTAGTGTTTAACCAGTGGGTACACTTGTTTTTTAGGTCAGAATACAATTCCTCTTTACCTTGATCCAACCCTGGGACAACAGCCAAAACAACAATGTACGGGATTGATTTGGGTGGCAAATCTATGCGTGGCAGGCTAGAGCTCTTTAAATCACGACTTAGGAGGCATCTACAGGAATCATCAACTTTATCTTTACTCGTTGATTCCGACGTTGAACCACCCTCCTGAGTAAGAATCACTAGATTTGTGATCTTGTTAGGTACTCCCTCTCCATGTATTGCTTTGCCAAGATTCCCAATGGTACCAGACTCAACTACCCCCCTAGAAGTGGCTAATGATGAGTTTGAAGGCAATGGGAGGGGTAGACTAATAGGGGCTGGAGGATTAGACATTGGATTAGAAGTTACACCAGATAGCACAGTTTGGCCTCCGTGACAAATTACTGTTCAGATGATTATGTGTAAAACATGATTCAAGATGCAAAAGTTTGTCCTCTATTAAAGAGAATCTTTCAGGAAGTGGTAGAAGGATGAAGTAAATAAGGCTCCCATTTTTGCCAAAAAGACCTCTCCAGTTGAAATGAATGGCCATCCGTTATAGCTGAATTTGACGATCCCGTCAAAAGAATTGGTGAACGAGTGTCTGTCCCAGGCGGGATTGCTGTACGCTCCATCACACCAGTTCTAATAGGTTTTTGAATTTTAGCGTTTTTAGGATTTTTATTCCTCTGGGGGTCCCCGCCCGCTTTCTCTTTGTGGCAGGTTCCAGGAGTTGGACCGTAGCTTGCAAAGCGGAATTACAAAAAGACCTCGTTAAAGGACAAGGAGGTGAGCTACAAACAGGCTCTATAGATGCCAGAGTGACAAGCTCGATGGTAGGCGGAGGTTCCAATAGAGAAGAGTGTTAACAAAGCTCTCGGGGGCCTGCAAAGGCTGGTGGTTTCCTCCTGACACTAGGGTAAGATTACTGCTCATGACAATATGTTGCTCTGGTGTCCTTCCATGCCTTAGTTCCCCCAGGGATGATCTTTTTGATAGCGTAGGGTCCAGCGATAAGCTGCGTTCAGTCAGGGCACTTTCATGGGCCAGTACCGATGTTGCTCTAATTAGGAACTGATCCAATGTCCACACCACTGACCCCCCTGTAACAGAGTTCCTCCCCTTTCCTCCTTTGGTGGCCATCAATGAATTCCAACACTATGACTAATCCAAGGGTCAAAATGCCGGAAAAAGATAATAGCACAGACATACAAATCAACTGAAACTGACGTTGTAGTAGTGGTTGAATTAGAGGGGGGGCCCGGCCCGACCTTTTACGATCTCGAACGGGCTCAAATGGGCCCACCCGGTGCGCGCCCTGTGCGTTCCGCGCAGCAGGTGCCGCGAGACGTTTAATAGCGGCTGGCGGGTGGGGCTGATGGGCCTCAGGTGGAGTAGGCGAGCGGCCCGAAGTCCCTGTTGTGCGGCAAGTCTCCCTCAGTGAAAGTGCCTTCAACAATGCGGCACCAGTGCAGTCGGTGCTGCGAGGCGTTTAGTAGTGGCTGGCGGGAGGGGCTGATGGGCCTCAAATGGAGTAGGCAAGTGGCTCCTGGGACCTGAAGTTTCTGTTGTGCGGCAAGTCTTCCTCAGTGAAAGTGCCTCCAGCAATGCAGCACCCGTGCAGCGGGTGCTGCGAGGCATTTAGTAGCGGCAGTCGGGAGGGGCTGATGGGCCTCGGGTAGAGTAGGCGAGTGGCTCCTGGGACCCGAAGTCCCTGTTGTGCGGCAAGTCTCCCTCAGTGAAAGTGCCTCCAGCATTCCGGCATGGCTTTTTTGCTTAGTCCTTCTTTTTGCACTGTAGATTCCTCAAAGGTGATGAATCTCTCAGTTTGAACCTCTTGGATAGTAGCCAGATTTGGTCATCTGCTACATCTTTGGAGACCACTGGGCCTACTACTTATGATTGGCCCAATTGATTTGGTTTTACCAGGTCGATGGATACGAACCTGTTCTCCTTTCTTCCTGCAATGGGCGGCAGTAACACTGTTCTTGATCTGTGGATTGCTTGCACAGTTACTGGTTTTCTGCAAGAAGGCCCAAATTCCTTCTTATCCGCGATCTTTTCTCTGACTAAGGGCCCGATGTAGGTAATCCCAGGTTACCGATTCTTAAATACCGAATCATACCGATTCGGTATTTAAGAACTGGCAATCGGGATGTAGGTAATTTTACCAATTTAATTACCAAAACGGTATGATTCGGTAAATACCGAACCAGTATTTACCGATTGAGTAATTGCCATTCATTCCTAGCACTGATTACAGTAACGACCATTATGCGTTTACCCTGTGCAGAGCTCTTTCTTTTGCTACTGCAGTTTGAACCGCTGTCAGATTTTTTTCTGTTGAAGTGAATTTTATATCAGCTTGTGTGTACAAGTGTGATTTATAAGCAATTGCTACTTTTTCACCTTTATTAAAGGATGTGAATCCGCATCTTCCTGGGATTATTCTTATTACAAGGTTGCGTACGTTTACGTGTGTCTGTAAATGTGTTGTTGCTAACATGTCCGTCTGGACTGAACACAAAATTTCTGTGTGTTTTTGAGTCCAATAAGCAGTTTTAAAATCAGGTTTGTTTAATTCGCAGAGAGGTTTTACCCTTTCTGCGTAGATTAGAATGTATGTTCTTCCGAAATTCAGGAAACCTAGAATTGACTGTAAGTTTTTCAGCGTTTTTGGAGCAGCGCACACTTTTCTAAAAAGTTGGCTGCCAGGCTTTTGCCTTCACTTGAAAGTTCGTATCCTAAGAATAGGACATTGAGGTGGGCAATTCTCAATTTCTTAAAGTTGAATTTATACCCTTCAGATGTGAAACCAAGTATTATGGTGTTCACTCTGTTCAAGTGCCTGTCCAAGTCATCGTCTATTAGATAGATATAATCGACATAAGATAATGCCTCATCATCATACGTTTGTAGTAACTCTGTTACTCTGGCTGAAAATAACCCGGACTATTCTTGAAACCCTGGGGGAGACGACAGAAGTGACGCTGTGTCCCCATAATTGAGAAAGCGGTCAAGTACCTGCTTTCAGGTGCAACATTTTGACAGAAGAAACCGTTAGAAATATCTAATGTGGTTTTATAATTTTTACGCACAATGTTATTCATTAGTGCTGCACTATGTGCATTTTGTACTGCAAAGGTTTTGCAACAAGAGTTTAAATGTCTGTAGTCCAAAACTAGACGATATGTATTGTCTGGTTTGGAGACAGCAAACAAAGGATTGTTCATTGACGAGGTGTATGTTTCAATCACCCCTTGGTATTCAAGTTGATCTTATATCTCCCTGACCTGTTTTTTAGCTTCTTGCTTTACTGGGTACTGCCTCTGTGCAGTTGGTTAGGTTTTTAACTGGTTTTTATGGCGAGGAGATTCCTTATCCCATCCTACATGATTTTTATATAATGCTGGAGACTGGGCTACAGCCCATTTTCTGGCATAGGTGTATTTAGGGGAATTGGAATATGATTCGAGAAGGCTGGCATAATGATGTCTTCGCCATGTGGGCACTCCCTGACGAATTTTGGTGGCCAGTCTTTTTCAGCTAGAAGAATGTCATTACCCTTAGACAGCTTCTCCAAAAAAGAGTGCTCTTATTTTCCTAGTTATGTCCCCCTCCATCAGGAGAGTTACTTAATATAACTTATGAGGTACACTAACCCTGGTATCAGCAGTTTCAACTTGGATGTACTAATTCATGTCCACTGTCTCCAGATGATCATTCAAGATCTTACGAGCTATGGTGACTTCTGCTGCGCTGTCCAGCATTGTCTGGGCACACTCCCCGTTCTTGAGTTGTGTCCTCAAGATCCACTGCATGTCTGATTTTTAGACCTGCTACTTTCTTTTTGGTGAATTGGGTTTTCTTGTGTTTTGGAACGTGTTGATTGTCTTTGGACTTCGCGCATTCTTTCTTGTGTTCTGACCGTCCTTTTCTTTCAGATTTCTGTTAGGAAGTCTGAAAGGTACAAGAGGAACGTGTATCAGTATCCTGATATCTATCAGGTTTTTTCAAATTATCCCTGTTCCTGAGGTTATACCTCTTTTCAGAGGGCTCCTTCTGAGGAGACCTACCTCGTGATTGAGAACGTTTCTCTTTAGAATTTTGTTTAGTGTTTTCCCACTTCTTTTTAGGAGATGTGAGAGTGTTTTAATAAAGACCTTTTCAGGACTTTCTGTTAGTTGTGGTTTGACTGGTTTCCCACCCAAACTATCTCTACCTAATTCTTCACAGGATTTTTCAATTATTCTGGCCAGTTCATATGGTTGCGCAGTTACATCGATTTCTCTTATGTTTTGGTGGATCACCCCGGATGCTGCCTCACCTTTAATATTAGCTAATATTATAGCTGACACCTGTTTGAAATCTTTCAGTAATTTCATACCCAGATTTAAAGCAGGCTCTGCCCCATATTCATTTTGAATCTGTTTCAGGACGTCTGGTATCACCGTCATAGACGGAACAGCATGTGTTTTTGTGTAGATTGCAGCAAAGACTGTACCCCAAGTGTCACATTCCTCCAGGTGTGGCGCGATCCCCATTGGTAAACAGATTGTTAGAATCCTGTGTTTCTCATGAGGGGTAGTATCGGAAAATACTGACTCGATTTGCGTAATTTTCTTAGCTATACAGAATGGAATTTGCTCCCATTTTGCGGGTAATTTACCAATGACTGATTGTATAGTCTGTGGTGTGATTTTATTTGTGTTCCCCTGGTGAGGGGTTTGCTATGGAATCCTTATAGCAGGTTGGACTGTTAGAGTCCGCATGACATATTGAACCAATTGTCTATGTATTTTGATTAGTTGTTTTAGTGGAACTAATAGTTCTTCACCTGTAATTCCTTCAATGCCAGGATGTGGTGTATAGCTGGCTAAAACCGGCCATATTGCTCCTGGTCCACCTAGTGTACCAAGCCTGGTAATGTGATTTTGATGTTGTAGGGCACCTTTAAACCAGAGCGCATGCTCTTGGTAAATTAGTGGAATTTCAATGTCCTCGAAAGGAGCGTATTCCGTTGGATGATCCTCTACTTTGTAGAAGTGAAACACATGTGATAATGCATTTGCTTCAGGGAAGACTATCCATGAATATAATACCTATGTCTGCCGATACTCATGTGCCTCTATGACAAAAATTACCCTACCACCTCTCGATGATAGGCCATTTGTGATAAGCTTTATAGTGATGGCTTTCCTTAAGTTTTCTGGGATGATTATAGCATCCGGGTTGTCTTGATGGAAACCTGTAATGTCTAAACCCGATCTGTTTGCAGTTGCTGCAGCTCCATCGGTTGTGTTATTGCCATCAAGCGACATTGTTTAATGAAAGTTTGCAGAGCAAGTTTCAAGGAAACAAAGATAAGGTGCACAATATTTTGGAACACTGTATTCTTAAACGTTAAACAAACCAAAAACTAATACATAGGATTTTCGTCCTACTCAGTTATGGCAGATATTTTATTCTTTTACCCACTCCAGACTTCTATTGGAGTATTTTACGGGAAAAAAGGTGTCTCTGTGAAAAGCACAACTGAGTTACTCTAGTATCTAGCGTTAAATTAGTGCCTTACCAAACGTTGGGCGCCATGTAGTGTAGTTCCTATATTCCCATTAGGCTCTGCGCATTGGAATAATATATCCTATAGATTTGACGTAGGACTGAGGTCGACTAAGTCTCTATCGAATATATTAAACTTAACTGTGAGTGCCAGCTAGCTCAGAGGTCACTAGAAACTTTCTCAAATAAACAAGAAGGGATTTGTTTCAGACAACCGCATAAACATGACAACTTTGTTTCCCGAAGAATAAACGTATCTTCGTGGAAACAATGGATAGATATTTTACTCAGTCAATCGTGCATGCTGCGTTTCATCAGAGGCGCAGAGAAAATAGAGAGACGGGCGTTTTCAATAAAAGGATTTATTGAGCAGTCTTCTTTCTCAAGCATGTAAAGTGAACTGCTACAATCGTAATACTGGCTGTAAAGTATAATGTGTACAGCAAGAAGAGTATTATAAAATAATACTGTAAAAGCATGGTATGGTTTCTAAGCCATAAAATGCATACATAAATAACGAAAGTTAAAAGTACTCAACTGGTGCTTCTAAAATACGCCTACCCCAATGTACCTAACCTAAGTCTAGTACGAGGGAAGAAGTAAGTGAGGTATAGCATAGGTTTGGTTTTTCTTTGCCAAGAATCTATCCAAGATTTCTCTTAGGGTCTAATCAGGTCCGTACCTTGATTTTAGAATGAAGGAGGTCTGGTATCTCTGTCTCGGGACTCAATTTCCCAACACCCCACGAGAGGAGCTTTGAAACACTGGAGCTGGATTCTCAGCGAGAGAAAAGACAGCTTCTCAATCAGTGCATCAGCTGGAGGGTCGGCTTCCTTCGGCACTTGCTGTAGGGAGCTGCGTCGGGCAAGTAGATAGTTGAGCTGCTCCGAACCACCGTGTGTTTGCTAGGGAAAGTGTAGGCATATTTATACCTTGAAGGTGCCTAGTTTGACGTAAAGTTGGGCATGATAACGTCAGAAAAGAACCCCAAGGGAATGGTAGTTCTTTGAAAACTCCATGAGTTCTTGGACAAATCAATATTCAAGCATGGGGATGTCCCTGACTGCTTAAGACAATTTTTCCAAGAAATCGTTGTGGCTTTTTGGCACGGGTGGAAGTAACCATGCCTGCATTTGTCCTTGAATTGCTATGTCTAAATTTGGGTATGATTTCTATCCCTATATTAGGGCAATGTGAATTGTACCTATATAAGGGGATGAATCGGGAAAATTTCACTCGGGTCCCAAAATGCCATACAACAATATGCCACAGTGGGTTGTAGGCATGGCCCACAGGGATGTGTGCCATGTCGACTCTTCACTTAGTTCTGCACCAAAACAGGCAGCCTGCAAAGGCAGTGTGTGAGTGGAATGGTACAGGGCCTCTAATGGAGGCACAATAAGTGTTGCAGCCCTTAGAGGTCTTCCCTGGTCACAAGGCCCAGTGTACCTGTGGTACCATTTACTAGGGGCTGACCTGTGGTCAGAAATGCCAATTGGGTTTTGTTTTTATTGCAGTTTTAGGGGAAAAACATAGGCCCTGGGTACCTGATTGGCAGAAGCCCGGGCATTCTCAGTCAAAGCACATTAGCAGTTCAGCAAAAAGTTGGGGCTACCATGCAGAAAGAGGGAACTTTCTCACACGCCACCTGCGTTTTTGGTCCCAGGCTCAATGGCAATCCTGGAATAATTACCAAACCCAGACATTTCTGAAAACTTGACACCTGGGGAGTTCAGGGGGTATGGCTTGGGTGGTTGGTAGGGCAATTTTGCTGGAGAGGTGATCCTACACAGAAATGTAAGGAAACATGTGATTTTTGTAGCTAAATTTAAGGTTTGCAGGGGATTCTGGGTAGGAAAACGGTGGGGGATCCACAGAATCCACACATCACTGGACTCCCCGCTATCTAGTTCTTCAAAATGTCTGGGTTTGTAGGTTTCCCTAGATGGCCACCGAGCTCAGTACCAAAAAGCTCATGTGACCCCCTTGCAAAATCAGGTTGTTTTACAATAGATAATTTTGATGTCTTCCCAATATGTTTTAGGCCCTTCCCCTTTCGCAAATCAGGGTTCCACTAGGGATTGGTACCATTGGAAAGGGCAGATTCTCCCCTTTCAAACGACACTCCTCCCATGTAATTCAGTGCTCAGGGGGCTGAAATAGGCCCATGGGCACCGAAACAAAGAATCTGAAACTAAGGACCTGATTATGGTGGCGAAAGGCCCGCCACCGACAGCCTGTCGGTGTTGGACCCTCCACCATCGCAATGTGAATATCCGCCTGCCATATCATGATGGCGGGGAGAAGCATTGGAGAAGCGCATGGCGGTTGGAAAGACCAACTGCCACGGTTCCGAGAGGCGGTCCTTTTCCGACCGCCTGTCGGAGCAGCAACATTTCCCAGCAATGCTGCGATGCCTGCCAGGCATCGCTGTTGGGATTATTACATACCTTTACGCTGGTCATTTCGTGGTGGTCCTCCTTTCACTAAAAGGAAAGCAGAAACGGATTTGGGGACCCATAGCGGGCCCCCCTTCATCCCTGGGTCTGGGCCCCCTGCATATCCCTGCACCATGTGGCATGACCCACATGTGCCTGCTACGTAGTGTAGGTATATGCAAGTGCCTTTTTTTGCACTGCAGCAAGGGCTGCTAACCACATCCTCGCCAGAATGCAAAGCATAGGTGATGCGACCGCAGGGGTGGTGGTGGCATCATAATTTAGATTGTGGGGAGGCCGCCTCAGAGGCGGCCGGGTCCCAAATCCGAAACAATGGCGGTCAGACTGAAGTCCATCCGCCATCGTAATGAGCCCCTAAGTTTCAGTTTAATATTCAATGTAATGATGTCAGCTTGCCATGCACTTGATCGTCATTACATTATTTTTAAAAAAGTCTTGGGAGGTTGGGGAAACTCTTCCCCACCTCTATAGGCAAACATTTAAAAAAACGGATATCCCTCTGCTGTCTACATCAGAGGCATTTTGTCTGCCTGTGCACATAAGGGAATAGTTCTGTCATGAGCACAGGAGCACTGGTGTTCATGATGGAACCATTCCTTCATGAGCAGCGAAGGGGTTAAACACAGATGGCATGCTAATATTTAGAATGAATGAAACTCTCTCATTAATTATATATAAATGGCTGGAATAACACGTCAATGCACCATACCTTTACAGCTAATCTTAATGCACCAATGTCAGCAACAAACTGTCCTGGAGTCCTCCAAAGCTCTTCAACTTGATATTGAGGGGCAATGACGAATGCTGGAAAGGTTGCCCTCAAGTGGATTCTTAGTCATATGTTTATTGATTGCAAATGGGTTTTCAGATTTTAAGACAAGATAAAGACATGGATATACTTAGTGACAGGCCTTTTAGTAAAATAGGTGCTAACAGAATTATTTAACAACCAAAAATATTGTCACAAGGAAGTATCTTTAAAGTGGCAATAAAATTGTCTTGGAAAAGGCGGGGAATAAATCGATGTAGGATAATAGACTCGTGTTATTGTTTGTAATTGTTCCCCTTGAAATTGTTTAATTTCACAAATAAAGTAGGTGATTCATTTTATATTTTATTTTGCAGAATTTTGTAGATTTATTTTCTGAAAAATATTCAATTTGTATTTGAAACAATGCCATCCAGTGTTACGATTTAACCTTTATACTTGGAATCTATAGACTATATAGAGGAAGAGACAGGTCACAAAAATATGGCACTAACTTTTTAAGACAGAACTGATATGTTGTTTGCAAAATCGGCAGACATAGGGGGGTTGCAGTGCCCTGCCCAATGCCTATTAATTAGGCAAGTCCCAATGACTATTAATTAGGCAAGTAATGCGGCCTGTGCGTAATCAGGCCACCATCCCTGAGATAGTATTCCCAAATAGAAAACTATTTATTTTTTAAATCAGCCCATATTCCTGAAAGCATCAGATAATGATTTAAAAAACATAAGTTTCCCATTTGGGAAGACATTGAAGGATGCAGTCAGTGGTCCCCAGGACCACTACCTGCTGCCATCTAGTGCAACCATTCAGAAAAGGGGTGGTGATGGACAGAGTATCTGAATTAAGCAGAACACTCGTGCCCAGTCAACAGATCAGGGCTTGATCCATCACCGTTTTTTAGCTCACTGCACCATCCCAGCTCAGAACCTGGCTACATGCAAATTAGTCTGTCCCTGGCACAGTGCATCATGGGAACAGGGCAGACCAAACTACCAAGCCAATTCTTTTACTGGAAAGGAAACAAGCTTCTGGGGACCGGTTTCTGGCATTACAGCCGTCTTTGGCCCGGCTTGCTTGAATCCTGATGGTGCAGTGAGCAAGGGACTCATGCCTGAGCATACCCTTCCACGCTTATTGTGGACAAAACGATTCAGAAAAGGGGGTGGTGATGGACAGAGTATCTGAATTAAGCAGAACACTCGTACCCAGTCAACAGATCAGGGCTTGATCCATCACTGTATTTTAGCTCACTGCACCATCCCAGCTCAGAACCTGGCTACATGCAAATTAGTCTGTCCCTGGCCCAGTTCATCATGGGAACAGGGCAGACCAAACTACCAAGCCAATTCTTTTTCTGGAAAGGAAACAAGCTTCCGGGGACCGGTTTCTGGCATTACAGCCGTCTTCGGCCCGGCTTCCATGAATCCTGATGGTGCAGTGAGCAAGGGACTCATGCCTGAGCATACCCTTCCACGCTTATGGTGGACAAAACGATTCAGAAAAGGGGGTGGTGATGGACAGAGTATCTGAATTAAGCAGAACACTCGTACCCAGTCAACAGATCAGGGCTTGATCCATCACCGTTTTCCAGTAAAAGAATTGGCTTAGTAGTTTGGTCTGCCCTGTTCCCATGATGCACTTGGCCAGGGATAGACTAATTTGCATGTAGCCAGGTTCTGAGCTGGGATGGTGCAGTGAGCTAAAAAATGGTGATGGATCAAGCCCTGATCTGTTGACTGGGTACGAGTGTTCTGCTTAATTCAGATACTCTGTCCATCACCACCCCCTTTTCTGAATCGTTTTGTCCACCACAAGCGTGGAAGGGTATACTCAGATGTGAGTCCCTTGCTCACTGCACCATCAGGATTCAAGCAAGCCGGGCCGAAGACGGCTGTAATGCCAGAAACTGGTCCCCGGAAGCTTGTTTCCTTTCTAGTAAAAGAATTGGCTTGGTAGTTTGGTCTGCCCTGTTCCCATGATGCACTGAGCCAGGGATAGACTAATTTGCATGTAGCCAGGTTCTGAGCCTGGATGGTGCAGTGAGCTAAAAAACGGTGATGGATCAAGCCCTGATCTGTTGACTGGGTACGAGTGTTCTGCTTAATTCAGATACTCTGTCCATCAGCACCCCTTTTTCTGAATCATCTAGTGCAACCAACATGATTCTCAAATGGGAATCTGTCCCAAGGGATCCCTTGGTAAACCTTCCCAAATGGATCCTTTCCCCATTGTGGATCAGTTGCCAAGTCCTTTGTTGTGTCACTAAGTGGCCAATGGCTTGCAACCGCAATTGCAGTCACAAACCATTGATATATACTCTTCCAAATTGTAATTAGGAAGGGGTGCACCTCTTTTGCCCCTTCCTAATTGAGACTTGTTAGATTTGTCAGCCTTAGGGTGGTAATCCCCCAAAGGTGTTGCCTCCCCCCACTTGTTTTGCTGACTGTGTTTTTGTTAGCCTTCGGACTCTCCACATCCTCCCACTGTTAATTAGTGCTAAAGTGCTTGTGCTCACTCCCTAAAACATGGGAAATTGGCTTACACCTGGCTGGCATATTTAATTTACTTATAAGTCCCTAGTACAGTGGTATACCATATACCCAGGGCCAGTAAATTAAATGCAAGTAGTGGGCCTCTAGCACTTATTGTGCCACTGTCTTAAGTAGCCTCTTAAAACAAATGTAATTCCTGCCATTAAAGTCTATGTGCATTTTTAAACTGCCAATTCAATCTGGCAAAATAAACCCCTTGCTAGGCCCAAAGATCCCTTTTGGTACATATATATATAGGTCTCACATAGGGTAGGACCTAAAGAGCTGATAGGGCACAGTGCATTGTAATCAAAAGGTCTGCATGTACTTTTAAGTTTTTAAATGTCCTGGTAGGAAAAAAAATCACAAAATAGTTTTTCACTATGGTGAGGCCTACCTCTCCCATAGGATAACATTGGGTTAGACTATTACATTTATTAAGTGATAACTATTGTTTGGAAACAGGTAGACATATCATGTTCGGTGGCCATGAAATTGTAATTTAAAAACCTCCTTATTGGAAAAGTCAGAGTTTAAGTCACTATTCTAAAAAGTCCACTTTCAGAAAGTTAGCATTTTCTTATCTTAACTATTTGGTGTTTGCATCCTTTCCTGTTTCACGTGACTAGGAATAGTTGGCAGAAGGTCTTTTTGTAGTCCTTCCAGACAGCCACACAACAGGCGAGCTGTGTGTTTGTAGGATTTAAATAGACTTGTGTTACTCCAGATTCGCTAAGATACGCCGGGTCATGCAAGGTGGACTTGCTTGGCTTGGAAAATCTAATTCTCGGTTTTGCTTCACCCCATGTGCCCTGGCATCAGACAAGGGACAAGCAAACCCTTGATAAATGTGTCTGAACTTAAAAATCTTCACCTTAACGTATTCCCGCTGCTCCCCAAAGACGACTCCTCCTTGGACAATGGTGGCTGCCTTGCCCCACTGAACTTTACCTCCTCAGACATTTTTTTTTACTAAATTTATTTAAAATCTGCAGTGAAGTATAGACCGGGCCCAGTCTACTATATCTATCCAAACAACTCTCCATCACAGTCGACCATAACTTTTGACTTTGACCCGGTGTCCGAGAAGAGATGTTCGCAGTTTGTGCTTTAATATTTCAGTTGCTACTTTTCACTTTAAACTTAAAAAATTCATAACTCTGGTCCTACTGATTAGATTTGTGTTGTTTTGGTGTCAAATGATTTGGTAAATATCACTGCATCTTCCTAAACCAGTGCAAGAATTGTCTTCTGTTTTGTTTACACTTTATCATTGTTTAAGTACTGCGGTCACTAGCAGTCAATCGATATGTGACAACTTCGCAAAGTTCTTTTGAAATAAAATAGAATGTATTTATCACAAATTCAAAAGCCAAAGGACATCTCGGAAGAGGCTCACCCACAATTAGAGAACGGAAGATTACAGACTACTCAGCTTTATCAGACAACTCTTTCTGAATTTGCTTCTCTCTCGTCCAAAGTAGTCCTCGGTCTAATTCAAGCAGCCAAGTCAGGATCCCCACTAGACCCTTGCCTCTTAGCAGTGGTTACAATGGATCCTAACAATTTTCGTCCCATCTCACGGCTCCCACTGCCCTCTAAGTGAGTTGAAAAGATCATGTACACCTAACTATCAAACTTAATTTAGGATCATCAGCTGCTAGACGTTATGCAAACAAAGCTTTAGAAGTGGCCACAGTACTGAATCTGCTCGGGTCAAATCCTCAGAAGAAATCAGAGAGGCACTAGATGCTGGAGATAATGCTGCTTCAGTACTGTTAGATCTCTCCGAAGTATTTGATAGGTCCATCATGATCGTTTGATGGACCGCTTAGCCACCATAAGTGTGCAGGAGACAGTACTAACTCTGTAGCATTCCTTCCTCTCAGAAAGAAAAAAATCAGTGGCCCTTTAATCATTTGTTTCAGAGCCTTTCTCACTCCCATGCGAAGTCCCATAAGGGTCCTTGCTAAGCCACACTCTGTTTAATGTATGTGTGTAATCACAGCATCACAGGATCTTTCAGCATCTCACTTACCTCGTATGCCGACAACACACACATTTTGTGTCATTAATCAACAAGGACACCAACACAGGTATTAAATTTCATGATTGCATGAGGGCCATTAGCAATTGGATGAGCAATAACTGATTAGGCTCTCTGCCTAATCCGGTGAGGAAAGGCAAAAACCTGGGTGTTTAAATGGAAAACAAACTCACCTTTGGTGACCAGGTTAACTCAGTTACTGCCTCCACCTTTGTCTTTCTAAGGACGCCCAGTCCTCTTGTCTGTCGTTCCTGTTCATGCCTCTGAGATAGCGCCTGGACACCTTGGAGTAATCGAGTACTCTACGTGCCGCCAACGCCCGTGACACCACGTGCAAGGGGAGACTTCAAGCCCCACAAAACAATTGTGCCAGGAGGCACTGATGCTGCACTTTTCATGCCAGGAGGTGCTTAAAAGCACTAGCAGCTCCTGCAGCAGGAGAAACACCAACGCCAATGTCCATGACACCCCCTCAAGGGGGGACTTCAAGCCCCACAAATCCATAGCACCAGGAGGCACTCACGCTGCACTTTGCACACCCGCAGGTGCTTAAAAGCACTCGTGGCTCCCTCTTTTATTTTCCTTTCATTTTTTCCTGGACTCGGATTGCCTGGAACAGTGACCCCTTTTAAAGAAGAACTCTGCCAAGTAAGTGTATTGGACACCTGTACTGACTAAAGCCTTATTTAGCGTGTCTCTGCCAGCACCGCTGATGGTGAAAAGGAAGCTAATGGGGAAGAGGGAGAGTACCTCTAGATCCCTCCAGAATTCCACCCTTGAATGTTTTCTACCACGGGCTGCAAAAGTTATTGACAAAGGAATATTAGTAGGACAACGTTGGGTATCTATGGAGTCGGGCTCAATTGAAGGTATGAACCTGGACATTTCGCCAAATGGCCAAACAAAGAACATGGAACTAGAGAGCCTTATCGTTGATCAACTTGCATTGGAACCCACCCCCCCTGTGAAGTCCACGCCCCAACTTTCAGCACCTCCAGTACCTCCGATGTTTGACCCCCCCAGCCAAAAGGAAGAGCAAGCAAAAATACTTGAAGCTTTTTATGGCTATTTTCACGTAAGTCTTTCAGAATGGATATCTCCATTTCTCATTATTATTTTTTTTGTTGCTTTTCGTGTCATTCCTTTTATTAGAATGTATTCTATTTTTCTCATTTATACTGGGATTTTTTATTGTTTTGTTTGTTTACTTTATTCTCACTGCATAAATGAAAACTATTTTACACTTTTCCCTAAGTTTGCCTGTATGTTTTGTGCCAAAGTTACCGAGGGTTGAGTTCAGGTTGATATAGTGACTATTGGCCTCACCTTGATGAGTTAGTATTAACATTTCTTGAGGTGGGTGACCACCACCCCACATAATTGTCCATATTCTTATAAATATGTACATATTTATTTAAGATCCCTGTTTCCTTAGAAGAATGCCCATAAGAACAAATGAATGCATGCTTATCTTCCTAATTTGTTTAGCTTACCTTCATAAAGTAGACTTCGTGAAAAGATACTTTTATCAAAACATAACTACTGAAAGATAGTCACTTCAATAAAACCTCTATTCCGAGTATGTTGGAAAAGGTGAGATTTTCCTGCTTCATACAAACACCTTTATATTATCATGAGATAGTTAATGGGTGTGGTATATATCACCTATTCCAAGTTTTTCACCTGGAAATGAGGCATAACTTGCTACCTTTGAAGTACCAAATTTCACATCTTTGCCTTTCTTGTTGCCTGTTTACCTTAATAAATTTTGTATTTGATGTGCTGAAATCTGTCAGGTGAAAATAGCAGGGATGAAATAATTATGACACAACTCAAGATTACGATCTCTGTGCAAACATCTGTTTGATTATAGATCTGAATTCAATTTGCAGCTTGTAATCAGGGCCTAAGAGTGATCTCTAATTAAATAAACATTTTCATACTATATTAGGTAGAGTAGAATGAAAAGGGGGGGCCCTCGGCCCCCCGGCCCGCATGGCGGTGCGGCGATCCCCTCTCCCCTTGTCTCCCGGTGGTGGGGGGCGTTATCTCCCGGCATCCAATGACTACGCGGGAGGTATGCGCCACACCACTGGTTGGCTGGCGCCTGACCCGGAAGGCGTGTGCGGACTTCCGGGTCGGGGGGGGAGAGGGTGGCCCGCCCTCTCCCCGCGTCTCTGGGAATAAAGGAGGGGGGAGCGCTCAGGTGGCCCTTCTTGTCGCCTGACGCTCCCCCACACTGGTTGTGCCCCACGCTCGGGGCCTCCTAATTTTTCTTCTTATCTTGCAGGTTGAGGATTGCCGTTGGAGTGTGTGTGAGCGCGACTTTAGAAGCAGACAGTCGGAGCGTGGATCGTACGTGCCGGAGCGTTCATCGGAGTACCGGTTGTAGTGGATGTTTGGAGTACGGGACGTAGAACACGCAGGACGTCGACAGTAAGAGGGGAGCGGGGGCTCGCATTTTATTGCTTTGTGTGGCTGCCGGGTGGGTCTACTTTAGAGTCTGGCCACCCCTACAATTGGAATAGCCGGTGTGTTGTGGTCGCAGTTGCGTGGTGCCCATAGCCCCCTGCGTATACTCCGTCTGGTAAAGGTATAAGGTGCACGGACAGGGCACAGCACAATGCCGGGAGCTAAGGGTGCTAAGGGGTCTAAAATGGAGATGATGATGCAAGCCATGATGCGAAGAATGAATGCCATTGATGCCATTGATAAGAGATTAGGCAAGGTTGATAGCCTGGAGGCTCGTGTGATGGGGAGGATTGATATTGCAGGCCCACGAGGTAGGCCCAAACGGCAGACTACTGCACCGTTGCCGGTGGGGGATCCTGACTCCTCACCTAAAAGGAACAAGACCAAGAGGGCTAGGCGCAGCGCACCCGTTCCTGCCCCTACGGCTGTTCCCACTACCCCCGAGCCAGTAGTCCTGGCTCCCATGGCACCGGCTCCTGCCTTACCAGCAGGGGCCCCGCCTGCCCCTGTTTGGCCATTGCCTTCCGTGCCAGCACCCATTGGGCTACCCCCGGCAGCCGATAGTCCCGGATTCTGAAGCTCAGATCCCGCCCGAGCTGACCGCTCAGATAGCGGCTATACTACCACTGAGGCGGTCAGGAGGGTGGAAAAGATTAGGGCGGCAACAGTAGTGAGTGGGGCTGCGGGCTCCTCTTCTCCTTCTTCTGCAGGTGCGAATGCCGCCCAACCGAATGGAAGCGACAGCGGACCGGCTCCTGCGTCTGGTAATGGTAAGGAGGTGGCTTTGCCGCTCATGGGGGACAGTTCGATCCCGTCTAGGAGCGAAGATTTAGGGCAACATGTTTCTCGGGCGGTGAAAGAAATGATTTGAGATGGAAAGTATATTTACATTTTCTCTCTGTTACTAGACAATAGGAAAATGGAGAATGCCAAAGTACTTAAAGAATGGATGCACCCTAGCGAATGGAGAGTACAGTGTGCTAAGTTTAGGGTGGAGGAAACTCTGGTAAATTGGATCAGGGCCTTCTCCATCCTTACGGCTATCACTGTTGAACGCCGTCCTAACGTACAGGCAGCAATGGCTTGCTACCAGAGCAGGATTGTAGGGTGGAGCGAGCAGTACCCTGGGGAGGCATGGAAGGAATATGACGTAAATTTCAGGAAATCTAAAGAATTTGACTTGTCGCTAACATGGGACAAGGTTGACTCGCTGTCATGGCACAAAAAGTTCTCGGGGAATACGACTCCGGCCCAGCCTATGAATGTAGCAAATGTGTTCTCCGCTAAACCCTAGCAGCCCTTTCGGGCAGCACAGGGAAATAGTTCACGGGGAGGAATCGGGGGGGGCGGGGAAAGGAAAGGCATGTGCTGGGACTTTAATAAACGCTCATGTGCGAGGCCGGCCGGCACATGTAAATTCAGACATGCCTGCACCACAAACAGGTCATGCATTATTTGGACAACTTCCTCTTTTTGGGGGCGGCGGGGACTTGGGAGTGTGCTTGGGCATTGCAGGAGTTTTGCGTGCTCATGCGGGCTTTCGGGGTTCCGCTTGCGCCTGGGAAGATGGTTGGCCCGTCCACCTGTTTGGAATTCCTGGGTATCGAAATTGACTCATTGGAAGGGTGCTTCAGGTTACCCAAAGAGAAGGTGATTACGTTTAAGGCGGCTCTGTGGCAGTGCCTACTCAAAAGGAAGGTTACCTTACAACAGCTACAGGAGACGGTGAGTCAACTGAACTTTGCATTGCGGGTCATCCCGATGGCACGCCCCTTCTCTCGGTCGATTGCCCAAGCCATGAGGGGATTGCGGGAGAAACATCACTGCACTAGGTTGTCATCCGAGGTTCGCCAGGACATGCGGATATGGATCGCATTCCTGGAGGAATTTAATGGCAGGATAGTGTGGCCCAGACCCCTCACGTCATCAGCAGAGTTGGGTTTATGGACGGACGCTGCTGGTAGCGTGGGCTTTGGTGCCATCCTGGGGACCAAGTGGGTCGCCCAGAGATGGCCTGAGGAGTGAGAGTGTGGGGTTTGACCACCAACATTGGATTCCTGGAACTATTCCCGATATGGGTGGCATTGATGGTTTGGCCCGAGCACCTGAGCAATCAGTCAGTGGTGTTCTGGTCAGATAACATGAGTGTGGTGAAATGCATTAACCAACAAGCGGCACGGTGTCCATTCATACTGCGGTTGGTAAAAGAGATTGTGCTACAATGTCTAAGATGGAATGTGATTTTCAGAGCCAAGCATGTGCCAGGCGTTCTGAATAATGCAGCTGACGCCCTTTCTCGCTTCAAAATGCAGGTATTCAGGGAGCAGCTTCCAGCAGCAGACCCCTCGCCAGCGCCTTTTCCGGTTGCTCTCTGGCGGATTGGTGCCCCAGACTACCGCACCTCGTGGCATCTAGCTTAGCCACCAGGACCAAGACAGCATACAAAGGGGCGTTCTTGTCTTACTGTACTTTCTTAGGGCACAGCTGGGAGGTTAGCTGGGCGCAGGAGGACAGTTTTGCTGCATACTTAGAGTCGATGCACAGCGAAGGGCGCTCGGTGGCAGCTGCGAATAGGCACAGGGCAGCAGTTTCCTTCTTCGCTCAAGCTAAGGGCATGAGGAACCCTACAAACACTTTTGTAGTGCGCAAGGCGTTGAGGGGCTGGTGTTGCATACAGGGTCACTCGGCGGATGCGAGAAAGCCAATTGGGCTCGTAAGACTCACAGCCTTATTGTTGGCACTTCAGGGCGTCTGTAGCTCAGCATGGGAGGTGCGGCTTTTCAAAGCGGCATGCGCACTAGCGTTTTATGGAGCTTTGAGGATAGGCGAGCTGGTAGCAGCGTCAAAAGGTGACAAGCATGGCGGCCTTCAGGTGGCCTGCGTGGTGATCAAGGAAGATTCAATGTGGGTAACAATTCCAAGATTAAAAAAACGATCAGGAGGGTCGGGGAGATACCATAGTGCTACACCGGGCTCGGACCAACCCTTGTTGCCCGGTCTCTCATGTGGAGGCTTTTAGGAGGCAGCGGGAGGGTTCGCTCGGGGGGGCACTATTGTGTCACACGGATGGTACACCACTGACCAGGTATCAATTTAGGAGAGCAAAAAAACGGGGGGTTCCTTTCCGTGGTTCTTAGATATGAGTATAATGTACTTTGTAGAGTAAGACACAAAACAACACAATATAGTGCCGGATGTAACCCACTTTTTCTTTAACTTCATAAAAACAAACGGCTAGTAATTAGTTAAACGTGGCTTTTGTCTTTTTAACATAAAGCTATTTCGCTATATGCGCGGGGTCCGTTTTCATTTGTATGCACAACCATATGCGAAGGGGCTGTAAAAACTACCAAAATGGCGGCCCACAGTGCGCAAGTTCGAATAATCACGGCTCAGGTGTTGAGAATTATTCAATAATGCAACACCCTCCTAACATATAAAAAGACCTGCACTGCTCTGACCCTTGATCTGATGCTGGAGATCGGGTGACCAGGCAGGCGGCACGCTGCTCCGACCGCGGAGGTAAGACTTATGGGGCTAATGGGCTGGCGCACGTCTAAAACACCGAACAGACGCCTGTCTATAAAGCGACATTTAGATCATTCCGGTAATGCCTAACATGGGTCCCTATAACGCGGCACTTAGACCATTCCTACAGTGCTTTAAATGGGTGCATTTAATAACTTGAGTCCCAATTTAACATGCCTTTTTATATGGCAGTTTTATTGATTTATCTCTGAACTGACTATCACTAAGAGCCATGGTTTGCTTCTAATTAAGAATCCATATATAGGGATCTCCCTCATTGCGAATTTCCAGTAGTTAAAAATTGTTCAAACAAACAGAGTGATGTTTAATACCTGTACACTATATCTACTGTTTATTTAGAGAAAAGAACTGTCTTCAATTGAAATAAGAAGCATTCCGTTCAAACTACGCTAAAGTGAAACTGAGGAGTGGAAAGACGCCCTAAAACCTACCGAGCTGGCGATAATCTCAGTCTCCTGACTTATATGCAGTACGATTTACAACGCCACGATCATTAATACAAAGTAAGCATGAGATTTCATTGTCCTGCAAGTAGCTTAATAGTAGTCGGTTGTTCATAAAGAAAATATACATAGAACGTATACCGAATATCACTCTTTATACACAGGTCGATCAAGGAAACATAAAGACCCATAATAGTGGATAAGGTTACTCTATCCCCAGGATTAAGACTTGTACCGCTAATTGAAAACTGTGAAAGATGTAAGGAATTTGTTACTTGTAATATAGACACCATTAGAATTCCAAAAACTTTTCTGTAATGTAATCTAAATTCCTCACTGAATGTATACTAATCTACTGTCCATATACTTTTTAGATTCAAGAATTTTAATGTAGTCCTGAGGAAGGTGTGCCATCGATCTAAAACACCGAAACGCGTCGACAATTTTGGCTACTTTTAACTTTTTTATATGTAATTGTGATGAATTACATTGCAATGTGAATAACTATGATCTATGTAATCTTTTATGTGTATAATTTTTGCTTATACAATGCTATTTGACCAAGTTTGTTTCTTTTAATAAATATGATTTTAATGATTATTATGTTTTTTTGATATAATTTATGGGACGACTAGTATACAGTTGAGGACAGAAAAGTCTTGGTGTCTTACTCTACAAAGTACATTATACTCATATCTAAGAACCACGGAAAGGAACCCCCCTTTTTTTTGCTATAATATTTCCCAGTCCTTTCTGGGTTTGTTCAGGGAAAACTCTCTTTTTGTCTAACTAATCAATTTAGGAGAGTCCTGGAGCTGGCGGTCGCAAAAGCAGGCCTGGATCCCACGGAATTTGGTACCCATTCTTTCCGAATTGGGGCAGCAACTGAGGCAGTTGTACGGGGACTCCCAGTAGAAAGGGTTAAAAGGATTGGGAGATGGTCATCCGAATGTTACAAACGATATGTACGTGTTGACATGTTATAACATAGCAGGATGACTCACGCTTGGTTTTTTCTGGTTTTGCAGTTTCTCAAACCTGTCACGCGGGGGAGGAACTCGCCGAATGTCGGCAAGAAACGACAGCATCGCATCACAAGCAACGAGAGGATCAACGGACATTGGTGACTTGGATTGTGGGCCACTCTTATGTGCGGCGCGCTAAAAACATGGGGGCATATTACCAAGCAATAGCGATAATTATCGCTTGGTTAGAGACATAAATTTACCGCAGAGCTGCGGCGATTTTTAGCGCAAATAAACCTTGATATTACCAAGGTTTATCGCAAATGCGATAAAAATCGGCCGCAATGCATGAATATCGCTGAAAAGTCAGCGATATTCATGCATTACCGAGCTAATGCTCTTAGCCATGTTATCCACCTCCCATTGGATAACATGGCTAAGAACTGCTCAGGGCAGGTGTTAGCTTTTGGAGATATTCGCGCTCAGCGCAAATATCTCCAAAAGTTGGTAATAGGAGATAGCGATGTTAGCGACTGTTTCCAGTCGCTAACATCTTGGAACGCCCACTTTGCATGTCATTAGTGATAAATATCACTGACATGCAAAGTGGGGCCCAAGATGGTCGCTATCTCCTACTAGCTGTCGCTAACTGTTGTTATGACAGCTAGGTAATAGGGAGATAATTTTATCTCCCCTTTCTTGGCTTTTAAAGCCAAAAAAGCAGAAATAAACACCCTTGATAATATGCCCCATGTTTCTTTCAGGTGCAAGAAAGAGAAGGGCTGCGGAAAAGGGGTTTACTCTTTTCTTCTTTGGCAGGGGAGGCTTAGGCATCAGACAGTTTAAAGACTACTTTCTGGAACTATTAGCTCAACAACCCGCCCCCCTGTCTGTGGTGATACTTCACCTGGGGGAGAATGATTTGGCCAGATTAGGGAGGCGCATCCTAATAGAAGAAATCATCTCCACTGCGGGCTGGGTGTTCTGGACATGTGCGGGTTGTACAGTAGTTTGGTCGCAACTTATTCCTCGGTGGCAGTGGCGAGGGGGGACTCGGTCAAGGCGTTGAATCACTCGGTAAAGAGGATCAACACACAGTTGGACAAGTTATTTGAGCCCCCCGGTTGCAGACGATTCCCCACAGGTGTATTTGGGGGGAGCATTTCTACCTGCGGGATGGGGTCCACTTGACGGAGGCTGGGAATGTCCTGTGGTCAGATAACATATTCCCATGGTTAGAGGGATTTGCGGGGTGAATATGACCTTTCTTAGGAGTAGGAGGGGGGGGAGGCCAGATCGTCGGGTAACAATGCTGGCCTGTGGCGGTAAAGTCATGACCGGTGAGCAGCTATTTTAAGGTCTGAGGGGGCCGCATCATCCTTTGGAGGTGTCCGCCCAGGGGGAGGAGGGGTCACTGGCCCCTCCTAGAACTTCAGGGGCAGGTATAACTGGTGACGCGAGTTGGGGCCCTCCTTCAGTGGTTAAATGAAGTTCAGGGGGTGGACCGAGTAATTAACGGGCTCGGCTGCATGGGTGGACCGAGTAATTAATGGGCTCGGCTGCATGGGTGGACCGAGTAATTAACGGGCTCGGCTGCAAGGGTGGACCGGGTAATTAATGGGCTGGGCTGCAAGGGTGGACCGGGTAATTAACGGGCTCGGGTGCTGCGCATGCGCACCTGCGGTAAGGGCGCGGCTTGTAAGACCTGACACCGGTTAGCGACCTTGCCATATGACCATAAATGTTAGTATGCAAAATTTTCTGTGAGGATGTTATATTCGGTTAGGAAACAAGCTGTATTAGAATCTTGTTAAGGTTAGCCGATCATACTTGTCGATATGAATGTATCTGAAAATTTTGCATAAAAAATTGTATATTTTGTTTAACAATTTTAATATTTTGTATCTTAATAAATACGGCCGGGGGATCTTGCGATCCCCCGCCTTCCAAAGACAAATCCTGTCCGTGTTTAAATGTTCTGGGTTGATGTGGGTTCGCAGGGAGGGGGGCGGTAGCCGCCACTGACCATGTTAAATTCTTATTTTCCGTACCTTTAAGTAAATAAGAAAAGTATGTAATCTGAAGAGATAATATGCCAATCCAGAAGTTAATCATTATGCCAATAATAAAACAAAATTCTGCAATGCTATACTGTCTCAATTCAGACTGAGATGAATGTTTCCCTTCACCGGAGCAAGTGTTAGCAGAATGTGATGTGTTGTGAATGTTCAACAAATTATTTCTTTTTAAATGTAAATTTGTCAAAATAACTTTAACCAAATCAAGCCAGGAGGCAACATTTTACAAAAGCCTTCATTCACATTAGAAATAGGTTTCTACTTAATTCAAAACTTGGTGAGGGTCCTTCGAGTATATCTGACTGCCTCATAACCTTGTTCATCTTTCAGGTATATTCCATATTAATGGGCACATTAAATGTGCTATTTACGGTGCATGCAAATTTACGAAAATATTCTTGTAAAAATATAATGGAACACCAATGTTATTAGAAGAATATCATGCTGACAAGATAACCATAGGACATTACTTTGAGGGCATGAATATATTTTTTTACCTTGTTAAATATATTGAAGTAGTTATATTTTCATATGATATTGTTCTATACAATATTTGTTTTTCATTTTTTGTAATGTTTTATTAGGTTTAATGTAATAAGTTATTACTATTGTACTGGTATTTTTGTGAATATTTTTCAGTAGCATTCGGGTTTGGTAATAAAAGAAATATACTTTATTGAAAGTTATTTAATTTAATTACAGTTGGATTGAGTTTGTAGGAAAGTGTTTTTAAATATAGATTGTTTCATATTTTATACATTGATAATTAACTGACTAATTTAGAATTTAGTAAGTCAACAATTATGTATTTTCATTCATGAATTTCTGTATGTACATTTTCTATGCATTTTTTCAATGAATTACATTTGTTTTGTAATATTATTTTTAATGTCAGTCAAAACCACTTTATTCGGTTAATAATAACGCTAAAAGTACAACACACACAACATATAACACCACACAATATTAACATCTAAAATAGAAGTCATCAATAAATATGGGCGACCTAAAAAACGTTTCAAAGTCAGATTTCATAAACACATTAAAAACCTGAGTTACCATTAATACATATATAGTAACAAGCAGCTAAGATAAGAAGTAAAAAACAGCTCGAGACAAAGTGCCAGCATTAAAACGCAGATCATTTGGTTATACAGGTACAATCAGAACACTTGTCAGGAGATACCGTTTTCTCCTAAGTCTAACAGCAGCGAATAAGATGCTCGCAATGGTAAAAATCTCCCAAGGATCATTTAACATCTGAAGATAAAGTAAAGCAGGTCTAACCTATATAAAACCTTTTCCCCTTAAGATTGGAAGTAAAAACCTGCTATGAATAACAGTATAATGATCACAAAAAATTATAAAGTGCATATTGTCCCGGGTTCAAAAGTGGTCACATGTGCAAGGGCCTAAGTTGCTCACCCTGCTCCAAACTTGCCGGTCGGCTAGTAAAAAGTGAATCAAATTAATACAAAATCTAGTTAAAAGCAAGCAATGTAAGGGCTTAGTGACAAATGTCATATTAGGTTCAATCTTGGGAGAGGATTTTAGCAGAAGATAAGCTTTTACCGAGGGTTTCGTTAGCTCATTTGCCTCTTTCTACAGACAATAGATTCAAGAAATGTGTCTTTACCCACACCAGATCCTCTTTTCTTATTTTTTTCTGGAAAATTAAAGAGATCTATTTGCCCTAGTTCATATAAAATTAACTTAGCATGTTGTAACCATGGGATACAGCTAACTCTCTCCATGGAGGCACAATCCCTTATAACCTCATGATTTAGAGTAGTTCTGGATTAATTCAGATTTTAAGCTAACATACCCCCGGCACTAACCTTATCCAATCTGATAAATAGCTTAGACCTGAACTATTGATGTATTACAAAAGCAGAAGTAGATTGGGAAACTGACAAAAGAGAGCATAAAAACTTATTTTCAACTGTCTGTGGCGCCTCCACTGATTTATAATCCCAAGTAGCAGATACATACTTGCCAATGGCTATGCATTTTGACCTGTAAATATTTAGCATAGCTGCGGTTGGCCTGGCCCCAAGTCCCAGAGCAAAACCATGGACGGCAGCCATAGACCTAGCCATCGCAGTTTTTTGCTTTCTGTTGGGGGACCCATGAGACCCTCTCGTCAAATAGTACCCCTAAATACATGAAAGAGGTCACCCTGGACAGCTCTTCACCTTCACAATAAAATGTTTTTGACTTTCTTGGTCTCTGACCCACGGTCATTGTATGCGATGTAGCTATGTTGACTATTAAGTTCAATGATTGCATAAAGACCCCAAAGGGATCCAGAAGCCTCTGAAACCCCACAGCTGTATGTGTCAATAAGACAGTGACATCTGCGTATAGGAGGGCAGGGATAATGTTGTCCCCAACTTGCGGAAAATCTAAGCTGGCGGATTCTGGCGGTGTATGCTCCAAATGGGGATTGGAGGAATTTGACGGCCCTAAAAAGTCTTCAACTTGACAATTCATATCACACAAATTGGTATTAAAATCAATCTATAATCCTCTAAATGATGTTCATTTAAAAGATTACTCTCACATGAGTGATAAAATTTGAAAATCAACATTTTGGATGTGTTGGTAGAAGTTATTTCTATATCCATACAATTACAGGATCCAACCTCCACCCTACAATGAGTTCCAGACAATTTGAACAAGATTTACATTAAAAGACCCCCTTTTGCTATGCCTGCTGAAGATGACCGTGCAGGCACTCAGTAGGATTTACACCCATCCACCCAAAAAATATTCTCCAGGTCCCAGGTCTCCTGTAAACTCACTATGTCATATTCTTTTACAAAATCTAGTCACCTCGAGTCATTTTCTTTACTTCTCAGACCTGCTATATTCCAACTAATAATCATGCAGTTGGAGATTTCACTCTCACTAGTCCTCTGACCCCTAGTGGTGTCACTTATGATACTCGGATATCGGAGAGAAGGCTCCAGTCAATCATTTTCATCTAGGAGAGTTAACGGCCGATATCTATTTTGGCAAGCTAAACTGTGGCAAAGTTGCCAGTTTAAGTAAGGTCGCTGGCCTGCGGGGGATCATTTGAGTTAGCATCTCCTCCCTGGAACTTGGTACGGGTAAAGAACACCCCCTCCTGTGTACTGAGGACCAAACCCCTCCTGACTCCTACCAGATGGCTGTACCCCCTCAAGTGGTGGATAAAAGAATACTAAGAGTAGGGTGCTCATGCCCCCTGGGCCTTCCTTAGGGCCTTCTTGGTATAACTGCCCTTCTATGTCTGCATGATCGAAGTTGACAACAATACAATGTCCTACTGCCTGTTTAGGCCTATGGCCTACCCATCCCACTCTCCTTGCCATTATGATATGTGAGGAGATCTGGGCCCTGCTGCCAGAATGTTGATCACACCAATATTTGGGTTTACGTAACAACTCAGAAGTAGACTCAATACAATGCTCTCTAAGCGAGGGGACCCCTCTGAGAATAGCAACTAAAGGAGTAGCTTCTGGGGGCAAATTGAGTCTGCAGCTATTTGTCACCCTATTATCCTCTTGGTTACCGTGGTTCCTGCCCTGATCCGTGGGCTTCTAATTAGACAGAGAACCTGGAGCTGATACAGTATGATTACAATTCTTGCCCACTACACTGCTCTGAGGTTGCAACTAGATTAGTGGCAGGAAAAGATCCCAGACTATTCTTGGGGAAGGTTTGATTAGCGAACCCCACATCCCTTTTTTTCACTATAGAGTGCATTTGTGAATGGGAAAGAGCATGATTATCAGATGGTACACATTTATTTTTTAGGTCCCCTAATTGGGTCTCTAGGTGCTCTAATTTCCTCAGTATCCCATTTACTAGAGTGTTAAGCGAAACTGTAATGTCTTTAATAATAGTAGAGAAAATGGACTCCAACCATGGGTTGAGATGTTCCTCCATAACTTTCAGACAGTTGATTGAACAAGAGAGTCCAGATCACCAACATGATTAATAGATGAGTCAGAAGTTAACTGTCTCTGTTTAGTGGATCTGCTTTTACCCCTTTTTTCCCTGGGGGTTGTAATATGGCCTTCTGCAAGGTTGCATCCACTCCCAAAGTCTCTCCCCTAGTATCTCTCTCCACACTCCCAGGCACTCTATCAGTAGTCATGGGGCACTCCCTCTTAATTCCCAACACGCTAGCAGTGACTACTGACTCATTAGAAGCAACATTTTGGGAAGAAATGACTGGTAGAGTATTTGTCCCAGGAAGGTCAGAGCTCAAACCCAGTTCAACCTCGGCATTTTGAATTTCCGTATTTAAAGCCCACTGCAGAAGTTAAATAAAGCAGAGTTCCTGGGCACCTTTGCTCTTACCCTCCCCTGGTCCAGGTTACATGGTTGTTTGCACTTACCCATGTTGGTAACAGAAGCGTTGATGTAAACGGGGTGGCCCAGCCTAGCATCCTCCAGGCTCTGACTGGAGCAGATGGGCCCGCCCTTGGCCCGTGCTTTGCCCAGGCAAGGCCTGCGTCCCGTGCAGCGGTAAGCCCTCGTTGATTTTATGCGCCTCCTGGAGCTCACACAGCTGACAGTGCCTCCCTGGCGCAGAGTTTCCTGGGGGCTGTAGTCCCCCAACACCGGGCACAAAATGGGCCACTGGACACTGCCTTCTCAGGCTCCCGTGCAGCAGGAAGCCCTCATTGATTTTATGCGCCTCTTGGCTCTCACACAGCTGACAGTAACTCCCTGGCACATAGTCTGCTGGGGGCTGCAGTCCCCAAACACCGAACTAAAAAATGGGACTCTGGACACTGCCTTCTCGTCTATTTTTAATGGAACGTTTGTGTGTATTTTACATATGATCAGCAAATAAATTGGAAAAATGAATATATACAATTTTTTGAGAGAAATGTCACTGGCTTGGTGGTAGATTGGTTGAACAGACATTCAACCAATCTGAATGTGTAGTTCTTCATTCTTATTGATGTTTGGTGGTACACATATGTTACAAAATAATTTTACAGACAGGGAAAGATGTGCAACCAGTATACCATATTTTAAATGGGCACTCAGGTATAATAGTCACTGCTGCATGTAACCTGGCAAGTAATGTTTCTACTTTTGCCATAATATTTCTTGTTAATGGGAGTCTTACATGCCTTGCATCTTCCAAATTTCCAAAACCCTCTAGGTGGACGAGATTAGCATTGACAGGATTGCCCGAGCAGTTGAGGGGACAAGGAGAGAGATTTGAGGAAAGCAGAATAATATGAACATCAGGTCTCGTTATTAAATTCAGGACATCCACCATTTATCACTCTGTGAGTGATGCATAATTGGCAGGGACTTAGAATAACATCCCATTGGTTATAATATTCAAATACATAAAACATTTTTAAATACATGTATACATTGTTAGAAATATTTATATAATTCATACATCATTATTATATTATTAAGATATGATTATTTTCATATTACAATTCTAATACACGTTAAACCTTTTGTTAAATAGCTATCAGTAATTAAAAATATTTTATAAATCTTTTGTATTAATTTTATACATGTTACCTTTAAAAAATAATGTCTATGATGGGATTTGTTTTAATTTAATATTACTTGTAAATTTGTTAAATACATTTTAAATATTAATTATTTAAAAAACATGTAAGTTAATATACTCGAACATGTTATTCTATTATTCCTAGATTTTAAATATATATAACAGTTGGTTCATATCAATGTTTAATAATGAAATAGTTTAAATATTTTTCACTTTAGCAAAGTTTAATACAATTCACTACACCAGCATAGGGATCTCACCACCCCAGACCTCTGTCTATATGAAAAGTTGTGAGTAGTAACTTTACAATTTTTAAGTCTTGGTTCAGAAAGCTCCACCAGGGGATGGAGATATGTAAACCTACACTTAGGTTTCACTTTACAGTCCTTAAATAGTGAAAAGCAAAAACAGCTAACGTTGGTACTAGGTGCAGTACTGCATTTACACATAAGTAAATTACACATGTACATTCTCTATGTGAATAGACCCCTCCATGGTTTATGTCTGTTGAAGGTGAGAGTACACATCTGTGTTGTATCCTTTGCCAGTTAACTATGCAGTACAAATACATATCCAAAATACTGTAAAATAAATGTGTTCTCTTAAAGAGCAGGTTCTGGTGATTACATGTGAATTGAGGTGATTTGATGTATGCACCGTAGAAGGCATGCAGCATAGCCATCCTTCGCTGCAACTTGCACAACATCGATGGGCCAATGAAGGAGATTACCTGGGAGACTAACATATTGATGATCATGGTTAAGATGATAGAGGTATACAGGATGCAGTATCATGCAAGACATCATGCACATTTTATCCTTAACTGAGAAAGATTTTGAAGCAAAATAGTAAACACCCCGCTTTCCAACAATTCAGTGCCATTTTATGGGTGGAATATATTGTGATGATCCATTTTATTTCTGATTTTGACGATAAGGTACATGTTGTAAACCACACTGTAAAACTAACTTATGACTCTGGATAGCTTCGTCAAAAAACGTTCCATGTCATGCCAGACATTTAGGTGGCTATGGCCCTCTTTGCAAGTTGGCCGGAAATGCTAGGATTTGATCCAAACATTTTTCGAGACTGGATTGAACTTAATTTCCAATGCCGCCTTAATATAAATGTAAGATATTTCATAAGTTGGGTTATTTTCTTCAAAGCTTCCTTCACTCCGTCATCTGCAAGCTTCTTTATGTATTTGATTACCTTTTTGTCATCCGTTCTTCTTCTAGCACGTTGATTAAATGATCAAATGTTTCAATGCAGGCAGTTCATTTACTGATTTGTACAGATAAATACAGACATTAAAACATTTAATGTCATCTCTGTATTTATTTTTAAATGTGGATGAAAAACAGAAATTGGGTTGTTTCTAAGTGCAGTCAATTATGACTGCCAGGAAAATAGCTGTGCGGATTAACAGGTAAGGGGGGTAAAAAGAAAAAAAAAGGGATTTAGGTAAAGAGTCAATCAATCTATTAATTAGTCTTTGTTCGATTACTTTTCAATCATAAATGACACAATACAGCATAAAATGTAATTAAAAGGGTAGCACCCTAAAAACATGCAGACTTACAAAATTTAAAAGAAGCATTATCGAAAGACCCAAGAATATTTTATAGAAATGATTTTAAGAACATTTCCAAATAGAATATTTAATCAGAAAACTATGAGAGAGGAACCGCTGACCAATCTTATCTTAAAGTAATAGTTCCTAGAGGAGGGAGATTTTTTCTTCGCAGTGCCATGCCCAGCTAAGAAATTTCGCAAAGGCTATAACAATATCAGGTCGGGTATTTGTTACCAAGATACGCAGTGCTACCTTACCCGATCTCGTACCTAGGTTGGAGCAAAGCGGCTTAAGCCACTTGCGACGGGGGCTACCATAGGCTGGACACACAAACAATACATGACTAATCGACTCTTCCTGTGATAAACACAGGGGACAGTTAGTGTCTGGAGCATTGTTCCAGTTTGCCATAAATGATCGTAGCGGAAGGGTGCCCACTCTGAATTGGTGATATAATTTCCTGTCGCCAGGTTTTGTAATCAGATTCCAGTAGGCCTCTGCTTCTACTACAAGCTTATGTTCCATAAAGATACCTCTGAGCGTGTTACTGTCCAGCACCGACAGGGTCTGCTTAGTGATCATATCCCAATAGAGCGCTTTGAATCATTTTTACCTGGAAATGTATTCCCTATCAGGTCATCCCACAGATGTCTAAGCCCCATGTCAAAAAAGCTACACTTAAGCTTCTGGAGCCATTTAATTTTTGAAGACAAATCAGCATTCCTAATGTACATTAGAGCCTGTGTATAAGTTACCAATTCTGGAATGGTCCATAGCCTCCTCCAGTAAGCTAGGGGTTTGAATCCCGCCACCTCATCAAATGATGTACAGCCTAAATCTAATAGCAGAGGCTTGATAAGGGTGGATTGTGGGAGGGCGCTCAATGATCTTAGAAACTTGTTTTGTGCCCTAACTAGGGGTGATACATTTTCGAACCCCCAAAGTTCGGACCCATATATTATAGAAGCTCCGATTTTCCCATTATAAATTGATATTGCTGGCCCCACCGGTTTAGTAGTTGAAAGACGGTGTTCTTTTAATAGGGCATCCACTAACTGGTTACGCCTTAAAACTAGAACGTCTAACTGTGGTGACCAGTTCATCCTCCTACCCATAGTCACACCTAAGTATGTAAAGGTATTGGTTTGTTCCAAAGGTGCTTTATTCAATACTACTCTACCTTTAACAGCTTTATGTTTATGCAACACCATGAACTTTGTTTTGTCAATGTTTACTATTAGGTCGTGGTGGTTGCAAAAAACAATAAATCTTTCTAGGGCACGTTGCAGACCAGATTGAGTTTCAGATAAGATTATAGTATCATCTGCAAACATTAAAAGCTGGGAAGGTGAGAGTGCCCACCAAGTAATAATGTCACAATTACGTAACAGGGCCTGTTAGAAGTCCTTTAACATGCTAAAGTTGGTGCAACGGTTGGAAAATTAGTGAAATAACTGGCTACCTTGTTTATGAACAGGGAGAATAGGGTAGGGCCAAGGACACACCCTTGCCGCACTCCCTTGTTGACTGGGAATTGATCAGTTAGTTCGCCCAGCTGTCCCCACCTTACCTGGGTGTAATTCGCCTCATGTAGTTTGATAATAAAGCTTAAGATTTCAAGCGACATCCCAGCCTGCTTTAGCGAGGCCCTTAACTTATGACGTGGCACTAAATCGAAAGCTGAGTTTAAATCAACAAAGGCTGCATAGAGGGTCGCCCCTGCAAGAATCACTGTATTCCAATATATCATCATAAATCTGAAATCTTGGTCTATAGTGCTGACGTGGGGTCTGAAGCCCGCTTGGTAGGTCGATAGAATATTCTGATCTATTACCCATTCATTAACCCTTCCTAGCACATGTCTAGTCACAATTTTCTGTAGGGTGTCAATTAGGCTTATCGGCCTGTAATTGCTTGGCCTTGCACGATCTCATTTTTATATATCGGGATGATTTCAGCCCCACGCCATGTATCTGGAATTGACGCGCCTCTGGCAATAGCATTTATGATAATAACAATATATTAAGTAAAGAGTCTTAAACAGCAGTAGTTGTGCACAAACTTGATACTAAAATTCAAAGGGTTTCTTATAAGTGCATAATTTATTATATGAGTATGTTTATATTGCTGAAACCTGTCAGCGGATCAGGCATAAGTGCACGTTATTGGTTAAATAAATGTAGCTTCATTTTTACACAAAAGCCAAAATAAATATGGATAAATACAGATAAAATTGTCAAAAAAATAAATATGGATAAATACAGGCGGAAATGTAAACAAAAAAACCCCATAAAACATGGAGCCCTAATCATAACTGACTTTCTGGACAGAATGAGGGAAAGATGGGGACAAGAGATAGGACAGCCCCGGACCGATGCAGGCCCCCAGGTTGCATTCTTCCATAACATCTTCAAAATGGGGCTGCCAACAAAAATAGAGAGTGGATTGGACAGCGTAGTGGGGTTAGACACCAAACTCTATTCAGAGCTACAGGCCCACATGTTACTTTATTACTGAAAGAAACAGGAAAAGGACAGGAAAAAACAGGAGCAAGCTCAGAGAGATACCGCTAAATTGGTCCAATACAAGTTTAAACAAGCCACCCTCCAGGGGGCCATGTAGGCCGCAAGCATACACAAGGCACCAGTCTTCAAGGGGGCTCCGCAGGAGAACCCCAGAGAGTTTTAACCCAGTCCTAATGGCAGAGATCAAGGAGGCTGGCATCAGGCAGACCTTAAAGAGTGGTACTACTGCTACGGAATGGGCCACATGGCTGACCGATGCCGCCTAAAAGCATATCATGAACAAACATTGATAAGCACTGGCCAGTCCCTATAAAATCCCCAAAACCAAGTCCAGGCAAACTTGAATGCACCTTACACCCAGCCTCAGGGGCGTCAGACAGCAGCTACTCCACCACATCAAGGACTGAGTAGTTAGTCAAACATGTGGCAACAGCAGCAACAGATAGGGAATCCAGCCCAACAAGGCCCAGGGCCACAACCATGGCAGGGAGGGGTCACTGTCAGGGGAGGCAATGTCTCAAACAATCTAAGAATCCAAATACGCAGTAAGTTTAAAAAAAAAGTGAACCATCCACTCCACGCACACTCCAACATTAATTAAAAATATAAAGACTAGTGAGGCACAATTATAAATTCAAGCATCTACTTGCATTGGGGAAAACTCAGGGCTACTGTATGTTTTATTGATCGTGAATGCACTTTAGAATCTGGCTTTCAGCTTCCAGTGTGAGCCTAGGCCCCACTCTGTCGCTGATCCCTAGGGCAAGGTTGACTGCCCCCCCCCCCATGGAGAGGGCAGTCTGACGAGGGGACATGGTGGCTCCCCGACAAGTGCATAAAAACAGGCCCTCAGGTCCCGTCACCCAAGTCCAATGGGGAGAGGTTCCAATAACCAGATCAAAAGGTCTCCATTCTCGAGCAAACAGCCCAGGACCAACATTCCTTCATGGCATGCGATTCCAACAGCAGCCAGTAGCCTCCAGGTAAATGGAGGCCCCATTTCAGTTCCAAAACAAAGCGATGTTCCAGTGTTGGGAACCAGGTTTCTCGCACAATTGGGACGATGAAGACCCCATAACCCCCATAGCACACGCACAAAACGCAATAGATCGGCAAGTAATGAATGGCGCGGAATCAGAAGAGAACTTCCTGAGAATCTGCCTTCCCATTCCATTACTTGTATCAGGTCAAATTTAATGAGTTCTGGCCTCGCACCAGATTTTCATCCTGGAAATATTCTGCCTCCTCCTTTCCCTCAAAGTTTTTCAAACATCCAAAAGCCTGCTCAACAAGTCATGTCCCTCAAAGACAACAAAAGTAACATGCCACCAGTTAAGAAGGTCCTGTGCACAGCCAGTAACAACAGGCCCAAATATCCTGGATAAGATTTGAATCAAGGGAAAGGGGGCACCGGGGAGAAAAGTCTGCAAAAATGCTTCACAGCTCCATAAAAAACACTCAGGAATATGCGCACTGCCATAGCTGGCCTAGCAATCAGATAACACACAAGGCATTACGCACACACCATCAGAGGGAAAACAGTAGGCCTAATATCAGACACGCCACATCAGAACCACATTGGGACCGTGGAACCGCTGTCCGACCCCCTCCTGTACACAACCATAGAGACAACAAATCACATAAAGACCTAGGGAAGCACCCAAAGATCCACAAAAAGAAGTCCAAAACTAACCCAAAAGGAAGCCATTAGAAAAATGTGAAGTCAAGACATTTGACACCCACCTGCTGGGACTAGAGGGACACGCACAGGACCTCAGGGCATGTTGCAAACGCCAAGAAAACCAAATTGTGACACGCACCCTCTTTTATATTGCCCCAGTCATGTGTAGGTCAAAAGGCACTGCTGCATCGATAAAGCACCTCCATGCCCACACTATGGAAGGCAGGATATCGGAAGACTAACGATGCCCATGAAATAATAGTTAAACAAATAAGATCATCCACAGGCTCACAACGACCACCCTTTAAAATATCAATTTCTGTCATGGCGAGGAGGTAACCAATGACCCATAAGTAAAAATGATGGCAACCCATGAATAATCACGCACTATTTTAAAGATAGATACCCCAATTGGGGCCACACTAAGGTACCCCACTAAAATTTCATCAATGAATGAAAAAGCAGACGTCTAAAAGAAAGGCACAGGGAACCACAAGGAGGATTAATAGTGATGCATGTGAGGATGCACATGGTATCCAAAATAACCCATGAACAACAGCTCTTAAACTACAGGTTTGCCGTCGAGTCATCAAAGACCACCACTCATTAGTTTGATGCATGTGCCCCTCAAAAGTAAAAAGGGTAGTGCAAAATAAACACACTACAAACAGTATTAATTTGTTGCAAAAATATATTAGAATCAGCTTCTTGTAAGTTAGATTTAAAAAAATGCTGTGCCTCAGAATGTTTTGAAACATGCAAAGATTCTATCATTCCTGGAATGATTTATGTCGAAAAAATATACATGTTGACATAATAATTTCATGTCTGCTTATCAATTTGCAACAGATCAACAGACACGAAAAGCCATTTCTCCCCTTTGTTCCATAAACTGCAGCTGTCACCTGCCTTTTACCTTGGCAGCAGGCACTGTCAGACATGAACTATAATAAGTGAAATATAGTTGAGAAACTGCGTCATTTCTTTATTACAGACGACTAGAAATGTCACGACTCAACTGCACTAAGGAAATTAGAGACAGGCTTATATATTGGGATTTCAGGCTTCCATTTATTATGTTGTAACACTTTATAAGTATTCACACAAAATATTTTGTCAAAATATCCTGAGATTCAAATTTTATCTCAGAGTATTCAATTAGCATATCATAAGTGACTTCTCTTGCAGAGGTGTATGTTAAAATTATTAGCTTTTTTTGTGAGCAATTTCTAGGTTAGCTGTTTTTTCTATATTCTTGGTGGATTTTATAGGTGCCTCTATATGCTCTGGGTAAATTGATAGCAGCACCCCTGATTTGCAATATACAGGTACATTTTAAGTATGGTAAAAATTATTGTCGCTTCAAAATCTATGATGATTTTTTGTGGGTTCAAGTTGCTAGTTTCTTTTTTATATGTGTTATATGTTTCACTTTCGTTGGTAGGTAACAATGCATACACCGATGGGTTGTTCGTATTTTGATATTAACCATGTTTTGTCTATATTTAACTGAACTGTGGAGGTTTAGACTTAAAAATGCAGTTAATGACCCATGCATTTCAGATGCGTTAAGTTTAGTAAATTATTTTTGAGGGTGTAACCAGTAGATCTTTTATTGTTATTGAGGTTGTCATACAATAATCTTACTTATGTGTGGTTAGTTAAGTGCTTGAGTTTGTCAATTTAATTTTTGTGTGGTACTTGTGTTTCCTGCCATATTATGGAAATTAATATCTTTATTTTTTTTGCCAGAGAGCTGGCTTGTGAAGGAACATTTGATATAATATATTTACGTATCTTTCCTGATGATACTCAAGACCTCATACTAGCTTCTCTGAGGGCCGGTAAAATATGTTTGACTTTTATTTCAGAGATACTGGGGGGTGGTTATGATGCTTAATGCTTTCTACAGTTTCCTATTTAGTGATAACCCATAGCATTCTTTTAAATATTATTTGGCGTTTTTTCAGTGTGTTTTAACACTGGTGGTGCTCTTAATACTGTAAGTATATCCTCTATAACAGCTTTCCTTTTTGTCATTTGAAGCATTTTGCAGTTTCCAATATTTTATGTATGTGTTTAGAGTATGAAAAAAAATATATTAGCTTTTTAAAAAAAAATATGTGTTATATTTATTTTAACATTTTGCCATTACAGTCGCACAATTAAATTCAACATTCGGGATGTACTTTTTACATCAATTTAGTTGTAGATTTTTTCTTTGCAGGTCTGTCTGTTGTGTTTGGCAGAGATTTATTTTGGTGCAGTCGTGAGAGGAATAGATGTGTTAGTTGTGTTGGTTTATTTTATAATTTAAAATGTAGGGCCTATTTACCACTTAGGCGGTTCTGCGCCAGCTCTCTGCTGACACAGCACCGCCATAGCAGCGCAAGGACCGCCCACCTGATTATATGTTTTTCTCGTACAGACGGGCAGTACTTTTGCCGTTCCCACGGCGGTGCCTGAAAAAGAGGCACCACAATGGGAACTACAAAAATGTTCCAGCAGGGCATGGACTGTGAAGTCCATGCCGTGCTGGAACTGGGGATTCAAGCAGACAGGGGGGTACATGTTGTGCCCCCTGAAGGCATCCCCATGGCGGGGGGAATGCCACCAGCCTTTTAATAGCAGACTCACACCTATCAAAAGGCTTGCAGTGGGGAAACTCGTGATACGCTGGGTGGGACTGTGTCAGTCCCGCTCAGCATATTGCATTGCCTCTTCGCCGCGCCACCGTCAGGGAACCGCGCATTCCAGCGGACGGTGGATCACAAGTAGTGCCCCACCGCAAGTGCGGCATAATCAGGCCCTAAGTTAGGAGATATGTTTGAGTTTCTTTAATATGTTAATGCTTAACTTTTACTTTAATTTGAGGTTCATGCTGATGTCAAAATACTTACTTTTGAGTTGGTCTTTTTGGCATTTCAAATAACTTGATGTCTATCCCAGTATTTTCCTTTACTTTTAAAAATGTTCTTCTTAAAGGGGATGCACTGACATTTTACACAAATAAATACGTAGCATAGTTTTAAATATTTGCTATCTTAACATGGTTTTAGTTTTTGTTATTATTTTTGTGATGTGTCATCTCTTGTCAAACATAATTTGTTTGTAGTATAAAGTGGTTCTTTGAAGTGCTGAACTCTTCTTTTGTAGAGTCGCAAGTGGGCAGATTGATACTGTCCTGCTTCTATTTTTCTTTTAGGAAGCATTTTGTCTTGTACTTTTGGGACCTTTCATACAGTTTTTTATTTGGAAAAGCGTTTGAATTTTTTAATAAATTTTAAGTTGAATAATTTCGAAGTGAAGTTGGTTGGACACTAGCATGATTTTGTTGTTTTGCATTAATTATGGTAAATGCTAATTAGTGTTGTCCTTATATATTTATTGTGAATTAATTTTATTTTCACTTATTTTACATGTGTATTTATATATATTACTAGCTTACCCGTCACACGTTGCTGCGATCTCAGAAGAAAGGAAATTTAAGGAAACTTGTTATGATAACATTCAATTTACATTGTGTGATTTTTATTGAAACGTATTCATTTTAATATGGAAAACATTATAAAGTGTTGTTTTAATTCTGTTTATTTATTCGAGTGCTTGTGTTTTTCCATCTGGTGCGTACACGAATAAATCTGAAGGTTTTCCGACGCGTGAGCTAGCCACATACAGTTGTCCATGTGAGAAGCGCTGATTCTCCAAATGTAGTCCACACACTTGCAGCGATTGTCCTTGTGCTTTGTTGATGGTCATTGCAAAAGCGAGTTCCACAGTAAACTGTAAACGTTCAGTATTGGAAAGATTATGAGGGCCCTGGAGGGCCGGGGGGCTGATATTTAACAATTTCTTTTTTTTTTGCCAGAAACCTTCGTGGGAGTGTACTCAACAACTTTTAACAATTTTTTTTTTTTTTATTATTTTCTAATTATTTTTAATTTTTTTTTGCCAGAAACCTTCGCGGGAGTGTACTCAACAACTTCCCAAAGTTTCATGGCGATCGGATAAATGGTGTAGTAATGCATAAAGGACAAACAGACATACTTTCATTTTTATATATATAGATAATATAAAAAAGCATTTAGAATTAAGCTGCATTTATATTTTTTAATTCTTTTGACTATATTTTTCTATGTCAATATTGGTTTTCTCATTATAGTGTCATACAGCCAACGTACAATGTATGCCTTTTCTGAGGGTGTATGAAATTATATTTGACAAAGTTTGGACCTCATGAAATATCATACGAAACACTTTTGAGCAAGATATTTCCACTCAAAAATTCAACTTGAGGAAGAATATCCCTGACAAAAATAGTTTTTGCCATTTTTTACCTCTCGCAAAACATACTTTCATAGGAGTTTCATCCACTAGTTATTTTTTGTTTTTCACCACACTCATGGAATTGGCAAAGCTTAAAACTCATCCACAATAATGGCAAATTTCGCACCTGGCTTCCCTTCATTATTTTTTGATGCATACACCTGATAAAATACAAATAATAACAACATAATTTCACCCTATGATCATGGTACTCATGGCTTTTGCAAAATATCGTATAAAATAATTCTCTGCCTTAAGCCTCTTCTATGTTGCTTACTTGAAAGTAACTATTCTATTAAATGATCAGACCCCCCAGGATATAGCGGCATGGATTCGCAAATTTAGCGGCACAAATATGGAAATTTAGCGGCACAAATATGGAAATTTAGCGGCATTTTAGCGGCACTTTATTTTACTCATAAGCATTCATTTTCAGCCTTAAATCAATGGAAACTGTTTTAGCAGAGTATTCCACAAGGTGACCTCAGGAAAGTACACTGCTAAAACAGTAGCAGGATTCAGGGCTGTTCTCAGGTTCTTACAAAATGGTTCACCAATGCAGGCAATTGAAATAGAAAGCAGGATCTCCCAATAACAGCAGTTGATAGCATGAATTCTGGAGAAAACAACAGTCTTAACCAGTGAAAGATGGTGCTGCTGGGTACTGACATTCCAATTTAAAACATGTAGGAAGCCAGTAGACAACTCTACTTGGCAGTTGACAAGTAAAAAGGCCTATCTTCCACTATAAAGCATTGCTGCCACCCCTGTCACCGATGCCACTGATTGTAATCACGCTCAGAAAAGGATGGTGCATATGGTATGCCCCTCTGGACCACAGAGCCCAGCCCTCATTCCATGTCACATGGAGTCCATAGTGCACTCTGCATGATTGCTGTGAGTGCTGAGGTAAAAATATCCAACACCAACACAAATCCACTATGGGTAGGGTGACCAACTGGCATTGGTGCAAATTCAGGACGGTGAGTGTAACAATTCAGGACAAAGGGTCAAAATTCAGGACACAAATTCAGGACAGGAGGTCAAAATTCAGGACAAAACTTCAGGACAATAGGTACGTTTTACAGACACATCAGAGGTCGCGCAATAGTATATAAGTAAGGCCAGCCATTTCCAAACATATTCAACCATTTGCAAACCTATCCATCATGTATCCTTCCATCTATCATTTCACTCATCCATCCCTTCATCCATCCCCTCAACCATCCTTTCACTCATCCTCCATTATCCATCCATCCTTTCACCCTATCCATCTGTACACTTATCCATCCACTCTTCATCCCATCCATCCATTCACTCATCCATTTACCCTTTCACTAATCCAGCCATCCTTTCACTTACTAATCCTTCCACTCATCCACTATTTTAGTCATCCATCCATCCTCCCTTTCTCTCTCCATCGACCCTTTCACTTAGCCATCCTTCCTTCCATCCATCCATCCATCCACCAACCCATCCATCCATCTACTCATCCACTCATGAATCCATCCATTGACCCTATCACTCATTCATCTATCATTTCACTCCTTCAAACATCTATTCATCCTTTTGTCCATCTACCCTCCCTTTCACTCACTCATCCATCCTTACATCCACCCTTTCACTCATACGTCCATTCATTCACCCTTGCACTTATCAATCCATCAATCCATCCATCATTTCACTCATCCACCTACCCACACTCTGTCCAAAATGCCATCCCCCACTGTGATGTACAGTACTTACAGGAGATGCTCTAAGAGAACTGATTGAACTGATTGTCCTCCATACTTTGATAATCAGTGTGGGTGCGATTGTGCCATTTATTTATTTTCTTACATTATAGACTGCATGTTTGAAGAACCGAGGTTTGCTTACAATTTAGTGACAGTAATTACGCTCTGTGAAGAGAAGCAGGTGCTGCCTCAGTGTAATCAGGGGTGTAATCTGGCCGAGTCTCGGATGTTTGGGGCACTGGGTAGAAATGGAATGTGTGAGCCCCCCTCTAAATCGCAGATACAAGGCGCATTCAGGGCTGTTTGCATGTGAATAGATGCCCCTGCTCCTGAAGCTGCAGCCCCTCCCTCTGTCACCTTCAAGCACCTCTTAACAGGTCATCAAGGGCTGGAGGTGTGAGGGTTGCCATCCTGCTGTGCCTCTCCATTGCTGCTGAGTATCTGAGGAGCTATGGTGCAGCATCGGAGTGAAGAAGGGAGGTGGGTGCAAGCTGTGCCAGCTTTAGGGTGCAGCATGTAGGTTTATCGGGTTTCTGTTTTGTAAGGCGACTCAGAGGTGTTATGTGTAAAGAGAACAGAACACTGCACAATTATCTGTATAATTACATTTCAGGGGTTTATTATAAACGATTACACATCTAGTGACAGAATGCTTCTTTTCTGCGGCCTTGGCATTAGAACGTACTGTTGACACCTGTCTGCATACACCTGACTACATTTTCCTCAGCCTGCTGGGAGCTTTGCACGGCCTGCTTTCCCGGAGTTTTTTCAGAGCCATCTCGAGTGAAATGTGCGGCCCTAAACGCGCGTCCCTGCCCGTGCCAAGGACCCTCACCATGGAGTTGTGCATCGCAGGCCATCTGCTCGGCCTTTCACATTCCACCTTTTAATAGTGGGATCTGCGCGCGGGGACTTTTTCTCCCCACTGCCATCTCAGCACAGGACACATGTGTTAGGCCGTTCTGAATACAGCACAACTATGTAAACAAAGCAGGCCAGGCCGCAATTACACAGAATGTAGGGGGGCTTTGTAAATAAGGAAAACAACAGAGTGGCGTGTTCGCACCTCATCAGCCTGATAACCTCTATTAACATACAGAGCCGTCTGCCCGTCTGCTCCTAATACCCCCCCAGGATATAGCGGCTTTTCTAAAAATGCCACGATTTCTGCATAAGTGCTGATTTCGCTGGCACTTTTGTAAAAATCGCGGCATTTTTACAAAAGTGCCGATTTTGCGGCAAATCGCGAAATCGCGATATCCTGGAGGGTCTGAATGATATGACGTGATGAAGCCATTTATAGATTAGCTGTGCATCCCAAAGTATTTTTCCAAGCACTTGCAACCAGAAAGGGTGGAGAAATAAATGAGAATACAAGAAAGCTAGGAGTCATGCCGGGATGGAACCTAGGTAGCAAAGACATGCTTGAGGAGTCAGGTGTTTAGGGGCTTATTACGAGTATGGCAGTCATGGGACTGGTGTACTAGTGGTGGCGGTCCCACAACCACCACCACAGAGGATCCACCCACCGTTATATGAGTGTGGCTGTGGCACTTCCATGAGACCACCCCTTCCGCCAGGATCAAGGATCGCGCTGTGGTGGTGGTCTGGAAATGTTTTGAATATGCTGGCGGTGCTGATGCAGGCAACGGCAAGCATATTACAACCTGCATATCCACCGCTCTTTTCATGGTGGGGACTACACCATGAAAAGGGTAGTGAACACGCTGGTATGTGCTGAATCAAGGCTAGGGTGCATGTAGGGGGCACATGTTGTGGCCCCTCTGGAATTGCACCCAAGTTCCTGCACGGTGTGGCATGGACAACTTGGTACATGCCACACAGTGCAGTAACATGCAGTAGGCACTCTCATGAAAGGGGTCTGCTTTTCAGGCTCTCCTATGAGCCTAACATACCGCTGCCGTGACACTTTTGCCAAACCACCCGCACTGGATCCAAGTCGTAATCCGGCGGGTCGGCTCACCACAGGCTTAAAGGCCTTCCTAGGACCGCCATAGTGACGGTTCCATTGGAAGACCGCCAAACTCGTAATAAGGACCTTAGTATCTACCCGCAATTGTTTGTCTCCAGTTATAATTGTTAGTTAGCGCCTGAGAGAGAAATCTTCATTTGTGGTTCGATTGTATGAATGGACAATGCAATATCAAAAAAGTAGGGTTTGAAATTCAGTGCCATTTAGCCTAGTAACAGGATATTGTGGATTTAAAAATAGACTGGCAAGGGTTTAGAAGGTTCAGTTCAACACACACAGAATTTGAAGTGGAGTCTACTGAAAACCTGTGAGGAGTTTTCAGTGCTAGATGAATGTGATCCCTAGACGTTGCAATGACAGTGGGGTGCTAATTCGGTCTGAAGGTTTTTAGGTCTGGCTTGAGATTGTGATCAAGAATAAATAGCTTTAGGGAGCACTACTGAGAGAGTGGATTTGGCTCCATCCACATGTTGATCTTTCTTCCTAGTGAAAGTTATTGGGCAGGTGTTGTGTGCTTCTACTGAAAAGTGTGCTTGTATTGCACAGGTCATGCTCAGTACAGTAGGTCTGAGTTGGTCATGGTGTCAAGCCAATATTCAAGGATGTAGGCCTGATTGGTTCAATGGGAAAAGTTATGAGTGGCCCAATATGTATTTTTTGTTTATTATGAAAAGTTATGACAGAGGTAGAAGGCTTGTATTATTTATTGTGAAAAGCATATGTTAAAACCAACTTCCCTTTATGGGTAGATTTTTAGTACACTGTCTTAACTGGCATTTAGACCTGACTTGACTGTTGAGCTCTCTGCATATGGGCTTATGTGATCATTGAAAAAGAGCTTTAAAAAATAGTACTAAGAAATGGCTGTGGCTCTGCCCACATTTTTAATTCTCTGCAAGCATTTGATTCAAAATTAAATGTGTTAATGCACCTAGGATGTAGTTCCATTGCTCATAAATGATAGAGACATTGTTAACGCAAACTCCATGTCAAATGCTTAAGCAGGAGCTTTGTATTGTGTGTCCACGATACATTAGCCAACAGGTCCCCTACTGACCCCTGCCCACACCACATCTTCAACAAAGCCGACTCCATCATCGCACCCCAACTCCGGAACATCATCAACAGCTCCTTTGCATCCGCCACCTTCCCGGAGAGTTGGAAACATGCAGAGCTGAGCGCCCTCCTGAAGAAACCCACCGGGGACCCCACAGACCAAGCAAGTCAACGTCTCGTCATCCTGCTTCAACACCCTGCGCATGCTCCAAAAGATCTTCCGATGGATCTCCACCGCAACCAGGAAGACGGTCACCCAGGCCCTCGTCACCAACCGTCTGGACTACGGGAACACCCTCTATGCTGGAACCACAGCCAAACTCCAGAAAAGACTCCAGTGCATTCAGTACACCTCAGCAGGACTCATCCTGGACATCCCTCACCACAGCCACATCTCTTCCCACCTGAAAGACCTGCACTGGCTCCCTGTCAACAAGAGGATCACGTTCAGACTCCTCACCCATGCACACAAGGCTCTCCATGACACAGGTCCGAAGTACCTCAACAGCCGCCTCACATTCTACACAACCACCCGCCAGCTCCGATCCGCCAGCCTCGCCCTCGCCTCCGTCCCACAAATCCGCAAATCCACCATCGGAGGAAGATCCTTCTCCTACCTGGCTGCCAAGACATGGAACTCCCTCCCCACTCACCTAGGGCTGACCCTGGACCATCTCTCCTTCAGGAAACAACTCAAGACCTGGCTGTTCGAGCAGTACGCCCCCCCCCCCCCCCGCAGTGCCTTGAGACCCTTACGGGTGAGTAGCACGCTATACAAATCCTGATTGATTGATTGATTAACCTTACGTGCCTCCATCTTGAAAATTTAAATTTGCATATTTCTCGGTAATATGCACACCGTTATTAAGGAAAGCACTTTAACATCGATTCTGATATAAGGAAACCATCAATGACACGCATACCGTGTGTGTCTACAAGGTACTTTTAATGAATTGTCATCCTTTTGAATGAAAACTTTCGGTGACGTTCATCACGTGATTGTGAAACAAACTCATTTAACAAGTTTATTTTGCTGGTTTAATGAATTCATGATGTGTGTTTCATGTTAATGCATTACCTGGTAATATGATCACCTTTTATTGCTTAGTATTGTATCCATTATCAGTGTGATTTGTCATTTTTATTTAATAAGAATAACAACTTATCATTTTTATCCTGCCATTTATTACTTGCAAAGTCTGACATTGTTTCTCCACCTTCTTTTCTCTCATCTTCTGGAGAACCTCCAATGGCTTGGGAAGTTTGGGAACCTGTTTTCCTAGCCTATGTGGAAGTTTTAGAAGGAGATGATTTTGAACCTGAAAGGAAATTGTCATTTTAAAACACTGCTTAGGGGGTTTTTTGTTTAAAAGAGTTTAAAGCTTTACCTGCATTAGTCAATCCTGGGAGAATTAATGTGTACCAGTATGCTTCTGCTCAACTCAACCTTCGTTTTGGGAAAAAGAAGAATGTAGTCATGGAAAGATTTCTTTTTATTCGTGCAAACAACAACCTGATGAAACAATTGAGGATTACATGTCAAAACTCAGATCTTTGGAAGTTTCTTGCGATTTTGAACATTTCTCATATGAACAAGTTCTAAGAGATCAAATATTAATGAGAACAAACAGTAAAAAAGTTCAAGAAAAACTATGGTCTACATATGATTTATCATTAAATGCTGCCATTGACATTGCAAAGTCTATCGAACATTCAGAAACATGTGTAAAAGAAATTAGAGGCAGTGAGAAAGGGGATGTATTCAGTGTCAATAAGGAATCTAAAGATATAGAGAAACACACAAAAGTGTATACTCAAAAGAATGACAATTCAAATGAATTTGAGAGGAAATATAAAAACACAAATACAAAATTTGAAAAACTGAACTTACAACTACTTTTTGTTTTAGATGTGGAAGCAATGGCCACTTAGCAAATTTTAAAGGAGGTCCTGCATTTGATAGAGTGTGTTCTAAATGTAATAAGAAAGGTCATTTCAGTAAGTTCTGTAAGACTGTGCCAAGAAATGTGAATTATATACAATGCTTAGAAAGTGATGATATTTCTTGTGATAGTGAGGAAAATGAGATCAACACAGTTATCAATGTCTGTGATGCTGAAAGTTTTTCTAAATTTCCTTCATGTTTCAACAATGTATTTGGTGTCAAATTGAGATTTTTAGTTGACTCATGTGCATGGTATTGTATCATCTCTTCAAAGGTTTTTAATGAAAATGGCCTAATAGACTTCTTTTTACTCCTGATGTGTCTCCTGGAGGTTATACAGGACCCAAAATTACTTTAATAGGTTATTTCTCAGCCAATTTAAATTTTTCAGGTTGTCACACCTTCAGTAAAGTTTATGTAGCAAAATCAGGGAAATCTCTTTTAGGATGGCCACATCAAGAGCAATTGGGCATCAGACTCGATCGCAGAGCTAATCCACCTGTGTATGCGGTTGATTCTTTTACTGAATCCAATTCAAATCTCATGAATAGTTTGATCTTAGAGTTTCCTAGTGTATTCAGTGGAAAATTAGGGAAATACCAAGGTTTGGCGCATGTTATCAAATTACATGAAAATTCTGTACCCATACATCATAAAGAAAGAAATGTTCCCCTTTTCCACAGGGGCAAGTTGAAAGATATGCTCAAAAATGTTTGCGATGAGGGTATCATTGAACCCATAGGAGCATGTGTGTGCGCAACATGGGTGCACACCACAATTTCAGGGGTGCAACGGGTTGTCCTTTTGACACCCTTGCACCCTTGAAATTGAATGCGTAATTTGAAAGTACCAATTGGTACTCGCAAATTGCGCATGCAATTTCCCATTCATTCTTTGAGCCTGTAGGCCCATAGGACGAATGGGAAGCCATTCCTAAATTGCGACTAGCAATTTGTGATGTGCAATTAAGTAATGTTTAGGAATCGCAATTTTTATAGCTATTCCTACATGCATAGGCTATTGCGAGTCCTTAATTGCGATTCCTTAATAGTCACAATTAAGGACTCGCAAAATCATACCTTCATGCATGTGCCCCTTAATCCCTATCCGACCAAGCGACAGAGAGTGAGTGAGGCAACTGGAATTCTCAATATCATCGTAGGCCATTGCCTTGTGATTTAAACCTAAGAGTTTCCTAAGAAATGGGAAATTACTGCAGGATGCACGCTATTTCCTGGCAACTGCAATGTAAAAAGTATAGTGGAAAAGGAATGCAGTATTCCAGATGAAGTCGTCATTTCCAGTTCAGCAAGACTCGAGTCAAATGAGCAATTCTTCGAAACTTGTGACGCTGGCTGTTCCTTGCATTGCAGGACAAAAACTACCTTTTTCCTTTTTGCTGAATATGATATAAATTGGTATGAGACTCCCTCGTAATATGTACTAACTTTGCCATAAAGCAGTCTTGATAAATGTGATTGTAATAATTCTCAGTTCGAATTAAGTATCTCCTTGGCTTAGAGACATAAAAAAACAGAACACTTAAAGCAGGTATTGCTTTATGTTTTCTATGCCACTGCCAAAAACATTCGGGTTATCATTCTTAACAACTATCTTGACAGCTCTCGGACCATTCTCATAAAATATTTATATAGTGTAGGCTTTAGGAACATTATATAAATATTGAATGTAAATAAATAATGCACGACTAGCATGGAATTTAAGCACTCACAGCAAACAGCAATAAACGAATTCTTGCTCCACAAAAATGTGTGACCACAAGAAAGATTTACATAAGACGATACAAATATTTGTAAAGGAGACACATATTTTGTACTGAAGTTTATTACTTAGGTTGTAGGTTTGGCATACTGGGGTGTCAAACATTTCCAAGTTAAAAAAAGAGCAGATGATAGACGGAATGCTGAATTAAACAAACATTCGCCCCAGTCACAGAACTGGTTCAAATCCATCATTTTTTTGCATGTCATTCCAGTTTAGACCCAGCCAAATGCAAATCAGTCTTGACCCTGCTCCCCATGGTGACAGTCCAGCCCGAATTACCAAGGCAGGTCTTCAAAGTTCCAAGTAGTCCTATTGAAATGTCAATAGTTTTCTTGCTGTATGTGTTTTTATTGGATGGTTATGTATACACTGTATGTATGTTTGTATGTATGTATGTATGCATGTATGTATGAATGTGCGCTTGAATGACACAAGCCTACCTTGGAAGCAACAGAGCAGCGAACAAGGGAGAGGAGCCAAGACCTAAACAATGGATAGGAGCTCAGGCATGATTAAAGTTGTGTGCAGAGAAACAGTGAACATGTGAGCTTTTCTCGTGTGGTTATACACATGCTTTTAAGCATTAACATCAATTAAGATAAACATCTAAAAATGGAGGAAACCAATGTTTTAGGGAATGATTCAGCATATTACCTTGGGTGGCTTTAGATGACCTGGAACATCCTTGCAGAAAAGAGTGGGGAGTGGTACCCTTTTCGTAAGAAAGACCTCACCTAAGAGAGGGATCCCAGACAGTGAGTATTTTAATTGTACGAAATGCTCAAAAACATAATACCTTCACCCATTCACACGGCAGGGCACACTCTCAACCCCATCTTCACCGGATGAAACAACATTTGCTTCACTCACACCATGCAACCTCTCTGGATGGACCACCACTGCATAATTTCTCCTTCTGGAAACCCAATGCAGACAAGCTCACGCCACGCCTCTCACAGAAGAACACCTCATCTCAGCTGCACTCATCCCCCTACCAAGACAGACGCCAACACAGCTGCAAATGACCTTCACCAATGGATCACCAACTACGCCAAAACTCTATCCCACATCCAGAACTCCGCCAAATGACACAATGCAAAAGCCACCTGGTTCATCACAGACCGCCGAGAATCCAAACACTTGTACCAATGACTGGAGAAAACATGGAGAAACAGAAAAAACACGGAAGCACGCACCGCCTACAAGGACCCACCACGCCACACCACCAACTCATCAAATCAACTAAGAGAAACTTCATTCAGGACAGAATCCTCGCCAAATCCTCTCCAACTCCAAGGAACTCTTAGCCATCATGCAAGAATTCATCACACCGCACAGCGAAACTACACTCCTTCTTCTTCCACTGATCACTGATGACATCATCAACAGAACTACTCACTGACACCTAAACACAACCTCCTATAAACACCTCCTAAATACCCACTTTCCTATCCCTTGCAATCACTCACACACCCACTTACGCATCCACAGAAGCACTCACACACCCACTCACTCACACACACAGCCACTGACATAACCACTCACTTATCCATACACTGACTCACATAGCCACTTACTCACCTAAAAAGCTACCCCCACTCCCACCTATTTACCCATGCAGCCATTCACACAGCCAGTCCCTCACCCATACAGCCTCTCAACAGAGCCACTCACATACCTCCACACCCACCTACATACCCATTCACACATCATACAAGCACTCACACATCTACTCACTCACCCATATAGTCACTCTCCAATACAGCCATTCCCATACCCACTCAGTTAACCAAACAGTCACTCACTCACCCATACAACCATTTACATGCCAAGTCACTCACCCGTCTAAGCACTCATCCATACAGCTACTCACACACCCACTTATTCCACTATACAGATAGTCAAACACCAACTTATTCACTCATACAACCATTCACACAACTATTCACACACCCAGTCACTCCCACATTCACTTACACATGGATACACACATCACACAGACACTCGCATAATATGTCAGAAATACTATCACTTATTAGAAGTTTACAAATGTAAATTTGTAGTAGCTTTGCAAATGTGGTTAACACACATAAACTTTTAGAAAACATTTACACGGTCGCCAGTAGATACTTATAGTTAGGACCTAGTTTCAATAGGAAAAGCTTTTTATTTTACTTGCTTATAACTTTGATTCTCCATAAATCCTCCCAATCTCATGCAGAGATCTGATGCTAGCACTTCAAACAGAAAGTGTTGGCAGCCATCTTGGGACTCACACTCAGCTGAGTCCCAAATAAAATCGTAAACTAATGAGAAAGGTCAGAGTAGGGGTACCCTGACCCCCTAGGCCTTGTGCTGGGGCCCCAACAGAGAGCCTGCCTGGCCCAGAAACATCATGACAGATTCACAAATTTCCAGTTAAAATAAACATTTAAAAAGAAAGCGTTATCATCCACGCATGTTTAAATATGGGCTCCGGGTTGGGGCAGGTCCTGGGGTATATTTATATTTTAAATAAGGAGAAGGGGGCACACAAGGCCCCCCTCCTCATGGTCAATCTTTGCACCTGGAACTGTACCCTCCCTGGGGCCAGCTGATTAAAAAAATAAGCAGAGGAGGCCACACGGCCCTCCCCCTGAGGCTCTTATGATCCCAGGGGACCAGCACATCCCAGGGCCGGCTCCCAATCTGCTGATGTGCCCACCCTTGGGAGATAGCAATGTGTTTTCACTTGGCAGAAGCTTTGACAGCTCCGGCCAAGTGAGAGCAAACTGTAAGTCCGCTCCCAGTGGGCAGGAGCAGGAAAACTGAAAACATAAGTGATGTGTGGTCATAAGCAGTGCATTGCAGGGAGAGTAAGTTTTAGTTAGCTCACTAACTAGAACAGCTAAATTTTACTGGTTGTGTACGAGCGAAACCGGAGCCTAACTATAAAGTCCCGGTAACCTTTCTTTTTCAGTGAATTTCTCAGTTTTTTTAAATTCCATTCCCTAACTATAATGCCCCTGTAACCTTTTGCCAGTAGGTAATTATAGTTAGGACCTAGTTTCCATGGGAAACACATTTTTTTACTGCCTATAACTTTGTCGTCGTTTAACCATTCTTCATGAAATTTCCCCCCAAAAGTGTCAAGGTAGCTTCTGTGTGTCATGGAAAGTTAGGGGATGGTCCGTGCTGTGGGGATTGAGAAATAGGGGTGCAAAATAAGTGTGCATTTGTAAAGTTAATTCCCATAGGAACCCGTTGTCAAACCTACTGCCAGAACTGCTGGACGGAATTACAACAAATTTGGCAGGAAAGTAGATGTTGTTAAGGAGACTGTGCTTTGTGTTATTTGGTGTAAATCCTTTCAGTAGTATTTGAGAAAATTAGATTGAAAATAATAATGATATCTCTGTCCAAGGATATTTTGTGACAATTGTGTGAATGAACTTGCCAACAGGAATGCTGTGATTGGCTGGGCTCAACCTGAAGAGAAAGTTGGAGCTGCCATTTTATCGATCAGGAATGGTCCCCGGGCTGAAAATGCTTGTGAAAGCTAAAATAAGGTGTCAGGGTGGAGGTACTCTGACCCCATGTTTGAGAAATGGGGGTGTTAGGGATATAAGTGTTGTGTCCATAATTGTTTTTTTTAATCACGCATGATATTCACGATGGCGCCGTGACCTCCAGCACAGCCCCCCTGTACTGCCATGGGGACGTCACAACTATCGCAGCAATACTGCAAATATTGATGGAAATATAAAACACAATGGGGCATATTTACTAGGAAACAGGCGGAGCGTGGCATTAAGCCAAGAAGGCTAGTGCTGCACCCCTACAGTTTCCAAGCGCAGGGATGCGCAGTGTCTATAATAATCGGCTTACCCCTGCCTTTCCCTTACCACTGGTGCTAAATGTAGCTGCCTAGCACCAATGCAGGCACTCTTGCACTGTTGTACAAAGGTTCCTGCGCTGCAGGGAAAGATAGTTTATGTGCAAGAAGAATGCAGCACACGTAGAAGTTGCAACTCATCATTGGTTTTAATGATTGTTTATGTACAGGAAGGGCCACCATCCTGCACATGAACAATCATTCATGGCTATTTGCTCTTTCTATGTGTGCTGGACAATGCAGCACACATAGAAACAGCAAACATGAGGAGAAATGAAAGCATTTCTCTTTGTTAAGGCCAGGTTTTCCTTGGTCTTAATGTTGGCAATGCCCCATATTTACCCCAACCTTGTAAATATGGGGCAGCGTCAAAATCAATGGGTGTTGAGGCAGAACGCCCACTGCTACATCCATTGCCCACCCTTTCACTCTAAGTGTAGCATGAAAGGGGGCCATTTTCACGATACAGGCTTGTAAGTATGCCGAAAAGTAACTATATCTATACACACACCCTCACTGGTCACAGTCTCAGACTCAGGTTTCAGGTTTTTAAAGTCTTTATTTCGATGATAAAATCATAAAAGACAAAGTTTAAAACATTTTAGGGCATTTTAACCACTGGACAATTGATTGGGAAAACAATAACCATATTGTCGTATTTCGTTTCAGTTACACTAGAATCACAGCTAAAAATAATTATTAAACATCCAAGAATTACAAAGACAAAGATAAACCTGGCCTTAGAAAAGCTAAAATGTACAAATTACAATTCACTGGATTAATAAGATCATACAAAATACAGCTTACAATATTCCTTAAAAAAAAAAAAAAACATTGGGGCAAATATCATAGTTAAACCTACTAATGATGTGAGTTCCTTCTGGCCCTTATTGCCCACGCCCAGCCTAAACATTTAGCCAAGCATACCACAAATACTTCTAAGATATTCGTTTTTAGGACCCAGATCGCCTCAGAAGTCCTTCTATATGAGAGGCGCTGAAACAGGGGTTTTATCCATTTATTGCGAGGCTCTGAATACAGCGGGCAGGCAAACAGGAGATGACCCTCGGTTTCCTTTTGGCCTGGGCACCAACAGCAGGACCTTGTTGTTCCTTTGACCCAAGATGATGTAAAGGAATTCAGCGGCAGGGCACCTACTCGAAACTGGTGATAAAGTTTCTTGTCCAGTGGTCTGGTGATGGTATCCCAATAAGTCTCGCGGGAGGGGTCCAGCTTGAAGCTTAGGAATCTTCCCGTAAGACTACCAGAGCTGGAAGCAGTTACCAGAGATTGGCGAACCGAGGCCCAATATAATTCCTTGAATTCCTTTTTTGATGGAAAGGTGTTGGTACCAGGAGAAGCCAACAGGTGTTCTAATCCCATATCTGGTAGGCTCTTTTTTACGGAGTGAAGCCAAGGGATTCTTCCAGAGCCCCCCATCGACCTCACTTCTGCTAACTCCTTTGCAAAAAGAGTAAGAGCCGGGGAAGTCCACAAACGCCTCCAGAGAGCCACTACACTAAATCTTGCAATATCGTTAATTGGAAAGCAACCCAGATCTTGGCAAAGAGGTATCGATAGAGAGGATTGAGGTAACCCTACCAAGTTCCGAAGGAATTTACACTGGGTTTTGTTTCGAGAGATCCATGAAACCCCATAGATCAGCGCCATAGAGTATGGCAGCATTTGTTTTGGTATCATAAATTTTCAAGGCTGGGATAACCCATTTTGTTATGGATCTCTTCTGCTCTCGCAAAAGACAGCCGGTGAGTTGGGCAAATTTTAGCTGTTGAGCAGCAATTTGCTCTTTCCATAGCAAGCGGCGGTCCAAGGTGACCCCTAAGTAGGTCATGGTTTCAACTTGTTCCAGGTTGACCCCACTCATAGTTACATTGCTACGGACAAAGTTATTCCTAGTTAAAACCATGAACTTGGTTTTCCCCACGTTTACCTGGAGGTCATTTTTCACACAAAACTCCTCAAAGCAGTTCAAGGCACGCTGTAAGCCTTTCCGTGTTTTAGATAGGAGTAGAGTGTCGTTGGCGAAGATAAGCATAGGGAATTGTGTCCCTGCCAACGATGGGGCATCGGTATGGGTAGCTGAGAAAAATTTGACTACCTGATCAATAAAGAGCAGGAAAAGTGTGGGCGCAAGGACACACCCCTGACGAACTCCACGAGTGACTGGGAAAGAATCTGTACGTTGTCCTTGGCCTCCCCACCTCACCCTTGCATAGTTCTCTTCATGCATTTTGATAATTAACTCAATTAGTTCTCCTGGTAACCCAAGATCCCTCAGTACCCGCCACAGTTTGCCCCTAGGCACTAAATCGAAGGCTGACTTCAGGTCTATAAATGCGGCAAAGATGGTGCCACCGCCGAGCAAAACCACCTTCCAGAAAATTAAACAGAATCGAAACACCTGGTCAATAGTGCTCGTCCCCGATCTAAAGCCTGCCTGCATAGGTGACAATATATTTTCCGATTCCATCCACCCTTGCACTCTAGCCAAGATCATTCGTGCGATGACCTTTTGGAGGCAGTCAATTAAACTAATCGGGGGATAGTTGCCCGGATTTGACCTGTCTCCTTTTTTGTATATTGGGAGAATCTCTGCCCCATTCCATGATTTGGGAATACTTGCACCTTTTGCTATCGCATTGGCTATGTTGGTTATATATGGCACCCAGAGGTCGATATTTGCTTTGAACAAGTCTGCAGGTATAAGATGCAACCCCAGTGCTTTCCCCCGCTGAGTCAAACCGAGGGCAGACTCCGCCTCAATGTTAGTGAAGGTCAATTTTTCCCCGCATGTGGGCGTTATGTGCAACTTATCCAACATAGGCGGAGGATCTGAGCCCTCCATACTAAATTGGGTCGAATAGTGTTTTATCCAATCTTCCGGGGACACATGATTGGTTGGAGTACGGGAATCAACATCCTTTCCCCATTTTACTATATCCCAAAATTTAGTCTGATTGTTCATCTTGGAAGCAGCCAAGAGATTGGCCCAATAGCCATCCTCCCACTCCCTTTTAGCTTCCCACTGTGCTCTTTTATACCGGGCCCTAGCCACCTTTACAGCACACATATTTCTAGATTTAACAGTGTTAACAAGATTGCTGTGAGCCTCCCTACATTTTTTATTGTACCACTTTTCCCGAATACCGTGTGGTCGTACTGTACCCTTCTGGCATGGCTTAGAAAGAAGAAGCTTGAGCTGGTCAAAACAGCGTTCATGCAGGTCCATAATGGTGTTAGGTTCTAAACTGCCCCTCCCTGTAACCTCTAACATCATTTCATTTAATGCATTCAAAACCACATTCTTAATATTGGTCTGTAGGGTCGCATCTCCTGATAGGTTTGACCATTTCAGCCTCCTGCGATCATTAGACAGGACAGCAACCCCTGACCCTAGGGGAACTGGGTCTTCCAGTCTTTCCATACCATGCAGCCTTAATTTCAGTGACAGGGGATTATGGTCGCTTTCCGGGCCAACTTCCATATCGACCATCAGTGACCAGAATTCCATTTTCAAAAGGAAGTAGTCTATACGACTCTTCCTCAGTCCATTATCAAAGGTAAAGTTGGCACCAAGATCTGAGAGAGAGCGTCCATTTACTGCCCTTAACCCCCAAGTGAGGCATAGTGCAGTCCAGTTCAAGGCAGCCTCCGTTGCTTTGACAGTTTTACTGGTCAATAAGTCCGGTATGTTCCATGTTGCATCCTCAGTGGACCCCCAACTATCCCCTGCAACATAGAACGGCTCAAATGTACAGTTCAAGTCACCCGCTAGAAGAATTAAAGTGTCTTTGCTCAATCCAGCTAGATGTCTATCCAGGACATCCACAATGGCAGGGCACCGACCACCTGGGAGGCCACGTGAATAAATGTTAATAATGATCATATCCTGTCCGCCTCCCTTACTCAGTTTGATGGCCAGTAGGTCAGGATTATCCTCATAAAGTTCGGTGATGTTATATCCCGATGCCTGTTTTACCCACGTTATCAGGCCCCCTGATGCTCGCCCTTTACTACTCTTGATTGCGGGTTTAAAAAAGTTTATGAAGCCTGCCTTATGAATTGGTTCAGGTGCCCAGGTTTCTTGTAGTACCACAACATAATATTTATCAACAAACTCAAGCCAATCCTCAGAGTCCATGCGACCCTTAACTCCCGCAACATTCCAGGACACTATATTAAATGTTTCTGGAGTGGGTTCTGTTGTATTCTGTGCGAGATGTGCAGTGGACAGGGGAGTCATTAGGGTAGTCCGTGTAAACATGTTTCTCTCCCCTATTTCTTCTATATCAATTTTATCCAGACTTTCCCCCTCTACCATAGCCACAGTTATTTCCACTGCACCAGGTACAATCTAATCGCTGGATTCAAGTGCCATTGGGGCTTGATGTGATATATGTGCCTCATTCCCACTAACATCAACAGGCTTATTCTTCATGCTTGGTGCATGCAGTCAATCTATCTGCTCCAAGTCAGACAGGGGCCCAAAGTGGTTAAAAAGTAGGGGGTACTGCTGTATATGAGGTGTTCTTAACCCTTGATACCTCCCATCTCTTACTCTAAAATGAGTTGGGCCTAGGGGGTAGTTGCTATGTCTGTGTGGATAAAAATACGCAAGACCCAGGGATTGTACATCACCCTGGCGGGCAAATCTGGCTTTCCGTCGTATAAAATCAACCACCCAGGGATCTTTAAATGAAATTAAGATACAGTCCCCTTCCAGATCTTTGGTACCATTACCCACTGAATCTACTCTCCTTACATAGAGAATTTCTGTTGGAGATGATGGTGGTAAGGGACGGTTCTTATTTAGCCAAAATATCGCCTTATTACGCAGGTCCCCATGTGTCTCCTTAATACCATCTTTTAAGGGAGCAACACCAGTTAAAGCTATAGTGTATTGGGTTGCCTCCGGGGGTAGGTTTACGCGGGGAGCTAAGCTCATGCTTTGTTTGCCCACAAACGGCGTCCTGGTAGGCTGATGGTTAATTTTTTGCCTACTAGGTGGCTTGAGCTGGGGTACTATATGATGGTTTTGCCATGGCATCTGGCGTGGATGGTTTCACTCTATCTAAATTGGATTTAGCTAAGTCTTTTTTCTTAGGAGCATGTGTCAGGGAGCCTCCACTTGCGGTGCTAGATGTATCAACTGACCTTGCCCCTGCTATGAGTTTATTAATAGCTACCACTGTTGGTGCTGACTTAGTTACCTTATTTGCTGGGGAATTACTGGCTGGTTTGGTTTTACATAATGTCTGATTACAAGCCCCTGCAGCAGAACTAGGGGTGGTTAGTTTTTGCTATAAACCCAGATTTGTATTAACTACGGTCTCCAGAACATCGATTTTGGAGGTCATCAACCTTGTTCGCTCCAAGACTGGAAGCAGAATAGTTTTGAACATGGCCTCAATTTTGACCAAGAGAATGTCATCACTATTGAGGCATGTTGGACAAGGATTAGATGACCCCAAGGGGTGAAGGAGGGACAATACACATTAGGAAAACCCAAGGGTGGGTGTGGGACTGGTAAAAGGAGACTACGTGTGTCATTCAATTTAGGCTGCTTTAAGTCTTTTGCCCCCTGGGGACTCGAATTGTGCTTTCTCTTGCGAGATATCAATCTCGGATTCATAAGATCGTCCTCAGGCGGGGTAGATGAAGTGGAATCATTAGATTGGGAAAGGATGTCCATACTATGTTCGTTGTCCCCATTATTCTGGGTTTCGTCCCCCTCCCTTGGCTGGCAAACATTTGATTTCGGGACGTCGATGACCGGAGATGTAGGTAGGGCCACCCCCTCTCCATCCACATGGACTATTGCCTCAGTCTTCATAGAATAAATGCAGTTAGATGCTGCATGGGGAACGGGACTTTTGGCTATTGCCAAGCCACCCAACGAAGAGCGCTTACCAGTAACTAAATCTAGGGACAACCTTTTTTCCACCATTTCTATTTCTTTCTCCAAAATCCCTGTGGCTCTAGTGATGAAAGCATCCAGTGGGCCAGCAACAACTCCCTTAGATGTTTGTAGCTGGACTAAAAGTTCTTTCCCTGATCTCAAAGGCATAATGATTTCCAACTTGTTTTACCTACTATCCTTAGAGTACAGTGTGTCACCCTCCCTTTAAAAGACAATCAGTCTCAATGTACCTTCGGGTCCCAAACAATAACGGGAGAGCACCTATTACCTGAGAATCGGTTTTGCCAGGGGTGCAGGCCCAACCCAACCTAGTCCGACCACGGACGGCCAAAGACGGTCCCGCCCTTGTCCCGGGCTTCTCCCAGCGCGCTCCCGCGCAGCGGGTACACGACGATCTTAAGATAGCAAGGGGCGTGATTGGTGGGTGGGCGGGGCCAGCAGGGAGAGCAGCCCAGCTGGTGGTGATAGGGCGCGCAGGGACTCCTGGTCCACGGAGTGCCTTCCTAGTGCTCGCAGCCCTGCCGGTCGGGAAACAGCAGCCCCTTTAAGAACAGCGACTCCCGCGGTTAGAGCCGCGCTGCGGGACCCGCGAAGCGGGTCCGGCAAGTTGCTGGTGCAGCCTCCGGTGTCTTTTAGGCAGGAACTTTTGCAGCAGATGGCCGGTAAGCTTGCAGCGTGAAGCGTCAAGGAAACAATCCCACCTGGAAACCAGTCAAACACCCCTTTATCTCCATGGGCGGGTGGGCGGGGCCGGCAGGGAGAGCAGCCCAGCTGGTGGTGATAGGGCACGCAGGGACTCCTGGTCCACGGAGTCCCTGCCTAGTGCTCGCAGCCCTGCCGGTCGGGAAACAACAGCCCCTTTAAGAACAGCGACTCCCACGGTTAGAGCCGCGCTGCGGGACCCGCACAGCGGGTCTGCCAAGTTGCTGGTGCAGCCTCCGGTGTCTTTTAGGCAGGAACTTTTGCAGCAGATGGCCGGTAAGCTTGCAGCGTGAAGCGTCAAGGAAACAATCCCACCTGGAAACCAGTGAAACACCCCTTTATCTCTGTGGGCGGGTATGCGGGGCCGGCAGGGAGAGCAGCCTAGCTGGTGGTGATAGGGCGCGCAGGGACTCCTGGTCCACGGAGTCCCTGCCTAGTGCTCGCAGCCCTGCCGGTCGGGAAACAGCAGCCCCTTTAAGAACAGTGACTCCCGTGGTTAGAGCCGCGCTGTGCGACCCGCGAAGTGGGTCCGGCAAGTTGCTGGTGCAGCCTCCGGTGTCTTTTAGGCAGGAACTTTTGCAGCAGATGGCCGGTAAGCTTGCAGCGTGAAGCATCAAGGAAACAATCATGTACCTTCTCACAAATCCACAGACACTCATACACCCACTCACCTACAAACTCAGACACTAATGCACCCACTCACAGACTCAGAGACCCATGTGTGTACTCACATAACCATTCAAAGGGTCATGCCCTCACTCACAGATGCACTCAGCATCACATAACCCACTCACATAGATAGAGACTCATACACCCCCTCACAGACCCACTCAGAGACTCATGCACCCTGTCACAGATGCACTAAGACACTCATGCACTGACTCACAGACCCATTGAGAAACTTGTGCTTCCACTCACACACTCACTGATAGACAGACACACTCAGACATGTATGTTCCCACTTACAGATCCAGTCACAGACTCGTGTCTCCTTTCACAAACCCACTCAGACATTCATACACCCACTACACATCCACTCAGAGACTTTTGAATCTACTTGTAGACTTCCTGAAGGACTCATGAAGCCAGTCACAGACTCAACTGCAGACGTATGCACCCACTCACATAGCCCAGTGAATCATTAGTACACCCTCTTATAGAGATATTGAGAGACTGATAATTTTTTTATTTAGATAGTGATTTATCTAGTGTGATATTTAGAATGAAATATATAGTTATAATTTTAATGTGGCGTTGTGCTATTGAAGTCTTGCTTTTGCTTTGCGTTTTTGCGGTGTCTTCGCGGTGTTGTGGTTAACGACGTAGTCGTGATTCCCGGCGTTAACGCAAAAACAGAAAATAGGTTTTAGAGATGGTTTTTCATAGAAACTCACTAGAAAAACCTGGCTTTAGACACCACAGTAATAAACCCCTAGTTTGTAAAATACTGTATTAAGTGTTCATATATGTGTATTCCACTGTATGAAAAAGGCACAATTGTTGTGGTTCAAAAAGTTGTTGCAACACGCCAAATAACCACGAAAACGGAAAATAGGTTTTCAACATGGTTTCTTAAAGTAACTTAGTAGAAAAACATATGTTTACACATGTTTTTAATAAAGCATGTATATAGTAATATGTGTGGTAACATTTTTAGAATGGATTTTTTCAATTATTATGTTTGCATTTGTTGGTGGTCATTGAATATCTGCTTTTGATTGGTGATGTTGTGACTTATTCGTGATCATCATGACATTGTCGCAAATATTCCCAATTTTTTTTTAAAAAGGGATCTTTATAAAAAAAATATATATATTTCAGGTAATAGGGAGGCTCTGACAAGAGTCTTTGTGTTGATTGTTTGTATATGACAGCTACACATAAGACCGAATGCAGAGTTGCAGGTTACTTAGAATCACCCTATTGTCTTGATTTGTAAGGTGCACTCCATCATTTCTATGAATTCCATGCATGTGAAAACATAGATTGTTGCTATAGATACAGTCCACGACAAACGTTGTCAAAAACATGCGCCTACCGATGTCATCACGACCTCCGGTGTCACCGCGAACAAGGAAGAAGCATTTTTGATGTAGATTTTTCACATAATGAATAAAAAGGGGAAAGTTAAATCAATATCTTACTAAACAGCTAGACTCAAACTTTAAGTAAAACATGTCTTTATATGAGTTTTACACTCTGTCAAAACGCGGTATTCGCGGTGTGTCCTTGGTGATTGCAACATCATCGCGAAAACCTAAAACATCATTAAATAAAATGATTAATGTTAATAGATTGTCGTGTAGTTCCTACAAACCTATATCGGATCTACGTGTTTAGACAACATAGACTGTAGGATTGGTGTACAGACTGATTCTAGACAGCCCCACCGGTTATGTTAGCCTGTGTACTAGCTAGCTCACAGTGCCACTAGAAACCCCTCTTACCAAGGAGAGAATAGTTCTTGGCTACTATCAAACATGACAACTCTGTCCCATCAGGTATTGTGGAAACTGTGCATTACTTTTTGCTCTGTCTCTCATATTCACTTTGTCTCAGAGAGATACACAGAATAAACAGTGGGAACGTTTCTCAATAAGCATCTATTGACCCCCTTGTCAGTTTAGTGTAAAATAGGTGTGCTGAAACAACCGTAAGACAGTAACAGGTATAAATGATTATAGACACCAGAAGAGTAAAAGGATGGTAGATTTCTACCATAGTGCTAAAACAATGAATACAGGCAGGTATTAAAATACATGATAGTAAAATGCGTACTCCTCTGATGCAATCCTCACTACATGCGCCTTAGTGTACATAGCATGTATGTAGGTGTAGAGTCAAGAATCCCTCTAGGATAAAGTCAACCCCATTACCTGAAGTGAGAAACTTTGGGACCCCGTTTTGGTCTCGAGAAGGACACCCCACGAGGGATGCGGGCTGAAGTGTCTGTGTGCAGGAACCTCAGCGTCTCGAATCAGTGTGTCAGCATAGATGTCCTTTCCTCCTCTCCCTGCCTCAGCAAAGATTCTGGGCCCGATTCATAGTAATAACTTAACACAAAGTCCTACACTTACTACCCTTTTGGTATTCACAGAAGACACTTACTCATTTTGGTAGTCACCGAAGGCACTTACTCATTTTGGTATTCACAGAAGGCACTTACTCAATGATAAGTAAGTGCCTTTCTGAGAATACCAAAATGACTACTTTACTCATTTTGAGTAACGTATTCATTTTGAGTAACTTACTCCTTTTAGTATTCACAGAAGACACTTACTCATTGATGAGTAAGTGCCTTCTGTGAGTACCAAAATGAGTAACTTACTAATTTTTAGTAACTTACTCATTTTGGTATTCACAGAAGGCACTTACTCGTTGATGAGTAAGTGCCTTCTGTGAATAGCAAAATGAGTAACTTACTCATTTTGAGTAAGTTACTAATTTTGGTATTCACAGAAGGCACTTACTCATTGTTGAGTAAGTGCATTCTTTGAATACCAAAATGAGGAAGTGCCTTCTGTGAATACCAAAATGGTAGTAAGTTTAGGATTTTCCCTTAAGTTAGTTCTGTGAATTGGGCCCATGGTGTATATATACCTAAAGTGGTACCCTCAGGGATTCTCACTTGCTGTGTCATGTCGGACTTAGAATGACGGAAGGAATGACCCTTATACATAGTTATTATGCAGGAGATGGTAGTCCTGCTGAGTTTCCTAGAATCCTAATAGATAAGGCTAGTTTTTCAGGGTAATCCCCAAGACCTGTAAAAAGTACCATAACTAGGTAAAAGGTCAGTCCCAAGAACCGTAATGTAGTGTAATGGTAGGGGAGAATATAGGTAAAAGGTTGAGTTGCTACTTGAGCCTATATTGTGGTACCTATATGAAACATAACACAATGACAAATACAAAAATAAGTGGTGAACCATGCAGATGTAATGTTCAATATCTAATTATAGGAAAAAACAGAGCCATTATACTTATAAAATAGGACAAAAAACCTAAGGAATTCACTGAAAAAAACTAAGGTTAGAGGCACGGAATAGTTAGGCTGACATTTCTCTCGTACAAAACCAGAGAAATTCAGCAGTAATAGTTACCTGAGCTAACTATAACTCATGCCCCCAACATTGGACTGCTCATTACCTCACATATTACATCACTCATGACATGGTCAGGGACATCACTGATGACATCAAGGATGACATCTCAATTACATAACTCATGACATCTGAATTGACATCCCTAATGACATTATCCAGAGAAACACTGGCACACCCACTTACACACCAATAAAACATGTCATACATCCACTCCCACACAATACCTAACAAACTCATTCACAGAACCCAAACAAATGCTCACAGATCTTGTTACTCATCCATACAGCAGGTAACACATCAACTCACCTATAGAGCCACTAACAGAAACACTAACTCATATATACAGCAACTCATGCACCTACACACTCAGCAATACAGCCAGTTACATATTCAGTTATAAAGACAGACACACCTACACACCCACTCATACACCCATACAGCTACTGACTCAATAAATGAACTAACCATACACCTACTCACACACCTACTCACTCACCCATAAAGTCACTCACACAGCTACAAACTCACCCATACAATTACTCACAAAGTCAGTTACTTATACATATACTAATACATATACACACTCACCTATATATTGACTTAGAGAACCACATACCTTGCCATACAACCTCTCTCACACTCATTTACTTGCCCATACAAGCACTCAAACACCCATTGCATTGACTCACACAAACAGCCACTCAAACACCCACTCACTCACCTATATACCCACTTAAACATCCACTGATGCACCAAGACAGCCACTCATGTACCCTGTCACTCGCCCATACAGACACTTATGTATCTGCTCAAACAGCTATTTAGGCAGTCATGCGACCTCTGATTCATCATTTACATCCACAGATACACTAACACATTCAACTATACAGATACTTACACAGCCACTCACTTACTCATACATGCACTGACGCTCCCACTAGCTTACCTATACAAAAACTCACACACCCACTATCTCATGTTTACAGTCTTTTATATACCCAGTCATTCTACTATACATTGCTTACACATCCACTCATTTACCAATACAGGCACTTCCACAGTGAGTTACCTTAGTACAAATGTTTAACACTCAGTAAGTTTTAGAAAATACTCACAATCACTGAATAATGTCATCACTGATATCATTGGTAAGCAGCGCATTGTAGGGAGGTGAGTTATAGTTAGCTCTGGTGACCATAACTGCTTAATTTCTCTGTTTTTGTATGAGTAAAATGTCTACTATAACGTCCCAGTAACCTTAGGTTTTTTTCATTATATATATATATATATATATATATATATATATATATTACCTACTGGCGGTCGCCAGTAGGTATATATAGTTAGGATTTTTTCCCTATGGGATTTCTGAAAATTCTATGTCTAATAACTTTGGCGTTTGTGGACGGAATTGGCTGAAATTTTCAGGAAAATGGCACATTTTGTTTCTGAGCAGCCCTTGAAAATTTGGGGGGGTTTCATCAAGGGGGGGCCGAGAAAAAAGGGGGGTCCCAAAACGCGTTTTTCCCATGTTAATTTCCATAGGGCGGTTGGACTCACTTTTAGCCCGAACGGCTGAATGGATTTGCACGAAACTTGGCAAAATTGTAGGGACTGTTAGCCCGATGTGCCTTTGCTAGGTCTCAATATATGTGCTTCAGTGGATTTTGAGAAATTAACGTTTAAATCAAGATATATATCTGTAACAGCGCTCCGGTTCGCGTACTTTTCGCTTATCGGAACTTTGCGCACGGAAAGCTGATTGGCTCTTCGGTGTCTGTCAACATTCTAAACAGTCCGGTGCAGCCGCCATCTTCTCTCTCGGTAGGATCGAGAGACAAGAGGAGGCCAAAACAAAGAGGGAAATTTCCATAAGGGGGCATAGTAGATCCTCCCTGACCCCCTAGGTTTTATGTGGTGTTTTTAAAAGGGCCCAGCAGGGTCCAAAAAAATATATATATTTTTTTTTTCGCGATGAGCGTCTAGTACGCGAACCGGAAAGCGTTCTGGGCAGCGTACTATAAGGATAATAGAATGATACACTTTTCAAAGACTGTATGTTAATTGTTTGTTTTTTTTTCTTTTTTTTTGTTGTCTTTATTTTTAAAGTTATTTTTGTTATTTTCATTGTTTTTCATACTTTATTAAATTTTCTAACATTTCATTGTCAGAAATGTCATAATTTATTATAGGGTGTAATTGTTTTTCATTTTCAAGCAAGTTGTCTACTGCTTCAACACATTGTAGAAGTTCGTGGTCTCTACTGTCATCCATAAAGTCATCAAGTTTGTCTTGGCTGCTCTCCTTCAGTTGAATCGAAAATGAAATTTGTTGTTCGCCTTCCATTTTGCCTGAAATTTTGAATAAGAAAATATATATTAGTAGAGATAGGGCACTGTTGGGATTAATTTTAGATAGTCATTTTTTATCAGTGAATTTATCTTTTGGCAGTGTATAGTATCAGAGTGGAAATAGGACTATAAAAAAGTGTATGTGATTTAACCAAGACAAGCCTAACTCCATTCATAACTATAACAGAGAAGTCTATCTAAATACATTAGTACTACAGAGGGATAGTGTATATGTAGCAGAAAAATTCTATTATATTAAGTTATAGTGCACAATATATTTCTTTTTTAAAAATTATATCTTACCTTCACAAAGAAGTTGAAGTTTTTGGAAGCTATTAAAAGGTGTTGTACAACAAGAAGTAGTAGTCAAAATGGCTGTGTTTTCTTCTCTTCCTTTATATATATTCAAGTATATAACCAATCAAATGTCAGGTAATAAAAGTAGAAAATGAAAGTAACATTTTCATTGGTTGTCAATTCGAACAGTTCAGATGTGTTTTGTGAAGTAATTTACCTCACGGTATTTGGAGAGGTCTAAAGGCTAAATGGCTAAATGAAATTTCAATCAAATTTGTGAGAATGAAAGGGATTGTTATGTAGTATGAGGTAATTTATATTTGGTGAGAGTGTCTCTAGTCGTTTTTCTGTAAATTACTTTCCCGCCTTTTTTTGGACCGCTTTCCGGATAGCGGTCCGGTCCGCGTACTTGGAGCGTAACGGGAGTCCACCATTTTGTGTTTCGGTCGAATCAAGGTATAAAATGGAGGGTAAATAATGTTCTGAATGGGTAGAAGGGGGCATCGTACAAGTATTTTGCCCCCCTACGTTTTCTGAGGGTGGCTGAGGAGGACTATATTTGCGAAGAAAAAACTTTTTTTTGAAATTTTGCGCGGTTAGCTTCCAGTTCGCGTACCGGATAGCGCTCTTTAAGCGTAGTTTGTTGAAAATTACAGAAAAAAAGTTAGAAAAAAAATAATAAAAGTGTGTGATCAGATGAAGGGTAGCTCTGAGAAGAGCTTTTGGGTTTATGGTACATTTAGGTACTTATAAGTAGGTACCAATGCACAGTCTTAAATTCAGAATGAAAATTCTGTTGCCCTCATCTGAGAAGTGAACTCCATCTCCTCTGTAGATATCTTGCATGTAGTAACGCAAGTTATTGTTGTACAGAGAGCCCATTCCATGGTCTCTCATGAAAGCTGAAACAGATTTGTTTACATGCTTCCTCGCTTTCTCAATTTGTGGACAAAATTGGTTGGACCACCTCCATTTCTGTCTTTGGCATATATTGGAATATACCAAGGCAGTTTGAGGAAAAAGTGCCATTAATTGCTCAAAGGTGTCCTTTAAAAGCATTTCCAGACCTACCCCTGTCAAAGTGCCCAAATCATTACCTCCACAGTGCACTATTAACAGGTCAGGTTTTGGCAGATGCATAAAGGTTTTCACCAATGGTATCAATTGGTGACATTTTAAGCCTCTTTGGCCCAACCACTTAATTTCCACATCTTGTAAATTGAGGTTAGGTAAATTTCTGTTCTCAGCATACCTTTGAGCCCAGTGGATGTAACTATGTCCAACAATCCAGACGTTAAACATGGTGGCTGAAGGTTGTTCTGTAGTCAGATGAAGTGTGGTAATGAAAGGGCAGTTGAAACAGTAGGAGTTTCTAAAGAAAAAAAACTGTGGATTTACAATGCTAATGAGTCATTAGCAGTGATTGGTGCATTTCCATTTCTGAAAACAGAAAGTTAGGGTGCATGGATGTGTTCTTTGAAAGATGTAATTTGAATGGTCAAGGAAGAAACATTTAATGAAAGATTGCACTGGATACGCAGGTGCACTGAGAGTTCAGAGTTCAATTGAAACATTGTTGTGTGAATTTGCAAACATGAGAGGTCTTCCAGGAGGTGGTTGCTATGGATACAAGGCAGACAGGGCAGAGGGGGGAAGGGTTTTGATTTGAAAAAAGTGAGGGAAGAGGTATGATTGGCTGATATGAGAGATATGTGAAAAGAATATCTGTATTTCTGTGCTTTCAATAGCTGCAGCCTTTGGAGTGCATCCTTTTTCTTCTGCTGAAGACAATTTGGTGTATTTCTCAGACTGTTTTCAAAACTCAAAAAATATTTGCTAAGGTGAGAAAACATTTATTTAATTTAGATAGAGAATAGTATGATTTAAGGAGAAAATGATGAAGAAAGCTGTGTTTTTAAAATGTGGCTTTGTCTCAAGTGATATACAAATCAATTACATTTCTTGATATGTACTGTTAGAGCTTCATAGGTTGTTTGGGGTCATATTTAGAAGGCATTTTAGTGTCTTTGATGTTATGTTTACCTTTTTAAATGGAAAGCGTTCCTCATGGGGCCCTGAGCAGTTCTTAGCCATGTTATTTAATGGGAAGTGGATAACATGGCTAAGAGCATTTGCTGGAAAATGCATGAATATCGCTGACTTTTCTGCGATATTCATGCATTGCGGCCGTTTTTTTTCGCATTTGCGAGCAGTTCTTAGCCATGTTATCCAATGGGAGGTGGATAACATGGCTAAGAGCATTTGCTGGATAATGCATGAATATCGTTGACTTTTCAGCGATATTCATGCATTGCGGCCGTTTTTAATCGCATTTGTGATAAACAATTACATTTCTTGATATGTACTGTTAGAGCTTCATAGGTTGTTTGGGGTCATATTTAGAAGGCATTTTAGTGTCTTTGATGTTATGTTTACCTTTTTAAATGGAAAGTATTCCTCTTGGGGCAAGTGTCTTGTAAATACGCTCCTACTTGCGCTTGGCAAATTTAGATTTTGATTATGGGAGTTACGTAGCCATGTTAATAGTGTCCCAAAAATGGTGCTAGGGCATTCCAGAAAACACTTTCATGTGTCTCAAGGACATTTTTAGTCATTTCTCCATGAATGCAGGTATACAATTGATTTATTTGCTGTGTTTAAAAACGAATTTTGAAATCAATTACATTTCAGGATATGTACTGTTAGAGCTTCATAGGTTGTTTGGGGTCATATTTAGAAGGCATTTTAGTGTCTTTGATGTTATTTTTCCCTTTTAAAATGGAAAGCGTTCCTCATGGGGCCCTGAGCAGTTCTTAGCCATGTTATTTAATAGGAAGTGGATAACATGGCTAAGAGCATTTGCTGGAAAGTGCATGAATATTGCTGACTTTTCTGCGATGTTATTTTTCCCTTTTTAAATGGAAAGTGTTCCTCTTGGGGCAAGTGTCTTGTAAATACGCTCCTACTTGCGCTTGGCAAATTTAGATTTTGATTATGGGAGTTACGTAGCCATGTTAATAGTGTCCCAAAAATGGTGCTAGGGCATTCCAGAAAACACTTTCATGTGTCTCAAGGACATTTTTAGTCATTTCTCCATGAATGCAGGTATACAATTGATTTATATGCTGTGTTTAAAAACGAATTTTGAAATCAATTACATTTCAGGATATGTTCTGTTAGAGCTTCATAGGTTGTTTGGGGTCATATTTAGAAGGCATTTTAGTGTCTTTGATGTTATTTTTCCGTTTTTAAATGGAAAGCGTTCCTCATGGGGCCCTGAGCACTTCTTAGCCATGTTATCCAATGGGAGGTGGATAACATGGCTAAGAGCATTTGCTTCAAAGGTTGTTTGGGGTTATACACCATTTTTGGGAAATTATTAACATGCCTATCTAACTCCCATAATCAAAATCTAAATTTGCCAACCGCAGGTGGGAGCATATTTACAATAAATTTGCACCAGGAAGAACGAAAAATAGCATACTAGATACTCAAATGCCTTATAAATATGACCCAAAACATCTTATGAAGCACTAGTAGTGCATATTTCCAGAAATGTATTGGTTTTCATTTAATGATTTACTTCATTGGTAGGCCTTCACATGTTTTTTTATTTTGATATTTTTCAGTGAAAATCTTATCTGCAACCATGTGTTGGCCTCACCTCAAATAAACAAAACAGGTGATGGACTGAATGTGGATCAATGACACACATTTACCCCAGTCTAAAGATCAGGGCCTAAACAAATCTTTAGATAGGCTACATCTTATCGTCATCCTGAATTAATGATTTAAAATATTAGGGAGTGATTTATGAGTGTTGTATGCCTTTTTTGCACCATTGAGTGTCATTTTTGTGATGCAGTGCTGGTGGGAAACATTTGCTATGTTAAATAATTAGTAGGGCATTAAGTTTTAGATGACTGTTATTTATTTACTGTTTGGTAATAGTGGTTAATAACATTTTATATTATATTTTTCCACAGATTCAACTGCAGATTCTTTCATAGTTTGGAAAATGCCTTCCAAAAGTCGAATACGAAAGGCTAGAAAACGTCAAAGACAGCAGGATGATGTTTTATTGCAGCAGTCCTCTTCCCCAAATACTTGTCAAAACACCAAGAAAGGTCCGGGTAAGAGCACGAAATCATTCTTAAGAAATATTTGTCATAAAAAAAGTATTTCTCCAAAAAATGTTTCAGTCCTCAAAAAGAAAAGCAATTTAAATGGAAAGGAGAGACCCATCAAAAATGTTACTGGTAGAGGAAGAGATAACTCTGTGCATGATAGTAGAAGGAAACAACAGTTTAGGGACATTCGACATCGAATGTTCCGTAATAGGATAATAGTTAATTTATTGAAAAATATTAAAAAAAAAGGCCAACAGAAAGCGGCATTTTATAAGAAGAAGAAAAATGTAGAGAAAATTATTGATCATGCTTTTGAAATTAAGCGAAAGTTGTTTATTTTGGTAATCAATAGAATTAGGAAACTAAGCAAGGTAATTTCTGATTTCAAAACTAAAAGTAGATGGAAGAGAGTAGTAAATCGTACTAACTTTTGTGAAGTTTTTTCCGGAGAATGGATGCATAGTTCTAGTTGTGAGGCATTTTTTAATGAGGAGAGTTATTTTCAGGATAATGATTTGGTGTTTGCAGTTGACACCAGTGGTCGAGCTTATGAAGTGAAGGATGGTTGTCCAGTTGAAAAAGAACAACTTGTGACAACAGAGACAGAAGAGGCGCTAAGTGATGAGGTTTTAGGAAGACGTTCTAAGGGTCCTGTGTACATTTGGAAGTGTAGTTCTATTTGCAGTGTGCGACAGGTTTCCATCAATTTGCTTTGTGATTTTATACGGACATTTAATAAGAAAAGTTTGAAGCAGAAAATGAAGTTGTTGCAAGATTTAGATCCTTGCAGAGTGAGACAAATAACAGGTTTGCGTGGTCATTCACTGGCTTGTCTTTCCAGGAGAGTATGCCAGAGTGTTTTTCATCATTTCAGGATGCTAGCAGTGCATCATAATAAAGTGAGAAAATTAGTGAGAATGTTGTATTATGCTAAGAGTCCAGCAATTATGCTTAAACAATTATGTGCTGCTCTTTTGCATGGTTCTGAAATAGATGTGAAGAATATTTGTGAAGAAATTGAGTTTTGTTACTTTGGTAGTAAAGATGAGAATGTTCAAATTGACCCTGAAGTAGAGGGTAATGTGGAAGATAATGTACAGGTTTCCAGTACAGATAATTTTCAGAAGGAAATTGCCACGTTTCAGATGAAATCAAGTGAGAGGCCTAATTTCACTTGTGTATGTTGTCGACGCACTTATTATAAGAATCAGACTAAGGTAGTGGATTTATATGCAAAAAGTGAAAGGGTAAATAATAGTGAATGGAAGGATTTTGCCACATACTTGATGGTAGAAAATTATTTTGATTTGGGATCGGATCAACGTGTGTGTACTTATTGTTGTAATAAATTAAACCAAAACCAGATGCCTGCTAGGGCAGTTCATAATAATCTGGAATTGGTTGAGATTCCTTCTGAATTGAAGGATTTAAATACTTATGAATCTATTTTGATTCAAAGTATCCATCCCTTTCAGGCTATTGTAAGAATGGAGCCAAAGACAGGGAAGTTGCCTCCAGCAGATTTACAGAGAGGATTAAAGGGAAGAGTTGTTTATTTGCCTCTAGATTTGAAGAAAAACATTAACACAATTGGAATAGAAAAAGTGGAAGAGGAACCTCTGGTTATCTTGGTTAATGGGGTTCCGACAAAGAATAAGAAAATATGGCAAGATTTAGTGGATGTTAGGAAAGTCAAAAAGGCAACAGTGTATTTGAAGAAAAATAATAAGTACTATAAGAATGTATATGTTGCAGAAGAGGAAGTAAGTGATGAAGAGGATAGCGATTTGTGTGCTGGCCAAATTGAGAAAGTAGAGGCCTCTAAAAGTGAAGAAATATATGAACATTATAGTGTTCATCCTTTGCATTCCAAGGAAGTCATGGGGAATGCTATTGAGTTGTTTCAAATGAAACAAGCCAAAGGGAGTCCCATTAGTGTTTGGGAGGAAAGTTTGGAAGCTCGGTGTTTCCCACAGCTATTTCCCACAGGTCAAGGAGGAAGATATGATGAGCGACCTCATCAAATTCCTGCGTCTGAATACCGGACTTTACGATTGTATGCAGCAGATCCTAGGTTTCGGCAATGCATTCCCTATTTGTTTCATCTCCTGTTTGAAAGCGATCTGTCTGGACTGTCATATGCAGTGAACCACATCTTAAAAAGTGGTATACAGATGCGAAACATCTCGGCAAGTGACTTTATGCATAAAGTCAATGTCCAAGACAGTATTTTGGATTCTCACTTAATTAATCTCATGGCGTGTCAGCGTGGTACTAATGAGTACTGGTACCGTCGTCATGGTGATTTAAAATGTATGCTGAGGAACTTAGGAACTCCAACATGGTTCCTCACTCTGAGCTGTGCCGAGTATGGCTGGGAAGACTTACTTGAATTTTTACGAGAGGCAAATGGTAACATTGAAAACATCGAATTCAAGACACCCGGAGAACTGTGCTCTTTGGATCCAGTCAATGTATGCAGGTACTTCAATCATAGATTTGAAGCTATGATGTCTTTCATCACAAATAAAAAGAATCCACCTCTTGGACAGGTGTTGGATTTCTTTTGGAGAAAGGAGTACCAAGCAAGAGGTGCCCCTCATATACATATGTTGTTGTGGATCAAGGATGCACCTAAATTTGGAACAGATCCGGATGACTTAGTGATGAATTTCATCGAACAGTATTCTACGTGTGCTGTTCCAAACGCAACGGAGAAGAAAAGTCTAAGAGAACAAGTTCTACGTTTCCAAAGCCATCGTTGTGGAAAGTACTGTCGTCGTAAATTCAGAAACAAGGACAAGTTCTACACCAAATGTCGTTTCAACTTTCCACGACCGGTGATTTCTAAAGGAAGAGTGAACAGTTTGATGTCTTCGCTGCGACATAATGTGACGAGGAAATCACCCAAGAATACATACAATTTGAAAAGGAACGAAGAGTCCAAGTACATCAATGACTACAACCCAGTGATTTTGTCCATGTGGAATGCTAACATGGATATACAGTTTGTGGCTGACAACTGTATGGCTGTGGCTCGGTATGTGACATCTTACATCACCAAAAAAGAAAAGACCGAACTGAAGGATATGTGGGAGGACATTTCTCATGAAAAGAGCCTCAGCAAGAAGTTGTACAGTTTCAGTCTGAAGATGTTGTCGCATCGAGAAATCGGAGCTTACGAATGTTCTGACCGGTTGTCTTCAGCAAGTCTCTATGCCAAATCCAGGAGTCTCGTTTGGGCGAGTCTTGGTCTTGCTGCAACGCGAAATCGAGTTCTAAAACCTGTCCGGGAAATTGAGTATTTGGCAGAAAAGGAACCAAACAGTACCGACATTTTGAAGACCAACATGTTGGATACATATTATCCAAATCGAAGCAGTCACCTTGAGAATGTTTGTCTATATGAGGTTCTCCAAAATTATATATTCAAGAGGAACATCAAAGAAGATATTGAGAAAGGAGTGTATGCTGTAATTGGAAGTGAGGGATGCCTGGTCAAGCAAAGAAAATGCCAATTAGTAAACCATCGAAAATTGAGTGGTGAATCTCCAGAAAAAAAGGAGTTTTTTTATTTAGCACTTTTGCAACTTTTCAAGCCTTGGCGTGCAGAAGAGGAACTGCTTGGAGATTTCCTCTGTTACGAAGACTCTTTCAATGCAGCCAAGGAGTCCATAGAATGTCCTGCTTTTTCTAAATATCAAGAAATGCTAACTTTGGAAATTGAGCAGGAAGCAACGATTGCAGCCGAGATTGCCAGAGACAGTTCTCAGGACAGTCAGAGTTCTGTTTCATTGAGTCAAGATCCACTTGGAGGACCTATTATCGAAAATGAAGCTGCCACTGCTATGAATGAAGTGGAAAGAGCCATGGCACATGCTCAGGAGGATTCAGTTAACTTAGAAGACTTGGAAAAACAACTCAACGTTGAGCAGAGGAAAATATATGATGAAGTTACCACGGAAATTGAGCACGGATTAAGTCATGAGAAGAACAAGTGCTCATGTACATCGTTGAAGCCTGTCCGACTGTACGTGAGTGGAGAAGCGGGAACTGGAAAAAGTTTCCTCATTAAAGCAATCTCTTGTTATTTGCAGGAAAGGACTGAGTCATCGCTGTCTTGTGTTGTCACCGCTCCTACTGGACTGGCAGCACATAACATTAAAGGTATTACTTTGCATCGTCTACTGATGCTGCCGGTGGAGCATGACAACAAATTACAATACAACAAGTTATCTGGAGATGCTTGCTGTGAAGTTTCAAGAGTCTTGAGGAAAATGAAACTACTTATCATTGACGAAGTAAGCATGGTTTCCAATGTCATGCTTGCCTTTGTGCATTTGAGAATGCAAGAAGTACTTAAAACTGAATATGATGTGTTATTTGGTGGGAAACACATCATTGTTTTCGGAGATCTTCTGCAGCTGACACCAGTAAAAGGTCAACCTGTGTTCAAAATACTCACGCATGAAGATACCAGGAAGTGCCTAGGGAGCATTGGCAACGTCAATATATGGTTAAACTTCAATTATGCAGAACTGCATCAAAATATGCGTCAGGCAAAGGATGAAGATTACAAGAATATTCTACAAGATATTAGAATTGGAAAAGTGACCGAGCATGGGAAAGAAGCTTTAAATGCACGATTACTGTCAAATTTATATCCCAAACAAGAGATTGTGCCTGAGAATATTTTTCAGAAAATTACTGAGAAGAAATCCGGGATATGTCTCATGCCAACTCTTGCAGAATGTGCCATCTTCAACAACAAAATGTTGAATTTAGAAAAGCAAGAGATTGTGAAACTTGAAGCTATCGACAAATTAGAGCATATGGGATCAACAATTATTTTGTCAGACAATTTGAAATCAAAATTGGATTCATTAGAGAAGACTATATCTAAAACAGCGGGTTTTGAAAAGACTTTGAATGTGTGTTTAAATTGCCGAATCATTTTGAGAAGGAATTTACATGTAGAAAGAGGTCTAGTAAATGGATCAATGGGTAATGTTGTTGATTTTGAGAAATACAGAAATAGAGATGGAATAGAATTTTTAAAAATTAAATTTGATGGCATTGAGGAAGTACAGCAAATTGGTCGTTGTTCTGCTAGGTTTTTGCTTGTTAAAGATTTATATGTTCGCCGTAAACAGTTTCCTGTTTGCTTGGCATATGCGGTGACAATCCATAAATCGCAAGGTTTAAGTGTAGACTGTGCATTGGTGAATATTGGCAGTTCTGTGTTCAAGGAGGGTATGGCATATGTGGCATTGTCACGAGTTAGAACTTTATCGGGATTGTACTTGATTGACTGTGATGTCACAAACATTTGTGCAGATCTAGATTGTGTTAAGGAATACAATAGGTTAAGAAGAGAGTATGCGCCACATTTGCCTCAATATCCTTTGTTTGAGAAACGTGTGGTAGGCCGCAAACGTAGAAATAGCAGTAATAGTAGGGAGGTTGTTGCAAAAAGACTAAAAGTCAATGAACCGAAAATTGTTAGCAGAAAGAAAGTGGATTCTGTTGTAGATGTTGTCGGTTTTCAATTTGAAAACAGTTCTGGTGTCAACTGCTATGCAAATGTAGTGGTTAATGTTCTCTTTTCACTAGAGAGTTTAAAAGAACAGATTCTGTTGAATTCTGAACAAATTTTATGCTGTTTGTTGAATTCTGTTTTCGAGAAATGTAGCACTGATCGAACAAAAGTAGAAAGTGTGTCTGAAGTTCGTTATCTGTTAGATGAATGTTCAGGTCAAACAGACTTCTCTGAAAATAATCAGCAAGATTGTCAGGAGTTTTTAATGTATATGCTTGATATATTGCAAGTTGAGGGTGTAGATGTAGATCACCTGTTTGGGCTTTCTTATCAATGGCAGCATGACTGCGAGAACTGTATGGTATCAAGTACTACTAGTGTAGACTCAGAAAGATTTATATATTTAACTTTGCCAGACAGTAAATCAGTCTCCTTTAATAAGCTAGTGAATGCAGCGGATCACAACATGGAGTGTAGCCAATGTAAATGTGATATGATGTCAACATTATTTATACGTAGATATGGCCAGTATGTCATTTTAATGATCCAACGTTGTAGGCCTGATGGATCAAAATTGTCAACTTTAATAAAAAATGTTGTGGCTTCTCAGCTGTCAATATCAGGGAGGACTTTTGTTACTGTAGCAATTATCTATCACGATGGTCCATCAACAACATCAGGACATTATACAGCTTACTTAAAGTCTGGAAACGGCTGGTCATTCTGTAATGATTCCGTTGTAACGTTCAAAAAAAAATTGCCGTTTGACCTTAAAAATTCTTACCTGGTGTTTTTAAAACCAAAATTTTAAGTAGAGGGAATGTAAGTCTGCAATGCTGTCTAGATTAAAAATCCAACTATATAAACCTAATGCAAGTAAGTCTGCTTCATAGTAAGCAGTATCAGTGTCATAGGAAAAGGAGAACATGAGTGACAAAGAAGAGTAAGTTATTAGTAGTCCAGGATTGTGAAAATAATCTCAAATATTTTATTTTTGAAAGTTGCGAAAATAGAAAATGTCGGGATTTGATTGGAAGAATAACAAGACTTGCGAATCGCGGCAACATGATTTGGCCTAGTGGAAACATGTGATATAATGAGAGAAGTCTTTTTTTCTATGTAACATATTTTACGTATCGATGGAGGTTTTCTTTCAGAAAGTGGCGGGCTGAAAATATTTGTAGCACAACAGAGTGGATGCTGTTCATAGGAGATCGTTCGACGTCATTGAAAGTAAGTTAATTTTAAGGAGTTTTGAAATCAGATTTCGAAGGTTGTATGGGTTTTTTAAACACAGTCATTTTGATTGTGTTTTTTTTTCCCGCTGTTACATGATGAATACCTTCAAGTCACTGATTTAAGTGAAATTTGATACATTCTGAGAACAGCAAAAATAAACCATTTAACATGTATAATTAATGTTATGCTTTTTGAAATTATGATATATATTTAGAAATGTGAGGTAGATATGGAGAAGCAGAGTCTTCTGTAAGTGTCAATTTTAATGCTTACAGTGCTGTACTTCTAGGTATTGTTTTTTTTTAAAAAAAAGAAATAGGCCTCACCTCAAAGAAAGCTCTTGAAAGCACACATCTTATTTGCATCCTAAAACAATCATTTAAAATGTTTGACACAATTTTATGATGGCTTTACATCTTTTTTGCGCTGTTATTGCATCACTATTGTGAGACATAAGCAATGCAAAAGAAGCATCATGTTTCAAAATAGGCCTCATTTCATCAGCATGAAGATACTGTTTTTTTAAAATAAATATCTTTAGGATTGTGTAGGGGTAGTAGGGAAGTAGAGGTTTCTGTAAATGTCAAAGTTGTTTAAAAACTGTTTCTTCTTGAACCTTTTCCCTTCTTTTTTCTAATTTTTAAATACATGTTTTAATATTTTTGGAAATGTTTGTTCTCTCTTTTACAGATTGAATGTATGAAAAATTTGCTTGAAAAGTTAACATGAATTATAAGGTAAATGTTTTCTACTTTTTTAACCTACATTCCACTGCTGATGATGTCACTGACTATGTTATGATTGATGTAATAAATGGGCATGTTTTACTGCAATGGTAGGTCTTCACATCTATTATCTCGTCTGTATTCTTCAACAAGCATAAATTTGATATGCAACCCAGAGTACGGTTCACCTTAAACAAACTTTTAGAGAGGACACATCTTATCGTCACCCTCACTCAATCATTTAATCTATCACATTTAACATCTATTAGTTCTACTGCTTCATTTCTTTAATCTTTACTTTCCTGTGTTTGCTACTTCTCTCCTTCCTTTCTCTATTACTTAATTTTTCTATTCCTTCCAGTATTTTTCTCAGTCCCTCTCTTCTCATACTTCTTCATTATTATTCACTAATTCTGTCTCTATTAATGTTACTGTTTATGAATGATCTCCAAAAATTTTAAAAACAAGAACAGTAAGTATAAGGATAGGAAAAGACATTTATGTTACAAGAAAGACAACTATAGGAAGTAAACAGAAAAAACTGTTACTCGCAATCCACTGCTGATGATCTCACTGACCATGTAAAAAATTATGTAATATATGACATGATCAGAAGTGAATTGCGGGTAACAGTATCTTTTCTTTACTCCCTATATCTGTCTTTTTTTGTAACAAAAATGTCTGTTTCCTTTCCTTATACTTACTGTTCCTTTTTTAAAAAAAAAATTTTTGGTACGCTCAAAGTACGCGTACCGGAGTGCGAACTAGTAGCGAACTAATAGAAATAGAGCTTGGCAGAGTTCAAAGAATTCTACCAATTTTTTTAATAATGGGGAGGTAGTTCTGAAAAGAACTGTTTTTTTTTGTTTTTGTTGTTTTAAATTTTTTTTATTAGTTTTCTGAACATTTTTTATATTTTTTTGTTTTTTTCTGAACATTTTGTATTTTTTTTTATTTTTGGGGGGGAGGGGGGAAACAAAAATGATTCATCGAAGACGGCTCAACAGGAGCAACAAAAAAAAAAGAATTTACTTTTTGGGGCGTTTTGGGCACACATGATTGGTGATGGCTCTCATTATCAGGGTAATGCTACTTTCGCGGTAGCAAAGTGTCTGGTTGCACCGCACACAGACTTGCTTCACTTCTCCCATGTTGATTTGGATGTTCGGGATCAGCTCCCTCGCCTCCGGTCCCGATACCTCCTGAACAACAGATCTTCTTGCCATTTCTGGCGGATTTTGTTGTTGGTCGCGAAGTTGTGCATTGCTGTAATTGTTAGGGTGCCTCATGTGCCTGTGCATTGTATGATTGCCAAAACTGTACTTTTTGTCTGTGCCCCTTGAAAGTCGTTCGTCGCAAATGCGACAAAAGACGTATCTGGCATTTACTTTCTTTTGGTCAGCAGGAAATTTAAAAAATTGCCAGATATAATTTTCTTTCCTATTATATCTTCTGGGCTCCTCTGGCAAAAACTCGTCATTTTCTTGCTGTTCTTCCTCTTCTTGATTTTCCTCCTCTTCTATAATTAGTGAAGCAGGTAGTCTTTTCTTCCCATGAGGAGGTGGAGGAGGTGGTGGGGGCACACTGGCAGAAGCAACCATTGAAGCCATTGCTGATGAATCAAAAAAGTTCTTTCTCTCACCAAGATGAAAGTCAGAGTGAGGAAAGAAGGAGGGGTTTTCATCATTTGGGAGAAGGAAAAATTCTAAACCAATGAAAAGTGTTAATTTTATATGACATGACCAAGTATTACATCATTAGGAAACCAAAAGTGAAATGAACCAATGAAAAGTGTTATTTTCGAGTCACATGACCTGCTGTGTTTACGTTTCGCGCTTTCCTCCGCTTTCCGGTCCACTTCCGGGTCCGCTAATTTGGCGCGTCCAACGACGTATTACGCGATAACGCAAAACGTCATGCAAACGTAACAGTTACGCTAAAGGAACGTAGACCGGTTCGCGTACTAAGCCGCGGCTTTAAATTGAGCTAACAGGAAGCAGACCGGTTCGCGGACTGGGAGCGGAACAAAAAAAAATGTTTTAAAAAAATTGTCTAAAGAACATGAAAAATATATTTCAAAATTTAAAGAACAATACATTGTACAGCTACAGATATTAGCTTTTAAAAAACCATTGAAATTCAATGAAAAAACCATAGGTTATAGACTATATATAGTTAGGGATTAGCATTTAAAAAACCTTATTTTATTTGCACAAAACCATTGAAATTCCATATATAGTTAGTTGCACTAACTATATATCGCGCACCCGCAATCCACTGCTGATCATGTCACATATTACATCATTCATGACATGGTCAGTGACATCACTGATGACATCACTGATGACATCTCAAATGACATCACTGATGACATCACTGATGACAACATCCAGTGACTGTATGTTTCTGTATAGTTAAAATATGTCTTACATATTGAAGAATGAGTGGATGTATAAGTGTCTGGATGAAGGATTTAGTAGGTGCATGACTGACTGTATGAGTGAGTGATTAAATGTGTCTCACTGAGTGCATGGGTTAGTGACTAAACTGTCTTAATTTGTGCATCATTATGTCTGTTGTTCTGTAAACTGTTGCATGTGTTGATCAGTAGCTATATGAGTAACTATATGGGTTATTGATTGGTTGCCCAAGTATTTGTATGGGAGGCTGAGTGTGTGTGTGGGTGGCTGGGAGGTGTATGACTCTGTGCATTGATGTGTGAGCAGTTGATTCACTAGATGTATGGGTTCAAAAGTGCATGTGGAAACAGCTGTATGAGCGGTTGACTGTGTGCATGAGTGTATTGGTGAGTGAATGGATATCTCAGTGCTACATGTTAAAGTAAGTACATATGTAAAACACTTTACATGTAAGAGTTGACATATATAAATAACTGTGCATAAGAGCCAGTGAATGTGTAAGTGGCTGTATGGATCATTGTGAACTTGTATCAGGGATTGTATAAGAGAGTAAATATGTGTTAGTATATGTTTGAATAAGTAAGGTGTGTATAACTGTATAGTTGAGGAAATGGAGGTGTGATTGATTCTTTGCATGACTGACTAGGTGTGTGAGTAACTCCATGGATGAGTGACAGTCTGTGAGTGTCTGTTTATACTGAGTGTATGTAAGGTTATATTAGAGTCTGAAGAGGTTCATTGTATTATCACATGAGTGATGTGATCAGTGATGTCAAATGAGATGTCATCAGTGATGTCATTTGAGTTGTCATCAGTGATGTCATCAGTGATGTCATTTGAGATGTCATCAGTGATGTCATTTGAGTTGTCATCAGTGATGTCATTTGAGATGTCATCAGTGATGTCATCAGTGATGTCACTGACCATGTCATGAATGATGTAATATGTGACATGATCAGCAGTGGATTGCGGGTGCGCGATATATAGTTAGTGCAACTAACTATATATGGAATTTCAATGGTTTTGTGCAAATAAAATAAGGTTTTTTAAATGCTAATCCCTAACTATATATAGTCTATAACCTATGGTTTTTTCATTGAATATATATATAGTTAGGATTTTTTCTCTATGGAACTTTTGAAAATTCTATGTCTAATAACTTTGGCGTTTGTGGGCAGAATCGGCTGAAATTTTCAGGAAAATGGCACATTTTGTTTCTGAGCAGCACCTGAAAATTTGGGGTGGTTCCGTCAAGGGGGGGCCGAGAAAAAAGGGGGGTCCCAAAACGCGTTTTTAACATTGAGTTTTCCATAGGGCGTTTGGCCTCACTTTTAGCTCGAACGGCTGAATGGATTTGCATGAAACTTGCCAAAATTGTAGGGACTGTTAGCCCGATGTGCCTTTGCTGGGTCCCAATATATGTGCTCCAGTGGATTTTGAGAAATTAACGTTCAAAAAAGCAGCTATATCTGTGACAGCGTCCCGGATAGCGCACCAGTTCGTGTACTTTTCGCGTGACGGAGCTTTGCGAAGCGAAGCTGATTGGCTCTCCGGTGTCTGTCAACATTTTAAACAGTCCGGAGCGGCCGCCATCTTGTCTCTCGGTAGGATCGAGAGACAAGAGGAGGAGAAAAACGAAGGGGGAATTTAATGAAAGGGGGCAAGGTAGACCCTTCTTGACCCCCTAGGAATGATGTTGGGGTTATTAAAGGGTCCCATGGGGCAAATAAAAAAATATAGATTTTTTGCGGTAGAAGCGCTTTCCAGTTCGCAACCGGGTAGTGAACCGGGACGCGAAACGGGAATTCGCCATTTTGTGTTTCGATTTAATTAAATTACAAGATGGAGGAAAAACAATGTGAGAAATGGGTATAAGGGGGTACGGGAGACGTATCCTGACCCCTTATGTTTTCTGAGGGTGGCTGAGGAGGCTCATATATGTTGATACTTGTCTTCCAGCGGCTGCGCGTGAGCGTTTTTTATTTTTTTTGCTGCGTGACTTCTGTTAACGTTTGATTCGAAGGAAATCAGAAAGTGTTGACCGCCATTTTGACACTGCGAGTAAATATATTGTTAAAAATAATTGTTTTAAATTAATCCGTATTGATAAACATTGTCTGCGCCTTCTTGCTTTTTTTCCAATGCCACACTTTTGTCGTGCACAGCAGCTATTTTAGATGCCTTGACCAGATCCACTCTCTGCACGCTGCCGATCGTGCCGTCTGTTAACGTTCGATTTGAAGGAAATCAGGAAGTGTTGACCGCCATTTTGACACTGCGAGTAAATATATTGTTAAAAATAATTGTTATAAATTAATTCGTATTGATAAACATTGTCTGCGCCATCTTGCTTTTTTTCCAATGCCACACTTTCGTCGTGCACGGCAGCCATTTTAGATGCCTTGACCAGACCCACTCTCTGCACGCCGCCGATCCTCAGCATGGCTCCCCACCCTCGCAAGCATCTCCCCCACGCACTGGTCACCCCCGCTCTCTGTCTTATGCATGGGCCATAAACCTCCCCCCATCTGCGCTGCTCTTCTCTGAGAATCACACCCTGTGCCCGCCCGACACCACCCTTTCACCCTATTCACTACCGCACCCTCGACATTCCTCTTCCTTTGTGTCTGATTGTCCAGGCCGGTCCCAGCCTATCACGTAGCCCTGCGGATGTAGTTTATGGCCTCAACTGTAAAGAAGCACCCCTCTTCAAAGGAGTTACAGTAGATCAAGGTCCCCACCCGATGAGATCCGTCACACCACACGCGTTCCTACTATCTGATAACCATCCTGTATTGTGATTGGGGAGGTGATTCTCACTGTGAGGGTGTGTGGGACCGAGCCTGAAGCGGAAGATTCCAGGGAGGCCTTTTTGTACATCAAAGTCTTCACAATTATGTGTCACATTAAAAATATATAGCACTCCATCAAAGTAGTAGGATTATAATACTTTAATAAGTTATAAATATATACATCGCAACAAAACAGTAAACACGTTAAAAATTTTTTATTAAAACAGAAGCAACAATGGTCAGTGGCGGTCTGTTGTGCGAATAGTCCCAAGGCAGCACAACGTGCTGAGTTCTGGACGGCACCCAGGTGATGTCACCTTGGTGCCACACTGGTTTTGGTATCCTACAATGCTGCTCCGAAAAACGGCATGGGGCGCCCCGGGGGGGGGGGGGGGGGGGGGGTTGGGAGGCGGCGTGAACGGGCCTCCCCAGGTGGAGGCTCGTCTGTTGTAGTGGGGAGCCTCTTTAGCGTTTTACTTGCCATTCAGTGGTTTTCCGCCCGCTTTTGCTGCACTGTGCCTTGTCAGTAGCGGTCTGTTGTGCGAATAGTCCCAAGGCAACAGAACGCGCTGAGAGTTGGACGGCACCCAGGTGATGTCCAGTAAGTTGCCGCGCTGGTTTTGGTATCCTACAATGCTGCTCCAAAAAACGGCGTGGGGCGCCTCGAGGGGGGGGGAGGCGGCGTGAACGGGCCTCCCCAGGTGGAGGCTCGTCTGCTGTAGCGGGGCGCCCCTTTACCGTTTCAGTTGCCATTCCGCCCGCTTTTGCTACACTGTGCCTCATCCGCCATTCAGCTGTTTACCGCCCGCTCTTGCGGCTACAGCGTCTCGCTCACCATGTAGGTGAGTTGCGCCCACTCTTGCGGTGCAGCGATAGGCGGCAGCCACAGGACTCTTAAAATGGCAGCTGGCACTTCGGATTTGGGCCTGGTCCACTAAAATGGCCCTGGGACACCTTGGAACTCGGACGCTTGTCTGCTAGGGCTTGGGCTCCATTCTCGAAAGTGTCCCCTCAGCCTTGAAGATTCTACAAAAGTCTTGGGGGCCCCCGACTCCCGCAGGCTTCCGGTGGGGAGCGGCTGCCATGATTGCTTGTGGAATGGCCACGACGGAGCTACGAGATGGTGTTGCTCTCATGCTGATGCCAGCTTCAGTCTGAAACATCCAGAAACACTGTAGACTATCAATTCGATGAGTTCCGGTGGAGCCCCAACGTGACCCGGTAGGGAAGAACTTGCCCTCCCCTTTTTTGAGTGATGGTTCTTGTTGCCTGTCCCCTCTGTTGTCATCTAACGGAACTTTTTTTGATTGCCGAGTGAGAAAAAAAAAAGGTGGGTCTATCATCGTTTGGGAAAAAGAAATGTTTTAATCCAAAGAAAAGTGTTATTTTTAGGTCATATGATCAAGCCTTCCATCATTAGGAAACCAAAAGTAAAATGAACCAATGAAAAGTTTTATAAACAAGTCACATGACCTGTTATGCGGCTTTGGGTTATAAAAAGCGTACAAAACCCGTTGGCCCATGAGGCGGCGTCAGTAGCGGACCGATGTGCGAATAGGCCGAAGTCAGCACAACGCGCCGAGATCCGGATGGCACCGAGGTGGTGTCCAGCAAGTTGCACTGTTGTGGCCATCCTACAATGCTGCGCCGAAAGACGGCGTGGGGTGCCCGGGGGGAGGTGGCGTGAACGGCCTTCTTCCGCCTCCCCAGGTGGAGGCACCTCATCTGCGGTGCGGCGCCCCTTAGCGTTTCACACGCCGTCCAGCTGAGTTGCGCCCGCACTTGCTGCTACAGTAGGCCGAAGGCAGCACAACGCGCGGAGATCCGGATGGCACCGAGGTGGTGTCCAGCAAGTTGCCGCACTGGTGTGGCCATCCTACAATGCTGCGCCGAAAGACAGCGTGTCCAGCTGAGTTTCTCCCGCTCTTGCTGTACAGTGACTCGAACGCGCCGAGATCCGGATGGCACCGAGGTGGTGTCCAGCAAGTTGCCGCACTGGTATGGCCATCCTACAATGCTGCGCCGAAAGAGGGCGTGTCCAGCTGAGTTGCGGTCACTCTTGCTGCTACAGTACGCCGAAGGCAGCACAACGCGATGAGATCCGGATGGCACCGAGGTGGTGTCCAGCAAGTTGCCGCACTGTTGGTTGCCATCCTACAATGCTGCGCCGAAAGACGGCGTGTCCAGCTGAGTTTCTCCCGCACTTGCGGTACAGTGACTCGAACGCGCTGAGATCCGGATGGCACCGAGGTGGTGTCCAGCAAGTTTCACTGGTGTGGCCATCATACAATGCTGCGCCGAAAGACGGCGTGGGGTGCCCGGGGGGGGGAGGCAGCGCAAACGGGCCTCTCCCTCTTCCCCAGGTGGAGGCACCTCATCTGTAGTGGGGTGCCTCTTAGCGTTTCACTCGCCTTTCAGCTGAGTTCCGCCTGCTTTTGCGGTACAGTGGCTCACCCGCCATCTAGCTGAATTGCGGCTATTCTTGTGGTGCAGCGATAGCCGGCTGCAACAAGACTCTCAAAATGGCGGCCAGCTCTTTGGATTTGGGCCTGGTCCACTAAAATGGCTTTGGGACACCTTGGAACTCGAACGCTTGCCTGCTAGGGCATGGGCCCCATTCACGAAAGCGTCCCCTCTTTTGACTGATTGTTCTTGTTGCCTATTTCTTCTGTTGTCATTTAACAGAACATTTTTGGACTGCCGAAAATGGTTCTGGTCCGACCGCTGGTTGGTGGAGACATTTTGACTATATCCTGGACCTGCCCGGCCGCGCCCAAAATGGCGCCGGTATAAATGGGACTCGTAACTCCTTGTTGTGTACTGGTTGCCCAACCTTGATATCACGAGATAAGTATGCAGTTTTGAAGCACATGGCGGGCAGGGACGAGAATTGATTGAACATTTTGACATCCCTATTGATATTAAGTTCTGATGTGTTATTGATTACTGTACTATTGAAAGTTCGAATTAACGTCACCCATGGTACTTGCCCGCAAATGTATATCTAGATAATTTTATTGTAACTGGCCCTGTCGTACTTTAATTATAAAATGTACGTCCACCGATTCCGTAAATGTTAGACACCTTAGTTCTTGCAATCTAATGGGTCGCCCGTTACGTTCTTCTACAGTGTAAATGTGCCCTCATCATATACGATTCCAGTTTGCTCCGTGGCCGGCCCACGTGGTTATAGGCCCGTATTTGTATACTGACATTTTCACAATAAAGGTTTTTAAAAAAAAACATGGTAGTAGTACCTACATTGGTAAAGTTTTGAATAATAGCCACTGTTTTCGAATCAGTAAAAGGCAAGTGAAATAAAGCAGTCCAATTACATGACTGTTAAAAGGTATGATACGCAGGAACGCAGTAAAGAAAAATGGTCAAGGGCTGTTGTGCTTTCTACTCCTGCAACATAAAGTGATCGATAAGAATCTGATATTCATGCCTATCAGCGACTAAGACAGCAGGCCGAACCTCTTTTGCTCAACGGCTCCCTCATGGGACGAAGAAACGCCCTTTTTCTCAAAAAAAGGAATATTTTACTTGCAGGACAGTTGTAAATTTCCTGGGAAAATACATTAGCCTGGAACATTGTTAGTGATAAACTGTAAATGCATCTGGGTCCTTTGCTTTACAAGTCAGAGTGAGAAAAAAAAGGTGGGGCTTTCATCATTGGGAAAAAAAAAGGTTTGAAAGCAATGAAAAGCGTTATTTTTATGTCATATGACCAAGCCTTTCATCATTAGAATAACAAAAGTAAAATGAACCAATGAAAAGTTTTATTAACAAGGCACATGACCTGTTATGCTTACGTTACGCACTGCGCGCCGCGCTCTGGATCGTTTCCGGGAAGCTGCGCCTTGCGCACCGGAGCACTTCCGGGTGCGCTAACGCGGCGCATCATATGACGCATTACGCGACAACGCAGGTCCAAAATATAGTCAAAATGTCTCCACCAACCAGCGGTCGGAATACAACCCCTTCCAGCAGTCCAAAAAGTTCTGTTAAATGACAAGAGAAGGGACAGGCAACAAGAACAATCAGTCAAAGAGGGCAAGTTCTTCTCTACCGGGTCACTTTGGGGCTCCACCGGAACTGATCGAATTGGTAGTCTACAGTGTTTCTGGATGTTTCAGATTGAAGCTGGCGTCAGCATGAGAGCACCCAATTCTAAAACAGTAAATGCTTGGATAACAATCAATCAAATGTAGAGGGAAGCAGGCACGACGGGTTACAACGGGGGCAAAGGCTTACGTTACCTACCCTTCACTATCTGCAACGAGAGAATACTCCTAAAAGAAAAGAGGAGGGGGGGCAGCGTTCAAAGCACATCAGCGTGCATAAATACGAAAATGTTTTTACCTACCACGTACTTGACATTTTACAGCTTTTGATATTTGCTATTAAAAAAACATTGAAATTCACTGAAAAAAACATAGGTTATAGACCATATATAGTTAGGGATTCGCATTTACAAAACCTTAATATACTCGCACAAAACCATAGAAATTCGCATATATAGTTAGTTGCAATAACTATATATCGCGCACCCGCAATCTACTGCTGATGATGTCACATATTACATCATTCATGACATGGTCAGTGACATCACTGATGACATCTCAAATGACATCACTGATGACATCACTGATGACATCTCATTTGACATTACTGATCACATCACTGATAATATCATTCATGTGATAATACGATGAACCTCTTCAGACTCTAATATAACCTTAGATACAATCAGTGTAAACAGACACTCACAGATTGTCACTCATCCATGGAGTTACTCAAACATCTAGTCAGTCATGAAAAGAATCAATCACTCCTCCATTTCCTTAACTAGACAGTTATACACACCTTACTAATTCAAACATATTCTAACACATATTTACTCTCTTATACAATCCCTGATACAAGTTCACAATGATTCATACAGCCACTCTCACATTCACTGGCTCTTATGCACAGTTATTTATATATGTCAACTCTCACATGTACTGTGTTTTACATATGTACTTACTTTGACATGTAGCACTGAGATATCCATTCACTCACCAATACACTCATGCACACAGTCAACTGCCCATACAGCTGTTTCCACATGCACGTTTGAACCCATACATCTAGTGAATCAACTGCTCACACATCTATGCACAGAGTCATACACCTCCCAGCCACCCACACACATACTCAGTCTCCCATACAAATACTTGGGCAACCAATCAATAACCCATATAGTTACTCATATAGCTACTGATTAACACATGCAGCAGTTTACAGAACAACAGACATAATGATGCACAAATTAAGACAGTTTAGTCACTAACCCATGCACTCAGTGAGACACATTTAACCACCCTCTCATACAGTCAGTCATGCACCTACTAAATCCTTCATCCAGACACTTATACATCCACTCATTCTTCAATATGTAAGACATATTTTAACTTTACAGAAACATACAATCACTGGATGATGTCATCAGTGATGTCATCAGTGATGTCACTGACCATGTCATGAATGATGTAATATGTGACATCATCAGCAGTGGATTGCGGGTGCGCGATATATAGTTATTGCAACTAACTATATATGCGAATTTCTATGGTTTTGTGCGAGTAAATTAAGGTTTTGTAAATGCGAATCCCTAACTATATATGGTCTATAACCTATGGTTTTTTTCAGTGAATATATATATATATATATATATATATATATATATATATATATATATATATATATATATATATATATATATATATGTTACCTACTGGCAGTCGCCAGTGGGTAGTTATAGTTAGGATCTAGATTCCATAGGACAAGCATTTTTTCTTTTGCCGATATCTTTGGCGGCGTTTGACGAATCGTCACAAAATTTTCAAAACTAATTGTTCACTCAGGTCAGCTCCAGTCTTTAAAGTGTAGGGGTGATTTGTAAAAGTGAGGGCTGAGAAAAAAGGGGGTTACAAAACATGTTTTCTCCATGATAATTTCCATAGTAAACTTTAGATACTGCTACAGCCCGAACGGCTGAACTGAATTACATGTTGGAGGGGGGTCACACAACCCCCTTCTGGAGCCCTTTATGGCCCTGGGAACCGCCACCCCCCAGGGCCGGCTCCTACAATGTGCCCAAGCCTGGAACATTGCAGTTTGTTTGGCAGGGCGGGAGCAAAATCTGCTTTACTCTTGCTACCAAAAAGCAAAACAGAATTGCTTTTCGGCAAGGGAGCTGCATGTCAGCAGCTGCCCTTGCCCAAAAGCAATGCCGGCTCCCTCCGCAGGTGGGTAGCCGGCATGGACTATGGGGGTATTGGGGCTCCCCCCACAGTCCCTAACTTGAGTACAACCCCGAGGGGATGGGGTCCCTGGGGTCAGAAGTGACCCAGGAGGGGGGCCAATCGGCCCTACTCCCATTTAATAAAACACATTTTAATGGCAGGTCGGCCCCGGGGAATGGTGTCCCCAGGGCCAATAGTCGCCTAGGAAAGGAGGGCCATGCAACCGCCCTTCCCAATAAATACATTTTAAAAAGGAGGCCAGGGCCCAGGGGATTAGGGCCTCGAGGCCGAAATTGGTCTCGAGAGTTGGGCCACGCAATCCCCTTCACGTTTTTTTTTAAAATGGGGTCAGGGCCCCTAAAATACCAATTATATATTTTTTTAAAGCCGGCATCTCGCGGGAGGTCCGGCCCCCTCCCTGCACCACTCTGCAAACACCCCCCTGGAGTGTTCTAAGTTGGGGAATTAAGTCCCCTTGAATACTGATGGTCCCTGGGGACCAACTAGCCCATCAGGTACTGCCATTAAGTGCCACACAGCTAGATTACAGAGATGTGGCCCAAGGCCATGCCCCTTTTTACACCACTCTGCAAATGTACCTCCTGGCGCACTGCTGGTGGGGTGATGAGGTCCTCTTATGTCTTGAGAACCTCAGGACACAAGTGGACTTCATCCCCAAGCAGCAGAGCACCGGGAGCCGCGTTTGCAGAGTGGTGTAAAAAGGGCGCGTAGCATAAGACCACACTCAGCAATCCAGGTGTGTGGCGCTTACTGGAGGTACCTGGTGGGTAATTGGCCCCCAAGGACCCTCAGGAATGAAGGGGGCTATACCCCAACTTAGAATGTGCCAAGAGGTGCGTTTTCAGAGTGGTGGAGAATTGGGGTGTGGCCTGTGTCCACCTCTCAGCAATCCCACTGTGTGGGGCTTACTGGAGGTAAGAAGTAGGGTAGTTGGTCCCTAAAGGACCCCTAGAAGCGAAGGGGACTTCAATCCCCATCTAAGAGCATGCCAGGGAGCGGGTTTGCAGAGTGGTGAGCAAAGGGGGCGTAGCCTGCTATGAGAACTTAGCAATCCTGCTGTGTGGGCCTTTCTGGAGGTAATAGGAGGGGTAGTTGACCCAAGGTTGTCCTTGAGGGTCAACTACCTCTCCTGTTACCTCCAGTAAGTCCCACACAGTGGGATTGCTAAAATGTCTTTGGTAGCCACGCCCCCTTCCTCCACCACTTTGCAAACGCGTCTTCTAGTTAAAGAAGTGTTTGCAATGCATTAGGTTTTGCATTTGCGAGAGTTAGAGCTGTTGACGCTGTAAATGTAAAGGTTTTATACTAATGTTTTTGGGAGTGGATATACTTTTTGTGTAGTGGAATTATATGGTAAGTTGTGAAGTGAAAGTACATGGATAGAAAGTATGTGCTATTTAGTGTGTAGGAATTATGTAGAGTGGGATTATGTGTTAAGGAGAGTCATTATGTGGTATGACAGTCTTTGTTGTGGAGTGGTAACCTCAGCTTCATTCTTCCTCGTTTCCATAGAAGCTCAACTATGACCTCAGTGAGACAAAAAAGAAGGAATCACTGAGGAGCACTTGTGGACCTAGTCAGAGGTATGAGCAGGGCAACTGGAACTATACGACTGTTTGGCTGCACTGACTTTTCGCACAAATATACATTTTCCGCATTAGCCACATAACCAATCATCTGTTCCCTAAAATGCAGATTTGAACAAAAAAAGACTTGTTTCTAGCTCAAATGTTACCAAACATGCAGCGACAGTGTTACAGCGTGGTGCGATGCCCTTTGGAAACCTAGAACTTATTGCTAAATGTGGGTGTTAAATTGGTACTAATGGTGTGCAAGCTTCCTTCTGTGCCTCTCTTGCCTCTTTATGCATTTCTGTTGCTTCTTTCTGCACATTTCTTTCATTTTCAGCACTTCTCTTGCCTCTTTTGGCAACTCTCTTCTACTTACTGCACCTCGCTCGACTCTTTCTGCACCTCTATTGCCTATTTCTGTACCTCACTTGATTCTTTCTGTACCACTCTTGCCTCTTTGTGCAACCCTTCTTCCCTCTGTCTGCACACTTCTTCTTGTTCCATGCAGCACCTCTCTTGCTTCTTTCTGTACTTCCCTTGCTTACTTCTGTACCCCTCTTACCTCGATCTCTACCCCTCCTGCCTCTTTGTGCACCTCTCCTTCCTCCTTTAAAACCCCTCTTGCCTCTTTCTGCACCTCTGATGTTTTTCTGCACTGCTCTTGCTTCTTTCTGGACTTCTCTTGCCACTTTCTGTACCCTTCTTGCCTCTTTTTGCACCTCTGTTAGTTCTTTCTGCAGTGCTCTTGCTTCTTTCTGCAAAACCAACAGTTGATGGACAGAATGCAGAATAATGTCATACATTCACCCAGTACAGAGATCTGGGCCTGAATCCATCGTTTTTTTGCACTCCACACCACCCCAGTTCAGACATAGCCATATGCAAATCAGCCTTGACCCTGTGCCTCATGGGAACAATCCAGCCCGAACTGCCAAGCCATGTCTTCCCTTGAACGGAATCAAGCATCCTAGGACCGGTTTCTGGCTATCAACCGTCTTCAGCCAGGATAGCTTGACTCCAGTGGTGTGGAGACTAGCACGAGACTCACGTCTGAGCATTCCCTTCCCACTCAGGGTGACAAATGCAAAACCAACAGTTGATGGACAGAATGCAGAACAATGTCATACATTCACCCCAGTACAGAGATCTGGGCCTAAATCCATAGTTTTTTTGCACTCCACACCACCCCTGTTCAGACATAGCCACATGCAAATCAACCTTGACCCTGTGCCCCTTGCTTCTTTCGGCACCTCTTTTGCAAATTTCTGTATCCCTCTTGCCTCTTTCTTTAACCCTGTTCCCTCTTTCTGCACTTTTTCTGCCTGTTTCTGTACCTCTTTTGCCTCTTTCTGCACCTCTGTTGCTTCTTTCTGCACTTCTTGCCTCTTTCAGCACCTTTCTTGCCTCTTTCAGCACCTCTCTTGCTTCTTTCTGTACTTTTCTTGCTTCCTCCTTCACCCCTCTTGCCTCTTTCTTTACCCCTTTGCGCACCTCTCCTTCCTCTTTCTGCACCTCTCTTGCCTTTTACTGCAGTTCTCTTGCCTCTTTCTGCACCTCTTTTGCTTCTTTCTGCACTTCTCTTGCCTCTTTCTGTACCCCTCTCACCTCTTTCCGCATCTCTATTGGTTCTTTGTGTACTGCTCTTGCTTCTTTCTGCACCTCTTTTGTAAATTTCTGTATCCCTCTTGCCTCTTTCTACACCCTGTTCCCTCTTTCTGCACATTTCCTGCCTGTTTCTTTCTCTCTTGCCTCGTTCTTCACCTCTTTTTACTTTCAGCAATTCTCGTGCCTCTTTCTGTACTTCTCTTGCTTGATTCTGCACCTCTCTTGCTTGTTTCTGCACCTCTTTTGCATCTTTCTGCACCTCGCTTGCTTGTTTCTGCACCCCTCTTGCCTCGTTTTGTACCCCTATTTTATCTTCCTGCACTTCTCTTGCCTTTTTCTGCACTTCTCTTGCCTCTTTCTGCACCTTTTGCTTTCTTTTACACCCCTGTTCCCTCTTTCTACATATTTCCTGCCTGTTTCTGCACCTCTCTTGCCTCTTTATGTACCTCTGTTGCTTCTTTCTACACCCTTCGTGCCTCTTTCAGCACCTCTGTTGCTTCTTTCTGTATGTCTCTTCCTTCTTTCTGCACCCCTCTTGCCTCTTTCTGGACCCCTCTAGCCTCTTGGTGAACCTCTCTTACCTATTTCTGTACCCCTCTTGCCTCTTTTTGCACCTCTGTTGCTTCTTTCTGCACTGCTCTTGATTCTTTATTACCTCTTTTTCCATCCCTCATGTTTCTTTCTGCACCCCTCTTCCCTATTTCTCCACCTCTCTTGCTTCTTTCTGCACTTCTCTTGCTTATTTCTGCACTGCTCTTGCTTCTTTCTGTACCTCTTGTGCAAATTTCTCTATCCCTCTTACCTCTTTCTGCACCCCTGTTCCCTCTTTCTGTACCTTTCTTGTCTGTTTGTTCGCCTCTCTTGCCTCATTCTGCACCCGTGTTGCTTCTTTCTGCACTTCTCTTGTCTCTTTCGGCACTCTCTTGGCTCTGTCTGCACACCTGCTCCCTCTTTCTGCACCCCTTTTGCCTGTTTCTGCAACTCTCTTGCCTCTTTCTGCAGTTCTCTTGCCTCCTTCTGCCCCCCACTAGCCTCTTTCTTCACTTCTCTTCCTCCTTTCTACACCCTTCTTCCTCTTTCTACACCTCTCTTGCCTCATTCTGCACCTCTCTTGCTTCTTTCTGCAATTCTCTTGCCTTTCTGTACATCTCTTGCTTTCTGCACTTCTCTTGCTTGTTTCCACACCCCTCTTGCATCTTTCTGCACCCCTCTCCCCTCTTTCTGCACCTCTCTTGCCTCATTTTGTACCCTGTTCCCTCTTTCTGCACCTTTCCTGCCTGTTTCTGCACCTCTCTTGCCTCTTTCTGTACCTCTGTTGCTTCTTTCTGCACTTCTCTTGCCTCTTTCTGTACCCCTCTCACCTCTTTCCGCATCTCTATTGGTTCTTTGTGACTTTCGGCATCCTTCGTACCTCTTACAGCACCTCTGTTGCTTCTTTCTGCACTGCTCTTCCTTCTTTCTGCACCCCTCTTGCCTCTTTCTGCACCCCTCTTGCCTCTTTTTGTACCTCTCTTACCTATTTATGCACCCTGTTGCCTCTTTTTGCAACTCTGTTATTTCTTTCTGTACTGCTCTTGCTTCTTTCTGCACCTCTTTTGCAAATGTATGCATCCCTCAGGCCTCTTTTTGCACACCTCATCCCTATTGCTCCACCACGCTTGCTTCTTTTTGCACTTCTCCTGCTTCTTTCTGCACTGCTCTTGCTTCTTTCTGTACCTCTCTTGCAAATGTGTCTATCCCTCTTACCTCTTTCTGTACCCCTGTTCCCTCTTTCTATACCGTTCTAGCTTGTTTAAGCACTTCTCTTGCCTCTTTCGGCACCTCTTTTGTTTCTTTCTGTACTTCTCTTGCTTCTTTCTACACCCTCTTGCCTATTTCTGTACCCCTTTTGTCTCTTTGTGCACCTCTCCTAACTCTTTCTGCATCTCTTGCCTTTTTCTGCAGTTCTATTTCCTCTTTCTGCACCTCTTTTGCTTATTTCTGCACTTTTCTTGCTTCTTTCTGTACCCCTCCTGCCTCTTTCTGCACCTCTGTTGGTTCATTCTGCACTGCTCTTGCTTCTTTTTGCACCTCTGTTGTACATTTTGCATCCCTCTTGCGACTTTCTGTACCCATCTTCCCTCTTTCTGAACCTCTTTTGCCTTTGTCTGCATACCTGTTCCCCCTTTCTGCATCCCTTTACCAGTTTCTGCAACTTTCTTGCCTCTTTCCATAGTTCTCTTTCCTTCTTTTGTACCTCACTTGCCTCTTTCTGTACTTCACTTGCCTCTTTCTGCATCCTTCTTCCTTTTTCTGCACATCTCTTGGTTCTTTCTGCACCTCTCTTGCCTCCTTCTGCACCTTTCTTGCTTCTTTCTGCACTTCTCTTGCTCATTATGCACCTCTCTTGGTTCTTTCTGAACCCCTTTTTCCCTTTTTGCATCCCTCTTGCCTCTGCTGTTCTCTCATCATTTTCTGCACCTCTTGCCTCTTTCTGTACCTCACTTGCCCCTTTCTACACTTCTCGTGCTTCTTTTCACACCTCTGTTGCTCCTTTTACTCTTCTCTTCCTTCATTCTGCATCCCTCCTGCCTCCTGCTGTACCTCTCTTACCTCTTTGTGTTCCTCTCCTATCTCTTTCTGCACCACTTGCCTCTTTTTGCACCTCTGTTGGTTCTTTCTGCACTGCTCTTGCTTCTTTCTGTACCTCACTTACCTCTTTCTGAACTTCTCTTGCTTCTTTCTACACCTCTGTTGCTTCTTTCAGCAATTCTTTCTCCTCTTTCTATACTTCTCTTCCTTCTCTCTGCACCCCTCCTGACTCTTTCTGTAACTCGCTTGCCTCTTTGTGCACCTCTCCTACCTCTTTCTGTATCCCTCTTGCCTCTTTTTGCACCTTTGTTGGTTCTTTCTGCAATTCTCTTGCTTCTTCCTACAACTCTGTTGCCTCTTTTAGCCATTTTCTTGCCTCGTTCTGCACTTCTCTTGCTTGTTTCTGTACCTCTCTTGCATCTGTTTGCACATCTGCTGCCTCTTTCTGCACTTCGCTTCTTTCTGCACCTCTGACTTAGAGATAGGTTTAATCCCTCTGCCCTATTATACACCAAGGCCTTACAGGGGAGGTCATGGCCGTCACAGGGGTACCCCAACCCATAGTATACACTAGTGTATGCAGGTGTTTTCACTGTATTCTAAGTGTCTTTCAGCATGGTACTGGCTCCTGGCCTGGTTAGTCAGAGCCAGTTACCACCAGAACCAGTCAGCAAAAAGTTGGGTGCACAGGATGACTTTGCAACTAGGCCTCTTTCTGTACCTCTGTTGGTTCTTTCTGTATATCTCTTGCTTCTTTTTGTACCTTTATTTGTCTTTCTGCATTTCTTTTGCTTCGTTCTGCGTGGTTCTTCCTCTTTCTGCACATGTCCTACCTATGTAGGCATAGTTAGAAATTTGCATTAAAAAACCTTTGAAATTCACTGAAAAAACCATGGGTTTCAGGGACGTTGTGGTTAGAAATCAACATTTTAAAAACCATAGACATTCCATGAAAAATCCACAGGATTCAGGTATGTTATAGTTACTTGGACATTTCACTCGTGCAAAACCAGAAAAATGTGGCTATTATAGTTAGTTGAGGTAACTATAACTGGCGCCCCTGCAATGCGCTGCTAATGACCTCACACATTACATCATTCATGACATGGTCAGTGACATCACTGATGACATCTCAAATGACATCATTGATATACCTCCTCACACCCTAATATAACCTTTGATACACCCACTCTAAAATACAGACTACCATTTTCAAAACCATAAACACACCAATACCATTAACTACATACCCACGCACTGATTCCTAGGTCTACACACACATCCACTCATTCACCCATACAGTCACTCATACATGCAGTCACTCATCAATACAGCACTATCACATGCACTCAGACACTCATATACTGCCACTCATCATAGAGTTGCTCACACACCTAGTCAGTCATGCAAAGACTCTCACTGGTTAGAGGCGGCAGACCCGAGAGCAGAGTACGGCCCGGGACCAGGGTTCGATTCCCGGCGCGGCAGGTTTCTGGACCAGGGTCAGCGGACTCGATAATTCTCTCGCCTCGGTGCCCACTCTGATCAGCGATCACACTCGGCAACTCTGGGCATTAGCTTGCCTCATCTTCACTAACGGCCCCACCAGACCGCCGGGGATGCCTGGTCTCACCCTGGAGATACCCATTAAGGGACCATCTCTCAGGGAAGCCAGGAAGGGTTTCGCAGCGGTCGAAGCGCCTTGGGACCCTACGGGTAAGTAGTGCGCTATATAAATGCCAATACAATACATACATTTACTCACCTATACAGTTATACACACACTACCCCATGCAGCCGCTTACACACCAACTAACAGACTGATACAGACATTCACACAGTTTAGACACTAACCCATGCATTCAATAAGACATGTTTAATCACTCACTTATACAGTCAGTCACGCACCGACTAAATCATCCATTCAGACACTCATACACCTATTCATTCTTCAGTACACCTTGGCATATATATATATAAAACATATTTCAACTTTACAGAAACACACAGTCACTGTATGATGTCATCAGTGATGTCATTTGAGATGTTATCAGTGATGTCATCAGTGATGTCACTGACCATGTCATGAATGATGTAATATGTGACATCATTATTAGTGCATTGCGGGGCCGCAAGTTATTGTTAGCTCAACTAACTATAACAGACGAATTTCTCTGGTTTTGTACGAGTGAAATGTCCAACTAACTATATATAACATCCCTGAAACCTGTAGTTTTTCTGTGAATATATATATATATATATATATATATATATGTATATATATATATATATATATATATATATATATATATATATATATATATATATATACATATATATTTATAGATATATAATTATAAAGAAATGTATATGTGTTTATATAACTATATATTTAAATATAGTACTGCATATAAGTGAGATTTATTTAATTAGCATTATAATAATGGTATATATTAAAATATTTAAGATTTACTATTTTAAACTATATATGTTTTATATTTTTTTTAGTTATATTAGTGTGAATAGTGTGAAACAATATTCTTTTTTTCAAAATGTTTGCACTTATCATTATAAGGATAGGGAAACAATAATTTTGTAAATTATATTCTTAATGTGATATTTGTGTTACTCGATATTGCTGATTTCGATATTTTGTCAGTGATCCCTCTAGTCAATTGTAAATTGTCTGTCTTGGAATGTGCCAACATCTTAGCTGCCATTTTAGAACCTGTTCTCCACATATTCATCCAAATAGAGACCTGGCTTAACCACACCTTAAAGCCACTCATGAGTGCACCCGCACTGCAAAATTACTTAGAAAGGGTCACCAAACATATGATTTGGGGGCCGTGGCTCTGATGCACAAAAAAACATAGCCCCCATCTCTTAATTTCTGCCCTTTACATGTTTTTAAATACTTGAAGTGAAGACCTGCATCATGCCATCAGCAAAACAAACATTTTCTCTAAATATCTCCCCGGGGAAACAATTCTATAGTTTTGGAAGAAGTCTCTGAACTTTTCCCCTCCTATGTTTTACTCTTCATGGACATCATATTTTTAGTGGTTTGGACATTCAGAAGAACAACAACACAAAAGTCTGGGTGGTGGAGTGTTTTAGGCTCTTGTAGTGTAAGTCACGTATTAAAATGAGTTAATAGGGATACAAAACAAATTATTCTTGGTTAGGCATTTCTCTTCCAACTTGGTAAAAATATCTTCTTGGGATATTGGTATGTTCTGTTCATGAAGGAGTAGGAAGACATTCTAAATAAGTCTGTATTCTCCACTGGATTCTTATCACAAAACTGTTGCCCAAAATATTTGCAGCTTGATTCCAACCTGTACCCTTTTTCCAGTCTTACTCCCACACTGAAGGCCTGAACATGAGTTTGGGGGTGCTCTGCCAGCTTTGCGCCAGCACAGCACTGCCAAAGATGTGCACGGTCCACCCACCATATTATGAGTTCAACTGGTGGGCTTTTCTTTTGCCGTTCCTACAGAGGTGCTCTGAAAACAGGCTACGCAATAAGAACGTTTTTGTTCAAACCCACATTTAGAAGTCTTTGTAAATCTGGGTTTGTGTCAAAATACATGGATAGATGCATGGAAACAACTATGATCCACCCATGTAACACCTACCCAATGCAGAGTAATACAAGGCAGCCCTATGCGCTGTGTTGCGTTACTTCGTATTTACTAAACCATGGAAAGGCAAGCAAAGTGGCTTTGCGTGGCTTAGGAAAAGCCAAACAGGATTTTGGGTCTGGGCTTCACCAAAAAAGTGATGCACCAGTCTCAAAATCATAGTAAGTTAGGGCCTTGGTGCCTCTCTCTAGTTAGTAGGTGCTGCTTGAAATTGTAACAAAACGTTTGTATCTCAAGTTATTACTAGACATCACTCTTGAATCGAAGGCAATCATCTGACAAGTCATTCACAAGTGTGGAGTACTTTCTAATGGTTACTGTAGGTCCCTCTCGAGTCAGATCCTCTTGAAGGCTTCACGATCCTGCAGTACTTCAGACTGTTATAAGACGTCCCCAATTTAGATTAAACTGCATCAAAAGTCTAGTCCAAAATTGCAGTACTTCAGGTAGTTAATAGATGTTCCTTTCATGTCAGATCTAATTGTTTGAAGGCTTCAAAATGCTGTTGATTTTCAAATAGTTTTTAAATATTTTGCTCGTCGGATGTCACTATTAGATGTCCAACTGTAGTCAAGTGCAACTGCTTCAAATATACTTCACAAAGGTGAGGCTGTGTTGCTTCAACCTGGAAATTTGTATATACACTATTGCCGCTCTAATAGTTTGTGCTTGTTTTCTAAAGGATAAATGAATACATGCCAAAGTTGGTATCTGATGATTAGTCAATGCTGCAGCTTTCAATAAACATACTATTTACTATGCAGCATTTGTGATGGCACCCGAATAAAAATAGGTACTAGCGGTAGCTATTTACATAGAATTCATTTGTGCTCTGTTATGAGGCAATAAGGTAGTTGAAAAAGTATTTGTCCCTTTCTATCTCGGCATGGATGGCACTGTGCTAATCCTACGCTTAAAGACTTTGATAGAAAGCAGTAATTTGAGAACATCTAGAGTGTCGCTAGAGTGTGCCTACCTAACTTTGCATATATATATATATATATATATATATATATATATATATATATATATATATATGTATATATTACCTACTGGCGGTCGCCAGTAGGTATATATAGTTAGGATTTTTTCCCTATGGGATTTTTGAAAATTCTATGTCTAATAACTTTGGCGTTTGTGGACGGAATTGGCTGAAATTTTCAGGAAAATGGCACATTTTGTTTCTGAGCAGCCTCTGAAAATTGGGGGGGGTCGTCAAGGGGGGGCCGAGAAAAAAGGGGGGTCCCAAAACGCGTTTTTCCCATTCATTTTTCCATACGGCGGTTGGCCTCACTTTTAGCTTGAACGGCTGAATGGATTTGCACGAAACTTGGCAAAATTGTAGGGACTGTTAGCCCGATGTGCCTTTGCTAGGTCTCAATATATGTGCTCCAGTGGATTTTGAGAAATTAACGTTCAAAAAAAGATATATATCTGTAACAGCGCTCCGGGTAGCGCTCCGGTTCGCGTACTTTTCGTGTAACGGAACTTTGCGATGCGAAGCTGATTGGCTCTCCGGTGTCTGTCAACATTCTAAACAGTCCGGAGCGGCCGCCATCTTGTCTCTCGGTAGGATCGAGAGACAAGAGGAGGTCAAAACAAAGGGGGAAATTACCATAAGGGGGCATAGTAGATCCTCGTTGACCCCCTAGGTTTTATGTGGAGGTTTTAAAAGGGACCAGCAGGGCAAAAAAAAAAAAAAAATTATTTTGCGTGGGGAGCGGCCGGTTCGCGAACCGGAAAGCGTTCTGGGCAGCGTACTACAAGGAAAAAAGAATGATAGACTTTTGAAATACTGTATGTTAATTGTTTGTTGATTTTGTTGATTATTTTTTAATTTCTTTATTTTTTCAAACATTTTTTTTATTGTGATTGTGTTTCATAATTTATTAAACTTTCTAACATTTCACTGTCAGAAATTTCATAATTCTCATTGAATATACTTTGTAGTCTTTGAGGGTGTAAAATGTCCTCATTTTTAAGGAGGTTATCTACTGCTTGCACACATTGCAGTAGTTCCTGGTCCCTACTTCCATCCATAACTTCATTTTCATTTTGATCACTGATTTCTTGGCTGCTCTCTTGCAGGACAATTTTAAATTCAACTTTCTGTTCGCCTTCCATTTTGCCTGAAATTTGGATAAAAAAAATATATATTAGTAGAGATAGGGCACTGTTGGGATTAATTTTAGATAGGCAGTTTTTATCAGTGAATGTATCTTTTGGCAGTGTATAGTATCAGAGTGGAAGTAGGACTATAAAAAAGTGTATGTGATTTTACGTAAGTAAATTCATAATTATACAAGAGAAGCCTAACTCCATCCATAACTATAACAGAGAAGTCTATCTAAATCTATAACTACTACAGAGGGATAGTATATAACTATCAGAAAAAGTTTACCATATTAATTTATAGTGTACAATATACTTCAGTTTTAAAAATAACAACTTACCTTCACAAACAAGTTGAAGTGTTTAGTGATAATTCAAATGTAATGTACAACAAGAAGTAGCAGTCAAAATGGCTGTGTTTCCTTCTCTTCCTTTATATATATTCAGGTATATAACCAATCAAATGTCAGGTAATAAAAGTAGAAAATGAAAGTAACATTTTCATTGGTTGTCAATTCCAACACTTCAGATGTGTTTTGTGAAGTAATTTACCTCACGGTATTTAGAGAGGTCTACAGGCTTAATGGCTAAATGGAATTTCAATCAAATTTGTGAAAATGAAAGGGATTGTTATGTAGTATGAGCTAATCTATATTTGGTGAGAGTGTCTCCAGTCGTTTTTCTGTGAATTACTTTCCCACCTTTTTTATTGGACCGCTTCCCGGTATGCATCCCGGTTCGCGAACCAGCAGCGTTACGGGAGTCCACCATTTTGTGTTTCGGTCGAATCAAGATACAAGATGGAGGGCAAATAATGTTCAGAATGGGTAGAAGGGGGCACGGTAGACGTATCTTGACCCCCTAGGTTTTCTGAGGGTGGCTGAGGAGGACCATATGTGCGGGAAAAAAACATTTTTTTTTGAAATTTTGCGCGGTTAGCTTTCGGTTCGCGTACCGGGTAGCGCTCCGGGGAGCGTAGTTTGTTGAAAATTAGAGAAAAAAGTTAGAGAAAAATAATAATTGTGAGTGATCAGATGTAGGGTAGCTCTGAGAAGAGCTTTTGGGTTTATGGTACATTTAGGTACTTATAAGTAGGTACCAATGCACAGTCTTAAATTCAAAATGAAAATTCTGTTGCCCTCATCTGAGAAGTGAACTCCATCTCCTCTGTAGATATCCTCTTCCTTCTTTTCTTAGGTAAATAAATCTATTAAACACCATTTCTGGCTTAGTCCCTATAGCTGTCTTTCTTTTTACATCACTCTCTGTTTTCATCTCTTGTACTTACTCCTTTATTTTTATTTTTTTTTAAATTGGGGTTAGCTCCCGGTTCGTGAACCGGCGAGCGAACCAGAAAGCGAACTAAAACAAAAACAGCTTGCCAGAGTGTTACACTTTCTAGCAATTTTTGTAAAAAGGGGAGGTAGTTCTGAAAAGAACTTTTTTTTTTGTTTTATATATTTTTTTTCTTTTTTGAACATTATTTGTTTTTTTGTATTTTTTGAACTCTTTTTTGTTTTTTTGGTTTTTTTCAAAGGGAAAGAACAGAAAGAGGCATTGAAAAGGGCTCAACAGGAGCAAAAAAAAAAAATTAAAACTTCTTGCGTTTGGAGCATTGGTGTTTCTCGAAAGCCAAATTAATTAATTTCACACTCATGTTTGCGCATGAAATAAAAGTGCCACAATATAAGCATGTCAGCTTCAGATGGACAACATTTTTTTGTATATTTGGCACTGTTTCGTTTGCCTCTGCCACTGAGAGAGAGATATCAGTAGATGTTCTGGCCACCGAAGTTGGGGGGTTCTGTTGTAGTTCACGCATCTCTGCACGACTATAGTTGATTGGATGCCACCTCTGCATATGTCGGTGCATCGTGTAATTTCCATAGCTGTATTTTTTATTAGTTCCCCTGGATAACTTATCTTGGCAGATAAGGCACGTAGCATGGCGTGCATTGACTTTTTTCTCTCCTGGTGGAATGGAAAAAAATTGCCAGATAAAGCTAACTTTGCGATGAGATACCCAGGGTAACTCTTGGACAAATCGTGGTCCCTCTTCTTCCTCTCCGTCTTCTTGTTCCTCTTCCTCCTCTGTGTTTCCAATAAACTGTGCAGGTGGTCCTCTCTTCCTATGAGGAGATGGTGGTGGTGGGGGTGGGGGTGCAGAAGCTGAAGCTACTATTGAAGCCATTTTTTAATCAGAGCAAATGATCAGGTCTTCCTTTCTCAAAGTTGAAAGTCAGAGTGAGAAAAAAGGTGGGGGCTTTCATCATTTGGGAAAAAAAATAGTTCTAAACCAATGAAAAGTGTTATTTTTAGGTCACATGACCTAGTCTTACATCATTAGGAAAACAAAAGGGAAATGAACCAATGAAAACTTTAATAAACAAGTCACATGACCTGTTCCGCTCACGTTACGCGGAGCGCGCCGCTTCCGGTTCGCGTTCCGGAGCACTTCTGGGAGCGCTAACGCGGCGCGTCATAAGACGCATTACGCGACAACGTGATATGTCCCGTTTACGCGACGCGTCACGATGTTGATTTCTGATGCGGTAGTTGCGTGAACGGAACGTTTACCGGTTAGCGGACCGGGTCGCGGCATCAAATTGAGCTAACGGAAAGCTTCCCGGTTTGCGAACCAGGAGCGAAGCCCAAAAATATTTTTAAAAAAAATAATCATAAACATATAAAATATATAATTTGGGATATAAAGAAAAAGACATTTTACAGCTACAGATATTAGCTTTTAAAAAACCATTGAAATTCAATGAAAAAACCATAGGTTATAGACCATATATAGTTAGGAATTAGCATTTACAAAACCATATTTTACTCACACAAAACCATTGAAATTTCATATATAGTTAGTTGCCCTAACTATATATCGCGCACCCGCAATCCACTGCTGATGATGTCACATATTACATCATTCATGACATGGTCAGTGATATCACTGATGACATCACCGAACGGCTGAATGGATTTCCACCAAACTTGGCAAAATTGTATGGATTGGTAGCCCGATGTGCCTTTGCTATGTTTCAAGATATCTGCTCCAGTGGATTTTGAGTAATTTAGGTTAAAAAAATATATATATCTATAGGCGCGCTCCGGTGCGCGCACCAGGCGCGACACGCGACTTGCGCGTGGAAAGCTGATTGGCTCACGGGTGTCTGTAAACATTCGAAACAGTCCGGAGCGGTCGCCATCTTGTGTCTCGGTAGGATCGAGACACAAGAGGTGACATAAAAAAAAGGGAGAAATGACTATAAGGGGGCAGGGTAGACCCCCTCCTGACCCCCTAGGTTTGATGTGGGGGCTAAAATAGGGTCCCATGGGGCATTTAAAAAAATATTTATTTTTCAATTTGCGCGGGGGGAGTGCCCGGTACGCGCACCGGGAAGCGCACCAGAAAGCGCACCGGGGAGCGAAGCACAGGGAAAATCCAGGGCCTTATTTATGAAGGCCTTGCGACAGTTTTGCGCCGCCTGTGCGTCAATTTTTGTGACGCACCAGCAGTGTAAAAAAATGCACCTCGTTGTGCTATATTTAAAAAGTGACGCATCTAGGTAGATGGGTCACTTTTAAAAACCCTGCGCCACATTATACCTGCGTCAGGTATAATGTATGCAGAGGGGGCATTCCCCCGCAAAAAGATTCGTAATAGTGACGCTGTGAAATCTATGAGATTTTACTGCGTCACTTTTAGGATGCTGTTGCGTCAAAATCTTGCGCCTGCGTCACAGCGGGCGTAAGACTGACGCAAGACCTTTCACATGGGGCTTTCCCCATGTCAAAGGACGCATTACTGGAGTTGTGTCACTTTTGTGACGCACTCCAGCAATGCGTCACTTTTGTGTTTACAGATACGTCAGAAATACTGACGTATCTGTAACTCCTTGCGACATGATTCATCATACATTAAATTTGACACACCAGGAATGTCTTAAGGAGTGCGCACAGAAAAGTGACGCATCGCTGTTATCACGCAGCAATGCGTCACTTTTCAGAAATGAGGCCTCCAATTTATTCACTGTGTCACCTCTACGACCCTTTCTTGCGTCAATACGTCCCTTTTACATACATTACACCTGACGTAGGAATAATGTGGTGCAGGGGCTTACAAAGTGATGCAACTACCTAGATGTGTCACTTTGTAAATATGACTGAATAAGGTGCATTTTTTACAGCACTGGTGTGTCACAAAAAGTAACGCATCGGTGGCGTTAAAGTGACGCATGGCCTCATAAATGAGTCCTTCAGTCTTCTACTCATGCTTCATATTAAATTTATGACGTATTATGTTGGAAGTTCCTTTAGATATGTTAGTATTTCAGACGTATCTGTAAGCGCAAAAGTGAAGCATTGCTGGAGTGTGTCACAAAAATGAAGCAACTCCAGCAATGTATCCTTTCACATGGGGCCAAGCCCCAAGTGAAAGGGCCTGAACGCCTGCTGTGAAACAGGAGTAAGATTTGGAAGCAACAGCGTCATAAAAGTGACGCAGTGATATCCCATAGATTTCACTGCGTCACCTCTACGACCCTTTCTTGCGTCAATACGTCCCTTTTGCATACATTACACTTGATGTAGGAATAATGTGGCGCAGGGGTTTACAAAGTGACGCATTTACCTAGATGCGCCACTTTGTAAATATGAATAAATAAGGTGCATTTTTTATTGGACTGATGCGTCACAAAAACTGACGCTTTGGTGGTGTTAAAGTGACGCATGGTTTCATAAATGAGGCCTTCTGCCTTCAACTCCAGCAATGCATCTTTTCTTACCCTTCCACACCCCTGTTCCTTTTCAACATTTTCTTTGAATATCAACATTCCCCATATTCACTCTTCTTCTCCTTACTTTCTTTCCTAACACTCACCTTCTTTCAGTCCTCCTACTTCACTTCCTTTCTCCTCTCATACCTTTCTGTTCTTTCTTACTCATTTTCCTTTCCATTATCAATGCACTCTATTTCACTTACTCTTTTTCATTTTTTTAAGAATATAGCTCTTTGATGAGAATTGGAGGTTGTTCTGAAAAGAACTTTTTGTTTTCTTTTTTTTTCTAAACAGGAACAAAAACAGGGAATGGAAACTGCTCAACAGGAGCAAAAAAAACAAAAAGAATTAGGGGTGGGAAGGGCAGTGATGGTTCTCCAATGCTCGAACCATGAGCTGGACACTTTGCTCCCCATAGGTGAGGAGTTGATTGCAGTAATTGCATCTCAGGACACCATGGTTAAAAGCAGGTTGAATGTTTGGCACCAGCTCCTGCGATTGCCCCCTCCCAGAAGAAGTTGCTCCTCCGGTGGATGTAGAGGCCCCATCACTGGGAACCTCTTATGCCAGAGCCCTGACACTTTCCCGGGCAAAATTCTGGGATTGCCTCCTCTCCACATGCCGGATCATCGTGAAGTTCCCAAATGAGTATTTTTTTTGGGGGTCACCCCGTGACAGGACCTGTTTGCAGATCCTGCACTCCACTTTTGGAGCATTCACCTTCTTCTGGTCAGCTGGAATCTTAAAAAATTTCCAAATAAAATGTTCCTTCACCTTTGGGGTAGGAGGCTCTTCATTGATGAAATCAGGTTCTTCATCACTGCTGGATTCTCTGGCAGCCATGGTAAATCAAGAAAGACCAAGGAGCAAAAAACAGGTCTGTCAGTCACAAAAGTGAAAGAAGAAGTGAAGGAAATGGGTGGGGATTTCATTCTTTGTAAAAAAAACTGTTAGCAACCAATGAAAAGTGTTATTTTAAGGTCACATGACTTGACGCGCTGACGCTGCGTGCACCGGAGCGCTTCCTGGGGCGCATACGCGGCACGAACGTAGGTGCTTCGGGATGCGCACACGCGGCGCGAACGTAGGCGCTTCCGTGTGCGCACACGCGGCGCGAACGTAGGCGCTTCCGGGTCGCATACGCGGCACGAACTTAGGCGCTTCCGGGGGCGCTTACTCTGCGCGCCGAAGTGACGTTTTGATAGTTTCACGGAAATGCTAAATTATTTTCTTTTCCTTATTTAAAAAAAACTGCTTTTATTTGTATGGTACGAAATGTTTTGCGTTATTATTAACTTTTCATTCATATTTTTTTCACGAACGAAAGTAGCGCTCTGGGTGCGCTTTCCGGAGAGCTTACCGGAGCGGGCAACCAGAGCGCCCCACGAAAAAATGATTAAAAAAAAATATATAATAATACTTACACAAAACAGCAAATTGTAAAAAAAAAACATAGGTTAGAAACTCAATATAGAAAGAAATTAGCATTTAAAAAACCTATGAAATTCACTGAAAAAACCATAGGTTTCACACCAGTTATAGTTAGGAATTAGCATTTAAAAAACCTATTAAATTCACTGAAAAAACCATAGGTTTCACACCAGTTATAGTTAGCTGGAAATTTTACTGGCATAAAACCATTGAAATTCCCACGTTATAGTTAGTTGGACTCACTATAACTTGCGCGCCTGCAATGCACTGCTGATGATGTCACATATTACATCACTCATGACATGGACAGTGACATCACTCATGACATCACTGCATACTCCCACTGATATGTTCTCAAACAGTTTTTTTTCAGAAAGCAACAATGGTTCCTTTAGTGGTGGTCTGCTTTTCCTTGCAGGCCACCATCCATGTGTTTATAGTCAATCAAAGGGGTGTCACGAATAGAGACCAGTCTAGTTAATATTCATTAGGCAGGTCATTCTCTCACCTCCTGCTAATTGAGATTTTAAGAGGCAACCAGTTAGTACATAGGTTGCATCGCAAAATGAAACTCTGGTGGCAAAATATAGATGCACAACTTCTGACCACTTTTGCGACCATTCTGTTCAATCACCTGGCCCTTATTCCTCCCCACAGGATGGAAGGAAGAGGACTGTTCACTCAATGTGAGCGTGTTTAGCTGTAGATCAACACTGAAGCAGGGAGAGCATGAGCTGTGGTGGTATGGACTAAAATAATCGCATGGTTTTTCTATAGGTTTGATGGGTGATGTAATCCTTTTGCCCTCAATAGACTCTAGAAATTCTTGTATGCTAGTATAAAACTATCTAAAATTATTAGCCTTAAGAATAATGACTAAATGTCTGCAAATAAGCTTGCTTCTACCATGACACTATGAGGTGGTAGTTAAAGTTTGGGTGCAGCTGGCATTTAATCTCACACATATTTGAAGCTACAATGCTGTAAGGCAGAAATGCCCTTCCACAACAGACCAAAACAGAAGCATAAATAAATAAGCAGACAGAAAAGGTCACACATGCAAATACTGATTGGCAGGATATGAGGTCAGCGACCCATACTCACTGTTTTCATAAAAATATAATCTGGTGGCACCAGGTGTCTGGTGAAAGGGCCGCAAAGTAAATTCAGTTTCAATATGTTATGAATAATGCCATTAATCAGACTGCAATAGCAGAAGAAAAGAATGAGCAATATTGATGGAAATGTTGCAATATGAATGAAGGAATGGAGTGTTGTCTGGTTTCTAATATGTTCATGCTTCTGGGTGACAGTCTGCTCTGCATTTATTGTGCTCTGAGCTAAATCTTCTATTTCCCATGTCAGCAACTTCACTTATGTTGATACCTAAATGCCATTTTCATGCAAACCTCAATGGTATAATTGAATCAAGTGTCTAATGCAGGGAAGCAGCATTTTGTATATTTCTGCACCTTTCTTATGAATTATGCTGTTTGCTACTAATCATATAAGAAAAATCAAATCTTGGTAAATAATACATCTGAAAAATATACAGCCTTAAATTGTAGTATTGCAACAAAGTAAATACGTTATATATTACGTTATAGTTGCAAACAGGAAATACTCTAACGGATACACTTAAGAGAAAATGACTACCACAAACGCAAGACGATACATGGAGTTTATCTGTCACTTTGCTTCAAAGGACTGACTGCACTCTTGCACTTATCCTGTTGGTCCACATTCACTCGTTTAACCTTGAATGGCATGCTTCAGCATGCAGACTGGATGACAGAGGTCTGAGATTAGACCAAAACCCAGATTAGGGCAGCGGCTGGACGCTATAGGAGATGGAGGCATTGTGAGAAGCTCTTCTCTGAATTGTGTCCCTTTCATGCATCTATCACTCTCTTGACCATATTTCGCTCAGATTTGAGCTGGAGCTGAATAACTGGTTACAGAGAGGATCTGCATAAGTACCATCCTTCTCACTCCTTAGCAACAAAGGACTGCATCAAGGGTCCAGATGTGAAGCCCTGGAGTTAAGAAATTGCGGTACTTATTTAAGAAGGCCTGCGAAGCCATTGCGTCATTTGTTTGTGAAGCTGCGGTGGCATAAAAAATGCACCACACTGCGCCCTCTTTACAAAGTGATTTATCTAGGCAGATGTGTCACTTTGCAAAGCCATGCGCTACATTATACCTATGTTAGGTATAATGTATGCAGGGTGGACGTTCCCACGTAAAAAAGCCTTGTAGAAGTGGTGCAGTGGAACCTATGAGATTTCACTGTTCCACTCCTACAACTTTAGTGCTTCACAATCCATATACCTACTTCAAACAGGCCTTAGGAGTGACGCAGGGCCTTTTACATGGGACTCTGCCATGTGTAATGACACCATTGCTGGAGTTGCCTCAGTTTACCAACGTACTCCAGCAGTGCATCATTACTGCGCCACCAGATACGTTAGGATTCCTGACGTGTCCGGTCAGTCTTTGCGACATGGAGTGCAGTAGTGTAAATACGGTGCATCCATGGTGTCGCAGGGATGGCGCTATGAAAAGTGTTGCATCGCTGTTTTTGCCCAGCGACGCAACACTTTTCATAAATGAGGCCCTAGGCTTCTGTGACTAGGGCCAGCTTTTGGCTTGGGTGAACTGAACCCAGGCCTTGGACGTCAATCTTCAGAGGAATGCAGGGAGCTGCCTGCATTGAAGTCCTCCTGCAGAGAGCAACACCCCTCTTACTTAACAACGATGAGCTGACTGAACTGCTTTTAATCATTTTTACTCACCTCAGGTGCCGATACACTTTATTAACTCCCTTCCTTCCCCTCTCATCTTCGTCCGAACCCCTGCCGACACACACCAACACCACCATTTGAACCAACAACAGCTTGATACTAGCATGATCGAGCTACCCTGTGAGTGAATCCGAATATTTGGGGGAGTGGAGGGGTTCCGAGAAGTTTGTGATCCGAGAAAAGTCTCTGCTTTGAAGTATGACTGAACTGTGGACCAAAAATAGACCCCCTATTGCCTCATTTTATTTACCAGCTTTAGCAGGGGGAGACAAATGTCTTTCCGCCCATGGCTCTACCCGGGCCTGTGACCATGCTGTTTTAAAAGTTTTATGGGGTCGCAGTTGTGTGAAAGCCCCCACTACAAAAATGGGTGGCCAGGGTTCGCTGGTTAGGGTCCGAGCTCACAGCAGGGAAGAGTGGCACGCCTGGATCACATTCTCTCCTCATCCATCAAGTTCTTTTCATCTTGTGCTACAATCCTTATAAAACCCATCATGGCTACCAACTCAGTTCTTCATGACTGTGGTCAGCTCCAGGTGACAAATTGGTGCAATTGAGAGCAAATTCTTTCTGTTTACATTTGGGCTCATTGTGATGGGTGAGATTGTGGCTGGTCTGTTATAAGTGGTCGCCATTAAGAAATCATGCATGACAGTTTTCTAGGGGATAGCAATGAATATTGTGGTATTTGTTATTTAAATACTATGCAAAGCTCACTCTTCAGGGATCTCCAAACCGGTCCTGGAGGGCCGGATCCATGCCAGATTTTTGGGATATCTCCATTGAAATACATGTAGTAATTTTAAAAATCTGGCATGGATCCGGCCCTCCAGGACCGGTTTGGAGACCACTGCTGTAAAGCATATGTGCGCGAATTGTGCTTCATGCGTTACATCTATAATTTACATCTATGAAGGAATTCATTACCTAATGCTGATTATAAACCTGAAAAGTGCGTCGAAAGTGACTTTTAAGATGGCTGATGGAAGGTCAAAGAATCAAAGGACTAAGCCCTCGAAATTGTTAAAACTAACCTCTCACCCCTTCCCATATCACCAATTGAAGAAAGATGTGAGGGTTTGTTCTCTGACCACGGTCGCTACATTGAAAGAGCTAAAATCTATGAGTTTCATCCAAAACCACAAAGACTAACACTGGCATGATATACACCAAAATCATGGAAGCTAAAATGGGTATGCACACACTAACCCTTTGAATCACAGACGCTGAGACGTAAGTTAGCAGTTTGGAAGACAGCAGACTTTATCAACACATGTTCAATAAGGAGACCATCTCTAAAAGTAAAGAAAATAGAATAAGCTGTTTTAATATTGGAGGCGTGAACAGAAGAGGGAATAAAATAAGTTTTGGTCTGTTTAGAAATGTTGAAAAAGATGGATTCTCGGGCTAAATTCCCAAAAGCATGGATCCCGATCATAGTGAAGATGAAAACGGAAAGGAATGTAGGGCCACATGTATCGAAAATCCATTTTGTATTCCTGAAACAGCGAATTTTAGGTAATCGCTCTTTTCTAACCTAGTATTTTGCAATAAGAAAATAGTGATTACCTAATAGTGATTCCTAAAGATTCACAAACGCAATTAGGTAATCGAATGTTAATGAAATGCTACTCCATTTATTCCTGTGGGCCCAAAGGCCCATAGATGTAAATGGCTATGCATTAACTATTTGCGATTGCCTAATTGGTAATCACAAATTAGGTAATGCAAACACACAGGTGCCTGGGGACCTAAGGCCCCCTGAAGCACCTCAAAAGAATGTGCAAATGTAAAGCACACACATGCCCTAGGGCCTTGTGTGCGCTTCATGGCATTTAAAAAAAATGCTTTTTTGTGCACTTTAGAAAAATTGCACATGGCTACCATCAACTTGGAGTTGATGGTGAAAGCATTTCCTAAATGCCCAGTTTGCATTTAGGAAATGCTTGGTACATGTGCTTAGGGAATTGAAAACTGCAATTCCCTATTTGTAGTCACAATTTTAGTAAATCACAAGTTTTTTGTGTTTACCTAAAATTGTCGACTACAAAGCCTTTCATACATCTTGAAAGGCTATTTTGCATTTGCAAACAGTCTAATTTGGCGATTCACACCATTTGTGAATGCAAAGCTAGTTTCATACATGCGGCCCATAGTGATTTAGAGGGCCTTCTAGGTGCTAACTCATCCTGTGACAAATAGTAAATGTATAAAAACAGTGATCATAGGGTCAAAGCAAATTGGAAGGCCATTACATTTCCTTTGTTCGTATTAGAATTGGGAGTCTCTGGTTGGCGCAGGTAGGTACTTGCAACAAGCAGGGACCCTCTCCTCTAAGTCAAGGCAAAGGATTACTCTCAGGAAATAACCCCTGCTCACCCTTTAGGTAGTGTGGCGCAGGCAGACAAGGCTAAACTCCAGGGCACATACGGTTAAGCATCTGTACAACACACACAATAAATCATTAGCCCACCACACAGAGACACAAGACAGTTTGTTCTGTAAAAATATATCTTTATATATAATCTCTCAAGCAGGCTTATCAATACAGTCTTTGGATTCTTAAAAATGGTTCCAGTTACTTTTAAAAGAGGCCACAGTTCTTCAAATGCAGTGTTTTGGTCGGTTTTTACTGTTTCTGGTAGGTACTATGCGTTGAAGCGCTTCTGTGCACTTCGTTCGGCTAAATCGGACAGCCCAGGCTGAGTCTCACGCAAGACGCGGCGGACTTCTGCGAGACGTACATTTCATATCTAGCAGTGCGAAGCATACCAGCAGTGTACAATTCTCTATAGCACCAAAGTATGTTGCGCACAGTCTATGTTCAAGACGAAGCGCACCACGATACCTTTACTTTTGATGCTGGATTTGAGGTGGACGATGCAAGGCCGGTTTGTCCCACGTCACGGTGCGTCCCTGGTGCTATGAGAGCTACGGCTCGAGGCTGGGTAGTCACGGGGCACTTCAGGTTGGCGATGAGTTGTGGGAGCAGGCTTTACACACAGCGTACGCTTCGACCCTGGAGGGGGAGCGGCTGCAGGCGGTGCGGACGGCGGTACGGTCCACAGGACGCAACGTACCCAGCCACAATATGCGCCGCAACTGTTTATTTCAACAGCCGCGGGGCGCTTTTCACAGCACGACGGTCAGCGGGAGAGCAACACAGGGCAGAGTCCGTCGTTACGGTGCGAACTACGGCTTGGGGGACAGTAGGTTGCGATGCTTGGACCGGACGGGTCCTCCTTTATGTTGCGAGCTACGGCTCGTTGCGGGCGCAGTCACGGTGCTCGGGCCAGCGGAGGGCTGGTCTTTACTTTGTAGCTGGCGGCCCGATCAGGCCAAAGTCACGTTGCTCGGGGGACACGGGGGCACTGAATAACAGAGAGCGCAGCAAGGGTGCACAATGCTCTCAGTCTCCTTAGGTCAGCGCTGCAGGGACAAGCAGCACACGCAACAGTCCTTCCTTCAAGGGGGGTAGCGCCCAATGTTCCTAGGGCGCAGTTCAGGGGGCAAGTTCACACGCAATCCCTTGGAGATCTTTGTAGAAGAATGCACAAGTTGAAATAAATAAAGTCTTTTTTAGTCTTTGTCCTCTCTCCTTCTTGCAGCAAGGTACCCACCACAGGCCAGTCTCTCAGGATTAGACAGTAGTCCTCCATGCAGCTTTCCCAGGTCCTTCTCTTCGGGCAGAGTTTCTTCTTAGCGCAAACAGGATCTGATTTCTTAGTAGCAGGGCTCCTAATTTTATAGGACATTTCTTTTGTTCTTGCAGGCCAGGGGGCCTGAGCCTGGTTCAACCCAGTTTTGGAGCACTCTGTTGACAGGAAGCTGCCTTCTTCTTTCAGGGTGCAGGGCAGGGACATCAGACATTCCGCAGGAGGTGGAGCCAGCATTGTGGTGGCAGAGCACAGCCCTATTCAGAGTCAAGGGGCACTCCTCCCACCTATCCTAGGGGTAATCCCTCTATTCACCACCTGGCAGCCCAGACTGTCCCCTGGAATTCCCCAGCCCTGTCGCTCACAGACACCAGACAGCAGATACACATCCTAGCAGAGGCGGTCTGAAATGGTTAGGCAAGCAAATACTAACTTTCTAAAAGTAGTATTTGCAAACACAGGATAATAAAATAAACTTTACTAAAAGAAGTATTTTATTATTCTGAGTTCTGGCATACTAAACTTGACTTTTTACCATGTTCCCTGAGCCTGCTGGGATTATAGAGTGTAATAATTCCAGCAGCCCATTCAGGCCTATGAGAACAAGTAGCCTTACAATAGTGAAAAATGAAAATGGCTGTAATTCACTATTAGGACATGCCACACTCATCAGGGCTTGTCCTACCTTATGCTTACAATGCACCCTGCCCTAGGGCCTACCATAGGGGTGACTCACATGAAGTAAAGGGAAGGTTTGGGGGCTGGCAAGTGGGGGAACTTGCCCAGCCAGCATGACAGTACCAGACTGCACGCAGGTTCTGCAGTGGCAGACCCTAGACATATTTTAAAAGGCTGCATCTGTAGGTGGCGCAACCAGCGCTGCAGGCCCACTATCAGTATTGGTATTTACAAGCCCTGGCACCCCTGGTGCACTTTACTTGGGACTGACAGTAAATCCAATGAGCCAATCATGGAAATCAATTACAGGTACACTTTATATTGGGAGCACTTGCACTGCAGCATGGATTAGCCGTGGCTGTAACGACCGGATTTTCAGACCAGATATCACCAGCTCACCAAGACACCACCAATCCAGCCGAAACGTAGCCATTTCCCTCCCCAGAGCCTACTTATCACAGTACCTAGGTACCTTCCTGGGGGTGGGGAATTAGCAATATACAAGCTCATATCATCACAAACAACACTAAATCTATAGGATTACTAGGAATACTCACTATATACTAAGGAATTCCATATTCCACACCACACTCATACCTTATAGTCTCGTGGCAACACAGGCCCAGACTATGCTACCCTTCTCCTCATAGTGAAGGGGGGCAGTTCTGATCATTTACCATTACACACTGACCTCAATCAGTGCTCATGCAAGCCACAATCCGGTGGGTATACACATTGACCACAATCAATGCTCTCATTAATGCCACTCTCTCTAGCGGCAATCTCACTACACACCGTATCCTCCCGGTGCTCTCACTTCCGTCACAATCTGGTGCGGATACACACTGACCACAATCAATGCTCTCACTAATGCCACTCTCTCTAGCGGCAATCTCTCACAAACCACAATCCAGCGGGTATACACATTGACCACAATCAATGCTCTCACTAATGCCACTCTCTCTAGTGGCAATCTCACTACACACCGTATCCTCCCGGTGCTCTCACAAGCCACAATCATGCGGGTATACACATTGATCACAATCAATGCTCTCACTAATGCCACTCTCTCTAGCCGCAATCTCTGTCCTATGAATACCTTCAGCTCTCTCTCTCTCTGTTGGGAAATTTCTCTATATGTCTAATATCTACTGGGAATACAATATCATATTTTATGTGATAGATAGACAGTTCAATCCTCTCACACAAGAATGGCCAAATCACAACATGCAAAGGTTATTCTCTGATTTAGGCGCTCCCTGCTCCCTTGCTCAGTTACCACTTACCCGGACGGGGAACACATCCCTCCACATAACAGCATCTGACTAGAAGAAAGGTTAGTCTCATCAAGAAATAACACTTGCACAACTGTTCACTAAGAACTGGGGTCCCTTTATTACAAAATAGCAAATTATAACATCACAATAACTAGCAATCTAGAAATAGCCTGAAAAGTAAAGGGAAATAGACACATCTAAGGAATACATAAAGCGTTATTACTAACACATCCACATATAGCTGACAGGAACTGTAGATAGGGAAATAATGGATTATAACAGGACTGCACACCGCTGAAAGAAAAGGGATGAATCAGTGCAACAATACAGTAGGGAATATAGCCTAGGAAATAAAGGAAAGGATTAATGTATATATATATATATGGGCACTAATATAACAGGACAGATATCACCTGATTATTATGAAGTCTTGTTCTAGCTGTCATCTGGGTCCCTCTGTCGTCTTTGCCTTGGCTCATCTCAGATTCTCCTCTGCACTCTTGGACACACATCTGTGCCGATCACTCTGCACTGGATTCCTCTCTCCCACGAACTGTCTTCACCTTCCAACTTCAGTCTAATGATATAGTTTCTGCCGCTCTGATCTGCTCCACTAGCTTCTTCACTCTGTCTGATTGTTCCAGCTCCAATGTCCAACTCACTCCAGCTGCTCCCCCAGACTAATCCACGATATAACTTCAGTCTCTTCCAAAAGGTATCACTCCAAACTCCAGCTGTTAACTGCCTGCTCCAACTGATCTCTCATGATGTAACTTCATTCTGTCTCCAAAGCATCTTACTTGGGGATGGCAAGATGGCAGACGCAGCAGTGTCCGTGTGAGCAGCGCTGAAGGAGGCTCCTGTCCCGACCGGCTCTACTCTGTGAGACACCGCTATCGGATCGGAACCAGCACGGCTGTGCTTAGGAAGCGACCCTGACACAGACACTTGATAAAAAATTAAAAAAACACTTACGGACTTACGAATTTGGATTCTGTCTCAGGGGTTGGAATGCGACTGGACCTGTGGAAGAGTTACTCGCGGTCCCTTCGCTCGGCGTGGCTACACCCGACTCACTCCTCCCCTTAGAGCGGCACACCTGATCAGAGCACACCGAGCACACGCTTGGAACCGTCGGAATGCGGAAAGCGGCACTATCGGCGGATTCAAAAAGAACAAAAGGAGTTTCTGTTTTCTGAGTTAGGGATGGCACCAAAAAATCCTACAACTGGCGTCCAAAGGCAACAAAAGCCAAAAACAAGGGCAGTTACAGCGGCTACACAGGAAACTATTCAATCAACGGGGGCAGTAACAGCTTCATCATCTGCTGGCATATTGAGTACAACCAATGCAGTTTGTATTGAAACCCCATGTATGAATATGACTAGAAATGTGACTGAAATTCCTATTTCTTCTACCGTGGTTCCCATAGAAGTACCAGTAGTATCCAATCTACAAAATTCAAACACGTTGAATTCTGAAAGTTGTAGGCAAGGTGCCATTCCAAAAATACCAGGGATGTTCATAAAAAAAGCGGGTACCACAGCCAATCCCTCTAAAAGCCCCGACAATATAAATATAACTAAAGATAAAGCACATGTTGCCGAGCTATTTAATAATGATACAACTACCATGGAAAACGAGCAAACTGAGGAGGTATCAGAACAGCCGGATTCAGTACCTTTTAACTTAATTGAAGATATGGATTCCATAGACTCTGCTGGAAACTTTTATTCCATGACTGATCTCTCTCAAGCCTTAGACTCGGATGGTATGGAAGACTTGGAGGTAGCAAGGGGGCCTCAATCTCTGCAAGACTTTGAAAAATCATTTTCTGATCCGGGACAAAATGATCTAAGTGATCCGGAAGATTCAGATCCTGAAGAGTCTCCTAATAGACTAAGGCAAGATGATAATGGATCTACTCTTCCTTCTATCTCTACTTCGCCTAAAGTAACTAAAGAAGGATCTGAAACACCAGAGATAACATTAGAGGTTCTTTATCAAGTCATGTTGCATCACAGAGAAGAGACAAAAGCAGAGAATCTTCGCACTCAAGGGGCAGTAAGGAAATTGCAGAATAATTTGAGGAAGGTGATGAAAGTATCTAATGACACAGTAGCAAGAGTAACGGAAACGGAAACTAGGATCTCTCAACTGGAAGATTCAATGGTTCAGCAAAATTCTCAAATAAAGGCAATGGAAGGAATAAAGGAAGAAATCAACTGGAAACTGGTCGATTTGGAAAATAGAGCACGACGGAACAACCTTCGAGTCCTTGGTGTTCCGGAAGGGAATGAAGGGTCAAATCCTCGACATATATTATAGAGCTCTTCTCAGAAGCCTTCCCCGATTTAAAACAATGGAGATGGGAGACTGCAATTCAGAGGGCTCATAGATTTCCCTTCCAAAAAAATCAACAAAACTCAGTCTCTAAACCTCGTGCTATTCTGATCTCCTTGAATAATTTTCTAGCTAGGGAAGCCCTCTAAGACTTGGCCAAGCCAAATAGAAAGCGCAAGGGTAAAGATACTGAATTTTTTGTGCGTCCTGACTACTGTCATGCTACGGTTCAACTTCGCTGGCAACTTCACCAGCTTATTCCTCTATTCCAGGCTAAAGGAGCACAGGCATTTTTGTTAAACCCTGCAAAACTTAAAATAATCTATAAAGAGCACACTTATTTCCTAACTTCAGAGGGGGCAGCTAAAGAGCCATTACTTTCGCTATGAAAAAAAAGGGGAAAAAATGCTACGGTATTCTAAAAAATAAAAAAAAAAATAGGGGACTAATGCAATTTGTAGCGGGTTTCTAAGTTAATGCTTCAACTTGTTCCAAAAAGATTCAATATATATATAAGTGCAATACCTTTCATGTGTTGGAGAAAAGTCAACTCTTTGGTTTCTTTTGGTATTTGTGCTTATGCTCTTTTTTTTCTCTTTTACCAGTATCAACTATGTTTTTTTTTGTGTTTTTTTTAGATTCTGACTGTTTTTGTATAATGGTCGCATATTCTTTGCTGGTAATACTTTGTTCAGATACTGGGTCTGGAGTGATTTTAATCTGTTTTGGAACAATAATCATGATGTGGAGCCATGGGCTGCGAGCCACTAAGCGCCTATCACATCATCAATGAGAGGGACTAGTAAGTCCCTTTGCCCTGATAGTTTGGGGGAGGGAAAGCGGGTGGGTGGGCTTGGGTTGAGCTCTGGGAGGTTAGGGAGGGAAAAAGGGGTTGCAAACAAAATCAGAAACTACCTTAGGATGTTTATATGGAAATCTTTCTTTCTCTTTGCTCTTTTTTGTTCTCTAAATTTTCATGATGGTCTGAGACATATGTACATGTAAATGTACAGGAATTTATATAGCGCAAATCACCAACCAGTCTCTAAGCGCTTGCTTAGGGAACCCGTCCTGGTATTCGCCTGTGAGATAACCCCGGCAGGGTATCCGCAAGGTGAAAGCCAGGCATCCCGCTGCGAGGGGCCGTTGTGGAGATTAAGCAAGCTATTGCCCAGAGTCGCAGAGTGTGAACCCGTGAATCGAGTAGGCACCGGAGCGAGAATTGTCGAGTCCATGGACATTTTAGGACTCAAGACCCCGCCGAGCCGGGAATTGAACCCTGGTCCTGGGCTGACCTCTGCTTCCAGGTCTGCCTCCTCTAACCAGTGAGCCACACTTCTCCACATATAGGGAGATATAAGATGAACTGCGAAATATAAGTTTTCACTTCTATCATATATAGGCTACGTTTGGAGGGGGAATGAAAAATATTTACTGAAATGGAAAAATTACGAATATGTTCTTGGAACATATGTGGGATAAATAATAAAAAAAGAGGGGAGTTGCTGCACAAATTATACAGACTATGAAACTGGATATTTTATGTATTCAAGAGTCACATATTATGTGGAATGATAGACAATAGTATGAAGACTTGGGGATGAAATTGTTAGTTTGTACGTCACAAGGTACAACGACAAAAGGAGTGGCAATTCTAATTAGAAAAGGTTTGGGGACCCCTGCTCGTAATAAGGCAGATCAATATGAGAGATGGGCAATTGTAGAATTAAAAAAAATAGCAAAATTTGGACTATTTGTTCTGTATATGCCCCAAATCTAGACGATCCAACTATACTGAACTCCTTAAATTTAGAATTAGCCGATTGGGCTCCATCATTAATATTGTGTGGAGATCTCAACCTTCATATAGACCCTAATAGGAATATACGTAACATCATAGATTATCAAGGGGCAAAAAAAAAACATTCAAAGCTCTTCACTCTCTGATAATGGATCATGGTTTATTTGATGTTGCTCATGATAAAAATCTGTCAATACCCGGGTTTACATTCTTCTCTTTTCCCCATAAAAAGTTTGTACGCCTTGGTTATTCCTTTATTAAGAAGATACTACTATATGATACTAAATTTGATCTATATCCACGAATAATTTTGGATCATAATCCAATAGTAATCGAAATTAAAGCTAACCTATCAATTCCCCATGTAAGGACCTGGACATTTGATCGAAAACTATTAGCTGACTCTGAATATTTAGATATGATGGCAAAGTGGATAAAAGAATTTCTTGACATTAATAGAGGAACGGCTTCGATTCAGAATACATGGGACGCTTTTAAAGCGGGGATCAGAGGGGAGTCACTATCGTATGTTATTAAAAAACAAAAAATTATACGAGAAAAGGTAGATCAAGGCTATAAAAATGTCTTACTTTGGGAAAAAAAACTATCAATTGCTATTAGCCAAAATCAATCAAAATTAGATATTGAAACAAACCTAGCGATTCATGAAGCTGCTTTATATGAATCTTTTGCTTCTAATCTGGTGGAAAAAATAGCAACCTACAGATCTCAACTGTACGAGATGGCTGAAAATGCAGGGAAAATTCTGGCTAAAAGAACTAGACAAAAAGAAGTATTCAATACAATAGATTCAATTCAAGACGAAACAGGACAGATACATAATAATCCTGATTCAATTCTTGAAGTTTTTCGGCAATTTTATCGAAAATGATATCAATATAAAGATGACTGTTACTCATCACAACAATGTATGAACTTCGCCAGAGCTAATGCTCTACCATCTTTCTCTAATGACCAAAAAATTGCTCTAGAAAAAGAAATTACCTGGGAAGAAATCGAAAACGCACTAACATCGTTAGCAATAGGAAAAGCAACGGGACCTGACGGTATCCCATTGGAATTCTATAAGATCTTTAGGAATATCATAAAACAAGACATACTTCTTACATTTCATGAGGCACAGAGAGGCTTTCCTCCGGAGTCCTGGGCCCAATCACTAATAATGACATTTCTTAAAAAAGATAAGGATCCATTAAACCCCGCATCATACAGACCAATATCATTAATAAATACTGATAGCAAGGTAAACTCAAAAATACTAGCTACACGATTGTCAAAAATAATAGCAACAATCGTATCCCGCTGGCAACACGGGTTTATCCCAAACAGGGGTACAGCAGATCATGTACGGAGAGTTATTGCTATCATGGACTGGGCTGAGGGCACCAAAACATCAATTGGGATCACCCTAATGGATGCCGAAAAAGCATTCGATAGGGTGGCATGGCCCTATCTTTGGGATCTGCTAACTATAAAGGGCTTCGGTCCAAGGATTGTAACTGCTTTTAACTGCATCCGTGCGGCGCGAATTCCCCGCCCATGCTGACTCCGCCTTGCGCGGGCGGAGTCATGACGGAACGGTTCCGTCATCAGCACAGCTCAGCCGATGCTGATGACGGAACCGTTCTGTCATCAGCATCGAAGGGGTTAAAGCTTTGTATAAAAATCCAACCTCAGCTGTAAAAATTGGGACTACGAAATCAGCCTTATTCCCTACTCAACGTGGAACACAACAAGGTTGTCCATCCTCCCCTCTCCTTTTTGCTATTTATATTGATATTCTCCTCAATCAAATAAATCAAGATGAGTACATTGTTCCGGTGGAAGTGGGCGGTATCAACTATAGAGCCCTTGCCTATGCAGATGATCTAGTAGTACTCACCAAGGATATTGAAAGGGCTTTCCCTAGAATTGAAGAACTAGCAGCAAATGTTGGTTCTTTTTCAGGATACAAATTAAATTTATCCAAAACACAAATAATTTATGTGGGTCAAAATCCTCCGCTTCTTAATAATATAGTCTCTGAAGCAACCTATCTGGGGATTAAATTAACCACTTCTATCTCGAAGATTCCTAATCTTAACTTTGTCCCAATCCTGAGGAAAGCCAACTCAACCCTGGAAAGAATAGATCATCTACATTTATCATTACATGGCAGGAACAATGTGCTAAAAATGGTGATCCTTCCTACATTTATATATTTATTCAGAACAGTTCCATTGGAATTCCCGCTTGAATTTTTTAAGCAACTTGAAAGAATGACAGGAAGATTCTTATGGGGTTATAAAGGTATTAGGAGAGCTTATAAAAAAATTATCCTACCAAAGGATAGAGGTGGATGGGCCGCTCCATATTTCTTATTCTATTATCTGGCTACAGTGTTTCCATTTATATCTCCTTTAATTGTGGGCAATAAAACTCCCATATCACATGCACATTCCCCATCGATATATGAATCAGTCCTAGGTATGGAAGCTAACAACCAATTTTTAAGAATAATCGAACCAAGCTACTACAAAAAAAACATTTAAGATTATCTCGGCAGCCTATAAAGTATGGAGAATTATAAAAAAACTGGTGGGGATTCCAAAGATTATAAGATATACTCCCTTAAATTCTCCACACTGCTTCCCTCCCATATTTAGAGACGCAGTGATGAAAAGGTGGAATCATAGTGGTATACACTACCTGAGTGATTTATATTCGGTCAACTCCACCACTATATCTGCCTTTTCTGAACTACAACAGAAATTTAGAATCCCTCCTCATGATTACTTTAAATACCTACAGATCTTTAGCTTCTTAAATTCGCGTTCTCTTAATGATCGTCAAGGGTTAAAAACGATTCTGACGATAGAGAGTCTGTACGTTAAAAGAAAAATAGGTTATTTTTAGGCCTGGGTGAAGCACTACGCTACGCTCGCGGAGTTTGCAAAGTTTGCGCAACTTCGCACTACGCGAGCTGCACGTAGCACAGTGCGAACACGCGTAGTGCAGCGTAGCGTAGTGCAGTGCTCATTTTCTGCTTGTTCGCGGTCCTGAACATCATGTTCGCAACCGCGAGCAAGCAAAATGACATCCCGGCGAGATTCTCATCGCGGGGAGGTAAGGTTTCTCATTGTGAGTGGTTGCGCATGCTCCCGACCGCTCTCAATGAGAAACTACCAGTTCGCGTTGAGAAAGCTGCAGCTCGAGTAATAATCTACTCGAGCAGCAGAAAACTACAGCTCGCACTGTGCAAGATGCCGTTTTCAATGATTGCACAGTGCCGGATGCTTGTCCGCACCGTGCAGTAATTGAAAACACATCTTGCACAGTGCGAACATGCTACTACGCAGCTCGCGTAGTGCTACGTGAAGTTCACGTAGTGCGAAGTGCACTTCGCGTAGCTTCGCGTAGTGCTACTTCATGAACTACGCCCACCCTTAGTTATTTTTATAACCTTTTTATTACTTTTCTTCCAGACGATCTTTCCGTGATCCAACATAGATGGGAGGAGAAACTGGGTGTAAATGACCTGATGATAAAAGAATCAATTAGGACAGCTAATGCTATTCTAATTACAGGGCGATCACAAACTCAACATTATATGGTTATGTTTGATCTCTATCACACACCAGCTAAAATCATGAAATGGGGGGCTACTGTTGGTATAACTTGTAATCAATATACACAGATTGGAGCAGATGCAACACATATGTTCTTTTCTTGTTCCAAATTACATGGTATTATTTCAGAAATTCAACTATTTATTGAAAAAAATCACAGGGAGAATAAAAACTCTTTCACCAGAACTGATTTTATTTGGACTATCAATAGAGACTACAGAAAGAGAACAACAACACTTGATCTTTTTTATGTTGTCCGAATTTCGGGCATGTATCCCTCAGGAATGGATTAATTCGGAACCACCATTGTTTTATATGTGGAGGGCTCGTTTAATAGCAAAATTTAATTTTGAATCTGCTATATATGCAACAAAAGGAAGAAAGAAGAAACAATTAGGGATGAAAATCTGGGCTCCGATACAAAAATGGATCCATGAGGAAATGACTTAAATATCCTTTCGCTTTTCTTTTTGGTGTTGTGTTCCTCTTTCTTCTACTTTAATTCAGAATCTGTTATTGTGTATCTCATCCATGTAAATTGTAATCAAACTAATTTGTTTTTGTTTGCAACATAAAAGCAATAAAAAAAATTACAAAACAAAAAGCATCTTACTCCAACTGCAAAGCAACTTATTCTGACTGCATCTTCTCTAGACTGCATCTCATCCTGACCAGCTCCCTCTGATCACAACTCCTTCTGACAAGTAACTGCTTCTGACTGCGACTGCTTCTGACTGCTTTCTTCAGCTCCAAAAACCATCTGAACTCTACCATTCCAAAATTCATCTGAACGCTCTCTTCAGCTCCAAAAACCATCTGATCACTCTGCCTCTCTGCACTTCGCTATTATGGAATGCTCTCCCCTAGTGGAAAGTTCCAGCCAGTAGCCTCCTCCCACCAAATCCATGTACCAGGCTCCCTGCTCCAGACGCCCTCACAGTGATCAACTGATGTTTTGTCTAGAGACTTGAGCCCAGGGACGTTTCTTGATAAGATTCAGCTCCGGATGGTTCTCTCTAGTTTGCAAAGAGCGAACAACAGCTCAGAACTAAAACATCACACTTGACCTACAAACATCTCAGTCTGCAGAGGCAGAAAGCAAAATTGAGTCTCTCTGGTTCTGGGCCTTGTAGGCCCGAAAAGGATGAAATAGACACATAGCTTTATCAAAGTACATACACAAACCCTACCAATAAATAATATAAAGTCAGGATCCACCCTCTACTATAGGTCTTCAGGCCTGAAAATGATGAAAGGACACATAATTATGTCAAAGCCAATAGGCAATAGATGGATTAGAGTCAGAAATAAGGGATCTATCATCATATAAAGCGGCTATCCTCTAGTTTATGCTTCTAAGTCTGAAAAGAGGCCTGAAAAGGACCAAAACAAGCTAAGAATAGGGATCTAGGATGGTAGCAAGCTAAAGTCACCATCACTCAGAAATAGAACCAAAAACCCGGTCACTACAGTGGCGCAGTGCCCTGAGCTGCGTACACCAGCAAAACATCTGAGGCACATCAGCACAAAGTGGAAGGGAGACTCACTTCAAGGTGCAAGGTCTATCAGTTCGCAAGAGAGACCTTTCTCTATATGAGGTTCATAATGAAAGTTATGTACATTAGATACAGGTTTGTGGGACGGTCCAACGAAAGAACAACATACAAAATAAAATCGTACTTATTAGAGAGCCCAAGAGATCTGAGTCTAATCTGTCTGCCCAGTGTAAATAGTCTTACGAAAGAATGTACACAAACCTTTTTCATGTATTGCTGACATTGCAGGGGATTCCTTTATGTTAGGTGTTTTTGATAAAGATGGAAAGCTAACCAATATTTCACTTAATTGATTGCGCCAGATTGATCTCTATGTGTTACGTTGCTTTGTAAGTAAGGCAATTGTGATTCGCCGGATCAGTTTTATATCTTCAGGCTTCTATTTTAGTGAATACGTTCATTCCAAATAATGCTAATTAGTTTGTCTATTCAGTACCATTGTCTTCCTTATCCTGACTATCATAATGTACAATTTCAGCTTAACCCCTTTGCCTTATTGTCTGCCAAATGTCATCAGATCTGTTTTACAGTCTTATGGAATCAATCTCAGTAGTCAGCTGTACACAAACTAGAATACGGGACTGTGGTCCTAGCTCCACAGTCTATTCACTGGAAAATGTCTGTTTGGGAAAGTGGATTATTAGTAGTGGTAAATATGCATTTACCACTGGCAATAAGGGCACTAATACAGTCTAAGGCTCAGAATAGACCTCGAAAATTATTCTCATGCTCAACACTTGGTAGCTTCAATGTGACCACACAGGTTTAACTTCAGAGACAGGTTTGTAAAGCAGTAAAAAACACAAATTCAGTAAATAATTAAGTAACAAACAATAAAAATCTCACAACAATTGAAAAAATAGGACATATTTGTATTTTTAAAATGACACCAAAACAAAAAATATCCAATGTAGGGAACCAGAGAAATGATTTTTAAAAAAGATTTAGCACTATATAGCACATAGAAACCTATAGCGCCTTTTTCAATATCTGGTCGAGCTAGACTGAGACAAAATCAAAGTTTCAGGCCGACCGCGATGGAGCCCTGCGTGTTTACCCCTCACGGTAGGCCTGGGTAAAAGTTTTTACCTTCTGACAGAAACTTTTCAGGAGCTTTTCTTCCCTGAGCTCCTTGAAGCTCTCAGCCAGTCTGGATTCGGTGAGGGTTTGCCACCAGCTCCTGGTCAAACTCCGCAAGTTGGACCTCTGGAGCTTTTCAGCGGGATGACCCTGGAGGGCAGACCGGCTCATGGGTGTGGGTCGCCGGCATGGTTTGCTAGGTTGAGTTGTTCCAGACATGGAACTTTTTTTTCATAGTTGCTCCAAAGTTCCCCAAACTTCTGGAACATCTTTCTGAAGTTCCTTTGAGTGTCCTAAAGTGTCCAAAATGTACTCCAAGGGTCTGGAAGCTCCAAGATGGTTCTTGAAATTTTAGGACATCTATTCCTGTATAGCACTTGGACAAACCCTTACAAATTCACTGGTAGTACTCAGGCTGGGGATTTCTGGTGGTGATGATCTAGGTGAGCTATGTTAACCTGCAGCTTGCAAGGAGTCCACTCTAGTTTTCATGAAGCACATTAGTTCCACAGGGCTGTAGTTCCAGATTATGCCACAGGCGCAGTCTTGCACAGTACAAGGCCTGGTTGGGGCAAATCAAACTTCCAGCATGGACCCTTCTACTTTCCTTTGTTTGAAGCAGCAGATCTGAGAGGCACTCTCTCAAATACTTATTCAATGTTCCCTGGGGTCACACAGGAGGGCACACCTGTCCAATGAGGTGCAGTGTAAAACCCCAGAGCATGGTAATTTCCTCCAAAGTGTGGCGCAATGGTCTTCCAGAAAGCGCTATTTCTGCAAAATTCAATCTGGCTGAAGTCTGAGTAGAGAGGCCAGAGCTGTCTAAACCAACCTCCAGGATGGCTCATCTCCATAATTTCCCTTCCTTTGGCATCTGCTTGAGCCTACTGTCTGGCTGAGTTCAGAGAGTGGGGGTGTAAATTAAATTGGCTTCTTCCGTCTGTCCCCTCCTTCCTTTGAAGATCATTATTTACGACCCCTCCCCAATGCTCTTGCATTCCTATGCAGCAGAAACCTCTCCTTCCAGAATGGCTCTTTGCCCCAGGTGCCACTTATCACTTCATCAAACCAACCTGGCTAATCCCCTCAACTCTAAGGACCCTGCTCAAATCTACAGGACCCCACCCCTGGAACACCTAGGGAAGACCTTAGGGGCTCTGAACATGTCAAAATTTTGTAGATCCTCACTCCACAGTGCTCCTAGCACAAAAGTCGATTTGGGGAAGCATGTTACTACTAAAAGGAAGTGAAATGTACAATTTTTCTTTCCCCTAGGCATATACAACCTATTTTATAAGGTTTCTCCTTATAAGTACCTGCCCCCCATCACTGGGACACCTAGGGGAGACCCTAATGGTACCTAATAGGCCAAAATAGTGTTGTTTTATTAATTTGTAAGTACACCAAAGTCGAGTTCGGGCACCACAGGGTAACACAGGGCTGCTTTTAAACTGATCGCTGGCTTCAGCAGTGCATGCCCTATTATATACTAGGGACTTAAAGGTAGTTTTAATCCCCTTGTCCTATTATGTACTAGGGCCTTGTAGAGGAGGTCATGCCAATCATTGGTGTACCCTAACCCATAGTGTACTACAGTGTATGTAGGTGTTTTACTGTATTCTAACTGTGTTTTTATCATAGCACTGGCCCTGTGCCTAGTTAGGCAGAGCCCAGGGACAGTCAGAGTCAGTTACCACCAGTACATGTCAGCAAAACAAATGGAGGCTCCCAGGCACAGTATGACATTGCAACAGTCTGCATTTGTAGATATGTTCTTTAGACAACATTATACCAGTTTTGCAGTGTTTGAACTGAAGTTTCTCTAATTCAAAAGAGGGAGTTGCTATACTTTCTGTAATGTTTGAAAATGTGTTCTGGTGCTGCAGATGTCAAATGTTTTTGCGCACTTTTTCTACTTTCAACAGTTTTTGAACTTTTGTTGGGTGGGAAAACTAGTGGTGAGATTAGTTTGGAAAGTTGGGTTATCCTTTCTTTTCTGCTTCACTCTTTCTCTCTTTCTCCTCTTACTCTTCTGGCCTTTCTTTCTTTCTGTCAATTCTCTGTTATGGATGGTACATATGTTACATAGTTACTGTGTTTTGGATGCAAATTGCTGCTACTCCGAATTCAGAGGGGAACATATCAGCAGCTAACCCCTGTGATATTCCAAGTGATAGAAGGTTCAACGGTGAATCATAGATAAACTTGAGTACTTATCACTGCATGTGATGAAGCTTCACCACCCTGTAAAAAAAAAGACCTTTCGCCTGCTATAGAACATCCAGGAAACTATGATGCTGTGGTTGCAGAGCTTTGCACACTATTGTGAGCCAGTTCTTCCATGTGTAGAAGAATGGAAAGAGAAGCTAGGCAAGAATTGGCTGAAACATTGTTAATCAATGTCATTTAAGCGCCTCTTCTGGCAGAAAAAGGATGTTTTAGAGTGTAGATAGTTGCATTATCAAGAGAAAGGTGTATGATATTACCATTACACCACCAGATAATTTGCAAAAATGTTTGTAAAGGTGCATTGCAAAAATGTAAAGCACTGTTACTTGCAGTCCTAACAGATCTCTAAGTCCTGGCTACTTCCATTTTCCGCTCTGCCTCTTTGATGCACTGACCAGTAGCGGCTGCTACTGAGCGCGGGTGGTGGGTGGTGATGGGTGGAGGAGCACGGGCGGTATTTCAAACAAAATGGACTTACCTGCATGCCACCGGGTGCAGCTCCATCTCCTCTGTCATCTTCTGGCGCAGCAACAGGAAGCACACATCCTCCTAGAATCTCCTGTCCGATCACAACACTTCCTTACAGCAGCGTTGTGATTGGTCTGAGCACCATGGTTTGGCACTCAGGCAGGAGCTTGGAGGCTGGGCATGTTCCCCACCAGGCTGTGTAATGCAGCCAGGTGGGGAAGATGCAAAGTGTACAGGACTGTTTGGCTACCCCAAGAGGGCCGGCCAAGCAGTCATGTGCACTTAGAGAGTGCGATTAACACTCCTTACACCCTGCACTCGCTAGCCCAGCCCCACCCGCCCGCCCCGCCACGCACTCAAGCAGGAATGAAAATGAAAATTATTATAACGTTAGTTATTATCATTTTAGTTTTCCTTTTTACACTGCTTGCAAAGCAGTGAAGCATCGCTCCTCCGCCTTAGCAGAGGAGCTGCCAGTGGCACTGTTTACATCAGTAGTTGCAGACGACATTCTCCAAAAGTCGACCATTCATCTACTGCTTCACCATTAGGGCTTTATTTATGAAAAGTGTCGCATTGCTTGGGAAAAACAGTGATACAACACTTGTCATTGTTTCATCCTTGTAACACCATGGATGCACCATATTTAAACTAAGGCGCTCAAAGCTGCGCGGATTGCACAGACACACATTCTGACGTATCGGGTGGGGCAGTAATGATGCATTGCTGGAGTGTGTTGGTAAACTGATGCAACTCCAACAATGTGTCATTGCACATAGGACGAGTCCCACGTGAAAGGCCATGCGTCACTCCGTATGCCTGCTTGAAGCAGGCATAAGGATTGTGACAGAGTCAAGGCCTCGGAGTGGTGCAGTGAAATCTCATTGATTTCATGGCACAACTTCTACAAGGCTTTTTTATGTGGGAACACCTACCCTGCATACATTATACTTGATGCAGATATAATGAAGCGCAGGCCTTTACAAAGTGATGCATCTCCCTAGATGTGGCGCATTGTTTACACTGCAGCAGCATCACAAAAAAGTGGCGCAATGGTGGTGGAAGCCCTCATAAATAAGGGCCCTAGGGTTTTGGACCACGTTGTAAATATAATATCTCCTCCATCTTCTGCCTTTCCTGAAAATATCCACAGTTTGCTGCAAGTCACAGCCTCCCTATGGCCAATGTAAGTAAATGTAAAAGGAAATAAGTCATATTTTAGATGCACCAATGTGAATGGATGTTGATTCATCAAAATCTCAAAAAGGGTGTAAGTGGCATGACACATCTTTTGTCCTACCCCAGAGATTGACATCAGCAGGATTTCCTCTTGTCCTACCCTTAGCTGATAATCAGCTTTCTATTTGGTGGTGAAGGGTTCACGTAAGTGCAGGCAATAGAAATTACAGAAAGTAAAAATTAGTTTTTAAGCTATATTTACTTTCTGTTTAGAACAAAAAATGCATTATTGTCATTTGCTCCCAAACACACCTTAAATAGTGGCATTACTTTTCGTCCGCATGTACAGGCACAAGGCAGACCGCTGCCAAATGGCGATGGCCCTCAAAGTGGGCTAACTGCCTGGCATTTAGGCATCTATAGGCACCGGGATTCTATAGGATTATCTGACAGCCAACGGAGCTAACTTTAGGTGCACCCATCTTGGAGCCAGGCAAGCTCTGCCCCCTCCTGCACTGCCTTCAATTCCTTCTAGTTCGAAGAATGAACCCTCTTACTATAGGTCCAAAGAGCCTGAGTAGGCAATTTCCCCAGAACAGCACACCATCCTCATTTGCTGGTATCTGTGGTAAGAATCAGGGTGCATGGGAGTGTAAAAGGAGTACCCTGCGCCAATGCCAGAGCATTTATCCACCAGCCCAGTTGAGCATTGACCTCTGGATTGAGTGAAATGAGGCATTTGTAGTCTTCCGTAACAGGGGACCACTGGTGAAAAATATGCAGCCCCACCTGTCCTAGATGAAAGCGGGCCCAGGGAATGATGAAAACCATTGCTGCCAAGAGAGAAAAAAAATCAAGAAAACAGAAAGGTATCCAATTGACATATTGACTTATAGTAGAACACAGAAGGGAACAAAATACATATGTTAATTGCCATGTCCCCCTGGAGTCGAAGCCAGTCTCTCACTGGGGCCTAAATTCGACGAAAAAGGAGCTCCACATGTAATCCTAACTAACTTTTTTTGCCAACTGTAGGAAGACTTTTTCCACATCCGTACGAAACTGGCCCGATGTACTGCAAGTCTTGTGATAGAACCAGAACAGACTTGCTTCTGTTGAGGAGAAACCCAAAGTTCTCCAGGTCCCTGGAAACAGCAGTTGCCTGCTAAATTGGCACAGCCTGAGAACTGGACTGAATCAGAAGGGCAGCCAGGCAGGGGTATATTTTTAACCCCCTGTTGTGAAAGTAAGCCATCACAGGAGCCAGGACTTTATGAACACATGGGGAGCTGTTCTTATCCCAAAGGGGAGGACCCACAACTGCCAATGCTCTGTCCCTAGACAGAACCTGAGAAATTGTTGTTTTTTTGGTACTACGGGAACACGGAGATGGGTGTCCTGCAGGTCAATTTTGTTAGAAATCCCCCAGCGAGATAAAAAGAATGATCTTGAAATGAACAGTTGGTATGCATTTGCTAGGTGTTTTAAATCAATGATCATTCTGTACTCTCCCAAAGGTTTCTGCACTAGAAATATCCAGGACTACCATCCCCTCCCCTGTTATACTGGTGGGACCTGAATGGTAGCCTCCTTCCTGAATAAAGCCCAGACACTGTCCAGTAAGGCCTCCCTTTTTGAGCTGTGTGCTGGAGGATGAGTAGATTGAAAATGAGGGAGATTATGATCTGGAAAGAAAAGAAATGGTGTAATCCTCTTTTTTTCCATTTGTCCGGGACCCTAGGAACCCAATAGTCCATTAAAAAAAATATTGACAGCTTCCAACTAGTTCCCCAGCATATTAAGGAACACTGAGAAGGATTGCCTTTGTTACCTGTAGGTTGACAAGTGGCAGAAGAATTCTGAGATCTAGGTTGGAATCTTGACTGATTGAAAAAGGAATTGGACCTCTTGTCTTTGTATTTGCCTGGGCCCTTAATTTTCTCTAGAACGTTTTTCACCTGTATTTTAAAGTGTGTTTTTGGTTCTTGAAGAATTTCCGCAGCACTTCTTCAAGCTCTTCTCCAAACACTTTTTTTCCCAGAAAAGGGCATGAGAAGGAGGCAAATCTTTCAAGAAGAATCTACCTTCCAGGCCCTCAAGTGTAAATGATGCCCGGCCGTCACTACCCCTGCTGATTGGAAAGTGTATACCGAATACATTTCCAATATCATAGAAAGAGTCAAACCAACATATGCTCCTCCGTCAAAGCCCCCTCAATGTTTTTTTCCACAGGATCTGCCACCACCACATCTTCTACAGAACATAATGACCCACTAAATTACACAACAGGGTATCAATAGAGTGACCTCGATGAAGCTCCAAATCCCCCGATACCAAGGGAAACAGTCTAACCAGAAACCTGGGAACAGTAATTCTATCCAGATCCTTCCACTCTCTCGGTAACAAACTCTGGACTGCTGGGATAGGTGGGAATTTAGGAGCCGCTAGTTTCTGAAATTGTCAGAACCAATCTCCACTGGAGGTTGGCTGTTCAGAATCAACAGGAAGCTGCAAGTTGGAAGACAAATAATCAAGAATGGACTTCATTTCCTCTTTATGTACATATCTTCCTTTTGGATTCAAAGAGGCATCCGGGTACCCCAAAGAGGTGTGGCGCAGTGGCCAGGGCGGATGACTCCGCATGGGGTTCCCAGTTCAATCCCCAGCACTGGAGGCAGATCAGCTCAGCATCATGTGACTACGGGCAATATCTCACTTCATCTCCCCGACGGCCCCCGGCACCTAGAGACCCTTATGGGTGATTAGTTTGCCCTTTATAAATACCGGGTTGTTGTTGTTTGATTGTTATGATAATCTGGAGAGCCCCAGATGAAACCAAGGAGGCAGAGGGCACTGACATATTTGAGGAATCTGAACCAGGAGGAGAATGATGTGGGGATTCCCTCCTACTTCTAAACCTATCATAAGCCTCTGACAAGGATTTCACCATCTCTTGTAAAATCTTATGAACTGCTGAAGAAGAGTGAGACTTGCTTTGAGGATTCCCCCTAAGAGCATGAAGAATATCCCTCCCAAGAGAATGAGAGGGAGATGAATCTCTCTGTTTCTGAGCATGATTGCCTATCTTGATAGTCAAGCAGGGGCTCACGCAATGGGTCAAGAGGACAAATACACTTACTTATGTGGAGGATTAGGACCCCACAAATAGGCCCTTGAACTGTGTGAGAGGAAGAAAAAACTATTGAAGAAGACAGAACGCCCTTAAACCTATAATTGTTTTGTGAATAAAACAGATAGCAAATGAGGAGAGAAGCACAAGCAAAAAACAGTTTTAAAAACCTCATTTGAAAACAGGCTGAGAGCAAGCCCAAAAATACATCTATTCTGTAGCCAGTCTTCTACATATTACACCTAAGAATCCTTATTCAATTAAATCTCACTTATTACAAAAATTACAATACCTAGGGCTTTTAAACCTCAAGCCACTGACCACTGTCGATATTCAACATCCGCAGGTATGTCCTAGTAGTCGCCAGCCGTTACCCCCAACTGGCACAGACAGAAAGACCTTGATATCATGTATCTTAACACTCGCTCCATGGTTAAACACCAGCTAGACATTTTTAATACCCTTGATATGGATGCACCGGACTACCTGCTTCTTACTGAGACTTGGCTTTCAGAGGAGTCGTCTCTTGATATCCTTGCAGCCTTCCCCGACAAATATAATATCCTACGCACAGACAGGCCGCTAGGGGAGAGAGGAGGAGGCGTGGCTGCGATTATAAAAAAAGAACTTTCCACCTCTGCCCTGCCTCACCTAGAATTTCTACCAGTAGACTCTCTTGTAATAAAATTTACTCTACATAATAGCACGCTGATCTTTTTGATATTATACAGGCCCCGCAACAATGCCTGACTTTCCCAAAGCCCTCGGTAACTACAATGCATCATTGATCACAAACTATGACAAAGTAATGATCATAGGTTACTTGAACTATTGGGCCAATGAGACTGATGAGGGAAAATCTTCCAGGGAGCTCACAGAGTCCCTTGCCTGTCTAAACCTTGAACAGCACATCAACACCCCCACGCACATTAGGGGTCACACTCTTGATCAACTATGGTCAACAAATATCAATCTGACTAATCTAGCAGTACAACCCTGGGCGTGGTCAGACCACTCTATCATCAGTTTTAATTTGCCTGCTCCCTAGTTGAACTCGACCCCTTCCCACTCAAAAAGCACTTTTAGAAACTGGAATCGGGTTGAGCTGGATAAACTAGCAGAAACTCTGTCTAGAAAGCTACCGGTATCAGAAGGAAACTCTGATATTTGGTAGAGTGAGATTGCTGACTGGCAAAGGAAGGCCTTCAATCTCTATGCACTCGTACAGACCAAAGCTTACTGCCCTAGGCAGCACGAAGCTGCCAAATGGTTTAACAAAGACCTTAAAAAATTAAACTCAAAGTACGTCAGGCTGAGAGGAAGTGGAGGAAAACCTATAAAGCACAAGATAAATCTGATTACACCACTAATCTTCATTGGCACAAGGTGGCTATACTGGAGGTTAAGAGAACCTTCTTTATGAACAGTGTTCTATCATTTGACAATGGTTCAAAAGAAATCTTTAAGATAGTAAAAGAACTCTCTAATCCTAGCCGCAAGACCCTGTCCTTTGTGCCGAGTCAGGTACTTTGTAATGACCTGAAATCATTCTTCTTAGATAAAATGAAGAAAATTCAAAATTCCTTCACCACCACTAATTGTGGCTCCTGCAACAATATAGATACCCCCAACTCCTGTGCATTTAACTCCCTCCCCCTGTTGGACAAAGAATGCTTTTTGGACCTTATAGTTAAGATCAAATCAGGCTCACCTAAGGAGGATTGTCCTATCTTCATCTCCAAAGTAATCTATCGCTCCTTTCCTGATATCTTTCTCAAATTCTTGAATCACTCACTTTCCCTTGGCACTGTTCCATTGGCCTTTAAAGAAGCAGTGGTCGTCCCACTCCAGAAAAAGCAAGCATAGATCCCAATAAATTGGAGAACTACAGACCCATTTCTCCCCTACCATTCCCGGCGAAAGTGCTGGAGACTCATGTGGCTACTTGCCTTAGCTCTTTTCTGGAAAGGACTAAATTCTTGGATAACCATCAGGCTGGTTTTTGTCCCGCCCATTCCACTAAAGCAGTGATTGTATCAGTACTGGACGTGCTCAAGTGCCAGGCTGACATGGGTCACACTCAGGCCCTGATCCTCCTTGACCTGTCTGCGGCATTTGACACCGTGAACCACAACATTTTGTTGGAGCGTATTGCGGCAGCAGGTCTCGGGGGCTCTGCCCTAGCCTGGTTTAGTTAATTTCTGGAAGCCCGTAAACAGTCAGTGGGGCTATCACCCTTCAAATCTACAATGGTACACCTGAACTGTGGCGTTCCTGAGGGCTCTTCCCTTTCGCCCATTCTGTTTAATATCTATATCCGCCCCTTGATCTCAGGTCTACATCAGATAGGTGCAAAAATATTTAACTATGCAGATGACATGCAGCTTATTTTCACCCTTGACAACTCTGTAGAATTTAAGGACTTCGTCAAGAGGTCCGTGCCGTATGTCAAAAATTGGATGAATGAAAATCAACTAAAGCTGAGCAAGGAGGCCTTCATCCAAATTGCAATAGCCCTAATCCTTTCTAAAATCGATTATGGAAATATCCTCTGCTACAAACATTCTTTTCATTTTCGTCTGGGCTGTTTCCTTAGCTGTCTGATCAGAAAAAGTATTTCCCCTACCTACGTCATCAGTAAGCTTCTTGTGGGTGCTGCACTTCACAATTTCCAATTTCTTCGGGAGTGTCAAAGCAGACAAAAGCCTCAATATGAGGTGCACATGCTGAATCCTTGTCTTGTGAGAAGTAAGGAACCCCCTCTCTTCCCAGAGTCGCCCACAATTATGGGCAACCCTGAAGGCATACTGGTTGTCAGTATTAATATTGACAACCAGTCCCTCAATTAATTCACACGCTCGAATAAGGGCAGCTAACTCAACAGCTTGGGTTGACTGATAAGGGACTCGGGATGTCTCTACCACTGTACGCAGTGCGGTGATAGCAGAAGCCGCAGTTGTAGTGCCATCTGGTAATTTGAAACAAGAGCCATCGACATATAGTTCCCCTTGTGGGTTAGATCAGGGAACATCAGTCAAGTCTAACCATCCTTTTGTCTCTTTCTCCTTTCAGAAAATACAATTATTTTATATTTATCAATTTCATCACTCTCAGAAGGGAGGGGTAGTAACATGGCTGGATTCAGAGTAGCATGTTACATTCTGCTTGACTTTCTTCCCTGTCCTTCTTTAGTGTTTGTTATTACTTGCTCAGCATACATCTATGCTGTCACAGAGTGTTCTAGTGGTGTATGCTTGAAAGGCAGAGTCAGTTACATCTTAGGCTGAGCATGAGTCCATCTGCTCCTGGTGGGGTTTTACAATTGGTTTAAATATTTCTATATTATATATTTGACCTGAAACATATCTTCAATAAAACAAATATATTCATCTACTGGATTCAAGGACTTTTATTTGTTACATAGCACACCTCTTAATCATGATATGTTTCACAGACAATGTCAGTTCATACCCAGTAAGAAGTGCACTGGTGATGTGCTGTGACTTTGTCTTATTCAAAAGTGTATCCACAGCATGGTGTACCATGACTGTGAGGTCAGTATCAAGTACGAGACCAGCCGATTGTCTGATTGAGGTGGCCACTGCCTCGATCTCTCTTAGACAACTCTGCAGGGCTCTTGCGACTGTATCAAGAACAACAGAAAAATAAGCATGCAGCCATTGCTTATTTCCAAATTTCTGTGTTAGGACAGAAAGCGCACAGCCAGCCATCTCATGTACGAACAACACAAACTGTTTATTATAATTAGGTGTGCCGAAAAAAGTGCAGTTTTCAAATCCTCAAAAGACTGCTGACATTCAGATGTCCACTGCAAAGGCTCAGGCACTTTGTTATTAGTGCAAGCAAAGGTTTAATTAGTAGGGAGGCGTTAGGTATCCACTGTGGACAGTGGGAAGTGATACCCATAAAAGCACGCACATCTTTTTGAGTCTGTGGAAGGGGCATTTTGGCAATAGGACTGACACGTTCAGGAGTCAACCTCTTACCCTCTTTAGACAGTAGGTGACATAATTAGGTGACCTCCTGTCATCAATACTGAAATTTAGAAATGGAAACCTCACGTCCCTTTTTAGCTAAATATAGCAACAACCTAACAGTACTGTATTTACAACCTTGTTTGGTATCAGAAGCAATAAAGAGATCGTCAACATACTGCACCAATACATTACCTGTAGAAGTGACAAGGAATCCAACTGCCTTTTCGATGCCTGACTATAAATGCTCAGACTCTCTGTATAACCCTGAAGAGCTGGACAGAATCTAAAGGTCCTACCAATGAGGGTGAACCCAAACAGATTTCTACTATCTAGATGGATAGGAATACTGAAGAAGGCATTTTTCAAATCAATAACAGAAAAGAATTTAGTAGTGAAAGGAATCATTGTTAAAAGTGTAGTAATATCTGGAATCACCGGAAACTGAGGACCCACTATTTTATTTACTTTGCGCAAATCAATCACAAAGCGATACACATCTTCATGATCATCAGGAGATCCTGAGGGTGTCCTTTTTAGAATCAGGAGAATTGGACTATTACAAATATTTGCAGACATCTCCTCAACCACTCCTTTCTCTATTAAATCCTGAATAATTTGCAAAAAGGCCGTTCTTATGCTTGAGTTATTTTATACTGAGGAATATGAGGCAAAACAAGATTATTTTTAACCTGAATCGAAACAAGCAGTATATGCAGCAGTCCCACAACTGTATCCCCGTCGCCAGTAAAGTGGATGAGATGTCAGCAAACTCAACAGGAAGAGGGAGTGACAGACACTGTCTTGTACTCACATTCGGGCCCATCATCATTTAAACACCTTTCAGAGAGCAATAAAAAGTAGCATGCAATTTCTTGAAGAAGTCCAAACCCAGCAAATTTTCACCACAATTGCATGTCAACAAAAAAGGAGAATCCACAGTAAAAGGACCAATAGTCAATGCAAGGAATTGCGAAATGGGGCTTACAACTGGAGCTCCTGAAAAACCAACCGAAATATTGTTATGCTGGACAGAGCCGCCCCAGGGACCATATTTAGAGAAACAGAACTTTTTTTGCACCTATGTCCACCAAAAATGTCTTAGTCGAACCTTGCAGTTCCGCTTTTACATAAGGACTGCGCTGGTCAACAGGTATTGGAACTAGTCCCTCTCTCTGCCCCTGGCAATCCTAGCTATAAGACATCCCTGTCACTTCATTCACATTATAGTCAGCATGGTAGTACTTTCCTTCATGAGGCAATCAAAATATTTATTTTCTGAATGACCAAGTGAGGCTGCAGCGTTCTGAGCCAATTCAGCCCCAGCAGCTCCATGTCCCCATCCACGAGATCCACGTCCTCTAGGGACTGCCACTTTCTGCAAAAGCACAGGACACTCGCAACGCCACCTTCTCCTCCTTCCAATATGCACACTGATTTGGCCCCAGAATCGTAGTATTTGGCTGCCTACTGGTGTGTGGAAGCTATCGGTTACAACCACCACGTCCTCCACCATTCCCTCTAAATGCTTGCTGCAATAACACCTTTGTCTTTAATTCCTTATGGTTTTTCTCTGCCCTTTCTTTCTCCTCGTTGTCCCGATGTTCATAGTATTGAGCCATATTCAAAATCACAGAAGGGGAAGAGGTGGACCAGGTGCTTTCAGAAACCTGTAAACGAGTCGCAATTTCAGGAAGTAAATTAGAAACAAACCTGTTGACAAACATCCAAACACCTCCCTCAATAGAAATATCCTGTCCACTGTAATCCAAAAATGTATCCTCAAACGAGTGAAAAAATCAGACACACTCTCACCTTTCTTTTGTCGACAAGCCATCAACTTGCCCTAATCTACTTTCCTCGGTGGAATAAGAGAATGTATATATGTAATAATGCAACCTGGTAAAGCAAGTACTTCTGCTCGGGGCTTATCACCTGGCTTTCTTTCGAGATCCCATGCTTTAACTTTATCCCATGTACACCTGATTCCGCAACATGATCCTGAATATGAACCTGCCTCCAAATATCAACCGGAACAAGAAGGCCAAAAAATCAGCAAGAGTCATTACTGTTGAAGAGGCAGCTTCTGTCAATTCTTTGTAATAAGCAGTAGGATTTTTTCTAGGGTCAGGCAAGTGAATCTTTTTTTTTTTTTTTTTTTTTAAATATATTGATTAAATTTTTCATAAAATTTTCCACACATTCCAGCGTATGTTTACAGCACCTTCCAATTTCATATGTTTACAGCACATTCCAATTTCTCAGGTGGTTATATATACAATTCATTGTTTATACAATTTTTATATCGTAAGCAGATGTAATAAGGTAAGACAAAACATATCCCCTAACCCGAAACAGCCCTCAGAAAAAAAAACAAAAAAACAACATATTTTCTTATACTACTCTAGGTTTATCCTACTGGATTTCCACGTCGTAATGGGCTGCCATATTATTTTTCCTAATGCCTTAGTCCTTCTGCCTTTCCTATCGTATATTGCCTTTTCTAGATTATAGATACTAAGAAGGCTGGCCATCCACTCTGAGAATAGTGGGGGAGCCTTGTTCAACCAATTCCTTGCAATACAGATACGGAGTACTGCGATTGCAACAAAAATAAACTCAACCGGAATAGCTTCTTCCGTACTTGCTACCCCCAAAATAATTAATTCATCTACAAGCTTAATCTTAATATTGAGTGTTTTATCGAGAAATTCTTCTATAGCTCTCTTCAAGGTAAATAATTGTGGACACTGTGAGAACATGTGTACAATGTCTGCCCCACTCGCGTTGCAGCGCGGGCATGTTATTCCTGTTGTCCCTCCCCACTGGGCAATTCTATCCGGTGTATGATAGAGTGAGAACACTGTTTTAAAGTGCTGTGATTGGAGGGTTGCCGAGCATAACACCGTTCTACCCAAATCCAAGGACTCCTGAAAAATTTCTGAGCCTGACCCCAACTTTTCCATCCATTTTTGCGAAAATTTTGCCCTATCATCTGGTTTGTTTTCTTTCAATTCTGTATAAAGGTGCCTTATCGTACATTTGACAGTTGTTTCTATATAATCCATAATTTTGCATTGTCCCATCCCTACCGGGCCGCCTTGTTTTTGTATTAGAAAGCTCCTCACTTGGAGGTATTTATAGAAACTATTTTGCTCTAATCCAAATTTTGCTTTGAGTGCCCCAAACAGCTCTATATTACCCTGTCTATCCAGTAAGTTCCCTATTTGTACTATGCCTTTGTTATACCAGTCGTACATAGTGGCATCTTTAAAAATCTCCCTTGGCAGTGAGCTATTTGTGTATAATCTTGTATAATGATTAAATCTACCTAACCCAAATTTTTTAGCCACCCCTTTCCACACCCTATATACTGCCTTCAGAGTCTTAAATCTTGTGTGCTTGAAATACGTGAATTCGGTTGTATTTAGAAATCCATTCTCTACTTCCTCCCCTAGTAATAAAGCATAGACATTAGGTAATCCTGAGTCAATGCCCGGCAGTTGTTCCGTACCTCCCCCACCTATTAACACCTTGCTATACTGTAATACTGCAGCCCAATAGTAGAGCCTAAAATCCGGTGCCCCCCAACCCCCTTTTTCTCTATCCATTGTTAAGTGTCTATAGGCTCTTCTTGTTTTTCCCTTAACCCAAATGAATTTATTCAAGATTGATTCTAACTTACTGAACCAAACATTTTCAAAAAATAAGGGGATGGATCTAAATAAATACAAAACTTTGGGAAATGTTATCATTTTAATGACATTAATTCGGCCCATTAAAGTCAGATGTAAGTTGTTCATTCTTTCTGTGTTTATTTTAATTTTCCCCAACAGCGGACTCATATTGATTTCTACTAATCTGTCTAATTCAGTTGTGATCTTCACCCCTAAATATGTAACTTCAGGTGTTATTCTTATATCTTGATAGTTTACCCGATTGTTTTGTATTATTTGTCTTTTTCCTTTATTTAAAGAATAACCTGAAAATGTGCCAAACAATACAGCCTCCTGTTCGATTTCTATTATAGCTGACCTGGGGTCTGTGTAACCACTGCCACGTCATCTGCGTATGCGAGTGTCTTATATGCCTGGCCGTGTATTCCAATCGGAAGAATTTTAGGGTTTCCTTCCAGTCTTCGCAGAAAAGAATCTAAATATAGGGCAAATAACAATGGTGAAGCCGGGCAACCCTGTCTTGTGCCGCGCTTTATACATATTTCCTCTGTATACCCTCTATTAATCCTCACCCTAGCTGTTGGAGCTATATAAAGCGCCTTTATGGCTTCTATATAGCCTGTTCCTATCCCAAACCACTCCAAGGCTTTCCACAGGTAGCCCCAGGAGACCCTGTCAAAGGCCTTCTCTGCATCCAAGAAGATGGCTGAGGCAGGATCTCCTGCGGCTCCCGTAGCATCCAAAATGGTAATCATCCTCCTTGTGTGTTCCGTAGTCCCTTTACCCGGTATAAAACCGTGTTGCGTTGTATATACCAACCCCTCGATTACCCTGCTAAGCCTTTGTGAGAGAGCCTTAGAGTATATTTTTGCGTCCGCATTCATGAGGGTAATTGGTCTATAAGAGCCAGGATCCAAATGCGGTTTGTTCTTTTTCAAAATAACTATGATACTTGCGCCGGCCCATGATTGTGGTGTATTTTCCCTTATCTGTGCATGCCTTAAAATTTCTAGCATATCTACACCCAATGTGTCCCAAAACGTCCTATAAAATTCTGCCGGAATTTGGTCAGGTCCCGCGGCCTTACCCGAGGGAAGTTTCGATACTGCATTATATATTTCGCCCAATGTTAATGGTGTTTCCATGGCCTCTTTATCCTCTAGTGTCAACTCCTTGTGAGGGATTCCAGCCAAGTACTCCTCTATTTCCTCTTCCTTACTATCCACATCCTGGTCATAGAGTTCTGAATAAAATTCACTAAACACCTCCCTCACTTCTTCCACCTTGGTTACTATCTTCCCCCTTTTATTTTTGATTTCTTTGATTTCCCCAGCTGCCAGATCTTGTCTAGTGCGTACTGCCAGCATATGCCCAACCCTCTCATTGAATTCATAACACTTTTCCCTTTTTGCTAAGTAATTAGCTGCTGCTTTGTTAGCCAATCTCTCCCCAGTCTCTGCCTTTTTCAATTCTATTTCTAATAGGGTCTGCTCAAGAGGTTCCTGATTTGTGACCAACTGTATAAGTTTTTGTTCTAGATTCTTTAACTCCTGCAGCCTACTAACTAACTCCATTTTCTCTTTTTTACTCCTGTGCAGAGTGTAGGCCAGCGTTTCCCCCCTTATCCCTGCTTTGAATGCATCCCAAACCATGCCTGAAGCTGCCGTGCCTCTGTTTACCTCCCAGAACTGTGTAATCCATGTCTTCATTCTACTAACATAGTCCTCTTCCTTGAGCAGCCCCCTTTCGAATGTCCAATTGTATTCTTTACGACTAGTACTATGGTTCTGGGAGATGGTCAACACCAATGGATTATGGTCTGAGGAGACCCGTGGTATCATTTCTATCTTCACTTCTGGTACTAAGGGACTAGAGACTAAGAAATAATCTAGTCTGGCTATGCTTTTGTGGGGGGCAGAATAGAAAGTGCTACCTGTCCCCGTAGGGTTATGTGCCATCCATACATCTACTAGTGCATTATTATTCATTAAGTTGACGATGGCCTTTCTTGTTCTCTTCTTACGATCTCCCTTCATCCCCCCTCCCAACATACCCAATCCTGTTAACCCTTTGACATTGAAATCTCCACACAAGATTATTGGTTCTGGCCATAATGACAGTTCAGTATCTAAGAACTCAAATGTATCAGGTTCATCTTCGTTAGAGCCATATACAGAAACAATTATGTAACAGCATCCACATATCTCTCCTTCTATCATTACCCATCTGCCGCTAACATCTTCCTTCTTTCTCTTTACTACCATTAGTCCTTTTCTTGCCAGTATAGCCACTCCTTTTGTTTTAACATCTTGCAGAGTGTGTGCTAGAACTTCGAACCCTAACTGATCTATAAGATACCTATCCTTCCCTCTCACATGTGTTTCCTGAAGACATATAAGATCTAACTTTAATAATCTACACATGGCCGCTACTTTCTGCCTTTTCCCGCCATCGTTCAGACCACAGATGTTAATCGTAGCAATTCTTATTGCCATCTGCTTTTAAAGAAGAGCCCACAAGCTAATTCCTCTAGGTTTTTTACTGCCACCTTTGCATGTCTATATAGCTTCTTGTTTTGTCCTGAGTATATCCATACCTTTTTACCACCACCGTGCTGCCTCCCCCCCCTCCCCCACCCCCCCTGTCCCCCCTCCCTTTGCTAACCCCCCCCTTGTTACGGGCAAATAGGTCAATACTGACCTATGTGTGGCTGCTCGCTGCAGTAGTGTCGCTTCCCTTCTCCCTCCCTAGTAACCCATGTTACCCTGTTCAGTTTCCAATATATGCATCTTATGCTGGTTCTGATTCCCTACTCTTCCTGTCTTTCTGAGACTCTGTAATTTCAGCAAGATACTCGCCCGCCTTCACTTCCGAGAAGAACATTCTGGTGCGACCATTTGTGACAACCTTTAACTTAGATGGGTACATCAGATAAGCTTCGGAACCCTGTCTTTGGAATGGGGTGATAAGCTGTCTAAGTTTCCACCTCCTTTCCACGGTTGTGTGACAAAAGTCCGGTCTCGTGAAGAATGTAATCCCTTCAACTGACTTTTTTCTGTCTGGTCTCGCAGTCTCCACAACTTCCTGCCTAGCCAAAAAATTCCCAAAAAAGACAAGCATAGCCCTAGGTAGACCATTTTGACCGCTGACTCTTCCTGCCTTTTGTGTCAGTGGGAATCTGTGCGCTCTCTGCACTTCCAGTTCCCACTGCCACTGTGCCTCCGGATAAGCATCTTTTAGTAGTTTAATCATAAACCCCCTCGGGTCCTTTCCTTCAAGTCCTTCCTCTAGGCCCAGAAAGCGTAGATTATTCCTCCTTTGTCGATTCTCAAAATCTTCCAGTTTCCACTGCAAGTCCTCAATCACCTTCCCTTGCTCAGTTCTTGCATTCTGCCAATCTGTGACTTCATCCTCGAGCCTTCCAGTTCTTTCTTCAACTTGTTCCACTCTGCCTTCCACTTCCACATATTTTCTATTCATTTTTCTGATACTTGTTTGTATTTTCTTAGTGTCCTGCCTTGCTCGTCTGCTTTCTAAGCGGGCCTCTAGGTGCATTTGCTTCAGCATAGAGAACATACCATCCAAAGTAGCTGGCTTTCTTTCGAGATCCCATGCTTTAACTTTATCCCATGTACACCTGATTCCGCAACATGATCCTGAATATGAACCTGCCTCCAAATATCAACCGGAACAAGAAGGCCAAAAAATCAGCAAGAGTCATTACTGTTGAAGAGGCAGCTTCTGTCAATTCTTTGTAATAAGCAGTAGGATTTTTTCTAGGGACAGGCAAGTGAATCTTAATGGACAAAATCTCACTTCTCTTCCACAGAGTGTAACCCCACTGTTCTTGGAACCGGGCAGCTACACCCGCTTGAGTGACAATACCAAGCTGATCCATTAACTCAGGTATCTCTGGGTGATATATGGGATGAACTCCTCACTTCGGAAACTGAGACACCGTGGTAGGACTCTTGTCATGCAACCTACCTCTATAAGCAACCAACATGGTAATGTTCACAAAAACTTGGCCTGGATCCAAACCACTAGCATACACACGGTCTCTAATATTGAATACAATTTGTGGTACATCATTCCCAAAATGTTGCTGCCAAAGACCAATCAACATAGAAGAAACATGTTTAAGAACATGCTGTTGTATAAAAGGCTCATAATCTTTTATCCCTAACTAAAGAATTCGGGGAATGTCAGGGTATTTAGTGAATACCACTAAAACTGAGGTGATGGTGTGGAACTTGGATGGATGGGAAGATAGAAGCTGTATGGAGATGAAACACTTGGGGATCAATATAATGAAACATATCAAGGATATTCTGTCCAGGAACCTAATTAGAGTGGGAAAAGAGATAGACAGAACTTTGGCTGGATGGAAAAACCTCCCTCTTACCATTTATGGGAGGGTGAATTTAATAAAAATGCCTATCCTCCCCAAATTAACGTATATATTGAACTGCATCCTGTTAAAATTCCCCAAGGAAATGATAAGTAAAATTCAGGGGAAGTTAACTAGTTTTATCTGGGCCTCTCGAGGAGTAGGCCTTGCATGGAAGAAGCTTAGAAGACGACTCCATGGGAGTGGCCTAGTGTTACCAGATATTAAGATTTATTGCATGGCATTCCAATTTAAAAACTTTCAAATCCTTACAGGGGAACCTGATTTAACTACATGGGGACTAATACTGAGGGAAATGATGAAGGAGTATGGAGCATCTTTTTTGTATAAATTTGGGGCCCGAAGTTTTTCAAAAAGGTAAGATTAAAAGTTTTGATGACATCTCTAAATCTTTGGCTCACAATGAGAAAGATGCTAAACATAGGACACTTCACGGAGTTTACCCCTCTCTGGGACTCACCCGGTACTCTGGAATGCTTAAAAGATGGTTTGGCATTACCACTGAAGCAAGCCGGGTTGATTAAGTGGGGCAAACTAGTATTTGAAGGTAAAATTCAAATGTATTCAAATTTATTCAGCTGAGCTCATGGCTTTCCACAAACTCCCAAGAGATAGCATCATTCTGGGACCTCGAGAATGATATCCAAGATACAAGGGAAAAAAATAAAGAAGTCTACAAGTGGTATAAGCAATTGGGGGAAGCGGAAGATAGGAAACTAGACCCTCCCCATATACTATCTGGCAAGACATACTTCAGGAAGAAGATATCCTGACAACCTGGAAGAGCTCTTTAAAAATGCTATATTCTCTGGCCACACCAGCAAATCTTAAAAGACATAATTTCTTCACAATAAAGAAATTGTATTGGACACCGTATAAATTAGACAAGTTTTTACTTCAACCAATTCCCAGCTGTAATAGATATAAATCATCAAAAGCCAATGAAATACATATTTTCTTTACATGTCCTGAAATAGAACAGTATTGGAAAGTGGTAGAATCTACTCTCTGTGACATCCTGAGGACACCACTAAGATTGTCAGCGACGCTTGTGCTTTTTGGGGTACACTGTGATCTGGATACAACGCTTTATAAGACTTCAAGAAAGTTGCTTTTCTATTTGATATTGTTGGCTCGGCGAGAGATATGCAAATATTGGAAAGATATTGCACCACCTCACCCTAATGGTTGGTTGGCAGTGGCCAGGTGGATATGTAAAACAACAACAAATGGCAACTTACCTCGAATAAGGGAAGTGTGGAAAACATTCGCCGACTGGTCGAGCTAAAAGGGATGCCTCTTTTCTTCTTGCCTTTTTTTTTCTTTTATTTCTTCTGGTGTCCTATGATTACAGCACTAATGTTGGAAGGTGTCTATCCTCTGGGATAAAATAACCTTCTTCAAGGGTTTGGCTGAGAAGAGGCAAGGGTGCATACGATAAAAGAGAGCCATGATATGGTCCTTGACTTGTAAGATGCCATGCTAACATGAGGACAAAAAAAAAATTCTTTCATCACGCTCCAAATATCCTCCACGCTGTAAATGGGATTATGTCCTCACTGTGCGGCTTGATTATCTACTACCTTCTTCTCTTCATCCCCCACCACAGACCGTAAAAAAGGGCCCATATGCTCACTAAAGTTTGTCAAATCACTATCCTCAAATCCGCGTACCTTCGTCTCAGTACTCAACGAGATCAGAGGATGAAAAACCATAAAAGGAGAAGCAGCAGAAGTGCAAGGTACAATCGTCGCTGGCGGGTGCACCGCTGAAGTAAGAGCAGGAGATTAGGATGCCGAAACAATAGGTGTGGCAGGGGTGCTAACAGTCAAAGTTGCCACAGACGGCAAAGGCAAAGAAGGAGGAGGTGGAGCCAAAGACACAGCCATCGAGACTACTGTAGTAGATACAGGGACAGTGGAAAAAGCAGTGGCTGTGATGACACAGGGACAGTGAGATATAACCTTTGCAGGGCATATGGGGGCAGGGGTCGGGTGTACAACAATTCTTCCACAAAAGTATCAGTTTCCTCCTCAGCCATATACGATTTATCAACATGCACTCAAAATCTTTTTGCTGCACATTCAACTCCCTTCTCCTGTTTTTCTCTATCATATGCCACAGCTTTCTGAGTCAGTGTCTGCATTTTTCATTTTCATACATCTTTTTCCATTTTTAATGGTCTCTACCTAACTGTTTCTGTAAATGCCCAAATTTTTGTTTATCGAAAGTGTCTGTCAATGGTCACTGCAACTCGGCATTGTCCTAGTATATTTGAGCCATAATGTACTGAACATAATAGGACCAAGACCATGCTTCACATGCATATTAAAATTTGGAGTGCCTTCTGGAGGCACCGGCTGAGCTTTTTCCAATCAAGCACCTGCTGAACAACAGCAATAGCACAAAGAAAACTATTTACTAATCTCAAGCATTCACAAAAGAAAACAAGTTCACCATTTATGCCTGGCAAAGCAACTGCAAATGCTTTTCACCCGACGACGGTCCTCAGACCATACCAAATTCAAATCAAAATGATACCATAGCCACAAAGAACCCAAAACAAACTCACCTGATATATGCTGGTCAAACAAACTAATTCTCCACTGCCGACTCTTCGGACCAAACCGTCAGATTCAAGGGTTTCACCATTCTGGACTCCAGTCGGGATGACTACTGGGCGAGGCACCATCCGGCGGGACAGAAGAGGTAGCTGCGAGTATCAGAAACTCTTCGTGAGGGATCTCTGGTCTGTCAGGCCGACCTGGCGATGGCCTCGACCTCCCCCATCCATGGAAAGGGATCGGTCACTCTCCCAAAGGAGTTCCTGCTCGGGCGCCAACTGAAGGAAATGATCCGATTAGTGTCATCCGGGTCACTGACGACCACCTCTCAGCCTTCCACACCAAATGAAGAGTCGGTCAGACAGTAGAGAGTACAAACCAATATCTGTTTATTCAGAGTACACTCAGAGTGGATCCCTGTCTGCCAAGTCTCTAAGAAGTACTGCAGAGGGATTAAAGTCCACAAGCATAGAGATACATTTAGTAAATTTCGTAACTAGGCTTGAACATGCCCATAGAGGAATCTTCCAGGCAGGTGCTGTAAAGTAATGCAAACGAGAGAAAAAAACAATCTCAGTGCTCATATCTCACAAAGTTCAAGGCCACAGCTGGCGGGCCCATCTTCAGACAAGTGGGAGAAGTCCTGTATCTAGTGGAAACGGTATGCACTAATAAGAACAGTGTATTCATTAGGGAAGCAAAACTTGGCCTTGGAGAAACAGAACCTAACAGACGCTTTTTTTGGGAAATAGAGAAGTATGAGTTTCGATTATAGCACAAAATGGGGATGACATAGAATTATAAAATAGCTCTGCAAATGCTAACGTACATAGAACAATGCACAAACATTAATTTTTCCATTCTACCACAAGAAAGGCAGAAAACTGGCTAAACAATGGATGAGTTTGTAGAAAGTCTTGATTCACTCAAAAAGCATTGCAGGTTCAACAAGTTCAATGACGAAGAGGCCATGTGTCTCAGGGTAATAGATTGTTGTCTCTCTGATTCCTTCAAATAACGAATGCTGAGAGAGGCACTCAGCTTGAAGCACCTACCCATGGCTGCCAGAGTGGAAGAAAGAGCTGACAGACAAGCAAATAACATAGAGGTCAAAATGGCCCAAAATAAATCAGCACGAAGGGGCCGATTCCAATCTGGGTCGGAAATCACTCCAACCGAGCCAGATCTGGGGTGTTTTCCGACCGATCCGGACTCCTGCATCCCACCGAGCGAGTACGATGCGGCTGTATGCTGTCGGACTCTGTTCGGTCGGACTCCAATAGAAGTCAATGGGAGCCAGTTGTATGACGCGTACATGGGATCCCATTGGCTGAATGGGTACGTCTCGGACAAGTGCACACCCTACAGTGGGTGTTCATTGGTGCCATCCACACCGTACATGCCTGTGTTGGTGGGACCCATGGGTCTCCCCTGCGTCCAAGTCATAAGGCTGCGGGTAACAGCGGTCCGACATGGACCCCCGAAGTCCAACTCTGGGAAATATTGCGAGCTGGATGCTCAGACTCAATCCAGCTGTCCGAATCGAGCATCGTACTAGCTCGGTCGTGAAACGTCTCCATTGTGCGCCACACTTTGCTTATGACCGAGTCGTACGGAGCGGTTCGGAGCCAGAACCGATTCGGACAGGGATTTCACACTTGTTCGCATCGTACTTCGACGTCTGGACCCTTGTACGACTCGGACGAAATTCAGCCTCTGAATCGGGTCCGCTACTGCTGAACCCGATTTGGTGCCCTTCCGACCGAGATTGGAATCGGCCCCTAAATGTGAAAAGTAAATTGAAACACAAGGTAGAAGTCCATACATTGATGTTTCCAAAGAGAAATAAGTTGTGTTCCCAATGCGGATTTTCCTTTCCACATGAAGCTGAATGTCCCGCCATTGCACAGATATGCAAAGGCTGCTGGAAATAGAACCATTTTGTAATGGTTTACAAAGTAAGGGAAAGATCAAGTGCATCACATTGCGAAAACAAAATGGATAGCATAACATTTCACAAATGTTTCGACCATGCCCACAAAGCAAAGTGCCAACATCAGTTGAGGCAAGTAGAAACTAAATGACAACAGAAGTTGACAAATTCATTGTCTAAATGTTTGTCACTGTCATGTTCAAGCGCCATTTAAGAAGATGGATGTACAATGTCAATGTTGACCGATGGAAGATGTGCACGTGTAGGATTAGCTTCTTCAAGGAAGAATGCTGGTTGAAGCTGTCAACAAGTGAAAGTGTGAAATGTATTTGGACACTGTCCCAAAGTTACACTGAAAGTGAATGAGTGCTTCATACCATTTATCATTGACAGTGGTGCATTGATAAACATTATGCCAGCAGAAAAGTAATTACATGAACTGTCTCCAGTGCTCCATTAAACCCCATCAAAAACCAAAGTATATACGTGGGCTACTTCGACACTACTTCACCACTTCAAAGTCAAGGTTCATTCATAGCAAGTGTGAAGACTAAAAAGACGAAAGTACAAGAGCCAATTGATGTCTTGCAAGGCAGTTCATCAAGTGCATGTTTACTCAATTTCAGTGCTACTTCGGACATGGGGCTGAATTCTGTAAACTAAAATGTCAATGCATATCATGAGATAGTGGATCAGTTTCCATCCTTGTTTCATGGACTACGAAGACTCCAGAAGATGAAACTGCAACTTCACATAAATGAGGACATCCGTCCTGTTGCTCAACGACATTGTTAAATTGCATTTCATTTACAAGAGGCTGTTAGAAAGAACTTGAGACACTATTAAAGCACAACCTCATTGAGCGACCCACTGGTCTGATGTAGTGTCAAAGAAAGACAGTGAAGGAGCCGTGCGCTAATGCGTTGATATATGCCAAGCGAACAAGGCAATTGAAAGAGAATAACATCCAGGTCAGCATATTGCTGCCTTGATTGCCCATCTGAATGGAGCTAAAATCTTTTCCCGCCTTGATGTGAACAAATGATATCACTAACTCAAACAGGAAGAACATTGCAGGTACATTACTGCCTTTTTTACACTTGTTGGTTTATTTACATATAAAAGGCAATGTTTCAGAGTGTCATCAGCCGCAGAACTCTTTCAGGATATCATCTGTCACATATTACAGCCAGTCACAAATCCTTCAATTACAGTGATGACATACTAGTTTATGGGACCACATGAAAGAAACATGATAAAGCTCTTACATAAGTCAATGCAGGTCTCACTTTAAATACTACAATTTGTGAATTTCATAAAACCAGAATCAAGTTTGATACTTCCTTGGTAGGACCAGTTACTATTCAAGGTATATATGTGACTTTGCCACTTTAAGTGCCCCATTGAGAAACTTAACAAAATGTTCAATTTCAATGGTCACTTAAGTGTGAACAAAGTTTTAAGAAAATCAAGCATGCAAAAGAGAATGCCACTGAAATGGCAACTTTGATCCAAAATTCCAGATGGAGGTTGTTGTTGATGCAAGCCCCAAGGGGTTGGGTGCCATCCTTGTTCAGCACACTAGATATCCCAGTGCCCCAAGACACATTGGGGCATATGTACAAGGCGTTAACGCTGCCTAAGCAGCACGTTTCCAAGGTTTTTGGGGAGATATTTACATCGCCATATGTACAAGCTGTCGCTTACCTCTGTTAGCTGCAGGTTTCTGGCAAAAACGTCCATAGAAAAGATCGCCATTTCTGTTAGTGATAATGTTATGCAAGGGAGGCATTCCTGTGCTAAAACGGCCTCTGAACCCACTTTGTGAAATGTACAAGGGAATTCTTGAAGGTCGGAGGACCGAAAAACAGCCTCTATCTGCAGTTAGAGGCAGTTTTTTAAGACCATAAAATAGCCCGACTTAAAAATGGAGATAACACCTGGGGCCTCATTAAAGCAGGTTTTGGTGCTGGACAGCGCTGCAAGCAATGTTGCTGCACTGCCCAGCAACAAAAGTACAGGTCAGGAATGCGCACCATTAATAAGATAGTGTGCATTCCTGGGCCACAGTCATGAAAAGTGTTGCAGTGCTGCAACAAGACAGCATTGCAACACTTTTCACTACGCCCTTCTTGCGACACCACGGATGCGCTGTATTCCCTGGACAGTGCTCCATTGCGCAAGTAATGACAGATATGTCTGGAATCCTGACATATCTGTCTGCGCCAAAGTCATGCATTGCTGCAGTCTTGTCACAAGCATGACTCAACTCCAACAATACATGGGGACAGCCTATCCCTATGGCACTTCGTCACCCTTACGCCTGCCATCAGGCAGGCGTAAGGTACTGACGCAGTGCCGTCCTACGATTGTCGCAGTGAAATCTGAGTGACTTCACTGTGCCACTCCTATGAGGTCTTATCGCGTGGGAACACACACCCTGCGTACATCATACCTGATGCAGGTATGATGTGGCACAGAGCTTCACAAGGTCAAGCATATACCTACATGCGTCACTTTGCAAATACGGCGCAACGTGGTGCTAGTTTTGCCTAGTCCATTCTTGAGGGGTGCCAGGGTGTTGGCGCAGTTGAAGATCCATCAGTGGCTATTGCACGCTACGGTGTCCCCCTCTGTAAGCGTTAGCAGACTGATGGTGCGGAGGGAGTTAAGAAGACGTTCTTAGGTGGCCTTGATCCAGCTGCGAGGGGGGGAGGCGGTGGTGTACAGTGGGAATGGTGAAGATGTGATGTATACAAGGATAGCCGGTGGTGTGGCTGTAGTTGAAGTTCCCGCTCACGGAGGAGACGTGGTTTACCATGTGTCCTGCTATGAGGTTGCTACGGTGACTAGCTGCTTGAGTCTGATGTTGGGGAGTTGCCCCAGGAGGGGGTGGGGGTTCTGGTCACTGGGGTTGTCTAGGTGGAAATTGAGCTTACCAAGTAGGATGTCATTGGTGAATGGGAGAGCTTGGGGTGCAAGGAGGTCTACAATGGTATCAGAGAATGGGGATCCATGGCCTGGGGGGCCTGCAGATGAGGTGCCTCAGAGAATGGGGTTGGGTTTTGTCCAGATCTGGAAGTTGAGGTGTTCCATGTTCACTGTTGGGTCATTAGAGTCCATGGTCAGTCAGAGTGTGCTTCTGTAGGTGATGGGAATGCCTCCTCCTGGACGGTTGGGGTGGTCCTTGAGGGTGATTTAGTAGCTGTCACTGATGGCGATGGCGATGTCCTGTCCGGAGTAGAGGTTAGTCCTGGAAAGCGATGGGGCGTCTAGGGTTGATGGCGAGGAGAGAGCTGGCGTCATAGCGGTGGGATGTCAGCGAGGAAGGGTGCTTGGTGCTGAGCATGTTCCAGGGGCAGACGGAAGCAGACAGACGCATCTGGGCTTGCCTATGGCAAGGTAGACGTCCATTACAATGCAGGCATTATATTATAATGCCTTTACAATGCAAGTATAACAACGCAGGTGCCTTTACATCACATTCCATTACAACGCATTGTGAGGTCAGTAATGTGATATTTTTAATGTAGTGAAGACAGGGCCTCCGTGCACACATTGCTATGTTAGCTTAAGCATATTAGAAGTTTAAACACCATTTTGCCACTTTGCAGCTTTTGCACATGACACTACATGCAACTGTTTTTGTAAGTTAGACTGCTTGGGTTCCTCAAGAACGGTCTGTTTTTTACATCCCTAGACTTACATTGTAACCTTAGTCTGCACACTGCGTGCAGAAGCCTTCACGGTCACCATAACAATTTATGCTGTTATTCAGGTTGATCGCCCCGCTCTGGACAAAACAAGCACACAGGTGCAACCAACTGAAATTCTAGTGCCTTTAATATTGCACTGCATGCATGATTTGGGCACTTGGAGAAAAACTTTTTCCAGTGAAAGAGCTTTGCTGATCCTGTGATGTGATGCACCACTGCTGATCTTGGAGGTATGGGGTTCCCTGCAACATTACGTTTTAGGGCAGGTATGGGTTTTGGGTATTGGAGGTGAAATCTGGGGTGTATTATGGGATAAAATTAAAAAATTGGGGTCAATAAGGGTGTGCATTTGGGTCAAATATGATTTGTAGGGTGTGTTTTGGGGGCTCAAAGATGAATCTTAGGGTTCAGGGTTTGCTTTGGAGTGCAAGGGTTAGTTTTCGGGTTGCACTCACTATAGTGAGAATAGTTATATTTACATCTCCGCTATCGAACACTTCCCTACTGTTGTCATATGCCTAGTATTTGTATGCATTATACTATAATGCGATGTAATGGTATGCATTGTAACTTCATATATACCCTTGGCACACCAGTGGTATGCCCGCTGCGGATGGCCAAACAGCAGCGCCATCAAGAAGTGCTGCGGTGGGGACTTGACAGCTGGGAGGTGGGAAATGCTGGGAAGGACACTGGATAGGGTGTGGACGCAGGGGTGTGAGCAGGTGTTGTAAATAATTAAATGAGAGAAATCTTACCTCAAGGCCGGGTCACGTGTCTTCATTGCTCCTGCTCTCCTGCTCTCCTGAGTCTGCTTCCAAAGAAACAGGAAGTAGGCAGCCAGGTTCCCTCCCCTAAGCCAATCACAATGCTGCAATGTGGCATTGGGATCGGTCATTGGCGCCGGTACAAGTTGTTCAGCCAAGGGCTGGAGGAGTAGGCATGTTCTTCATGCAGGCTGTAATGCAGCCTGCATTGCAAACAGGACAGTGCGCATGACTGCTTTGGGCGGCCTGAGTGGGCCGACCAAATAGTCATTGCGCACTTGAGTGGGCATTTTACTCCGCCCTGTCATGCTCCGTGAGTGAAGGAGCCCTACCCACCCTCCCGCCCATAAAGGAAGCAGAGCACGATTCAATCAGGAGGCTATCATGTGATGATTTTTCCTCTTCTTGCACTGCTTGAAAGCAGTGGGCGATGCTCTTCCTTCTTACAGGGTGAGCCGCCCTGGGGGTGTGTCATTTACAGGTGCTAGGCCTGTGCGACTCTACCCCAAGCCTACGTGTCCCACCTTCTCCTTACCGGGACATTGACACCGTGGCGCAATGGGCTGCACTCTCTCCAAATATGTGAACCAGCCAGCAGGAGCCTCAGCCAGGTGGGATTTCACAAGCCTAGGAACAACAGTCACTGATAAGTCTGCTGGTGAACCACCCAATGCAGTTAATGCAGCAGGGCCCCCTTAGGCGTGAATTTGCAGCACTCCCGCCACACAAGTTCGGCGCAGCTCAAGGGCCTCCACCTCCACAACGTCCGGCTAGCGCATTATCATCAAGCCTGTGATGTAGAGAGGCGCCGCCCACCATTGGTAATCCCCTCCATGCGCCCCGGTATAGTGGTGGATCATAGTATGCGATGCAGACCTCCCTACTTTGGTGCACAGGAGAGCCTCTGCCATTCACAGCTCCAAGGGCCGCTCAAGGCGGTCTTCTCACGCAGGTCAGAAAAGTGTTTCCATGCGACACCACCTGGTACGGGCGATCACCACACCTCAATGTCTACCGCCATGGCCCATCGACTCCACACCTCCCCTGCATCCCACTCCAGGCTCCAGACGCAGGTCCAGCCAGGCCACCAGGCTCCAGACGCAGGTCCAGCAAGGCATCCAGGCTGCAGACGCAGGTCCAGCAAGGCATCCAGGCTTCAGACGCAGGTCCAGTGAGGCATCCAGCTTCCAGACGCAGGTCCAGTGAGGCATCCAGGCTCCAGACGCAGGTCCAGCAAGGCATCCAGGCTCTCATCGTGGTCATCCTGGATGTTGGGTGGCTTGCAGGTGTTGTTGATGTGCGCTGCACTTGGCCCTGGCTGCTCCATTCTGCATTTCATTTCCTATTTACTATTAGAGATCAACTGATAGGCTATGTTTTCCAATAGAGGCAAAAAAAGCTCACGTTGGGCTGACTAACGTCCTTTTTTTGCTGCTAATGTGCCTTTCGTTGGTTTTCGCCCGCTAACAACGGAATTCCTATCGCCACCAGACTAATGTTTGCAGCAGTTTTCCCCACTGATCCCTGAAGCTATCTCCACGTAGCGATGTCTTGTACATACGTGTAAGAAGAACAGGAGAGAACCCATAGACCACGTTGGGATGGGTATATCGAGTACACAAAAACAGTTCCCAACAGGTATCATGTAGAGACAATTAAATAATGTATGCAATCTGCATTACAAAAAGGGAAACAAGGAGTCACTGTGGTTTTTTGAAAAAGGCAGTATTATTCACCAATGTACATAGGGCGAGGTCTTTCACATGGCAATACAGTTAAACAGCACTGTATAGAACAGATCTTGTGACAACCCAGTGGCACTTGGTGCAAGGTGCTATATACAATAAGTGAAGTGAAGGTGCCAGTGCTAAAGTTGACAGCGTGATCGACGCATGAACATAAGTATATACATCAATTGGTGGCTCAACAGAAACAAGTTGTAATCACTTTAAAATACAATTGTGGTTTCAACAGGAGCACAAATTGTGATATGCGTCATGTAATTTATGCTGTCTTGTCGACGGCGTTTCGATCCCTTCTATTTGGAATCGTCATCAGGACAGGGTTGTCGATGGGGCCAGTGAGTAGCACCCAAACGAGGACGTGTGGGTAGCTGTGGTCCAAGTGGCCGTTCAGAAGTTGACGGTTTGTAGTAGAATCAATCTGCTCAGCCTGGAGCAGCATTTACTGCTAACAGCCCCGCGTTAGAAGAGACCCATGTGCCTTCTGTCGCCCTGATACATACAGGCGCCGCATATCCCGCACGCTGAGCAGATTGATTCTACTACCAGCCGTCGACTTCTGAACGATAATGATGTCTCTGGGTATTAGCAAATCATTACACTGCATTCATTGCGAAAACATTCTCTACCTCTTTATGAAGTCCTTGAATACCAGAAATATGAAAATGTGCAGGAACAACTTTCAATTATCTTAGAAAGCATCGTCTTACGAGGGTTGAGAATTATCATACTAGTGTCTGAGACAACAAGTGATTGAACTGGCCCTTGAGGGACATCATGGAGATGTTGCTATAAACAAGCTCCATGGGACCATGGGGCAAATGTACAACAGTTTTTTGCAGTCCCAAACGGGAATTTGGCCCATTTGCGACTGCAAAATTGGTCAGATCCATGTATAAACCATATTTTGCGAGTCGCTAACCTATTAGCGGATCTCAAAGTATGGTTTGCAACTCACTATTAGGAAGGGACGTGCCAAGGGCATCCCTTCCTAATAGTGAGTCTGACTGCAATGTATGATTGTTTTGCAATCACATGTGAAGTCGCAAAATAGTCGCAGTGTACCACCATTTTCAGAACGGTGGTATGCCACTCACAAATGGGAACCCCCGGGAACTCTTTCCCCTTTATGAATGGGTGTGTAAATATTTTTAAGACCAGGTAGTGGTCCCAGGGACCACTGCCTGCACTTAAAAAATAAAACTAAAAAACATAATTTTTCTTTTATTAAATGCATACTGTTTTCCCTTAGGGAAAACAGGATGCCTTAAAAAAAACTGCTTTATTAAAAAAGTAGTCACAGACAAGGTGGTCTGCTGACCCCAGCATGCCACCATCCCTGTGAGTGCTGCCATTCCCATTGAGGTCTCAAATTAAGACAGCCACATGAATAATAATGAGGCATGCAATTTGCAACCCCATTGGAAATATCAAACTGTGTCGGAGACACTGTTGCACATTCATTTTGTGAGTCGCAAATTGCGAGCCGCAATTTGCGACTCTCAAAAATTAAGATCGTTCGTCGGGCCCCAAGTGTGGTTCCCTTTTCTTAATAAAAGAGTTGAAAAAAAGTTGAGGGCATGTCCTTTATTCAACTGTTTGTCAACTAAAACAATCCCCATCAGTTAAACATATCTGATCTTCCAAAGCATGCATGGGAGAAGATTTCAATTGATTTAGTTGGGCCTCTTGACAATGAACATTATCTAATAGTGATTGTTGATAAATATTCGGGTCCTCTCCTTGTGGAAGATCTGTTGTCAACTACTCATGACAGAGGCATTGAGAGATTAAAAAGTATTTTTGCAACATGGGGTGTTTCTTTGATTTTAAAATCTGACATGGCCCGCCTTTCAATAGTTGTGAATTTAAAGATTTTCTTATTCATCTAAATGTCAAGCATCAGAAAAGCACACCTCTTTGGCCACAGGCCAGATATTTATGAGTACCCTTAAGAATCGGGTTCAGCCCCTAGCGATGGAAAAGCTTGAACTTAAATCAGTTGTTCAGTCAATGCTTTATGCATATAGGTCAACTCCCCATTCTATCACGGGTGAAAGCCCTGTCACCTTAATGTTTGGGAGAGTATTATAAACCAAGTTGCCACAATGGACCAGTGAAAGATCTAATGATATTGGCAAACATCGGACTACTGATTTGTCTCACAAAGACAAAATGAAGACCTATGCGAACAGACGCCACTTTGCTCTGAGCATCATGTTCAAAAGAGGAGACCAAGTCATTGCCAGGTACAAACGGAAACACAAGTCTGATGCTTCTTTCAATGCTGATCCACTGAGGATTGTGACCGGTATGGGACACATGGTGACTGCTCACTGTCCTGGAAAGTCTATTACGTGAGATTCTTTGCATTTTGTGCACCTTCCTCGCCATTTGCCACCTCCAAAAGTGAGAAGTGAGACTTATCCTCCTAAGAGCCTAGAGAGCCCAATAACTGTGCCAGTGTCACTTATTTTAAAGGTTTTATATAGCGTTTGTTAGACCCGGAGGTATCAGAACACTTTACATGAGCATCAGATCATAGTTACAGGGTACATTGTTACAAAGGTTACACAGTTATTTGAGCATGGCAACATAGTTACTTGTAAGGTCAAGATAAACAATAAGAACAAATACATAAGGGGAAAAGCAGGCAAGGGGAAAGATTCAGGGGAGGGGGAAGGAGCTGGAGAAGTAGACAGGTAATGAAGGCGGGAAAGGGGAGGGTGAAGGACATCACATGGAAAGAGGAGGGGAAGGGCGACGGGGACTCAAACTGGTAGACGAATCAATGCAACGTCCAAAGTCCAGTAAGCTGTGATCCCAGGGGAAGTGGTATCACTTCCCTATCTCTGCTACGGGAGGCTCCCTTCACGCAATAGACTCTCTCAGAGGGGTCTCTGAGACTCCAAGGCGTACATACTGGATCCTTCCCCAAAAAGGGGAGAGGGAGTGCTTTGGCAAGGGGTGCCATACCATACCTCAGCTGTGTGTAGTGGACTCTCTCAGCGGGTATGCTGAGACTCCAGAGTATAAATATTGGATCTTTCCCCAACAAAGGGAGAAGGAGTGCTTAGTCAAAGGGCGCAAAGAACAGGGGGCTAGGCAGACTAGCAGGCAAGGTGAGAGAATCAGGGGAGAGTGGATAGGAGCTAGGGAGGTAGACAAAGGAAGAAAGAGTACTAAATGGGAACAAATTTAATTAATGAGTTATTATATAGCACTGGCTAGACCCAATGGAATCAGAGCGCTTTACATGAGGGACAATAATGTTGCAAATTACATCAGTTAAAAACTACATAAGTTTCAAGAAAAGCATTTAAAGAACATAGGGGACAAGGTGAATGGAGCAGGAAGGGTAAGGGGATAGGGTAAAGGGGTAGTAGGAAGACAGGATGTAGAGACAAGGGGAACATCTTCCCAAGGTCTGGCTGGGTAGGTGATGGCAGGGAGGGGGAGTCCACAACCCATCTTCTCTTCAGCTATATGGTAGCTCCACCTGGCATCAGCCAAATGGCTCAGGTCTCCACAGTCAGGGGTAAGTTCCGTAGGTTCAAAGCCCTAGTGTGTAGGCAGGTTAGGGGATAGGTTCAAGGTCTGCTCAATGTCCAATTGTTGTCCCAGGGAAGTAAAACAACGTGTAGCAGACCACTATGGACGCCATCTTGGGGTCAAGCAGGGGACTGTACTGTACACTGGTACATTGGTGGCCATCCTAAGATTAGGCATCAGGCCGTTAAAGTCAATATCCAGGACAGCGGCCACCAGAAAATAACAAATCCAGCGTGCACACATACATGCACATACACACACACCAATGTGACGCACACAGACAAGCACATAGCCAGAAACATCCAAGAACACAAGCACACATAAAATCCCATGCTGTAATACAAAAACACACAAATACATGTACACACAAACACCATCACATGCACAGACATGCACAAGCACACACAAATTATCTTACTCTCATATTCACGCAGACACGCACAAACGCACATACAGAAACTATCATGCTCCAGAACAAAAATATCCAAGGACCTCCACACAAATACATGTACACACACACACACCATCACACGCGCAGACATGTACAAGCACACAACAAATGTGCGCACACACTCATACGCGAACAGAGGGCTCACATACAGAAAAATCCACACGCACAAGCACACTAACAATCCCATGCTCTAATAAAAAAACACCCAAATACATGCACACACCATCACATGCACAGACATAAGCACACATACGTAAACATCTGCGCTCACAAACACAAGCACACATAGAATCACATGCTCTAATACAAAAACACCCAAATACATGTCAACAACATCACACTAACAAACATGCCCAAGCACACACAAATGTGAACATAGTCTTTCATACACGCACATGCGCATACACACACGTGCGTCTGTGGGGAGGCCTAGATCAGCTCATGGTGGCAGTCGAATAGGGGGCCTGGTGTAATCGTAGACTGTCACCGATGTTTGCCATTGGCACTTCTGCGCTATCTCCGCAACCTCACATGACCAGATCTGAGTGATTGATTCAGCACTGAAGCGAGTTGAAGAGTTGTGATATATAAATGTATCATTTGTACTTTTTATTAAACATAGGGGAAGATGTAGTGATGTGTGGGTTAGAGTGGACGGGAACCTGATGGACTCCGTAGAACTGTAACGGAAGTGCTTGGGTGTGGGTGATAGAATTCATGATGTAGAATGTTCAGCTAATGGTCACATGCTGAGAAATAAAGACGTGTAATACCAAGCTTCATGTGTGGCGTGGTCATTTGTAAGTCCCCAGGCTTGGAAGGATGCTACAGGTGGGATTTAGATTTAATACTGCTGGGTGATGAGAGAAACAAGGAAGTGGTATTTAAAAAATAAATGAAGAGGCAGGGAGCAGGGAAAAGAATATATGAGCTTGGAGTGAAGAATGTGATGCAGAAGCCGCACATGGGAGAAAGAGCAAGAAAATACATGTATCCTCATAGAGTGCTTAAAGTAAAATAAATAAAGTCTCCTCATATGAGATGTGGAAAAATACAACTCAATCAGTCAGAACAATGCGAGATCAAAATGCTTCTGGGCAGGGAAAACTCACAAAAAATGTTTTATTGCCAAAGCCACTGAATTAATAGCAGAGAAGTGAGATGGGCAAAAGGCCATCCAATCATAAACAAGAGGCTGACACAAGCCATTTAATGTATATTGCAAACAGTAGGTGTGAGAAATTGGGTGGCTGATTGACTGTGTGTGTTTGACCTGGTCAAGCAACAGCTACAATCCCTTGCAGGGTGAATCGCAGAAAGCCACTAAATTAACCTGTGCTTAACCCTGAGTGGCTTGGCATGAAAAGCAGTCAGGCTTAACTTAGTGGCAATGCGAAAGTATTTCTGCAGAACTCAAACAGTATTAAAGTGAAAACACAACACAAGGAAAATTCCATACCAATTCAGAAAAATTGTGTAAATCCCAATGAAGTATTTGACACCAAAACAACAAAAATCCAATCAGAAGAACTGGAGGTAATAATTTTTAAAGGTTAAGGTTCGATACTGCTCCTAAAAGATCAAAGCGTCAACCATGGACATGAACAGGTCAAAGTTAAAAATTCAGGCCGACCACGATGGAGAGTGGTTCTAATACAAGAAGTGGATTGGGCCCTGTGAGCTCTTACGTTTGGGTTTAGAAAAAGTATTGAAGAAAAATGGCTGAGAAGGTAATGTTACACGGGGCAAGGCAGCAGGAGGTGTCTGAGGAGGGTGCTTCAATGTCGGATGGCCTTGGGTCAAAGCCACAGTGAAGATTCTGGGCCTCATTTATGAAAGAATTGCGCCACCGGTGCGTCACTTTTTCCCATGTTAAAAGTCACGCACCGGCGGCGCAAGGCCTTCATAAATAAGGCCCTCTGTATTTTGACTTAGTCACTGAAATGGAAGTTGAAAAAGTCCATCAGGACAAAGCAGAGGGCTGTAGCCTAAGACAGTTCCATGAAGTAAGATACCCCTTAGGCGAAGGACCACTAAAACAGATTTGCATCCATGAAAAACAAAGTTGCGAGAGATGCTGTGAAGGAGTTCTGACCGGTAATACACCTCAATCAGCTAGGCAAGCAGGTTGGTCCAGGTCTCCTCCTGGTTCTCAGAACACTTTTTAACCAAACAGTGTCTAAGTCTGAATGCAGTTGGGAATCTGGGCACCTTTAGCACCATAACCAAAGTATACACCCAGGGGAATCCCGGATGGGGTGACTAAGTATGGGCGAAATTTGCAAATACGCGTTCCACGAATTCACGCGAAATCGAATTCGCAATCCGCAAAATCCGCGAATTCGTGCGAATTTGCGGGGTTTTTTTTACGAGTTCGCAGGTTTTTTGCGTGTTTGCGGGTTTTTTGCGTGTTCGCGGGGCTTTTTGCATGTTCGCGGGCGGCTTGCATGGCGAAGTTACCCATGCGGTCGTGTATGGGCACAGCACCCTCTGGTTCACCACTGGCACCCTCTGGTTCATCACTACCACCCTCTGGTTCACCACTGCCACCCTCTGGTTCACCCCTGCCACCCTCTGGTTCACCCCTGTCACCCTCTGGTTCACCACTGCCACCCTCTGGCTCAGAACTGTCACCCTCTGGTTCACGACTGCCACCCTTGGGTTCATGAGTGCCACCCTCTGGTTCATCATAGCACTTCTGGTTCACCACTGCCACCCTCTGGTTAACCACTGTCACCCTCTGGTTCAGCACTGCCACCCTCTGGTTCACCACTGCCACCCTCTGGTTCACCCCGGCCACCCTCTGGTTCACCACTGCCACCATCTGGTTCATCACAGCACCCTCTGGTTCACCCTTGCCATCCTCTGGTTCAGCACTGTCACCCTCTGGTTCACGACTGCCGCCCTCTGGTTCACGACTGCCACCCTCTGGTTCATAACAGAACCTCTGGTTCACCACTGCCACCCTCTGGTTAACCACTGTCACCCTCTGGTTCAGCACTGCCACCCTCTGGTTCACCACTGCCACTCTCTGGTTCACCACTGCCACCCTCTGGTTCACCCATGCCACCCTCTGGTTCACCACTGCCACCCTCTGGTTCACCCCTGCCACCATCTGGTTCATCACTGCCAACTTCTGGTTCAACCCTGCCACCCTCTGGTTCACCCCTGCCACCCTCTGGTTCAGCACTGCCACCCTCTGGTTCAGCACCGTCATCCTCTGGTTCACCCCTGCCACCTCTGGTTCATCACTATCACCCTCTGGTTCATCACTCCACCCTCTGGTTCACCACTGCCACCCTCTACCAAGACCCTTTGTGACGCAGCGGCAGCACAAAAGATGCGCCATGGTGCTGGGTATTAACAACGTGACGATTCTGAGAGATGCGTCATGTTGTAAAGCCCTGGGCCATCAGGAGGTGTTCAGGCGCAGGGGAGGGCGTTCCTGCACAGGAACGCCTCCTAAAAGTGACTGAGTGAAATCTTCAAGATTTCACTCAGTCACTTTTAGGCCAATGCTGCGTCAAAACCCTGCGCCTGCTTGAAGCAGGTGGAAGGCTTGATGCAGCATTGGGGAGATAGGGCCCCCCAGAGCATTGCTGGAGCTGCGTTGCAAGCGCGACGCAGCTCCAGCAATGCGCTGCTTTTAAGGCACAGATGCGTGACGCATCTGTGCCATTTTTGCCACATGGTGCGCTGCATTGTAAATGCGGCGCACCATGGGTGGCGGAGCTGAGGCGCACAATAACTGGCGCATCCCTGGGGATGCACCAGTTATTGTAAATCTGCCCCTATACATTTAGCCAACGAAGGAGCGCTTACTGATTAGACAGTAGAAAGTACTCCAGTTGAGTAGAGGTATTGCACCAAAAGGTGGCATCTTCGTGGACAAACACACAGGTCGGGATTCATTCTGCCCCCTGTTAGACTCGTTTTTTGTGCTCTTCTGCCCTCTGTTAGACTCGTTTTTCCCTTGTTTTTCTGCCCTTCTGCCCTCTGTTAGACGCGTTTTCCCCTTGTTTTTCTGCCCTTCTGCCCCCTGTTAGACTCGTTTTTTGTGTCCTTCTGCCCTCTGTTAGACTCGTTTTTGTGCCTTTCTGCCCCGTTAGACTCGTTTTTTGTGCCCTTCTGCCCTCTGTTAGACTCGTTTTTCCCTTGTTTTTCTGCCCTTCTGTCCTCTGTTAGACTGGTTTTTTGTGCCCTTCTGCTCTGTGTTAGACTCGTTTTTCCCTTGTTTTTCTACCCTTCTGCCCTTTGTTAGACTGGAGTTAGAATAGTAATTTTTACCCCTACACTATCCAACACTTACCCTATTGTTGCAACCCCTGGAGTTAGAATAGTAATTTTTACCCCTACACTATCCAAAACGTACCTTAAATGTAATGTAATGGTATGTGTTGTAATGGTATGTGTTCTAATGGTATTATGCGATGTAATGGAGTTTTAAAAAATTCGTTGTAATGGCATGCGTTGTAAATGTATGCGTTGTAACATCATACATTCTCTTTTGGATAACCTTTACGGTTAGAGTGGATTGTGCCACAAGCAAAAGTGTCCACTTTGAACAATTCCTTAAACAATTGCACAGCAGTGTAGAAGTTATCTTGGTACAAATAGTGACCTTTGTTAAAAAGTCCTCTAGCAAGTTCCCACACAATTTTCTCTGAAACTCCTAAAGTGGACGGACAATAAGGGAAGACAATAGTGGAATCCCTACCAGTGTACACCCGGAGATTAAAGACATATTCTGTCCTACTCTCAGACAATATATACATCTTAATTCCATAACATTCCCTTTTTCTAGGAATATTCTTTCTAAAAACCAAACAACCCTTGAACAGGACCAAAGACTCTTCACTAGCTATTTCCTTCCCATGAGTATAGATCTCTGAAAATCGATCTACAAAGTGATCAGGAATAGGTTGAATTTTAAAAAGACGGTCACAGTCAGGGTGATCTTGTTGCAACGCCGAAGCATTATCAACAAAATACAGCATCCGAAGCACAAGCAAATACCGATTACGACTCATAATTGGAGAAAATATGGCTGTTGCCATCACTGGGCTAGGAGACCAATATGAAGCACTGGACGGCTTCCTAATAAAACCCGCCAAAAAAGTCAAACCCAAAACCTCTTCATCATATCCAGAATGTGGAAGTCCAGCGGGTAGCTTTAGAGTGGGGCCTAAGTCCGTCACTGTTGACCCTCAAATACTGTTTTGCATACCACACATTTGAATCTATACCCTACATCACCACTAAAGGCAGGCAACACAGGCTGCACAATGTTTGGATCAACCCAGACTCCGGTACTTCCAATGGGAAGCCTTGCAGCCCCAAGCTGCAATCCAGATGCCTCTTGCACCATCAGCACATCAGTATCCTCCTCTAAAACAGGCACTTCATCCGCACTGAGAGTAGCTTCATCCGCACTGAGAGTAGCCTCATCATCAGATGATTCCTCGTGGACAGAAAACTCACTGATTGAATCTTGCACTTCCACCTTTCCCTCAGATGCATTATCAGTCTCATAATTATGGTCAGGGGAAGATTCAAAAAGCATGCCAACCACCTGCTGAGCAGTAATTCTGTGGCTAGCCATAATCCTTACTAAAAAAGGTAACTTGTCAAACAAGCCAACAACAAAAAACCCTTGGTATAATAACTAATAATCAAAATGTGGCTTTATCACAAATATCTATATACTCCAAAACTATACCACTCAATTGTCAGAAGCAGATAGACTCACCACCTACTCTGCACAGACACAGCAAGGACCAACAATATCCCACTGAAAAAGAAAAAGAAAACGAAATTACACATAAGACATTGCAAAAAACTTCACAAAGAATTTCTCGCTCCAAAAACAAACTAAATATGCTGCTGTTTTGAGACCACTTACAAATAATTCACCTGTGCATGACAATAATACTCATTTGGAGTAAACACACAAAAATAATGTTCTTACCAAATAAATGCAACTACGCAAAACTGCAGAAACCGCAAACAAGAACAAAAAGCACTGGAATAAAAGGAGAAATAAAACATTACAATCACATATGCAAATAATGAACCAGTTCATGCACAATCTACCAGTCAAGCTGGTGGGTATGTTGGCCAAAAAGCAAAAGGCCGACCCCAAGGGGGTCAGAAACTGCTGAAACATTCAACCCCATAAAGGGGAGCGACCCTTGTCCATTGGCCCCTCCCCACAATCATCTATATAAAAATATTAAACCCTGGTGGCCTAGTGGGCATCTCTCGCAGTGGGGCAGAAATAGCCAAACAAATCCCCCAAAGGGGATTGACCCTTGCCCAAGGGGCCGCTCTCCGCATGCATTAGTAATAAAAAAAACACAAAACACAAAAAACCCTGGTGGCCTAGTGGTCCATCTAAAATTCATTTGGGCCAATCTGCCCCCCCCCCCCACCCGAGTGCAGAAACAACCAAACAATATGTCCCCCAAAGGGGAGCTACCCTTGCCCAAAGGGCGGCTGCCCGCCTGCATTAAAAATGTATAAAAAACTAACTAAATCAACAAAATCCCTGGTGGGCCAGTGAGCCAGCTAAAAAATGATTTGGACCAATCTGTCTCCCAAGGGGAGCAGAAATGGCCAAATAATATGTCCCCCAAAGGGGATAAATCCTTGCCCAAGGGGCCGCTCCCCGCATGCATTACAAAAAAATAAACTAAAACAAAACCCCCCCGTGGCACAATGGGCCATCTAAAGAATGAGATGGGACGATCTGCGCCCCCAGGGGGGCAGAAAGGCCAAATAATATGTCCCCCAAATGGGAGCGACCCTAGCCCAAGGGGCCGCTCCCCGCATGCATCACAAATCAATAAAAAAACAAACTAAAACCCAAAAAAACCCTGGTGGCCCAGTGGACAATCTGAACAATTATTTGGGCTGATCTGCCCCCCCCCACCCCTCACGGGGCAGAAAAGGCCAAATAATATGTCCTCCAAGGCGAGCGAATCTTGCCCAGGGGGCCGCTTCCCGAATACATTACACATTTAAAAAAATAAACTAAAAGAAAAAACTCCCTGGTGTCTAGTGGGCTTCTTGCTGCACGATCGAGCGATCATGCAGCAGCAATGGTCAAAGAGACATCGGAGGAAAGGAAAACGCTTTCCTTTCCCCAAATGCCTCTTTGTTTATTTAATTTCCCCTCTCCCAGAGGAGAAACTCACCTTTTCCTCCTGGATGCGCTGGAAGTAAATAGCTTCCACCACGTCCAGTTTCATCTAATGATGTTGGCGGGCAATGAGCACTGACATCATTAGATGATGTGGAGAAGGGTGGCAGGGTGGCAGCAAAAGGGTTTCTGCTGTCCTCCCCGGTGGGGGCAGCATGATCGGCGGTCCAAGGGGGGAGCGCCAGCGCTTCCCCCATGGGTGGGTTCTAGCCGTCCGGGAGCCGTCTCAAAAACACGCCCACCGTGTCTCAGAATGGCTCCCGGCCGTCCTGAGCACTGAAAGGGTTAAGGCTTGGCAAGGGGTTTAAATGCCAAGTTGACATGGTTGTACAACACTGCATTCAGGCTGCAATGGCAGGCCTGGGATATGTTTTAGAGTGCTATTTAAGTGGGTGGCACAATAAGTGCTGCTGTCCCACTGGTAGTATTTAATTTACAGGCCCTAGATATATGGTATACCACTCTACAAGTGACTTATAAGTAAATTAAATATGCCTGTTAGATTTAGGGGTCTCTACTTGGCACAGGTAGGTACTTGTGACAAATAGGGACCCTTGCCTCTAGTCAGGATAAAGGGATTACACTCCTAAAATAACCCCTGCTCACCCCATTAGTAGCTTGGCACGAGCAGACAGGCTTATCTCAGAGGCAGTGTGTAAAGCATTTGTGACCACATACAGTAACCCAGTGACAACACTACAGATGGATACCACACAAGGTTTTATATCAAAAATAAGTATGCTTTATATAGAGTTACCACAAGACCATAAACGACAAAAATACTCAATACTGTTACTTTAAGATGGTAGATTTAGCTTAGTTAAGTTCAGTTCTTAAGTTGCATACCTTTGCGTCAATATACCCTGGGTTGCGTTGCACTTCCATGACAAGCAATGTTGCAGCGAGGAAAATGCGGCAAAGTTCACGGACAAAGAAATAAAGACGTGAAGATCTTCCAGACGCGGCATGCTTCTCCGGGCATGCGAGAAGTTGTCAGTTCGATGCGTGGACTGCAGCGGCGACACCCTTGTTCTACGATGCGATGGCAGCAGATCCACTTGCGACACTTTTCTCCCATGATGCATGAAGCTTCAACATGATGCAAAAACTACAGCGGGACATCCACGATGCGACGGCAGCAGCTCCGATGGCGGTGCGCTTCTCGGGGATGCGAGGTGCTTTTTTTTATGTGGTGCAGTGAGACAGTTCCAGCTGCGACACCCTCCCTTGGAATTGCGAAAGGCACAGTGACGGCAACAAGCTCCGCCCTCATTGCAGGACTCTTCTCTCGATGCGGTGCAATGCGACAGCTACAGCGGCGACACCCGCCTTCGGAGTTGCGACGGCAGCAGCAGCGACGGCGACACGCTTCCTCTTCGTTGATGCACGCGTCTCTCCGATGTGGTGCAGTGCGACAGTTCCAGCGCCGACACCCTCCTTCGGAGTTGCGACGGCAGGCACAGCGACGGCGGCACGCTTCTTCTCGATGAGTCGCGCTTCCAGCTCCTTGCGACACGCAGTTCCTCAGAAGGCCCAAAACAGCAGCAGGCACTTCCAAAAGAACTCTGGGGAGCTGGGGGGATGAAGTCTGTTGTCCCTGAGACTTCAGCAGGGGGCAAGCTCTTTTCCAAGCCCTTAGAGATCCTTCACAAGTTGAAAGCAAAGTACACAAAGTTCCTTTCTCCTTCCTTTGGCAGTAAGGCAACCACTGCAGGCCAATCCCCCAAGCAGCACTTCAGCTTGGGAATAGTCTCTCCTCGGTTTCTTCAGGTTCCTCTCCTCAGTAAAGGTTTCTTCTGTAAGTCCAAAGTGATCTAATTTCATGGGATCAGGGTCCCAATATTTATAATCCAAAATCCTTTCTTCTCTGAGGGGAGAGGGGCCTTTGCCAAGTCCAAGCCAGTTCTGAAGCACTCTGTTTACCAGACTTCTCCTTTCCTTTCACAGTGCAGGGCAGGCACATCAGACGCCCCACAGGAGGTGGAGCCAGCATGGGTGAAGACAAGTACAGTCCGGAACACTTTGTTTACAGGACTTCTTCTCTTCTTTCAGTGTGCAGGGCAGAGACATCAGCCGCTCCCCAGGAGGTGGAGCCAGCATTGTGGAAGGCAGGCACAGCCCTATTCCAGATTCAGGTGCAACTCCTCAGTCCCAACTAGATGCAGATCTCTCTATTCACCACTGGGCTGACTCATCCTGTCTCTTGGAATCCCCTAGCCCTGTTACTCACAAAACCAGACAAAGGAATCCACAACCTAGCAGAGGCAGGCTTTGGATAGTTAGACAAGAAAATACCTACTTTCTAAAAGTGGTATTTGCAAACACAGAATGTTAAAACCAACTTTGCTAAAGTATGTATTTTATCATTCTGAGTTCAGGCATACTAAACTCGAATTTCTATCATGTTCTCTGAGACAGTTAGGATTATAAACATGTAATAATCTAACAGCCCATTCTAACCTATGGAGAACAGGTAGCCTTGCAATAGTGAAAAATGAATGTGGCTGTAATTCATTATTAGGACATGCCACACACAGCAGGGCATAACTTAACTTAACATGAATTAACGCCACCCTGTAAATATGGCACCGTTTCAGACTATTCTTAGTGTGAAAGGGGTGGGCAATGGGTGTTGCAGTGGGCATTCCACTGCAACAATGATTGATTTTGACGCTGTCCTATATTTACAAGAGTTACGTAAATATGGGGCAGTGCCAAAATTAAGACCAGGGAAAACCTGGTCGTAACAGGGCCAACCAGGAGAAGTGCTTTATTTCTCCAAGTTTTTGTAGTTTGTATGTGTGCTGCATTGTACAGCACACACAAAAACAAAAAAACGCCATGCATGATTTTTTATATGTAGGAAAGTGTCACTTCCAGCAACTAAAAACAATGATTTTAAAAATGACGACTTGCATTTTCTATGTCTGCTGCACAAAGCAGCACACATAGAAGTTAGAAATCGCCATTTAAGATTATATATTTGCATGAAGGGACACCCACAGCATATAAACAATTATTCCCCACAATGCAGACACCCTTGCACTATAACGTTAGGCAGTTAAATTCAGCGCCTGTGCAGGTGGAGACACAGGGTTGCACTGTATTGTTGTAAATATGGTGCAGCGCAGCCCTGCATTTCAGAAGTGGCGTAGCTTGGTCTTAAGTCTTTTCAACAAAACAAAGGAACCCAATAGGTACCTAGGGACCATGGGTAATCGATTATTAAGGAGAACAACGGTCCTTAGGGTTAGGAATTTAAACAATTCAATGGAATATAGACTCCAGTCAGTACTATATCAGAAAGTTTTTCAGTACCCAGCCGGGCCTGAATCTTTTTAATCAAATGATAAAACTAGATAAGAAAGACCACCAGAGGGGTCTGATTCAGAAACTGATAGGGTACAAGCCTGTACCTTTCCAGAGCACACTCGAACAACGTTCAGAGGTGAGAGAGATAGGAAAGGGAAAAGGATTAAAGAATATCAGGCAAAGAAAACGTGGGAGCCAACTGTCCCTTGCATCATTAACACAATTGTAAAGCAAGTTCAGACAAACAATTACTGTACCAATATTGACACAATAGGAAAGATTACAGAATTGTTAAAAATGTCGACGACGTTTCGATCCCTGGCTCCTAGTGAACTGGGATCATCATCAGGACTTCGTAATAAATTGCCTGTTTGTATTTTTGAATAAGCCTTTCAGAGCAGGATGCTCCAGTAAGTCGAGAACGGTGGGGATCGGTGGTTTGAGGACAGGTTCCTCGGAGTTGCTATTTGGTGGACATGTTGCTGTCAACCGCTTGTGATAATTCTTTTCAATAGAAGATATGCATTAAAATTCAGCCCACACGTGGGTAGGTGCTCCAATTGATTCAAGGTCTTTGATAAACAGTCGGAATGGACTCCCTGCACAGAAACAATCATTTCCCCCAATGCGGGAACCCTTGCACTAGGCAGCTTCATTTAGTGCCAGCGCTAAGGGGAAACGCAGGGGCGCACCATATCTTTGTAAAAACAGTGCATCCCTGCATTTCCAGAATGGCGAGCGTGGTGTTAATAAGTTTGGCTTAACGGTACACTCCGTCATTCTGTTGTACATATGCAATGTTCATTTGCTATTGAAAATATCTGCATGCATTTCTAATTGCACACTTATACTATGCATAATATTTGCTCACAAACTGAAGTGGTTTGCAGCTGCAGATGTTTAGAAAATAAATGAAAGCTATACTTGTATTTAAAAATTCTGTTTATGCCTACGGAAACATTGGATAACTATGACTTATCATGAAAACAAATATAGTGAGTCATCAACATTGCTCCATAAATGAGCGCACGCGCTTGCAGATCTTTCCCTTCTTGTTACTGCACATAATTTCTTTTTTGACAGGATGTCTGAAAGATACATAAAGATGTCAGTGAATTCTTGAAGTGCCCTGTAAAGGGCAAACTGGTGACAGCCCTATCTGAGCTCTAATGATCATGCAGAAGATGTTGTGACAGCGATTGTGCAGCAGGAAAATATATAAGATTTCCCCACCAAACCCTGCTGGTGCTGCCTTTGAAAATTTGAACTGATATTTAATATTTCATTTAATTCAATTCAAGTTTATAAGCAGATCTAGAGGTATTTTACAAACCATTTTTCAAAAAATGCAGAGCGTTACTAGAATTACAGAATGATGCTGATATATACTTAAAAGAGAGAGCTTCAACAAAACCCTTGCAACATCCCCCACAGATGATCACAGTATACTTAGCTACCAGTTTACTTTGCCATTCAAGGTGCTTCTGCACATGGACTTTGGGCCATGTTTGCAAGCCCTTATCGCCACAGGAACATCACTTTTTTCTGATGTTCCTGTCACAATAGGGGCTTTGCCTTTTTTACAAGGATGCATTGAGCCACTTAACATGGCCATGTAAATAAGGCACCCTTTATTGCTATACTTAGGGCCATGTTTACAATGAAGTATTACAGTATGGTACCGCAAGCCATTTGGCTGTGCCGTACTGCATTACTTCGAAAGCTAAGGGATGCGTCATATTTACAACAATTAAGTATCGCTAAGCTCTCCCCTGCGCTAGCGAACAATTGCCTGCCATGCACCAATGCAGGCATCTTTGCACCATGGTGCAAGGGTGCCTGCGTTGTAGGGATGATATGTTTTGTGCAGGAAGGGACACCATCCTGAAGAAAACAATCACAAAACAAGCTTCCTGGGACCGGTTTCAGGGCATCACCCTTCATCAGCCAGGCTAGCTTAAATCCAGTGGTGTAGTAAGAATGGGACCCACGTCTGGGCATACCCTTCGCACTTAGGGCAACATATGCAAAAGAAAAAAATTGATGAACAGAATGCTGCACAATGCAAACATTCACCCCCCAGTCACAAGGATCTGGGTTAAATCCATCATTCTTTTGCTCACCAAACCACCCCAATTTGAGCCCAGTCATATGGAAATCAGTCTTGACCCTGTTCCTTGTGGGAACAGTTAAGCACGAACTGCCAAGCCAGGTCTTATCTGGACAGAAAACAAGCATCCTGGGACTAGTTTCAGGGCATCACCCTTCATCAGCCAGGCTAGCTTGAATCCAGTGGTGTAGTGAGCCCAGGACCCATGTCTGGGCATAACCTTCCCACTTAGGGTGACATATGCAAAAGAAACAATTGATGGACGGAATGCTGGACAATGCATACATAGAAACAGCAAAACGCCATGAATGGTTGTTTATGTGTAGGAAGGTCTCCCTTAAAAAAATGACGATTTGCAACTTCTGCAGCACACATAGGAGTTGCAATTCGCCATTTGTGATCATTTATGTGCAGGAAGGGACACCTTCCTGCACATAAACAATCATTCCTCCCAATGGAGGCACCCTTGTACTAAATCGTAAATCTGGGAATGTGCCAGTTTCCATGGATGTTGCGTGGGAAAACCCAGAGCAACACCCTTGGAATGCCCCTTTCACGCAGTGTCCTGCATGAAAGGGGCACATATTTACACGGCCATGAAAACCACGTAAAGTGGCTTTACGTGGCCTTGTAAATTTTCTGGGGCACATTGCGCCACTGGAGCATCAAAAAAGTGACATTCTAGTGCCGCAAGGGGTCTCATAACAAGGCCCATAATTTCTCCTTGTTTTTGCCGTTTCTATCTGTGTTGCATTCTGCAGCACACATACAAACTGCAAAAAGCCATGAATGATTGTTTATGTGCAGGAAGGTGTCCCTTCCTGCACATACACAATCATTAAAAAAATGACGATTTGCACCTTCAATGTATGCTGCACAATGCAGCACACATAGGAGTTTCAACTGGCCTTTCTGGATTGTTTATGTGCAGGAAGGGACATCTTCCTGCAGATCAACAATCATTCCCTGAACGCAGGAACCCTTGCACTATGGTGCAAGTGTGCCTGCGCTGGCACTAGGCAGCTGAATTTAGTGCCAGCGCAGGGAGAAAACGCAGTGGGGCACCGTATTATTGTAAAAAGTTGGTGCATCCTGTCATTTCTAAAGTGACAGCGCTCAAAGTTAGCTACTTTGGAGCTAACCCACAATCTGCCACTTTTGTTGTAAGTATTCCCCACAGTGTGCGGAATGGAGTACATTAAGAAACCAATATTCACAACTAGTGCTCACATATACCAGACCACCACCAAATTTGCTTCAGTTACTGATCTCAAAGAGCAGTGGTTATTCTGTGAGTATGCATTGGAAGGCTTAAACCTTTCCAAAGCAATATTTTCAGAATTGAATTAGTGTTTATACACGTACTGTTCTACCTGGCCCACTCTGAAGGGTCACTCCAAGCTTTTTGCCTTTACCCTACACTTTTTGGCTGAATTCATTTTTGGTCGCCTTAGGACTCTGTGCACTGTACCGCTGCTAACCAGTAATGAAGTGCTTGTGCTAAATCCCTTGAAAACATGGTAATATTGTCTTATACCCAATTGGCATATTTAATTTATTTTTGCCTTTAACCTACACTTTTTTGCGTAATTCGTGTTTTTTTACCTTAGGACTCTGTGCACTTTACCACTGCTAACCAGTACTAAAGTGCTTGTGCTCACTCCCTTGAAACATGGTAATATTATATTATGCTCAATTGGCATTTTTTAATTACTTGTACGTCTCTAGTAAAGTGGAACTACATGTGCCTAGGGCCTGTGAAATAAATACTACTGATCGGCCTGCAGCACTGATTGTGCCACCCAGTTAAGTAGCACTTTAACTATGTCTCAGACCTGCCGCTACAGCCTGTGTGTGCAGTACTAAACTGCCATTTCAACTTGACAATATAAACCTTATGCCAGGGCCAAACCTTCCTTTTTAATACATATAAGTCACCCCTAATGTAGGTTCTGGGAAGCCAACTGAGCAGGGTGCAATGTATTTAAAAAACAAGACATGTACTTTTAAGTTCCACAGGTCCTGGTAGGCAAACCCCTAAATTCGTTTTTTCACTACTACAAGGACTACCTCTCTCATAGGATAACATTAGAGTTCATATGAACCCAGGACCCAAAGTGACTCCAAGTGCTAGTTGGCTGGCCTCTTGACCACAGTCTTAGGGACAGTAGGCTCCAATAGCCTTAACCCAACACCTGGGCTCCACCATCTGGGAGTCCAACCCAGCCAAGTGGTGCCACCCCAGTCCTGTACCCTTGGCTGTGGGCCTGCTTGCGCTCTGCCAGTCTATCTGTGGATCTAGCCGAACAGGTACATCTCCTCTGCTGTCTGGCTCAACTCCAGCAAAACCGGCGCATTACCTTCTGAACCAATGCATTGCCTCCGCTGCAAGGGCTCTTCTGACGCAAAGGATTCTGCATCAACCCTGCTGGTGCATCAGAACTGCCACCTGTGCAAAGCTTTTCCAACGCAGGCCCTCGCATGTCTCATTGAAGCAGGTTCTTGCACCACAGCCCCGTGGAACCAATACATCGTCTAAACTGAGGGACGCATCCTCAATGCCGAACTTTGCATCGCAAGCCCTCGTCAATGGGATCCTTCACAACAGCATAGAACCTCACATCAAAGCTCTGCGTCACCTCGGAAATGACGCATCATCTCAGCTGTGCAATGCATCCTTGGCGTAAAACCTCACACCACTCCGCACACCAGGAGGTATGGTATTCTTGTTCAGCAGGCCTAACTGGGTCACTGTAGACGGCCGGTGCTTCATCACGCTCACCCTGAACTTGTGACTTTGTCCCAGTCCGGCACAGCCAGATCTCCACAGTTGCCACTTTATGATTTTTGCTGCTTGTTTTACTGAAATATTTAAACCTGCATATCTATATTTCTATTGAATGGATTTTGTCATTTTGATCTTGTTTTCTTTATTAAAAAACCCTCTATTTTTTCTAATCTAGTGTGGGGTCCTTTTGTGGTGTGTTTTTACTGTGCTGCTATTTGAATTGTTTAGTAACAATGGGGTAACCCAGTATCCCTCAGAACCTGGGCAGTCATATATATATATATAAAAAAACAATGGTTCTGTCGGGTATCACAAATTCCTTTATCGGTCGAAAAGATCAATGAGTTATTCAGTGTTTGCTTTAAATCAAAGGAACACACGCTAAGACCATATATGGTATTTTGTCAATTTTTGAAATTTCCATCATTTATATTTTATAAATACCCCAACATTTTCTGTAAGGCTGTCAACACACAAGGTGAAATATATTGTGAAATGTGATAGAAGTGACATACAGTGCTCAGTGATACAGTAATGGTGCATAATATGTACAAGACAAGGTGATTAAAAAATGTACAAGAAGATTGATGGCCAGGAAACAAAAATTGGAAATAAATGCTTCTGCGAATTGAAAGAATAGGTCTTTTTCGCAGAGCCTTAGGGCTGGTCCAAGGGATATTGTAGACGTTTCAACCCGGGGTCTGCACTACTAGTGAGTCAGTGCGGGTCTTCATCAGGACATAGGCGGGGGATGATGACAGCCTAAAGCCGCCCCTTGAGGCAGAAAGAGCGTCTAGGCAATGTGCAGCCTTGTTTCTGCAGCCGGTCGCCTTTCACCTATAAATACTAGATGGCGTGGGAACTCGCATTACAGGGCTTCTTTGGTGCCTGCAGATTCAGATAGCCACTCAGGAGCGGGGAAACTTGTGTCTCAGGATTGACGGGACGAGTCAAAACAGGTATACCAGGACTCACGCCTGGTGTCGTCCAAACTGACCGGATTCCTTCCTGCCTAACCACAGAAGAAGCCACCGGCAGCAAGTCAATCCCGAGACGCAAGTTTCCGCGCTCGTGAGTGGCTATCTAATTAGCTAAAAAGAACACAATAATCTGTAACTATTTCGTTCGGCTTTCACCTTCAAATGACTACATATATTATGTAACACACAAACCTTTAATGAGAAATGGATACATATTAAAATATTCCATGGAAAATTAACTTTTCTACCTTATGAAATCTCAACTAGTTAATGGGATCACCTGCACATGTGGCCAGGCAGTAACATATATGAATCCTGGTTCGTGACCTGGAGAATAGTGAGATGTGGTCCCAGACTGGAACTGAACGTACTGTGAATATGCAAGTCATTATTTTTAAATTGTATTAAACACAAACATTTGCAAAGAGAACAGGGTCCAGAGTCATCACAACATTGTGTTGCCCTTGCGTCATGCAAAGTAACACAAGGGAAACACAACACTAATGTCACATTTACCATGCAACTCAAAGCCATCTTGCGTGGCCTTACAGAGCTTGGTAAATCTGAAGAAACGCAAGGCAGTGCACGTCATTGCTGTGCATTGCTCTGCCCCAGGGTGGTGTTCTTTGGTTGATCCTATGCAGCTACCCATGGATTTTCATGCATTGCCAGATTTACCAAGAGTGGTAGACCTGAGAAGGCATCAAAATCCTACGCCTTCCCAGGAATGACGTAACAAGGAAAAACACGTTTATTCCTCCTTTGAGGCCCCCTTGCAGCTCTTTTGTGGTGCTGAACATCACATTTTTACGTTTTGGTGGCACAATGTGCGGCGGCATATTTACAAGGCCATGCAAAGCCACTTAATGTGGCTTTTCATGGCCTTCTAAATATGTACACCTTTCACGCAGAAAACACTGTGTAAAAGGGGCGTTCCATAGGGGTAAACACCCATTACAACTAAAGTATTACAACAACTACCATTACCCGACATTCCATCACAAAGCAGCTGCCATTACTCCGCAATGCCAGTACAACACATGGCATTACAATGCATATGTATTTATCATGCATGCTTTTACAACTAATTTTGTTGTAAAGAACACATGAATGGTAAATGCATATGTATTTTACATGTAAGTATAAGGTAAGTATAGGTTTTGGGGTGAAGGGGTATATGTTTTGGGGTGTGAAGGTTAATTTTAGGGTTCAGAGTTTGTTTGAGGTGCAGTGATAATTTTAGGGTTTAGGGCAGCTTTGGGTTTTGGGGTGATCAGGCTAATTTTAGAGTTCAGTGTTTGAATGGATTTTGGGGTGCCTAGGTTAATTTTAGGCTTCAGTGTGGGTTTGGGTTTTGAGGTGCCCAGGCTAATTTTAAAGTATAGTGTGGGTCTTGGGTTTTGGGGTGCTGGGGTATTTTTAGGGTTCAGGGTGGGTTTGGGTTTTGGGGTGCAGGGGTATTTTTAGGGTTCAGTGTGGGTTTGAGTTTTGGGGTGCAGGGGTAGTTTTACAGTTCAGGGAGGGTTTGGGTTTTGGGGTGCAGGTGTAATTTTAGGGTTCAGGGTGTGTTTGGGTTTTGGGGTGCCGAAGGTAATTTCAGGATTCAGGGTGGGGGGTTTGGGGTGCAGGGGTATTTTTAGGGATCAGGGTGGGTTTGGGTTATTATTATTATTATTATTATTATATTTATTTTTGTAGAGCGCACAGCTACCCTAAGGTTTCCCGGCGCTAGGAATGAAATTGAGCAAATAACAAAGAGGAGAGTAGTGAGCTAATGAAAATAGTCATTGGTTAAACAACCATGTTTTCAGGTTCTTACGGAATTGCAGGTAGCAGTCATTTGTGCGAAGCTGAATTGGGAGGGAGTTCCACAGGGAGGGGGCCAGGTAGGAGAAAGAGCGACCACCCTGTCTAACTCGATTGATCCTAGGTACCTGGAACTTGTGTTGGGTCGAGGAACGTAGGATTCTTGGGGGGGCGTATTGCTGAACCAGAGAGCTCAGATAGGCAGGGGCCTTACCAGCCTTGATTCTATGCATGAAACATAGAGCTTTAAATTTTGCTCGTTGTTCAATACGGAGCCAATGGAGACTCACGAGACCAGATGACGTAGGGGATTTTTTCGGTAACATGCATATCAGTCTCACAGCTTCATTTTGCACTGTTTGTAGTTTCTTAGTAACTTCTTTGCATGCTCCCAGATATAGGATGTTGCTGTAGTCCAGTCTAGATGTAATTAGAGCTTGGACTACGGTTTTTAGTGTATTCTGGGGGAGCATCCATCTGATTTTCTTGAGCCACTTGAGTATGGTGAAACAAGTGGCTGCCACTCTAACCGCTTGTTGTTTCATGGATAGATGTTCGTCAAAGATAATGCCCAAGTTGCGAGCGGTTTTAGAGGAGGTGGGTGAGGGTCCCATCTGAGAAGGCCAATGTTGTGGGCTCCACAGGGAAGTTTGTTTTCCAAACAGAAGTAGTTCCGTCTTTCCTCCATTGAGTTTTAGCTTATTCTCAAACATCCAATTGGCAATGTTGTTAAGGCCCGAATGGAGGGAGGACGGATTGGAATGCGCATTCGCCGAAAGTGAATAAACAATCTGGGTGTCGTCAGCATATCAGTAGATCGTCAACCCAGATTGTTCGGCTAAGGTGGCAAGGGGACTGATGTATAAATTGAATAGTATGGGGCTGAGTATCGAGCCCTGGGGAACCCCATAAGGTTGATTGTGGGGTTTGGAAGAGGATGTGGCAGAGAAGACTTGAAAAGTTCTATCAGAGAGAAAACTTTTAAGCCATGCCAGGGCCGGTCCTGTAATGCCACAGGTTTGCAAGGTGTTAAGGAGGATGGTGTGGGAGACTGTGTCAAATGCGGCACTTAGGTCGAGTAATATAAGTGCCACGGTATCCCCATCATCAACTTGCCGGCGTATGGTTTCGGAAACCCCAAGTAGGGTAGATTCCGTTGAAAATCCTGCCCTAAATCCCGATTGGGATGTGTGAAGGAGGTGATTGGATTCTGTGAAGTGGGGGAGTTGGGAGACAATATGTTTCTCCAAGATTTTGGAGAATAGGGGTAGCAGCGAAATTGGACGGAAATTAGAGGGGTCGTTTGGATCTGCGGTGGCTTTCTTCAGAAGAGGTGAAACCATGGCATGTTTCCATGCCTTGGGGACTTCGGCCTCTCTTAAAGAAGCGTTCAGGAGCTCTAAAATGAGCGTAAGGGAGGGGGTGTCGAGTGAAAGGAGGATTCTGGGGTGACCATGGACATTTTAGGGTTCAGGGTTTGTTTGGGTTTTGGGGTGCAGGGGTATTTTTAGGGTTCATGGTGGGTTTGGGTTTAGGGGTGACCAGAATAATTTTAGGGTTAAGGGTTTGTATGGGTTTTGGGATGCCCAAGGTAATTTCAAGGTTCAAGGTGGATTTGGGTTTTGGGGTGCAAAGGTATTTTTAGGGGTCAGGGTGTGTTTGGGTTTTGGGGTGACCACAGTAATTTTAGGGTTCAGGGTTTGTTTGGGTTTTGGGGTGCAGGGGTATTTTTGGGGTACATGGTAGGTTTGGGCTTGTGATGACCATAGTAATTTTAGCGTTCAGGGTTTGTTTGGGTTTTGGGGTACAGGGGTATTTTTAGGGTTCATGATGGTTTGGGGTTTTGGGGTGCCAAGGGTAAGTCAAGGGTTTAGGGGGTATGGGTATTGGGGTGGTATGGGTAATTTTAGAAATATGGGGGTGTATCATTATTGTGATACAAATGGTAATTTGGGGGTTTTAGGGGGTATTTAAAGTAATTATATATATATATATATATATATATATATATATATATATATATATATATATATATATATATATTCACTGAAAAAAACATAGGTTTCAGGGACGTTATAGTTAGTTGGACATTTCTCACGTACAAAACCATAGAAACTGCCCCATTATAATTAGTTCAGCTAACTATAACTTGCGCACCCGCAATGCATTTCTGATGACATCACATATTACATCATTAAAAACATGGTCAGTGACATCACTGATGACATCTCAAATGACATCACTGATGACATCATCCACATGAATATCTGATGCACCTCCTCACACTCTAAAATAACCTTTGATACACACACTGTAAAATACAGACTACCATTTTTGAAACCATCGACAAACCTATACCAGTTACTACATGCACACTCACTGATTCCTAGGTCTACACACACATCCACACATTCACCCATAAAGTCACTCATACATGCAGTCATTCATCCATACAACACTATCATAAGCACTCATACACCTATACAGACACTCACACACCACCACTCATCCATTGAGTTACTCACACAGCTAGTCAGTCATGCAATCACACTTCCATTTACTGACCTATACAGTTATACACACACCACATCACTTATTCAAACAGAAACAAATGCATACTTACTCTCTTATACAATCACTGATACAAGTACACACTCATCCATACAGCCACTCTCACAATCACTGACTCTCACGTATAGTCATTTATGTACACCAACTCTCACATATACTGCCTTTTACATATGTAGTTACTTGGATATGTACCACTGAGACATCCAATCTCTCACCAACACACCCATGCACACACTCACCCACCCATACAGCTGTTTGCACATGCACTCTTTAACTCATACACCCAGTGAATCAACTACTCACACATCTATGCACAGCATCACACACCTCCCACACACTCAGTCTCCCATACAAATACTCAGGCAACCAATCAATAACCCGTATATACACTCATGTAGCTACTGACCAACCCATGCAGCAGCTTACACAACAACAGACTGATACAGACATTCACACAGCTTAGTCACTAACCCATGCATTCAGTGAGACAAGTTTAATCACTCACTTATACAATCAGTGACGCACCTACAAAATCCTCCATCCACACACTTATACACCAACTCATTCTTCAATACACCTTGGCGCATATATATATATATATATATATATATATATATATATATATATATATATATATATATATATATATATATATATATATATATATATATATATATATATATATATATATATATATATATATATATATATATATATATATATATATGCATGAAAATCCATGGGTGGCTGCATAGGATCGTCATGGCGGTGGTGCAGGGCGTTATTGCAAAATAAAATAGCATTGCACCGAATCTGGGTCTGCGTCCGTTGTTTGGAGTGGAAGAGTGTCACGAAACGGAGTAAGCAGCATATAAAGAGAAAGTCCTTCCAACGAAAAGACCAGAGGACACAGCGGGGATATCAGGTAACCATTTATTCATCGCAGTTTAGGCATGATGCATTTCGACATATTCTTGTGCCTTCCTCAGATGCCTTTCTTGCCTTGGGTTGCCCTCCCTCCCTCTAATGAATGTCTCCCGATACTCCAAGTGGTTGGAGTTTAGTAAGCTCCACCTTCATTACTAGCAGCTGCGGTCCGATGTATACAGGACTCAACATCCCAGCATGTATTTTTAAGGAAGTCCAAAATGAGGAGCAATATAGCGCTTCAATGCGCACTGTTGTACCTTGCAAAAGAGTGAGAAGGCTGATTTAACCAAGAGAGTCCCAATCAATAAGATGTCCATGGCTACCTCGTGTCCCCAACGCTTCAACCCCAAGAACACTTCCAATCCGGACCATGACGATGCGATGCAGTGATCCAGCGTCTCTGTGCAGTCACGGACTGCACATTGCAGTGGCCACTTGTTCGTAATGTTCCCGAGGTGAGCCTGCCAGTTACCAATCCCTTGGTGATTTCTTTTTGCCACTATGCCTTCACTTACTGCAGGCCACTTTTGAAACGGATCCTCTGTTCACGCGCTAGGCACAGCCCATGGAAAATATCAAAGAGAAAGTCCATCCAACGAAAAGACCAGAGGACACAGCGGGGATATCAGGTAACCATTTATTCATCGCAGTTTAGGCATGATGCATTTCGGCATATTCTTGTGCCTTCCTCGGATGCCTTTCTTGCCTTGGGTTGCCCTCCTTCCCTCTTAAGAATGTCTCCCGATACTCCAAGTGGTTGGAGTTTAGTAAGCTCCGCCTTCCATACTAGCAGCTGCGGTCCGATGTATACAGGACTCAACATCCCAGCATGCATTTTTAAGGAAGTCCAAAATGCGGAGTAATATAGCGCTTCAATGCGCACTGTTGCACCTTGCAAAAGAGGGAGAAGGCTGATTTAACCAAGAGAGTCCCAATCAATAAGATGTCCATGGCTACCTCCTGTCCCCAACGCTTCAACCCCAAGAACACTTCCAATCCGGAACATGACGATGCGATGCAGTGATCCAGCATCTCCGTGCAGTCATGGACTGCACATAGCAGTGGCCACTTGTTCGTAATGTTCCCGAGGTTTTCCCTGAAGTTACCAATCCCTTGGTGATTTCTTTTTGCCACGATGCCTTCACTTAGTGCAGGCCACTTTTGAAACGGATCCTCTGTTCACGCGCTAGGCACAGCCCGTGGAAAATATCAAAGAGAAAGTCCTTCCAAAAAAAAGACCAGAGGACACAGCGGGGAGATCAGGTAATCATTTATTCATCGCAGTTTAGGCATGATGCATTTCGGCATATTCTTGTGCCTTCCTCAGATGCCTTTCTTGCCTTGGGTTGCCCTCCCTCCCTCTTATGAATGTCTCCCGATACTCCAAGTGGTTGGAGCTTAGTAAGCTCCGCCTTCATTACTAGCAGCTGCGGTCCGATGTATACAGGACTCAACATCCCAGCATGCATTTTTAAGGAAGTCCAAAATGTGGAGTAATATAGCGCTTCAATGTGCACTGTTGTACCTTGCAAAAGAGGGAGAAGGCTGATTTAACCAAGAGAGTCCCAATCAATAAGATGTCCATGGCTACCTCGTGTCCCCAATGCTTCAACCCCAAGAACACTTCCAATCCGGACCATGACGATGCAATGCAGTGATCCAGCATCTCCGTGCAGTCACGGACTGCACATAGCAGTGCCCACTTGTTCGTGATGTTCCCAAGGTGAGCCTGCCAGTTACCAATCCCTTGGTGATTTCTTTTTGCCACGATGCCTTCACTTACTGCAGGCCACTTTTGAAACAGATCCTCAGTTCACGCGCTAGGCACAGCCTGTGGAAAATATCAAAGATAAAGTCCTTCCAACGAAAAGACCAGAGGACACAGCGGGGATATCGGGTAATCATTTATTCATCGCAGTTTAGGCATGATGCATTTCGGCATATTCTTGTGCCTTCCTCAGATGCCTTTCTTGCCTTGGGTTGCCCTCCTTCCCTCTTATGAATGTCTCCCGATACTCCAAGTGGTTGGAGTTTAGTAATCTCCGCCTTCATATATATATAACATATTTAAACTTTAAAGAAGCACACAGTCACTGGATGATGTCATCAGTGATCTAATCAATGATGCCATTTGAGATGTCATCAGTGATGTCATCAGTGATGTCCTGGACCATGCCATGAATGATATAATATGTGACGTTGTCAGAAGTGCATTGGGGTGTGCGAGTTATAGTTAGCTGAACTAACTATAATGGGGCAATTTCTATGGGTTTGTACTAGAGAATTGTCCAACTCACTATAACATGCCTGAAACCTATGGTTTTTTCAATGAAATATATATTAACTACTGGCATTCGCCAGTAGGTAGTCATAGTTAGGACATAGTTTCCATTCAAAGACATTTTATTCATTTGCCAGAAACTTTGGTTTATTGGGACGGATCTTCACAACATTTCTAAATTAGTTTGCCACTCACTTCAGCTGCTGTCTTGAAAATTTGGGTGTGATTCGTCAAGAAGGGGCCAGGAAAAAGGTGGTGTCCCAAAACACATTTTTACTTTGTTAATTTTCATAGGAACTTTAGACAAGGATAACGGAATGACACCAAATTTGGCATGTGCATAGTTGTATTGGTGAGTGAGTGTCAGTGTAAGTGGCTATATGGGTGAGTGTTTGGGTGTGTGAGTGCCTGTATGGGTGAGTGAGTGGCTGTGTGAGTTTTGTTATGGGTGATTGACTGGGTATGTGAGTGGCTGTAAGGGTGTATGTGTGGATTTATAAGTGTCTGTATGTCCATATGACTGGATGTGTGAGTGGCTGCACGGGGAGCTGATATAGATAGGTTCTGTCTGTCTGCTGCTGCTCCCGTATCTGCTTGTCATGACTAGTATATTCCATAGTTGAGACATCTGTGTAATGAGCTGGGAAGCAGAGATATACTTGCCATCCCCCAGGGCTGGTGTTTTATCCATCCGTGGAGCCCTATGTATCTGTGTACCCCCCTAAGTCACGGGGGAGCTGATATAGACAGGTTCTGTCTGTCTGCTACTGCTCCCATATCTGCTTCTGATGACTAGTACATTTTATAGTTGAGACAGAAAGTACAGATATTTTGAAAAGGAATATGTTGGATTCATATTACCAAACAGAAGTCATCATCTTGAGAACATGTATCTCTATGAAGTGCTGCAAAATTACACTTTTAACCGAAATACTACAGAGAACATCAATGATGGAAAATATGTAGCCATTGCTTTCGAAGGATATTTGGTGAAACAAATGAAAGGAAATTTGATTAATCACAGGAAGCTGAGTTGTGACACTGCTGATAAAGGGAATTTTACTATTTAGCTCTTTTACAACTATTCAAACCATGGCATTCAGAACGGGAATTACTTGGAGATTTTCAGAGCTATGAAGATTCCTTTATTGCTTGTAAAGATAGCATACAATGCAGTGCTTTTGCAAATTATGTGAAAATGTTGAACGATGAAATTGATCAAGAAGCTACAATTGCAAGTGAGATTGCTAGAGACAGTTCTCAAGACAGTCAAAGTTCTGCTGCGCTGGGTCAAGATCCACTAGGACAACCAATTGTTGAAAACAAAGCAGCAATCGCCATGAATAAGGTGGAAACAGCAATGTATCAAGCTCAAGAAGATGTAACAAACTCAGGAAAATTAGATGTGAGGAGCAAACTAATGCTACCATTTAAAGGTAGTACTAATTCTTCTTCTTTAAAAGTTTGTTAGTACTTGAAGGGTTGCTCTCATAGTGGGCCTTTTGCATCTGTTGTGGGGTGGAGGGTCATTATGGAGTGACAAAAGGAGTTGTGAGGAACATGGAAGGAGGGTATGAAGTTGATGGGGTACTAACAATTACGCTGATGTACATTAAGGGATGAATACAAAGTCGATAACGAAACCCCATTGAGAACAAGTGAGATGGGTGAGATGCTGTTTGTATGACATTCAGTCAGGCAGCTCCCTGCTGTGCCCCACGCAATATTGAGACCCTTGCTCGGCCCAACTCACCCATGCACAAGGCCTGCACTTTATAGCAAGCAAGTTCCCTTGTAGAATTCACTAATATATATATATATATATATATATATTCACTGAAAAAACCATAGGTTATAGACCATATATAGTTAGGGATTTGCATTTACAAAACCTTATTTTACTCGCATAAAACCATTGAAATTCCATATATAGTTAGTTGCGCTAACTATATATCGCGCACCCGCAATCCACTGCTGATGATGTCACATATTACATCATTCATGACATGGTCAGTGACATCACTGATGACATCACTGATGACAACATCCAGTGACTGTATGTTTCTGTAAAGTGTAAATATGTCTTACATATTGAAGAATAAGTGGATGTATAAGTGTCTGGATGAAGGATTTAGTAGGTGCATGACTGACTGTATGAGTGAGTGATTAAATATGTCTCACTGAGTGCATGGGTTAGTGACTAAACTGTCTTAATTTGTGCATTATTATGTCTGTTGTTCTGTAAACTGCTGCATGTGTTGATAAGTAGCTATATGAGTAACTATATGGGTTATTGATTGGTAGCCCAGGTATTTGTATGGGAGACTGAGTGTGTGTGTGGGTGGCTGGAAGGTGTATGACTCTGTGCATAGATGTGTGAGCAGTTGATTCACTAGATGTATGGTTTCAAAAGTGCACGTGGAAACAGCTGTATGGGCGGTTGACTGTGTGCATGAGTGTATTGGTGAGTGAATGGATATCTCAGTGCTACATGTCAAAGTAAGTACATATGTAAAACAAAGTACAAGTGAGAGTTGACATATATAAATAACTGTGCATAAGAGCTAGTGATTGTGTGAGTGGCTGTATGGATCATTGTGAACTTGTATCAGGGATTGTATAAGAGAGTAAATATGTGTTAGTATATGTTTGAATAAGTAAAGTTTGTATAACTGTATAGTTGAGGAAATGGAGGTGCGATTGATTCTTTGCATGACTGACTAGGTGTGTGAGTAACTCCATGGATGAGTGACAGTCTGTGAGTGTCTGTTTACACTGAGTGTATCTAAGGTTATATTAGAGTCTGAAGAGATTCATCGTATTATCACACGAAGGATGTCATCAGTGATGTGATCAGTAATGTCAAATGAGATGTCATCAGTGATGTCATCAGTGATGTCATTTGAGATGTCATCAGTGATGTCATCAGTGATGTCACTGACCATGTCATGAATGATGTAATATGTGACATCATCAGCAGTGGATTGCGGGTGCGCGATATATAGTTAGCGCAACTAACTATATATGGAATTTCAATGGTTTTATGCGAGTAAAATAAGGTTTTGTAAATGCAAATCCCTAACTATATATGGTCTATAACCTATGTTTTTTTCAGTGAATTTTCAAGGTTTTGTAAATGCAAATTCCTAACTATATATGGTCTATAACCTATGGTTTTTTCTGTGAATTTCATTGGTTTTTTAAAAGCTAACATCGGTAACTGTAAAATGTATTCTTCTTTAAATCTTAAAATATATTTTAGATGTTTATTAATAATTTTTTTTTAAATATTTTTTTTCTTCGCTTCCAGTTCGCGAACCGGGAAGCTTTCCGTTAGCTCATCTTGATGCCGCGACCTAGTCCGCGAACCGGTCAACGTTACATTAGCGGAACTGTGACGCGTCGCGGAAGCGCGACGTATCACGTTGTCGCGTAATGCGTCTAATGACGCGCCGCGTTAGCGCTCCCGGAAGTGCTCCGGACCGCGAACCGGAAGCGATCCGGGACGCGGCGCGCACCGCGTAACGTAAGCGGAACAGGTCATGTGACTTGTTTATCAAAGTTTTCATTGGTTCATTTCACTTTTGGTTTCCAAATGATGTATGACTAGGTCATGTGACCTAAAAATAACACTTTTCATTGGTTCAGAACTTTTGCTCTTCCCAAATCATGTAAACCCCTCCTTCTTTCCTCACTCTGACTTTCATCTTGGTGAGAGAAAGACCATTTTCCTGGAGTTCAGCAATGGCTTCCATAATTGCTGCAGCTGGTGCACCCCCACCACCACCTCCACCTCCTCAAAAGAAGAGAGGACCACCAAGTCCATTTATCTCCAACAGAGATGAGGAAGAGGAGGAAGAAGAAGAAGAGGATAGAGATCAACCACAATTTATCCCAGAGTTGCCCCGTGTTTCTAAGAGGAAAACCAGTTTCATCTGGCAGATTTTTTCCATCCCTCCAGGGCAAAAGAAGGTGAATGCTAAATATGCCACCTGCCTCATCTGTAAATACAGAACCATCCTTCACTTCATAAGCTCGACCACTGGTGTCAACTGCAAACACCAAATCATTATCCTGAAAATAACTCTCCTCATTAAAAAATGCCTCACAACTTGAACTATGCATCCATTCTCCGGAAAAAACTTCACAAAAGTTAGTACGATTTACTACTCTCTTCCATCTACTTTTTGTTTTGAAATCAGAAATTACCTTGCTTAGTTTCCTAATTCTATTGATTACCAAAATAAACAACTTTCGCTTAATTTCAAAAGCATGATCAATAATTTTCTCAACATTTTTCTTCTTCTTATAAAATGCCGCTTTCTGTTGGCCTTTCTTTTTAATATTTTTCAATAAATTAACTAATATCCTATTACGGAACATTCGATTTCGAATGTCCCTAAACTGTTGTTTTCTTCTACTATCATGCACAGAGTTATCTCTTCCTCTACCAGTAACATTTGTGATGGGTCTCTCCTTTCCATTTAAATTACTTTTCTTTTTGTGGACTGAAACATTTTTTTGAGCAAAAGTTTTTTTACTACAAATATTTCTTAAGAATGATTTCGTGCTCTTACCCGGACCTTTGTTGCTGTTTTGACAAGTATTTGGGGAAGAGGACTGCTGCAATAAAACATCATCCTGCTGTCTTTGACGTTTTCTAGCCTTTCTTATTCTACTTTTTGTAGGCATTTTCCAAACTATGAAAGAATCTGCAGTTGAATCTGTGGAAAAATATAATATAAAATGTTATTAACCACTATTACCAAACAGTAAATAAATAACAGTCATCTAAAACTTAATGCCGTACTAATTATTTAACATAGCAAATGTTTTCCACCAGCACTGCATCACAAAAATGACACTCAATAGTACAAAACAGGCATACAACAATCATAAATCACTCCCTAATATTTTAAATGATTAATTCAGGATGACGATAAGATGTAGCCTATCTAAAGATTTGTTTAGGCCCAGATCTTTAGACTGGGGTGAATGTGTGTCATTGATCCACATTCAGTCCATCACCTGTTTTGTTTATTTGAGGTGAGGCCAACACATGGTTGCAGATAAGATTTTCACTGAAAAAAACCAAGGTAAAAAAACATGTGAAGGCCTACCAATGAAGTAAATCATTAAATGAAAACCAATACATTTCTGGAAATATGCACTACTAGTGCTTCATAAGATGTTTTGGGTCATATTTATAAGGCATTTGAGTGTCTATTATGCTATTTTACGTTCTTCATGGTGCAAATTTATTGTAAATACGCTCCCACCTGCGGTTGGCAAATTTAGATTTTGATTATGGGAGTTACATAGGCATGTTAATAATTTCCCAAAAATGGTGTATGACCCCAAACAACCTTTGAAGCAAATGCTCTTAGCCATGTTATCCACCTCCCATTGGATAACATGGCTAAGAACTGCTTGCAAATGGGAAAAAAAACGGCCGCAATGCATGAATATCGCAGAAAAGTCCGCGATATTCATGCATTTTCCAGCAAATTTATAAGGCATTTGAGTGTCTATTATGCTATTTTACATTCTTCATGGTGCAAATTTATTGTAAATACGCTCCCACCTGCGGTTGGCAAATTTAGATTTTGATTATGGGAGTTACATAGGCATGTTAATAATTTCCCAAAAATGGTGTATGACCCCAAACAACCTTTGAAGCAAATGCTCTTAGCCATGTTATCCACCTCCCATTGGATAACATGGCTAAGAAGTGCTTGCAAATGGGAAAAAAAACGGCCGCAATGCATGAATATCGCAGAAAAGTCAGCGATATTCATGCATTTTCCAGCAAATGCTCTTAGCCATGTTATCCACTTCCTATTAAATAACATGGCTAAGAACTGCTCAGGGCCCCATGAGGAACGCTTTCCATTTGAAAAGGGAAAAATAACATCAAAGACACTAAAATGCCTTCTAAATATGACCCCAAACAACCTATGAAGCTCTAACAGTACATATCCTGAAATATAATTGATTTCAAAATTCGTTTTTAAACACAGCATATAAATCAATTGTATACCTGCATTCATGAAGAAATGACAAAAAATGTCCTTGAGACACATGAAAGTGTTTTCTGGAATGCCCTAGCACCATTTTTTGGACACTATTAACATGGCTAGGTAACTCCCATAATCAAAATCTAAATTTGCCAAGCGCAAGTGGGAGCGTATTTACAAGACACTTGCCCCAAGAGGAACGCTTTCCATTTAAAAAGGTAAACATAACAACAAAGACAATCAAATGCCTTCTAAATATGACCCCAAACAACCTATGAAGCTCTAAAAGTACATATCAAGAAATGTAATTGTTTATCACAAATGCGATTAAAAACGGCCGCAATGCATGAATATCGCTGAAAAGTCAACGATATTCATGCATTATCCAGCAAATGCTCTTAGCCATGTTATCCACCTCCCATTGGATAACATGGCTAAGAACTGCTCGCAAATGCGAAGAAAAACGGCCGCAATACATGAATATCGCAGAAAAGTCAGCGATATTCATGCATTTTCCAGCAAATGCTCTTAGCCATGTTATCCACTTCCTATTAAATAACATGGCTAAGAACTGCTCAGGGCCCCATGAGGAACGCTTTCCATTTAAAAAGGGAAACATAACATCAAAGACACTAAAATGCCTTCTAAATATGACCCCAAACAACCTATGAAGCTCTAACAGTACATATCAAGAAATGTAATTGATTTGAAAATTCGTTTTTAAACACAGCATATAAATCAATTGTATACCTGCATTCAAGAGGAAAGGACTGAAAATGTCCTAGAGACACAGAAAAACGTTTTCTTGAATGCCCTATCACCATTGTTTGGACATTATTAACATGGCTATGTAACTCCCATAATCAAAATCTAAATTTGCAAAGCACAAGTGGGAGCGTATTTACAAGACACTTGCCCCATGAGGAACACTTTACATTTTAAAAGGAAAACATAACATCTTAGACACTCAAATGCCTTATAAATATGGCTCAAAACAACCTATGAAGCTCTAGCAGTACATATCCAGAAATGTAATTGATTTCTTAAATCGTTTTTAAAAACAACATATCTGTTTCAGCTTACATAACAGACCATGGAATGGGCTCCATGTACCACAATAACTTGTGTTACTGCATGCCAGAATGCTACACCAAATATGCAATTACAATTTCTCTATGAAACTAATTCTATTAGTATATCACTAGAGACAAAACCACATTTTAAAAACACAGCATTCTTCATCATTTTCTCCTTAAATCATACTATTCTCTATCTAAATTAAATAAATCTTTTCTCACCTTAGCAAATATTTTTTGAGTTTTGAAAACAGTCTCAGAAATACACCAAATTGTCTTCAGCAGAAGAAAAAGGATGCACTCCAAAGGCTGCAGCTATTGAAAGCACAGAAATACAGATATTCATTTCACATATCTCTCATATTAGCCAATCATACCTCTTCCCTCACTTTTTTCAAATCAAAACCCTTCCCCCGTCTGCCCTCTCTGCCTTGTCTCCATAGCAACCACCTCCTGGAAGACCTCTCATGTTTGCAAATTCACACAACAATGTTTCAATTGAACTCTGAACTCTCAGTGCACCTGCGTATCCAGTGCAATCTTTCATTAAATGTTTCTTCCTTGACCATTCAAATTACATGTTTCAAAGAACACATCCATGCACCCTAACTTTCTGTTTTCAGAAATGGAAATGCACCAATCACTGCTAATGAATCATTAGCATTGGAAATCCACACTTTTTTTTCTTTAGAAACTCCTACTGTTTCAACTGCCCTTTCATTACCACACTTCATCTGACTGCAGAACAACCTTCTCCCACCATGTTTAAGGTCTGGATTGTTGGACATAGTTACATCCACTGGGCTCAAAGGTATGCTGAGAACAGAAATTTACCTAACCTCAATTTACAAGATGTGGAAATTAAGTGGTTGGGCCAAAGAGGATTAAAATGTCACCAATTGATACCATTGGTGAAAACCTTTATGCATTTGCCAAAACCTGACCTGTTAATAGTGCACTGTGGAGGTAATGATTTGGGCACTTTGACAGGGGTAGGTCTGGAAATGCTTTTAAAGGACACCTTTGAGCAATTAATGGCACTTTTTCCTCAAACTGCCTTGGTATATTCCAATATATGCCAAAGACAGAAATGGAGGTGGTCCAACCAATTTTGTCCACAAATTGAGAAAGCGAGGAAGCATGTAAACAAATCTGTTTCAGCTTTCATGAGAGACCATGGAATGGGCTCTCTGTACAACAATAACTTGCGTTACTACATGCAAGATATCTACAGAGGAGATGGAGTTCACTTCTCAGATGAGGGCAACAGAATTTTCATTCTGAATTTAAGACTGTGCATTGGTACCTACTTATAAGTACCTAAATGTACCATAAACCCAAAAGCTCTTCTCAGAGCTACCCTTCATCTGATCACTCACAATTATTATTTTTTTCTAACTTTTTTCATTAATTTTCCACAAAATTCGCTCCCCGGGGCGCTACCCGGTTCGCGAACCGATAGCTAACCTCGCGGAATTTTTAAAAAAAATGTTTTTTTCCGCACATATAAGCCTCCTCAGCCACCCTCAGAAAACTTAGAGGGTCAAGATAAGTCTACCATGACCCCTTCTACCCATTCTAAACATTATTTGCCCTCCATCTTGTATCTTAATGCGACCGAAACACAAAATGGTGGACTCCCGTGACGCTTAAGGTTCGCGAACCGGGCCGCTTCCCAGAAAGCGGTCCAAAAAAAAGGTGGGAAAGTAATTTACAGAAAAACGACTAGAGACACTCTCACCAAATATAGATTAGCTCATACTACATAACAATCCCTTTCATTTTCACAAATTTGATTGAAATTCCATTTAGCCATTAAGCCTGTAGACCTCTCTAAGTACCGTGAGGTAAATTACTTCACTAAACACATCTGAAGTGTTGGAATTGACAACCAATGAAAATGTTACTTTCATTTTCTACTTTTATTACCTGACATTTGATTGGTTATATACCTGTATATATATAAAGGAAGAGAAGGAAACACAGCCATTTTGACTACTACTTCTTGTTGTACCTCACATTTCAATAGCTTCCAAAAACTTCAACTTCTTTGTGAAGGTAAGTTATAATTTCTAAAAATGAAATATATTGTGCACTATAACTTAAAATAGTAGACTTTTTCTGCTAGATATACACTATCCCTCTGTAGTAGTAATGTATTTAGATAGACTTCTCTGTTATAGTTATGAATGGAGTTAGGCTTGTCTTGGTTACATCACATACACTTTTTTATAGTCCTATTTCCACTCTGATACTATACACTGCCAAAAGATAAATTCACTGATAAAAACTGACTATCTAAAATTAATCCCAACATTGCCCTATCTCTACTAATATATATTTTTTTAATCCAAATTTCAGGCAAAATGGAAGGCGAGCAGCAAGTTTCTTTTGAGATGGACCTGCAAGAGAGCAGCCAGGAATTGATTGAACAAATTGACATGGAATTTATGGATGAAAGCTTGGATAATGAACTGCTGCAATGTGTCCAAGCAGTAGATGCCCTCCTTGCAAATGAGGACATTTTACAACCTCACAGATTGCAAAGAATATTTCAAGAAAATAATGACATTTCAGACACTGAAATGTTAGAAAGTTTAATAAATTATGAAAAACAATCAAAATAAAAAAAAACTTTAAAAAAAAGAAAACAAAAAAAAACGAACAAAAACAACAAATAATTAACATACAGTATTAGAAAAGTCTATCATTCTTTTATCCTTAAAGTTCGCTGCCCAGAACGCTTTCCGGTTCGCGAACTTGGCGCTTACCACGCAAAAAAAAAAAAAATTTTTTTTTTTTGGGGACCCTCCTAGGCCCTTTTAAAACCTCCACATAAAACCTAGGGGGTCAACGAGGATCTACTATGCCCCCTTATGGTAATTTCCCCCTTTGTTTTGGCCTCCTCTTGTCTCTCGATCCTACCGAGAGACAAGATGGCGGCCGCTCCGGACTGTTTAGAATGTTGACAGACACCGGAGGGCCAATCAGCTTTGCATCGCAAAGTTCCGATACGCGAAAGGTTCGCTAACCGGATCGCTGCCCGGAGCGCTGTTACAGATATATATCTTGATTTAAACGTTAATTTCTCAAAATCCACTGAAGCACATATATTGAGACCTAGCAAAGGCACATCGGGCTAACAGTCCCTACAATTTTGCCAAGTTTCGTGCAAATCCATTCAGCCGTTCGGGCTAAAAGTGAGTCCAACCGCCCTATGGAAATTAACATGGAAAAAACGCGTTTTGGGACCCCCCTTTTTTCTCGGCCCCCCCTCCACAAAACCCCCCCAAATTTTCAAGGGCTGCTCAGAAACAAAATGTGCCATTTTCCTGAAAATTTCAGCCAATTCCGTCCACAAACGCCAAAGTTATTAGGCATAGAATTTTCAGAAATCCCATAGGGAAAAAATCCTAACTATATATACCTACTGGCGACCGCCAGTAGGTAATATATATATATATATATATTATATATATATATATATATATATATATATATATATATATATATATATATATATATATATATATATATATATATATATATATGGAAAAACCTCCGTTCTCCTGCCACAATCACCTCTGACCTGATCGCGCTGGAAACAGACACGGACCACACTTGGATGCTGGTTATCTCGTTTATTCAGCTGTCGCCATAACGTTTCGGCTGAAAAGCCTTGATCACATGACAGCGTAACCTCATTTTTTTAGCGTATTTAAAGTGCACAGTGCTCATTAATGATTGGTTCATTTGAATTCTCACAACCATCGGGTAAACACAATTGATGGACTTACACATCACATTAATACGAGATTTACATGTATTTACAATGAATGTTTACAGTTATTTACTGACCATTTTCTCTTAATACTGGGATAAATCCCCAAATATTCATAAACAATTCCGGGTTAAATCCCCTTATTTTCTCAAAGAATATTTGCCACATTCATTAGATGTTGCCACAAATTTACAGTTCTGGGTTAAATCCCCATGTTACCCTTCTTCCCCATTACCGTGTTTAAAATTATTTTTGACATTTCATTTCATATTTTGTGTTTCCTTGCATTATTTGTGTTCATTCCCAAACCGATATAAAGTGCTTCTGTGCAAAAAAGTGTTTAAAAACAATGTGAACGAGGGCTATACAATTTCAATTTCGATAGTTTTTTCATTATTGCCTTTTGTAGAGCCAACTTTTTCTCCCTCTCTTTTGCATTCCACTACACTTATGTTCAAGTCTTTCACTTCAAGATTGATGTTCCCAGTTTCTTCCCTCTTAGTGATCATTTACTTCAGGTTGCTAACTTGAGTACTAAATAACAGTAAATATTGTCCTTCTACTTATTACTCATTTGTCACATGTGGTTGATTTTTAAGCAAATTTGATAGTTGCCCAACTGATTCTATGTAAAATTCATTATTTACAATATATATCCCATTCATCTATATACAACTATATATACACACATAAGTATACACAATTATTCTAAAATATACTTCGATATATCGCTCTTTTCTAATTCATATATGTACACCCTATTTACATAATTTTGTTGTTGACACTTTTTATATATATCTCATACTTGGGCATTTTTTCTATTCATAATTCCTAGTTATGTAGACATGTGTACAAATCCTCAGTCAGATTCAGACCTATCGGCTGTTTGCTATTGAGCTTGAGTATGTAGTTGGTTTCCATTTTACGCAGTTTGTTTTCCCTGTTGCCTCCCCTCCTACTCGCACTTACAGCATCCACCACCCAGTATTTTAGTTCCTTGTTGTTACTTTGGTGTTGACTTTTAAAATGCCTCGCCACGGGATAGGTGTTATCCTGCGTGGTTATCGCCCTTAGATGCTGCAATATCCTTTTATGCACGGGAAGCTTCGTGCTTCCCACATATTGCCGTTTGCAGGGGCATTCAAGGACTTAAACGGCATAGTCCGTTTTACAAGTCAGGACTTTTGTGATCCTATGCTCTTGGTCACTGAATCCGTCCTTGTACACTTTCTTGTTCACACCATGAACACATGCTTTGCAGGTTTTACACCTGTAAAAGCCTTGATTGTTCTGATACCAAGAACTACTATCAATAATTTCTGGGCAGGTTACCACCAATCTTTGTCTCATGTTGGGAGCTTTGCTGAAGGTTATGGAGGCTTTCTTAGGGAGGTCCTGGCCTATTAGAGGATCACTGCTGACTATTGGCCAATTTTTGTTGATAATTTTTCGTACTTCTTGATGTTGATTACAGTACCCTACTATTATGCGGAATGGTTCTGCCTGTTTGTCGTGGTCAGGGTTAGCTACGAGTTCATTGTCAGATGCCTCAGCCGAGGCCTCTCCAATACCTAATACATCCTTGCGGTCCTTGACCATGGATTTTCTGATTGCCTGTTGTATGACCCCTTTACTATACCCTCGCTCCATGAACCGCTTGGCACATTCATCTTGTGCTCTTAGCAATTCATCAGGTTCACTACACAGCCTGCGAATCCTTAGCATCTCACCGTACGGAATACTCCGTATCAGATGGGCCGGGTGAGTGCTGCTGGCGTGTAGGATCGTATTCCCTGCTGTTATTTTGCGGAATAATCTACTTGCTAGTTTATTTTCATGGGTATAAATTTCTATATCCAAGAAAGGGATCTTTGTCTGGCTCAGTGTATAGGTAAAGTTAATGTTTAACTCATTCACATTTAGATTTTCAATGAATCTTTCTGCATCTACTTGCGGCCCTCTCCACACTACAAACAGATCGTCTATAAAACGATACCATGTTACAATGTTTTCTTTCATTTCTTTTTCATAGGTGAGTTTGAGGACCAGTTCTTCCCAAGCCCCCATGTGTAAACATGCCACGCTCGGTGAAAAACTGGCCCCCATTGCCACGCCCTGGCATTGTCGGTATAGTAAATTGTTGAATATGAAAACATTGTGTTCTAGGCAATAAGTCAACATAATTAACAACATTTCAGTGTGTTCTTTACAGTCATCAGGTCTTCTGGATAGATAGTACTTGACCGCATTTATACAATCTAGATGTTTTATGCTTGTATATAAGGAACTTACGTCTAATGCTAACAGCCAGTCTCCCGGTTGCCAGTCAATATTGCACATTTTGCCAAGGAAATCACTCGAGTCCCGGATATATGAATCCAAGTTTTTGACAAAAGTTTGTAGAAACTGATCTATGTATACCGATGTATTCTCAAGCAACCCCCCCATGGCATTGATAATGGGTCTCCCCGGGGGTTCTTTTTGGTCTTTGTGCACTTTTGGAATGAAGTAAATACATGGCATCACCGGATGGTCCACCTTTAGATACCGGTATTCTGCTTCAGATATCAATTTTCTCCTTTTCCATTTTGTCAACAAGGCATGATACTCAATCTGCCATCCTTTAGTTGTTGCCATGTTCACTCTCTCATAATGTTCTCGATTATTGAGTTGCATAAGTGCTTCTTTTTCATACATTTCCTTGGTGAGCAGGACTACGTTGCCTCCCTTATCACTAGGTCGAACTACTATATTCTTGTCCTTGCTCAGTTTTGTTATTAGATTTTCATAATCCTTGGTTTGTTCGTTGTTTTTGTAGCGTTCCTTGCTTGTGCGCTTCTGCAATTCCTTCAGGTCATTAGTCACATTTTCATGGAAGATGTCTATTCCATCTCGTGGTAGTATCGGGCAGAATGTGGATGGGGGTTTCAGCTTCGTTAACCCCATTTCCCCCTCTCTTTGCTTGTTTCTTGTTCCGCCAAAAATATCTGGCATAGGCGGTTGCGTTTCAACGCCCTCATTATTCCATAATTCCTCCATCTCTTGTGTGAGGGTGCCTTGTTCCTCATCCTGGATGTTTTCTCCTTTCCTTTTCCTTTGCTTATGGTATGCCTTCACTTACTGCAGGCCACTTTTGAAACAGATCCTCAGTTCACGCGCTAGGCACAGCCTGTGGAAAATATCAAAGATAAAGTCCTTCCAACGAAAAGACCAGAGGACACAGCGGGGATATCGGGTAATCATTTATTCATCGCAGTTTAGGCATGATGCATTTCGGCATATTCTTGTGCCTTCCTCAGATGCCTTTCTTGCCTTGGGTTGCCCTCCTTCCCTCTTATGAATGTCTCCCGATACTCCAAGTAGCCACTTATACACAAAGTGAAACACTAATATATGTATTTAAATATTTAAACATAACTCACTAATATTTATTTTTCAGAAAGACACATATTCACTGGATGGTGTCATCAGTGATGTCATGAGTGATGTCACTGACCATGTCATGAGTGATGTAATATGTGATGTCATCAGCAGTGCATTGCACGCGCAAGTTATAGTGAGTCCGACTAACTATAACGTGGGAATTTCAATGGTTTTATATCAGTAAAATTTCCAGCTAACTATAACTGGTGTGAAACCTATGGTTTTTTCAGTGAATATATATATATATATATATATGTATGTATATATATATACACACACACATAGGTACAACAATATTATACTCTTAATTACTCCATTCTCACCATCTGCATCCAAATATACTAACAATAGAGTTGATTCCCATGAACAATATCATCGAATGGAGGTCTATCTTGTCACCACGTGACAAGATAGACTTCTTCAAAGAAAAACAACTTGCAAACATCCCAACACAACACAAGAAGACAGGACTATGGAAACCATTTCAATCTACAGCACTACATGCCAAGAAGAAATACTCTGTAAGATGTAAGATCTATCAGAAGTAAAGAAACATGTTCTCAGTGAAGTGAAATGAGTTATTCTGATACATTGAAACTATTTTCACAACTTGTTTACTGTTCTATCAGTGTTTGTGGTCCTCACGTTTAATAATTTGAGCTACACTGAAACTGTTTTTACAACTTCTTTACTGTGCTACTCACATAACATATTTTGTGATACATTTAAACTATTTTAAAAACTTCTTTACTGTAATATCAGTGCTTGAGATGCTTACGAAAACAAAATAAGATACATTGAAAATATTTTTACAACTTATGTACTGTAATATCGGCGTTTGTGGTGCTTATCATAAAATGTATTTAATATTTATTTTGCAAATGAAGGAACAAAGTTCGTACTTTTAAAACATTCAATAAATATTTACAATACATAAATACTGTGTCACTATGCATTTTATCAAGAGCTTTATTAAAAACATGCAGAAAAAATGGTTCCTTTAATTGTCGTGATATGTTCAGAACACTAGATCAAGAACTGAAGAACAAAGGTCACATATATAGAAGAAGTTGCACAAAGGAAGGCTGCACAAGAAGGAAGGCAGATTTTGTACACAAACAGGTAAGTCTGCAAAAGAACAACAAGTGAACAAGACTAAGAAGACTGGAACGAACGGACGCTGAGGAATAGATTACGATAAGAGGTAGGAAGATACAGTAAAAAAAGCAAACTTTAAATAAAGAAAAGTTCAAAAAGATGTCATACGTGATGACAAAGACGCTGGGGTAACTCTGTTGTCCAACACTTTTAATAATGCCCCCAGGATTTGCCCCCCCCTTGGTCAATTTAAAACAAAAATGCTTATGAAGGACACCTTTGGAGAATTGATGCCACTTTTCCCCCAAACTGCCTTTGTCTATTCTAAAATATACCAAAGGCAGAAATTGAACTGGTCCAATCAATTTTGTCCACAGATTGAGAAAGCTAGGAAACATGTGAATACATCTGTTTCTGCTTTTCTCTGAGACTATAGAATGGGGTCCATATACCACAACAATCTGCGTTTCAATATACATGGCATCTATAGGAGAGATGGTGTACATTTCAGATGAAGGGAACAGAGTCTTCCTCATGAACTTTAGACTCTGCATCAGTACTTACTTGTAGGTACTAAATTTTCTCAATAAACACAAGGACTCTTTTTAGAGCCACCCAAGATCTAAACACATAAGCTTGATATATATCTCAAAAATACACACGCATCCCGCGACTTTAAAAAAAAACATTTCTTACTTTTTTTGCCTTATGGGACCCCCCAAGCAGACCTAGGGGGTCAGGGTGTGTCTACTCTGCCCCCTTTTCGCGGTTTGCACACATATTTCACAGACTTCTTCACCCTTACTTCTACAGAAGCACAAAATGGATGCCAACAGTTCCTGGTTTCGAATGTTTACAACCGCTTGACAGCCAATTAGCATTGAGCGTGTGATTGGTACAGTGCGCTTATGCTACGATGCCAATCCTCGCACAATCCGTGGATCCACCGCGCCCATAGATATATACATTACTTTAACCGTAATTTTCTCTAATACTACTGTACAGATTGACACCATATAAGCAAAAGGCACAAGTCGGAACTGAGAACTACCTCTCTGCCAAATATGGTGTGATTCTGTTCAGCCGTTCGGGCTGTAGCCGTGTCTAAAGGTCCAATTGGAAATTGCATGGGAAAACATGTTTTGGGACCCCCCTTTTTTCTCGGCCCCTGCTTGGCCAATCGCCCCCACACTTTCAGGGAAGGAGCGGAACTGAGCTGGCCAAAAGTTTGGAAAATTTCAAGAAGATTCATCAATCGACGCCAAAGTTATTGTCAATAGAATGTTGCGGATTTCCTATGGATAATAGGTCCTAACTATAACTATCTACTGGCGATAAATATATATAGTGTGTGTGTGTGTCTGTATATATATATATGTATATGTATGTATGTATGTATATATGTATATATTCACTCAGAAAAACAAAGGTTATAGGGTTGTTATAGTTAGGCTTAGATTTCACTCGAACAAAACAAGTGATCACACAGCATCTCACTCACCCACACACCTACTTATACACCGGTACTGCCACTTTACACAACCAAACACACAAGAATACATACATTCACTACAGTTACTCACTTAATATATAAATGGTATCACTATGTAGTAGTGCAATTACTATACTAATTTAACTTTTGTAGTTGGTTAGTATATATGTTTAACTTCCATAAACTCTTAAAAACACTTACACTCACTTGATGATGTCAACAGTGAGGTCCTTTAAGATATAATCAGTGCTGATATATATATATATCACCTACTGGCGGTCGCCAGTAGGTAGTTTTAGTTAAAGCCCAGTTTCCAAAGGAAAAGCATTTTTTGACTTGCCCAAACTTTGGCGTCATTGGCCAAACTTAACGAAATGTTCCCAAAGTAGGTTCTGTGTGTCATGAAAAGTTTGGGGTCGATCCGAGGTGAGGTTCCGTGACAATTATAAGTGGTGTTTTCGACTCGTTCGAATATGGACGAGTTTGGTATCTATGAACCGCAAATGACGAGTTGAGCGGGTGTACGCGTTTTCGCTACACTAGCTTGAACCGTTCGTCCTATTCGTGGGTTTCTTCATCTGAACCCACGGGTTCCATTTTAGATACGGCATCCATTTTGTCTCTTGTCCTCAAGTAGCTAGCGAACGGACACTGTGCGCTTCGTGACCCTGGGATTCCCAAACTCTTGTGTAAGACACGTGTTCCTTTGAGGGTGTCTTTATGATGAGGGGGTTGATACTGTAAAGGCAGATGGCCCCGCTCGAGGCTCATATTGCCGTGCCGGTCTATTGTTTCAGCCGTGCATTCATTAGGCATGACTCCTTTGATCCTGCAATCATGTTTCCGATATCGCCCCCTACACTCTTTTCAATCTGTTGTCTATCTTTGTCTTCACTTGCACCTGTTTCTGACTCTTTCCTTAACTCGTTTACAGCCGGAATGGAATGTACTTAATGGTGGGATAACGTACTTTTACAGTTGGGAACTGGCGATACTACTGTAATTATGTTCCGGGACTCTGGGTACATGAAAGCAACCCTTTTGAAGTTTACTGTGGGAACTGAGTTGTAACCTTTTGTTCACCATGTTGTGCTATGACCTAAAATTGTATAAAAGGAGCGATCCACTGTTGCAATTTGAAGCAGTCTCCTAGAACCTACATGCGTTGTACTTCTTGTGACTTCTGTGTTCCCTGCAGTAAATAAACCCCGATCTTTGACGCCGAAGGAAGTGTCCTGTGTCTCTGTAAATTGTACGCCGGAACAGGTAACCCACGAAGGCTTCAGGTGTTGTCCCCTGGCACCGCTGGGCCTTAGAATAGCCCAGTCCTTCAATTGGCGCCCACAGTGGGGCGACATCAGCGGTACCGGTCCAAAGCCCGACGATCGTGAGGAACTTCGTGTGAAATCTCCGAGGGAAGGTGCACCCCGCTTCATCGATCCTGTTGTCGAAATAAGTGGTCCGAAGACTTTTCCAGCGAAGATCCCCGCCTCCTGACGGCTGCGACGGACTGATGCCCTGACTGTCGACCTGTTTTTGGCGCCTGGCGTAGTCCTTTGTACAGCGAGACGATGACGGGCCTTCCTGGTGACGCCATTGCTCTTTCAGCTAAGTATTTGTGGGTCGCTCCTAGAGTCCTTGGTTGTTGTTGAAACTTGGTTGTTTGCATGGTTCCATTGCATTTGTGGTTCTTAGTATTTGGTTCTTAGTTGTTGGGTTTTATTTGATAATTGCAATTGCCAAAAACCGAGGGTTTCGCATTTTTGCGACAATATCGTAATTCGATAACCCTTGAAGTTTGTGAAACTCGGTTAGTTTGCACGATGCCTGGCCGTAGTACTTTGTTTAGTTGCTTTAAAAGTTGCGGTGCGGATTCCCGATTGGAGGACTCATGTCCGATACCTCCAGTTGGAACTCCGGTCTATGAGTTATATAGTCGCCATGGAGTGGGTCCTATTGCATATAATGATTATTGGATTCGCTACACTAAAAATGATGGTGTCCTTAGTTGGCCACCTCATGGTAGTTTCGAAACAGCAATTTTGGATAATCTCGAAGCAAAATTGTTCAAAAAGAAGTCTAGGCCGGCCATGTTTGATTCCTTTCGGTTATGGCGTAAAGAGGCCAAGCAGAAAGAAATCAAACAGCTTAAAAGAAATAAGAGGGAAGGTATCGTTACAACGATGAGAAATGCAGAGCAGTTTCAGCGAGACAAAGAAGGGAAGGAAAAGGAAGTTTTTGATAGACTACAACGTATGGCGGTGGATAAGTGTTATCCTGTTTTACCGTTGAGTACTGATAAGAAGGGAGAGGAAGCGGTAGAGGACCCTTTGTTGTCCTACCTACTGAAGTCACCACCTCCATATGCACAGGATACTACAGCTCCTGTGGTTCCTCCTGTTCTTCAACCTATTGTTCCGGCAGCTGCTGGTCAGCCTGTCGCTGGTCCTGTCCTTCCAAATCCCCCTGTTCCTCAAGTTGTTCCTATTGCCTTACCTGCTCCTGTTCCTACTGTTCCACTGCCTATACCTTCTCAGTCTGCTGTTCCCGCTACTTCTGCTCTTTTGGCTACTCCTACTGCTCCTACTGCTCCTGTGTTTAGTCCCCATGTTGTTGCTCCTGCACTTCTCTCCTCTTCTTCGTCTGTTCATAGTCGCATACCTAATGCTGTTGCTAATCTTTACTCTCCATTTGGACCGATCCTTGGGTCCGAAGTTTCTGATGTCCTTCAACGTCGGAGTCAAATCCCTGGTGGTAGGGAGAGTGATACGTTAATAAAAATGGCGCATAATTGGATTAGGTATCCCGTTAAAAACACCCCGCGCATAATTTTTGAGACGTTTTCTCAATTTAATGAGCCCACACAGAGATTTGTGTTTGAGGAAATGTGTAAATGTTTACGAGAAGTGATGGATAATGATGAGGTAGACAATGTGCCGCCCGAAGTGACTGAACTTCAGCATCAGTTTTCGAGTGGTATGATCGTGGGTAGTAATGTTCGACGTGCTGTAGAACATCTTCTATCTTTTCGGCCTACTGTACTACCTCGAGCACTGTTTAAGGACAAAACTGAGGAGTGGATGGCAACACCTGGGCAGTATCCCATGCGAGAAGTTCCCCCAGTGTGGATGCCAGGTAATCCTGGTGCTAACCCTCCAATTTTGCCACACTTCCAGAGAGTTTGGATACACCTCCCATGGAAGCGGTCGGAAGTTTTGCAGGTAAAACAAACTTTGCCTGACCCCCGCAAAAATCCTGCAGGTTATTACAAAGAGTTGTCCCAATTAGTGGATGCTACTATCATGAATCTTGCCGATATCGACATGTTGTTCGGTAACGTAGTACCTCAACCAATTTGGGCAAAATTCCGTCAAGAGAATCATGTAGCCGAGTTGGGCGGGGATTGGGCTGCTCTTGCGGCGGCCGACGGACGACAAATTGGTGGGGCTAAACCTGAACAGCTCATTACAGATCTGCCCCAGAGGATTATTACACTTATGAAGACACTTATGCCAGCAATGAAAGTTAATTGGGATAAACTGTCTGCGTGCAAGCAAAAGAAGGACGAGAGTGTCTCTGATTTCTTTACAAGATTTGAGGAGGCATTCATCGATCATAGTGGTCAGGATATGAGCACTGAGGGAGGTCAGCGGTTGTTCGTAGATAAATTTGTATCAAATTTGTTGCCTGACCTTAGCAACAAATTAAAAAATTCTGAGAGTTCGTGGGCTGTTTCTACCTCTGCTCAGATATTAGCCACGGCTCAATATTACGAAAATAGGGAAAAGGAGGAAAATGATCGTGCGGATAAGAAAACAAAGGATCTCAAAACAAAAGTTTTATTGCAGCAAGCGTATCCTCCGCGCTCAAATCAAAATGACTCTCAGCAGCAGAATAGATCACAATCACAATTTTCTAGGTCGCAGTCGCGTAATGACTCTTCCACGCCGAGATCTATGCTCGGATATAATCAATGTGCATACTGTAGAGGTGAGGGTCATTTAAAGTTTGATTGTCCGGTTTTGCGCGACCGAAATAGTGGTGGTTCGGCTCGAGGAGGTCGTAGTGGTCCTGAACAGGCTTCACGTGGTAGAGGTCGTGGTGTTACTCAAAATCAAAATGAGCGTTCTAATAATTCATCAGATTCCAACAATTGTTTTGATCAGCGTGGTTCCTCGTCAGGTAGATCTGCACAGTATCATGTGGATGACTGTTACGTCGAGCATGATATTGATGACGGTAATTACTAGGACAGCCACAGACAAAGAGAGGGAGTAGTATCAGTTCCGGTTGATCAGAGAGGGCCTTACGTCGCAGTTGCCACATCGGGCGTAGTTGAGCCTTTTCTGTTGGACACTGGTGCAGCAAAAAGTTCCATCATAACGAATGTTTCCGTTGGATTCTCTGGCGCCCCCGTTAGCAATCCGGTTTCTAGCCCTTTGCCCCTTACAATTGGGCCTCGTGAGCTGGAAGCACCTTTGATTTTGACTACTGGTTGTGTTGAAAATCTTTTGGGTTTGGACTTGTTGAAACGGTTATATGCGACCCTGTACTGTTCTCCCACGGGAGTGGAGCTTACATTGGGACAGAGAGTGATCTCTCCTATGTACTTATCGACTGATAAGCTTCCACCGGAATTGAGTTCTCTTCCGGTTTACAAGTTTACTGTGGGAACTGAGTTGTAACCTTTTGTTCACCATGTTGTGCTATGACCTAAAATTGTATAAAAGGAGCGATCCACTGTTGCAATTTGAAGCAGTCTCCTAGAACCTACATGCGTTGTACTTCTTGTGACTTCTGTGTTCCCTGCAGTAAATAAACCCCGATCTTTGACGCCGAAGGAAGTGTCCTGTGTCTCTGTAAATTGTACGCCGGAACAGGTAACCCACGAAGGCTTCAGGTGTTGTCCCCTGGCACCGCTGGGCCTTAGAATAGCCCAGTCCTTCAATTGGCGCCCACAGTGGGGCGACATCAGCGGTACCGGTCCAAAGCCCGACGATCGTGAGGAACTTCGTGTGAAATCTCCGAGGGAAGGTGCACCCCGCTTCATCGATCCTGTTGTCGAAATAAGTGGTCCGAAGACTTTTCCAGCGAAGATCCCCGCCTCCTGACGGCTGCGACGGACTGATGCCCTGACTGTCGACCTGTTTTTGGCGCCTGGCGTAGTCCTTTGTACAGCGAGACGATGACGGGCCTTCCTGGTGACGCCATTGCTCTTTCAGCTAAGTATTTGTGGGTCGCTCCTAGAGTCCTTGGTTGTTGTTGAAACTTGGTTGTTTGCATGGTTCCATTGCATTTGTGGTTCTTAGTATTTGGTTCTTAGTTGTTGGGTTTTATTTGATAATTGCAATTGCCAAAAACCGAGGGTTTCGCATTTTTGCGACAATATCGTAATTCGATAACCCTTGAAGTTTGTGAAACTCGGTTAGTTTGCACGATGCCTGGCCGTAGTACTTTGTTTAGTTGCTTTAAAAGTTGCGGTGCGGATTCCCGATTGGAGGACTCATGTCCGATACCTCCAGTTGGAACTCCGGTCTATGAGTTATATAGTCGCCATGGAGTGGGTCCTATTGCATATAATGATTATTGGATTCGCTACACTAAAAATGATGGTGTCCTTAGTTGGCCACCTCATGGTAGTTTCGAAACAGCAATTTTGGATAATCTCGAAGCAAAATTGTTCAAAAAGAAGTCTAGGCCGGCCATGTTTGATTCCTTTCGGTTATGGCGTAAAGAGGCCAAGCAGAAAGAAATCAAACAGCTTAAAAGAAATAAGAGGGAAGGTATCGTTACAACGATGAGAAATGCAGAGCAGTTTCAGCGAGACAAAGAAGGGAAGGAAAAGGAAGTTTTTGATAGACTACAACGTATGGCGGTGGATAAGTGTTATCCTGTTTTACCGTTGAGTACTGATAAGAAGGGAGAGGAAGCGGTAGAGGACCCTTTGTTGTCCTACCTACTGAAGTCACCACCTCCATATGCACAGGATACTACAGCTCCTGTGGTTCCTCCTGTTCTTCAACCTATTGTTCCGGCAGCTGCTGGTCAGCCTGTCGCTGGTCCTGTCCTTCCAAATCCCCCTGTTCCTCAAGTTGTTCCTATTGCCTTACCTGCTCCTGTTCCTACTGTTCCACTGCCTATACCTTCTCAGTCTGCTGTTCCCGCTACTTCTGCTCTTTTGGCTACTCCTACTGCTCCTACTGCTCCTGTGTTTAGTCCCCATGTTGTTGCTCCTGCACTTCTCTCCTCTTCTTCGTCTGTTCATAGTCGCATACCTAATGCTGTTGCTAATCTTTACTCTCCATTTGGACCGATCCTTGGGTCCGAAGTTTCTGATGTCCTTCAACGTCGGAGTCAAATCCCTGGTGGTAGGGAGAGTGATACGTTAATAAAAATGGCGCATAATTGGATTAGGTATCCCGTTAAAAACACCCCGCGCATAATTTTTGAGACGTTTTCTCAATTTAATGAGCCCACACAGAGATTTGTGTTTGAGGAAATGTGTAAATGTTTACGAGAAGTGATGGATAATGATGAGGTAGACAATGTGCCGCCCGAAGTGACTGAACTTCAGCATCAGTTTTCGAGTGGTATGATCGTGGGTAGTAATGTTCGACGTGCTGTAGAACATCTTCTATCTTTTCGGCCTACTGTACTACCTCGAGCACTGTTTAAGGACAAAACTGAGGAGTGGATGGCAACACCTGGGCAGTATCCCATGCGAGAAGTTCCCCCAGTGTGGATGCCAGGTAATCCTGGTGCTAACCCTCCAATTTTGCCACACTTCCAGAGAGTTTGGATACACCTCCCATGGAAGCGGTCGGAAGTTTTGCAGGTAAAACAAACTTTGCCTGACCCCCGCAAAAATCCTGCAGGTTATTACAAAGAGTTGTCCCAATTAGTGGATGCTACTATCATGAATCTTGCCGATATCGACATGTTGTTCGGTAACGTAGTACCTCAACCAATTTGGGCAAAATTCCGTCAAGAGAATCATGTAGCCGAGTTGGGCGGGGATTGGGCGGGGATTGGGCTGCTCTTGCGGCGGCCGACGGACGACAAATTGGTGGGGCTAAACCTGAACAGCTCATTACAGATCTGCCCCAGAGGATTATTACACTTATGAAGACACTTATGCCAGCAATGAAAGTTAATTGGGATAAACTGTCTGCGTGCAAGCAAAAGAAGGACGAGAGTGTCTCTGATTTCTTTACAAGATTTGAGGAGGCATTCATCGATCATAGTGGTCAGGATATGAGCACTGAGGGAGGTCAGCGGTTGTTCGTAGATAAATTTGTATCAAATTTGTTGCCTGACCTTAGCAACAAATTAAAAAATTCTGAGAGTTCGTGGGCTGTTTCTACCTCTGCTCAGATATTAGCCACGGCTCAATATTACGAAAATAGGGAAAAGGAGGAAAATGATCGTGCGGATAAGAAAACAAAGGATCTCAAAACAAAAGTTTTATTGCAGCAAGCGTATCCTCCGCGCTCAAATCAAAATGACTCTCAGCAGCAGAATAGATCACAATCACAATTTTCTAGGTCGCAGTCGCGTAATGACTCTTCCACGCCGAGATCTATGCTCGGATATAATCAATGTGCATACTGTAGAGGTGAGGGTCATTTAAAGTTTGATTGTCCGGTTTTGCGCGACCGAAATAGTGGTGGTTCGGCTCGAGGAGGTCGTAGTGGTCCTGAACAGGCTTCACGTGGTAGAGGTCGTGGTGTTACTCAAAATCAAAATGAGCGTTCTAATAATTCATCAGATTCCAACAATTGTTTTGATCAGCGTGGTTCCTCGTCAGGTAGATCTGCACAGTATCATGTGGATGACTGTTACGTCGAGCATGATATTGATGACGGTAATTACTAGGACAGCCACAGACAAAGAGAGGGAGTAGTATCAGTTCCGGTTGATCAGAGAGGGCCTTACGTCGCAGTTGCCACATCGGGCGTAGTTGAGCCTTTTCTGTTGGACACTGGTGCAGCAAAAAGTTCCATCATAACGAATGTTTCCGTTGGATTCTCTGGCGCCCCCGTTAGCAATCCGGTTTCTAGCCCTTTGCCCCTTACAATTGGGCCTCGTGAGCTGGAAGCACCTTTGATTTTGACTACTGGTTGTGTTGAAAATCTTTTGGGTTTGGACTTGTTGAAACGGTTATATGCGACCCTGTACTGTTCTCCCACGGGAGTGGAGCTTACATTGGGACAGAGAGTGATCTCTCCTATGTACTTATCGACTGATAAGCTTCCACCGGAATTGAGTTCTCTTCCTAAATCTTTGTGGGCAACAGGTCCCAATGATGTGGGCCTGTTGGACATATCACCTTATGTTGTCCAATTAAAATCAAGTGTGCGATTACCACGTATTCCCCAGTATCGTATCTCTCTCGATGGTGAACGAGCGTTGTTAGCGATCATCTATGATTTGATCAAGAAAGATGTTATTGAGGAGACTCGAGGAAACGTGTGTAATAGTCCTGTGTTACCTATTCTGAAACGTACTGATCCATCCAAGCATCCTGTGTATCGTTTTGTCATTGATTTACGGGAGGTGAACAAAATTGTGGTTCCGCAATTTCCTGTGGTGGCTGACATTACGGCTTTACTGACTCTGATTCCAGCCTCCGCTTCTTGGTTCTCAGTGATCGATCTGAAGAATGCTTTCTTTAGCATTCCGATTGCTGAGGAAAGCAGAGATCTGTTCGGTTTCTCATTAGGAGGTCGCAGCTTTAGGTTTAAAAGCGCTCCTCAGGGCTATTGTGAGAGTCCATCGATATACAGCCAAGCCCTGAAGAGTCAACTCGATGCGTTTGTTTTACCGGCTGGTGCGGCCTTGATCCAGTACGTTGATGATTTGCTGGTGGCTGCTGACACAAAAGAGATCTGCAAAACTGCTACAGTATCGCTGTTACAGCATCTCTGTGACTTACATCACAAGGTGTCACCTTCTAAGCTGCAATATTGTTGTCAAGAAGTAACCTATCTAGGTCACTTATTGTCAAAGGAGGGAAGAAGGTTGACCCCAGAGAGAATTGCAGCGATCGCTTGAATGACTGTGCCAACAACTCAGAGAGATGTGCGTGCTTTTCTAGGTATCACGTCATACTGCAGGCAATGGATTCCAAATTTTTCATTGCTAGCGAAGCCATTGGTAGCCCTCACGTGCAAGGATGTTCCGACTCCTTTGCCATGGACTGAAGAGTGTCAGAAAAGTTTTTCTGAATTGCGTGATGCGTTGTGTTCGGCTCCTGTGTTAGGTACTCCTGACTACAGTAAGCCGTTTACACTATACGTTCACGAGAGAGAGGGTTGTGCGTTGAGTGTCTTAACACAACAATTTGGTGGTAAGCAGCGTCCATGTGCATATTTTTCCTCGACCTTGGACCCAGTAGCTAGAGCGTTGCCGAGTTGTTTAAGAGCGACAGCGGCAGCTGCGGTGTCCATTCGACAATCTGCACGATTGGTCATGGATAATATGCTTACGGTAATGGTTCCGCATGCAGTTGACACTCTCTTAAATCGTACAAAGACTCAACACTTGACGAGCGCAAGGTTGTGCGGTTACGAGTTGACGCTTTTGGCAAGTCATATACAAATAAAGCGCTGTAATGTCTTAAACCCGTCGACGTTGTTGCCAACTCATATGGAATCAGATGATGTGCCACCACATGATTGCTATTTGCGAACTGAGTAAGAAACGAAGGGTCGTGTTGACCTAAAAAACACTCCATTGGCAGATCCCGACGGTACCTTGTATGTTGATGGTTCGTGTTTTAAGTTGCTGAATGGTGATGTGACGACTGCGTATGCTGTGGTGACATTGAGTACAGTTATGGAAACTGCGAGATTGAGCCAGAATTCCGCGCAGGCGGCAGAGTTGATTGCGTTGACGAGAGCGTGCGTTTTGTCGAAGGGAAAGCAAGTGAATGTGTTTACTGATAGTCAATATGCTTTTGGCGTTGCACATAGCTTTGGTCGTCTGTGGAGAGAAAGAGGATTTATGACATCGCATGGTACGAAGATCCAACACGGACAGCTCGTGAACGATCTTTTAGATGCACTTACATTGCCTAAGCAGGTGGCGATTATTAAATGCAGCGCGCACCGAAAGGTGACGGATGATGTTGGTCGTGGTAACGCGTTTGCGGATGAGATTGCTAAAGAGACAGCTAGAAACCTTGCAACCCGAATGTATGTTACAAGTTCAGTGAGGTGGCCGGCAGAGACTGGTATGTGTGAGGACACTGTTGAGAGCGTGAAAGCGATTCAGGATGAGGCCACCGAAACTGAAAAGACTAAGTGGAAAGAAAGCACGGGAAAGTTAGATGCGCACGGATGTTGGATTGATTTGTCAGAAAGTCAGAGATGGATGTTGCCGGATGCATATGTGCTAGCCGTTGTGACTATGACTCACAGCTTGTCACATATTAGCGCCAAAGGTATCTGCAAGTTGCTGTCCCCTGTATGGAAGAATGATGGTATTGCTAAATGTGCTGAGAGAGTGGTTAAGAATTGTATGGTATGCATGATGTACAATCCCGGTAAGGGCACCCCTACTCCCCCTGGCCATTTTGCTCCTCCTACATGTCCCTTTGAGGTTATCCAACTGGACTTCATCCATATGGAGAGATGTAATAACTTGAAGTACGTTTTAGTTGTGGTTTGCGCGTTCTCCAGATGGATTGAAGCCTATCCTCTCAAAGATAATACTGCCCTGTCCACAGCGAAAGTCCTACTGAAGGAATACTTTCCTCGGTATGGAATGCCACGGATTGTATGGTCAGATAACGGAAGTGAGTTTGTGGGGAGTGTGATGAAGAGTGTGTGTAAGGGCCTTGGAATTCGACAAAAATTCCATAGCGCCAATCATCCCCAGTCAGCATTTTTAGTTGAAGGGTACAATGGTACTCTGAAACTGAAACTTGCTAAGATCCAAGCTACGACTGGTTTGTCATGGCCTGATGCCTTGCCTCTGGCTCTCTTGTCGACCAGGGCGACTGTACACTCTCGAGTAGGGCTTAGCCCATATGAGATTGTGTTCGGCCGTCCTGCGAATGTTTGGGGAGTCCCTAGGCCTAAGGCCTTCGATAGTCTTGAATACCCAATGTTAATTGATTATCTTCATGATCTGACTGCTAAACTGAGGTTAATTCATCAACAGGTCTTTGAGGCACTGCCGGCACAGACAGAGGGTCCTGGACATCGGCTCCAACCGAGTGACTGGGTGGTTACCCGTAATTTCGGCAAGAAGCGCAATTTGGAGCCGAGATTCGTGGGCCCGTTTCAGGTTCTCCTTGCCACAAGAACTGCAGTTCGTTTGGAAGGCCGGAAAAATTGGGTGCATGCCACCCACACCAAAAAGGTGCCTATACCTTTACCAGCAGATTCGTGGGTGAGGACTGGCATCGGCGCAACGGAAACTGAAACCCCAACAAAATTTGTGCCGTTCAGCGATGCTCAACCTGTAGGAAATACTTCATTGCAGTCAGATACATTTGTTGAACCTTTGTCATTGGAGAAACCGAGACTTGAACTATCATCTGATCGACAGGACTCTGTTTCGCAACCTGAACAATTATTCGAAGAGCAGACTCGTCCTGGAAGAAGCAGATATTTTCTTTGTTCTCACAACAAAGACTAATAAAGCAATTCTTTGTTTTTCTCCCTTTTTGAATACATATTACCCCCTTACTGCCGTTTTGAATATTATGAACAATTGCATCCTCCATTAATTCTTGAGTTCTTTTCCACGTGTGTTTTTCCACAGCTAGGAGATTTTGTATTAAAATTGAATGTTTTGATTAAAAACCCTACATCCGGGTTGACCGTAGGGCGGTGCGGGTACTTCCTTCTGTTTAGCAGGTTCCTGACACTAGGTCGGTACTTTTGTTGATTCCCGGGAACTCCTGGGAATTGATAATCGCTACTCAGAACGAAGTGCGTCAAGAACGTTGCGGACGGTTTTTAGAGGGTGAAATTCTCAAAGTTGTCGGAAGTGGAGAAGACTTTAGCTCAAAGATCGACACTACACAGGGTTGTATGAACTAAATGCTTTCTGTTTCAGGTGTTGCTGCTGTTTCTGACTGTTTCCATGCTTCTAGTGGGTGGAGTTTATTTTGGACTACAGTCGTTATTGCCTTCTGCTTTACCTACTACTTCTTCTGAACCAAAATCTACTCCCACTGTTTCTCCACATTCCTTTCACCCTCTACCTCAACACGAACAGGTTAGACGTGCGGAATTCATGAACAACTGCTTTGTCCAATTCCTTCATCAACATCAGTTGGTGATGAACACTACTAACTGTTGGGTGTGTGGTCTAATGCCACATACCATGGATAGGGGAATTCTGTATTTGGTTCTTCCTTATAGCTCCCAGGGTTCAGCTCGAGCATTCCAAACTATGTTTCGTAGCGCACTAGATTCCTACCCCCAATCGAGAGCCACGCACTGCAGATCATGGTCCTGGCCCGTACCACAAGCCTTTGGCAAGAGCGATTGCTGACTTAGATATAGATATCTTTGATGCATCGCTTATTCCAGAGGAAGAGGTGCGAGCGTACAGGGATCTGAGTGAGGCTGAGTATAGCATGTCAGTGGGTGATAGACAGCTTAAAAGCTCGTCTCTGTTCTGGATCGTACCCCATCTTGGTAATTTCTGCTTGAAAGGTCTTGGCCGAAGCCCGCGAGCTCAGCTCGGGAGGAGTGCTTGCACTGAAACGTATGTTTTACCAACGTCCTCTTCCCCTGTTCTTCTGACTGCCAATGGTACATACTTCGTATGTTACGACCGCGCATATACATGGTTGCCCCGTGATTTCTCGGGCACCTGTTATATTGCGAACTTGCTGCCACCGACCTTCACCGTTGGTTCGGACTATCACAAGACTAGAGTTGTGAGAGGCGTTATTAGCGAAGAAGACACTGCCGGTCAAGAAGCAGGAGACTTCTTTAAGGGTTTCTTGCCGTTTTGGGGACCTATGATCAATAGTAGGAACCTGAGACAGTTGACTCGAGTGGTGGAATCGACTGCTAATATAACTGCCAGCGCTCTTGGTAATCTAACAGCAGAGCTTCAGGCGGACAGGCTTATGACGTTGCAAAACCGTATGGTTTTAGACGTTGTTCTTGCAGATAGAGGTGGTGTATGTAAGGTGATCCATTCGAGTTGCTGTATTTTCATCCCTGATAATGCTCCAACTGTCTATCAAGCCATCTCGAAGTTGCATAAGATCTCCGAGTCCATACACGTGGACGTAGGTGATTGGACGCTACTAGGATGGTTTTGGGGCCTGATGTCGACGTGGGGTTGGAAGATTCTGATGATCATTGGGGTTGTTGTAGCATTTCTGTTCACGTGTTGTCTTTGCGTACAGTGTGGTCCTGCCTTATGTGGCCTCTGTGCTACGACGTGTATAAGACGGCCATCTGTTACCAAGGAAGCATTGATGGATAGAATGATGTTGCAGCAACATCTGAATGATTTGATGAATATCGAGATCGATTCTGATATTGACTAGTGCTTGCCTACATGAGGGCAAAAGGAGCGTCTGAGGTTCCGTGACAATTATAAGTGGTGTTTTCGACTCGTTCGAATATGGACGAGTTTGGTATCTATGAACCGCAAATGACGAGTTGAGCGGGTGTACGCGTTTTCGCTACACTAGCTTGAACCGTTCGTCCTATTCGTGGGTTTCTTCATCTGAACCCACGGGTTCCATTTTAGATACGGCATCCATTTTGTCTCTTGCCCTCAAGTAGCCAGCGAACGGACACTGTCCGCTTCGTGACCCTGGGATTCCCAAACTCTTGTGTAAGACACGTGTTCCTTTGAGGGTGTCTTTATGATGAGGGGGATGATACTGTAAAGGCAGATGGCCCTGCTCGAGGCTCATCTTGCCGTGCCGGTCTATTGTTTCAGCCATGCATTCATTAGGCATGACTCCTTTGATCCTGCAATCATGTTTCCGATATCGCCCCCTACACTCTTTTCAATCTGTTGTCTATCTTTGTCTTCACTTGCACCTGTTTCTGACTCTTTCCTTAACTCGTTTACAGCCAGAATGGAATGTACTTAATGGTGGGATAACGTACTTTTACAGTTGGGAACTGGCGATACTACTGTAATTATGTTCCGGGACTCTGGGTACATGAAAGCAACCCTTTTGAAGTTTACTGTGGGAACTGAGTTGTAACCTTTTGTTCACCATGTTGTGCTATGACCTAAAATTGTATAAAAGGAGCGATCCACTGTTGCAATCTGTAGCAGTCTCCTAGAACCTACATGCGTTGTACTTCTTGTGACTTCTGTGTTCCCTGCAGTAAATAAACCCCGATCTTTGACGCCGAAGGAAGTGTCCCGTGTCTCTGTAAATTGTACGCCGGAACAGGTAACCCACGAAGGTTTCAGGTGTTGTCCCCTGGCACCGCTGGGCCTTAGAATAGCCCAGTCCTTCAGAGGTGTGGGATCTGAGAAATAGGGGCACAAAAAGAGGCTGCATTTGTAATGCTAATTCCCATAGGAACGCGATGTCAAACCTACAGCCCGAACCGCTAAACGAATTTACACCAAATTTGGCAGAAAGGTAGATGTTGTTACGTAGATTGTGCTTTTTCTTATTTGGTGCAAATCCATCCAGTAGCCTTTTAGAAATGTAAACCAAAAATTATAGATATATCTCTGCCTGTGGACATTTCACAGTGGTTTTGGAATTAATCGCGGATGGGTGTTCTAATGGGAATGCTCTGACTGGCTGGAAACAACCTGAACAGAAAGTTGTGTCTGTCATTTTATCATTCGAGAACAGTTCCAGGGGCTGGAAATGTGTGTGAACGCTAACATAAGGGGTCAGGGTGGAGATACCCTGACCCCATGTTTGAGTAAGGGGTGTGTTTATGTTAGTGGCACAAGTTATATGTCTAAAATAGATTTTTTTATTCACACACAATATTCACAATAACACGGCGCTCGCCAGCATGGCCCTCATGTACCGTCACAGGGAGATTGTGAATATTGCGACATTGTCATGAATATTGGTGAAAATATAAAAATATATATATTTGTACACACTCGCTGATCACCGTCACACACTCACTCATGTATGCACTCACAAACTCACTCAAACACTTATACACCCATCCTCATATCCATTTACACATTTTATACATCCAGTCACATACCCACTCAGATACTCATTCAGGTAGCTATAAACCCACTTACAGGTTCACTTGGAGAATGATGCACTCATATACAGACCCACTCAGAGATTCATGCACCTACTAAGAGACTTATTCATAGACTTATGCATAGAGTTTCATACCTACTTAGAGATTCGTACACCCACTCACAGAACTACCTCAGTACGCATGCATCCACTCACATACCCACTCAGATACTCATGCATCCACTTACAGACTCACTTGGAGAGTCATGCACCCATGTACAACCCACTCACAGGCTCATACACCCACTTACAGACCCACTCCCATATGTACTCACAGACCCCCTGAGACACTCATACACCCACTTACAGATCCACTCAGATACTCATATACCCACTCACACACCCATACAGTCACTCTCACACTTAGTCATAGACTCTCTCAGAGACTAATGGACCTTGTCACTCACTGATACGCTCAGAAAGTCATGCACCTACTCACAAACTCACTCATATATACACGTACCCACTCACTCACCCACTCAAGGCTCATGCATCTACTCACAGGCCCACCCAGGTACTCGCCCTTCCAGTCAAAAACCCACTCAGACACTCATGCATGCACCTATTTATCCACCCTCCTAGAGACTTCTGCTCTGACTCACAGACCCATTGAAACACTCATACACCCACTCAGAGAGTCAATCAGACACTCATAAACCCATACAGACACTCACACACCCTCTCACAGACCCACTCACAGACGTATGCACCCAGTCACTCATACACTCAGAGGCTCACACATGCAGTCATACTCCCAATCACAGACCCACAGACCCACTCACAGAACCACTCAGAACCTGGTAATGCTCGTCAGCATCAAGTTGGCGAGGCGAGCAAAATCCACCTACCTGCGAGATGTTTCCTCATTCGTGCTCATCAGCGTCAGGTTGGTGACCGTGAAAAGGGAAATCAACCTCCTGGCAAGATTTCTCAATGCAGACAGTCAGATTGCTCAATATAAGTGACAGCATATGCTCGCACTGAGAAACCTCCCGTTCATATTAAGAAAGCTGCCGCTCGAGTAGAAAATCTAATCAAGTGGCAGAAAGGAAGCAATGCCTGCTTGCACTGTGCATGGTGCTGTTCACAATAATTTTACAGTGCAGACAAATGCTGAGTGCTGAAAATTACCATGAACAGCATTTTTTCTAACTCACTCCACTGATTGCGGAGCTCCGCATTGCGCAGTGGATTTTTTTTGCTCTTCGTGGAGTTCCCGAGGAGGAACTCTGCAAACTCCACCCAGAATTACTTATGATCTCACATGTTACATCACTCATGACATGATCAGTGATATCACTCATGACATCACTGATAATATCTCAAATGACATGACTGATGGCATCATCCACAGAATCTCTGACATACCCACTAACTCACCAATATAACCTTTTATACACCCACTCCAACTTCCACATTACTATTCTCAAAACCATCGACACACCCATGCCAGCACTTGCACACCCACTCACTGATTCATAGGTCTACACACATATCCACTCAGTTACCCATACAGTCACTCATATACCAACTCACTCACTAATACAGCCACTGATATATATACTCATATAGCCACTCACACACTTTCAGTCACTCACCAAGCTACTCACACATCTACTCACTCACCTATAGAGTCAATCAGACAGCCATTTACTCACCTATATAGTTATACATACACCCACTCACTAATTCATACAGATACTAACACATACTGACTTACCCATGCAGCCCTTCACACATGCACTCACTAACCCATACAGCCACTACTACAATCCCTGACTCACACATACAGTAACTCATATACTCCAACACTCATCTATACTGCCTTTCACATATCCATTTACTCACCTATATACCACTGACACATCCATTCACTCAATAACACAGCCATACACAGACTCAGTCACTTATACCACCCTTATCTTACATACTTCCCAACCCATACAGTCACTGAGTCACATACTCACTCATCCATGCAGGCTCTCACACATCTCCTCACCCTCCTACACATACACTCATAAACCCATACAGGTACTCAGACAACCAATCAATCACCCATACAGTCATTCAGGTTCCCACTCACCAACCCATGCAGCCACTTAAACACCAACTGACAGACTGATATAGACATGCAGCCAACCTAGTCACTCACCCATACATTCACTGAGACACCTAATCACTCACTAATACAGTCAAGCAGGTACCTACTGAATCATCGATTCAGGTACTCATACACCTACTGATTCATCAATACACCTTGGTATATATATTTAACACTCATAAACATTTTAAAAACACTCACAGTCACTGGATGACATCATCATTGATGCCATCAATGGTGTCATTTGAGATGTCATCAGTGATATCACTAACCTTATCATGAGTGATGTAATATGTCAGGTCATAAGCAGTGCATTGTGGGAGCATGAGTTATAGTTAACTCAGTTAACCATGACTGCTGAATTTCTCTGGTTTTGTACAAGTGAAATGTCAGCCTAACTATAACGTCCCCATAACCTTCGGTTTCTTTACTGAATTTCTAAGGTTTTTTAAATTCTACTTCCTAACTATTAAGCAAATCTAACCTTTGGTAAATAATGTTGGGTTTTAGTGACAGTGTAATGATCAAAATGAGAAAATTGTTAGAGCTTTCATGAATGGATTAAAATGTGCATTAGTGTCAGTTGCTCTACACTTATTCTTGCATGCATACTGACATATGTGTATTGCAGTTAAATTAGACTTTCTATGATGTATTACAATGAGTTTTTCCTGGATTAGGCTAACTAGGCCTCAATTAATCCTCAATGCTATCTTGCTAAAAATGGATGCTGGATCAGAATATTTATTCTGTGTTTATATTCCTCGCCTATCACTCATGCAACAAGATGTGAATTGCTCATTCTTGCATGACACTGTTCTTGAAGGGCTCACTAGAGGAAGCCTTTTATTGCAAATATTGAAGGTCCTTCTGTCTGCACACTGTATTGCTTTAATTCACAGTGATTTTCTGTTATACAAATAACTAGTTTGTTCTAACCCCTCTTGATGGCATTAGGTCAGAAATAACAAATTAATATTCATGTAGTGGAATAGAGCTAAGGTGATAGGGCTATGTGACATTTTAGAATGTAATATTAAGATTTATTTTATGCAATGGTCATTCCATGCTGACTTTGCAGTTTTTGTACTATGCAAGAAAACTGCACGCAAACACCTGGTTTTGAATTCTTTTGAAATACTCTCCAGAGCCTCTAAGGAGACTACTCGATTCCTCACTAAATTTGCTTCACACTTGAGACTTATGGCCTGATTATGAGTTTGGCGGTGTCTAGCGGGCCGCTCCTACACTGTCAAGCTCGCCTCCACACCTCTCGCCAGATTACGAGTTGGTTCGTGGTCTGGCAGGCGGTGCTTTGTCGGTCCCATGGGAGTGCCTATTAGAAAGGCACCACAATGGGAGATCCAACGCTCCCTTTTTGAGTTATTCATTATCATTGATTAATTTTGGAAATGCTATTTTTACATATATCGAGGGACACCATCCCTGATCCATCCAATGTTTAGGCATGAGACTGACATATGGATTTTCAAAGGGCCCTGTACGGCCACACAGGCTCTCCTGCAGTTTAAGGGACCTCATTCATCTTTTATAGGCTGGAGCAGGTAGGTACTAGAGTGCCTTTCAGACCATTTCTTGTCTAAATTTGACTCAGTGCTTGGGTCAGAATGTGTCAGAATTTTGATCTTTTCTAAAGGAGTTGTTGATCTGCCCTTCGATATCTGTGTCTCTTGGGGCTTGTCAGCTAGTGAGGGGTCTTTCTGTCATATGCTCATCCATTGCTCAGATCATGAATTTCTGTTCTCTGACATCGGGAGTGTTCGGGCTTAGTAAGACCTGTGGGGTTTTCCCTTGTCTTACACGTAGTTGAAGTGGTCGGTATGTAATGGGATGGATGTTCCCAATCTTTTTAATTTTACAGAAACAGTTTCTGTACTTTTTGTTAAAAAACAATCATCCCTAGATGGTTAATGCCAACTCTCGGGTGCTTCCAGCTCAACTGTGAAAGTAAGGGAGAGGCAGACAGTACATGAAGAAACAAGGCTTCTATCCAGAGTGTCTGTTACCTGAAGAAATATACATGTGTGCAGTTTGTTAATCAGTAAATCTAAAGTCTGATTTGGATAGAGTTTGATGCTTTAATTAGTGAGAGTTATTTGAAGCTTTGTGGTGACAAAGGTGCATTTTTTAACTGGTAATGTACTGGTGTTAACTTCTGAATTGTCACATGTGTATTTCCAATGGAAACTTACAAAAAATGTTTGCACTAGGTACAGTCTGATTGCGTATTGTAAAAAATATATGCTTTGAAGTCACTAGTTTTATTTTAACCTCTAAGGCCCAGATTTTTCAAACTTTCAGGCAAAGCAACATAGCAAGACACCGAGCTGTGTTGTACAGCGTGAAAGGGAGAGGGCAGGAATGTGTCATATTTCAAATTACTTTTGTTTTTAAATTTAAATGATATGGCGTATTCCTGCTCTCTACTAGAGCTGGTGCACAATATGCTGCCTTGCGCCAACACAGGTACCCTTGTGCCATGGTGCACAGGTACCTGTGTTGTAGGCAGGATTGTTTTTTGTGCAGAAAGGTGCACCTTTCCTCAAAAAAACAATCCTCTGAAGCTTTTTTCTCCAGATAGGATTAAAAAATCAATTGCATTACTACAAAATTAATATTCCTTTTTTCTTTTTGGAAAAATAAAATCAATCTTATCTTTTTTTTGTTTAAAGCTCAGATTTATTTTAAATGTATTACATATGGATTCAGGTAGAAATCAAATTCAATTTAAAAACTCATTAAGATTTTAGCAAAACTTGAAGATGGCATTTCTTCTCCTAGTTCATCTTCAAAGATGAATTGACAACAGTTTGTTAGGTTCTAGATTTTATTAGATAGTTCCTATGAATTTAGTAGGACTGTGTATTAGGCCAACAAAATGTTCATAATATAGAGACTGAGGGTCATATTCATGAATTTTGTGGCGCAGGACAGTGCAGCACGTCACGTTGCTGTGTTGCCCGGTGTCACAGGAAAAAGGCAGGAATGTGCCATATGTATACAACAAGGCAGATTCCTGTCCATTTCTCTTGCGCTTCTGCTATTTTGGCAACTGAGCACCAACGCAGGCTCCCTTGGCCATTGTGCAAGAGTGCCTGTGTTGCAGGCAGGATTGTTTTTGTGCAGGAAGGGGGACCTTCCTGCACAAAAGCAACCCTGAGAGGCTTGTCTCATTGATGTGTCTTTTCTACTTCTGTATCTTCACATGTTACTACTGCTGAATCTTCTTCTTCTTTCACAGTTGAATCAGCAACTTGGCTCACTGTAAATTATTTTCCCTTGGGGATTCTTGAGAATCTGATTTTCAGCTCTACTTTGTCATGAACCGGAGCAGTCTTGATTTCTTCTTGTTGCTGTTGCTTGAGACTTTGTAACAGTGTTTCTCCTTGATCTTCAATTTGCTGATTATCAGGTTGGTTTTCAAACTGGCTACTTGGACCTTCACCAGGATACTCTTCTCCTGCAACAAGCTCTGTGTATCAGAGGTTGTTGCCACCACTTCTTCATCTGTGATCTTCAATCTCTTAATTTTAGCTACAAGGATCCACTGTGAGATTACTGTAGATTTAAAAGCAGTGTTAGTCACAAGCACAAATCAATGGGGCCCTTTCCATCTTGGTCCTAAACAGCTCTTACAGTCGTGATTTTTAATCAGTACCCAATCAGCTGGTTGCAGTGTGTAGCACTGAACTTCTTTCTCTTGATGGTGTTCATCTAATGAGAGACAGATTTTGCCACATCAGCCAGACCTTTAAAGTAGTTTAACAAAATGTCATCAGTTATTGACACAGGCACCGCTGAAGGGACATATTGGAATCACATAGCTCTGACCATAAGTATTTTAGGAGGCAAGAGACAAGTCTTTGTTTGGGGAACTTCTGATTCTCATAAGAGCAAGAGGAAGAGACTCTGGCAATTTCAGATTTTTTGAGGCACACACGTTGGCCAACTTAGATTTGATTGTGCCATTCATCTTTTCAACAACTCCAGATGCTTTTGGAACTCATTTTGAAAATGGATTTCTGGGTCTGCCTCAAAGAAATAGGCAAGCCAAACTTCTGTATAACACCCTAAAGAGGAGCTTGCTCACAATCATACTGTCACTTCTCTGAGTCGAATAAGCCTTTAATAATTTAGAAAACAAGAGAACGATCACAAGAACAAATCTTAGCCCACTGTGAGAAATCGTTTCTATTAAATTTGCTTAACGTCTAGTAAATGGGCCTTTGGATTTGCCTATGCTGCTCATGGTTATCAATGTGTACCTTGATTAATCTTTTGGCAAGCAATACATGTCTGACACAAATCTTTTGCTACATTTCTGACATTTGGGTTATACTAACACTTCTTGAAAAACCTAACCAAACCATCTCAGCCCGCATGGTCTGTCCACGTAGGTACCTTAACATGCCCTAAAGCATGGAATCTGGTAAAACATATTGGTAATCTGAAGTAATTCAAATGTCATTATTTTTTCTTTTGCGACTTGCTTTCTCCCAACTGTTCTTTTTGCATCTGTTACTTTCTTCTGCAATTCTTTGAGTTCACACAATGTTGACTGTATTGGATTCAACAACAAATGATTCACTTTCTTTGTATTGTCAGTTTTCACATCTGTTCACATTGTTCTTCATTTTGTGAATATTGTATTGTATGTATTCTTATATAGCGCAAACTGCAACTCCCTATGGGTATCCTGGCGCTCAGATATAGGAACACAACCATCAAGTGGAGGAGTCGGGAAAAAAGAAAGCGAGGAATCATACTTTCGGAAAGAGCCATGTTTTTAAGCTCTTTCTGAATTCAATTAAAAAATCAATCTGTCTAATGCTCTGTGGCATCTCATTCCAGAGGTGAGCAGCAGCCACACTGAAAGCCCTCCCCCCATCCTGGAACGCTTGAATCTCGGAGTTACCAAAAGGCTGGCACCAGAGGAGCAAAGCTGCCTCTAATGACAATACCAGGCAGATCTTCCCTGTAGTGGAACTGGGCCTGGTTCATATACCGCTCTGTGCACCAAGCAGAGGGATTTAAAATGGACCCTTTCCTTGATAGGCAGACAATGAAGATCCCTCAATGCTTGAGTGGATGATGAGCCGCGTTGCCTATTCAGCACTAGCTTTGCTGCTGCAGACTGGATTCTCTGCAGCCCCACAAAGATGTACTGAGGGCCCCCCAAATACAAGGAATTACAGTAATCAAGTCTGCTCAACACTGTCCTTCTTACTACTAGGGAGCGCAAATCCTTGGGTAAGATTGGAAGTATCCGATGCAGCATACGTATCAGACCGAAACATACGCTGGCAGTCTTGTCTGCCTGCGATTCCATTGAAGATTCTTATCTATCAGAACCACCAGATTAAGTATCGTGTTAGCAGGTGCCAGTGGGTCCTCCTCGGGGGTGAGCCTAAACTCCACCAGTATATGTGTGAGCATCTTCGCTGAGAAGCAGTACAGCTCCTCGGTTTTCCCCCCATTGAACGGCAGGGAGTCCTTCCGTAGCCATCCTGCAGTCTGTCGCATGCACTCTTGGAATGTATCCATGGAATCTGCATATTTCCCTTCCATGGAAAATGCCAGTTGTGTATCGTCCGCATCGTTGACCAAGGCCACTCCTAACGATTTGATAATGGGGAACAAAAGCTGCAGATAAGCATTAAAGAGAATGGGGCTAATAGCAGAGCCCTGCGGAACCCCATAGACTATTGAAGATTTGCAAGCTGAGAACGGTGCCAAGGTTACCACCTGCTGTCTCCCTGTCAGATAGGACAGAAACCACTGCAAGGCCCGTCCGTTCACCCCAATTTTCTCCAATCTGTCTAACAAGAATGAATGGCTCACAGTGTCGAATGCGGCCGACATATCGAGAAGCACTAGAGCAGTGGCACTCCCGTTGTCGGCCCGCATACGCACATTATCTAACATGGTGGTCAAAGCTGACTCCGTCCCATGACCGGGCCGGAATCCAAACTTGCCCAGCAGATGATTTTCTTCCAAAAAAATGAATAATATCCTGCTTACAGCCTTTTCCGAGATTTTAATAGGGAAAGGAAGGAGAGAGATTGGTCTGAAACTTGCCGGATTAGTCGGATCCAGAGAGGGCTTCTTAAACAGGGGTGTCACCACCGCCTGCTTCCATCCCTCTGGAACAGTACCTTCTTCTAGGGGCTGATTGCAAATCTGTCGTAACCAGGGGAAGGTTGTTTGACCATAGGTCTTCCACACTTTTTGAGGCAGAGGATCAGAAGGCGATCCTGAGGATATGCTTTGCGCCAAGGTGTTAAAAGTGAGATCTGTAAAGATCTGAAAGCTATCCAGGGTATTGGAATCCCCTTCTGTTGCCTATAAAGCAGAATCCCGGTCGGCAGTTTCATTGTCCAGAAGAGAACCAACAATCTTGGCCACTTTATCCGTGAAGTGGAGGGCTAACTCATCACACAGCTTTTGCGAGGCCAGGACCTTATTACCCAAACAGGTTGGGGCAGAAAGGTCCCTGACTATCTTAAAAAAGTGCTTTAGTACCATTAGAAGCTTGTAAAATGGAGTTAGCATAAAAATTAGCTTTGCACTCTAAGATAAGCTCCTTATATTTAATCTGTGCTGCTCTCAATTTTTGCTTATCCACCTCTAGGTACTTCCTTCTCCATTTCCTCTCTGCCTTCTTACATAATAAACGAAGCTGTTTCAATTCGTCAGTATACCACGGTGCTGAGATTTTATTTCTGATTTTTTGTTTTATTATCGGGAATAATTGATCCAGAGCATCTGTGATATAATTATGACAGGTGTTGTAATTCTCCTCTACTGTAGCGGAGGCGCGGGAGAGATTGAAATTGGGGAGAGTTAAAAGAGCACTTGTCCTTCCTAATTTTGCCCACTCCCTGCCTTTCCGGTAGACCACTGAAGATTTAGAATGATCCACTAGACCGGGTAATGTCATTTTAAAATGGATTAAGTAGTGATCCGTCCAATTTTGAGGTGTAATGTTTAATACTTCAGTTTCCAGAGGATTGGCAAACAGTAGATCAAGAGTGTCTCCTCCCTGATTGGTGGGGGGTTTACCAGTTCTTGAAGGCTGAAATTAGCGCAGGTATAGTTCAGATCTCTCAAATGGTTTCCCAAGGTGCCATTCTCCCATAGATTGAAATCTCCCAGAATAACCATTCTGGAGTGTGCTAGTGAGAGATTGATGATGATATCTAGAAATGATTGATATTGCATTGAGCTCCCTGGGGGTCTATAGCAAATCATTCCTGTGAACAGGCTACCTCTAGGTTCCTGCAGCGTAAAGCCCATAAGTTCTATCCCGGCAACCTCATCGACCTTCAAGGGAGCAAAATTCAACTCCTCCTTGAAGATCATTCAAACCCCTCCAATATTCTTGCTAACCTGCTCTAAAAGTTACATTTTCGAGAGCACAATGCTTTGTGACTTGATAGGCATAGTAAATGCCCATGTTGACAATGTCATCACCAGACCTATGAGCAATGCACTTTACAAATGTTATTTCTCTAAGATGTTGAATAACTTGAAGCAGGTCCAAAATGTATGAACAATGATGGATAGAAGTAACAGAAGATGTCATGTAGCCCCCATGTGACCATAACTGTCCAAAGATGTATACCACGCCGATTCCACATTGTCTATCTGTGTGAATTGTCATATGCAGTTGTTCAGCCAAACAATAGGGGCTCGTCAGGATGAGTAACTCTGCTACTTGTGCTGAAATAAGGTCAGACAAGTATGACACTTCAATGGTTCAGAAATGGAATAGACTGCAAACAAAGCTTTCAGTACTCCTTGATGATCACTCACGCAAGACCCATCCACAAATAAAGACAGATCAGCCAGTTCAAGGGGAACATCTTTGAAATCTCTGTTACATTCATACAGTAATGGTCGGTACCTTATCATTATCTTAATTATTGTTTTGCTGTACAGCAGGGTTGCAGGATTTAATATATTAGACCTCATGATTGAAATGTTCTCAGCAGCCAGCGTTGTTGGCTCATACTTTGTTAGGGGGCTGTTTGTCAGATGCTTAGTTTGAGTATGGGTCAGCAACATTCAAAATGAATGAAGAACTAACACAATGAGTGTATGACCCATAGCAATTCATTCACTTTGTTCAGTTGAAAAGCACACAGCTGCAACCAACTTTAGACAACCTGGAAGAATTATGGATACTGGATCTAATGTAGCAGAGAAGTAAGCAACCTGATGCTTTACCTTACCATGCTCTTGAACAAGAAAAGATAATGCACATCCTTCCTTTTCATGGCAAAAGTGATAGGACTCTTTGCCACAATCAGGCATTCAGATAGCAGTGCACTACAAGACGTTCACTGAGCTCCCAGAAACCTTTCAGGCATTCACTGTCAAATGACACCAGATTCTCTATGTTACTGTGAGTAGAACTCAGTAAAGGCTTTGCAGTCAGGGAATATTTTGTATTCCCCAGATGACAGTAGCCAGCCAGTCCCAAACCAGAAGGTGGAGCCTGCCTGTCCTGAAGATGGCCTCTTACTAAGCGAGCTCCTTCGGCCGCCACACACATCCTGCATAATCCTGTGCCAAAAACACACTGGGTCGCTCTTCAAAACACAGATCTCAGTGTCTGGCTATTTCCGGCACAACTGGGAACCAAGATTCCCCTAGAAGAGGCCGGCTGAGCAACAGACTCACAGGACATCCTGTGCTGTTTGGTTGGGGGGTCCTATGGCTATGCTAGCTGCGAGGAGGACCGCTCTGGGTTACCTAGCAGCGAGTTGTAAATAAGTGCCAGCACTATGGCAGAAGCTACAGACAGTGAGTGGCTCGTGAAAGAATCTGGGCTGCTGCCTGGAAAACTACTAACTGTGTCAATTGGCGACTTAATCCCGATGCCCTCGCGGTATCTGGTCTCCTCTACTGGAGCTGAGGTGGCTGCTGTTACTGGCCCACAGGCTGCCTGAGGAGGACAGAGAGTACGTGCATTTCCGGAAGTCCTACAAGGGAGGCCCCAGATGTGACGAGCTGCTGCTGGAGTATGCCGCTGAGCCTGGAGTGTGCCTGTTTGTGTGCAGAGCCCATATTGCCTGGGTGAGTGCCGGTAACCTCAGCCAACCAGTACCGGACCCTAGCTGATTGCCACTCTGGAAGAGATAATCTTTGCTGCATTGTGACTTAAATTTAACCCAGGGTCCTTCTTGGCATCCATGTATGCAGATAACATACTGCTCTTTGTGCTGCACCCTGCATAATGGCATAATATATAGGTTTATTAATGAAGAAATGCAAAAAGCATGGGAGCACTATTATGTTTTAAATCGCTATTTGGTCAGCTAAGGACAGCTGCAGCTGGATCTATCTGGCTACTTAATCTTCCTGTTAAGACAGTGCTCTCTTGTAATTCTCTCAGACCACCAGCTGTGGGTCAGGGTGAACCCAGATCCCAAGGTACTTGACAGGGTCCACTCACCAGATTAAGGAACAGTCATGGGTGAGCAGCTGTGGGCAGGGAGTGGGAGGGATAACTACTGATTTAAACCAGTTTGTACTAAAACCGGAGTACTTCTCAAAGCAAATGTATTCCTGTATTAAAGGTGCCAGGTTGTCTGCAGAGTTGCGCACATACAGTACCATGTCATTCATGTACAGATCATTCATTCCTCAGTAGTCATTCCCTCTGGAGCACCAGTCCTTCACTCTCTAGGCCCAGCAAACTTAACATGAACAAGAGGTACGTCAGCAAGCACATTTAAAACCTCTCTCTGCCTTTATGCTTTTGCTGCTGCCCTTATGCAATGCTACAAGGCAACTGTAGCATAATACAAAACGTTGCGAAATGCGTAAGGATCAGCTTGTGTCAAACACATTTGCCCATCAGTCTAGCGTGACAGCGATACACAGCTGAAAGCTAGGACAGAATGAGTGAGTAAGCACTGTAGGCTACAAGAGCTTATTGAGGCACCTCTGATAAGTTTTGAAAAATGAATGCACCAGAATGCAGAATGGAGCAGCCATAACCAAAATATGCAGAAGTCAACAAGCCGCCCATGAAGTCATGCAAAAACACGTTGAAGACAGAGTCCCAGGTGGACAGGACATTGTTGGCTGGAAACAACAATGCAGCTCTTTACAATGCCCACTCCTTGCAACAGCATGGCGTCCAATGCCGGTAAGCGCAGACAGTCCCTATTAACTTGAGACCGCACTGTATGAGACCTGTAGTGGTAGACACAGGTACTGCATAATTACTACCGACTGATGTTGAAGGCTGTGCCTGCGACATGCACAAGCCTGTGGGCCCTGGGTGTAGAAACTGATGCATCAGCAATGACCCTCACCTGGTGGCAAAGTCTGCCATGTCAGATGAAGACACATTGCTGACATGAGAAGCCTGCATAGTGCACCTTGTAGTGGTGAACAATCGAGGTGCTCCTGATCAGAAACAAAGGGCAGTCTTCATTGCATGACTTGCACCAACACTGTACTGTGGTGACAGGGCAAGCATCCTATTTTGTGCTGCGCCTGCAACATTATCATGCCAGAGGAGTTGGTGCTGCATGTTAGCTCTGGAGCGTGAGGTCCCTGACCTGGTCAAATCTTGTGTGGCAGGAGACTTGCGATGGGGGATCATTGAGGGGCCATTTGCATTTCCTCCACCTGTAGGTTCCCCTGCACACCCTGCTGTACCCAGGCTTGTATAAGCTGGACTGACAGAGGATTCAGCTGGCTGAGTCACTGATTTGAAAAGGTTGGTGCATTTTGAGGCCTGGTGTTGTTCGCCAGGTTGGGAGATGGTGGGTGTGAAGCCGTGGAGGCCCATGAAAGCCAAGAGCATACTGCTTGTACAACCCAGATTTATGGGGGGTTATGTTGAACATGTATCCTGGTTGCTAATGTTGGAATCCAGGGGGCAACCGCCTCAAGAAACCTCAAAACCTGGCTCTTCGACAGACCCCCTCCTTGATGGACTCGAACCTGCAAAACCCCCTTCCCCCAGCGCCTTGAGACCCTCACGGGTGAGTAGTAGCGCTTAACAAACACGTGATTGATTGACTGATTGAACCGGGTGGTGCTGCTTTTTCTCAACACATGTTTTTTATCTCTACCTACATATGTATTACTATTTGGCATTAGGTGTTTGTGCATAGTAGTTGGCCAAGTTACACTGTATGCAGAATTCAATTTGCTACATGTGCATTCTCACATTGTTGAGATACATGATTGGTGACTTGAGATGTGTGGTGTGTTCATTTTGGAAATACCAACAAGCAGTCCATTTCCATAGATGCCATTTGGAACCGCTTGTTGATGACAGATTGGTGGAAGATGTATGAGTCATGAACACTGCCTGGAAACTTAGCAACAACTTTGATGAACAGGTCAAGATGGTCCACAATTGCCGGCACATTCATCGAGTATGTGTGCTTAATGTTCCTGTATATGTGTGAAGTTTCCACAGGAAACACATGTTGCACATGGGTGCAGTCAATTGCCCCAACACATGCAGAAAACCAGCAATGGCATAGGAGCCTTGCTTGTTGGTGAGTAGTTCCTGCACAGTGATGGGGAAGCATAGGTTCTGCAGTGTTAGGCGGATGATGGCATGCAAGACAATGGAAAGGAACCTTGAGAAGGATGCTAGGAAGACTCCACCCACTCGGGCATTGGTTGGTTGGAAGGTACCTGAGGCCAACATGTGCAGCACAGCAAGTAGCTTGTTCTGTGGAGGGATGTTCATGCTGCGCTAGGATGGGACCTGCAGCCTTGGCACTATCTCGTTGCGTAGGCGTAGGATGGAGGTCCTTTTTAGTGTGTAATGGGCTATCACCCCCTCTAGCCAGAGGTGTATCAGGGTGATCCTTTAGTGGTAGACCCGCTCTCTTCTTTGGCACTGCCTCAGTGGTGGTGGTCTTCTTGGGTATCCAAGTTGCAAGAGTAGTACCTCCATGGGGTCATTGGGTCATTGGGATTCCCAATGAGGGTCTAGGATTGTCTTCCTTACAAACAAATGTATTTGCACCATTTTTAACAGCAGGTAAGTCATTTCATTTCAAAACACTTTATTCGGCTTACCATAAAAGTTCATAGAATAAAATACATTCCTAACTTTCGATAAAATACATATTACAAAGTACACCAGTTAAAATACATATTATTTCATAACATTAGGCTCCAACTATTGCACATTGAGGATAACATCAATCTGGTGGTTACTAGTTCAGTTCTAGATGTCCAAACATTTACTGTACTTCATTGAGCTTTTTAAGAAATCGACCACATGAGGTATACAGTCATCTTTAAACAGTTGTAAATAAAATAATGCAGGATGAATTTGTACAAAATTCAACCTTTTTAAAATAGGTTTAAGATAAAAAGCCCTTGGGAATTCATAATATTTACAAAAAAACATAAAGTGCAGCAGGTCCTGTGGAGACAAATTGTCGCAGCCACAGGGTGCCAACACTTTCCCTTTATGACACCCCCTTGGGACTGCTAATAAATAATAAAACACGTTAAACCTAAACCTGATTAATAAAAAACGCTCATAAGCTGGTAGTGGCCAAAGTAGGTAAGTTTCCACATCAGGCGAGGTTTTGAGCATCAGTGTATACGCACGTTGGGCTTCGACAAATCCTTTTCCTCCCTTTCCAATGTTTTACGTATGTTAAAGGATTGTTTAATATACGCAATGTCTTTACTAGTGATTCCTGCTGGTTTTAAAAACAAGTCCATGCGACCCTCCCTACTAAAGCTAGTTTTAAGATATTTCATCCAGGGGATTTTGGTCATACAATCTAGGCTTAAGATCTCTTTTAGGAGGCTATGAGTAAGACAAAGATGTTTATTAAGCCAACATTTTAGCCAAAAAGTAAGAGGTCACAGGGACAGGGTATCACTGATAAAAAGAGAACCAGTCTCTTCGTGACCAGACAAGTTTGAGGTCACCTGAGGTACACACAGGAGCTGCTTTAGGAATTTATTTTCGACCACCAGGAAACACTCTAAGTCGCAGTATCCCCATAGATCACTCCCATAGCTAGCTATCGAAATACTCTTTGTACGGTAGACCTTCAACATAGCCGCCACTGGTCTGTTACCCATTCTTGTGGCAAAACCAAAAAGCGCTGCTTTTGCCCTAATAACTTCTCCCCTTTTCTTATTCAAGAGTGTGGCCCAGTTTAACTGATGGTATAGGAGAACTCCCAGGTAGGAGAAAGAAGTACATGTAGGTACCTTGATACTGTCAACCCTAAAGGAGTACAGTTGTTTTACTCTTTGCCCCACCTGCATCACGTAGGATTTTGTATTATTTGTGGACAGGTCTCGCCTAGCCATAAACCAGTGAAAGGCATCGAGTAAAGTTTGTAGCCCTTTTGGGATGCGGGCTAAAAGAACAGCGTCTTCCGCATATAGCAGAATGGGCAGTCCTCGTCGTCCCAGATAGGGATAGTCAGCCCCTGTCTCAACCAATAGTTCTTCAAGATCATTTATATAAAGGTTAAAAAGAAAGGGGGCCAGTATGCACCCCTGTCTGACCCCCCGACTAGTTCTAAAGTTTCTTGTTACCTTAAGATCTATGGTATATCTTACATTTGCCTTTGTATCTCAATGTAGATCTTTTAGGAAGTTCACCAGGTATTGCTCTACCCCCATGGCCTCCATGGTCTGCCACAACTTTCCCCGGTTGACGCAGTCAAAGGCTGAGGAAAGGTCCACGAAGGCCATGTAGATGGTCCCTGGGCGTGAAAGGGTGTACTTACCCAAGATCAGATAGAGATTTAGGCATTGTGCCATAGTTGAATGCCCTCTGCGGAACCCATACTGAATATCGCATATGATCTCTTTCTCCTCCGCCCATGTAGTCAGCCTCTTTAATATAACACCCCCTAGGACTTTAACAATGGAATCAATCAGGGAGACGGGCCTGTAGTTGAAATTACAGTTTCGGTCTCCCTTCTTGAATACCGGTACTATTGTTGATACTCCCCAGGAGGTTGGGCAACCATTTTTCGCTGCGGCATTTCCCACCGCTGCCAGAATAGGGGCCCAAAATAGAGGGTTAGATTTAAATAGGTCAGGGGGAATACCATATGGACCTGGGGCCTTCTTATTTGAAAGGTTGTTGATTCCCTCCAACAGTTCCATTTCTGAGAACACCATAACGTCCGGCCCCAACATCTCTTTTGGCTGGGCTAGTTGAGCAACTGTATCCTGAAAGATTGTGAAAAAGTGGGATACCCATTCTTCCTCCGTAATATTAGATCCTACTTCTTTCGCCCCTGACATTAATAGAGGTGAGCGGTTAATTGTGGACAAGAATATTGAGCTGCTTGCTAATGTCAAAGGGTCTAGGAGCTCCCTCCAGAGTGCATTTTTCAGCTCCACTTTCCTTTTAGCCAAGACTTTTTTGTAAAGTAGCCGAAGTGTGCTGATCAGGGGTCGATCCCAGGGGGTTATTTTAAGGGCCATCTTCAAGTCTCTGGCTGCTTTAGAGCAGTTATGGCAAAAACATTTAGGTTCTCCAGCTGGAGTTTTCCCCCCCGGGATATGCAACATCTCTCTTACCTTGGAGGCAATACAATCAAAGGCTTTAAGAACTCCTACATCCAAGGGTTCATCGCTAAGGCAGCTCAAACATTCGGCTGCGCACTCTTTCTTTAGTCTATCGAGGAAGAGGGATGGTATAACCTGATTCCATTTAATGCGCCGCCCTCCATTTATAGGTTGCAACATGTTACCTCCTAAGACTTTATCCTTTTTTTTCATAAAATTCCCTCCTAGTGACATATAGACTGGATTATGATCGCTGTGCGCACTGGGTATTATAGAAAAGCCCATAACGAGGGTTATAATGGTTCTAGAAACTAAAATAAAATCTATAAAAGTTCTGTGACTTCTACCTTTGAAGGTGGATTCCGCTTGTGTGATTAACGATGGTGCAATACTCATAGTAAACATGAGGTATTGCTCATCTAGCACAAGGTTCAACGCATTTCCCTGTTTTGTGTGCTCAAAGTGTAGCCCCGCTGTTATGGGGCAACCTATGGTTGCCAAGGTATTTATCATGGGATCGCCGCAAGGGTGCACGTTAAAGTCGCCTGCAAGTAGCAGGTTCTTTCTAGTCGGACCACGACACCGAGTAATAAAATTGTGCAGTTCGGTGATCCTACATCCCACGCCCTTATTACTTGCATTATAAAAATTTACCACACACAGGCTACTGTCTTCTTTCCCCAGTATAATGGCCTGGATATTTCTATTACCGGAGTAAAAGACCCTTATGATACTTCTTAATGCCAGGGAGGTAAAGATGGCCAATCCTCCTGATGCACGTCCGCTGTTTGAGCTTATCGCTGAAACACAAAATGATCTATACCCCTCCAACGATATATTGCAGTTTGTAGCCCATGTCTCTTGGAGACAGATGATGGAGTATTGGCTTACAAACTGCACCCATAAGGAGTCAGAAACCTTTCCTGACAATCCTGCAATGTTCCATGAGAGAACGTTATATTCTGAATTACCCTCTTTCATAATGGGAATGGACTTTCTAGGTGGATCAGGCTGTGTTGCTCCAAGAAGTTTTTCCTCACTGGAACATTGTTCTGCTGCTAGAGCTATTGTATCTGGAATCACCTCTAGGCTGTCAGGAACTATCACAGAACTAACTGGTGGTGGGGGGTGTACTGGCGAAGAATTAAATCCATTAGGGGGTGAATAAATAATAAGATTACCACACTGTCAGTCGCAATCATTAAGGCCCGAGAGGACATTATATCTATTTGAGACCTCCAGGTAAGTCTTGACATTAGGAAGCTGCCGCTCACTAGACTTAGCAGCAGTTTTTTGGTGTTATTGTCGTACGGGAATTTCATTGTAAATATCGCGAAGTTTGGTTAGCAGCAGTTTTTTCACGGGAATGCCTACCTTGCAAATAATTTTGTTAAGTCCCGCTAACAGAAGTGGCCATCCTGAAAATTCACGTTTACGCTGGAAAAGCTGCAGTTAGCGGCAATAAGGCGATTGAAAAAAGCCACTGTAATGTTAAAAAATGTATACTACAGCGGTGTTAAATTCTTGTAAATATGCCTATTAATTTCGCATTGTTTTTGCTGTTTTTATGTGTGCTACATTATGCAGCGCACATAGAAACAGCAAAACGTCATGAATTATTGTTTATGTGCAGGAAGTTGTCCCTTCCTGCGCTTCAACTTCTATGTGCTGTACAATACAGCATACAGAGGAGTTACAAATTGCCATTTGTGATTGTTTATGTGCAGGAAGGGACACCTTCCTGCACATAAACAATAATTCACCCCAACACAAGGACCCTTGCACTAAGGTGCAAGGGTCCCTGCATTGGCACTTGGCAGCTTAATTTGGCACAAGCACTAGGGGGAACATAGGGGTGCACCGTATATTTGTAAATAAAGGGCATCTCTTCTTTTTTAAAAGATTGGCGGAGCATGGCGGTACCAAGTTTTGCTTAACGCCACACTCCGTCATTCTGTTGAACATATGCCCCTGTATTTTTTCACACACAGTAACAGTGATCCTATTCCTCAGTCCTTCTAATCTGATCCTTACCCTGTAGAAGCACAGCTAAATTTCTTTCTTCTTCTTCAATCCTTCCTTTGACTCGCGAACAGAGCTTTTACTTTAAGATAACAAAGAACAAAAGTATCTGTGTCACATTTATACTTACATTCACAAATTGTAACTGTTAGAGTGAGCCTAAGAAGCCATTTTGAACTGCTGTATCACTTAAAACTGATAATGTTCGCAGCATTCCAGATTCCATGTTGAAGGTAGGCATTTTGCAACAGCACCATGGAAAGACTATTTCATCTCTCATTCAATTCAAAAAGACTTTATTCAATTGCTTTTTAAGACAGTCATAAAAGTACATATAAAACAATTTGTTCGGTACAATGCAGTAAAATTTCATATACAATCCATAAATACGTTAAAATGTTTGAACATACAAGCAATCATAATAGTCTCGATGATTACAAAATAATAGATTTCCTGTGGCTAAACACTTTTTTTAAAAACATGCCTACCCTCCAGACCCTGTGTACATCGTCCAGAAAGGGTAGCATAAGTAGTGCTGGGCTGCATTGTCTCAGCCTCAATGCCTTTAAAATTGGGACGATCCAGACTTTCCTTAAATTACTATAGAATCTACAAAAAAGAATAATGTGCAATATCAATTGTTCTGAGCAGTTATCACGTGGGCAAAGTCTCAGTCATCGGGACCAATCGTTCACAACAGGTAAGCTCACAAGCCTATGAAAGATATTGCATCTAAAACGAGTTAATAAAAACAGTCATTGCCTCCAGGTACGAATAATAAATAGGATTGAATATTAAAAGAAGTTAAGACCAATTGACTCTGCATGACAGTGGGCTTTTGGCTTTCTAATGAGATTCTTTTAGCTTCTTTCTACTAATAGATTGCATAGATTTTGGGTTACTGTAATATTCCAAATGGCCGAGATCGGACATAAAGTTTCTAATAAACTTCAGCCAAGGAATCAATAATGCTCCTTCAAGTTGAAGACTATTTGCTAGAATGTACTGGTTTAGATTTGTCTCAGGTTTTGTCCATATCCTGTGCCATAGGAGGATGGACTCCATCTTTATTAAATCTGCAATATTAGGGAGCCCCAACTCCGAATGGCAGATAGGCTGCTGGGGATCGCTAAAATGTATCTTAAAAAAATGTCCTCCACTGTTTGCAGTGGTTGTGTGTCTGTAAATCACCATACACCCGCTCCGTACATAGCTGCAAAAACGCATTTTGCTTTGTAAATCTGCATTAATTCTAGTGGTGGTCTTCTCCCAAGGTTCCTCGCAAAGTTAGCGAGGGCCATTGTTGATCTGGCAAATGCAAGTTTCTTTGTCATGATAGCTCAGGTCATTACGGTTAAAAAGTATACCCAAGTAAGCAAAGCTGTTAGTGTGCTCTATTTTCTGTCCTTCCAAAAAAAATTCCCTGCATTTGTCGCGCCCCAATCCACACCTCAATATGTATGTTTCTGTAATGTTCACTTTTAAATCTAAATTGCCCATAAACTTGGTAAAACTATTTAGGACCCATTGTAAACCTATTTGGGTGCAGGTTATTAGGACAGCGTCGTCTGCACAGAGAAGTACGGGAATGGGATGTGCGGCTATTTGTGGGAAGTCGTGGTTATCCTTAACCAGTACCTCGTGTAAACCATTGATGTAGAGGTTAAAAAGAAAAGGGGCCAGGACACATCCTTGCCTCACCCCTCTTCTGATGGGAAAAGGGGCGGTGCGCTCGCTTGCTAGGCCAAAGCACACACGCGCCTTCGCTTCGCAGTATAGGCGTCTAAGAAAGTTAATTATTTGCATATCCACCCCTATTTGCTCAAAGATAGCGCACATCTCCTTGTGTCTCACTGAATCAAAGGCAGCAGTGAGATCTACGAAAACTAAAAACAATCTGACTCTTTTCACTTATGTGTACTTAAGGACCAGAATGGCTAAATTTAAACTTTGCTCCACGGTCCCCAGTCCCTCGAAAAGCCATATTAAATGTCGGACAGAACATTATTTTCTTCTGCCAAATCTTGTAGGCGTTCCAATATTATACGCCCAGCTATTTTAGTCATTGCATCTAGCAAAGAAATGGGCCTATAACAGTTCCGCTCCTGACGGTCCTCTTTTATGAAAATCGGGAAAATAGTGGATTCAACCCATGTAGTTGGAAAGGGGGCAAGACAACTAGCTTTTAAAACCTGGGTGACAATTGGCCCCCAATTTTTGTTACTAGATTTAAGAAGATCAATAGGAACACCATCCTGTCTCGGAGCCTTTACCCCGCGCTCACAGAGAGGGCACGTATCACCTCCCCCAGTGTAAACCAGAGATCAGAGTACTGGGACTTAAGATTGCTAGTTATTTCCCTATGAGTGATCTCATTGTGGGTAGCGGGATTAGAAACTGTATTGTACACCCCCGGGAAGTAGTCAATCCACTGCCTCTCAGAGGTGGCAACCTCTACTGAGGGCCCTTCCCCGGAGTTCAGAAAAGGTGCTTTTACCACCCTCCAAAACGCCAAGCTATCTCCTCTTTTAGAAGCTTCATGTAAAGATTCCCAGGCTTCATTGCTTAATGCGTTTTTTCTTTCCCTAACAGTCACCCTATATTCTGCTCTTGCCATTCTAATATTTGCAGCGTTTTTAGGGCTCTTATGTAATTCCTTTTTTAGGTTGGAATGGGCCCGTGTACATTTCGAGTCAACCAGCCGTCAGGTTTTCTTTCACATTTTACTGGGACAAACAGCAAATCTCTAACGGCTTCTGCTATTGACTGAAAGGACGAGAGGATACTAATTGGGGTGACCACCCCACTCAGACAAGTCTCAAATGCTGAACTACACTTGTCTATCACTTTTTTAGTGATCGCTACTGGGTCCACTATCGACCAGCGGAGGCTATAGCCATTTTTCTTGTTAATAGCAATATCAGAGAGAGCCTGGTCTAGTCCATCTTGACTATGCAGCTTGCTACTTGCCATTAAAACTGAGAAGCGTAGTGGGAATTGGTTACTCAATGAGATCTCATTCACGTGGAAAAAATGTTGTCTATAAGCATGGCTGTTCGATATAAGAATATAATCAATAGTAGAATAACAGCCCCTAAAAGTATAGTACATAGATCTAGGTTTATTTAATAATTCATTAGCAAAGCCCAAGTTCATGCTAAAAATCAAGTTATTATACAAATCCCCAGTACAGAATGACAAAAGTGGATATTGCTAGTACCTTCCTCAATTGAAAAGCCCAGGTTTTACCTCATTCACTTGGGCACAGGACACAATTGAAGTCCCCTACCATGATCAGCATCATAGCTCTATGGATTTTTCTTTGTAGGGACTGCAGATTATTATATAATTGCGTTAAAATGTTATATAATTTATCTGAGGAAATATTGTTATAAAAATGTATCAATAAAATACTATAATTAGCATCAACATGCATAAATGCAGCTGATAATAGGGTTCCTCGCAACGCTATCTTTTTCACTTGTAGCCTATTAGATATATATGTTCCCAGTCCCCCTTTGCTCTTCCACTACTGCTTTCGATGGCTGGGATGTGCAAGGTTCTAAATCTGTTAATAAGGATAGCCTCCCTTTCCCATGTTTCTTGAAAACATACAATATTATGCGTTGGTATAAAGTCTCCAAAAAGGGGGTTCTTCAGTTTTCACGATAACCCAGCAACATTCCAGGATATTGGTTCCCAGTGTGTTCTCTCTACAGTGTCGGGGCGGCTACTGGGTCTCCTGGCCTAGTTAATCTACTTTCCCTAATAGGTGGCAACTTTTCTAAAGTGGTGGTGACCATAGTATCATTTAAAACCAGCGGGGTTAGACTTGTACTAGCCGGAACCTGAGCCTCCTGAGGATTGAGGGTTGCCTGAGCCAATATATATTTATTGTTATGTCCCTTAGTCCTGCAAGGTCTATTTCCGGCTTTGTTAATATTTGGGAAGAATCCTAAAGAGATCTGTCAATCTTGGTCTTCTAATGAGCTAAAGATGCCATATTGATTGCTCACTGGAATATTCTGTCTGGGCCATTCAGTACTTATAAGTAATTCCCTTGCGTGGTTATATCTCAAGGTTCCATGAGGTTGGTAAAAATACCCCAGAGGCAGGATATTTATACTCTGTGGGGAAATAAAATGGTTCCCTACTATCTCCAGAATGGACTGTACTAGTCTAGGTGATCTAAAGGTTATGACCACACAGTCACCTGCTAGTGACTTGCTTGACTTGCCTACCCAGGGTATTCCACGCGCCATCTTAAACTCTGAAAAGAGAATGTTAGTCATCCCAGTCCTAACGGACAGCATATGTAACAATTTGTTCCTTAGGGTTGACCAATGCTCAGTAGTGTCATGGAGAAGGATCGGGACATTAGCCAGTCCCACCATGTATTCGGTGGCTTCAGGTGGAAGAAGTAATGGTAGATTTTTATCACTAAGAGCTCCCTGGTAATCACTATGCGTATGCTAGGGTGTGACTATTCTAGGCCCAACTATTGGTGCGGAACCTCCTGCTACTGCATGTGTGACCCTCCGGGGTTTAGAACTCTTATTATTCCTGGAATGTGGACCAGCAAGATGTATTGCTTGTCACGGCTGATCTAATGTGCTGGGCGAAGTTCTTTGCATAGTAGAATGGATCTGCGCTTGTACTCCAGCCGTACTAGCATGCAGACTAGATTATACATCTGCCATATTGTTAACTGCTAGGGTATTCCCACTATTACCCCTGATAAGCATGGCATTCCCCCCTCCAGCTGTATTATAGTCCCCCGATGTAATGTTTGTGGTTGACCCCTCCAGTTTAGTCAGTCTAACCTCATTTGAGGTTAATTTTTGGGCCAAGGGGTCTAATAAGACCGTTACCACTACCTCCAACTTCTTCCAGAATGCAACCTCCTGTACGGGGGGTAGTGCGCTGTCTGATGTTATTGGCAGCTGTGTTAGGGGGGACCCATTACTAACATCTCTGACATTACTTCTTGTTTTCGGACTTGTGGTCTGTGGGTTATTCCCTTTATGGCTTTGTCTTTGTGTACCCCTACCCTTCCTTTTTTTAGTCGGTGGTTCCTGGCTATTGTTGCAAATTATGGCAGTTCTCTGGCCCCTGGTTATTATGGGAGTGTTGTTTCTTGTGCCTGTTGATTCGAGGAGAGAAGTGGGACCAGCCTTCAGCCATTCAGGGACCGCTTATTTTCTTTTGCTGGGACAGATAATCACAATGAAGGGTGTGGGCCGTCAGCACATCTCCTTATTTCAGGTAATAGTAAAGGTCCTGTCCTTTGTTGCAGTGCTTGTAAGATATTGGTTCTTTCCATGCTTCCGGCTTCCACTGTCCAAAGTACCTTAAATGCATTTCACGCTATCAGAGTACTTCTCTGTTCCAATCACTTGTGCACGGAGGGGATATAAGCGTGAGTAGTGCAGGAACATGGTCGGATACAAGAGAGACAACTGCCTCAAAGCTGATGCTGTCAACCCAACTTCTACGGCAACCACACTTCTATGGCTACACATAACAGGGGCACCCTCATTCTGGGGCAAGCCTGACTGGTGTAATCACAACATGGGGCCCGATTTACAAAGGTAAACTTAGACTTTAGTCTAAGTTTACTACTTTTCGTATCCACAAAGCCGCTTACGAGTAGTAGCTTCATGACTACAGAGTCTCCACACTCAGGACAGAGTTTCTGTATTTGGGGTGGAGTCCCCGCACCCAGTGCAGTGTACACAACAGTGAAATTATAGGTCAGACAGAGGTGCAAGCTTCTACACATAGGTTGAGAATCAGACACCATATCATGTACTATGTTTTCTAGTACTACAGACAGTAGTTGAAAATGAAAACTCACAATAAGTTGCAGTCTCAAGCCTCTGCCTGACCAATACGTGTGCACGTCATGTAGAAGACAGTAGAGTGTGGCAACATGTAACCAAACATTGGAGTACACATTGAGTGAGGGACTCACATTACTCTGGGGTAAAAGGCAGCCACGATGGATGAAATGAAAAAGGACTACAGTGCAGTTATTAGCTATATTGGAGTGTGGGGGCCATTGAGGGGCTAATGAGACGGGCAACACCAACCCCAAAACAGAATTGAAATATTAACACATTCACAGTGATATAATTATATTATCCTATAAGTGTCAACAATAACATGTTATTTAAATTTGTAACTTCATTGAAACATTCAGTGTTAATAATAAAATGACTATCTGTCCTGTTTTTGCTCTCACAATCTGTTCAAATGTGAATGTTAGTCTCAAATCAAAACCACCATCTGTAGATCCCATTTCCAACAGTGTATCAAACACTTCATACACCTGTGAATGTGTTTACCATCCCCACCCATCTCCACTAGAATGTTGTTAACCCAACAACCAATCACTGCCAAGCTGAATACATGAAAAAGAGCAACCAGAAACAAACACATTAAGGCATTTCAACTTGTCACTGAAAGTGTTTGTGGGTTTGCCCTTGTTCATGAGAATGAATGTTCGGAGGAAAGGGATAAGGAGGAGAAGCGATGAGAGAAGATTTTCATGCAAAGATTCAACATCTTTGGGATGATGAGCCAAGATGTGCTTCCAATTTCCCCTTTCAAAGCTGATGGTTTCTTGGACATAGTTTCTGAGTGAGAGAAGGATCTTGATTCTGCTACATGCCACTCCCAGGCTCCCCCAGCCTATGTGAAGATCTGGGCAGCTCTGCATTTTCTTGCCACTTGATCTTGTCAGGGGGGTCTCCAGTGACATTATGAGCATTTCGCAGGCAAGCAAATCCTGATGCTTGCATCACGTTATGACTGAGATGCAGAGTCTCTGCCCCATGTGAAGAGTCTCTGCAACACGTGTGGAGACTCCACACTTGGGGTGGAGATCAAAACAAATGCACAAGATATTACCTATAGGATATGACACACAGGAAATGACATGCAGAAAGCTGAAGTCAGCCATTTTGTGATCATTCCATGCCATCCTCACCTCAGAGAAGCATCCTCCTCCATCCTGCTGCTCTGTTCAACTATCCTGCCCCCAACATGGCTGAGGGTCTAAATGAGAAGGCACCCCCTTCATTGAAAGTGAACTGAAGTTCATTAGTGAGGTGATACTTGCTAAGTACCCTCAGCTTTATGGGCGCCTGAAGCACAGTTGAGCAATGCAGCGCATGCCCAGTTCTGGGGGGACATTGACACATGCCGCGGTGCAGTGGGCGTATACAATGGCTTGTCAAAATGTGCAGAAAACACTGGGAGGACCTGTGATGCCAGTCCGGAAAAAGGCCCAGGACATCATGGGTGTGTCCTCCCAGCCCCATTTCACAGCAGCTCCACATGAACCCACCATAGTAGAGTAGTACATGTAGCCTAACAGACCCTCCATGCTCAGCTGGAGGAGATTGAGCAGCAGAGGGATGGTAGAACATCAATTATATTATTTGTCATGAAATTTGATTTGAGTGATGAGTGAGTCAAGTGTTGTTTGTCACCTTTAACTTCACCTGAGTCATGGCAATAAAATAATGTCTATGCATCAGTAGATCAGTAGGAGTAAGGAATTTTGGAACTTGTAGTTTTCTGAACATAAATGGGTAGAGTTGCATCACAGATGCATTTCTGAGATGCCATGCATGTGGGGTTTTATGACTTGAGAACTAATGATCTTATAAAAGGTGAATGCTATGTTGAATGTTTGCACTTGTTCAATGTAAGTATGACCGTTTGTAATGTTACTATGTTGGATCATGCATTCTTTTTGTTTGTTCTGTTTTTCATAAATAATATTTGTTGCTTGAAATAAAATCAAGGCTAACATTGTGTACCTTTTCTGACTGTATATAATACATGCATATCCAAAGTGTACTAAATGCACACATTTTCTTAAGAAAGTCATGTATGTCATTGTCAAAAACATATGCAGCAGTACAAACTAAGCACATATGAGCTGCAGTGTGCTGCACAAACAAAGAATTCTTGTAATGCAAACTGTGGCTTTACACATGTGTGCATATTCTGATGTTCACATGATGAAAATAAACTTTTTTTTAACAGCATTATTTTAAGATTATCTGCAAGGCCCTAATTCACATAGTTTGAATTGCGCTTCAGAGTAAGGTGAGTTTTTCTTTGCTATTCTAAATATGCGAGCTCATGGTAAGTTTATGACCTTGAAGACTGGGCAATTGGGGTAGCGAACTCTGCACATAAATTCATAGACCTAGATTTACCTTTGGTGTGGTGATCTCCGCCCCAACTGCGAAGCCTCTGCACTCATTAATTTACTATTTAATAGTATGGAAATTGTTAGACCTGGCATCTTTGGCGTGGTTTCCACTGTCTTTTTGCCTCTGCCTCCTGTATTTTTGACCCTGTGCTGGATTTTGTTTTTGCTGGTTTAGATGCTTTGGGCACTTTGCCACTGCTGATCAGTGTCAAAGTGCAAGTGCTCCCTGTGTAAATTATTATTGTAATTGGTTATCCATGATTGGCATATTTGTATCACCAAGAAGTCCCTAGTAAAGTGCACTGAGTGTGCCAGGGCTGATGATACAAATGCTACTAGTGGGCCTGCAGCACCAATTGTGCCACCCACATGAGTAGCTCTAAAATGGTGTCTCAGGCGTGCCACTGCAGGGCCTGTGTGCAGTCTGTGAACTGCCATGTCCTCCTGGTCAGTGTCTCCACTGACCAGGCCTAACCCTTCCCTTTCTGTGCATATTGGTCTCCCCTATGGACAGACCACGGTACCCCCTTGGGGAGGGTACTGTGCATGCGAAAGGTAGAACATGTACTACTGCAGGTGACATGCTCTGGTAGTGAATGACAGCCATTTTCATTTTTCACTACTATAAGGCTACCTTCCTCATAGGCTATCATGGGGAATGCTGGCTACAGTGGCTACCAGCATATCTTCCCTTAGGAGCAAGGTAGGACATAAAAGTCTGGTATCCCTGAACTCAGAATGTAATAACACATCTTTTAGGAAAGGTGTTTTTTAAATCCTGTGTTTGAGAACAGCAGACTACAGAAAATTAGATCATCTTGGAATCAGGAAGGAACCTCTGCCAAGGAGAAAGCTGCAAGACTGAAGAAGGAAGACTGACCTGCTGTTGCTTTGCTGGACTGACCTGCAGTTGCTTTGCTGCCAAGGAGAGGGGAAGGACTTTGCTTTGTGCTGCGTCCCCTTGCTTGAAAGAATCTCAAAGGGCCTGAAGAAGAGCTGGCTCCCTGTTAAGAAGTCCCTGTAACAAAAGGACTTCACCCCCAGCTCCCCTAAACTCTGCTGAGAGAATTCTGTCCTTCCTAGAGTGCTTGGGCGAGTTGTGGTGCCTCTGGAAGTTGTACCTGTGTTGGAAAGCTGGACACCACGATTTAAAAAACTTCCTGCAAAGTTCATTGCATTGCTCGCTTGCAGAGAGCATCCCCATCGGTGCGAGGAAATTCCCGCCGCTATGAAGGCCGAGATCGGCCCTGCGCCTGTTGCCGCTGCCAGAATCGTCGCATCCTTTTTCTGCGGGACGCACCAGTCCGGTGCAGGAAGATTACCATCGCTGCCAGTATCGTAGCAAAGCATGTCTTCACTGGGTGAGATCGTCGCACTGCTTGTTTGCGGACCACATCACGTCGCTGCGAAAGTCGGCGCAGAACCATCGCATTGAGGGGCCGCCAGAGGAGAAGATCGACGCTGAGCCGCGCATCGTTGCTGCACAGGAGATCGTCGCCACCCCAAAGATCGTCGCGTCGTACCTTTTGGGAGCCGCTTCCACCGAAACCTGTGCACCGGAATCCCCACAAGGTATCGCATCCCTCCCCATATAGACCGGAGTCATCGCAACACGCCCGCTGCGTCCAGCGGGATTGTCGCCTCGCCTCACCAGGGTCTTAGGAGTGACGCATCGCGTGCTTTTCAACGCTACAGCTTTCACTGGGAACTTTTGTCGCATCTAAAGGTACTGTGGGCTAAAACGTGATGCAACTGTGGATTATTTTAACGCAACCTTAAGAGCTCATTTGAAACCATATTCTTGAACTGTGTATGTTGGATTTTTGTCATTTTGGTCTTGTGTAGTTTAGATTAAATACCTTTATTTTTTTAAATTGTTGTGGAGTCAGTTTGTGGTGTTTTTACTGTGTTACTGTGAGTGTTGGTACAAATACTTTGCACATTGCCTTTGATAAGCCTGACTGCTCGTGCCAAGCTACCAAGGGGGTGAGCAGGGGTTATCTAAAGAGTATATCCTTCTTACCCTGACTAGAAGCAAGGGTCCCTATTTGGACAGTGGTACCTTCCTCTGCCAACTAGATACCCCAGTTCTAACAGGAATAACAATAACAAAATCTACTTACTCTAAAGTGTAAGTTTACCTTTCTTAATATTGCAGACAATATTGTTCATGTCTGTCAAATTCTTTACAATCAGTGAATTATGTATTCACATGACAGCCAAATTACCCATAATATTGCTACAAAATCACATAATATTGCTTACATAGGTCAATGTACAACAATGTCAGCATTTTTACCTTTGTGCTTTAAAAGTGTTCAACACCTACATAATTGTCCATTTGCATTTTCCTACTGGTCAAGGGACAACATGACAGGACCAGGGACAGACCAGTACTTCCTTAGCTCATAGATGGGCACATCCTCACAACACCACCAGCAAGGAGGAGGACAGAAAACAATCACCCAGCAGGGGCAGTGTCCGCCCAGAGACTGTGAAGGCCACCACAAAAAAGAATCCGAATGTAGGATGGGGGAATTGAAAGGGGCACCACCAGCCAGATGGAGGAAGAAGTTAGCTCTCCTCCTGGCCCACAAGCTGAAAAATCTGCAATAGTGTCCACAGAGCAGACCACAACAGAATCTTGGTCTGCTATCGGCCCCTTTTTAACTCCTGAGGTCCCAATTCCATCTGGGATGCCACCTACACCCCCTGTCACTACTCCCCCTCCTAGTGCCTACCAAGAAACAAGGAGATATCTGCACCCGACACCTCACATGCCTCATGTGAGTTAAAATCTTGTGCCTGTGACTGCACTCCAGGGGGGACAGGGGCTATTCATTCATTCATTCAATAACTTTTATTCGATTGGCATTTAGCAAATCATAAAAAGTACATCATAAAATTCCAGTGGATAATTAAAACACAGTATTATAATACAAGTAAAAAGTGAGTGATGTTTAAAAAAATTTGATAAATCCAATTTTACAAATTAATTCAGATAAACATGGAGTTACAGAGACAATAACCCGGTTTTACAGCGTATTTTCAAACATGATTTTAAGAAAAGAGCTACACATTTAGCTACATGTTGTGAGTCTAGTAACTGAAGTGCCAGGTAAGCTGGCCGACAGGTTCTCAACCCCATTAGTCGAAGAAGTGGGATAATCCAGCGCTTGGGAGGTTGCTCATAATAGCGGCAGAACAAGGTTACGTGAATGGTCGATTGAGATGATACACCATCACACGGACATTTGGTCAGATCATGGGACCAGTTTAACTCGATGGGGAAGGTAACAAGGCGGAAAAAAGAATTAAAACGAAACCTAGTTAGAACAAATTTTTCGTGGTTAGATAGGAAGAAAGTAAAATAAGGCTGAATACCAGGGGAAGTTTGGACCATTAAGATCTGCACATTTGTTGGCTTAGCTACTTCATGAGAGAGGCGTAAATCTCTGAGATGGTTTAGACAGAGATTTTTCGGAGCGCTTCTACTAATATCAGATGTTGAAGAGGGCTCAGTGAAGTAAGATGTGCAGTTCAAATCCTTTAGAAAGTTGGAAACATACAATAACCAAGGAATTTTTTTCCAACTCGCCAGGGATAAGCAATCAGATATTAGAGAACGGGTTAAATGGCATTGGGGTTTGTTCCAAATACGGTGCCATAAAAGGATCGGCTGACATCTGATATTGTCAGTTAGGTAATCGATGCCTAGCTGGATGTGACAACCGTGTGTCGGAGCACTTTGGGGAAGTGCCAGCATGTATTTTAAAAACCCATTTTGGACCTTTTGTAAATCGTCTACGGGAGCGTAGCCCCAGACGTCTGCGCCATAGGTTGCAATGCTGTGACATTTCGCGTGGTATATTTTAAGCAACTCAGTTGGGGCTGGTTTACCCAGTTTTCTTGAAAAGGAAACAAGAGCTGAAGTTGCTCTCTGATAGAGCAACGTTTTGCTAGTCACTGCTTGTTTCCACGATAACTGATCGTCCATTAGAATGCCTAAATAAGGATATTCCCTGGCACGTTCCAGTCTAACTTGTTCTATAAAAACGGCGTTGGGGTTCTTTGCCTTGGGACCATTGTGTATGACAAAGGTTTTGCTTTTGTTTACTTTTAACCCCAAAGAGAGCATGAACTGACAATATTTGTCTAATTGTTTTTGCAACTGGATTAGCATCCTTGCTAGAATGACGGAGTCGTCCGCATAAAGTAAAGCGGGAATGGGGCGATGGTTGATGGATGGAAGGTCCTGGCTCCCTGCTAGCATGGCCGATTCCAGCCCGTTGGTATAAAGATTAAAAAGAAAGGGGCTAGGACACAACCCTGTCTGACTCCTTTGTTTACTGAGAATGAAGGGGAAAGTTCACCACCAATCCCATATCTCACGCACGCAGTAGCGTCGGAGTAAAGCTCGCGGAGGAATTTAATGAGAGGGGGGGTCTATCCCCCAGTTTGCTAAGAATAGACCACAGCCTAGAGTGTATCACGCAGTCAAAAGCTGCGCTGAGATCGACATACACTAAATACAAATTGCCTCCTTTTGCCCCAACATACTTGCCTATTAAAAGGGTTAAGTTCAGTGCCTGTTCAACAGTGCCAAGTCCCTCCTGGAATCCATACTGGAGATCAGTCAAAATGTTGTTCCCCGACGCCCAATCCTGGAGGCGTTCCAGGATCAGTCGTCCTGCGACTTTCCCCAGGGAGTCCAGGAGAGAGATGGGCCTGTAACAGGCTGGGTTGTTGTGTTCCCCCTTTTTAAAAATAGGGAGCAGGATGGAAGAGGACCAGGAGTCTATTAGGCCAATTTTAGAGACTGCAGCCATCACCTGGGAGACGATGGGGGACCATAGTTCTATGTTGCTCACGAAGATATCGAGTGGGACTCCGTCGAGACCGGGAGCCTTACCGGTTTTAGGGGACGTTAAGGCGTAAATGACTTCACTTAAGCTAAAATGAAGTTCGATGGGATATACTTGTGCCTTGGTAAGATCATTTACCGGCTTGACCATTGTTGTGGTATCAACGGGAAGCCGCCAAAAATCTTTGAGAAGTGGGTCACCCACTGGTCAGCCGTCACGGCCACATCTAAGTGCTGGGGAGTATTGGCGTCAACCAGAAAGGGTGATTTAACTGTGCGCAAAACTGGGAGCTGTCTTTGCTTAGACAGCTTGTAGTGTAGTTCCTAGTTTCCCACTAGGCCCTGCGCATTGGAATAACATAAACAGTAGTATCGACGTGGAACTGGCTATTCCAGGCCTCCACTGACTATGCTAAACTTAATTGGGTTGTGTTACCAACTAGCTCAGAGGTCACTGGAAACTTTCTTCTCTGCATAGGAAGTGATCAGCTTCCTTGGCACAGACAAGAAGGGATTCAGTTTTCCAACAACCGTGCAACATGACAACTTTGCTCCTCAGATCAAGAGTCGATCTCTAGGGTCGTGTGAAACAATAGACATAGATTTCACTCAGTCAGTCTGGTGCAGTTTACTTTCACAATATGTAGAGAATAGAGAGACGGGCGTGTATCAATAAAGGTTAACATTTATTGAACAGTCTTTCTTCTCGTACAAGAGAAATGTATTGCCACAATTGCAATAACTGTTATTATAAAAAGTACGTACAGTAAGATAAGGATTGCGAAATAGAACTGTAAAAGCATTGATATGGTTTCTTAGCCATACAATGGTTTAGAAGTAATAAAACATATATACAGTCATATATACATTAGGCTAACATACTCAACTGGTGCTTCTAACTAAGCCTACCCCGGTGTGCCTGACCTAAGCCTAACACGTGAGAAGGGGGAGTAAGTAAGTAGCTTAAGTTAAGTTGGTTTTGCCAAGGTTTGTTTCAAGAATTCTCTTATAAGGGTTTAGTCAACACCATACCTCTGAATAGAATGATGGAGGATTGGTATCTCCTTCAGGGGTCTCTCTCGATATCCCAGTCACCCGCGAGGGTAAACTGGAAGCGCCGGGACTGGATTTCTCTGCACGAGAAATGCAGCGGCTTCTCTCAGCGCGTCGGGAGGAAGGAGGGGTGACAGCGTCCGCGGGCAGCTGGGCTGGATGTCTTCGCAGAGGACGGCTGCACGGCTCCTCAAGCGTACTGAACCACAGTTCGCGCTGTAGCGGCGATAATGGTAATCAGTAGCTTCACCACCACAGGATAGCAGGCTGCAGCGACAGAGTGCTAGTTTTTACCAACACTGGTCATGCAGGCAGCTGGCATCAGCAACAGTAGCTCTCGCTCAACAGCAGCTAGCTTCGCTCTCACATTGCTTAAGGCAACGTTGGTAATATTTATACCTGACAGGTGCCGGGTTTGACGCAAGTTTGCTGGACATAAGACGTCAATTAAAGATGTCACTAGGAAGTGGCAGCTATCAGTTGCTCATTAGAGTTCTATTACTAATCAAAACATAGCAAGCGGGGATTTCCAGGTTTGCTAAGTTTTTATCTTGTTGAAGAACTCGGAGTGTTATCTAGGAATATCAGATAGTGACTGCTGCTCTGTCATTGCACTAATTGGTCGCAAAGGAAGTAGCAGAGAGTCATGCTGGAATGTGGCTCTGTGGCTTTGCTCGTGTGAGGCCAGAGATGACTTTTCAGAAAATCGCACTTGAACGGTTATGCCAATATAGGGAATAAAGGGCTCTATAGCCGAATAGGGGCATAAGGTCATAGTATCGATCAGGAACCTAGATAAGCACATGACAAGCTCTCATGTAGTTGGGCCCATAATTTTTTCTTTAATTCCTTTTTGCAGTTATGTTGTGCCATTTTGTACTCCTTTCTGAGTTTGGCTATCTCAACTGTGCCTCTATTTGGATTATGTAACGCCCTTTTTAGGGCGGATAACGCTTTGCGACAGGTTGAATTGAACCATCGAGGAGATTCCTGTTTTCCAGGTTTATGATGGCGGAGTAATTCAGCCTGCATAAATTTTAAAATCTCCAGGAAGCTGGATAAAATCAGCTGAGGTGGAGAATCCTCTGCCAGGCAGTTATTCATCCAGGGAAGGGCATTAGATATGGCATTGCCAGTGATTACTGCAGGATCTACTTTGGACCATTTCACAGAGAAACCGTTGACTTTGTCCATGGCCAAGGATTGCTGGGTTAGGAAGCTAGTCCTGATAGGATTGGATACATTGATGTCAATTGACAAAGTAATACTATTTGGAAAATGGTCACTTGAAATATCGGAGCCTGTGTTAAACTGTTAAAGTTTGCCCTTTAATATTTGGGAGCATAGAATATAATCAATGGTGCTTGACAAGCCCCTGCCATGAAATGTGGGTTTAAAATCAACTGGTGGATCCACAAGGTCATTTGCGTACTCCAATTCCAGGGAGAAAATACTATCATTCAGGGTATTGCCTAAATGCGTATGCGTAAAATGAGTCAAAGGGTAGTCGTTTTCATCTAGGAGACCACAGACGCCTTTCTTATGGTTAGTGCACAGAGGAACATTGAAATCCCCCCCCAAATCACATAGCAAACAAGTGATGAATGCTTATTTTGTTGTTCATTTATAAGAGAGGAGATGTCAGTTACAGTCTTAACACATTCAGCGGGGAGGAGATTGTTATATAGATTAATAAAAAAGTGTAACATACGTTTGTTAAATACAACCATTATGATTTGAAAGTTCGTACTGGTGTGAAGAACAGTTATTTTCTTTGATGGTAAATTATTTGAAATATCACTACTAAGCCTCCCTTAGATCTACCATGTGTGGTAATGCTAGCTGGGGTATGGAATGTTTTGTAGCCCTGGATATGTATGGGCTCTATGGCCCAAGTTTCCTGTAAACAAACTATTTGGTGTGTGTTCACTATGTCCAACCATGATTTAAGATTTGACTTGGAACGGAGACCCGCTACATTCCAAAATAGTACAGAAAGCATCTGGATAGGGGAGATTGAATTTCTGGTATTCTGCAAGACGTCAGTAGATGAAGTTCCTGGACGAGGAGAGGTATGTATTAATGGGGCAGTAAGATGAGTTGCAAAGTGATCATCATTCTTAGAAGAGGTAATTTGTGCTATTGTGGATATTGGGGTGGGTACTTCCGCTGTAGCTAGAGTGCCGTCCATAGGAAATAGGGTCGAAGAACAATAGGATAGTTTCGATGCTTTGAGCCCAGGGGTGGGGGGGTCTGTGCTTTCCTGATTACTGTAGGGTGATGGTCAGTCCACCAATTCCAAGCAGTCATATCTGTTTGTTAATGGGACGCCTCTCCATCCGAAGGTTGGAGCAGCGTCTCTACCCCCATGACCCGGCCAGTCAGCCCAGTCACGTCTTCTATTCCAATTTCCAACCTGGGTCCAGTTCCATTCTGGACCAGTATTATAGCGATGTATTGGAGGGTAGAAGTACGAGAGTCTTTTGGTGTCTATCCCGTCAGATGAGGGTTGTGAACCCCAGGAGCAGATATGCTCAACCGTGTGGGAATCCTCGAAATTGACAATGACACAGTCCCCCTGGATAGTTTTTGTCTCTTTACCTATCCAGGGGACTCAGCGGACCATTGTGACTCTGTTGTCGGAATATGGGGGAAAGGGCCTATTGGTAGATAGCCAATGTAGTACTTTGTTTCTTAGGGACCAGCTCGGTTCATCCGAAATTGTGTTCAACTCGGGGGACCCCGGTCATAATGACAACATACGGACTAGCTTCGGGAGGTAGGTGGATAGGATGGCCACCCTTCCTCCTGGTCTTATGGATGGTATTTTGGATCCCCAGTGTCTTTGGTTGGATAGGGGCCTGAGTGGATGGAGGAACAGGAGCTTTTGTTACAGCAGGGCCTTTCGTCACCACTGCAGGTGAAGGTTTTTGTTGTACGGCTGTTACTATGGTAGCCGGTTTTGATGCTATCACCCCTTCTTTGGTAGTTTTGGGGTTGGGTTTTTGGGCCGCGGTTGGACCGGGAACAGATCCCTTATGGGTTTTTAGGGCTAAAGTCAGCACTTCTATCTGCTTTTCAATTTTTAACAAGGTGTGTTCGATGGGTTGCACATAAGATTTAATTAATACCCCTAATCAGGTCAAAAGTTGGTTATTTATGCCACAGATTTCACACCGTCTTCCCACGTTGCTGTTAACACTAAGGTTGGCCGTGGTAGTGGAAAGGTTTATTATATCTGCGGGTAAGGGATTAAGCTCTTGCTGTGGCGGAGCAGCTTGACTGGTGGACTGAGTGGTAGGTAGAGCTTGGTGGTTAGGTTGTATCGTGGGTTGGGTCTGTTTGCGGGATTTTTTTTGTTGAGGTTTCTTTTTTGTCTTGGGTATCCCTCCCTCCCTTAAACCCCTGTTTGTAGCTATGGTGGAGTCGTCCCTACTCGGACTTATAAAAAGAGCCGGAGTTCTCTCCAAAGACAAGGATGACTGTGAAGGCTGTGAGGCTGATAGCTCTAGGGATACTGACAAGTCCACGGTACCTGGGACAGTGAGAGAGTCAGCGTGTTCGTCCATTAGTGCGCCGGATTCTAAGGGGCGCAAGAGAGTTTTGACTGCAGCTAATAAGCCCAGTGAGGAGCGTTTAGCCATAGCCAATTCCTGTGAAATGCTCCGTTCCAGCAGGAGTACGCCTTGATTAATAGCGTCATTTGCCCTGGAAATAAATTGATCGATTGGGCCGGTTGTCTGAGCAGCACGTAGTGCCTTATTACTTCTGGTACCTCTAGGTGACATGCTCAGGATATAAGAGCCAAAGTATGGAGGTTACAAGATGACAACAGGAGTACAACGATGATAAGACAGTGAAGATGATACAATAAAACAAGTGTCAATAGGGTGGCCCAGTCCAGTCTTACCCGGTCTTTAACGGGCTTAAACGGGCGCGCCCTTGGCCCGGGCTTCGCCCGGCGTCTCGTTCGCGTCCCACGAGACGGGGGTGACGTTGATTATAAGCGCCTCCTGGCGCGAGAAGCTGACTGTGGATGCCGCTAGGGCTGCTGGGAATTGTAGTTGGCGTTCCCTCGCCCACTCTCCGCTCGGCGGCCTGACTCCTGGATAGTGTGAGGAGTAAGGCGGCGGGAGGCGGGCAGGCAGGGCCACAGGCACAGTTCTACACTTAGCAGGAGCAGTCAGAAACACGAACGGCAAAAAGGACTCGGCAAAGCTGGATTCCCCCTCTCGACCGGGGTGACTTTGATTATAAGCACCTCCTGGCGCGAGAAGCTGACTGTGGATGCCGCTAGGGCTGCTGGGAATTGTAGTTGGCGTTCCCTCGCCCACGCTCCTCTCGGCGGCCTGACTCCCGGGATAGTGTGAGGAGTAAGGCGGCGGGAGGCGGGCAGGCAGGGCCCCAGGCACAGTTCTACACTTAGCAGGAGCAGTCAGAAACACGAACGGCAAAAAGGACTCGGCAAAACTGGATTCCCCCTCTCGACCGGGGTGACGTTGATTATAAGCGCCTCCTGGCGCGAGAAGCTGATTGTGGATGCCGCTAGGGCTGCTGGGAATTGTAGTTGGCGTTCCCTCACCCACGCTCCGCTTGGCGGCCTGACTCCGGGATAGTGTGAGGAGTAAGGCGGCGGGAGGCAGGCAGGCAGGGCCCCAGGCACAGTTCTACACTTAGCAGGAGCAGTCAGAAACACGAACGGCAAAAAGGACTCGGCAAACCTGGATTCCCCTCTCGACCGGGGTGACGCTGATTATAAGCACCTCCTGGCGCGAGAAGCTGACTGTGGATGCCGCAAGGGCTTCTGGGAATTGTAGTTGGCGTTCCCTCGCCCACGCTCCGCTCGGCGGCCTGACTCTGGGATAGTGTGAGGAGTAAGGCGGCGGGAGGCGGGCAGGCAGGCCCCAGGCACAGTTCTAAACTTAGCAGGAGCAGTCAGAAACACGAACGGTAAAAAGGACTCGGCAAAGCTGGATTCCCCCTCTCGACCGGGGTGACGTTGATTATAAGCGCCTCCTGGCGCGAGAAGCTGACTGTGGATGCCGCTAGGGCTGCTGGGAAATGTAGTTGGCGTTCCCTCGTCGACGCTCCGCTCGGCGGCCTGACTCCAGGGATAGTGTGAGGAGTAAGGCGGCGGGAGGGGCTATTGAAGTTGTCAAGTCTGTGTTATATCAGGGCTTAAAGGGCATTAGGGACAAGTTAAGGATTCTCCAAGAGACACAGTATAGGCAGCTTGATTCAATCAATGCCTCTATCATCAACTTGAGTGCCACTATATTGTCTGCATTGGTTCCAAGATCCACCAAACCTACTGCTATTGTGTCTCCCAGTTTGTCAGCCCTCTCTGTTTCCACCGCTACCCCTCATGTTGTCTCTTCCCGTGGATGTCTTTTTTGCACCGGCCAGCCAAAGTTTGTCCGCGTGTAAAGCGGATTTTCACATGATTGTAAAAGAAGAGAGTAAGGAAAGGCAGTGACTGGGTCCCCCTGAGCTTAGATTCTACTTGCGAATTAAAATGTGGCTTAAAGGGTCAGACATTATTCATTAAGTTGACTGTGATTCTTGTGTTTAGACAAAGGTTTGACTGTAGACTATTTTATTTGACCCCCTGTATATAGACTGTTCCCCTGACGCTTCCTGTCAATTTTTCATTATGTGACCCTACCACATTCTAGTTTCCTTGCCCATACTACCTGAATTCTTCATTTTTGTTCCTTTCTCCCGTTCCATTTGACAGTTTTTTTGTAATTTTAGTTGATATTACTTGTATTTGGGTTTTTTCCGATAAACTTGTATAAATTATATTTTCACAAAACCCTGTTGGTCATTAATTTTCCAATAGGTGTGTTGCATAACATGTGGTTATTTGTAAATCTGTAGCTATTTAGCATATGCTTTGCTTTTAAAATGATGCCCTGTGACACAGGTGGTCTTAAAGGTCGACATGTGGCACTCACAAAGAGTATTATAGAAACACATGTCCTCTAATCACATAAAAAATATCAAAGCCAACACAGGGTAGAAGTTGTCATTTAGGCATATATTTATTCATATAGATATGTTGAGTGACAAAACATTTACAACAGTCACAGGTGATATCGCTCACGACTTGGCAATTGTGGAGGTGAGGATCTCTGTGAGCAGGTACTCATTCTGGGTGTCTGCTGATATGTGTGTGCATGTTTGCCAGGTGGATCTACAGGTGGATCAGTTGGCTCTGCTGATGGGGCTGTTTGTTGTACAGATGGCCAACGTGGTGGCTGTACATGTTGGGGTGGTTGGGGCTATATAGATGAGGAGGTGGTGGCTGCAAAGTTTGGAGTGGTGATGGCTGTCCAGAGGGGGAGGTGGTGGATGTATAGGTTTGGGTGGAGGTGATTGTACAGATAGGGATGGCTGAACAGGTTTGGGTGCAGGTGGGTGTACAGGTTAGGGTGCAGGTGGCAGTACAGATGGAGTGGTTGTACAGGTTTGGGTGTAAGTGGGACGGGGGCATAAAGGACTGTGCAGATTGATGTACAGGTGGCTGCGCAGCTGGTGGTGCAGGTGGGTGTGTAGTTTCTCCTCCATGTGTTGACTGCAAAAGTAGACTTTAGAAAATGTTCAACTTGCCCTCCATCATATTAACCCAACACTTCACAACATTGTCCAAGGCATCGGTCTGCCTGTCAAACATCGGAGGGAGTCCTTGTAGTGAGTTTGAAATGTTAGACAGAGTAGCCCCTATTGCATGAACATCCTGCTGTTCATCTGTCTGCTGATGGGAAAATTCCTCCTCAGACTGGCCAGCTTGAGCATCTCTTCATGGGACACCCTCTAATATGACCATCATGTCGACAAGCATAGGACGGGGTGGCACATGGCAGGCTGTGGGGAGAAGATTCATGTCTAAGGGATATCTGTTCCCTACCAAGGGTGTTGTCTCCTTCAGATGATTGAGAGTAGACCTGGGACATACTTTAAGTTGCGTGAGGAGGTGAAGGATGTGTCAGGTTAGTAAACTCTTTGGCTGGTTGGCTGACTGCTGGGGACTGGCAATCCTCAGAAAGCTAGTAGGAGGTACAATGCTGAGTGGACATGAAGTTGTCTTCGGTCTTTTGGTCAGTTGGCCAACAATGCCCTCCTCTTCATCTATGTCCTCCTTCTTGACTATCTCCTGCTCATCTTCTTTCTCCTCATCCGATTCTTGTTTAGCAGTGGTGGTCGCTGATATTGATGTTTGGAGGAGGATTGAATTTTCTCCTCACTTTGCCAACTTTGTCGCTGCTAGATGGTTTGGCTTCATTGAATGACTTATTTCCCTAGTACCTGTAAGACTGAGATTGCAACAGATGGAGTATATGTCATACTAGTTTAAGTGCTATAACACTACGGAATAATTCAGTACATCTTCTGCTCGGTTTTCAGTTACACGTGATATGTGGTTTGTGAAAAACAACAAATGATTGCTCAGAGTTTAAAAGCGATGTGATAAACAAACATGGGAAATGCAAACTCCCTCATTAACCGCAGCCACAGGTCTGTTTGGTTTGAATATGCCCTGTGAGGTCAGATGCTGGACCTTACTTCTCAAGTCTTGGATGGATGAGTTCCTCAATCAAGCTGCCTTAAAAAGAGAAGTTTCACCTTAATTAATTGTCAACAATATTAATAAGTGAACATGAACAGCAAAACATGGACATCGCTGTAAATATTGGGAAAATCTCGCACCACCATACAGGTTGCATCATCTGTCAAGCTAATTTCTCCAAGAGTTAGTTGTCGCGAATGGTTCTATGGTGGAACCCCACATGAATTTACACTGCATGCATTTACAATGCAGTCTCGACCCAGACTGCAGCGTTACCATGTGTTACTTTATCACGCAAGTAGTTACAACGACTTGCTTTGGGGATGCTTGACTTTGGAGCTGGAGGATACACTGGGTTCATCCTCCAGAGCAATTTATGTCAAACTAAAATGGGAACTCAGCTTTAGTGAGAAATGGGGCTAACCCTACCCTTGGTAAACCAAAAGGTTTTTTGTAAAACCCTCACCCACCAGGGTTACCCCTTGGTGGCATGCTTCATCATCAGGTCCATCCCATTCCACTGCGGAGCGGGCATTCTGCATCTTACGGACAACACAGGAGCACTTTAGTTACTTATACAATTATAAAGATGATGGTGTTTGGAAGAGGAGTGGGCGATTGAGTGAATCTTTAAAATACCTGGCTAGTAGGTATATCCTATTTATTCTACCTCTAGTTGGGATGATTAAAAATGGGAAAAGATAGGGAACCAAGTTATAATGTACCTTGTCTTCTAACAGTTCAACATGTTTCAAGCTGTGCCCCAATTGGCTTTTCATTATTCTTGTTATATTACAATGGACACATGTTTATTGAATACATTTAGAGAGGTGTATATAGTTACCACCTTGTAGAAGATGACTGTATCTGCTTCTGTAAAGATAGAAAAGGAGAGTTAGTCTTGACTACCCTGTGGCTGTATGGGTGCTCTTCCGTAGATATACATACACTTTGTTTTATCATGGTGAGCATTTTTATGGTGATAGATATTTGAAGTAAAAAACACTTTGTAAGTGGGCAAATCTAGTGTCGTCCAAAATCAGAAACAACCCATGTTCTTAATACAAATTGACAAAACACATATATTTTCAAATAAAATTAAGAATCAGAATTAAAAACACACAACACAGACATGCAATTTGTTTCAATATCACATCATGGTTCCGCCGGGGGAGAGGGAAACCTGTAGTCAAACTCTGTATGGGAAAAACGGTAATCTAGAGAAATGTATTCAATATTGCGGGCGATATTACTGTTGCATCTATCTATTGTTTTGATAGTCAGACCGGGGCTTGTAGTAGTCACCATAACTTTGTATGTAAATAGGGGACAGATGCAATACCAAAACGCAGAGGGTTCCGCATGACGTTACATTGTTGTCAATCTATCTGTTGGTGAATGTTAAAAAAAAAAATATAGGAAGATCGTAAAGTTTGCGGAAGATGCAACTCTAACAACTTCAAGTTTCCTCCTCCGCGTTTCCAGCGATTAGGTCTGCCACGGGGACTGCCTATTGCTGAAGCGGTGGCCAGCATTATGTTAAATTCTGGGTGGAGCATGGGAACGTGTTCTGAAAGACCAGACCGCATATTGAGTAAAGATGGCGGTCACTGTTGGACTTTATTAATAAAGCAAAGACAGCACAATCGCTTAATGTGTTTCCAGGCCTAGACCGTCAGTGGATGGATGATGGCTGTTCTCATTGGGACTGTCTGTTTTTTTAAAGTAGTAACCATGCCTTATGTCCTTCCCACTCACCTAGGTTATTAGTGAATGGCAGGCGGGCGGGGAGTGCAGTGGGTGTATCCCTCAGTTCTCTGATGTGTGTGTTAATATAAACTCTTAGTCTTAGTTGTGAGGTCAGGTGGGGTATAAATTTTTTTTTTTTTTAAAGATCTGGTAATTTGAAAAGCAATGTGGTCTGTCTGACTGTTGTACTTCCCGTCAGTACACAAGAGACATAGATGAGGTAAAACTAATGGCCCTGCCACAACCATTCTGGTAAGATGGCTTCTGTGTATAGTGTGTATTTACTTTCATCTAATGAATTGGTCACAAAGGATATTCTCATTCAGTCCCAACCCAGGGTTGTTCCATCTCAAACTATCTGAAGTCTGAATTCACTGTTTCTTTATTTTGTTCAAATACAACCCATTAATAGTCACTGACTGTGTGCTTTTTTCTATCTAGTGTGTGGAAATCGTATTTGCTGCAGTGTTCACAGAACCGGATCTTTATCTTTCTTGTTGTCATCACTATGTAGTGTAGGTTGCAAGGGCTTGTTATCAGGTACACCACACCTCTTGTGTTGCAGTATGTGAAGTACTTTAACTGCCAAGTCATCTGATTTTTAAAGGTATTCGTTTTTGTAGGTTTTGTTAGGTGATAGACACTATAATTCCTGCATGGGTAGCGTCTAAAGATTGGTGTCAACCTGCTCTCTGAGCCTTCTGTGTTGTTTTGATCCTTCTAAGGGAGCGTGTGGGCATGGATATCCCTCATACTTTTACCTCTCCTGTGGAAAGACATTGGGTGTGGTATTGACAAAGACCCACTGTTTAGTATTCACCAGTGTTGGTTAATGGTTTTTGTCACTTGGTTTGATGCTATTTTGTAAATAGTGATGCATATAGGTCTATCCTCTTTCTGTACTGGTGGCTCGAAAAGGGCCTCTCCGCTGTTGTTTTTGCCCTTTTCTTTGCACTGAATACCTTTTTTGGGGTACTTCCGAGCCTCTAGCTTGGCTGCAAGAGTTTTTGCTTGTATTTTGTAGTCGCTCAGCTCTCCTTATTCGTATCAACTGTCCAAAGGGTAGATTCGAACTAGGTACATCATAACCTTATTCCCTTTCTAATCATACTGACTAGAGGTCAGAATTAATAGGATATACCTACTAGCCAGGCATTTTTAAGATTCACTGCATCCCTCACTCCTCCTCCAAACACCATCATCTTTATCATTGTAAACTTAACTAAAGTGCTCCCACATAGTCCACAGATTGCAGCACGCTCCACTCCACAGCAGAACAGGATAGACCCAATGATGAAGAATGTCACCAATGGGCAACCCTAGTGGGTGAGATTTTTCCAAAAAACTATTGGTTTATTAAGGGGAGGAAGAGCCCTATTTCCCACTAAAACTGGGTTCTACTTTTTGGTTGATTTATACATATATGAAGACAGGGCCATATTACAATGGCAGGAAGACCATCCCCACCAGGCCATAAGGCCTGATCATACCGCTGCATTGCAATGGCAGTCAAATCGGTGGCAGTCGGAAATTACATCCCTTTCCGCCTGTCTTTCCACCACGGTTAACCCTCCATGCACAGGCTGGTGGACATGGACTTGGAGGCTCGTAGTGGGCTCCCCTCTCCCCTGGGCCTTGGACATGGGCTCTGGGGGACACCTAGGGTCCCCCCTACATATCCTAGCACCATGGGGCAGGCACCGCATGGTGCATGCCTCGTAGTGCAGGGACATGTAACATGTAATTTTTTTATACTGCGGCGGGTGCTGCAGCCTGCAGCACCCGCCACAATACAATGAATAGACATTGCTGCCGCCGTGGTGACTGTCGCATCATATTTCAGCACGCTTGACCACTGCCTTGTAGTAGGGAGGTCCCCATTCCGGATGGATGGCGGACGGACAGAAGCCCATCCCCCATCCTAATGAGGTCCATAGCTATAGAGTACAACATACGATGCAGATAGGATGGAAACACAAACAATGTAAAATCCATGAGCAAGGTATAAATCATAAGTCAAGTCACATCTAGAGGAGTGTAACACAAGATCCCTGGTCACTCCCAGGGGAGGGAACTAGAGGTCCAGGGTATTCAGGGTGAGCTGGCCTCCATATTGATTTGTGTACACAAAAGAAGCTACCCTGAGTGAAAAACGACCAAAGGTTATGAAGTGTTAAGTGGAATGCCTGGCATCTCACAAAAAGTGAAGGACTGTCCTCAAACACAACCAGGGTTGTAATGGTTTATCATTGGCAGTAGAGATAGGGAGGCCCTTCTAAATCTAAGTGGGGACCCGTGATAGTGAGTGATAGTTCAAAAATCAATTTAATTACCATAAATATATTTGATAGTATGGTAACTGCTAGATATTAAAATAGATGTGGTGAAGAAGGGCAATTAGTACCCCATCACTGTAATGTTGGAGGTTGTCAACATGTTTCTGCCTATATGGCTTAAAAGGTCCGCAGCATTCTTCAGGCTGAAAGAAAATGTAGGCTCCTATCTTACCAAAACCTTTGGTGTGAAATTACCACTGGGTAGGTGGAACTGTGACACACTCTACCTTAGAAAGTTTCTTGTAACCCCGTTGGTGGTTACTACGCACCCCATGGGAGGAGGGTGAAGAAGAGACCCCTGCAGTCACACTTACATAAAGGTGCGTCTCTCTCCTTGGTCCTAGCTGTGTTCTCTCCTCTTCCCTCGTCTAAGTTTACCTTTATGAATTGGGCTCAGTTGGGCATGTAAATACACACACACTTATGGACCGATTTGATAACATTTTATGCTGGGTGTATCACAAAAAAGACACAAACTGACGCAAAATGTTTATTTGCAATTTATATAGCGCAAACTAGACCCGAGGAAATCAGGTATCAGAGCGCGTTACATGAGCACTAGTTTAGTTACAGATGAGCACATTCATTTTTGTTAGACGCAGTGTGATTAAGTTATTTGCCCAGAATCACAGGATGATGAGCTTCGTTGCCGAGCCTCGAACCCTCTTCTGCAGCTGTGAGGTTGACTGCTCTAGCCCTAAGGCTACATCCTCTCCCCTTTCCAGTGCAAAGTAGTAACACGAAGCAGTGATCAGCACTGCTTCGAGTTACTTTGCATCATGGAATGGTGAACGTAGGGGGGTGCACCATGTGTGGTGAATGGGCATTCCCATGCAACCACCCATATTTTTTTATACAAAGCCTCATCTACTAACAATAGTAGACAGGGTGTTGCACCAAAAATAATACCTCTTTGAGATTGGCTTTAATTTCGATGAATGCTTTTATTTATTCAAACTTATCTGGCTTTGCCTGCTGTATGCTGCAGTTTACAGCATACATCTAAAGTATAACAAGTTTTAAAGTTTATCTAGGCATAGAATTTTGTAGGAGAAGGGTACCTTTCTAGAGGAAAACCCATGCTAGACATGACACAGACTATGTTGCACTATGGTGTAAAGGTATGTAAGTGGCTCTAGGCTGTGGGGCTCTGCGCCAGTGGACTAATTAAAGGACAGGATAAGTAGATATGGTGCAGCCCTGCTCTCTTCCTCTTACGCATCACAGAGCAGAAACTTTGGTTGCTGCGCTGACTGACGTCTTTGTAAATCTGTTAACCTCCTACTCTAGAGGAAGTGAGAGTCTCAATCTTAACTGACAAGGGGGCACATTCACATTGAGCCATCGCGGAATTTACTGCAATGTATCTCAGCCAATGGCATGATAAATTTACCACACCATTCACAAGCTGGTGCTAACAACCCACTGCACTACTTTTCCCGCGATAGCAGCAGCAAAAAACATCGCCACAGTGGAACCCCACATTTATAGCTAATGGGATGCAGAGTAGGCGTTCCCGTGCCAAAAAGACGCGGCAACCTCACACCTCAACATTCACAACAACCAGACAGATCGGCGATAAGAACACAAAACAAGCTATCAGGCACTTTAGCAGTTGGAATTTTACACCTGCTCTGACCTGGTGTAAAGTGGACGGTAGCCTGGACCATGGGCGTCCGCAGACATTTTTCCAGGGGGGGGCAAAATGGTAACGTCATCACCATCCTCCGACATGATGTGTGCCAGGTGGGGCACAAGAAACACTGGGGCGCAGAACTGGGTATACTCATTTGAATGACAGGAATCCAGGACATGTGACTGACCCTCCCACAGGCCAACAAACACCGCGCCTGTAGGGTAAACGCTAAACTTTCTGACAAGGTGCTTTATCTCTGTCTGCTAGGTGTGCAGACTTCCGGGTCCTCGATCCAACACCAATGAAGGCTGTCTTCAGCACCGAATACTTTAAAACAGCTATGATTAAAGCACCAGATTAAATATACTGTATGCACAGTGTATGTTAGGGATTATTTGTAGCGCACATATTTACCAATATTGGCTTCTTGGTGCTAGAATTCATGATAAATGTTATCCAAAGTTAAAGCACAACATCAAAGTCAGTAATAAATAATGCAGCAATCACACACGCTAGTGATTCGCCAAGGGGTGCTCCCTTTACTAGAATTCCCCGGGCATTGCTAAATTTTACACACATTCAATTAATTTATACATAATAAAATGTATATGTCCAAATGTTAGCTATATTTTTTAAAAGAAACCTAGAGTCCCTCTACCTGTAGTCAATGTCAAACTGACAATGTGCGCACGTTTAGGGATACAATAATGGCCAACTCTCTTATGCGGAAGCCCTGCACCATAAATGTGTGGCACATGCGGCGCCCGCAGCGGCGGCACATCACAGTTCCATGGATGCTGAGTCTTACACAGTGGTCGAAGTGGGGGAAAAAAAGTAGGGGAACAGTGGACGGAGAATCAGAGTACAGGAATAACCCAAGGATTGGATCTGTGGGTGGAGCCAGAGGTGTGGCCAGAATGCGCAGACATCCCACTTTTTAGTATTTGTTTGGCATTTCACTGCCCAGTTTAATCAACCAATGGATACACATGAATATTTAGGGTTATAATGAGTTATTGACATTAAAATATATTCACAAAGTGGGATATGCTTCTACTCACAGAATGTACAAAATACGATAAAATGTGGAAACACAAGCCATTTGTCTCCGAGCCATGGAGTTGCTGTCATCAGCACTTCTCCCTTTTTCCACAACAACAGTTCAAACATGAATGCCAAAATATCCTAGTTTGCAAATGTTTTCTCTAAAATTATGGCTTTGCCATAGTTGTCCCATAATGCAAGATCTGCTGCATGATCTGACCATTTAAACTAATAAATTGTTTGTAGCTCAAACATATCAAAAGTTAATAAAAATGTGACTTGTTTTGCTGCAGAGTAGATGGCCTATTGCAAAGGTTGACTGGCCACCTTTCTCACTGCTGCGTTTGTATGTTACTCTGGTACTAATAAGGCAAAATCTTTCCAGAGACTGTTAGCATGTGTACACACGTCAAAATAATAAAATATCTGAAAATATACTGCATTACACTGCAGCCTTTTTTTTAATGCATAATTTAGTCAACACTAGGGCATAATTTTGTCATCCTTTGCTGCATAATTATTTCCAGTGGCCCCACAGCAGGCAGCACATGTTAAAAGTGATTGTAAATGAAGCAGGGAGACTGTGAAGTTTGCGAACTTAGTTTGGTGTGCGTGCAAATCCTGCATTGTCAATCCCTGGTGAGTTGCAGCTACTACTGCTGAAACAAGGCCAATGGAGGTACCTATGGGTGAGGCAGACTGGCCTCAAGGGCAGGGCCAGCCATAGCACTGGCGGTGTCCTGTGCATTAATGTTTGTTAGTGCCCCCCAATGACCACCTCTGCCATGGATTCCCTCATTACCACCCTTTAACTGTGTCCCCCCAAGTCTCCATAACAACTCTCTCTCTGATGCATTTAATTTGATTTACAGCGCCCCTCATACAATTGTAGGCTGTCAGAGTACTTTACATCACACACATTACACAGAGACAATAAATACGTGTGAAAATCACTGTATAGAAAATGTTACATAAGACTAAGGACTACAAGGTGTAGGAGTCACATGACAACCATACTAGTAGCCCGTATAGTTTTATAGTGATTGGTCTGGAGAAACACAATACCTGGAATTGAAAACGTAATATCATGGTTTGTGGTTCTTCTTAATAATCAGAATTCATTTCTGTACAAAAGAACACTTTTTGGGACATTAGGATAATCAAAGACTGGGAGGGGGGAACATAACTCTCTAATTATAGTTTTCAGTTTGTATGCAGGTCTTAGATGACAGTTAATAGCTCACTGTTCTAAGTTAGGATTTTAACTTATAAACTGCAAGTAACAAAAGGATCTCTATGACAAAAGCAGTAGCCCACTGACCTATTTGCATTATGTGCACTTTGTGATCTGCATGGCACATGTTCTTTGCAGCCAGTACATTAACCCTCTGAGCTACCTTTCCGTGAGTCAGAACTTCCACTAGACAAAATTCTGATCTCTCTCTAGGTAGAACATTAATCGCCAGACTCATCATGACATTTTTATTGTTGCTGAAAATTGCTGGAGGCCAGGAACGAGGCAGCTAGCGTTATTAAAACCATAATATACTTGCAAACATGATGCCTCCACCTAAAGTCAGCACCCGGTGCGGTCACACTGGTTGCACCGCCCTAGATCTGGCCCTTCTCAAGGCTCCTGTGACCTCAGTGACTGTTGTTCTAGGGTGTGCTGTTTCTTAGGCCTGCCCGCAAGACTGGAGGTGAACTTCAGTATGGATAGTGGTGGACAAGCCTTGAAGGTTAACCTACACTTGTCATGCTAGGGTCCACCTGCTGGTGCGAAGACACCAGGGTTTCTAAGGTGTTGTGAAGCCTTCTCAGGTCTAGCATGTGATTGTGCTCTTGCAGGAGAGTGGTCTGGTGGACTGGTTATTAACACCTTGGCTGCTAAGGGTTTTCCCCTCCGGTGCTGACTTTTTTGAAAGCTCATTTATTCATGACGAGCTCAGCTCGTCATAAGCACAGCTCAACTGTGCCTCATGACGAGCTGAGCTCGTCATGAGCATCGAAGGGGTTAAGGCTGAACCTGGTTCCCAGTTTCAAATTCAGCAGCTCTGACCTTAGTGCCACATCCTCTCCCCCACTGAACACCGTACTGCCCCACTGAGAAAAAAATCCCATTGTCTTCAACTACAACCCAATTGTTGCCCGCTATAAACACCTGGATGCGGCTCAATTTAAATTACGCACTAGACAAGAGCAATATGCGTCCTACAAAAAAAAAGTAACAATATCCTGGAATAAGCAAACACTTATAGGGAATGCAACATTTAGCAAACCATGGGAAATGTATGCAGGAACAACATGGTTACCTTAATGCTTTTACACTCACTATTCAGAAATCAGTGAGTGCTTTTGCATGAAAAGTTAAGAACACGGCTACAGGGCCCTGAATGGACCCATTTCAATGGCCATTGCTTATATCCTTACAAAACGTAAGCAGTATGGTAAAAAGACCACATCCCTGGACGCAGAGCTGCAGCACACATGTTGTTTTCCAATCCACACATTTTGTTACCTCCAGAATTGGTGCACTAGTTCCAAGTCCAGGGAAAACAAAGACAAGAAAACAAAAATAGCACTTCACTGGCAAACTCTGTAAAAGTGGCGCTAATGTGTTTCGGTGTGAATAAAATCAGTTTGGGCAGTTTGCTACCACTCTGTCTTACTTTATTTAGTTATTTATCAATTATTCATATTTTTACCCTTTTATTCCCAATGCTGCAGTTTGGAATTAAAATGTCTGAAAAATATTACATTTCCAGCAAAAGTGTCTTTCTTTTTTGGATCCATTTCACAGGGAAGCAAATAAAAGAAAGGAGAGAAAAGAGTGAGAACCCCGTCTTGAAGTCACGGTTTGCATGGGCGTCCGCAGGGGGGGGCAAGCGCCCCTCCTTGCCCCCCCTGCGGACGCCCATGGCCTGGACCAACATAGGGAGCCCTGCCCAGGGTGTCATCGGAAGGGCAACAGATGCCTCACAGGCACAACATATGACAATGTCACTGTCCACTACAGGCTGAAAGGGACAACTATCCCACGCATCCTGACCAACATTGCCTAACAGGCCTACAGCACCAACACAGTGGACAACGAACATCCCACCCACACCAAGCTGCTGGCCGTGCACCACCTGTTGGCCCCTGGCACACCCCAAACAACACCGGCCAGAGTCGGCGGAGTCTCACAGCCAGCCACATCCAAGACCCCCACGCCTGTCCTGGACATCCCAATCATCCTGGCCCCCTTAGTCCCCGTACGGCCAACACAATGCACAGGAACCGCTGGTGACCGAGCAAGGACCATACGCCATAGCTGGAAGCATGCACGTGTAGGGGGCAAACCACTGCGCACATGTCCCACCTGTGCCCCCTGGTGACACAGCACACAATCAGCGCAACAGGAAGTACACATCACACATCAATGTGCAGGCAACATCCGAACACCGTGGGACCCTCACCAATGTCGCCTCCAAATACACAGCCAGTGTGGATGATCCCTTCACCCTCCGACAGTCCAACAGCAACCAGCCATCCCAAGAGTGCACAAAGGGAAATGCACAGCCCCTTGGCAACTTCACAATTAACACCCCACTCACCTCAACTCCACAACCATGCAATCCATACCTCTGGCAATGCACACGTCACAAAATCACAACCAACATGCACAATAACATGCCCACCCACCATACACGACAGACAACTCACAATAGAAACCTGGGCAAGCCGTGAACAAGAGCCATCAACGGCATGGCACCTCAGCCACACAATAGCCGAATGTGAGGAGAGGTGTCAACCAGGCATGTGTGAAGGATGCAGTAGAACCATGATTGGGAGAGTACACAATGCCAAGAGTGGCAGTGTAGTACTGAACAAACTGCAGTATGCAAAACACACCCATATCCACTGCGACATACACCTCTGGTGAATGGAGTGTAGTGGACAGTGGACGCCACCATGTCACCCCAGCCAGTGGGGGTGCTTGCTGAAATTTTGCCTCTTACGTTCCACCTGTAAGCATGAGCAGAGTAGGATGGGCCAGAGTACGCCAGGCCAGCGTCGAGGTGTGAATAAAAAGCACCGAGCTCTGAGTGTTGTCCTCTTCCGGAAAGCCCAATGTCTCTGCCAGGGCGGCGCCTCCCACCCCGCTATGAGGCTGACGCCATCCTCGTTAGCGGAGTTGCCTGAGATCCTGTACGCCTGACATACCCCGGCCAGCTGGACCACGAACCCGTAAGGCCCGACCCTACCCAGCCAGACCACACTAATCAGCACCCAACACTGGCGTGTGTCATGGAGGGCCCACCAAATGCCAGTGTAAGCTCCAAGCCCGAGACTCCCTTCAATCAGTGAAGCATTGTGCCATATGCGCTTCTTGCAACACATCCTACCACAAACCCTGTCCAACGCCATCTGGCAAGCCGTGCTGTCACAAACCCTGTCCAACACCATCCGGCGAACCGTGGATGAGGGTTCAGGACAGCCATGTGGACCAGTAGGTCTCACATCCAGCACCTAGTCACGAATCACGATTGGCTGAGTCCATACCAGTGGACGCAGGGAGAGGAATAAGAAGAAGATGAAGCCCAGTCTGGCCGAAAGCCGGGTCACAGGCACGGAGGTGACCGGACACGTGGTGCCACTGAACCTGAACTACGCAGGCCGGTGGGACCACCAACCTATGCCGCCGACACTCGGTGAATGGCGTGTGCTGTCCGCTGCCTCCGGACTACACTGCTTTCGGCCTAGGTCTTGCTCGAGTAGGCCACAGATTTGGAACAGAACTTCAAGTATGCAAAGGCTGATTAGACATTATTGCAGGCAAGGGGTGGCCTAAAAGGATGTTGCCTTGCAACTTGGCGGAGAGGAAAGGATCATCGTTGAGGAAATGTTCGTACACTACCGGCAACTGCCCTGGTGACACTAGCGCTGTGCATCACGAGCCAAAGACACTTGGCTGTGGGCAACTGCTGACCGCTGCCTATGGCCTACACAGCAGTCCAGTAGGTCCCAGAGTCATGATTCAGCAATGGCGGAGTCCATATCAGTGTACCGGCATCATCGCAGTCTGCATCCCTCCATCTGTACCCCGACATTCATGGACACTCTCTGGTCGAACAATGGTGGCGTCTGAGCCTATGGACTAGGGGGCAGTTTTCACCCCCATATAGCTGATACTGAATTGGTGGTGGCAAGGGGCTGTCGCATTCCACTCCTCCATTTGCTGCTTCCTGATAAAATCAAACCTTTCGGCGTCTTGCCCTGAAGTACACCTTCCACTGTCCCGCGAAACACTCGGAAACATACACCTCGGACAATGATGCTTACCCGCTCAGGTTGCATGGCCCATCTGACTGCACCACAAGTCACCGTCTCAAGGCTGGTTGTCTGTGCCGGCCACAGTGCCTCCGGGGCCACAAACTCTGTGCTGGTCAAGTCCAGGACACCTTCTCCGGAGACATGGGCTGGCCCCTGAGGTGTGGAACTTGGGCTCATCAATGCCATGACTCTGTGGCCTTGGGCTGTACGGAGACTCCAGGCCCAAATGCGTCCCACGAGGGCTCACACACCAATGCGAGTCCAGACCGGCTCGGACAATGCATCACAGCAGGAGGCACACACCACCACCACAAGGACCACCTCCAAACGCCATCTGCCATAGTTGAAGCGGTGGCCCTGACAAACTTTGTGGTTGCTTAGACCTGTTGTGGCTGCCATCATCGGCCTGTTACCCTGCTCAGTACTCCAGGTGCCAGTGACTCTGTGCACTGCAGGCCATTGTCCGTAGCTGATTGTGTTTTATGCTGTGGAGCGGTTACGCAGGAATGTCGCCTCAGACAGTGTGGGGTCCCTGAGACGTTGATGGTGAAGATGGTGCAGGTCTGACACACCCCACTGCATCTGCATCAGGAATGAATCATAGGGACACAAACCGAGGCTATTTCAGCACATGAGCGGATTCATCTCTAGTGTACAAAGCCCAATGCACTGCTACTCACTGACACTTCTGTTTGCATGTCCTCTGGACTTTATCTGGATCACCCCATGTTGCTCATAAGTTGATTCTGTATTGCATGTGTTTTCTGTTTGCGTTGCACTAGTGTCCAATGTCCAAGTGGTTGTCAACACCAGACATTCCGTGTAGAATGGCTTACACTCACCCCACACACATCCAGCACAGGCATCACTGTACATGTGGCCCTGCCAAAAGAGGGGCCAGGTGCACGTGCCTGTAGCCATTTCTACATGATCTCTGTGTGTGTCCTGTGGTCTTGTGGTATGCATGTGATCCCTGGGCCCTACAACTTTACATTGTGCGGTGTACCACGGATGCAGACATGTCACCGGAGGTAGCGGGTTGAGGCTTGGATATTTAGCTTTGTCGTCACCCACTCCATTCATAAGGGGAGTGGCCAGGGCCGTCGTGCGCACAGCCAACATGGGTGTGTGACTGCTAATTGTGCACCCCTAAGTGTGGTTCTGAGCTGTGCATCTGCATCTGCATGTGTCTCTCTGGCAGCGTTGGTCTCTTTTGTGGGGTGTGAGTGGGCCCTGTAGGGTGATAGACCTGTACTTATCTGTCCTGGTTCGCATTCAATGGGTTTGGTCCCCTCCAACACCTGTTGGGTCACCTCCTTTTGGCGTGCTGACACATGCCATTGGGGTGCCATGTGTGGGTGGGTGAAGTGTTGTGAGCAAGCTGTGCCTGCGGGTACTTCCTGCTGTGTGGTCTGTTACAGGCTCGGTGTTCTCCTCTGGGTATCTAGGCTGTCCGGGTCCTGTTGTGGGGTTGGGTGGGATATCCATGGGCTGTTATAGGGCGCGGTGTTGATGGTGTGGTGGTCCTCTACGGCATCACTGATGCATTGTATTGTGTGCTCTGCTGCAGGTTTTGTGTCCCCCTCTGTGATGTGAAGGGGAGGTGCATGTTGCCTTTGTGTTGGCATATATGTTGGCGCATTGTGCTAGTTTGCATACAGACTGTATGGCGGTATACATTGTGTCTGTTTGAGGGGTGCTGGATTCCTCTGTTTGTGGGTCAGTTGCAGGTAGTGTTCTGTCACCTCTGTGACGCTGGTCTTGTTTTCCTGCGGTCTGCACCCCTTCTTGCTCTTCTCCATGGGCCTTCCCCGACCACGTTGTTCCTTGCTAGTAGTCTGTGGGGGTTGTGGGGTTCGACCTGGGCTCTGCATCAGGGTCAGGGTGCATCCATGTTGCTACTTGCATTGGCTTGTCTCTGGTGTATTTTTACCGGGGTTTTTATGAAGCATTGTCCCGCCAGACGCATGGGATTTGCAGGCCTGTGGCAGTTTTTTGCTACTTATGTACCGTGGTTGGCCTCGTTGCATGATTTTTTGTGTTCCCATATCGCACTTTTGTGGCATGGCGTTGATTTTCACACGCACATTTGTCACATTGTCTGTAGTCTATCGCATACTACGGCCTTGTTGTGAATTCCACTTTGACACTGGGTTATTTTCCCGCGATAGGCTGCGATGTTGAAAGTTGCGTTACGCTACTCTTGCGGAAGTTATCACACGTTCTTGGGAATATACCCCTAAGGATTTACCATTGACTGCAAGTACAAAAACATGTAGAGCATCTGTCACAGACTAAGAATTCGAGCCCTCTGTGAAGGAAAACACATGAATGATCCCAGGTGCACAGGGCTACATCCCTGGGGGTTTTCCAACCCACAACATTGTAGGATAGTAACTGGGTAATCTATTGAGTAATGCAAGCTCTGTAAAGATATGTATCTACTGTATTGTACTGTGTTAATGTGTTTTAATATTATAGAATTGAATATGCAAATTCTTTTAGCCTTATTTCCTCACACTTTCATGAAAATATGAATTGTTTCTAATCTAAAGAACAGCCAGATTATGTGCTATGCCCAAACTTTACCAAGCTTTGAACAGTTTTCATAAACAATTTCTTTTTGTTCTTACCAGAAGCACATTTCCTCCATTTTGTTCATGAGTGTTCTGTTGATCCTAGCTTGACTTCAAATTCTACTTTATGTAGGGTAATCAAAATGCTCGACCTATTCGCGACATACAGTTAGGGAGTTGTGAATGTGAGATCAACAATCGATTGAAAGGGCCATCGGGCAGGTGTTTTACTAGATGTAATGTTTCTCATCTCAAGCATGCATTAATCACTGCAAATCATCTTTTAAGCGGCAATGATTCTATTTTGAGAAAAGGGTTGTGCCATAAATCAATGTAACACAGTATTTTGTTCAAGAGAATGAAATGTAATGCTAGCCAGTGTTTAATGGGAAATGTTCCACACTCAGATGGACCTGAGACCTGACTGGAATGCCAACTGCGAAATGTAATATTTCCCGATCTCTCCCCTGGGATTCGTATACAGAAAATATATTCCAGTCTGCAGTGGGGCAGGAACAGATGTACTGTAAATGCTAATTCACACTGGGCAGTCGAGTTTAAAAATGGATGCACACAGAATGCATCAAAGACAAAGGGCTTATTTTCCTGCCAATGCTGCTTATTTGTAGGAAATGACAAAAAAAAACATTTTCAAGAGGAAGTCAATTGGAAGAGATCCGGTGAACCACAGCAACAGAGGGGACAGATTGATAACAAATCTCCTTAAAGGTGCAGACATATGTAGACCATATATAGATCGAATATGTAAGTGCGTCATCTCATTGCTACATGTTTGCTTTAATGGTACCCAGCAGAGTAATTAATAATTATCAAAGACACTTCCCATTCACCCCAATTAGAAACCTTACAGAGTTCCAGTGAACTCCGAAATCTGCATGTTCTGTAAAGCTGTGCCTCACGAGGCAGCAGGGCCGGACGGGCTTTTTTATTCCATCAGCCGTTTTCCGGGTGGGCTGGACCATTCTGGGTGGCTCTCTGACTTTTCACAGCTCCAATGTTAATTGCAACAGGTGCGAGGCTTCAAGAAAGAGATTTAAAAAAATGTCGGGATGTGGAAGATAGAGAGAAAGTGATCCGAGAGAGAGAGAGAGAGAGAGAGAGAGAATGGATGGATAGAAAGAAAGAAAGACATATGAAGAGATGAAGGAAGATGATTTTTTTAGGGCTGCTTTTGTTCCCCAGTCTGACACTACAAAGAGCAGAATTTGACAATTTTCCAGTTGGTTAACGCTGTTCTTCATTTCAGAGTTGTCAGTCGTCAGCACAAGTCTGCACTTAAGGGTATACCTACAACAAGAGTAAAGGTGGCTATTGTTCCTTTACGAATATATGACGAAATTCCGCATACAATCATCCCGCATACCATCATCCCGCATTTTTCATCCCGCATATACTATAAGGCCGCAAACCAAAAGAACTAAAACTTTTAGAACGAATATGTCTTTAGCACGCATGACTTTACAACGTAAAAGCATGCATGTTAAAGGTATACTCATTATAAAAGTTTAAAAGGTAAGTGAAAGTACACTACCCTACCATACACTACCAAGCACTACCCTACACTACAGTCCTTTTACTACATTTACACTACCCAGCACGCCCCCCCAACACTACCATTAAGCACTTTACTTCCCTACACAAACACTACAACAGTACCTTAATACACTACCCCCAGCATGACCCTACACAACACTACACTACTACACTAAACCCCAGCATTACCCTACACTACACAAACACTACACCACTAACCTAAACCCTAAAACACCACCCCCAGCATGACCCTACACTACGCAAACACTACAACACTACCCTAAACCCTAAACCACTACCCCCAGCATGAACCTACACTACGCAAACACTACAACACAACCCTAAACCCTAAAACTCTACCCCCAGCATGACCCTACACTACGCAAACACTACAACACTACCCTAAAACACTACCCCCAGCATGACCCTACATTACGCAAACACTACCCCCAGCATGACCCCACACTACGCAAACACTACAACACAACCCTAAACCCTAAAACACTACCCCCAGCATGACCCTACACTACACAAACACTACAACACTACCCTAAACCCTAAAACACTACCCCCAGCATGACCCTACATTACACAAACACTACAACACTACCCTAAACCCTAAAACACTACCCCAGCATGACCCTACATTACGCAAACACTACAACACAACCCTAAACCCTAAAACACTACCCCCAGCATGATCCTACACTACGCAAACACTACAGCACTACCCTAAACCCTAAAACACTACCCCCAGCATCACCCTACCCTACTCAAACACTACAACACTACCCTAAACCCTAAAACACTACCCCCAGCATGACCTTAAACTACGCAAACACTACAACACTACCCTAAACCCTAAAACACTACCCCCAGCATGACCCTACACTACGCAAACACTACAACACTACCCTACCCCCTAAAACACTACCCCCAACCCCTATTACACTTTCCCCAGCACGACCCTACACTAAACAACCACCACAACTCAACACTACACTAACACAACACTACACTACACAATCACTACCCCAGCACGACCCCCACCCTTAAAAATTAAACCAAACCCACTTACCTCTCTCATCGTTGTGGTTTACAACGCAAATACATTTACCATACATGCCTTTACAACGTAATTCGTTGTAAAGGCATGCGTGATAAAAGCACATGAGTTATAAAAAAATGCGGTATAATGGTATGCGGGCTGAAAGCAATTGCGGGATTATAGTATGCGGGCTAATGGTATGCGGGATAAAAAATGCGGGATAAGGGTTGATTACCGTTCCTTTACACATCAAAATATATACTATATGGTGGTAGCAGAACCCTAGCCCAGGAGCACGTGCTTTTAGTCATCTTACCATAATATAAACATAATACACTTGTTAGTTTTGTTTACTGCACTCAGCAATGGCCCTGTGCTTCTAAATTTCACATACGTTCACAGCTTTTGGTATAAAGCCTATTAATGTAAACACTCAGGATAAACATGGGTCTGGAATCTAGCTTTTGGGTCTCGTTTAGAGTTTGGAGGGAACTTAAAATCCTCAATTTTTTTCAAAAGAAACTCTAAATAAACAGCAGAATTCACCCGCAGAATTTCCTTCACAAAAGTATACACATAATAGAGGAAATTCAGTCATGGATGCACCTCTTTAGTTTTTCCTCCAGATGTTGGGGAGGTTTCTAGTCCCACCAGGCTTTGAATGAGGCCGAGGCCCTCAGTTTGAATATTTGTATGAAGGCATTGTTTGTAATTAATTCTGTAACCAACAGAATGCAACTTGATGAAGGGCTTTAGTCTGTTTTGTCTCTCTGATAAGCACTTTGAACATGGAGAATTATGGTAGAAATCTGTAGCTGTTAGAAATGATACCCCTACTCAAAACTTGAGATATCAGCTTTCAATAAAGTTGGACAAATATAATTGTGTAATATTTCAGAAAATTTGAATATTGTACAACTATCGAAAGACATGCTACGGGAAATTAGATTTGGTAAATTGTGAGCAACCGTACACTCTCTGAACATAAACATATGCTATTTTTCACATTGAATGCAATACAAGCAAATATCTCAGTAGTCAAATCCTGCATCACCCTTCACCAAAGGCTCATTGTGTCTTTCTTTGAAGATTGACATTGACCAAAATTGACTAAAATAAACTAGTGGTCAGCCATAGCGATGTAGATAATTCTTATTATATAGAAAATGTCACCTATTTATTCTGTTTAAAAAAATACTTTTTCCATTGTAGGCCTTTTTTTCATCTTCGATCCACACTGCTATCTGAGTATATTTTGCTGGTCTCCGTTGCTTTACAAGTGCCTTTTTTATTTCACACAGAGCTTTGCTAACCAGCGATCCATGTAGTTGTTCAGTTTATAACTTTACTTATGATTACTATGGCACTTGTCCCATTCATGGTGTACATATTCCATTCTGTACTTACTTTAAGGTTTTTGGGTCTGCCAACTTCAGCCATTGTTTGTATTAATCCGGGATCTTCAGTGAGTTGATTGAGGCAATTACACATTGGTACAGCCCACTGGAGTATTTTAGTCTCATTGTTTTTATATTAGTTATTTGAGTGTGTTGTTCCCTTCCACAGAATACCTGATGAACTATTATACATCTGAAATCAGTCAGTCAGCTACCAATGACAAAGGTGTCTGACTAATGAATGCTACAAATAAGAAATCAACCATTTTTAGGTCGAGCCGAGATACAGCGCACATGCGCTGCTCTAGGGGAGACTTCTTGTAGTGGAGCTTGTAATGGAAGCTCTGCCCACTCTTCGCCCATGTTTGCCATTGGCTTGTGTCAGTGTCCTTCGTAAATGCTGGCATCTGATTTGTAAATAGCCTTATTAGTCTCTCCTTAGTACCTCCTTGTCTCCATTTGTACCCTCCCATGGCGACTGGCCCTTTAACTTCGGATGCTACACAGTCTGTTTTCTTTAGTCTCTGAGCACTATTTACCTTAATGAGTTTCTACTGTAGGCACGACATGCTCTGCTTATATTGAGCGCAGCATGTGCGGGCAATGGCGGCATAGGACTTGCATTTAAATGTGAGACCTATTCCATTGCAAATATATTTTTTCTGCCTGGAGCGCGCTACCCCATCGCTTTTTATTTATTTATTCAACTAGCACAGCAAGCCTCAGTTGGATTACTGGCAGCCGTGCCTTTCGTTTATTAGTTGTAGATAGGCATTCTGAGGGCGACAGTTCCGTGGACTTCCCCCTCCTCACCCACAAGATGCAGAGGAGCGCCTGAGACCCGGGGCACTGTTGGACAAGTAAACCCTCTCTTAGGTGAGCAAAATTTAAGAGGGGAGTCACCTATTGGGTCACCTGCTAGGCCTGGGACAATGCAGTCCCGGAGCAGGCGAGGTGCGAGCTTCCCGACCTGCAGGCTTTGATCAGGTCCGGGTTCTTGCGATGCTGCCAGACTTCTGGCGCCATGTAGCAACAAGCATTTCCAATGCAAGAGGTCTCGCATTTATGTGAGTTTGAGCTATTGGCGTTGTAAATTTCAATGCCTTTTATTTTTGTTTTGGTTTTTAAAACATAAATTAAAGGCATTGTCATTTACAATACTGATAGCTTAAACTCTCGCACATGTGAGACCTATTGCATTGCAAATGCTTGTTTCTATAGCATTCATTTTCAGGTGTTTTTTTCTGTACACTCGCTGCAGTGCCTGATAGCAAACAGTTAATGGTAGAGCCAAATGGTTTGTCTTTTGGATGGTGGGCACACATTTGATAGACACATCATGCACACTTCAAGCATTTTGGCTATGCTAATGCTTATTTTGACCAAAATGAAGGCTACCTTTAAACCTAAGTGTGTACCCTGTAATCAAAAGTATCCAAACTAGAATTTGCTCCCTACTCTGACACTATTTTTTACTGTACAGCAACCTGAGAATATGGTGCTACTGAAATGTTCTTTTGATGCATAAGTTTCAAGTAAGTTTCAAGTTTATTAAGAACTAGCAGCACACCCCAGCGTTGCCTGGGACAGAAAAGGGCTGGGGGCAGCATTTGAGGCTTGCGTGCACTAAGGGCTCCCGCCCGTCCCTCTGTGCACACCTGCTCCCGCCCGACCCCCTCCCGCCCGTCCCTCTGTGTACACCCGCTCCGACCCCCTCCCGCCCCGACTCCCTCCCGCCCGACTCCAATGTGCCTTTACCTTACCTGAGCCGCTGCTCCTTCCCGCGCTCCTCACTTCACCGCCGCTCCATGTCCGCCGCTCCTCTTCGTCATTACGCACCTGAGCCGCCGCTTCTTCCCGCGCTCCTCACTTCACTGCCGCTCCATGTCCGCTGCTCCTCCTCGTCATCACGCATGTCGCGGCCAGCGCTACATCGCGGCCAGCGCTACGTCGCGGCCGGCGCTACTTTCAGGGTACTACTTTTTTTAAAAAGTTATATTTTTAAATTTGCGTTTATTTTTTGTTTTTTATAGCCTATGTCCATCTGCACACCCTGACAATTTCTACAATGTATCGGTTGTGTGGATTGGCGATGTGGTTCCCGAGTTTACTTGTGTTCTCTCTTTATAATAGTAGTATAGATTGGTTTTGTCCTCTACCGAGGTCTTCAATATCCACCCTCAATATATAATAAAACCAGGACACCAATGATGTTAAAATCAGTGCATAATAAATTAGACCTACATATCACACAATAACATTTCCTTTGAAATAATAATAGGAAACTTTAAAAAATATATACATATTTATTTTTTAAATTGTTCATTACGGGGATTCCTAAGTAACTGCATCAAAGCTTGATGTTTATCTGAATAACTTCTATTTCTTATTGGAGAAATGTCTTATTCTATGCTCGCTTAAATCTGGGCATAAATGTAGCATGTGAACACATTTTGAGTTCCTACTTGACAAAGATTGCAGAGGTGATTTTGAAGAATCAATCAATCATGGCATTTATATCGCGCACTACTCACCCGGAAGGGTCTCAAGGCGCGTGGGGAGGGGGGTCTGCTACTGCTCGAACAGCCAGGTCTTGAGCTGTTTCCTGAAGGCTAGGTGGTCCTGGGTCAGCCGCAGGTGGACGGGCAGGGAGTTCCATGTCTTAGCCGCTAGGTAGGAGAAGGATCTTCCTCCAGCGGTGGCTCTCTGGATACGAGGCACGACGGCGAGGGCGAGGTTCGCCGATCGCAGATGGCGGGTGGGCGTGTAGAAGGTCAGGCGGTCGTTGAGGTACCTAGGGCCCAGGTCATGGAGGGATTTGTGTGCGTGGGTGAGGAGTCTGAACGTGATCCTCTTGTTGACAGGGAGCCAGTGTAGGTCTCTCAGGTGGCTCGAGATGTGGCTGCGTCGGGGGACGTCCAGGATGAGTCGGGCGGAGGCGTTCTGGATGCGCTGGAGTCTCTTCTGAAGCTTGCTGTTGTTCCGGCGTAGAGGGTGTTTCCATAGTCCAGTCTGCTGGTGATGAGGGCCTGGGTGACCGTCTTCCTTGTCTCGTCGGAATCCATTGGAAGATCTTGTGGAGCATGCGGAGTGTGTGGAAGCAAGATGAGGAGACGGTGTTGACTTCGATAGGGAGGAGTCCAGGATGATGCCCAAGTTGCGTGCGTGGTCTGTTGGCTTGGGTGCGGCGCCTAGGGCTGGGGGCCACCAGGAGTCGTCCCATGCGGAGGGCGATGGTCCCAGGATGAGGACTTCTGTCTTGTCCGTGTTCAACTTTAGGCGGCTGTTGTTCATCCATTCGGCGACGTCTTTCATCCCTTCGTGGAGGCTCGCTTTGGCGGTGTCGGGGTCTTTGGTGAGGGAGAGGATCAGCTGGGTGTCATTGGCGTAGGAAATGATGTTCAGGTTGTGATTGCGAGCGATGGCAGCTAGTGTTTTCATGTAGATGTTGAAGAGAGTGGGGCTGAGCGATGATCATTGCGGGACGCCGCAGATGACTTCGGTGGCCTCCGAGCGTAACGGCGGGAGGCGTACTCTCTGTGTTCTTCCGGAGAGGTATGAGGTGATCCAGTCCAGGGCCTTCCCTTGGATGCCGGTGTCGTTGAGTCGTTGGACTAGGGTGTGGTGGCAAACAGTATCGAATGCAGCGGAGAGGTCTAGGAGGATGAGTGCCGCTGTTTCACCGTTGTCGAGCAGGGCTCGGATGTCGTCAGTGGCTGTGATGAGGGCGGTCTCGGTGCTGTGATTGGCTCTGAATCCGGACTGCGATGGGTCGTGGGATCCGTTCGTCTCGAGGAAGGCAGCCAGTTGCTTGTTGACGACCTTTTCGATGACTTTGGCCGGGAAGGGAAGGAGCGAGATGGGGCGGAAGTTCTTGAGGTCGCTCGGATCCGCTGTTGGTTTCTTCAGTAGTGCGCTGAGCTCGGCGTGCTTCCAGCTCTCAGGGAAGGTGGCTGTGTTGAAGGAGGTGTTGATGATGTCTCGGAGATGTGCGATGGTGGGGGCCGCTTTGTTGAAGATGTGGTGGGGGCACGGGTCGGTCAGCGATCCGGAGTGGATGGTGTTCATCATGCTTGTCGTGTCTTCGGGGGTCACCTCGGTCCATGTCTGGAGGATGGCGGCTGGGTGCGTAGGTTCTATTGATGGGTGCGGGGGTTGAGCGCCGAAACTGTTGTGGATGTCGGAGATCTTGCGGTGGAAGTACGAGGCGAGGGAGTCGCAGAGGTCCTGTGAGGGGGTGATGTCGTTGTTGACGGTGCTGGGGTTGGCGAATTCCTTGATGATGTTGAAGAGCTCCTTGCTGTCATGGGTGTTCTTGTCCAGTCGTTCCTTCAGAGATTTCTTCTTTGTGGTGGTGATGAGCTGGTGATGTCTGCGGGTGGCGAGTTTGAGGGCGGTCATGTTGTCGGAGGTCTTGTCGAGGAGCCAGGTCTTCTCGAGGGTGCGGCAGGCCTTCTTGGAGTCCTTGAGTTTGTCGGTGAACCAGGGAGCCTTCTTGCTTCTGGGCCTGGTGAGTGGGTCCTTCAGTGGGGCGAGGTCGTCAGCACTTGTGGTCAGCCACTGCGTGAGGTTGCAGGCTGCTATGTTAGGGTCCGTTGTCCTGACGGGTGGGTTCTGGCTGAGGGAGGTGGCGAGCTGGTCGGCGGTGATCTTGCTCCAGTTCCTGTGGGGAACCTGCTTCGGATGGTGGTGGACCGTGTTCTTTGCGAAGCTGAAATGGACGCAGCTGTGGTCGGTCCAGTTGAGTCCGGTGGAGTGACTGAAGGCGACGTGCTTGCTGGAGGAGAAGATAGGATCGAGCGTGTGGCCGGCGTAGTGGGTGGGGGTGTTGACCAGCTGCTTGAGTCCGAGGTTGGCGAGGTTGTCCAGCAGGGTGGTGGTGTTGCGGTCGTTGTTGTTCTCCAGGTGGAAGTTGAGGTCCCCGAGGAGGATGTAGTCGGTGGAGGGGAGGGCGTGTGGGCTGATGAAGTCGGTGATGGCATCGCAGAACTGTGCACGCGGTCCCGGGGGTCTGTAGAAGAGGGTGCCTCTGAGGGTCGTCTTGGGGTCGGTGTGGATCTGGAAGTGGAGGTATTCGGCGGCGCTAAATGTGATGATGGAGTCAGTCGAGATTAAAATGGTGCTCTTGTGTACGATGGCGATGCCTCCTCCGGTCTGGTTGATGCGGTCCCTCCTGATGATCTTGTAGCCGTCCGGGATGGCTATGGCGATGTCGGGGGCTGAGGAGGCGTTCATCCAGGTTTCCGTGAGGAAGGCAACGTCTGGAGATGCGGTGTCGAGGAGGTTCCAGAGTTCCACGGCGTGGCGGTGGATGGAGCGGGTGTTGAGCATGATGCACTTAAGGTGGTTGTTGCTTCCAGTCTTGGCAGGTGCTGTGCAGGTTTGGTGGCAGGAGAAGTTGCAGGATCGGCAGACGAAGATTCCATGGGTGCTTCGCGGGGATGCTCGGTAGCATCCGGGGGCTCGGGCGGTTTTGAGTGCGATGAGTGTTACGAAGTTGTAGGTCCTGCATGGGGGCTGGTGGGCGCGGGGGCCAGGGGGTCTGGCGCTGGGCGCGGTCCAGGCGCGGACGGGCGCAGACGGGCTTACCTTTGGCGCACCTTCAGCGCTCAAACGGCGCTCCCGCTGCGCGCGTCCGCTGCGCAGTCGCTGAGGGGGCGTCATAAATAAGGAGCCGGGAGGGAGGGTCAGCTGGGAGGCGGGAGCGGGGTGCCCAATGGGCAGGGAGGTGAGGCGGGACTGCAGGCGGAGGCGGGAGCAGGAAGGAGGAGATTGGGGCAGCTGCGGTGGGAGAAGGGGGGGGAAGTGACCGGGACAGCGGCGGCGGTCAGCGGGCGAGGAAGGGGCAGCAGCGGCAGTCAAAGAGCGGCAGGCGGTACCTACGAGACAGCAGGCAGCAGGCAGAAGGCAGCGTCGAGGAGCAGCGTCAGTCAGCAGTCTCAGCAGTCACAGCGGTAGGCAAATTCCCACGTTATAGTTAGTTGGACTCTCTATAACTTGCGCGCCTGCAATGCACTGCTGATGATGTCACATATTACATCACTCACCTATGGTTTTTTTCAGTGAATTTAATAGGTTTTTAAATGCTAATTCCTAACTATAACTGGTGTGAAACCTATGGTTTTTTCAGTGAATATATATATGGCATGGCCAAAACGTAAAAGTATTTTCTTTATGTTTATGTGTACCTTTAGGGGGAAGGGCTATATATATTCATGTGTATTTGGCGCCAATTAGATTGAAAAAGGCTTCTGCGAAGCCGAAACGCGTCTCTCTTGTCGCGGGGTCGAAGGGGACCCGAGGAAATAAAAAAGCCATATTCATGCAGCCTCTAGTACGTGCCTTCTTCTTTGTTGGAGTTGGAGTGTTGGTTCGATATATATATATATTTTTTTTTTTTTTTCCAAAGTTCAAACATGACGGTGCTCTCAGACCACAAACAACGCGACTCCAACTGCAACTGCAACTCCAAGGATCAAGGCTGTCCGCAGCCGAAACATGTTGTTAGGTGAATAAACACCCTTGGAGTTGCAGTTGGAGTCGCGTTGTTTGTGGTCTGAGAGCACCGTCATTTTTGAACTTTGGAATCACTATTACCGGCGTGCTCGGCCGGCATTGGTGCCACCTCCCTCGGGGCCGCAGGTAGCACGTCAGAGCGGACTTGGCAAACATATATATATATATATATATATATATGAGATCGAAAAAGGCCTCTGTGCAGGCCGAAACGCGTCTCTCGTACCTGGGATTGAGGGCGACATGATTGATTAAAGTGATGCCTGATCCTGTTACCACCTTGTGCCTGTGCCTTCTTCCGTGGAGTTTATCCTTTTGGGAGCTGGATGTTTTGTGCATATATATATATATATATATATATATATATATATATATATATATATATATATATATATATATATATATATATATATATATATATATATATATATATATATAGATGCCTTCAATCCTCTCTGCACGACCCAGCCGGCGCCCTGCCAAAGGATGAACCACAGACACCTGAAGAACGTGGAATGCAGGTCTTTTATTTTTCAATGCTTTATACACAAACATGATCCCCGACAAACGGACCACAACGGCAAGTTCGATTTTTCTTAGTGCTTTATTTCCTTCATGCAGACATGACGCATTTCGACCGGGAAACCCGGTCTTGATTACATGACATGCCGTGACCCCCCATGTGACTAAATACTGTTCATTACACCACAAACTCCTCCCTAAAATATATAGACATCAGAAACAGACTCTCCGTACAATTAGACAGTCCCAAAAATATTTTTTCTCACATGCGTTGGAAAAATAAAGGGCAAGTGCCCATATTCTATTATGAAATACATGTTTCGTCCTTCACATTTACATGATATTTCAAAATATGCAACATCATTTCCAAAAATTTATTATTGAGGGTATGAATTTAACTGAAAAAACATAAAAGTAGTGTTTTACCCAAAGTGAATTAAAACAAATGCAATTCAACTAATCCTGTAATGGTACTTTATAAATATCTATTTTATACAAAATGATATATGTGAATGATTCAATCCATCGGTTTCATAGAACATGCCTTATTATATTAATTCATTAAAGTGCCAGTTGTTTGGAAAGTGATTTGTGCATTTAAAGTGCAGATAACAATCAAATTATGCAAACCATTAAGCAAACTCAAGTTGATTATATAGTCAAAATAACTTAGATATCTTGTGCAGATAGCAAAACTGTAGACTTCCCACCCATAGATACCAGATAAAAACCAGTAAAACCCTCTGCACAGATAAAAAAGTGTTAATACAAAAATTAATGTTGTGTTAGTACAAAAGTAAATACAAATAATTATGAATAAATAGCATATATTTAATTGTCCCATCATAGAAAAACTGAGAGATAGGAGAAATATTCGATCTACCTAATTTATAATTAAAAAATTATAAAAAATTGTAAAGATCTTCCCCTGTATTTAATCCATTAGGCATTGTGGTGTCAAACTGCATAAGGTATTGACTCTCCAGTTGACGTAACTTCTTTTCCCTGTTTTCCCCTCTTATATCTTTTGGAACAACATCTGTCACAAGATAAGTTAAATCTTTGATATTTTTATTATGCACTAATTTAAAATGCTGTGCCACAGGGTAACTGGAGTCTGAGTTGACAATAGCACGTAAGTGCTGTAAAATCCCATTAAAAACATGTAATTTACTACTGCCTATGTACTTCAATTGGCAAGTGCATTTTAAAAATGTAAACAGAAAATTCTGTTTTGCATGTAAAGAATCCTTTAGGTTTATACAATTCTAGGGAGAAAGCATCCTGTACTTCCCTCATGTTGATTCCAAATTGACATGCTCTGCAGGAGCTGCATTTAAAGAAACCCTTTCTATTGGACAACCAGTCAGTTTTGGTCTGTGTCTCAGGACTGGATCTAGCTAGAGCATCCCTCATGAATGGAGCTCTCCTGTAAGTGATGCTAGGGGAGTTCTCGATTTCTGGAGCCAAGGTCATGTCAGATTTTAAAATAGCCCAGTTTTTGCAATTATTTGTCTAACCCTCTTATGTTGACAATTTTAAGTGGTTATAAGTCTGATAGGTGTCTTTTTAATTGCCACTCCCTCACCCTGCACATCTGAGACTGTTACCAGGTTCTCATCCAGATTAAGTACATCTTTTGGGGTCTCCAATTTAGATAAGGATTTCTTAAAATCCACCATTTTGTGACCTCTCAGTAGAAATCTCTGCACTGCTTCATCAAGACAGGTCTCTAAATCCTCTTTATTGCTGCATATTCTCTTGATTCGTAAGAATTCCCTGTAGATACACTCTTGATTAGGTGTCTAGGGTGGGTACTGCTTGGATGGAGGATAGAATTTCCCGCAGTTTCTTTTCTGTGTAATTGCGTATTAATGATGGTATTTGAAATATAAATTTCAACGTAAAAGAAACTCAACCATTTCCTTGCTAATATTTGCTGTGAATTTCAGGTTGAGGTCATTATCGTTGATGATGGATGTTAATGAATGTCTGAGCTGATTCAACAGAGCCCTGCCAAATCACACACACATCATCAATGAATCGCCACCATGTGACGATGTTGTCAGGGAATCTTTCCTCCAGGACGTGGCTAAGGACATGCATCTCCCACCAGCCTACATGCAAGCATGCAAAACTGGGGGAAAACATGCCCCCATTGCCATGCCCCGGGGTTGTTGGTAGACTGCCGAATTGAATAGAAAGTAATTATTCTTAAGACATATGTTTATCATTTTCAACAGCATTTTGTTATGTTCATGAAATTGAATGTCTCGATAAGATAAATACTGTTTAGTGGCTTCAAGACCCTGTTCATGATCAATGCTGGTATATAAAGCACATATGTCCATGACAATAAAACAATAGTTATCACACCAGGTAATTTTGCTGAGCTTTTCAAGGAAATTACCCATGTCTTTAATATAAGATGCAAGGGTTTCTACATAACCTCTGATAAAAAATCTACATACTTAGACATGGGTTCCAATAGGCCTCCTTGTGCTGATATAATACGACGTCCCGGTACCGGATGGATTTGTTTGTGGACTTTGGGTATAAAATATAACGTGGGAGTGATCGGATTAACTGTTTTTAAAAAATTATACTCCTCCTTGTTAAATAAATCCACTCTTTTCCACTGGGCAAGCTCTTTGAACACTATTTCTTTAACTGTCCTTAACTCATTAAAAGAAACCTTTTTATAACATGAAACATCATTTAAGTGCCTACTAGCTTCTTCTATCTAAGTCACCTGAGGCCAAAGGACAATATTTCCCCCTTTGTCTGCATGTTTTACAATGATGTTATCACTTTCCTTAATTTACTTCATGAGCTTGGTGTATTGTTGTTCACTATAACTTCTATTTTGTTTCTTGTTGACAATGTCTCTATTCAATTTTTTCAGGTCCTCTATGACAACTTCACTAAAAATGTCAATAGCATCACGTGGCATGACAGGAATAAACGTGGATGGGGGGTTAAATGGGCTTATGGCAGTGCTTGTACCTATAATACCCATTCCACCAAGTTCTTGTTGGGTATTTACATTTTCATTTTCTTCTGTAAATCCTGCCAGCGAATGTGCCGTTCTCAAGGCGGGGATATCAGATTCCCCAAATTGCACACTTGGTATGTTATCACCTTGAATAGTCATTGCCATTTTATTAGCTTTGTTCAATTTAAGGAATTTGACCAGCTTGAGTATGCGAATAAACTTAAAAACATCAATTCTAGATTGCTTGCATTTGAAGCCTGATTTTGGGCAAAAAGAAAGACCTAATGATAACAGTTGGATTTCCGCAGTGTCAAGGTCAAGGTCACTCAGATTAATGACAGTGTTATTATTGGCTTGATTGTCCATATTCATTGATCTGCTTGGGTTTTCCCTTTCTCTCTTTTCCCTCTCCAGCTGCCTCTTGCGTTTCCGCCTTTGATTGCGGCGCCTGTTTCATTTGGACCTTTGTTTTTCAGCAGTACCCTTGGCCTCAGGGTTTGTCTCCGATCTTCTATGATAAACCCCAATTCTTCCGACGGGGTAAAACTGACAGAGTATCCACCTCCTTTATTTGTCATAGTGTCATCATCTGATTCCACACTACTACTTAATGAATTTATAGAACTTGCCTCTGTGTCAGTTGAAATACTAACATTCAATGTCAGAACTGACGTGCTTGCTGTTTTGGGAGTCAAATCTTTTCTTTTTACATTATCAAACTTTTTAGAAAATGTGAATATTCTCCCAGTTTCATAGTCTTTTTTTATCCCTGGCGAATTTAAAGACCTTCCACTCCTTAATTACAGTCTCATGTTTTTCCAAACGTTTCTTGATGTTTTCTTTCTCTTTCTTAATGAAATCTTGCTGTTCTGCCGTTTCCAATTCCTGAATTATTGCATCGATTTGTTTTACCACCTCCGCTCTATCTATTTCCGCGTATTTTATGAGAATGCAAATCATGTTCATTGATGCATCAAGATCATTGGTGGTCCACTCTTATAGCATTAGGGGGTTGGGGTTTTCAAAAGATGGAGCTCTCAACACTATCAACCCCCTAGGCACTCTCCCGGCTTCTTTGTATTTCTGTAGGGACTTGCTTTCCCACCACTTGGTAAATTCTGTTTTTTGTGGTTTTTCTAATTTTTTCAATAAAGTTTTTACATTAGTTTGTTTATTATCCGCTTCTGCATTTGCACCTTCCTTGTTTTTGGTCATTGCAGGTAAATTTGAGAACAATGCATCCGCAATTGCCTCGTGGTCACGAAGCACGTCTGCTGCTTCCGTCATCACAGCGTTTATACTTTCAGGAATGGTTATGCAATTAAAAACAAAACGGCTTGCTGGATGTATCTATATATATATTCACTGAAAAAACCATAGGTTTCACACCAGTTATAGTTAGCTGGAAATTTTACTGACATAAAACCATTGAAATTCCCACGTTATAGTTAGTTGGACTCACAATAACTTGCGCGCCTGCAATGCACTGCTGATGACGTCACATATTACATCACCCATGACATGGTCAGTGACATTACTCATGACATCACTGATGACACCATCCAGTGAATGTGTGTCTTTCTGAAAAATAAATATGTTTTATATATGTATTTGTAAAGGTCGATGGAAGAATAAATGTTTAAATAAGTGTGTAAATGGATGTTTTTTTAATAAAATATTGATTGGTTAACTGGCTTATAAAGTGTATCTTAGTGAATAGATATATTAGAAAGTAATTTTTAAATATTTAAATATATGTATCAGTGTTTCACTTTGTGTATAAGTGGCTGCATGGGTTGGTGACTGACTCACTGTTTGTATGTGTTTTGAAGACAGCATAAGTGCAGGGCTGTATGGGTGGATGAGTGTGTATATGTGTGTGTTAGTGAGTGAATGCCTGCCTCACTAGTGTCTTTATGAGTAACTACATATGTTTTAATCTAGTATATGTGAGTATTGATGTATATAAGTGAGTATATGTGAGAGTGATAGATTGAAAGAGTTCCTGTTTAAATAAGTATGTGTTTCTATAAGTGATTGTTTTAGAGAGTAAGTATGTGTAAGTTTCCTTAGAAGTAATGTGCTAGTGTGTGTATAGTTATATATGCAAATAAATGGATGTTCAATAGTTTATTTGCATGTGTGGGTATGTGTGTGAGTAACTTTTGGATGACTGTCGGTGTGTAACAGGATATATATGTGTATCACTACATATGATGAGTGAGTATATGTATGAGTGACTATATAGAACTGTTGCTGAATGAGAGGATGTGTATATAGATGGTGGAATTACTGAATTGGTTGTTGTAACTGGTATGGTGCGCGTACCGGGTGCTCCCCCCGCGTAAATCGAAATAAAAATGTTTTTGCCCCGCGGGGCCCTTTTATGGCCCCCACATCAAACCTAGGGGGTCAGGGGGGTCTACTCTGCCCCCTTTTGGTCATTTAAACCTTTTGTTTTTGCCACCTCTTTTGTCTCGATCCTACCGAGACACAAGATGGCGGCCTCTCCGGACTGTTTTGAATGTTGACAGACACCCGAGAGCCAATCAGCTTTCCGCGAGCGAACTCGAGTAGCGCGCCGGTACGCGCCCCGGTGCTATATATATATATATTTTTTATCCTCAACTACTCAAAATCCACTGGAGCACATATCTTGAGACATAGCAAAGGCACATCGGGCTACCAGTCCCTACAATTTTGCCAAGTTTGGTGCAAATCCATTCAGCCGTTCGGGCTAAAAGTGAGTTCGACCGCCCTATGGAAATTAACATGGGGAAAACACGTTTAGGGACCCCCCTTTTATCTCGTCCCCCGCTTGACGAATCCCCCCCAAACTTTCAGTGAAGGACCGGAGCTCCGCGAGGCAAATTTGAGGTAATTTTCAGGCAGATTCGTCAACCGACGCCAAAGTTATTCACAATAGAATTTTGAGATTTTGCATTGAAAAAAATCCTAACTATAACTACCTACTGGCGACCGCCAGTAGGTAAAATATATATATATATATATATATATATATATATATATATATATATATATATATATATATATATATATATATATATATATATATATATATATATATATAAATATATACGTAATTCCTCAATTTTAAAGTGACTCACCGGGTGCCACTGTCACCGAATTCCAGGAGGTAGTGGATTCAACAATTTATAATTGTATGAAGGGACACAGGTGGGTATTGACATAGTAAATCATTTATTTAGAAAATATTATATTACAATTTTGAAATATAGTTCACGTGCTCACAAAAAAGTGAAAAGAGCGTGATGTGACGAGTGAAGGTGACATTTAAAAATATACATCGCATTGACAACATAAGCAAAAACTCCTGGTGATAATTTTTTTAACAGTGAAGGAGTTTTTTGTTGCATACAAAGTTGGCAGCGTTTTGATTTCAGTAATTTGAGATCATCCTCAGGACAAGTAGTGTGAGCAAGAGGAATCTATAAGATAAGAATAAAGAATAATGCAACATACATATATTAAAAAGTAGCCCCTAAATAACCATATATTTGAAATCAAATTCATAATCATTCAAGGTACATGTTAAGTGCTCCCGGCAAATATAAGTACATGATTGAACAGTGTTGATCTTAATCAAATAGTAGACCATAGTAGGGAAATGCGAGTTCATGCAATTTAAGTTTAAAGAGAAACGGATCAAACATGAAAGTGAAACAATTGAGCGGTGCTCGGTGCCCAGAGAGTAGGAGGCTATAGTAGCAAGGTGAACTCAAGCTCAGCTGGAAATGGAGTTCATCAAAAGTTGATGCTCTTGTAACAATGGTGACAAAAGTCCACATGTCCAATCCATGACATAATTAATGGATATCGGCAGCTAACTGATAATTGTGGTTGTAGTACATGACTGCTTGCAAAGTGAGTTGGAAAGGTTGTCCATTGGTTTTTCCTGATAAATCCATGTAGTCTGTCATGACTGGGAGATCCAATACTCATCATGAATCTTTTAAGGCAGCTGGCAACATAGCCTCAGTGGCATGTACTGGGTGAAACCCTTGTTACACGTGGTTTCAAGCTTACAGAATTTCTAGAAAGCTTGAAGTTGAGAGCTGATTACCTTTTCAATTACTTTAGATGGGAGCAGAACAGTAGAAAGTGGGCAGATGTTAGCTAAAATCTTTGGATCAGCAGATGGTTTCTTCCCAAGTGGGACAATAATTGCCTTCTTTGGGTTTAAGGTGAACTGTGGCGAGGGAAATCTTAAGGCTGCAAAGAAACACAGGGCTGATGGTATGGTATTGTCGAAAATTAAATTCTAACAAGACGGAGGTGGTATGCTTTGGGAATGATGCCAATTTCTGGACACCAGAGTGGTGGTCTGATACGCTGGGACCTTTTCCCGTACCTATCAAGAAGGTACAAAATTTAGGGGTATGGATAGATCAGAAGCTTAATTTTAAAGACCAGGTTAATTCAGTGGCATCTGCCACGTCATTTGCCCTGAGGTCATGCAAGAAAATTCTGCATTTGCTTCCTTCCGAGTGTTGTAAAACAGTGATTACAGCTCTCACCATGTCGAGGCTGGATTACGGTAATAGTCTGTATTTTACCATTCAGGAAGGTGCAATGCAGAAGTTACAACTTTTACAGAATGCAGCTGCTAGACTGCTGTTGGACATTCCTAAATATGCGCCAATAGCGGATGAGATACGAAAATTACATTGGCTGCCACTTAGAAAGCGTTCCATGTTCAAGGCGATGTGTCTAGTACACAAGGCCCTCTACGGAGGAGGGTCGGCCTACCTAAAAGAACATCTGTACTGGTATACGCCAAGCAGACTGTTACGATCATCAGATGCCAAACTGGTGCATGTTCCATTTGTCAGAAAGGCTACCTGGGGTGGCAAAGGCTTTGTGGCAAATGCAGCCAAAGCATGGAACAAACTTCCCCTTCAGCTCAGAACTATTTCAAAACTTTTCATCTTTCGAAAGAACTTAAAAACCTGGCTGTTTTTAGAATAAGTGGACCAGGTATCTGCCCGGCTGGGCCCCTCTGAAGAGATTTCACTTAGCGCCAGGACACCCATGGGTAACAGCGCGCTCTATAAATGCCATAAATAAATAAATGGTATCAACAGCATTCACGACCTACCTCAGAGGACGTGGGTCAGGAAGTAAACATGATTTAATAGGCCAGTATTGTAATGCACTTTCTCATGAGCTAGACAAAATACGAATGAAGAATAAGGTGGGGTCAGCTCAGCGACTGAGGAGGTTGTACGAACTACTAGATTATCAGTAGAGAAAGAAGACCTGATCATCTCGGTTTGAGTTGAAGAGAATAATAAACCTTCACACATGCAAAGAGCGGAGGGTACCTGGACCGTAATACAAGAAGTCTATGTGGGTTTTTGGAGATGGAAATGCATTTTTAATAACAATAGGGACATTGCAGAACCAATTTTGTTCGTTTGAGGAGAGTGCAGCAAGACGGTTTTTTCATAGTTTCTCATCAGAATTAGTCATTTATGTTCTCGATCAGAAATATATTCCTTGAATGATTTGTGTACTCTCTGTTTGCAGGAGTTTATGGTTTCCCACTTCTATGATGTGCCAAGGTCGAGTTTTAGAAGAGATAAATAATAAAAACATTTGGTTGCTGAGGACAAATGTCCAGACATTCAGAGGGGAGTTAGGTGCAATCAGACAGTTTCCTATTAAAGGTCATCGGCGCAGTTATGATGAGAATCAGCAGCTACCTCCCCAAGATCGGCTGTAAAAGGGATGATCCAATGGTTGGTCCACTGAGCAGGAAGTTCACTTATTGTATTCACTCACACTTATTGCAAAGATGATTCCACTTATTAGAAGGGTGATTGCGTCCTAATAACAGATATCCACATTGATGTAATGTCCCATATCCAGTACAATTACTGTCGAAAATATTCTGAAACTCGTATTTCATTGAAAGGACTTTTCTGGCAAAAAAACAAGAGTGGAGTGGAAGTGGACGGAGAAAAGTGAACGGTAAAATACCTGTGGATTAGTTAAATGTACTTTTCAACTAACGGCCTGAGATGCTAATCTTTTTTTAATCTACATTCAAACTAATACAATTGCTTGTAATACAACTAAAAAGGTTTCTAGGGAATCAACAATGATAACAAAAATACTATTCACATGAAAGTTACATATTTCTCTCCAGAAAAAGGCATCAGTTCACAATGTCTAAATATGATGATCAATTTTCCACTTAATAACAAACTCGATAACCTGTTTACTTGGAAGGAAGTTTTCGGACCCTTGTTCTTTGGACGGGACGAGGGATATGCGCCATTGTAGAATTTCAACCTTTCAGAGTCCTATTGAATTATGGCTAAATCAGCGTAATTGGGATTACGTAATTGCAAAGGAGTACAGAGAAAATTGAATAATCGATTGCATTTTGTCATTATATCATTGAGCGGTCTCTTGCTAATCGCCCCCATATGAAAATAAGTGCCCTGATCATGTAAAATCGAATCTCTGTCCCGGCAGAGGCAAACAGCAGAAACCAATAAGGTTCAGTGCATTGAATGGCAAACCAATTTTTCATGAGCCACAGAACTGTGATCCAAGAAATTAAAAACAAAGAAAGACAGACTAGTAAGGTCAACAAAACAAATATGTGGTGTTTCTTATTATTGTGAATTCGCCCATATTCAGGACGCAAACAATTTCAAAATCTACTTTTATGTTCTTTGTAGGGGTGAATCCCCAGACGTATTTAACATCAGTATTATCTCCTGTGCTTACTTTGGAAAAAAAATAATAAGTCACAGGGCTCCCACCAGGAGACCACTGAGGCTGCACCACACATTGCCCGTGCTATGCTGCCAATGATAGTAACAACACAACTACTATCCATCACACTTCTACATGTGTGCACATCGAACTATTTCAGGCCCCCAAAGCTATGAGAATGGGCTGGGCCGCAGTTAATAGTCATTTTTAATGTATTTTGATTTAATAATTAACTATTGTTGTGATCATTTCTAAATCAGTCAAAAAGCGCCACCTTGAGGCAGACTCTCACAAGTGCAGGTGTTGACAATTGAGTTCAGGTGCAGAGCATCGGAAACCACAGGCTCAAATTAAGCGCTGATTAGCTCCACAAATCAGACTTCCATTAATGTAAGATTACTGGATGAATTCCTCATTCCCTAATTGTTGCATTGTTTCTGGCCATAACCCCTTGCATGCGCATGACGGAACCACGCCGCCCATGGCTCATGATGGCGTGGTTCCATCATACGGCTGCTGCTCCGCCCACGCGGCATTAATTCCCTGTCTGTGTGGCCGAATTAATCAGCGGGCGGGGCCGTGACAGAACCACGCCATCATGAGCACAGGCCGCCCGTGACTCATGACGGCATGGTTCTGTCACTAGCACAGAAGTGCCACGCTCATCCCCCCAAATTCGCGCCACGGAGAAGGGGTTACAATTGAATGCACATGTATTTGCCCTGTGCTTATACGGAAACATCATTAACAACAATTTAGACACTTAGGCCGAGATTTATCAACCTTTTGTGTGGCACGACACAAGGACAATGCAAGGGATTCAGTAATATTTACAAAGCCATGCAAGGAGCAATTTGCACTGCCTTGAGTGGCTTTGTAAAGAAATGCAAGCCAACGCAGCTGCTTGCACTTGAAAGGCATGCCATGGGTGGAGCATGGGCGTTCCTATGCAGCTACCCATGTATTTTGGCCCATTTCCCGATTTACTAAAGCTAGTAAACCTGAGATGGCGTTAAAATGGTCGCCATCCCCAGTGAGGCATTTCACAGAGAAATGTCTTTATTTCCTCTTTCCACATCTGCTGCATTTGGCAACACACATACAAAGAAGAAAATGCCTCTAAGGACACCTTCCTGCAGGAAAACAATTGTGCCTGTAAGGCATGCGGTCTTACACTATGGAGTGCACCAGCTCAAGGACCGAGAAGAAATGCTCCATATCATTGAAAATAAGGAGCATATCAGGTCTGTCTTTTTCATGCAGCGCAGTGCAGCAGCATTGCTTGCTACGTGCGTTTCATGGAAGATTAATAATTATGACCCTATAGGGTCTATTTATTTCTTTGTCACGCAAGGCAGTTTGAGAAGGAGAGAGCAGCACAGCGCTATATTTGCAGTAGTATGGCACTCTCCATCTCTCTTCCAAACACATGTGCACCACCTGGTTGCAGCCACCAGGCACACGCTTTTGCACCATAGTGCAAAGTTGACTGTGTGAGTGGAGTATAGGTTTTATACTGGAAGGGTACTTTCCTGCATACAGAATCTTTAAAGGTTTTCCTGCTTTGTATGTGTGCTGTGCAGTCGGAAAAATGGGAGAAATAAATATATTGTTTTATACAAAATCATGTTTACTATTTTTGGTAGATAGTACTTTGCGTTAAAAACCTTGGGTGGTTTCATGGGAATACCCATGCACCACCCATGGAATACCCCGGCTCTAAGTAATCCTAAGCATCGCTCAAAGCTTTTTTGTACTATTTCAAATGAATTTCTAGTGCAAAAGAAGTTTTGTGCTGGAAATATATTTTGCATCAACTTTCATCACTTTTGGATGCAAACATGGTGAAAAATCTTTGTAAATATACCCCTTAGGTGCCAGCCAGCCTTATCGCAAGTGCTATAGGATTTACTGCAAATATAATATGGCAGATGGGCTGTTACATTTGTGGTGGAGTAACCCATCTATCAATTTCTAAATCAGGCTTTAGGGACAAAATTAATACCAAATGTATTGAACTATGCCCTGCGATTAGTAATCTATTTGCATGTTTTGCAAAATGTTGTGCTATTTTGATCAAACTTTAAAAAGGGAACAACTTGCTCTTTTCTAGATATATTTTGATGGATGTATTTTTTATTTCTGTGCTTAACCCTTTCTGTGTCAAGAACGTAGCTTTGCTGATTTACCGTAGAAGTAGAGAGGTCTCCGTTGTGGGAGAGGGAGCCAGTTTGTGGTCGCGAAGAGCCCAAATGCTGGAGAGGTACCGCTTGGTGGTCAGAAACACACTGCAGCTAGGTCCAGGTGCTTGGGTAAGATATTGGAGAGCATTTATTGTCTCTGAGGCTCAGATCAGGAGGACAGCAGACTAGCCCTTGGAGTTGTTGCTTTAGAGCAGCAGCCCAGCACACTGGCTGTCCTTGTAGCAGCACAGCCATCCATCTTCCTTGCAGAGTAACCACAGGTCCAGAAAGGTGTAATGAAGTGGTAGTGTCTGTGGTATAGTATTTATACCCATTTGTGCATTTGAAGTGGGGGAGAAGCGTCTGGAGGTATCCCCTTGAAATCCTAAGGCATCCTGCCTTCCATGTCCAGACTAACTACAGAGTGAATGCAGGACTTTGTGTGGAGGCAGGACACAGTCTATTCAGGTGTAAGTGGGACTGTGCCCAGCTCCTATCTCCCACTTGCCAGTGATGGCACCTCCAGATTCACCTAAGCTCCCTACTGTCTGTTGCTGTCTATGAGGAATACACAAAGCTCAACTGTTAGTCATACACAGTCACAGGACCCAGATACACACACTAAATGGCTAAGGCGGGAAAAGATCATCTTTCTAAAAGTGCAATTTTTAAAATTATAATTTAAAACTAAATTGTGATTCCAGAGACACCAACCATGAACTGGTACCTATTCCCATTTGGAAATTACACTTCTGAAATGTAATACAGTAACTCCAATGTTGCCCTTTTGGAGAGGTAGACCTTGCAGTAGTGAAAAACTAAGTTCAGAGTTTTTCACTACCAGGACAAGTAAAACTAACCAAATACATGTCCTACCTTTTAAATAAAGTGCACCCTGCCCTCTGGGCTGTCTAGGGCCTACCATCGGTGTGACTTACATGTAAAAAAAGGGAAGGTTTGGGCTTGGCAAAAGGTTTATTTGGCCAGGTCGACATGGCAGTTTAAAATCTGCACACACAAGATGCAATGGCAGGCCTGAGACATGTTTAAAGGGCTACTTACGATGGTCGCACAATCAGTGTTGCAAGCCCACTAGCGTAAAACAACAATATCTCAACTGGATTCACTTGAGCAAAAGATATATTTGCATGCACATGACATTACAAAGGATCTGGACAAAATGAAAGAGAGACTCAGAATTTTAAGTTTTGAAAGTGCATATAGCATCATATATTAAGGAATAATATTTGAAAAAACAGTCAAAACAATGGTTTTGGAGAACAGCACTTGAGGCAAATAATGCGGTGGCAACCCAAGGGGGCTTTGTGCACTACGTGATAGTGAGACAAACGGTGACGGCGCGAGTGACATGAGGAAATAGAAATTTTGTATGGTCAAATGTGTCCCCCACTCGCACCCTATCCATGCACCCGTGCCCCATGTATGTCATGTAATTCCTTTTCCGTACCTGCCATGATAATGCCCCTGCATTTCCGTCTAATGTTAACATGTCAGTTAGTGGGCCCTCCATGTATACAGTACCGATTCCGCATGAAGGCCTACATTTCCAATGCATTTACATGGTGCACTTTGAAATATCGTAAAGCACACGTTTTCCACGTTTTTCCTGGCCCAGTTGAGCCAGGCCCTTAATTGAGGCTCCGAGCCTCTTCTGTCTCTGAAAGCTGCAGTCTAGGTATGCATCCCTGACCTCTACCTTACTTCCTGCTCAGGCGAGCGGTGCCCGGCTCGGCCTGGCCTGCCTGCCAAGACAGTATTTTGCCTACAGTTATCTGTTCAGCCTCCGCAAAAACACATTCCAGTCTAGTGAAATAGGTAAACATATTCCCGCCTGCAGAGCAAAGGGCCCGGCCTTCCTGTCTCCTTGCAAGTAATTTACTGCACCCGTTACCATGGTAGGCCCATGGCCCCCGCGCATTGCACGAAGAAACATATGCACGCACTAGCATTCAGTAATGAACGGCCTCTGCCCGAGAGACCTTTTACTTCAGACAATACATCCTCCAAACACAATATATCAGATATGTTATAGGTGCAGGTCGTTCTGACATCCCAGACACCAGACTCCTCTACTAGTGCTAAAGGCAACCCCCCAACTCTCCCTAGTTACACGTCTATACCACGTCATGCTCAGTTGCGCGCGCATGTCGAGTAAAGGTTTCTGCTGACCCTGCAGATTTCCTCCATACATCCACCCACCTGTGACACTCCTATGACATGCCGAGTATACGCCTCTTTACACGCCTCTTTCTACGCCCATATGTTCTTATCTCTCTCTTTTCACTTGCTCCGCCTGGAGTGTTACGCCTACTGTATCCATTGCAATTATGTGATTTTACTATATATATTGTATGATGTTAATAAAATGCGACATTCCCTTCCTGAACCTTAGTGGTGATGGAACCCGATTCTCCCCTGGCTCGAGCCACTGGAATAAAGCCCGTATGACTCAGATACCACGGACTCTGCCTCTCATTTTATGAGCTATTCTTTTGATATTTATGGTATAGAAAAATGTATAGGTAATTTAAATTTACTCTGATAGGGTCCGTCCAGCACTCTAGTTTTTTTTGGTTGTATTCCTTTCAATTTGATCCTTTCGTTGTTGTGCAACAGTACCAGGTGTTTTAGTCTAAAAACACTTAATGAATATATTGCCAAAAGTGAGACAACGGGGAAACCCGTTATCTAGATGGTAATGTTCTGCACAATTTAACTTGAACCTATTGGTTCTCCTCAGGTATACTTATAAACAAAAATAATGATAATTCATTCCATGAAATGCTCCTTATTTCAAAGATTTCTGTTTATTTTTTTCCTTTTTTACTTCATATGCATCCTTTAGTTTCCAGGACAATTCAAATTAACATCTCCCATTTACCCAATGCATTTCGGGTCTATTGTGACCCTTCTTCGGGGGTCTCTATTGAAAAAATCAAGAAAAATGCAATCATCCCTTTAACCTATATGCATTGACATTTACATGTATTTATATCCACAATGTTCTTAAGTGAAAACAAAGTTCTTAAGTGAAAACAAACATCTCAAATCATGGCATGTCCTTTTCTAACGATCCCTGAATGACCTCCCTTGCAATGTTCTCACTGCCCACTTAAATATCCGTTTTATTAATTTAGCGCTAAAACGTACCAAACACCAAAACCATGCTTTACGCTCCCGGTTCAACTAACTAAACCTAATGTGACAACAAAATGACTCTAAACGGAAAAGAGTTTAGCCTAGCAAACATTCTGCTCCTCATCAGCGCTTTACTTACTGAGAAATGAAATCGTCCCTCGTTTACGTGGTGTCGGCCAATCCGCTACTTCCTTACAGTCAGTGCAAAGCTATTTAAAGCTCCATGCTCTCTGATTGGCTCAATTTGCGATCACGTGATCGCGACCGCGAACTGCTATGCAGTCCTTATTTCATACTTGAAAAATAAACTAAATAACACAAAAGGATGTGTGAATGTATAAAAATTGTCTCTTTAGAGAGAATCTATAATACCAAACAAAAACTAATCCATAACGGGAAATAATTAATTCCGTGTCATATTCACTGCCTATTCATCATAATTCAATATACTCAATATTTATGGTTTTGAAAGGCTGCCTCATGTGAAATTCAAATATAATAACGCATATTAGTGACTAATAGAATAATTTCTAAAACAACATAGTGTCGGCCATTTTAGGTAGGGGAGTTCTCACTGTGAGTGTTATGCAAGGAAATAAAGTTAGCTTTCCACAGTCTATTTACAAAAAGCAGGATAGTTCTATCCTGTCATTCAGTCCATTCGGTTGTAAGCTGCCCATTTTCTTTATCCAAAAATATTCAGATCTCAGTCTTGATTTGTGTGAGTCTTTCTCGGGGTGATGTTTAATAACTTCCAGTATTGTGAAGCGTAGTTGTGCCACATTGTGTCCTGCTTCTAGCCAGTGGGTTGCCAGTGTAGATTTCAAGTTTTTCAAGCGGATGTTACTCTTGTGCTCTGTTATTCTTACTTTTATTTTTCTTTCAGTTTGACCTATATACAATTTTCCACATGGACACTTGATTCCATAAATAACGTTCTTTGTGTCACAGGTTGCTGAGTGTAACAAGGTCTCCTTCTTACCTGTCATTGGGTGTGAGAACATTTGTCCTGTGATCACATTGTTGCAATGGATGCAATTTTCGCATCTCTGCATGCCTTTGTAGTTGACTGCATTTGGTTTGTCCTTCTTTTTTAAGAGTTCTTTCAAGTTTTTAGATCTGTTATAGGCAAACGTTATCTTATCAGCAAAAAGTGGTTCCAAATCCGGTTCTCTTGCTATAAGTACCCAATGTTTTTTCATGATGCTGGCTATTTTTGCTGATTGTAGAGAATGTTTTAGGACACATACTGTCTTTTTTGTTTCTCCTCTCTCTTTCGTGACTAGTAAAGACTCTCTCTTCATATTCAAGACTTTGATTTTGGATTCTTCCAATAAAGGTGTGGGATAACCTCGTAGTTTGTATTTTTGGATCTGTTTGTCGATGGTGGAGAGCAAATCTAGTGGATCAGATGTGATCCTTTTTTGGCGAATGAACTGAGATGTGGGAAGGTGTTTCTTTAGAGAAAAATGATGGAAACTTTCATAGTGTAGGCCACTGTTTCTATCCGTTTCTTTAGTGTGCACACTGGTTCTTATTTTGTTCTGTTCAAGATGAATTTTTACATCTAAAAAAGCCAATTCTTTCTGGTCCATTTGGTGAGTGAATTTGATCCGATCATGAACTCTGTTCAATCTTTGGATGTTGTTTGTTAGTCCTTCCTTATCACCCTTCCATATGAGGAAGATGTCGTCGATGTATCTTTTAAATACCATTAATCCAGTTGTCCAGTTTGTGTCTTGGATTATATGATCATGCTCAAATTTAGCCATAAAGGTATTTGCGTAGGACGGTGCCCATAGAGGTTCCACTGCACTGTTCATAGAAGTCACCTTCCCAGTTAAAGTAACTGTGTAGTAGAGCAAACTGTAATAATTCAAGCATCAGGGTTTTTTCTCCTCCTCGCACTTCATTGTTGAGTAGACACCATTCCATGGCTTCAATTCCTTCACTGTGCGGGATTGAAGTGTACAGCGCTGTTACATCTATAGAACATAACCATATTTCCTCATCAGTTGGAATGTCTACTGTGGATAACATGTTGAGAAATGCGGTGGTGTCCTTAATGTGTGTGCTCCATTTTTGAACTAAAGGCTGTAGGAACCAGTATAGGTTAAAGGGCTGATTGCATTTTTCTTGATTTTTTCAATAGAGACCCCCGAAGAAGGGTCACCATAGACCCGAAATGCATTGGGTAAATGGGAGATGTTAATTTGAATTGTCCTGGAAACTAAAGGATGCATATGAAGTAAAAAAGGAAAAAAATAAACAGAAATCTTTGAAATAAGGAGCATTTCATGGAATGAATTATCATTATTTTTGTTTATAAGTATACCTGAGGAGAACCAATAGGTTCAAGTTAAATTGTGCAGAACATTACCATCTAGATAACAGGTTTCCCCGTTGTCTCACTTTTGGCAATATATTCATTAAGTGTTTTTAGACTAAAACACCTGGTACTGTTGCACAACAACGAAAGGATCAAATTGAAAGGAATACAACCAAAAAAAACTAGAGTGCTGGACGGACCCTATCAGAATTCATTCACAGCCATAGTCTACCCTCCATCCAAGCACAGCAGAGATGAATTTAGAAGAGATAGCACAGATCACAACGAATAAGGCTGAAACCCTAGTATACACTGCAGAAGAAGCAGAAGGAATCTATAGCTTGATCAAGGAAACCAGAGCCTTCAGCCCACAACCAAGCACTGTTATGCAATTGTTAAAACAACTTGAAAATGTAAGCAAACGTGAAATAAATCAAAGACTGCATGCAACAACTTTAATACACTATCACAGAAACCAATGAATCCCTAGGGGTTTAAGAATAGCGCTTAAACCTATGTTATGCAGGAATAACAAGGCTTTCCTAACAAAATGGTATCAAATTTTGAATAAATGCAGTTTGGACCTCATTTTGCTGATTGTGGAAGAGTTGTCAAAAGAACTAAGAATAATTGAAGAGGAACTGGCTAAAGTAAAAACAGAATTGAACCAATTTGAAGATCTTGATGCTACACTGGAAGAAGTTAACAAAAAGCTAGAAAGATATGCTAAAGAGATCGAGGAGAGGAAGGTTAAAAAATATCGAAGAGATACAATAGATTATAAACTTGAAGAAGTATACAGTTGGGCAGAGGTTTATAATCAGAGGAAGTGGCAACAACCACAAACCAACGTTAGTTCATCACAAGAAAGTGTGGTATCTGACTCTGACACAGCACAAAACAGGAGACCTATATCTAAAGACAGACGTAAAGACCAACAAAATAAAATTCCTTTTTTAGACATCAGCCCGGCAGCAAACAATGCCCCTTCAACAAGCATAACAGAACCCTCAAAACAAGGAGGGGAAAAGGAAAAAGAAAAGACACAAGTGAAAGAAACAGTAGCAGAGAGAGAACTGAGATCAAAAAAACCGAAACCGACTTAGTCATCAACATATCAGATAAACAATTAACGGAAGCCCAAACAAGAGTATTGAACAAAGGTCTCACGTTTGTTCCTAGATATAAATCGAATGCCCAAGAGACGGAAATATCAATTTACAAATTCCTAAGGAATCTGAGATTGAAGAACTTCGTCAATAGCCTACCACCGAATGAAAGACCAGACATGGAGTTAAAGGAATTTAAACCCAAAAGCACATTTTGTGCCCCCACCTCACACAAAACCATTGATGCATATGAACGGATTATAACATCTGAAATCCAAAAAATTAACTACTCCGGATGTACTACCAGTAACTTCTCTAGAAAAGAATGGCAAGTCTTACAAACTTTGAGAGACGCCAAAGACATCACTATAATGAAGGCGGATAAAGGGGGAGCGATAGTGGTAATGAACACTACCTACTACAAAGAGAGTGTACAGGCCCATCTTCAAGATGAAAATATTTACCATAAGTTGGAACAAGACCCCACTGAGATTTTTGGAATGACACTCAAGACAATCCTAGACAAAGCCTTGGAGATGAAGTGGATTACTCTGAAAACATACCAATTTTTGCAGACCAAACACCCCAGGAGACCTCAATTTTACATGCTCCCGAAGATACACAAGGACCCCAAGAGACCTCCTTTCAGACCCATAGTTTCAGCTTGTGGATCGTTATCAGAACCACTGGGTCAATACCTAGACTGGTTCCTACAGCCTTTAGTTCAAAAATGGAGCACACACATTAAGGACACCACCGCATTTCTCAACATGTTATCCACAGTAGACTTTCCAACTGATGAGGAAATATGGTTATGTTCTATAGATGTAACAGCGCTGTACACTTCAATCCCGCACAGTGAAGGAATTGAAGCCATGGAATGGTGTCTACTCAACAATGAAGTGCGAGGAGGAGAAAAAACCCTGATGCTTGAATTATTACAGTTTGCTCTACTACACAGTTACTTTAACTGGGAAGGTGACTTCTATGAACAGTGCAGTGGAACCTCTATGGGTTTTGCGGGGGCACCGTCCTACGCAAATACCTTTATGGCTAAATTTGAGCATGATCATATAATCCAAGACACAAACTGGACAACTGGATTAATGGTATTTAAAAGATACATCGACGACATCTTCCTCATATGGAAGGGTGATAAGGAAGGACTAACAAACAACATCCAAAGATTGAACAGAGTTCATGATCGGATCAAATTCACTCACCAAATGGACCAGAAAGAATTGGCTTTTTTAGATGTAAAAATTCATCTTGAACAGAACAAAATAAGAACCAGTGTGCACACTAAAGAAACGGATAGAAACAGTGGCCTACACTATGAAAGTTTCCATCATTTTTCTCTAAAGAAACACCTTCCCACATCTCAGTTCATTCGCCAAAAAAGGATCACATCTGATCCACTAGATTTGCTCTCCACCATCGACAAACAGATCCAAAAATACAAACTACGAGGTTATCCCACACCTTTATTGGAAGAATCCAAAATCAAAGTCTTGAATATGAAGAGAGAGTCTTTACTAGTCACGAAAGAGAGAGGAGAAACAAAAAGGACAGTATGTGTCCTAAAACATTCTCTACAATCAGCAAAAATAGCCAGCATCATGAAAAAACATTGGGTACTTATAGCAAGAGAACCGGATTTGGAACCACTTTTTGCTGATAAGATAACGTTTGCCTATAACAGATCTAAAAACTTGAAAGAACTCTTAAAAAAGAAGGACAAACCAAATGCAGTCAACTACAAAGGCATGCAGAGATGCGAAAATTGCATCCATTGCAACAATGTGATCACAGGACAAATGTTCTCACACCCAATGACAGGTAAGAAGGAGACCTTGTTACACTCAGCAACCTGTGACACAAAGAACGTTATTTATGGAATCAAGTGTCCATGTGGAAAATTGTATATAGGTCAAACTGAAAGAAAAATAAAAGTAAGAATAACAGAGCACAAGAGTAACATCCGCTTGAAAAACTTGAAATCTACACTGGCAACCCACTGGCTAGAAGCAGGACACAATGTGGCACAACTACGCTTCACAATACTGGAAGTTATTAAACATCACCCCGAGAAAGACTCACACAAATCAAGACTGAGATCTGAATATTTTTGGATAAAGAAAATGGGCAGCTTACAACCGAATGGACTGAATGACAGGATAGAACTATCCTGCTTTTTGTAAATAGACTGTGGAAAGCTAACTTTATTTCCTTGCATAACACTCACAGTGAGAACTCCCCTACCTAAAATGGCCGACACTATGTTGTTTTAGAAATTATTCTATTAGTCACTAATATGCGTTATTATATTTGAATTTCACATGAGGCAGCCTTTCAAAACCATAAATATTGAGTATATTGAATTATGATGAATAGGCAGTGAATATGACACGGAATTAATTATTTCCCGTTATGGATTAGTTTTTGTTTGGTATTATAGATTCTCTCTAAAGAGACAATTTTTATACATTCACACATCCTTTTGTGTTATTTAGTTTATTTTTCAAGTATGAAATAAGGACTGCATAGCAGTTCGCGGTCGCGATCACGTGATCGCAAATTGAGCCAATCAGAGAGCATGGAGCTTTAAATAGCTTTGCACTGACTGTAAGGAAGTAGCGGATTGGCCGACACCACGTAAACGAGGGACGATTTCATTTCTCAGTAAGTAAAGCGCTGATGAGGAGCAGAATGTTTGCTAGGCTAAACTCTTTTCCGTTTAGAGTCATTTTGTTGTCACATTAGGTTTAGTTAGTTGAACCGGGAGCGTAAAGCATGGTTTTGGTGTTTGGTACGTTTTAGCGCTAAATTAATAAAACGGATATTTAAGTGGGCAGTGAGAACATTGCAAGGGAGGTCATTCAGGGATCGTTAGAAAAGGACATGCCATGATTTGAGATGTTTGTTTTCACTTAAGAACTTTGTTTTCACTTAAGAACATTGTGGATATAAATACATGTAAATGTCAATGCATATAGGTTAAAGGGCTGATTGCATTTTTCTTGATTTTTTCAATAGAGACGCCCGAAGAAGGGTCACCATAGACCCGAAATGCATTGGGTAAATGGGAGATGTTAATTTGAATTGTCCTGGAAACTAAAGGATGCATATGAAGTAAAAAAGGAAAAAAATAAACAGAAATCTTTGAAATAAGGAGCATTTCATGGAATGAATTATCATTATTTTTGTTCATAAGTATACCTGAGGAGAACCAATAGGTTCAAGTTAAATTGTGCAGAACATTACCATCTAGATAACGGGTTTCCCCGTTGTCTCACTTTTGGTAATTTAAATTTACCACATAATCTGGCGCCCGAACAGGGACCCCTCCCCTTCCCCACACGCCGGCGATGTAAAGCAGGCCCCTGACCCCTTCTACAGCCGTGACGGACCCCTATCTGTGCACATTCGCGGGTTTTCCTGCTAACTCCCTCAGGCCCACGGAGGAGACGGAGGCTGCGACCTGGCATCCAGACGAGGCGGTGAGGAATGCGGAGAGTCCCGACCAGAGCCCAAGACGAGAGAGCACGGTCCGAGGTATCCCGAGGCCCACCTGTTCCGAGGCGCATGCGCAGCAAGAAGCCGTAGCTGTCCAGTCCAGTATCGAGTTTCCGAGGCCTTCCGTTTTGCTTCCCGGTGAGTACCGTTGTTGGGAACGCATATAGACGGGTTCATTAAATTGAGTCCGGTCAAGACGGGTCTGGGTACACAGACCCGGTATAGACGTATCCACTTAGGTGGATACGGTATGACGTGTCTCTTTATGGGACCGGTATGACTGTACTGTTCTAGCAGTGCATCCAGTATTCTAGTATTATCTTCTATAGATTTGTGTTATTCTATGCATCAGGTAATCACTGTTCGCTATATTTTGATGTCGTGGTATGAATGACTGTTTGCAATTGTTTTCGTGTTTAATGTGTTATTGTTCAAGTCAGTTCAAATATGCCGCTGTTTTCGAAATTACGTCAGATAGGAACCAGGAAAGGGATACTCGAAGAGGCAGTTCCCGTCCCGCCTAGGGACACTCCCGGACATTTTATGTACCATAAACACGGCTTAGATGCCATACTGTACTTAGATTTATGGGTTGACTATACAAAGGATCTGGAAGAGAAACATAGATGGCCTGTCTCAGGGACATGGGATGCTGATTGCATCATGAGAGTAGAAGAAGCACTTTGGAAAAAGAAAGCCAGACAATCCCAGAAAGATGCCATTGAACTATGGCGTAAAGAAGCGCATAGAAGAACAGAGAAAGAACTTAAGAAAGCAGAGAAAAATAGAGAAGCATCAGAAAAAGCCCAAGAAAAAGAATTACTAGAAGAAGGTGAACGAGTTAGAGCAGAACAATTAGACCGACAAAGAAATGCCCTTATGAAAGGCATGTACCCCCTTCTCGCCAAGGGCCTACCTAAAGTAACCCCGGAAGTACCCAGTAACTTGCCGCCACCATTGGTCCCAACTAAACTCCGTCATAAACAGAACGCCGCGGACATTTTCCTTTCTTCCTAGTTAGATGACACTGCTCCGGAGTATGTAAATGTAAATGTACCACCTGTTAATAATCCTCCTCAGCACCATGTATCCTCCACGTCTTCCCCCACTGTTCCTCCTGTTACCAACCCCCCTCCCAATCCTTCTCTCCCCGCACCTGTAGTTCAGGATCAACCTACCATTCCAGTGACAACGTTACCAGTCGCTACACTACCAGCGACAGCACAGCCAGTAATAGTCCATGCAGGTCTAGGCGATCACAATTTAGGAGCAGCGGGAAGAGCCCCCCTCACCCCGCCTCAAGTAAAGTGAACATCATTAAGAGAACTAGCGTTACAGCGCACGCCAAAGGCGGCTACATACGCAGCCCTTAGACAGTATCTTACTGATTGCATATATGACATGGTACCAGGTGAAGACCAAATGCTTATATATTCATTGCGGGTACGACGTGTTACAAACTATTTGACTGTTTTACCAGACATGAAGGCACATTTAGACAACATATATCACTTTATTAGAACGGGGGAGAGACCAGAAAGCATTCAAGAGGCCATGGCACATAGGAAAGTGGAGATCCAACTTATGATCTTACAGTTTTTGATAAATTGTCTGATAAGGGAACAAGACCAGCCCGGTCATGATAAAGAGGGGATGAAAGTCCTGACAAAATGGAGTGACAACATAGCCGATGGTAAACATAGTAAACAGAATTGTATAGAAGCCATGTACAGAAAGATTCGTAAGGTAATCCTTGAAATACACGAGAGGGAAAGGGCAGAAAAAGAAGCCGAAAAAGGGGATGATGAAGTTTCAGAAGACGATGACATAGAAATTGAGAACCCGGATAGAATACAGTACGTAGGTAGGGCTAGACCCTTTGATAGACCTATACGCCCAGAATGTAAGAAACATTTTCTTTCTCCCATACCAGAACAATGTTCTCTTGAGCATTTATTCCAAGCCACTGACAAAGTACTGAAACAACGAGTAGGTTATAGTGAACTTAGTACCATGCATGAACAGGAACTAGCCCGGTCAGCAGTACAATGGGCTGGCAACACTAGCGTATATAAAGATGACATAGTAGCACAAACATTTTTGAGTCATCCTCCGGAAGAACAGCGATTAGCTGGTATGTATATGATCCAGCATCTCATTACATTGTACGAAAGTCAGCATTCTGATCCAGGTCCCCTATATAATATATTGGAAGAGTTACTCCTAGGTAGATGGAGAGGCCTAGGTACCGATTTAATTACTGTCATTCTAGAACAGCGACACAAATACAGAACTTTCCTGACTCCACATTTCGTTCCTGTTCCACACCCAATAAGGAAACCATTTTACATAGACAGACAGAATCCCTTACGAGAGGTTCATCCCGTTAGAGATAATGCAGGTACACTTCATCGAGTATACGTTTACACACCCTTGACGAAAAAGGAATTATTGGAAATGAAAAAAGTAGTGCCCTGTCACGATAAAGACCCAGCAGGGTTCCACCGTGAATTAAAAGACATGCTCTGCATGGGAGAGTATACATATGCTGATACACTTAAAATGTTGAAAGTTCTGTTGCCTGCAGGTATTTACGAAAAACTTAAAGAAAAAGAATGGGAAGTGGGAGAGAAAAAGATTAGTTGGACAGAACTAGAAGACAAGGAAAATACACGAATTCCTGGTACTGGCCTCGGGGCTAAAGCTAAAGAATTACCAGAATTATTAATACAGGTCCTGCCAAGGCTATTGACAACTAAAAAGGAAGATTGGGATGCTATTTCTGCCTGCAAACAGAAACAAGATGAAGACACTAGTGATTTTTATTCCAGATTCGAGAAATGTTTCATTATCAATAGCGGCCTGAAGACAAGTAGTGAATCGTATCCACATCTTTTTGTGACCAAATTAGTAGAGAATTCCTTACCGCAGGTTAAAAACAGAGTACTGAAGTTTGAGAGCACATGGCAAGCGAATACCCCTTCCCAAATGTTACAAATGTTACAGTACTATCAAAACCGAATTAGAGAGGAACACGAACATGAACAGAGACGTATAAAAGACACGAAAATGAAAGTACTAGTTGCCCAGTCCGTCCCCACTGATGGTCAGAAAAGGGGTACGGCACCGCCCGGTCATTCTGCAGCTCCTGTTAAAGGGAACTGCAATTATTGTAAACAGCCAGGTCACTATATAAACGAATGTGCCGTTCTGAGACACAATATCGCTACAGGCAAGACGAAAGATAGACCGCGTCCTCCTAGACAAGAACATGTTCCACAAAATATCCCGCAGAACACGCAACCTCCACAGAATACACAACAGACAGTAGCTGTACCCCAGCCCCAACCCATTGCTGCCACACAACATGTCACGCAACAAATGTACCAGTATGCACAGTCGGATTACCCAGATTATCAACAGTACATGGAACAGCCTAGAGAGGGAGGTTGGCTTGCCCCTTATTGAAGTTCCTGTAGATCAAGAGGGTCCCTATGTACATAGTCAGGTATTAGGGAAAGACAGAAAATTTTTGATTGACACAGGGGCGAGCAGAACTACCATCAGTCATGACGAGGTTCCAGGGGCACCCCTCTCAGGCTCACAGAATGTTTCCCTGGGATTTTCAGGAAAGCCTATTGTTATTGAAGTGTCAAAACCAGTTTCCCTAGAAGTTGGTCCATTATCTCGGACTACAGACTTGCTGCTTACAAAATCATGCCCTGAAAACTTGCTTGGTATTAAAACGTTGAAAGCACTAGGAGCAGTGATTTGTTGTTCTCCGGAAGGAGTGAGATTGTTTTTACGTGATTTTAAAGGACATTATGTTTTGAGAGATTTTGATCCCAGACTTCAGAATGTTCCACAGCATTTATGGGTGCAAGGTCCGACTGATGTAGGTTGTATGCACATTACACCATACCGTGTTACTCTCAAACAAGGAGTTGTACTGCCCCGAATCCGACAATACAAATTACCACCTGATGCTGTAGAGGCCTTACTGAAAATTGTTGATGAGCTCATTGCACAAGGAGAGGTTGTAGAAACCGACTCCAATGTATGTAATTCCCCTATCATTCCGATTCTTAAACGAACTGACCCGAATGCACCACCGGTCTACAGACTGGTGATTGATCTCCGAGAATTAAACAAATGCATAATACCACAGTACCCTGTGGTCCCAGACATTTCGTCACTATTGACTGCTATTGACTCAGAAGCTGTGTTCTTTACTGTAATTGATCTCAAGAACGCCTTCTTTAGTGTCCCCATCCACCCGGAAAGCCAATATCTTTTCGGATTCTGTTTAAATGGCTGAAGCTTCAAATTTGCGAGAGCTCCTCAAGGATTCACAGAAAGCCCTAGTATCTACAGCCAAGCTTTGAAACGACAACTTGACAGTATTCACATGCCTACTGACACTGCCCTACTCCAGTATGTTGATGATCTGCTGATCACAGCCCGGACAGAACGAGACTGCGAACGTGCATCACTGACAGTCTTATATTTCCTGGCGGAAAAGGGGCACAAGGTGTCCCCTTCCAAGCTGCAATTCTGTGCCCAGCAAGTAGTTTACCTTGGGCACTTGCTGTCCAAGAGGGGTAGACAGTTGACACCAGATCGCATCCAGTTAATTGCACATCTTCCACAGCCCAAGACACAAAAGGAAGTACGGGCCTTCATTGGCCTCACTTCTTACTGCAGACAATGGATTTCCCAGTATGCATATCTAGCAAAGCCACTCATACAGTTGACAACACAGGAGGCAGCGACTTCGACTGTCCTCCCTTGGACTCAGGAACATACACAAGCTTTTGATGAATTGAAGAAAGCTTTATGTCAAGCACCAGTTTTAGCGACACCATGTTACAGCAAACCTTTTACACTTTTTGTCACTGAACGCGATGGCACAGCATTATCGGTTCTCACTCAAGATCAGGCAGACAAACACAAGCCTTGTGCTTATTTTTCCAGTACATTGGATCCAGTGGCCCAGACTCTGCCTGCATGCCTGAAATCAGTTGCAGCAACAGCTCTAGCAATCAGACAAAGTGATTCCATAGTATTAGGACATCCCCTGACTGTACAAGTTCCACATTCAGTGGAAGTTCTCCTGAACCGAACTCAGACACAGCACTTGACCATAGCAAGACTGACAGGATATGAATTGACACTGTTTCAGCCACACATTGAGATCAGACGTTGTAACACATTAAACCCTGCTACACTTTTACCGTCGAGCACAACAGACCCTGCACCACATGACTGCGTGGAAATAATTAACACTGTAACAAAACCAAGACAAGACTTGACAGACATTGCATTACCCGACCCGGACCTGAGACTTTATGTGGATGGTTCATGCATGAGAACAAGTACAGGAGAGTTAGTGGCCGCATATGCAGTGACCACTGATACTGAAGTCATAGAAACACATCGCATTGACACCTTGTCAGCCCAAGCGGCAGAGCTCATTGCTCTGACCCAAGCCTGTATACGAGCCAAGAACCTGAAAGTAAACATATACACAGATTCACAGTACGCATTCGGAGTCGTTCACGACTTTGGTGTTCTCTGGCAAGAGAGAGGTTTTCTGACTTCCCATGGAGCCAAGATCCAGCATGGTCCCCTCATACAAGCTCTGTTAGAAGCAATACACTTGCCTACAGCCATAGCCATCATGAAGTGCAAAGCACATACAAAAGTCACAGACACTATTTCCCAGGGTAACGACCTGGCAGATCGAACAGCTAAGCTCACAGCTCAGACTCAAACAGACATACCGACTAACACGACTATGACTGAAGTACCATTACAGACACATTGCATGACAGTTAAGGACCCCATACAAGACGTACTCGACATACAGACACATGCCACTCCAGACGAAATTAAGAAATGGACTGAACTAGGAGGGGTCCGAACAGACCAGGGGTGGATGACAAAGGGAAAAGCTACTTGGTTTCTGCCTGACTCTATGGTTCAAGTTATCATAAATACAATACATAGTCCAGCACACTTAGGAGAAAAACCCATGTTAGACAGTATACAGAATATTTGGTTCAACAAGCATTTACGTGCAGCAGCAAAACAGAAAGTGCGTACTTGCATGATCTGTTGTCAGTTCAATCCAGGCAAAGGCATTCCTGTGGAACAAGGTGGATTTCATCCTCCTGACCACCAATTCGAAGTACTCCAGATGGATTATATTCAGATATACAGATGTTGAGGATTCAAGTATGTCCTCGTAGTTGTATGTGCCCTATCCAGATGGACAGAAGCGTACCCAGTCCCAGATTACACTGTTGTGATCACTGCCAAGCAGTTGGTTCGTGAATTCTTCCCGCGATACGGCTTGCCCCGTGTCGTGTACTCAGATAATGGACAGCCATTCTCCTCTGAATTGATGAAACAGGTATCACTCCTGTTAGGATACCAGTGGAAATTCCACTGTGTACGACACCCCGAAGCAGCTGGTCTCGTTGAGAGACATAATCAGACCCTGAAAACACGGTTAGCGAAAGTCTGTGCAGAAAAAGGTGTAGATTGAATGGTAGCCTTGCCGGTTGCCCTCTTTTACATGCGTATGGTAGCTCATTCCAGAACTGGACTATCCCCGTACGAAGTGGTCTTTGGCAGACCACCGAATATGTGGGGTACGCCTATGCCGCGCAAGATCACAGATGTTGATAGCAATATGCTGACAGATTACCTGGCTTCCTTGATGTCTGCACTACTCTCTTGTCGTTCACAGGTCGCGGCTGCCTTCCCGGACAACACCCAAGTGAAACCGCATGAAATCGTTCCGGGAGATTTTGTTCATATAAGAAATTTCGACCACTCAAGCCCTCTGGAGCCCAGGTGGCGGGAGCCGAAACTGGTGTTGATGACCACGAGGACCGCAGTGAAGGTCGAGGGAAGGAAAGGCTGGATCCATTCCAGCCATATAAAAAGATTCCATGGACTATGCCCAGAGACATTTCCCAAGGACTGCCCTGATTCCGATACTGACACTAAACTCCCCTTGTTAGAAAAAACTCTGCAGCAGGAGTATAGAAGCAAATTGCGGTCTAGTAAGTCAGACAGCCTTTAATTGTTTAAGTCCCCCTCGGGTGAAGCGGTTAGACAGGTTTCTGACATGTACGAGATAGACCCAAATAGTGAGAGAGATAGACAGAAAGTCATGAAAAACAAATACTGTAAGAACTTGCGTAGCAGATGCATTATCTCCCTAATTATTATGTTTTTTCTGAGTATATCGATTATATGTATAAGTTTGATACTACGTGTTTTCTTTCCTCCTCTTGGTTCACATGTACATTCCTTTTTCAATGACTCTGTTGAACACACATTCAGGGATCTGCCACCTCACGAACTGTCCTATCGACTAGCAATGCGCAACAATACTTTCATTCGTATGTTACTCCATACACACCAGACCAGCAATGCTACAAATTGCTGGGTATGTGGCCGACTCCCACCTTATCAGAAATTCAAGGGAGCTCTGCCCCTCTTTCCCTATCCGTTTACACATAATGGTTCGTGCGGAGCATGGTTTGCTTTAATGTCATCCCTAGATAGTAAGTCCACGGTTTCCCAGGGTGATTGGATATGGGGGAACCTGACTACAGTCATGAATAAAGTATGTTTTCCAGACGTAGACGGTCTTCCCCAAAGGAAAGGGACCGATCTAGAAAATGAAGTCTATGCTTTAGGAAATTTTTCCCTCAACCTCATGATCCTGAACGTCCAGTCCGAGACTAATTCGGACTTACCGTTTATAACAGTCTTGCCAGTGAAAGGTGAATTATGCGTTAGGAAGAATGGTTCAGTACATCTAGGACACAGTGATTGTACTACTGTGGTCGGATTCAGTGATAAAGGAAAGTCTACTTTCAAAGCTTCTCGCCATTCTTATTTTATTTGTGGTTAGACAGCTTATGTACGTCTGCCCTTGGATTGGGATGGTACGTGTTATATCGCGTTCCTACTCCCACCTGTTTTCCTAGCCCCATCCGATTGTCATCGGAATTCCCAACTCACTCATGTAAGACACAAGAGAGATCTTCCTCCAGTTATCGATTACTCTGAGTCAGCGTGGGACCAGTACAAGGATTACATTAAAGAATACTTCTGGTTCATAGGTCCCGTCCAGAACAGTAAAATAATACGCAGGTTAACCAGAACTCTTGAAGCAGTAGTGAACGAAACTACTTTTGCTTTAGGTAACTTGACCGAAGAGCAGTCTGCTATGAGACTTGTTGTTCTTCAAAACCGCCTTGTCCTTGATGTCATCTTGGCCGATAGGGGCGGAGCTTTTAGAGTGATCGGCTCCAGTTGTTGTGTGTTTATTCCTAATAACGCACCGTCACTATATGCAGCAATAACAAGACTCCATAAGATAGCTCGTGAATTACATCAGGACCCATGGTCTTGGTCCGGTTGGCTCTGGAGTGTAATAGCAGGATGGGGCTGGACCATACTGTCATTCATTGGAATAGTACTGCTCGTACTTATCAGTTGCTGTCTCTGCCTGCAGTGTGGGCCAGCGATTTGCGGCTTGTGCGCCACTGCTTGTGTTCCCCATCCACGTTCCCATTCCCGTGCTCGAATGAGAAAAGATGAGCAAATGATGTTATATGAACAGATAGACGGTCTTATGAAAATAGACATATCCTAAAGGGTGAAGTAGGGGCTAAGGAGGGAATGAGGAAATAGAAATTTTGTATGGTCAAATGTGTCCCCCACTCGCACCCTATCCATGCACCCGTGCCCCATGTATGTCATGTAATTCCTTTTCCGTACCTGCCATGATAATGCCCCTGCATTTCCGTCTAATGTTAACATGTCAGTTAGTGGGCCCTCCATGTATACAGTACCAATTCCGCATTAAGGCCTACATTTTCAATGCATTTACATGGTGCACTTTGAAATATCGTAAAGCACACGTTTTCCACGTTTTTCCTGGCCCAGTTGAGCCAGGCCCTTAATTGAGGCTCCGAGCCTCTTCTGTCTCTGAAAGCTGCAGTCTAGGTATGCATCCCTGACCTCTACCTTACTTCCTGCTCAGGCGAGCGGTGCCCGGCTCGGCCTGGCCTGCCTGCCAAGACAGTATTTTGCCTACAGTTATCTGTTCAGCCTCCGCAAAAACACATTCCAGTCTAGTGAAATAGGTAAACATATTCCCGCCTGCAGAGCAAAGGCCCCGGCCTTCCTGTCTCCTTGCAAGTAATTTACTGCACCCGTTACCATGGTAGGCCCATGGCCCCCGCGCATTGCACGAAGAAACATATGCACGCACTAGCATTCAGTAATGAACGGCCTCTGCCCGAGAGATCTTTTACTTCAGACAATACATCCTCCAAACACAAGATATCAGATATGTTATAGGTGCAGGTCGTTCTGACATCCCAGACACCAGACTCCTCTACTAGTGCTAAAGGCAACCCCCCAACTCTCCCTAGTTACACGTCTATACCACGTCATGCTCAGTTGCGCGCGCATGTCGAGTAAAGGTTTCTGCTGACCCTGCATATTTCCTCCATACATCCACCCACCTGTGACACTCCTATGACATGCCGAGTATACGCCTCTTTACACGCCTCTTTCTACGCCCATATGTTCTTATCTCTCTCTTTTCACTTGCTCCGCCTGGAATGTTACGCCTACTGTATCCATTGCAATTATGTGATTTTACTATATATATTGTATGATGTTAATAAAATGCGACATTCCCTTCCTGAACCTTAGTGGTGATGGAACCCGATTCTCCCCTGGCTCGAGCCACTTGAATAAAGCCCGTATGACTCAGATACCACGGACTCTGCCTCTCATTTTATGAGCTATTCTTTTGATATTTATGGTATAGAAAAATGTATAGGTAATTTAAATTTACCACAGACATATGGGTGAGAAACAGCGATAGGCACAGAAAGACAAAAATGAAAACACTATATACAAAATTGTTGATTCCTCCTCGATGAAGTGGGTGATTGATGTTATTTTTGGAACCAAAAAAGGTATTGCGCCATGAGTTGCGCTGTGATGCGGGTCTGCGGCGTTTCGATCCTATTGATTTAGGATCTTCATCAGGACCGGGTTGCCGATTGATGGAGGTGAGGGTGGGTGCTGGCTCAGAAACGGATCCCTGTTCTGGATGAGACATAGGTTGTAGTGGCAGTCTCCCAAGGGATGTGAAAAGGAGAGAGGCGCAAAAACGGAGCCCGTTAAGGCCTGAAGGACATCAGTGGTTGGCGGGATATGTAAGAGTGGGTCTGGTAGTAGGTTCGGTGATGGGTATCATGTGAGGGTCATTAGAAGTGCAAGGAATCTGCCCCGTCAAGGTAGAGGCGAAGAGTCTAGAGAAGACGGTCCGGTGGCTTGTCGCAGTGATTGGTTTGTGTTCGGCGGGTCTTGGGAAGGTGCGGGAACGCAGCCCCGTTCCTGCGGGTTCGAAGGTAAAGTTAGGGCAGGTCAGAGGATCCACTGTTTACTCCCAGTGCGGGCACCGTGAAGAGGTACTGAGAGCTGTCAAAGTCCGGCGGTCAGAGGGCGGTCAAGGATCTGTTCAGTAGATCTGGATCCCTGAATCCAGATCTACTGAACAGATCCTTGACCTCCCTCTGACCGCCGGACTTTGACGGCTCTCAGCACCTCTTCACGGTGCCCGCACCTGGAGTAAACACTGGATCCTCTGACCCTGCCCTAACTTTACCTTCGAACCCGCAGGAACGGGGCTCCATTCCCGCACCTTCCCAAGACCTGCTGGACCTTGTACAGACCTGATTGGGGTCTCTGAAGGCAACATCAGGGGCATTTGCTGACTTACAGGGACACACGCTGGTCTGCCGCTGCTGTTGGTCCCCGGCTGCCGCTTGCTCCACCACACGGCCGCTGCGAGGGAGACTACAGCCCCCAGCATCCTTGGCGGTGACACGCCCAACGGTACTCACGCACGGAGGCGCTGATAAGGCAGAGGTCCCTGCGGTCGAGCGGGGGTCTCTGAAGGCAACATCAGGGGCATTTGCAGACTTACCGGGGCACACGCTGGTCTGCCGCTGCTGTTGGTCCCCGGCCGCTCACCGCTTGCTCCACCATGCGGCCGCTGCGAGGGAGACTACAGCCCCCAGCATCCTTGGTGGTGACACGCCCACCGGTACTCGCGCACGGAGGCGCTGATAAGGCAGAGGTTCCTCCCGCCTCGCAGGACACGCACGAGCGGGGCCGGGCTAAGCCCGGGCAAAGGGCGGGCCGTCTGTGGCCGTCCGTGGTCGACTGTGGTCGGGCGGGCCACCCCTCTACGCTGCTACAAAGGTGAGCCAATAGATACTAACATGGGAAAACGCAATAATACTACCACAACCCAGTTCTCTAAAGCTTCCTCTGTTATACCTGCCTCAATTGAAAGCATGTTGGAAAACGCTTTTAATTTAGTTACTACTGAGATAGCTAACACCGAAAGAAGAATGTCTATGGGATTCTCAAGTTCATACTTAGAAGCCCCAGAATCCCAGTCTGTTGGCACGACCAATACGTTACCACTTTCTCCAGTGGTCACAATTAACAGAACTGTCGTGCCGGCAATTTCACTCCCTGTACCATCAGTGGTCAATAACGTTATTACCATTACTGACTCACAACAAGATCCCACGGACCTCACTGTCATTCCCTCCTCGGTCCCCTGTGATAAGACACTTGAAGAGAAAAGGAAGAGAGGACCTACTAAACCAACACCAAATAAGAGGAAACAACCACCACGCAACAAAGGGCAACCAACCTCACAGAGCATGTGGTCTCATGGGAAAACCACATCTAGTAGGGGCCCTGAAATAGAGACTGTACCCTCAGTTCGCCCTCAGTTTACTGCCTCTTCAAGTTGTGAGTAAAACTCCGCCTGCACACAGACTGAGCAAACTATGGGAAATGCTTCTCAGGATAAACTAAATGGGAACTTCATTGAAACGATAGTAGACTCAATTTTTACACAAAAGAAAAGTCAAATGGATAAACAGTTTAATATGATTTTTAAAAGACTGGACAGATTAGAAAGCCTGGTGAAAAAGGAAGATGTAAAAAGGGAAGGTACTATTAGTATTGACAAGTTAAGGGGAGATCGATTCGTAAAAGATATAGATAATGTCAACAGGGGCATTTTGGGAGAAAAGTCCATCTGTGGTACTCTGAACACAAAGAGTGTAACCAGGGATAGTGATACAGGGAGAAATCAGCCTCTGTCATCACGAGATACCATTGCAGATAAACCACCTCATACTGTGTCGCATGCACCAGTTAGGCAGCCCTGTTCCACCGTTGGGGTGGTGGGAGCCCCAATGGGGTCTGCTTCTGGGAAAACGGGGATACCAGAAAATGTTGTTTCCGATAACGGGTTAATCAATGTAACACGGCCTATAAAACAAACTGGCCCAGTCCTTCACCTACCCCCTGAAGCCTGCCCATACGTTTTAATCTTAGCAGGAGTCCCCCCTTTGAAAGAAGATCAAAGAGAATCTTGGGTTCAGTTAAAAAATAAATCTATTGATTGGCTGTCAAGGTATAAAGGTGTTGGGATGCAGATTTCTAATGAAATCTTGACAGTACGACGGGTAGACTGGGTTGGCCCCTCGCCCAAAAACATCAATGGGGATTGCATTGTCATACATTTCAGGCACCCCTCAACTGTTAAATACCTATTAAACAGCAACACCACCAATTTTAGTCCTTTAACCGCTGTGACCTCCCTACCTCTGGGTTATTTTTATAGACCTCCACAGAGACCATTTAACCCGGTCACACCAATCTATCCATTATTTAACAGATTTAGTGCCCTATCTGAACTGGAGAGACAGGGCTGACCACCAATGGACCCCCCAGAAGATACGGAAAGGCCCATGATCAACAACAAGGTTTCTCAGTATAACATTAAACCAAGCACCATCATCTCCGTCCCCAAGCCTCGTACGGAGGTCATATTGCCAGGGAAATTAAACACGACTGATCTTGTTACCCCAGTCATTACCCTTACTGATAGGTTAACCGTACTGAGTTGGACCATTGCGGGTCTTAAAGCAAAAATGGAATTCATTGAATGGGTTGAATGGATCAACACATTTGATATTTTAATGCTCCAGGAAACATGGTGCACTAGTTGTCTGCTCCATGAAGGCTACACTTGTCATAACAATATTGTACCATGTCCGGCGGTGAGACGACCTAGTGGAGGTCTATCATTATGGGTAAAGATCATGTCAGGTGGAAAAACCAAAACTCTGGAGAGCAATGATGAGAACTTTCAGGCTTTAATCTACTCGAGTAAGATAAAGTTATGTTTAATTAATTTTTATAACAATGATTTTTCATCTCAACCCAATAATAATTTTATAAGGCTATTTGATTTTATTGACAAAATTGAGGATGGACATACCTTCGGTAAATTTGATGGGATCATCCTGGGAGGCGATTTTAATGCTCACATTCACAAGAGCAGCACTAACTTAGCTGCTCCCCCTAGTCGGGTGATACCTTGTAAAAGAGGGGAGGAACTACTTAATCACATAGCCACCTGTGACTTAGTCAATGTCATGGAGATAGCCAGTTGTAAAAGGGGCGAAGGCCCTCTGGCTACATATATAGGTTGTGGCTGCTCCTCCACAATTGACTATGTTTTCATCTCTTCCCGACTTGCGGACTGTTTAGTAAATGCTGACGTCCCCAGCACCGTATAGAGTGACCACAATCCAATTTTGACTGTTTTTAATTCCATTAAAAGATTGGAAAAGCGACAGGAAATAGGGGCAACTAACCTGACGGCATCAACTGATAAACTTAGAGTAATCTGGAAGGGGATAGACAATAAAGGGCTCTTAGCGCGCATTATTAATAAACACCCCCAATTGATTGATATTTGTTTATCCATTAAATACCAAGGCCCTGATATCATTGCGGCTTTTGAACGGCTATGCGCGGCTTTTAAAAAGGAGATTTCTAAACCAGTCACACGCCTGAATAAAGATCCTTGGTGGTTTGACGGCTGTTGTTCCAAAGGAAACCGGGAACTACGGAGGCTCTTTCAGCCGACCCACGAGATCAGTCCCTAATAAGACAATTAAGGGCACACTATAAGCGTGCCACTAAAACTCGGGCTGAAGAACTATTAAAAGAACAGTGGGAATCCCTAGCCCGGACCATCGCTCTTAAAGATGTCGCCGGGTTTTGGGGCAAGGTTAAATCTCTGAGGTCTAGGATCAAACATTACCCCTATTAACTGTAATATACCAGGTAAAATGTGGGAAGATCATTTTACAGACATTTACGCTGCACCTTGCGCATCAGCTGATACCATCTACCCAGTTATGGAACTTAACTTTACAATAACGGAGGTGGAAGACGCAATAAACCAAAGCGCAGGCAACAAAGCACCTGGTCCTGATGGATTATCAATCGATCAAATTAAATCAGAGCCTGAATTTTGGTCACCTCTATTGTGTAATATTTTTAATAATCTATCTCACACCCCTGTCCCGGAGACCTGGTCCAATAGTATAATCGTCCCCATCTTTAAGAAGGGTGACAGACTCAATCCTAGTTGTTACCACCCTATATCTTTAATCAATAACACCCTGAAGATCCTAGGCAGAGTTATTTTTAATAAGATCAGGACATGGGGGGAGGATTTTAAGATTTTACACCCGTTGCAACTGGGTTTTAGAAGCAATGTGGGGACAGTGGAGCAATGCCTGAATTTAAACCTAATAATGGGCAAATACATTATAGCCAAAAAAGCCCCCTTGTATTTAGGATTTATGGATTTAAGTTCAGCTTTTGATTTTGTTAACCGCTCTCAATTATGGATGGTTCTTTTAAACTATGGGTTAGACAAATCACTTGTATATTTTTCGGCCCATCTGCACAGTGATTTGAAAGCCCGCATCAGAATAAACAATGAAGGGGAGGTTTCAGAGGACATTTTAATAGGCAGGGGGGTCAGACAAGGATGCGCCTTGGCCCCCCTGCTTTTTATCTTGTACATAAATGAATTAAGTAATTCATTGTCCAAACAAACAAGTGATGTTCCTACCATTAATGGCACTTTACTCCCCTGCCTTTTATACGCGGACGACGCGGTCCTTATGAGCTGCACTCCTAAAGCACTACGTACTTTAATAACGGGTTTTGTCACATATATGCCAGATCTTGGCCTACGCACTAATTTTAATAAATCGTACATAATGTTGTGTGGGCCCAAAAAATATAACATCCAGCATATTACGTCCGGGAGCGATGCATTAAAAAGCACTAGAACTTTTCCCTACCTAGGCCTGATGTTCTCTAATACATGTTCTTGGCAGCACCATGTGGCCCATGGGAGGAACATATTGGGTAAGACAATAAACTCTATAATCAGCCTTCGACAACCCAAACGTGCTGAGATAGTAGTCCCGTTATTACAAATTTACCGAACCCAATGCCTACCCACAGCCACCTATGGAGCAGAGGTGTGGGGGTATACCTACAGCGCGAGCATACAGATCGAAGAGAACAGATTCTGTAGAAAAGTTCTGGGGGCGTCTAGGTCAGCACCCACCTATGTTTGCCTTAGGGAGCTGAATCTTTTTTATGTGGAGGACGTCATCAGGTCAAGACCAGCACTATTTTGGTTAAAAATATGGCTGAACCCTGCTGCGTCTTTGACCCAAGAAATAATTATGGACTGCCTACAGTGCGACAGGGCAAATTACATACCTTGGTTGGGGGCAGTAAAAAGAAGTTTAGCAAGTGTGGGCATGGTGCATCTATTTTCCTCCTACCGAGCCTCTGAACAAGCGCAACATAAGAATGTAAGAGGGGCATTGTATAATCAATATCAAAAAGAGAGAGAAACATCTGAGCAACACAAACCTGCTATTATAAGATACATCCCTCTCCTGGCACATGGTGGCAGGCCCAATAATATGCCGCAGGGATACCTTAGAAAATATTTGGGGAGGTGGAACAGACGTTTGCTCTTTCGCCTCAGGGATGGAAGCATAAAATATTCCCTATCATTTCCACTGGGCTTTAATAAAAATCTGGAGGCTTTGCAATGTCCTTGTAACTTGGGGTGTAAACAAAGTTTGTTACATTTTTTGTTTTTCGGTGGTTTTTACACTAGATATACAAAACTTTACTTAATTCCCTATTTTAAAGATCATGCTGTGGTGGATTTTAATCTAGCATTTAAGGAATTATTAATGCTGAGCTGTGATGAAGTAATTTTTAGAGTAAGCTGCTTTCTTCAATCAGCGACACGTTCTCGAGCATCCATGAATATGCCCTGATGAATTGAACCACCTGAATATTATTGCGATTTTGCACAATAAATTGATTATTTACCTATTGAACACTTGCACTTTATTGCAGTCCCCACTGTACACTGTTGACAATTTGTATTTGTTTTTAATGTTTGGCATATAGCCAATTAGTTCATATAATGTTTACATGTATTGAGTATCTGCCTAGATTATAAAGTGATGTATTTTTTATTGATATAATCAGACGGTTCATTCCTAAATTTAAATCATCAGACAACCATCATGTATATTGATTGTGTATTTTAAAAATAGTTTTAGATTGTTTTAATTGTTTATTATGAGGATTGTTGTGATGATTTTGTACTTTTATGGATGTTTTTACATATCCGAATAAAGATCCTTTGACTTGACTTGACTTGACTTGATCGGAGTAATGCGAACTCAGCCCCACCACGCTCCCAGCAAAATTCCTGTGCTGAAAGAAATGGTAAGCTATTTCCCCAAGCTGCCCGCAGCTCAGGCCAAATGAAAAACAAAGCTAAACCTATTGTAAAGCCTCAGTTGGTGCTTCCATCGCGTCACGTATGGACAGTAGGCTGTCACCACATAGAGACAAAAAAGAACAGGAGGTCTGAGGGCCGAGGGGTGCCGTTATTTTTTTAATGTGGGTGTTAATGTGCAATTGAAACATGCTTGGAACCTGAGAGCATCTGAGTGTAATGAGAAAATGAGAAGTGCTATCCAGATCCTTATAAATCTATAACCTTACTGTAACAGGTTAAACATTTGGTTTTTCTTAGGTTACTCTATGTGGAGGAAGCCCTCCCAAAAATAAAGGGTACGTAACAGAAGCCCCTTCAGCCCAGGAGGTGCCTCAACCCTTTAGAGGCCTACATCCCCTCAGGAAACCTCCATTTAACCCAAGGGCAATAAATATTAGTGAGAAATGCGAGAGACAAGGGCCCCTCTTCGCACTTTGCAAGGGGGCGCCATCATTTTCCGTTATGCCAATGCAATAAAGTGCAAATAAACTGCATTAAAAGCAGTGGCGGCTCCTCCGCTAAGTCAAAGGAGCATCGCCTCACTGTTTGTTTAGCAGTGGAAAATAAAATAAGAAGTTACTATTATTTTATTTTCCTTTGTGACTCCGGATGGGGTGGGGCGGGGTTGGGCTGGCTTGCTTCAGAGGGAGCAGGAGGGGTTTGCACTCCCTCCCTACATGCGCAAGACGCTTTGACCGGCCCTCTAGGGCTGGCCAAACAGTCCTGCATAGTTGTCATGTTCCCCAGTGGGCTGCGTTGCACAGCCCCATGGAGATCATGCCCAGCCTCCCAGGCACTGCCTGAGCGTCCAAATAGGCTGCTCAGACCAATCACAACACTGCTCCTGCAGCGTTTTGATTGGCTGCCAGAGTCGGAAGCCTGGGTGCTTCCGGAGCAGGCTGCAGGCAGCAGCCGGGAAGAAGACAAAAAGACTGAGGAGAGGCATGCAGCAGATGCGGCAGCAAAACAGGTAAGCTTATCTTAATTTATTTTCATCCCAACCCCCACTCCACCCCCATTCAGAGGCAGCCACCACTGGATAAAAAACTCAAATAAATCAAAAACTGAAAACATTCATATAGAATGCCAACTGACCTAGAATACACAAGTCCACATGGTACGCGACAGTGGGTGCTGGAAGGCTAGGCTTTTCTCACATGGGGAATTACATACGGACAGCAAAACTATGACCTGCACTAGACAGAAAGAATAATTACTCGAAGAATATATGGGTCCTATTAGAACAAGAGTATTCTGAAACTCCTCTCTAAGATGCCATATGGCTCCCAGGAGGTAAGGGAGCTGGATTGGACACTACTATCGAGTTATCATATACTTCACATGTATGACACGGAATACCCCTCCCCACTAATGACTGTTGTTTATATTTTTCGGATTTTTATCCATACATGGTAAATTATAGTTTTAAATTATAAAAGATCAACAGCCCTTTGGTGTTAGGTGACTTCTATGATATTAGGTTTTGAGCAATGGCGAATCTTGCATTCTCCAGTGTCATTTGGTGCCCAGGGATGACTTTCTACAAACACTGAGCGAGTCTTCCAGCAATAAGACATGAGACATCTAAAGAACTGGCCTTCATAGAATATCTATTTATGAAAGGTAGCACTAGAAAGGGGTACCCTAGCTGTGTAGGGGACTTCATTCCATATGCCAAGGCCCAAAACATACACACAGGGAAAAAAGTGTGAGAGAACTGGAGGTTGAGTTTCTAGAAGATACCTAGGGGCATATTCACAAGCCAATATCGATAAAGCAGCGATAATATTATCGCAGTATACACAAGCTGCCGAAAACAGGCATTAACAATACATTTCTCGCGTTAGCAACCGATTTCAGCATCGCATAAAATGTTAGCAATATTTATCGCTAATGATATGCAATGTAGGCGTTCTCTTGCTAAAAGGCATGCTAACACCACATCGCCCTATTCACAACGATGGTCCTGACTGGCGATGCGATAAAAAACCTGTCGCTAAGGCACGTTAGCTGCAGGAACTTAAGACCAGAAAAAAGAAGGTCTTAACATGGGTGAAAATTAGCTATATATAAGGGAAACTATCCCAGAGCCTCATTTAAACACTCACTGATGCCATGGAGGTACTAATCATGCAGATTGGAGTACCAAAAAGGCCATAACAACCACCATCACTGCCACCCCCCAGACCACTGCCGAAGCAGCACAGAATAAGGCAGCGTGTCAATCGCAGACGCATCAGCCTCACAGATCTAACGTCAAAGGATGTCATTGCCCACGACAGGCTCAAAAGGACAGCCATCCTCCTCATCCTGACACTGATAGCCCACAGGCTGATGGCACCACCACCGCGGATAACCAACATCCAACCGCAAACAAAGCTGCTGGCTGTGCTGCACCTGTTGACCTCTGATACATTCCAACCAACAACTACCAGAGTTGGAGGAGTCTCACAGCTATCCCTATCAAAGTTCCTCACAACTGTATTGGATGGCATCAACAGCCTGATACCACAACACCTTCACTTCCCCAATACTGCACAGGCACATTTGGAGATCTAGCAAGAGTTCTACGCCATAGCTGGCTTCCTGTATGTGTTGGGGGCAATTGACTGCACACATGTCCTACTTGTGCCTCCTGCTGACACTGCACACATATACCGCAACAGAAAGTACACACATTCCATAAATTGCGCAGGCAATAGTGGATCACCAGGGCCTGTTCACCAATGTTGTAGCCAAGTTCCCAGGCAGTGTGCATGATTCCTACATATTCTGCCAGTTCATAATCAATCAGCGCTTTGAGGATGGTACATGTGGAAATGCACTTCTCGTTGATAAGTACTAACAGAACACACACCTCAACTACACAATCATAGTACACATAACTGTGAGAAATCACATGTTCCAAACTCACAAACAACATGCCAATTTACAATCCCACCTAACAGTCGCTACAACACAAGTAACAGTGTAAACTGTAACCAGCCATGTAGACAACCTATCACCAATGGCATAGCCCCTCTGCCACACATCAGCATATGTGTGGAGAGGTGGCAACCAAGTATGTGCAATATAGGCAATCAACCTACAAAGAAATAATGTGCACATTGGTGAGTGCAGCAGTGGAGTGCTGGATAGTCTTGATTGTGCAGAGTACAGACATGTCAAGTGGGAATATATTGTGTTTCCATTGTCCAGCCTGATGACAAAGACAGCGTTGTTGACTGTCCTACCTGACGGGGGTGTGGAGCATGTGAAGGCAGCATGGATGATGCAGAGCCACTGCGTAGACCAGTTTGTAAATGAAGAGGGAGGAATTAAGTATGATGCCTATGTATCTAGAGTTGTTGTGGGTTTGGTGACAAAGATGGTGGCCCACCAGGTTTTTCCACATACCGATGTTGTAGACAGGAGGATGAGGACTAATGTCCCCTCTTGGTAGAGCACCCACCATCTGTTGAAAATCCATGGAGCAACTTGCATCAATAATGCCTGGAACACCAGTCTTGTGTGTACCTTAATTAGGGAGAGTATGAGCTAGGTGTCCTTGTAGGTGGTGATGTCCAATGTTCACCTTCCTGTGGCTAAAGTTCTACTCCATGCATCTGCACATGCATCTGTCAACTTTGATGTTGTATGTTAACGATGTGGCATTCATAAAACGCTGAATGTTGGAGTTGCATATTGGGGGAAGTGTGTATGTGCATTAGTCTATACATGTTACAAAAATCTTGACTGCGCTGTTGCTGTTGATGGTGGAAAGTAACAGATGCTTGTTGACTCAGCTCCCATAGGTCTGTATGGCACCAGATGTGTTGATTGTGTGTCATGGTGTTACATGACGAGAAACTGTATGCTGTACTGCTCACAACATGGGCATTGAGTGGTGTTTATAAAGTGGACGCAGTTTCCACATGTGAAGATGGGGTGAAAGGTGTGGCCTGCCTTGTGGATCAGTGTCAAGAAGAGTTATCTCAGTTCGATGTTAGCAAGCATCTGGCAGAGGTAAATGGATTTTGAGTACTAGTGGTATGTGAGGTGGAATATATGATCATGGATGAGTACGTAGGCTATGGAGTAGATGGCGTGGTGTGTGATGATGATGGTGAATGCTAAGTGTTCACACCCTCTGTGTGCCCCGCAGATGAGTGTGCGGCAGACTGTTACCGTGTGGCATGTCTGTACCTGAAAAAGCATGTTTTGTGCATTATGGAATGTATAGTGCCATCGGCAGCAGCTCAACAAAACATAACGAGAGCCGTGTCTGTTGTGGCCCATTGGCATCTAAACGTTATCCTGGTGTTGACTGTGAATAGTGCGGATGTGTGGTAGCTCCAGATGTTATGAGAGCCAGGCAGCCTGCTTGTGCATGTGTCAGGCTTGTGGACATGTGCAGAAAGGCATTACATTGGTGCACTGTTGGAGTGGCAGTAATGCAACTGTGCAGCACACACAAGTGAATATGCTTGGGGGAGGTAAGAGCATCTGGTAGGCAATGTAATTTGCATTGATGCTGTTCAATTGTCCAGAAGCCAAACAGGGCACAGATTAATCACAAACTAGCAACATTCTCACACCACAAAAATATTAACAAAGGTCACACAGCATGCATAACTACTAAAGGACACATCTCTCCATTACAAGTCAATCGGCCTGCTGACAAACCAGGAGGCAGCGTAGCTGCCATTATCAAACTTTCCCTCAGGTTCACTTCCCTTTCTCTACTCACTATTCCCCAGGTGGACTGCCTGGCTATTAGATTTGAATCCTCTGTATCCCCCCCTTACCTGTGTCTTGGTATACCGTCCCCCCCAATCCATGCCTAATTTTTCTTCTCAGTTTGGTGACTTGCTTTCCCAGCTTACAATTAATA